>NC_090937.1:1375198370-1376481495 GCF_040938575.1 Ambystoma mexicanum
CCCTCCCCTTGGGCAGTCATCTCTCTGGTGTCACAGCTTGACTGTGAGTCCGTTTAGTTCAAAGATGGCCAACTGCAGGCCTCGAGGTCCGCCATCCTAGCATGTTTTCAGGATATCCCTCATTAATATTTATGAGTAGATATGTGCAAATATTTAGGATCATTGCATGCAAATGAGTTGGACTCCCTAAGCTTATCTGTGCTTAACTGAATGAGAGTGGGGGCCTTGTACGATGACAGGGTCAGTGGCGCGTCCAGACTATTTTGAATGGGGTGGTCCAACTGAGGCACTGAGTTATGCAGGGGCATGGGCGTAGGACATGGGGGGTCAGGACGGACAAATCCCCCCCACAATTTTAAGTGGGGGCATATAATGGCATTGATCCCCCCAGAATATGTCTGTGTTGTGCACAGTGCACTGTGTCTCTGCCACTGTCTGCAGTTGCATGCAGCATGTAAATCTACTTCTGTAGGCTGTGCACTGCTCAAAAGTGACACAAACCCTGATTCATGGAACTGTGTAAAGTGTATTTTTGGCGTACAAAGTCAGTGTAAAGTCATTTTTGCTGTACAAAATTACTTTGCACTGCAAAAATACACTCTGCACGGTTCCATGACTCAGGCTTTGGGTCGGCAGTGCCAGTCCAAAGTCACTTTTCAGCAGTGCAAACTTGCAAAGTCACTTTCGACCATGCAAAAAGTTCCATGAATCGGGCCCAAAAATGTGTCTTTACATGACATTGGCGACGACCCCTGAGGTCTCTCTTGTTACCCCTGTGGTCTCCCTTGCTAGCCCTAAGAAAATCTCCCAAAAAAGTGTTTAAACATTTGTTTGCATTTTTTTTTTAAATTGAGGCTCATGGGCTGTGGCCAGCAACATGTGGTTCTTTGTTTCTGGAGTGGCTGGTTTTCTGATAGCTATAGCCAGTAAGATAGCTCTGTGGGTTGAGCGCTCACTGCTGCAAAGTGTGTGTGACCTGCAGGTTGCAGGTTCGACCACAGCAAGGTCAACTCAGCCTTTCGTCCTGCTGAGGTTGAAAATTGATGACCAACACAGGTTGGGTAATATTGTATGTGTATTTGTTCTATATGAAGCACTTAAACATAAGTGCTATATAATAATGCTTCATTATTGTTTGGCCTTGCATTCCCAGTGACTTAGTACTATGGGCCTATACGCAGCGATCTTAACGATACATATGGTGATCCATTCTTGTTTGAAACGTATATCACTTTACAGTGATATTGTAACCATATTTTTCATAGTGTGCTTAGAAACAATGCTATGTGATGCCACTTTCTGTTTTGTCGAGGGGTGAAAGGTTGTGGTCCATCGCTTCCTGTGATGTCACTTCTGGGTGGGGTCAAATTACATCACATCCTGTGATGTCATCAGAGGTCAAGTGTTGTGTGATGTCACTTTGCTACCCCCTGGCATTTTGGTGAAATGACGTCCCTGAAGTAATCATAGGAAACCTTTGCCACAACATTTCAACTTTGTATTTATTGTTGTTGTAAACACATACTTGCATTGGTGTGTTTACAACAACAGAGCCGTTTCAGCTCCTGCATTTGTGCATCACTAATCCAATACTTTGCTGAGTGCATGGTGTCATGGGAACATAGCTATTTATTTATGTATGTATTGGGTATTTAAAGTAATACAAGTATTAGGCATTTGCCAAGCTCTGCTGTTAGATGACCAGGTACTCACACCACAAGTGACTTTGCTGACACAAAAGCCCAACTTTTGGCATTGCCAATGCTTGTTCTTTTTCAAATCAATTAGGATAAAATCAATAGAAGAAGATATTGTGTGAGTACATGTAGTCTATTGGTGAAAGTAAGATGCAAGCACTTAGATATGGGACTTCAAAAATAAGTTCTTGACGGTAGCATAAATATCTGCAAAAAAAATAAATTATAATAAAAGAAGCTTTATATATTGTGGGATAGGGGATGCAGGAATAGGGAAACCTGAGGCTGAAAAGAGCTAATGCTGGTTTTGGCTAATGGGTGGGTTGATGCATTCTACTCACAGGTGTGGACAACAAGAGGCCTGAAGTGTAGGAAACTGCATTATCCTGGACCATGTGTTTTGGTTGGATTGAGCCCGCTAGCAAAGGAGCCAAGATTGAAACCAACTGCAGTGGTTCAACCACTGCGGTTTGGTGTTGCTCAGGCACCTCAAAGAGGAAGGGAACTTTTATTTTTATATGGGAGCACAGCATTTTGTTATTTTGTGGACATAGAATACCCTATAGGGTTGGGTCAGGACTCCCCATTTGACACCCTTCTAGGAAGGACTTGGAATGAGGGAGCCATATGATCTCAAGCAATGACAAAAACACACACCTCCTCTTCGTACACATATTTGAGCGATGTCTCACATGCACTTTGACCACCATTGAAGGTTCCACACTGTATACATCAAAAAGGCCCCTGCATGCAAGCCCCAGCCTCAGCCTCATCTCCCAGCAACCATCAACCCCAGACTCCCATGACCTTGTGTGGAGATTGGTGCAATCAACTCAATCTTTCATGGATCGCCTCCTTCTTGTCCACATCACTTGGACTCGCCATTTGCACCACATCCATCAGGCAGTGATTAACACTTTCCACCACCCCATTACTTTAGGGAGGTACAGCGCTGTACTCCTGTGTTTTATACACGATTAGTACCCGGCGAGGGACAATCAGAACGAAAGGACCATTCTGATTGGTCCTCGTCAGGGCATTACCTAACCGGGAATCCCTGGATTCATGCCTTTGTCCCCGGCGGGGGGCGTGGCAGCCCCTCAGCCAAAGAGGAGGCTCGAAGCGGGGCTTGTTTTATACAGTGATTATATGTGTCATTTAATACATACTGCTATTTTAATTTTAATTTTGTGAAAAGTCGAGTTCTTAGACTAAAACACAATAAATAAATTAAAAAATAACGTCCCCAAGGTGTCCCCTGTCCCCCCCAGATTCGATGGGTCTCCTACGTCCCTGTGCAGGGGTGGCTTAAGTACTAGCGCACACACACATAATGATCATCATTTAGGATAATGGGGCGGCGCCTGGGGTGTCCAATCAGATTCCAGGTGTAGCCCATGCCATCCCAGGCCACTCCCCGGACATGCCACATGATATGGTGTCTGCCTCTTGAGTTTTCCATCCTAGTTCAGGACCCTCTATTTCCCTCTGTACATGTACATGTGATTCCGGCACCCACATTAGGGGAACCAAGCCTGCATGTGCTGCATTTCCTTGGAACCACTGTCCCGCAATTGCCTTAAATGGGCAGGATTTTCATCAGTGGCAATGTGAAGAGCCCCTGCCTTCCGCTTGTGTCATGGTGGGGTAGCAAATCAATCCTTCCCACAGTGCCCTCAGGCCCAATCCCTATCCCCTTGGCAACACCATCGTCCACCAGCAAGGTCAGGCAGGGACTTTGTCACCCAGTCCATCCAATCTCCTGTCGTATTTTTTTTATCTGATAAACTTATTAGTGCCCCTCAATGCAAACCTCCAACTGTCCGAGATCTATGTGGTACAAATAATGAAAATACTAGGTGAATACCTCAGCGGGGCTTCATGTGGGTTAGGGCTAGTAGGGCTTAACTCCAGCAAGTCCAAAGTTTGCTCTTGAGCCCGGGATCTGCCAAGGTTCCCTGGCCTGTTTTCCGTGCACTGAAGTACATAAAAATTGATTAGTCACAATACTGCTCTCCGCCAATAGATGTCCCTATTATCCATGTTTGGAATTGCATCATTAATTTTAGACATTCAAAGCTAGGTTACATGCTTTGTAATATTCAGAAGGGACATTGAGGGTTAATACGCTGAATAACTGCTACATGCGCTAATCAGTGTAGACATATGAAAATCCCCACCTCTCCTCCCTCATCGCCTTACTCACATAAGTTATAGAGGAAGGTGACGAGAGGAGGGAGTTAATACCTTAATTACATATGGTAATCTCAATAACTTCACCTCTCCATCCTTATCACCTTTTCCACTTAAATTATTGAGGAAGGTGATGAGAGGGGGGAATTGAGAGTTAATGCCTTAATTACACATATGGTATTCCCAATCACTTCACCTCTCCTCCTCATTACCTTACCCACTTAAGTTATTGAAGAAGGTGATGAGAAGGGGGAATTGAATGTTAATGCCTTAATTATTTATGGTAATCTTAATCACTTCACCTTTCCATCCTCATTACCTTACCCATTTAAATTATTGAGGAAGGTGACGAGAGGGGGGAATTGAGAGTTAATGCCTTAATTACATATGGTAATCCCAATCACTTCACCTCTCCATCCTTATCACCTTTCCACTTAACATATTGAGAAAGGTGATGAGGGGGGGAATTGAGAGTTAATGCCTTAATTACACATATGGTATTCCCAATCACGTCACCTCTCCTCTTCATTACCTTACCCACTTAAGCTATTGAGGAAGGTGACGAGAAGGGGGAATTGAGTGTTAATGCCTTAATTATTTATGGTAATCCCAGTCACTTCACCTCTCTATCCTTATCACCTTTCCACTTAAGATATTGAGAAAGGTGATGAGAGGGGGGAATTGAGAGTTAATGCCTTAATTATTTATGGTAATCCCAATCACTTCACCTTTCCATCCTCATTACCTTACCCACTTAAATTATTGAGGAAGGTGACGAGAGGGGGGAATTGAGAGCTAATGCCTTAATTACATATGGTAATCCCAATCACTTCACCTCTTCATCCTCATTACCTTACCCACTTAAATTATTGAGGAAGGTGATGAGAGGGGGGAATTGAGAGCTAATGCCTTAATTACATATGGTGATCCCAATCACTTCACCTCTCCTCCCTTATACGTTGAGACGAGGGTAGAGCGGAGAGGTAATGGCGGAGAGGTAAAGGCTCGATTTCATGTGGAAATCCCTCATTGCTTCAACTCTTCCCCCTCGTCACCTTACTCAAACATTGATATGAGTAAGGGAATTAGGGGGATTATGCATTAACATGTCTACCTGCCACATTCTATCAAATAGACAAAGCTTGATCTTTCCTAGTAAAGCTGGGCAAGGAAGAGATCTACATGATCCTAAGAGTGATCAAGTTAATAATGAATGTGTTGCTAATTTTTCGAAGAAATTTGAAAACCTCTGTATTTTCTTAACCCCCCTCCTTTTATTTTGTTTAACTCTACTATTACATTTTCCCATTTAATGTGTTACATTGTTTCTCCAGCCACGCCTAGATGCAGTGAATTCTGCCCAGAAAGCGTCTAGTGTTCTGCACCAAACAAATTACTAAAATCTATTCAAATATAAATTGTAACTTAGTTGAATAAGGTCGCATCTCAGCAAAATCGCATGCTGTTTTTGGATTCTTTTTTTTGTTGAAAAGAGTTTTTTTGGTCTGCATATCACTGAACAACCATTGGGAGAAGTACAGATTTTATAAAGCAAAGAGACTTTGCGCTATTTTTTGACTGCATAAACTCCATTGCTTAAAGATTGGGAGGCATGGCTATTTCATTTTTATGTTGTTCATTTTTAAATAATTGTGACAAGGTTGGAAATTGCAAACAAGCACACCCTAGCTCTATAGTATCTTCTAAACTCATATGTCAGAACTGAAATCAGAAGCCCTGATGAAAGCACTATAAAAATAATGATTCTGAAATTAGAGCTAGGTTTGACTGCCTTCATAATTTTATTGTGGTTCTCTAAAGCATTGGGCGCTGAGTGGGGATGAAAGCTGTGCAAGCGAGATGCAGGGATGGTAAACGGATCTGGCAGGAAAAGCATCCTCCGAGAGCAAAGGTAGAAAAGAATTCCCTGGCATGATACCACGAGGGGTTTAATTACCTTCAGAGTCCTGTGTGGCCAGCTGAGGCTTTACTTGTCCTAAGTGAAACTGGCAGCCTGCCAGCGGTATAGTGTAGAAGCAGTGACAGTCAACATTAGTTGCGCTTTTGCTTTATCACCAGCATACTAGCATATGTTTCTAAAACTCTTTAAGGTATCAGAAATGCATGAACCTACTGGTCTTTCATATTACAGATCTCATGGAAGTGGGCAGGGCTTAAGCTAACACCCAAACACCAGAGGCACCTTCAAGAAAGCAGTGCTCAGGCATTGATTAGAAGGAAAGAGGGGGACAGACAGAGGAGGAAAGAGAGAGAGAGAGAGAGAGAGAGAGAGAGAGAGAGAGAGAGAGGATGTTTGTGTTTGTGCATATTACACCACTTGTGTAAGCTCAACTTGAAATACATGCTGCTCTACCCGTCCCGTCTCAAGATACTATATAAAGGCAAGGCAACGTTCCTAGAGACCCCAGCCGCAGCAAACATGTGGCTCGAACATAATAACCTGGCCGACGACAGGGAAGAACCACCGAACTCAGACCGAAGCTGACCACGCACCTCCCAGAGAGTGCAGGAAACGGGCTGTTCCCTTGAAAGGGGAAATGAAAACGAACAGTAGGCAAACGAAAAACTATGAAGTTCTACTGCAAAGTAAACTACATCGGACGGGAGCTCGGAGGACCATACGAGCGACAGTCAAGCAACCCACCCCACCCAAAAAAGGTGTAAGCAGTTTGCTCACACAATACCTGATCCGGAAGGCCAGGAGTGGCCTGGAAGGCTCAGGAACACCGGAGCACTGCAAGTTCAAAGCAACTGCTGGGGACAGTTTGAATAGTTTTGTTGAGTTTTCCCCATTCTATACAATTGGAGTTACACAAGTTCGAAAATCTCCAACCAATGAAATGCTTGAAGCCGGTACAGGAGGACAGGGGGGAGAAGGCCAAGACATGGTGAGCGAGTAAAGGACGCCGGCGGAGGCCGGATAATGGGGATGGAAATCCAACTGTTCCCCTATGGCATCTAAAGCAAATATAAAAATAATGACCTGGAATGTAAGGGGCCTGAGTTCTTACCTACGCCGGAACAGAATCAAGCCCTATCTGAACAGAAAGAGAGTGCAGATAGCACTGTTACAAGAGACACACTGCACGGCGCACTCCCTGGCGAAATTGGTAGAACACTGGGGAGGTCAGGGGGTTGGAACTTCGTACTCTAAATACGCAAGAGGGGTATACACTTGGATTCACCCACAACTCCCATTCCATTTAATCAAGTCCGAAACGGACCCAGAGGACAGGTTTGTGATACTATGGGGCCGGTTAGAACAAGCAGAGATCTTCATAGTAAATTCTTACCTCCCCAGCACCAATATTCCAGCACACCTAAACTCCATGTATGCCAAAATTGCGCCATATAGATACGGTATCCTTTTCTGGGGGAGAGACTTCAACTGTGTCCATGATCCGATACTTGATAGATCCTTCCCGCACCCAAAAGGGCCCTCAGCGGCTACGACAGCCCTCTCCCTATTAACCGACAGGTTGCACCTGGCCGACACCTGGAGAGAGTGTCATCCTGACGCCAGGGGGTACACATTTTTCTCCTCCCCACATGGTCTCCACACGAGACTAGACTATGTCTTCATAAGTAATGAACTCTGGTCACAAATAGAAGATGCCCTTCACCTAGGCAGAACCATTTCCGATCACTCGCCACTCCTGGTAGAATGGAACCACGCTGGCCCCAAACCTCCTATCCCAAAATGGAGAATGCCGATAGACGTCCTTGTTGACCCGGCTTTCAGGGAAGAGCTACACGAATTTATAGAAAGTTTCGTTGAGAGAAACACTGGAAGTGTTGACCATTTAAGCACGATGTGGGACGCCCTGAAAGTAGTGACGAGAGGGGAAATCATTGCAGAGGCAGGGGGCATTAGGAAACAACTAAGGGGTGAACTTAACCAATGGGAGCAGCAGATTGAACAACTCGAAGCAGCCCCGGTGGCCACTGAACGAAGGGAGGACAAGCTCAAAGAACTTAGAACTAACTCTGCTCTAGCGTGGGATAGACTTGCCAAATTTGACTACGCCACCAAAACTAATAGAATACACACAGAAGCTGATAAACCAAGCAGAATGCTGGCCTGGCTCTGCAAAAAAGAACGCCCCTGGCACACAATCACTGGGATACAGACTGAGGACGAAGGGGTAGCGCAGACACAGCAAGCAATAAATGACACCTTTAAGGGCTTCTACGAACGCCTTTACTCTCACAATGACCAGGTTCCCCTAGAGCAAATCATGGACACCCTATAAGAGATAGGCCTTCAGAAGATGTCCCCTGAACAATCTGAAGCCCTAGATGCAGATATTACAACTGAGGATATCAAAGAGGCAATTAAGTCACTGGCCACCTGCAAGACTCCTGGGAGCGATGGCCTGCCCACTGAGTTCTACAAAGCTTATGAGTCCACCCTAACATCCCTACTACACAAGGTTTTTCAGGAGGGATATTACCTGACAGCATGAGGGAGACCCTTCTGATCCCGATCATCAAGCCCAATAAACCCCCTGATAGATGCGACTCTTACCGCCCGATAGCAATGCTCAACTATGATGTAAAAATTTTGACAACAGTGTTAGCAAATAGATTGGCCAGAATCATAGGGGAAGTAGTACATGAAGATCAATGCGGCTTTATACCAGCCCGGAACACAACCATGAATTTACGCAGAGTGCAGCATATTATCGCCCAAACCGAGACCCGCACAGAAGCATATGCACTGCTGTCCCTCGATGCCATCAAGGCGTTCGACTCGATATATTGGGAGTGGTTAGCGGCAGTTCTAGTAGGGTTTGGCTTTGGCCCGGGGTTCATTAGATGGATCAAAATACTATACACAAAACCTAGGGCCAGAGTAAAAACCGGGAAACATATATCAGAGGTCTGGAACATATGCAGAGGCACTAGACAGGGATGTCCTCTCTCCCCCATGCTCTATGTGTTAGGACTAGAACCTATCGCCATCTTTTTTCGAAAGCAATTCTTTGATGCTGGGATCTGGCTGGGCGGCATTGACCACATTATCTCTCTCTATGCGGATGATGTACTATTATTCGTCAGGGACCCACACAACAATGTGCCCACTATGTTGGACGTCCTAGACAATTTTGCAAGGGTTTCAGGTATAAAATTCAGCAGGGCAAAATCCTGCCTCTTCCCCCTGGCTGGCCTTAAGGGAAAAGACGAAACGGATCTTCCCTCGGTGGGAATACAGTGGGAGAGAACCTCGTTCAAATATTTAGGGATACACATAATGCATTCTCCAGAGCAAATGCACGAGCACAACACTAAAGCCGCTCTTCCTGCCTTAAGAAAATCCATGACCTTCTGTGGGCGAAACTTCCCCTATCCATGATGGGCAGGGCCTCAATAATTAAAATGATTGTTCTCCCCAGATTCCTGTACGGATTTCAAAACTTACATTTCTACATCAAAGCGCCTTTCTTCCGCCTATTGGAAAAAATACTGAGAGATTTCCGGTGGGGGAAAGGAAGACGCAAGATAGCATTCCCCACCTTGACATTACCATACACCCAGGGGGGAATCCAACTCCCAAACTTTGAAAAATATTATTTGGCAGCACAGCTTAGCTTTATCACCAAGTGGCTAGCGGATAATGCCACATCTGAGACGCCACTCTTGCAGCCACTGATCCCCCCACTGTACATGAGAGAACTATCCTGGGCCCCCTTCCACCTGTTATGAGATGCCCCCTTCATGGCCACCCTAGGACGAAAAATTTGGCACAGGACCGAAACCCTGGCCCATGCTAAACACCAGTACTCCCCGAACATACCGCTGGTGTCAGATCTATGCAGATCCCCTGAGGACCTACAACACCTCAGACACTGGGAACAGAAAGGGATATACTCATGGGGGGACCTATATACAGAGAGAGAGTTTAAAGAATTTGAAACGCTCCAGGAAGAAAATGGCGTCCACACAGGCCAGTTCCTGTGGTACCAAAGGATAAGATCCATGGCACGAACCAAGTCGTCGACATGGCCAGAAGAACCAGAATCAAACCCCTTGATCACGCTATTGTACGAACTGGGAGAGGGAAGGAGGCCGGTGTCCCTGATCTATAGTCATCTAAGTGACACCCCCAACCCGCTCAGTGCTGAATTAAAAACCAGATGGGAAGCAGATATAGGCCGGGAATTAACAGACGTGGAATGGGAGAGGGCTCTGACATTTCCCAAAACAGTATCCAGAAACCATAGATTTAGACAAATACAACTGAAACTCTTACACCGGACATACTTAACCCCATCCAGGCTGGCTAAATTTAATAAAACTCAGAGCTCCAAATGTTCATGGTGCGAAATAGATAATGCAGATCTGCTTCATGTATTCTGGCTGTGTGTCAAGACACAGTCACTGTGGACTTCCATACAACAGACAAGTGAGACTCTGGGGTTGACCAGATACGAATGGACTCCCGCAGAATGTCTACTGGGCACATACCCCAGACCGGCGAAGCTAAAGCACCTCGCTAGATTAATGGACATCATGTGCATACTGGCTAAGAGAACAATTGTGATGTCCTGGAAGAAACCACCGGGACCTCAACAGAAAATCTGACACAGAGAACTGAAACGGTGGGTGCTAGCGGAAACGAAGGCCTGGGAGGAGAGTGTGGCTAGATCTACAGACGCCTCGAGCATGACCTTGAATGCCTGGAAAGAACTCACAGACCCCTTGTTCTACCCCTCGGATGACATGCCCCCGTGAACGGGGATAAAACTACTGAAGGTAGATCTATGGACTAATCCAGAGTCCCTGAGAACAATCAATCATACCTCCATGCGGTCCTTGCCGGCAGGAGACCCCCCCTCCCCTGATGGACCAGCCCCCCCCCCAGCGCCACCAAACAACACCGGCTTATCAGGAAACATAACACCTGGAGATGGTTAATGTTGTAATGTTAAATTGTTACTGTTTAAGATGCAAAGTGACCTATCCTTTAATGGCAGATGTGTTTACTGCCTTGTGGTTCCACCAAATAACAAATGCCAATAAACATATTTGAAAATAAATTACACCACTTGTGTATATGTGTATAGGCGCGTTATAAATGCCATATCATATCATAAATGCCATTTCATATCATATCATATCAATCACTTGGGGAACATTATTAGTGGACAAGTGCGTCTATCAATATGTATTTGCATTTAGAAGCACGGTATTTGATCACTACTTTATTTCTTGTAGCCTATGTAAAATCAACATTATATTGTGAGTGTCTGTTTTAGAATTTCATGGCCCGATATTGTTGGCTGTCTGCTCCAAGTACTGGCACTCTTGGTTTTGCATGCTGTAGCTTCTCCTGGACCTCGGATTCCTTGTTCTAGTTTCATTGGTGAGGTCCAACAGAAATAACATTTTTAATGCCTCCTTTAGACTCCTAGCCAATCCGAAACTACAAAATAAAGAGTTCTCCAAGAGTTCTTCAACCTATTTTGTCAAAGTCCATCCCTATTCTACAAACCAAACGTACTCCACATGTATTGTTAGGCCTCTACACATGCCTCTTGTTCTTTTAGCACAGCATAGTAGGTCACTTCATGATCTCGGGTTCTCCCGGACTTGCCTCAGGCCTCCCCATGAATGCTTTCAGACATTATCCGACAGGTACATGATAGATGTACTGTTCACTCCTTGAACAAAGCTGAAACAATTATAGTTTATAGATCAGTGGAGATTGTGCCGCAGAGGAGAGAATATGTGTGCGCTGCTGTTCCAGAGGATAATGCAGGATCCTGGTTGCAGTGCCACAGTCAGCAGAGCGAAGCTCACCCCCACGTTTCCCTGGGGATTGTTTGCGGACAGAGCTCTCCTCTGCCTTGGATACCTTCTGTCTTCACCTCTCTGGCAGATGACTTTGGAATAGATTGTATCGCCAATAGAGGTCCAGTGAATTTTTCTTGTTCTTCTGAAAGTCCAGAGTGGAATCTAGGAAGGAGGGTGAGTCTCTCCTCCTTGTATAGGGAAATTGTCACAGTGGATTGGTCCAAATCCAGGCTGTTGTAACAAGTGCCCTTTGCCTTCAGACATGTTATCTGCTAGAAATTGCATGTGGTACGAGCCTTAACAGAAACCAAAATGTTGGAACTCCCTTCTCAAACTACTGCTCCCTTCTGACTACTCTAGCTCCACCCCCTTATAATGTATTATGACTTCAATGCGACTCAAATGGTCAACACCCTGATATGAGTGTGATTTTGTTATGTCAGTGCTGCTTTTGAAACACTGAATCCAAGGAGATCTCATTGTGAGAGTTCCTGTGCCCTGAGAAGAAGGTGTTGTCCTTCCTGTAGGAGGATCAAGAGGCACAAGCCTGGATATTGTCCCACATAGCAGCTGTGGAGACCATCAGACCACAGACGAATACACATCAGTCCTGTCATAGATGGGCCCTGCTCACAGAGCTGACACTAGTGTGAAATCCAATTGCTGTGACTTTATAACTGTGTGCCCTTACAAATCACCATGTCCCAACCAGGAATACCCGATATTTAAAGATTCATGTGCCACCAGACTGACCAAGGGATGCAATTATTAGGTTTTAAATCAGAGTAGAGAGAATTAAAATGCCACCTCTGCCTGCTGTCAGGAAAACATATTATCTTTGAAACACAATTCTGTTGTATAAGTGCCTAACAACTGCTCAATAAAATAAAAAATAAAAATAAACCAGCCCTGTGCCACTGCTGGGCTGTAGCTGAGGGCACCGGTAGACTTCAGCAAAGCACTTGATTGTACTGTAGTGTAAGCATAGAGCATTTATGATTAACAGATCTCCCTTTCAGCTAAATAATTATGTGATTCATTTTATGTAATCAAAATTAAAAAACAGGACTTTGACACTCTCGCAGATGGAAACCTGCCCCTGTAAATTTGTGAAGTTCATAGGAATATAGCCTCGACAGGAGCCCATCTGCGATCCACATACAGATTAATCAATCCTGTGTCTGCTTTTCCCTTTCTAAACTGTATCCCTTGCCTTTAACCCTCTGTATCTGCACTCTGCATGTCCTTCCACACGTTCCCTTGGTCTATCTTCCTTTTCGTTTCCATATTATTTTCCACTATTACTTTATCCCTTAGTTATACAATTCTCCATTGCTTCACAGCTAGGGACAACGTTCATTAAAAGATTGGAGCATGTACTTATGGTTAAATTGCTGTTTCCATAGGAAGAGCACTTTTTGGGCGGCTTATAACTTTGCTCCCCCTAGACGAATCCTCACCAAACTTGCAAAAAAGGTATATGGCCCACTCTGCATTTTTCTGCAAAGTTTGGTAAAGTTTGGTCCAGGGGGGGCTAGGTTATAGGGGGGGTCCCAAAACTGCTTTTTTTCCCATAGACATAATGGGAAAAAACTTTGCTCACGTCTACAGCCCAAACCGCTGGACGGATTTACACCAAATTTGCAGCAGGCGCGGCGGCTTGGTCCCAAAAGCGTGCTTCTTTCATTTGGTGTAAATCGGTCTAGTAGTTTTATTTAAAACAGGATAGGGATTGGGCAAGCGGTTTGCATGATGTTTGATGACATGTGACACGCTCTCCCATTGGCTGTGGTGAAGTGTGCAGTACGTCGTATTTTCAGAGACGCCCGCCATCTTTGTTTATCGTTCGCATCGAGAGGCTTCGTCAACAGAGACCCTGCATACAACCCGTCCCGGGCTGCTGCAGACTGCCAGGTGATACGCCATCGCCACACGGTGGCCTGCGGAGGGCCGAGGAGCGGGATCTGCCGCCTGCACAGTAAGACCCCAGCAGCCTTGCGTATTAACAGCAGGACGGACCCAGAGGGAGAGGGACGCCAGGCACCGACACCAACCATCAACCGCTCAGGTGAAAATGGTGTATGCTGTCCGAGGAATGTGCATGGTAGAGGGGGACACGTCTGCAAGTCCCTCCAGCATCCACTCTGGATAAAAAGCCTGTCGACCAACCCGTGCCACCCGGAGGAGGGAGACTGCCGTACAAGAGCTCTGGAAGTAACGGCTGGAGGCCCTGCCGGGAAGCACTGGGGAGGTGAGGAATCAGTGGGGGTCCCCAGCTGCCCGTTTGGGTCTGCAAGATGCCTCCCCAGATGTAGTTTCAACGTCCCTTTAACAAAGTTTTTCATTGAATTTCATAGGTTTTTATTAGTGCAACTTTACCATAACGTCCTTTTAACACATTTATTTTTACTGAATTTCATAAGTTTTTATTAGTGCAATGTAACCATAACGTCCGTTTCAATAGATGAAGACCACTAGCATCCTAGGTCCTCAAAGTGGGAACCCGGGGTGGTAAAAAAAAGATTTTTCTGCCCAAACCGGTACGCCTGCGGCGTCCCGGTGTAGGAAGGAACATCTTTTACCAAGATGGCCACCATAAAAGGGAGGGCGGGGTGCATAAAGAGAACACAACAGGGCATCAGCAGGGGGTGGGGGGAACAAGAGGTCAACAAGGGGCATCATAGGAGGGGGACAAGAGGAAGACACGGGGCATGAGCGGAGGGTGGGGGGAACAGGAGGAAGACACGGGGCATGAGCAGGGGGGAACAGGAGGAAGACACGGGGCATGAGCAGGGGGTGGGAGGAACAGAAGGAAGACACGGGGAATCAGCAGGGGGTGGGGGAACAAGAGGTCAACAAGGGGCATCATAGGAGGGGGGACAAGAGGAAAACACAGGGCATGAGCGGGGGGTGGGGGTAACAGGAGAGAGACACGGGGCATGAGCGGGGGGTGGGGGAACAGGAGAGAGACACAGGGCATAAGCAGGGGGTGAGGGGAAACAGGAGGTAGACACGGGGCATGAGCGGGGGTGAAGGGAACAAGAGAGAGACACGGGCATGAGTGGGGGGTGGGGGGAACAGTAGAGAGACACGGGGTATGAGCGGGGGGTGGGAGGAACAGGAGGAAGACACATGGCATGAGTGGGGGTTGGGGGGAACAGGAGAGAGACACGGGGCATGAGCAGGGGATGGGGGGAACAGGAGGAAGACACAGGGCATGAGCGGGGGTTGGGGGGAACAGGAGAGAGACACGGGGCATGAGCGGGGTGTTGGGGGAACAGTAGAGAGACAAAGGGTATGAGCTGGGGGGTGGGAGGAACAGGAGGAAGACATGGGTATGAGCAGGAGGTGGGGGGAACAGGAGAGAGACACGGGGCATCAGTGGGGGGTGGGGGAACAAGAGGTCAACAAGGGGCATCATAGGAGGGGGGACAAGAGGAAGACACATGGCATGAGCGGGGGGAACAGGAGAGAGACACAGGGCATGAGCGGGGGGTGAGGGGAACAGGAGAGAGACATGGGGCATGAGCGGGGGGTGGAGGGAACAGGAGAGAGACATGGGGTATGAGCGTGGGGGGTGGGAGGAACAGGAGGAAGACATGGGGCATGAGCGGGGGGGTGTGGGGGAACAGGAGAGAGACACAGGGCATGAGCGGGGGGTGGGGGAACAGGAGAAAGACACGGGGCATGAGCGGGGGTGGGGGGAACAGGAGGAAGACACGGGTCATGAGTGGGGGTGGGGGGAACAGGAGAGAGACACGGGGCATGAGCGGGGGGTGGGGGGAAAAGGAGGGAGACACAGGGCATGAGCGGGGTTGGGGGGAACACAGGAGGGAGACACGGGGCATGAGCGGGGGTGGGGAACAGGAGAGAGACACGGGGCATGAGCAGGGGGTGGGGGGAACAGGAGAGAGACACGGGCATGAGCAGGGGGTGGGGGGAACAGGAGCTAGACACAGGGCAGGAGGTGGGGGAACAGGAGAGAGACACGGGGCATGAGCGGGGGTGGGGGAACAGGAGGAAGACAGAGGGCATGAACGGGGGTGGGGGGAACAGGAGAGAGACACAGGGCATGAGCAGAGAGTGGGGGGAACAGGAGAGAGACACGGGGCATGAGCAGGGGGTGGGAGGAACAGAAGGAAGACACGGGGAATCAGCAGGGGGTGGGGGAACAAGAGGTCAACAAGGGGCATCATAGGAGGGGGGACAAGAGGAAAACACAGGGCATGAGCGGGGGGTGGGGGTAACAGGAGAGAGACACGGGGCATGAGCGGGGGGTGGGGGAACAGGAGAGAGACACAGGGCATAAGCAGGGGGTGAGGGGAAACAGGAGGTAGACACGGGGCATGAGCGGGGGTGAAGGGAACAAGAGAGAGACACGGGGCATGAGTGGGGGGTGGGGGGAACAGTAGAGAGACACGGGGTATGAGCGGGGGGTGGGAGGAACAGGAGGAAGACACATGGCATGAGTGGGGGTTGGGGGGAACAGGAGAGAGACACGGGGCATGAGCAGGGGATGGGGGGAACAGGAGGAAGACACAGGGCATGAGCGGGGGTTGGGGGGAACAGGAGAGAGACACGGGGCATGAGCGGGGTGTTGGGGGAACAGTAGAGAGACAAAGGGTATGAGCTGGGGGGTGGGAGGAACAGGAGGAAGACATGGGTATGAGCAGGAGGTGGGGGGAACAGGAGAGAGACACGGGGCATCAGTGGGGGGTGGGGGAACAAGAGGTCAACAAGGGGCATCATAGGAGGGGGGACAAGAGGAAGACACATGGCATGAGCGGGGGGAACAGGAGAGAGACACAGGGCATGAGCGGGGGGTGAGGGGAACAGGAGAGAGACATGGGGCATGAGCGGGGGGTGGAGGGAACAGGAGAGAGACATGGGGTATGAGCGTGGGGGGTGGGAGGAACAGGAGGAAGACATGGGGCATGAGCGGGGGGGTGTGGGGGAACAGGAGAGAGACACAGGGCATGAGCGGGGGGTGGGGGAACAGGAGAAAGACACGGGGCATGAGCGGGGGTGGGGGGAACAGGAGGAAGACACGGGTCATGAGTGGGGGTGGGGGGAACAGGAGAGAGACACGGGGCATGAGCGGGGGGTGGGGGGAAAAGGAGGGAGACACAGGGCATGAGCGGGGTTGGGGGGAACACAGGAGGGAGACACGGGGCATGAGCGGGGGTGGGGAACAGGAGAGAGACACGGGGCATGAGCAGGGGGTGGGGGGAACAGGAGAGAGACACGGGCATGAGCAGGGGGTGGGGGGAACAGGAGCTAGACACAGGGCAGGAGGTGGGAGAACAGGAGAGAGACACGGGGCATGAGCGGGGGTGGGGGAACAGGAGGAAGACAGAGGGCATGAACGGGGGTGGGGGGAACAGGAGAGAGACACAGGGCATGAGCAGAGAGTGGGGGGAACAGGAGAGAGACACGGGGCATGAGCGGGGGATGGGGGAACAGGAGAGAGACACAGGGCATGAGCGGGGGGTGGGGAGAACAAGAGAGAGACACGGGGCATGAGCGGGGGGTGGTGGGGATCAGGAGAGAGACATATGGCATGAGCGGGGGGTGAGAGGGAACAGGAGAGATACACGGGCATGGGCAGGGGGTAGGGGGAACAGGAGGGAGACATGGGGCATGAGCGGGTGTGGAGGGAACAGGAGAGAGACACAGGGCATGAGCGTGGGGTGGGGGGAAACAGGAAAGGGACACAGGGCATGAGCGGGGGGAGGGGGGGCCAGGAGAGAGACATGGGGCATGGGCAGGGGCTGGGGGGGAACAGGAGAGATACACGTGGCATGAGCGGAGGGTGGGGGGAACAGGAGAGAGACACGGGGCATGAGCGGGGGTGGGGGAGCAGGAGGGAGGCACGGGGCATGAGCGTGGGGTGGGGGAACAGGAGAGAGACACGGGGCATGAGCAGGGGGTGGGGGTACAGGAGGGAGACATGGGGCTTGAGGGGGGGTGGGGGAACAGGAGGGAGACACAGGCATGAGCGGGGGGTGGTGGGAACAGGAGAGAGACACGGGGCATGAGCTGGGGGTTGAGGGGATCAGGAGAGAGACACAGGGCATGAGCGGGGGTGGGGGGAACAGGAGAGAGACACTGGGCATGAGCGGCAGGTGGGGGGAACAGACCAATATCTGGGACATGGGGTACACAGTGCCACTATCTCCCGCTTACCTTTGTTCTCAGACAACTTTTCAGCGTTCCTCTTCTATCTCCCCCTTCTCAGTCTGGCCATTCTGAAACTGCAATGATATTTGTGATGTCATCTTTGATGTCCTGGGTGTTAGTCTTAGCAGTGCACAGTGGTGGCGCGAGTTATGGTTGCTTAGCTTACCATAACTGGCGAATTTCAGGGGGTTTTCGATTTTACTTGTAACCATAAAGTCCTTTTAACGTTTTTTTACTGAATTTCATAGGTTTTTATTAGTGCAACTTTACCATAACGTCCCTTTAACAAAGTTTTTTAATTGAATATATATATATATATATATATATATATATATATATATATATATATATATAGACAGCGACAGAAGGAAAGCAAAACCGCATTCCAAGCAAGCATAGAAAGTGTCCACGAGCTCCGAACCAAGATGAAAACTCAAATATGAATTGTTAACAAGTTTATTTAAATTGATTTAAAAATACCAGTGACAACCAAACAACAGAGGCAGGACACCGTAGTGCAAGTCCTGGTACAACACGTTTGATGCTCTACATAGTGCTTGTATTGTATGGGGGGTGCATGACTTCAGTGCAGTTTAAAATAGAAAGTAATAGTCCTTTCATTATGTCCACTGTCGGGGTGATCTCCCAGGGGTCGGAAGGCCGGTCTGCGACCTCCGGGGGTAGGGGATAGGGAGGCCCCAACTCCTCCCGCAGTCCCCAATGAGTATGAGACACATGCAAGAGCAAGGAGTTACTGCTGTTTATTAGAAAATGGCAGGGACAGGTTCTGAGATCATAGGTCACCCGGGAACACATCTCACAAGAATGGGCTCGCAAGCCCTTTTTCAGCATGTGTGATGCCTCATTGTGCGTCATCTAGGAAACTTCCCCCAAAACCTAACGCCACCTCGGGTTGGCTCACCGAGTAATAGGGTTAGTATAGGAACATATATATGAGTTATTGGTTGGTAGAGAAGAGGACAGGTGGCACGCTTGGGTCGTCCCTAGAAATTGTTACACCAAAAATGCTACATGAGAAAGGTTATTGATTGGCTAGGTTGTGATGCCATCAGTGGTTAGCCCCTCGTGCCCTGATTGGTCCGTCCGTGAGCCCCCAAGCGTGGGAACACCGTTGTTCCCAGCTCGCAGTGTACCTGATGTTAGAAACAATGTGTGACTATGTGTCAGTGGTGGACAATGGACAGGTCTGCCATTTGCTGCAGGAGCGTCTCTTTCTCACCGCCGCCAGTGTCCAATTTGTCACTTCATTGTTGGAGTCTGTGTCCCAAACGTGAGACCCCAGAGTTCCCCTGGTCCTTGGTGCTTGGCACTGCATCAGGTTGGCCTGGTCACATGTGGTGAGGCCGTGGCTGGAGCAGAGTTATGAGCATTTGATTTGTATTTCGGCTCTGAGAGGCGGTTAGCCGCAGCAGGTGTAACCTTGGCTCAGGGCACGCGGCTGTCATGCCGTGTTCACGAAGGTATCCCTGGCGACTATGGAGCCGCTGGAGACTACGCCGCAATTAGGATGTTCCACTTTTTTCTGTTACTTCCTGTAATTCCACTCTAGTCTTTTTTGCTTTCTGTTTCCTTGCTTCCGTACTTAACCACGCCTTTTTGTTTTGGCCGGCGCATTGCAACCCTTTGCATAACGCTCTGGCTACTCGCTCTGCGTCCCTTCAGGCTTTTGCCGTGTTCCTTTATCTACCGGTCCCACTCCGGTACTATCTCTCTTCCTGACTTGCTTCTTTCCTCAGTTCTAGCTTTCCGGTTTTTCCTTTATTTTTTCCAGCCTCTACTTTCTATCTTGCTTGCCTTCCTGGTATCCTTAACAGGTTCGTCCGTTGTTCCTTGCTCTTTTCCACTCTTCAGCCCCACCCCTGTTTCTCTCTTATACTCTCTTTCTGCCGCTCTTGGCTTTCCACTCTTACCTGTACGTTTTCCGACCTCTTGCGACTTTCCGCAGCTGCCTTCTCTCGTTTCCTTTTTTGCTGTCAACAGCAATCCAGTCCACGCTTCAAATTCTTACTCAAGAGACAGATCACTTCCAGTACTTCCATCACTTGACCAGGATTACGTTTACCAGTTCCATCAACTTACCTGGACTTTCTGTTGCACCTCCTCAGCAGTCAAATCTTAACGTGCAAGAGAGGTTTTTTTCAGCTTCCTTTTTTTTCCTCTCAGTTCGGTCTCTTCGGGAAGGGGCCTTTTGCTTTCCTGTTCTATCAGGTGGGCAGGGTGGCTTCTAACCGTGGAAGGCCATTTCTCTTCACAAAAAAGAAGTCAACAAGGAGAAAGGGGTGAAGACACAAGTCCTTATTGGAAGATACATCTGAGGAGGAATGGGTTCTGGAACAAGACAGTTCTGATTCTGAGAAACCTTGTACTAAGTTTGACAGCAGTGTGTAAGTTGTAATTTTGTGGCCTTGGCTGTGAGGCCCTCGTCAGGGTTTGTTCTGCATGATCAGCACCTTGCAGCTCCGTTCGAGCTGCTCTGGGCCTTTGGCTTCTGAGTTTGCGGCCTACTCTGGTGCTGAGGACTGCGCAGGCCTGGTCCACGGGCAGCGGTATATGGGTCACAACAAGGGTATCGTGATGGGCGACAGGGATCCTTATACATAAGTGCCTTATGTTGCCGGGGTTATAGTAGCGATGAAGCATTTGCAAGCATGTACACAAGCTCTTCTTGCGTCTTGCGTTTCTGCGCTGCTGTAGCTTAGCCTTTGTGAAAAATAACAACAATGCATCAGTGTGTGTGAACAGTCTGTTACGTCATGGTTTTGATTATGTTCCTCGTGTGAGATTGGTGTGGGTCTGACCAGTTGCGCATGGTGGCACGTGTGTTACCGTCCGTCGGCTATGTCGTCATGGCATCTCTAACGATGGTGACTTTCATTGCTGCTGTGTTAGTTGAGTTGATCCATATGGTCCATGTCAGATTTGCCAGAGGTTCCAGCATGTGGCTTGAGTGACGGGCAGTTTCCCTGGCCGTGTGGGCGTGGCCACAGTAGATGTTGACGTCTGGGGCATCTGTGAGTGGGTCGAATTCCTCTCGTGGTGGGAGCTTAGGCCGTGACGATCTAGGCCATGGTCTGGTTGAGAATCGGGGGAAGGGAGCGTCCCATTTTCCTTCTTCAGTCCCCCGTCTGGTCGACTTGTCAACCACAAAATGATCCACTCTCTTGTCTCCTCTTACTCGCCATACCTTTGTTATTCATGCCAAGTGTCCGTATCGGTCCACATGATCTTCAAAAGACCAATACATATAAACACATCCACCACCGGGTTTGCAGTAAACCCACTTCCCAACGTAGCTCTTCGGGTTCCTTGGATTTTCAACTTTAATTGATGGGGGGTACAAGTCTGCTTCCGCTATTTGTTGGCGCAGCTGCTCATGTTCCTTAATTATAATGTCTGCATTTTTGTTGTCTTCAGCTGGCATTAAGACGTGAATGCCTATCATTTCTTCAGCAGTGTGCTTGGATCTTGTCTTCCATACCTTCATCCCCATAATGGCAGCCATTCCTAAAATCACACATCATGCGATTACCTTGAGGCTGTCTGATAGCCAAGATGGCATACACAACCAGATGTAGGAAAACCAGCTGCCGTCCTTCTTCACTCCTGTTGCTTCATCTTCCATCTTGGCATGCATCTGGGCAAGCTGTGATACTGCTTCCGATAGTGTACTGTTATCTTCATCATTGGCAGGGGTAATTTGTGCAACACGAACTTCCAATTTTTGCACAAATACCTCCTTCCGTTGCTGTTAGGAGGTCCAGCACATATCTATTTTGTATGGCCACCATTCGTATTGCTCGTAATTCTTCTTTTATTGCATTGAACCCGTTCACAGTGGAGTTTATTGTCAGCATGAGCTCCCACCTGGTGATATGCAACCACTTAGCATTTGCGTATGCTTATATTCCTGGATGTACGATGGAGGAGAACAACATTGCTGCTCTGCTGAAGAGTCTGTGTGCTGGTGGGATGTCACTCAGGGCTGTCTCTGATTTCCCCCACAGGTAGTTTCCTGTCAGTGGTTCTCCTTGTCTCTTCACTCTGGAAAGGGGTACTGTGTCGTTCCCTTGTTTCCCTCCTACCATTTTCGGAAATTTTCCAAGTTAACGTGCTTCTGTGGTACCACTAGTGATGGTACATTGATGTGTACCATAGTACATACTCCATCCCACATTGGCGGCAGGCTGTTGTATGCTCTCGCTCCACAGGCCCAGTAGTGATCCATTAGTAGAGCTGTTCCTGCACCCCCCTCAGGAAGCTTCACTATTCTCTTGCATCCTTCCTTTGTTCCAACGTCTATTTCTCCGTCATGTTGGTAACACAGTGTTGCTGCTGTCAGTGGAAGTATTGTTATTGGTTCCTCTTCTTTATCTAACCACGTCACCAGTGCTGCACTCTGTGTCTATTCTTTATAGCACTTGTCATTTTCTTCTTGCACTTTCATCACAGGTGACTTTGCCAATGTTAGCATTTTGCTTCCCACAACTCCATCCACCCATCCATCCTTTGTGAACACCTTCCCATATATCAGTATCTGTGGTCTTCCCAGCATCCTGGTTCACCTGCAACCTCTTTCCCGTACCACTCGCATGGTAGGTAGTCCAGCGTGACCTCTTGTATTTCTCCTTTTTGTGGTCCTTCTGCTATGTACTTAAGTCCTTTCGTCTGTTGCCAGGAATCATCATACATGGGGAGTGTTTTGATGAAGTTGTTCTCGTATGGGTATGTCGATCTTGATTTCCACCGGAGTGTCGCCCTTTTCCCTTGGAACCTTTCTTTCGTTTGGAATAATGCTAAGTATAGTAAGCATTCAGTAGTTGTTGCAGGCACTTCTGTGGCAACAAAGGTTCTGGAAGCGCTCATGGCATAGGGAATCAATGAGCACACATAGCAGTTGTCCTTTGTCGTATCCTTACCAATTTTCGACATGTGTTTATACCAAATGTTGTTAGAGACGTGTGCAGATTCTGTAAAATATGTGTCAACCCCGTTTACATCACTGGATATGCTACATTTGTTCCTCTTAATGTTTTGCTCCATGCTAGTTATACCACCTGACACAGTGCTCCTTGCGTGCATTGAGGGGGAAATATTAGTAGTGGGAACTGCAGCCACATAGAAAGCGTAGTATGCCTGCCAGACAGCGGCAGTAATCAGACTAGTGGTGAAAAATAAAGTGATCATTTTTTTTACAGTTGCTAATACCACTGGCATTCTCGCTCTTACCTTTGCTGCGGTCCTGCAGCTACTTTAGATAATATAGGTGCCCGCCTGAAAATTTCTGAAAATAAGCGTTATTATTGTTAGTAATTTTAATTAAGCCCTGCGTATTCGGTAATCTTTCAATGCTCAAGCGAAAAGCTCTTCCCACGCTTTCCTTACCGTCTTATCTCGTAGGGCTGGTAGTGCTTCATGGAGGTGTGGAAATGATTGAGTAATTTTCATAAGAAATGTATTATAGTATACACAAATCCTTCTTCTTTTTAAGTATTTTGGTCTTTTTATAACAAATACAAACTGGCGTGATAGTGCTTCTGGGGTGTTGTCGTCTGCGGGCAGCATTTACCCCTGGGCAGTGACTCTGTTCCCTATATATATATATATATTCGTTCTTTTCTTGCATTCTAGACCGTTGCTGCCTCCTTTGTCCATGTATTTCAAATAATAAAGGACACTTTGACTGCACGGTACACAAGCCTGCGTGTGGATCTGTTGGAGACATCCAGTCTTTCGCTTTTATCACAGCCGGAGTGCCGATGTAATTCAGATTGGTTTCCAGGCCTTTTCTACATATATATATATATATATATATATATAAATATATATATATATATATATATATATACTTTTGCTTTTTACTGCAACCACACTAACAATACACAATTCCTGCATGTGTGATACAAAAAAAAAGAACAGAGCATGCACGTGTTTACACAGTGTGGTGTATATTACGGATACTTTTGTCAATGTCCTTAAATGGCTGGTGGCTAGGGAGTGTTTACTTAATGCTAAGTCAGTTTGTTTTTTTGGAACCTTATAATCATGCGGTGGCCTATATGGCGCTGATCATTAGTGTCTTTTGGGGCGTTTTGATCTTGAGCGGCAGCTATTTCTGGTGTTGTTGCTGAAGTGTTGGCCCTTTCGCTGAGGATAGGGGGGTCAGTGCTTTGTAGGGCTTAATGTCGTGCAAATGTGTCCAGGCCGCTTTGCCCCTGAGCCTCCCCGCCCTGGGGGCTCCTTTTTCAACCAGGTAGCGACCTGTGAAACGTAGGCTGCTCCAGGTTCGCCGAAAGTTCTTTAACAAAACTGCATCTCCTTCTTTCACTGTCCACTGTGTTGTGTGTTCTTGTTCCTCGTTGGTGGCTCCTCCTTGTCAATCGTTCTTCGGCCCGCCCTGTGTCCGTTTAAGATTTTGAGAGATACAAGCGGCACTAGTAACCAAGGAAGAGACATTCTCGTGCATTTCATTACCAAAAACAGTACTAGTTGATTGGCAATCAGTCGTGGCCCTTGATGGTGGTGTGAGTGGGAGGTGCATTTGGCGCCCAGTCACCACCTCATTACTTATGACATTAGTGACATATGAGTTTAGCTCAGGACAAAACCAGTTTTCTTTTATTCGTGCTGCAATTACCTCTTTCCCTGTATGCGTGGGGTGGTGCAATTGGGTCAGGGCTGTTTTTAGTAGTGCTAGGGGCTTTACTACTTTCCCTTTATTCTTCTGGGGCCATAGTCATCTGTGGGAGACATAGTACACCCTTATTTACCCATAGTTCTTTTTCTACCATTGGTGCTTCTGCCTGCAGCTCCATGACCTGTGTTTCTGGGATGTGTGTATACCCATCCTTCAACAGCATTTGTCTTACCCCCCCTTTTGTTTTTGTTTTTCTGGGAGTGTCTATATTACACCAAAGTATGCAGCATGCTTGGCATGTGCATCAGCTGCTTCGTTACCTCTTGATATTGGGTCGTCACCATTGGTGTGAGCCTGACACTTCACAAGAGCTACCTCTTCTGGGTAATTAATTACTTCAATTAATTTGGCCAATAGGAGAGCATGTTGCACTGGGGTACCATCAGCCCTCCGAAATCCTCTCCTTTCCCATTTTATTAATCCTGCATGTACTGTTGATGTTGCATATGCACTATCCAAGTATATTGTTATTCTTTTGTCATTTCCTTCTTCTAGGGCCAAGATAAGGGCTACCAGCTCTGCTGCTTGTGCTGAGTAGTGTTGGGGCAGTTTTACACATTTTACTGGAACGAAGGTCCAGTCTTCTCTGAGCTGTATTATGGCTGATCCTATTCGTCTTATTCCATCACTCTGGTCAATAGTTGATGACCCATCTATATACATAACCTCACCTCCCTCTAATACATTTTCCTCCACTTTCCTTACTCCTGAGTAATTCTCAATAGCTTCCGGGGAAGTCATGTGAGTATTCTCCATTTACTGCTTCCTCTGCTATAAATCGTGCTGGGTTTACATTAGTACATCTCACCACTGTCAGTTCTGGCTTAGATAAAATAATCTCATACCCTGATGCTCTTTGTGTTGTCAGTGTTGATTTTGGTTTTGTCAATATTGCAAAGAGGGCATGTTCTACATACAAAATAGTTTGTCATCCCATGGTAATGGAAGATGATTTTTCCACTGCGGATGCTGCGGCTGCTAGGCTTTGTTCGCAGAGGAAATGTCCCATCATTGCAGGGTCTAAATGGCCACTGTAAAAGGCCACTGTCTTGTGTCCCATGCTGGTCTTTTGAGTCAGTACTGCTTTCATTACTGCTGAGTCACAATGTGAAAAGATGTAAAATTCCTTTTGATAATTGGGGGTGGCCAGTACAGGTGCAGTTGAATAGCATTTTTCAATTCATTGAATGCATCTGTCATTTCCTGTGTCCATTCCAATTTCCTCTTCCCCCTCTATGCCTCTCTGAGTGCCTTGAGCAGTGGTCCTATGTATGAGCTGTAATCAAAGACCCATGCCCTGCAGTAGTTGCATATATGGTAGGAACTGCTGCTGTTCTCTCACTGTTTGCGGCTGTGGTGTGTTTTGTATTGCTAGTGCTCTTTGTGGTGCAATGTTCCTCCCTTTTTGTGAAATAATCTGTCCAATATAAAGTTCTTGATCTTGGCAGTACTGCAGTTTCTCCTTGTCTACCTTGTATTCTTTCTCAGCTAGCACTGTGAGCATTTTAAATGAGTCTCTCCTACACTTTTCCTCAGTGGTGCTGCATATTATAATATTGTCAACATATTGCAGCACCGTGCTTTCCATCTCTATGTTGCCCAAATCCATTTGAATCACTCTTTTAAAGATGGATGGTGACTCGCAGTACCCCTGGGGCAGCCTAGTGTGTTTCCACTTTGTGTTGCAGTATGTGAAACTTGTTAGGGCTTGTGAATCAGGGTGTAATGGAATGGAGAAGAAGGTGTTTTTGAGGTTGATCACAGTGAATCGTGATGCCTCTGCTGGAATTCCGCCCAGTATCATTGCTGGATTGGCTGCAACAGGGCACTCTGCTTCCACAATGTGGTTAAGAGGCCTTAAATCTTGGATGAAATGCTATGACCCCCCCTTTTGCCGTAGGCACTGTGTACACTGCCGTGTTGCATGGGGCCTTTGATGGTACAAGTATTCCTCTCTCTACTAGGGCAGATATTGTCTCATATATCCCCTCATGAGCTTCTTTTGATAGTGGGTACTGTTTCACCCTGGGCAGTATTGCCCCTTTCTTAAACTTTATTTTCACACCTCCAATGCTCTTGATGCAACCCACGTCATAGGGACTAGTTGTCCATAAGGATGCGGGTACCGCAGCTAAGTCTGCCTCATAAAATGGTACCTTGGTAGGGCAGGGCACCTCCAGTGCCATTGCCATTTTTTTGAGCTACATCTTTGAGTGTTACCTTCAGCCAAATATAAACACTCATGTCAAACACCATTTCCCCATCTCCTTTGTCATCAGAGAACAGTTATTCATCTGATACCTGTGTAAACCTGCATCCTTCCGCTAATGTTATCACTGCTCTCCATGCCTTCCCTTCCCCATACTGGGCGTGTACTGCAATGTAGTCTTGTTTTGCAACAATACCCTCCATGTCCACTGATATTATTGCCCCTTCCTTTTTGTCAGTGGGTGTCTCTGGCCTGAAGAGGTATGTTGTAGGTCTCCTCCATATCTTGCCCTCTATTCCCGGTAGCCACGCTATTGCCATGTCTGTCCCGTATTGGAAGAGGTCCCCGTCCACTGGCTCTGCCCTTATCACCTTCTTTCCACAATAAGCCTGTAGTATGTGTCTGGCTGTGAGCATGATGTGGATATGCCTGGTGTGGAGCACACTATTCCCTTGTCAGTAAAAGAGATAGTCATGTTCAACCTGCTCATGATGTCTCTTCCAAGAATGTTTACTGGTGATTGCTTTGAATATAAAAATGGTAGAGATAAGTCGTGTTCCCAACAGATAAGGAGATGTTATCGGTAAAAGGAACCAGCCCTTTAGCCCCAGAAAATCCTTGAGTTTGCATGGCATCACCTGACAGATTAAACTTCCCTTCCCTTATGCAAGACCTAGTTGCGCCTGTGTCTACTAAAAAGGAAAATGTTTTGTCACCTATCGCCACCTTAATGCGTGGTTCCTCCGCATGGTTAGGTGTTACCGACAGGATGGGACACAGCAAGGACGTCTGTGGGCTGCCCTATTGGGGTACAGTGATTGTCCATTCCCTGTATATGGGTTGTGGCCCAATATTGTCACCCTCCCCAGATGTGTTTGTTGCATTGGTTCCTTTGCGGGTTGTGGGGTAATGTCCTGTATCTATGTTAGTTGTTATACAGTCTGAATGTGTTGTTGTTGTGTCGTTGTCATTTGTTGTTGTGCTTGCTGCTGTGCTGGTTGATGTTGCTGTGTGTATTGAAGTTGTGGCGGCATTGGTTGTTGTATTTGATTTTGTGCCGTCTGTTGTTGCTGTGTCTGTTGGTAATACTGCTGTCCCCCATTGTATCCTTGTTGACCCTGCTCTTCCCATCCAGCTTGTGCCAGTCTTGCCCTGCATGTGCGTGACATGTGACCTACCACTCCACACATCCAGCATATTGGAGGTTCTCGTGCTTGCCATGGGTACACCCCAGTGCTGTCTGAGTACCCCTGATGTCCATATGTGTTGTACCCTCGGAATCCTCCCCCTTGTTGTTGTGCTGTTGGCACAAATCCCTGCCCTCGTGTTGCCCCACCTCTCCCTCTATAGTTGTTTATTTGGCCGTTTCCCATTTGTGTGTATCCACCCCCCACCTGAGGAGCTTAGGAGTGTTGTGCTGTTCATGGTGGTGGCGGTGGCATTTGTTGTGTAGTTACCTGTGCTAGTTGTATTTGTTGTGCTAACGAGTGCTGTTGTGTCGTGTCTGGTGCTTGTACTGCTTGTGTGGGCCTGTTATTAGTGCACCCTCCATAGCATATTTGACAGTTTCCTTTGTAGCAATTTCGCCTCTTCTGCTTTCCTATCCTCTTCCTTCTGCTTCATCTTCTCCTGCCACAACCTACAATGGTGAACTATTGTTAGCTGATTTTATGGCCATGCCTTTGCTTCCATTCCCACTAATTTCTTTAATTGTCTTTGTACTGGCCTTGTATCAGTATGTGGTAAAGAATTGCTAGTGTTTTGTCCCATGGTTCCCGCGTTTCCAAGCGCCACTTCTCTTGAATTTCTTGGATGTTATTGACAGGGTCCTCATTCTCACGCATCTTATGTGACATTATTGCTCCTATGTCTGACATGTCTGGGTATTGTATTGTCAGTGCTTGCCATAATGTGTGTCTGCAGTTTGTGAATGGTGCCCCGTCATGAGATGTGTCGTTAATGGTCACCCATTGGGAATCCCGGCCTTTTCCATATGTCATCTGCTGCGTCACCCAATATTGAAATTAACAATCCTTTTACATTACGCACTGCTAACTTTAGTCCAGCAGTTTGTTTTTCCATTTCATATATCCATTTCCCAGCCCCTCCGCTCAATGATGGCAACCTACATTTAATGTTTTCCTTATCTGCGTGCTTCCATGGAACGTATTGCGGCCTTGCTCCCCCTCTCTCTAGTAATGGCATTTGTATGTATTTTCTCACCTCCCCTGGCGTGCGTCTACGTGGTGTTATATTTACGTATTCGCTATCCTCTTTCATGTCAGAAAGTTCCTCGATGAAGTAAGTAAGGTGTTGTGTAAGCCTACTCTCTCTTCCTGCCCCAAGCCCCTTCTGCTTACCTACCTTGTCCTTGTTATGTGGTGTTGTCAACTCCTCCATCCTACAACCTGGGAGGTCCCTTAGTCTATTAACATATGGCGTGTGTTGTGCTGGTGGTGTTAGTGGTTGCTGCGCCCTTCCTCTTTGTTGTTTCTTGCTCACAATTCCTTCCTCTCCCTCTTCCTATGCCTTGCACTCCCATGATGACCCGCAGTCTGTGCGTGTTATGTAAAGTTTACTCAGCCCTTCTCCACTCCCTTCGATTTGTCCCTCACAAGATCCCTCTTCTTCCTCACTGCAGAACCCATCTGAGAAAGCCAACCATGTAGTTATTCTCTTCTCTCCTACTGTTACTGTTTCTAAATCTATATCAGCGTACTTACCTGCCTTTCCCCCGTCTCCCTGTGTTTGTGCCATTGGCGCTTCCTCTGCGTTACTCGCATGCATCTTATTCCCGTGTGCCTTGTTTGACCCTCCCATTCCCGTGTCCCCTTGCTTGCTCCCCTCACCCTTTACTTCAGCTCTTGCCCTGCTAAGTTTGTTCATTATTGCGTCACTTACCTGCTTGTGTGCCTTGAAATCTCTATCCTTTTCATACCATACGCCACCTTCCTTTTCCAGTAAGCTCTCTAATATCCTCCCTTCCTCAAAATTACGTGCGCTTTCTGCTATAATCTTCCTTTTCAACTGCGTCATCTCCCTGTCGTTCTCCTCTCGTTCCTCTTCTTTCCTCCTAAGCTGTTTCATACGTGCTACCCTTTCTGCAATCACCCTTAGGCGATCTTCCTCCTTCTTCTTCTTTTCTATCTCTTGCTTGTTTAACTCCACTCTATCATTCTTACCTCACGTTCCTCCTGCTCCAGTTGCCTGATCAGTACACTCCGTACCTCCCTCAGTTCTGCCAGCTTTTCCTCCAATATCTCCTCCTCTGCCCTTGTCATCCTCCCCTCTTCTGTTGTACCTAACTCGCACCTCCCGTGTGCTCCTCGTCCTCTTCCTTTTCTACCCTGATAACTGCTTCTTCCTCCTCTTCTGTTAGTTTCCCCCGTAGTTTCAGCAACACTTGGGCAGCTATCCATTTGTCTGGTCTTACATTAGCAAGGTCTACATTTGTCTTCTGTGCACTTCCCGTGTTCACCTGTGCATGTGCGGCTGCAGCACTCCCCACACCCCTCCCCCTTTGGTAGCTATCTGTTTGTGGGTACGGCGGCAGGCTGAACGTAGGGTTTGAATACCCTTCTGCAGCTGTCAACTGTGACTGTGCCGCCGCTCTAAGTTCTGTTACTGGGTACAGCCCTTCTGTATCCTTCTTTACCTCCTTAGTAATGGGCATCTCACCTTCAACTTCCTGTTTAACCTCTGCTACTGGGTATGATTCCTCCTCATTTTCTTCCGTGCTGGGGGTGCCGGAGGGGCGCTACACCCGCCCTCTTCTTTCACCTTCTCCTCCTTCACCCCCTGCATTGTCAACATCCCCGTTACCCCAGGTATGCATCCTTGAAACTATTTCCAGAGATCGAAAACTTCTAGGTGATTCGTTAGCTTCTTTCCTTTATATGTGTTATATAGATATGCTAGGAGGGAGTGTTGAGTGTACATATCGAAGCTGCCATTGGGCGGCCATGGTATTCTTATCTTATTGTCTGTTCCCTGTATCCATTCAATACTGCAATTTACTATTTTATCTCTATGCGGAGCTAGCATAGCGCATATGTGTTGGAGTGGTGTTGTTAGCGGGTTCCTGTACCCTGCCCCCATTCCATAGTACACAGACATTCTTAAGACCTTTACTTTCTCAGTACTACCGTTACCTGGCCCCGTAAGCCGGGGTCTTCCGACTTTCCGCTGCAAAGAAAGCAATGGAGTTACAATACTTTTGTGCTGGGCACCACCGCCCTCTTTTCATTTGCTGCAGTTTCACCTTCCTTATGCTCCCTTCCCAGTGCTAGGGTCCCCTTCGACCCGTGGCGCACGAAGCCCCCTGCGGCTTAATGTCCCGCGCTACGTGCTTTTGAGGCCGCCCTGCCTTCCTTGCACCGCTGTACCCGGCGTGCCTTCAATCGTTACCTCAGCTCCTCCCCTTTTCCCTTCTTGTTCCACCACAAACAGTGTCCCTGCTCTCCCGTTCTCCCTCCCGCCGTTTCTTATCTGCCACCTCCCTTAGTCGCCCCTTGATCGAGGCAGGCCGGCGTTCTCTGCGAGCAGCTGCCTCTCCCTTTCACCCCTCCCTTCACCGCTATTCAGAGATCGCCACGTAATCCTATGCAATTCTATGGGTGACGTCACCAGGTCTAGGACAGTTGGATACAGGTACGTACAAATACACACGAAAGTAATATGCGCGCTGTTTTTACAATGTTATTCCCCACAATCCCCACAGCTGTCTTCCCACCACACCTGGAGTGGAGTATTCGTTAATCACTTTGTTATTATAGTAGACTGCACACGCTGCGTCGCCTCGCATGTGATACGCTCCCGCGCCGGGGAACTTAACCAGCTCACTATCTTCTGCACCGAGAAACAATCAAGCTACCTCATCCAGGAATACGTCATCTATTCACCGAGCTATAACACCCGACCAACAGGAATCCTCATCTACTCATCGATCAGAAACATCAACTCGTCGCCACACCCCCCTCTTCACAGGTGCCCACGATCAAAGCCAATCAGCACGATTCACCATTCACATGTGGGTGTCTTAAGCCCCACCCTACTCACTCTACAATACTATACGAGGTGGCCCTCGTGCCTGCCCCGCAACACTTTTCACAACAACGGCCGCTCAATTGTCAAAATCTTTCTGAACACACTTTAAAGCCACCCGCCACCCTTGTTACAGTTCATCCCGCCACCCACACAATTTTACATTGCTGGTTGCGTGTGTCATACTCACATTGGCTTTCGCCTGCCGGTGCCGCTCGGCTGTGGTGTGCCCCTCCGAATCTGCTTCTCACCTCCCCTCGTCTGGACCATGTCTAGACAACTGCGGGCAGGATACTTCTCAAGTCGGCTCCCGACGGTCACTCTCCGGATTGCACTGTCCGGTCCTCTCGCTGTTCCGCGATGGTCCTGTAGTCCTCAAAAGGGGGCAACAGCGGAGGGGGCCGCTGTGCCGGGCCACCTTGGCGCAGGCTGCGCTTCCCTCTTGCCTCGCCCTCAGTGCTAAGTCTCAACAGATCTCAGCATTGCATTCAACTTGTCGGGGTGATCTCCCGGGAGTCGGCAGGGCCGTCCGCGGACATCCGGGCTTAGGGAGGCCCCAACTACTCCCACAGTCCCCAATGAGTATGAGACACACGCAAGAGCAAGGCGTTACTGCTGTTTATTAGAAAACGGCAGGGACAGGTTCTGGGATCATAGGTCACCCGGGAACACATTTCACAAGAGTGGGCTCGCAGGGCCTTTTTCAGCATGTGTGACGCCTCATCGGGCGTCACCTAGGAAACTTCCCCCAAAACCTAACGCCACCCTGGGTTAGCTCCCCGAGTAATAGTGTTAGTATAGGAACATGTAGATAAGTTATTGGTTGGTAGAGAAGAGGTCAGGTGGTACGCTTGGGTCGTCCCTAGAAATTGTTACACCAAAAATGCTACATGAGAAAGGTTAGTGATTGGCTAGGTTGTGATGCTGTCAGAGGTTAGCTCCCCGTGCCCTGGTTGGTCTGTCCGCGAGCCCCCAAGCCTGGGACCATCGTTGTTCCCAGCTCACAGTGTACCTGATGTTAGAAACAATGTGTGACTATGTGTCAGTGGTGGACAATGGACAGGTCTGCCATTTGGTGCAGGAGCGCCTCTTTCTCATCGCCGCCAGTGTCCGCAGTCTGTGTCCCAAATGTGAGACACCAGAGTTCCCCTGGTCCTTGGTGCTTGGCACCACATCAGGTCGGCCTGGTCACGTGTGGTGAGGCCGTGGCTGGAGCAGAATTATGAGCATTTGATTTGTATTTCGGCTCTGAGGGATGGTTAGCCGCAGCAGGTGTAACCTTGGCACTGGACGCGCGGCGTGTAAGTTGTAACTTTGTGGACTTGGCTGTGAGGCCCTCGTCAGGGTTTGTTCTGCATGATCAGCACCCGCAGCTCCGTTAGAGCTGTTTTGGGTCTTTGGCTTCTGAGTTTGCGGCCTACTCTGGTGCTGAGGCCTACGCAGGCCTGGTCCATGGGCGACGGCTTATGGGTCACAACACGGGGGTCGCGGTGGGCGACAGGGATCCTTATACATAAGTGCCTTATGTTTCTGTGGTCATAGTAGCAATGAAGCATTTGCAAGCATGTACACAAGCTCTTCTTGCGTCTTGCGTTTCTGCGGTGCTGTAGCTTAACCTATGTGAAAATTAACAACGATGCACCAGTGTGTGTGAACAATCCGTTGCGTCATGGTTTTGATTATGCTCTTTGTGTGAGTTTGGTGTGGGTCTGACCAGTTGTGCATGGTGGCATGTGTGTTACCGTCAGTCGGCTATGTCGTCATTGCATCTCTAACGATGGTGACTTTCATTGCTGCTGTGTTAGTCGAGTTGATCCATAAGGTATATGTCAGCTTCGGCAGAGGTTCCTGCATGTGGCTTGATTTATGGGCAGTTTCCATGGCCATGTGGGACGTGGCCACAGTAGATGTTGACGTCTGGGGCATCTGTGAGTGGGTTGAATTCCTCTCGTGGTGGGTGCTTAGGCCGTGACAATCTAGGCCATGGTCTGGCTGAGAATCTGGGGAAGGGAGCGTCCCATTTTCCCTCTTCACCACTAATTGGGTAGCTGAGCTTGACTGTATATATCAACATGGTAGACAACCTGGAATGGACAATCAGCTAATGTATGATGCAAGTCTAAGTAGAATACAGAGTAAATAAACCAAAACAGTAAATAAGTTACGAAGTTAAAAGCACACAATGGCCCTCATTCTGAGGTTCGTGCTAGTCATGGTGCTATTAGCGCCATGACTAGCACCAATACCGGTACCGCCACCGACTTCGTGGTATGGGGACTTACCGGTCTATTTCAACCTTTGTGGGACCGGTAAGTCCCCATTTAAAAAGCCATTCCCCATTCCCATTTGAGCCCCCATAGGGCTCAATGGGAAGGGGGAAGGCGTCAATAAGGGTACCGCAAATTGCGGTACCGTTATTGACCCCAGTATCCCTTTGTGGGTCACGTCCATAACGCCTGGTAAAACCAGGCATTAAGGGAGGGACCCGCAAAGGGACCTTGGAATAGGGCGCAAAGGGATTACCGGCACCGGTGTAATTATCGGTGCCCAGTATCCCTTTGCACCCAGGTCATAATGACCCCCAATAAAACCCAAAATGGGTGATATATGGCAATAATCTTCAAACAAGTTCTGGTTAATTGACAAATCAAACATAACAATAAAAACCTGACCATGGTAAAGATAGAAAAATACTTCGAAATACAGAATGAACGGGTGTAGAATCCACAGGATATGATGATACAATATTGGAGAGCACAGGTATTCACTTTGGATGAAATGCTAATGCATACAAGGCAGCGCACACAATGCGTAGACACATCATAAATAAGGATGGAACGGCTGCAAAATTGCAAATATTATAAAAATTGTAAAAATTACACAGCTGCATAATAAAGTGAAAGTGCAGTCACGTATTATTGACTGGAGGACATCAAATGTAGTGGAGCCTCTGTGCAAGAGAAAGTGCAAGTGCAAATGATTATCAATGGTAGTAGAGTTGGCCACCCTAAAGTAATGCCTGTTTAATACAGAAAATAACGAATAGCTCGAGGGGAACAATAGCGTCGCAATAAAGTGCAACTGCGTTAGCAGGCTGATAAGGCCAAATAATACAAATAAGCATCAGTGCAGAGCAGACCAAGTATTGTTGACTGGAGGTCATCCGATATGATCGGCCCTCTGTGCAAAAAATAGAAGAACAAAGTGTAAGTGCAATAAACTATCAAAGATTGCATAGCTACAGGCTATGGCTCAAAACTCCATAGGGGATGAACAGCATCATAATAACGTGCTAATGCAATGACGGGCTAGTAGGGCCAACAAAATACAAATAAGCATCAGTGCAAGGCAAGAAAAAAATGCCATTTCCCGGACCCACAAGGAACCCACAGGAGCTCTAAAATCGTAGACGATAGGCAGCCTCAAAAATGCAACTGCAATAAGATTCTATTGAAATTGAACCATTAAAGACGAATGGATCAATAAAGCACAATAAAAAGACATTGGCCCTCATTCCGAGTTGGGCGGTAAGGGTTAACGGGCACCGGTAAGGATGCCGGTGCCGGTAAACCCTTACTGCCCAATTCCGAGTTCCCCCGCAAAGGACGTTTCTAATTTACTTTCAAAACCCATGCACTGCAGTAGCAACACCAATTTAAACTGTAAACTTTGCCCCATCACATCGCCACCCTGCAACACCAGGCCGCACGCGTGCTTTCCATTAGACAACACAATTCTGTGGCAATTCATATGTGAAAGAGGTCTGCTTACTGATGCCATACAGACTTTAAACAACAAGGGACGAGTCAGAATAAAGCGACTTTGAGTTACTCCTGTAGCAGGCTACTCCATTCACAAAGAAGTTGTTGTAAGTGAATGGGCAAGTGAGAGTTACTCATCTGAAAGTAATTATTTGTGAATCGTCCCACAGGTCGCAATACTTTGTTCTATGACCTACGTTACTAGTTCCAGTAATGAATGGCAGAATACTAACACATTAAAATAATGTTAACCTTCTACATCCTACATTGCAAGGGGGTGTCATTTTTAATTTCAGATCATTCAGACAACATGGCTTTGTCCTGTGACGCACTTGATAACATTTCCGAGCGTGCAGGCTGACAGGCACGCTACATTACCAGAAGCAAAATGTTCCTCGATGCATTGTCTGTAAGAAACATTTACCGACGCTGATAACTGCTAATTGCTCAGAACAGTTCATCAGGCGATCGATTTTCACACTGCTGCTTCAGGGCTGACCACAGGAAGTTCATTTTCCAGGAGGCAGACACATTAGCTTATACCAGTCAATGGAGCGCTCTGTGTGAGGAGCCAAGAACATCCATTTTGCAGATAGTGGAAACGTCACGTTTTCCTGTTAAGTGAAGCCGCATAAGTAGATAGGGCTTACAAGTAAACAAATGAGGCCCGCGGTGTGTCTGGTGGAGGATTCTCCTCCAGTCTTGCTCGCTGTCTGGGATCTGAAGGGACTGCCACGCTGTAGCCGTTGATTCGCGAATGCTCCCGGCTCATCTGCCCTAGTGGCGGCGGCGGAAACCATTGGCGGACGGGGAAGGGCTCCTATTGTGAAAACCCCCAGTACCATTTCACTGCTTTATGGGTAACAGGTGGCGAGTCATCAGGACCAAAGTTACCCTAGGGGGGGGGGGTCTGCCCCGCTAGCCGCTTAGCTACCTCCCCCCACTAGTCGGTGCACGTGATTAGTGGTGCGGCATTGGCTCTGGAACTCCCTGCCCCTGACTCTGAGGCTCACTCACGATTATTTTAAATTCCGTAATGCTCTAAAAACATCCTTATATACACATTGATAACTAGGGTTTATCGTGTTCTTCGTTATTCTCTCACATTGATTACTCATGTGGTGTTCAGTAACTGCACCAGGACACCTCTCGGTAATAGCCACTCTATACTAAGCTCTCCTAAAATAACGTCACATTAGTCCTCAGTTTAGTTTAAATAGAACATTGAATACAGTATAGGGTGACTAGATTGTCTAAATAAAAACGGGTCTATGGCAACTGACATAAAAGGTCGGTAGTTATTCTTTGTCCAATGGGCCGAGTTTGTGTTTCTCTAATGCACAGGTGCTGGATCTCAAACCAATAAAAGGAATGAATATACCAGATAGCAATGAAACTAAGATAACCTAACATTGAATGATTGTAGTACTAATGACAAAACAATTTTGACAGAACCACTCGATTAATACTGGTCTCTTTTTGACACGTTCTCACTGAGGCTAGGTGAATCCGGTCAGTACTGGGGTGTTGTAGGGGTGCCTACAACCTAATGTAGGTGATTGGTTCTGGAGATGCTAGTGGTGTTTGACACGTTCTCACTGAGGCTGCATGAATCCGTTCAGTATTGGGGTGTTGTAGGGGTGCCTACAACCTAATGTAGGTGATTGGTTCTGGAGATGCTAGTGGTGTATGAGGGCTGGTGGATGAGTAATTTACTCTGGAGATGCATTGGCTTCTGCGCTGCTAGGGTACAATGATGAGTGGATGCTAAAGCACCCTCCCACTTCTACAAAACGAGAATTAACCAAATCGTAAAGGTAAAACAGGCAAAGTTAAGCGATATACCTGCCTCGCATTTTGTGGTTATGTGGGCCGGGGGCAGGCTATACTCTCAAGAGGGGTGTGAATGTGAAACAGTAGCAACCCAAACAACATAGTACAACTGTCCAAAATAAAGGAATGTACAATCAAGGTTCTATTAAAAATGTATATACTTTAATTAAAAACACCATTTGACATAATAACTTAATAGAAAACACTACAAAAACCCACACCTGTGGAAAGAATACAGAGCGTGAAAAGATAGCAAGATGCATAACTCTCAGTAATGAGATGGGGGGAGAAAGGCAATAAAAACCACAAAGGTCTTTTAGAAAGGCTATGTTCTTCAAGGCAAATGGGATTAAAGTGCCCTAACCAGTCTCTAGGGCCCACAAATGAACCAGTAGGGCAGTTACCAACCAATAATACATTTGCTCTGCCCTGGCAGCCTGACAACAGCAAACTAGGGTTCTTAGAGCTCAGCTGACAGTTCGAACCGGGTTAAAATGTGGCAATCGCGGTAGTCCAGATTGCAAGCAGATGTCGAGTCAGTGCCTAACTGAAGGTTGCTGAAGTTTGAAGCGATGCTCGAGCGATGTGGAGCATGGAGATCACCAGGTTCAGATTGACAGTCGTGGTTCGACGGCAGACGTGCTGATGTCGGGATGCTCAAAGTAAGTTGGTTCAATGCTGTGCTCGAAGGTCGCTGTTTGGGAAGAACACCATGGTCAGTTTGACCATCGACTGGATTGAAGATGAAAACGCTGGCGGATTAAACAGTGGTTCAAGCATTTCAGTTTTAACAATGCTACTTCTTCCGACCAGAGGCAAGGATGCACTTCAGCTAGCGCAGTCTGGCAGTAAACTGCTTTGAACATGGCAAATGTTTTAACAATGCTACTTCTTCCGACCAGAGGCAAGGATGCACTTCAGCTAGCGCAGTCTGGCAGTAAACTGCTTTGAACATGCAGGACAGCGATGCAAAGGTTGGTGGTGGCCAAAGCCAACTCCTGCAGGTCCCTAAAAGGGTAGAACGGGCTTGACTCATGGTTTGCAGCATGAATCAGTGAAGTTGCAGGTTTCTCTTGGCTCTCGGGTGCTGTGAATCCCACTCCAGGGTCTCAGGGGCAAGCATATCCCTACTTCTCCGGCACCCAAGCATGGGGAAGCTGACACCTTCAGGAGTCCTTCAGCATGGTGTAGTTCTGGGTACTAGTGTAGCTGGCAGAGAGTCAGGTGTTGCTCTGCAGCAGTTCAACCCCAATATGCTCTAGCTTTCTATGACTTGGACTAGCTGTCTGCACCTCACCACTGGATGACTTTGGAAAGGACTGCTATCCCAAAAGGGTTCAAAGGAATTCTTCTTCAAAGGCTGAAATCCAGAGATGAATCAGAGAAGGGGTGGGAGACCTCTTCTTTTAAAGGCAAAGCTCACAGGTGATTGGACTTTAGGGGACCAGGGAACAGGTGAACTTTGCCATCATTGCCAAAGTACTTTGTGTTGAAGGAAGCAGAGGAGACAGCAAGCCTGGTGAGAGGCTAGTCATGTTGGTATGGGTATGTTGGTATTCCTCTTTCACAGACCAGCTTCTGCTGGGAGGTTATCTCAATGGAGAGAGGGGTTACTTGACCTCACAAAGGATCAAAATGAGAGGCATAGCCTTTCTGCTCCCTGCCCTGTCACATGGTACTGCATTCTGGTCAGTGCTGTCTGACCAGAATGTACATACCCCTTCTACAGCGTAACTGGGCTCACCGGGCTGACGCATGTACAATATCAGATTGACATGATTTTGATAATTATAAGAGATAATTGCCACATACCTCAAACTCGGGTATGGCTTATATTTATAGTTATACGTAAGGGGGGTTCTGGAAGTGTCTCTCTACTGTCCACCATCCCTTCACAGAAGAGACATTTCCACAACTTATCTGCCTTTTTCCTGCCCAAGGGCAGTCCGGCACCGAAATACCAGGCAATTCTCTTCTGAACAAGAGTACCAACAGCAACCCCAGACAAGTGTTTTGGCCTGGTTGGGCCTTGTCAGTGAGGTGGAGCTGTGCCTCTCTAAGAACAGTACCTGGCATTTCGGTGCTGGACTGCCCTTGGACAGGACAAAGACTGATATGTAGTCGGTATTTCTCTTCTGTGAAAGGATAGTGAGCTAAAGACTCTGGTTGAGACTCAAACCCGGGATATAGGCCGGTAGAGAAAAACTACCAGAACCCCCCTTGCTTAAGGATTGTATTTATAGTTTACAATTACCACCAGAAGATTAACTCTCATAGTTTTGTGGTTTTGGGAACACGGGTGCACGCTTAAATGCAGTCCCTATGCTGCAATGACTCGGCTGCTACTGCCGCTCTCTAGGGCACCTGTGACCCTTGAACGTGTTTTTTGCCACTGGAGAGCAGGTGCTGCAGATCAGGGTACCGATCCAGCAGGGCACAGGTGAACAATATGCTTTTCACATGGAGCTTACAAAAGGGAGCCTGGTTTGCAGGTCACCCTTTCTGAGATGGGATTACTTGCATCATTTTTATTAAGAAATACAAATAAAAAAGCCAGGGCTTCCTCACTCTTGCCAGATGGCAATTTCTCACAGGTACTGGGGCTGATAATGAGTACTCCTAGTACCTCTGACGTACTACTGACTTACAGTTCTCCCTCCCTAAGTAAGTTACTCCTGCTGCATTCTTTTTGAATTCAATAGTTTCTCTCCCGGAGTAAGGGAAGTTTAAACCAAAGTTACCTGTAAGTTCTTTGTGAATCAGCCAAATTGAGAATAATTATCCCAGAAGTTTTAAGGCAGTTCCCCGATTCTGATTTTCATGTCAATGTTTCCAGAACTGTAAAGAACTACAACAAATCAGCATGAAAATAAAACTGCAAAAGCTCTGCATCTTCCTAAGCTATAAAGAATCTCCACGATTCCCCAGAAGTCTGTCTTATTTTTATATCAACTCTGAATGGCCACAAAAAAATATATGGATGTTTCAACACAAGTTTAAAAGGTTTGAAAGTGCTGCGTTACTTGATGGATTCTTTCTGAGTCCAATTTAAACCCATAATTGCCCCGAAAATTGATAGAAACAGACCAAAGCTCCCCAAAAAAGATAACAAAAAAACTGGTGTAATATATATATATATATTATGTATAATAGGCCTTGTATATAATATGTTTTGAGAACATCTTGAGAAATGTAAGAGAATCTCACATCATCCATAATCAATGGAATCCTCTTGATGGAACGTCACTCACAGCCATAGGTGGGCAGGGGATAGGGTTTAACGTACCTGCTTTGGTCTGTGGGTTTGATGTGATTCCATCGCACATTTTTCATTGTTGCATTGTTTTGGTTTTTATAGGACATTTTATCACATATGTATGTGTAGGAGACCCCTGCAACTCCCCCTCCCTAAGTCCCCGCTACCTTTATTATTGCCCCCACCTCCCCCACATACATTTGTGGCAAAATGGGATGGAAAAAATGTGATGAATTCTCCCATAATGGAAAATCCAGCAATGGAATCTTCCTAAACCGGTCTGTGTGGACCAAACCCTGGGCATTGTTGATTGTGCTGGGGGCTTGATATTTAGACCCAACGCTAAAAACAAGTACATGTTTTACTAAGGATAATAATACTGCCTACTGTGCTAGATGATTGCTATTATGAATTGATAGCCAATGAAAAACAAGCATTGGCAAGCCAACAGTTTTGGCTTTTGTGTAGGCATGGGACATGCGTTTTCCAGGCACTTCCATAATGGTACTTCCTGGCCATAAGATGAAAACAGCTGGAAAGTGGTGTCATTAACTACTCCAATGATAGCAGTGTATTTCAAATTCATATATCATGCCTATACACAAACCAAAACTGCTGTATTAGTCGATGTTTATTTTAAACATGACTTTAGTGCAAGGAACAGAGCTAAAATAGTTGTAGGCACACATGGTTAACATATTTTTAGGACCCTAGTCATGCATTTACAGTTGCAAATAAGCCATTAACTCTCAGCAGACTGCCGCAGAGGTTTGATGTTGCTGCTTAATAGAGCTGCTTCAAAGGGATACCAGGAGTATGTTCCAACATAATGAAACCATTAACATGGAAAGTGTATAGATAGGAGAGAAATGAGATATGGAGAGGGGCACGCAGCTTCTGGGTGTTGTTTGGTTATTTACCCAACCATTGAATGCCCATGGCCATGTTAATCCCTATGGCCATTCCAACACACCACCTAGCACACCCAGCCCTCCCAGCCCAAAACACACCCATTGTGCTCTCTTAGAGATAACTCTGTTATTTTAGTACTCCAAAGTTGCAGTCTTACGAAAGGTATTGGCCTATTTCCAGCTGTAAACCAGTACCCAGGGGAATGAAGCCTTATCCAAGTGTTCCTTCAGCCACGTCATTTCTAAGCAGTATGTGTGTACTGACATCTGTTCTTGGAGATACATTCATGTTAAAACAAGCATTGCTAAAGACAACATATTTTTCCTTTAAAGAGGCCTTTTCCAGGCACTGCCATATTCTGGCCAGATAGCAACATGGCTTACTGCTGTTTTATGGCCAGGAAGGACCATTATGGCAGTACCTGGAAAATGCTTTCCCCATGGCTTTATCAATCATTGTTTATGTCATGTATGTGTTTCCATGAGTCTGCTGAGTGGAAACAGACAAGAGGATTCAGGGTTTCAAGTATCCAAGGCCTTTTTTCTCAAGATCAAAGCAAGGTGTCAGGGAGATGCTGGTAGGGCTTTCTGAACAAATTAATCGGGCAGCGAGCAACCACTGTAGGTTTTTCATGTTCACCTTCAAACAAGACCAGGCTAGGGTATAACAACAAGAGGCTAGACTACACTTCATGGTCTCTGGGTGCTGGTTTCTTCACCTGCCTTGGGGATACTATTCACGTGGGGGCGTAATAATAAAGGAACATGAAGAAATGTCCATTCCAGAGATCCAAAGGTCTTTCTGGCTTTCACTTAATCTCCGACTGTCCATTTCCCTCCCAGAAAAGGATCAAGTCAGTAGTCAAGAAAGGTAAGACACGTCACTTACAAGTGTCTGTGTTCAGCTCCCGTACAAGCCTGGTCCAAGATTCAGTGAAGAACCATGATCGCTTTATTTGGGTTGTAGGTTTCCAGGGGTTCACAAGCCCGGTTGCTGCAAGGTCCTTTCCCAGTAGGTGCTCCAGCACCTAGCACAGTCATAGAGCTTCTTCCAACTGGTCCAGGCAGCTGTCAAACCTGGTTAACAGCAAAGACTGCACCCATGGCTTCTGAGCCAAAGTGAGCCGCTGGTCAGGTCTCTGTTCTCTTCCCTGCCCTTGTATTATTGTCTGAGGGGTCTCCCTCACCTGGTTGGGCCCAAGAGAGGGTCCCTGCCCCTCACTGATGTTGCACTGACTCGTTCCTCCACCAAGCGATAATACCTGCCCTGGAGCTGTCTGGTTGCTGGGACACCAATGTTCCATAGACCTAGCTTTTAGCTGTCAGTTAAATCTGCTGTGCACATTTGCATTTCTGTGTTGCATTCCAGTGGTGCACGAGGGCACAGAGGGATCTGGGTTGGTGAATCACCTGGGTTGACATGTTCCTCTTTTCAATTGAGATAACATTGTTAAAACCAACAATTGGACCATTACTACTCGTTTTTTTTTTAATACAGCTGCTATTTCTAAAATGCACCTAGTTGTCAGCCATGTGCAACCTGAACCTGTGAAATCTATCACTACCGAAGAAAATAGCGGAAAAATGCAATTTAACGCAAGGATCTAAATTTGCATCACTCCCCCAAGTTTACACAATTCAGCCCCATGTCTTACCATTACCTAACTCTTTATTTGTTAGAGTTATGTGCACCATGTATAGTAATCTTAGCATTATATACAAGTAAGGGCAGGAAACAGTTAATGAATGGAAGATGGGGATTCAGTGAGGGCCTATGTCTCTCCACATAGGTACAGTCTTAACAAGTCGTTGTTGAGGGCCTTTCTGATTGGTTGGAAGAGTAGGTCATTGCAGAGTCTAGTAGCTACCTTGAGAGTGGGTTGAAGAAATACATGTGATGCTCCTCCGGCTGGGTGGGTGTTGTAAAGGAACATCAACCCTCGTAAAGTGTAGCACCTTGGCAGGCAGTACATGGCCTCCAAAACAGTGGAATTGAAGAGCTTCCCTCGCTATTGTTCTTATATTGTTTATGAGAAATGGCCAGATATATGTTTGTCCGAAGCCGTCATGTGCAGTAGAAGCTGCCCGAATGCACAGAATGCACCGCTAGAGGGAGCTGTTGCCTTAGGATATACAGTGGTCCATTTTGCATAGCTTCACCTGTTGTCACCGTTAGAGGGAGCTGTAAGCTTAGGATAAACAGTTGTCCTGCTGTGTCAATGAAAACTTGCACTTTGGCCGCGTACACTGGCCTGAACACTAGTATTGATTTCATACAGTTCATAGTGCAATTTTATGGATCACATTTTCTGATTTGGGTATCCGCAGAGGCTTACTAGGTATGATTCAATTGTTGCTGTATTTTAATACTTTGCCACAAACGTTTGCCTAGGGTACAATGGGTATAATGGTCACTTTTCTAGATCTGCATAGGCTTTGAAGGGGTTTGCCAAGTGTAAATTGAAAATGTCATTGTCTTTAACTTCAATTGAACCCGTATCACTTCAGCTAATGATCCGATATATATATATATATATATATACATATATATATATATATATATATTTATACATATATATATATATATTTCTCTCAGCACGCAGGCACATAAGGAGGATGATGGGAGGACTGCAGGGAGGTTGTCTCTTGTAAGGCAGGGCTCTGCAAATGTTTTCGACTGCAACACCTCTAAACTCTAGCAAGAATTGTCGCGGCTGCGGGATCATGGGAGTCGTAGTCCCAGACACTGCAGAGCTGCAGGTTGCAGATGCAGAGCCCTGTTACAAGGGGTCTAGGAAATGTCTCTCTATCGGGAGATCTGACAGGGCTGAAGGTGTGGCATGGGGACTCTGCTCTTCCTCTTCATCTCTAACATTGAAGGAGGCTTTTCGAATCCATTATATTCAGAGTCACTGTAATTTCTACTGCTCACATGTCCTGTTTATAAATAATAATCCGAGCCAATGCATTGACTCAGTATCGATTGCAAGCAATTTATTTTGTTCACTGCACCTAGACTCAAAGCTGTCGTCGTCACAAGGGAGTGCTTTGAGTGAGCAAAGATTGTGAATGATTGGTAGGTGGTAAAATTACGGGTGGGGCGGAAAGTAGGGATTGTTGACAGGAACATTTGTGATGTGGCTATTGTGCCAATTAGGGGTCTTTTTTAACTGTGTGGCAGTGGCAGAGGCGAGAAAGAGTAGTGCCTTAAAGGGTGACGCACTCTCATTGCTGGTCAGTGTGGTGGTGATCAGCAGCGTTTGTGGTTGGCACGGGTGGCTTTGAGGCAGACCGGGATATTTGGAGCATTGTAATGGCAGGAGTAGCACCAGTGGCAGACCTAAGTGCAGTAGTAGTGGCAGAGGCGGCAGCAGTGATAGCAGCAGTAGATGTGGTAGCACTATTACTAAGCAGTGGTAGAAGATGTATCAGGTGAATTTACCAGCCCAGCAGGTGAAGGCTGCCAAAAGAAAACGTTTATCAGGAACTCTATCGTTACTTCCTCCATGCAGCCGTGTAAAAGGTGGTTAATATGGTGGGGGCAGAGTGAGTACAGAGTGAGTACCAGCTGTAAAAAAGAAAGAAATGCCATGCCATGCCACCAAGCTCATGTTTCTGGGTGGCATTCACCCGGCAACAAAAAAGCTTACAGTCGCAGAAGCAGCAACCCCAGTAATGGTAGTAGTCGCAGCAGTACTAGTAGTACTAGTACAAGCAGTTGCATTAGTGCTGGTAGGTGTAGTAATATAAGCAGTAGTAGTAATAGTAACAGCAGCAGTAGTGGTTGTAGCAGTAATACTAGTGGTATTGCTAGTATAGATAGTTGTAGTAGTACTAGTAGCTGTAGTGATAGTAGTAGTACTAGTTGTTGTACTAGTAGTAGTTGCAGTAGCAACAGCAGTAGTTATACTAGTAGTAGGAGGAGGAGTACTGATGATACTGGTGGTGGTGGTGGTAGCAGTAATGCCAATGATGGTAGCAATAGTAGTAGTAGTAATGGTAATGGTGGAAACGGCAGCGGTATTAATTATCATTATTTACTTCTTGTTACGCACCACATGCCCATAGGCCTCAGGGCGCACAAATAACAAAAAGACACACCACAGGACAGACAAAAAGGAGAGTAAAAACCACTCTAGAACTCAATTATTTATTGCATAAATGTGTTTTAACTCCCTCATAAAAGCAGAGAGGGAATTAGCTGCTCTCACAGCCAGTGGAAGCACATTCCACTCTTTGGAGGCCTGCACTGGAAAGCTTCTGCCACCAAACTTTGCCAGTTTAAATCGAGGCTCTTTAAATGTGAAGCCATCGCTAGACCGAAGCGACGGAAGAGGAAGATCAATGATCAGTTGGTTAGTGAAGTATAGTGGTGCGGTTAGTGTCCAGCACTTATTAGGAAGCGGGAAGATCCTGTGTCGGATGCTGTGTTTAACAGGCAACCAGTGCAAAGTCCTTCTGGAGTCTGTATTATGGTCTTGTCTATGCAGCCCAAAAACTGCACGCACAGCACTCTTTTGGCCCGTCTGCAGAGACCGAAGATTAGCCTGTGTCGTACCAGACAACAGGCTATTACAATCATCAATCCTTGAGTTCACCAGAGCTGAGGCAAGAATGGTTCTGCTTTCAAGGGTCAAAAATGTCCTGATTTGATTCAACAGTCTGACCACATGACCACAAGAAGAATGGATATGAGGCACCTTGGCCTTCATGCTTAATTCTACGTCTAAATAAACAGCCAATGTTTTAACACAGTCTGACACCACAATTTGGTTCCTAGCAATACTAAAGCTCTTATAGGAGGCATCACGTTTAGTGAGATGCTGACCCGTCGCCACAACCAGAAGCTCTGTCTTTTTGTCATTTAGAGCCAAGGAATTAGACAGCATCCATGACTGAATTGCTAAAAACACACTGTTGGGCATCACGGAATTCTGTACATGGTCCCCAAATAGCTCAAGGACCACCTGAGTATCATCCACATAGTTGGTATAACGGAAACCCAGGTGGTCGAATAAGTCTTTCAGAGGTCTTAGGTAGATAGTAAAGAGCAAACGGGAAATGCAGGAGCCCTGTGGGCCTCCAGCATTAGTATGGCTAGAAGAAGATTGACCATCCTCTACTGCTACTCTCGAGACTCCAGCCCCAGGAAAGGAGGCTATCCATTCCAATGCTCAATTGGAAGAACGCAACAGACACTTCAGCTTGTCGACCAGAACGGAATGGTTGACCAGGCCAAAGGCTGCAGAAAGGCCCAGGAGCATCAACAATGCTGGATGTCCCCTTTCCACTATACTAGACAGAGTGGACTTAAGGTCTAAAAGGGCTGTCTCCGTCCCATGTTGTGCTCTAAATCCGGACTGGTGAATGCCTAAGATGGTATTCCTTTCCAGAAAATCTTTGAATTGCAGATAGGCCACTTTGTCCAAGATCTTGAGCAGAAAAGGGATGATAATTCTTGTCCATATTAGGATCCAGTGAACTCTTTTTCAAGAGGGGGGTATCCATACTTCCTTAAGAGAGGATGGAACCACATCTTCGCTAAATGACAAATTAACTATTTTAATCATCCATGGACAGGGAAATGCAATGTATTACTTAATAATAACTGCGGGGCATATATTGCCCTTGCAGGGTGCAGGTTTAAGCTTGGTGACTATATTGATAATCTCTGTCTCAGAACACTGCTTAAAGTGGGACGCAGTCATTAGTGGATTACCAGTGGCATAGCTTGAAGTTTCCTGCATGTTTATATTTAAGCTTTGTTTTATAGGAATGGCTTTCTGATAGCCAATGATTTTGTTAGAACATTCTTCTTAGATCATCTGACACCAAGCAGCATCATGCTTGATGTCATGGATGTCAGAGTTTTACCCTCCACCCACTTTGAACAATTCACATACTCTTCATTTAGCGTTGCCTAGTCTGGTATTAAAATATTTGATTTTCTCCCACGATGCCTGATTTATAGTTATTTACTGCATTCTTATAATTAGCTGGGGTAGTGGGAGAAGGTTTCTTCCGTCATTCTCTCTCTAAAATTTTCAGTGATCTGGATCTGAGAAGGTTATCATTGAACCAAGTATGTTTTACAGTCTCAGATATAATGACTTCAATTTCTTTTAGGGTTAATATATCAGTAGCAGAGGAATTGGCAAAGATAACTGAGAAGCCAATGATGTCACATTATCAAATGAGTCAGGTGGCAGCAAATTTGACTCAAGAAGTGCAGCAAACTTTACTGGAGTAACATTCCTAAAATTATGAACTTTTTTATACAGTTCTTGGCTGTTTGTCCAGATGAGCAGGGTCATCCAGTAGTAATGCTAGTACTTGTGATGGTTCTGGAAGGAGTAGTAGTAGTAATGGCAATAATACTAGTGCATGTGATGGTCGTGGCAGGAGGAGTAGTAGTAGTAATGGTGATTGTGGTATCCGTAATGGTAATAATACTAGTACTTGTGATGGTTTTGACAGGAGTAGTAGTAGTAATGGTGATGGTGGTAGTAGCAGCAGTAATGGTAATAATACTAGTGCGTGTGATGGTCATCGCAGGAGTAGTAGTAGTAATGGTGATGGTTGTAGCAGTAATGGTAATAATACCAGTGTGTGTGATGGTCGTGGCAGGAGTAGTAGTAGTAATGTTGATGGTGGTAGCAGTAATGGTAATAATGCTACTGCTTGTGTTGGTTGCGGCAGGAGTAGTAGTAGTAGTAAGGGTGATGGTGGTAGCAGCAGTAATGGTGATAATGCTAGTACTTGTGATGGTCCAGGAAGTAGTAGTAGTAGTAATGGTGATAGCAGTAATGGTAATAATACTAGTATTTGTGATGGTTGTGGCAGGAGTAGTAGTAATGGTGATGGTGGTAGCAGTAATGGTAATAATACTAGTACTTGTGATGGTTGTGGCAGGAGTAGTGGTAGTAATGGTGATGGTGGTAACAGCAGCAATGGTAATAATACTAATATTTGTGAGGGTTGTGGCAGGAGTAGTAGTAATGGTGATGGTGGTAGCAGTAATGGTAATAATACTAGTACTTGTGATGGTTGTGGCAGGAGTAGTAGTAGTAGTAGTAATGGTGATGGTGGTAGCAGTAATGGTAATAATACTAGTACTTGTGATAGGTGTGGCAGGAGTAGTAGTAATAATGGAGATGGTGGTAGCAGTAATGGCAATAATACTAGTGTGTGTGATGGTTGTGGCAGGAGTAGTAGTAGTAGTAATGGTGATGGTGGTAGCAGCAGCAGTAATCGTAATAATACTAGCGCATGTGATGGTTGTGGCAGGAGTAGTAGTAGTAATGGTGATGGAAATAACAGTAATGGTAATAATACTAGTACTTGTGATGGTTGTGACAGGAGTAGTAGTAATGGTGATGGTGGGCACAGTAATGCTAATAATACTAGTGTGTATGGTGGTTGTGGCAGGAGTAGTAGTAGTAGTAATGACCATGGTGGTAGCAGCATCAGTAATGTTAATGATACTAGTGTTTGTGATGGTTGTGGCAGGAGTAGTAGTAATGGTGTGGCGGTAGCAGTAATGGTAATAATACTAGTGCTTGGGATGTTGCGGCAGGAGTAGTAGTAGTAGGAATGATGATGGTGGTAGAAGCAGCGGTAACGGTAATAATACTAGCGCTTGTGATGGTTGTGGCAGGAGTAGTAGCAGTAGTAATGGTGATGGTGGTAGCAGCAGCTGTAATGGTAATAATACTAGTGCCTGTGATGGTTGTGGCAGGAGTAGTAGTAGTAGTAGTAGTAATGGTGTTGATGGTAGCAGCAATAGTAATGGTAATAACACTAGTGCATGTGATGGTCGTGGCAGGAGTAGTACTAGTAGTAATGGTGGTAGTAGAAGCAGTAATGGTAATAATACTAGTGTGTGTGATGGTTGTGGCAGGAATAGTAGTAGTAACGGTGATGGTGGTAGCAGCAGCAGTAATGGTAATAATACTAGTGCCTGTGATGGTTGTGGCAGGAGTAGTAGTAGTAGTAGTAGTAATGGTGTTGATGGTAGCAGTAATAGTAATGGTAATAATACTAGTGCATGTGATGGTCGTGGCAGGAGTAGTAGTAGTAGTAATGGTGATGGTGGTAGCAGTGATGGTAATAATACTAGTACTTGTGAGGGTTTTGGCAGGTGTAGTAGTAGTAATGGTGATGGTGGTAGTAGCAGCAGTAATGGTAATAATACTAGTGTGTGTGATGGTCATGGCAGGCGTAGTAGCAGTAGTAATGTTGATGGTTGTAGCAGTAATGGTAATAATACCAGTGTGTGTGATGGTCGTGGCAGGAGTAGCAGTAGTAAAGTTGATGGCGGTAGCAGTAATGGTAATAATGCTAGTGCTTGTGTTGGTTGCGGCAGGAATGGTAGTAGTAGTAATGGTGATGGTGGTAGCAGCAGAAGTAATGCTAATAATACTAGTGCTTGTGATGGTTGTGGCAGGAATAGTAGTAGTAACAGTGATGGTGGTAGCAGCAGCAATAATGGTAATAATACTAGTACTTGTTATGGTTGTGGCAGGAGTAGTAGTAGTAATGGTGATGGTGGGAGAATTAATGGTTATAATACTAGTGCTTGTGATGGTTGTGGCAGGAGTAGTAGGAATGGTGATGGTGGTAGCAGTAATGGTAATAATAGTAGTGTGTGTGATGGTCGTGGCAGGAGTAGTAGTAGTAGTAATGGTGATGGTGGTAGCAGCAGCAGTAATGGTAATAATACTAGTGCCTGTGATGGTTGTGGCAGTAGCAGTAGTAGTAGTAATGGTGATGATGGTAGCAGTAATGGTAATAATACTAGTACTTGTGATGGTTGTGGCAGAAATAGTAGTAGTAATGGTGATGGTGGTAGAAGCAGCAGTAACGGTTATAATAATAGTGCATGTGATGGTTGTGGCAGGAGTAGTAGTAGTAATAGTGATGGTGGGAGCAGTAATGGTAATAATACTAGTACTTGTGATGTTTGTGGCAGGAGTAGTAGAAGTAGTAATGGTGATGGTGAGAACAGCAGCAGTAATGGTAATAATACTAGTGTGTGTGATGGTTGTGGCAGGAGTAGCAGTAATGGTGATGTGGTAGGAGCAGCAATAATGGCAATAATACTAGTGTGTGTGATGGTCGTGGCAGGAGTAGTAGTAATGGTGATGGAGGTAAGAGCAGCAGTAATGGTAATAATACTAGTGCCTGTAATGGTCGTGGAAGGAGTAGTAGTAGTAAGAGTGAGGGTGGTAGCAGCAGTAATGGTAATAATACTAGTGCTTGTGATGGTTGTGGCAGAAGTAATAGTAGTAATGGTGATGGTGGGAGCTGTAATGGTAATAATACTAGTGTGTGTGTGATGGTTATGGCAGGAGTAGTAGTAGTAGTAATGGTGATGGTGGTAGCCATAATGGTAGTAATACTAGTGTGTGTGTGATGGTTTTGGCAGGAGTAGTAGTAGTAATGGTGATGGTGGCAGCAGCAGCAGTAATGGTAATAATACTAGTACTTGTGATAGTTGTGGCAGGAGTAGTAGTACTAGTAATGGTGATGGTGGTAGCAGCAGCGTAATGGTAATAATACTAGTGCCAGTGATGGTTTTGGCAGGAGTAGTAGTAGTAATGGTGATGGTGGCAGCAGCAGCAGTAATGGTAGTAATACTAGTACTTGTGATGTTTGTGGCAGGAGTAGTGGAAGTAATGGTGGGAGCAGTAATTGTAATAATAATAGTACTTGTGATGGTTATGGCAGGAGTAGTAGTAGTAGTTATGGTGATGGTGGTAGAAGTAATGGTAATAATACTAGTACTTGTCATGGTTGTGGCAGGAGTAATAATGGTGATGGTGGTAGCAGCAGCAGTAATGTTAATAATACTAGTACTTGTGATGGTTGTGGCAGGAGTAGTAATGGTGATGGGTAGCAACAGCAGCAGTAATGGTAGTAATGCTAGTGCATGTGATGGCTGTGGCAGGAGAAGTAGTAGTAGTAATGAGGATGGTGGTAGCAGTAATGGTAATAATAATAGTGCATGTGATGGTCGTGGCAGGAGTAGTAGTAGTAGTAATGGTGATGATGGTAGCAGCAATAATAATGGTAATAATACAAGTGCGTGTGATGGTCCTGGCAGGAGTAGAAGTAGTAGTAATGGTGATGGTGATAGCACTAATGGTAATAATACTAGTACTTGTGATGGTTGTGACAGGAGTAGTAATGGAGATGGTGGTAGCAGCAGCAGTAATGGTAATAATACTAGTACTTGTGATGGTTGTGGCAGGAGTAGTAATGGTGATGGTGGTAGTAGCAGCAGCAGTAATGGTAGTAATACTAGTGCGTGTGATGGCCATGGCAGGAGTAGTAGTAGTGATCGTGATGGTGGGAGCTGTAATGGTAATAATACTAGTGCGTGTGATGGTTATGGCAGGAGTAGTAGTAGTAGTAGTAATGGTGATGGTGGTATCCGTAATGGTAGTAATACTAGTGTGTGTGTGATGGTTTTGGGAGGAGTAGTAGTAGTAATGGTGATGGTGGCAGCAGCAGCAGTAATGGTAATAATACTAGTACTTATGATGGTCATGGCAGGAGTAGTAGTAGTAGTAATGGTGATGATGGTAGCAGCAATAATAATGGTGATAATACAAGTGCACGTGATGGTCCTGGCAGGAGTAGTAGTAGTAGTAATGGTGATGGTGATAGCACTAATGGTAATAATACTAGTACTTGTGATGGTTGTGGCAGGAGTAGTAATGGTGATGGTGGTCTCAGCAGCAGTAATGGTAATAATACTATTACTTGTGATGGTTGTGGCAGGAGTAGTAATGGTGATGGTGGTAGTAGCAGCAGCAGTTATGGTAGTAATACTAGTGTGTGTGATGACCATGGCAGGAGTAGTAGTAGTAGTGATGGTGATGGTGGGCACAGTAATGGTAATAATACTAGTGCGTGTTATGGTCGTGGCAGGAGTAGTAGCAGTAGTAATGGTGATGATGGTAGCAGCAATAATAATGTTAATAATACAAGTGTGTGTGATGGTCATGGCAGGAGTAATAGTAGTAGTAATGGTGATGGTGATAGCAGTAATGGTAATAATACTAGTGTTTGTGATGGTTGGGGCAGGAATAGGAGTGTTAGTAATGGTGATGGTGGTAGCACTAATGGTAATAATACTAGTGCATGTGATGGTTGGGGCAGGAGTAGTAATGGTGATGGTGGTAGCAGCAGCAGCAGTAATGGTAGTAATACTAGTGCGTGTGATGGCCATGGCAGAAGTAGCAGTAGTAGTGATGGTGATGGTGGGTACAGTAATGGTAATAATACTAGTGCATGTGATGGTCATGGCAGGAGTAGTAGCAGTAGTAATGGTGATGATGGTTGCAGCAATAATAATGGTAATAATACAAGTGTGTGTGATGGGCGTGGCAGGAGTAATAGTAGTACAGCATAGTTATGTTGTATGTCTTGGTTTCCTGGTGAAAATTGCATAAAGTAATCTGTAAACTATTCATCATGTAGCATAAAGTAATAGTAGTAGTAATGGGGTTGTTGGTAGCAGTAATGGTAATAATACTAGTGTGTGTGATGGTCGTGGCAGGAGTAGTAGTAATGGTGATGGTGGTAAGAGCAGCAGTAATAGTAATAATACTAGTACTTGTGATGGATGTGGCATGAGTAGTAATGGTGATGGTGGTAGTAACAGCAGCAGTAATGGTAATAATACTAGTGCGTATGATGGCCGTGGCTGGAGTAGTAGTAGTAGTGATGGTGATGATGGGCACAGTTATGGTAATAATACTAGTGTGTGTGATGGTCATGGCAGGAGTAGTAGCAGGAGTAATGGTGATGATGGTAGCAACAATAATAATGGTAATAATACAAGTGCATGTGATGGTTGTGGCAGGAGTAATAGTAGTAGTAATGGTGATGTGATAGCAGTAATGGTAATAATACTAGTGTGTATGATGGTTGGGGCATGAGTAGTAGTAGTAGTAGTAATGGGGATGGTGGTAGCAGTGATGGTAATACTACTAGTGTGTGTGATGGTCGTGGAAGGAGTAGTAGTAGTAAGGGTGAGGGTGGTAGCTGCAATAATGGTAGTAATACTAGTGCGTCTGATGGTTGTGGCATGAGTAGTAGTAGTAATGGTGATGGTGGGAGCTGTAATGGTAGTAATACTAGTGTGTGTGTTAGACGGTTTTGGCGGGAGTAGTAGTAGTAATGGTGATGGTGGCAACAGCAGCAGTAAAGGTAATAATACTAGTACTTGTGATTGTTGGGGCAGGAGTAGTAGTAGTAATGGTGATGGTGGCAGCAGCAGCAGTACTGGTAGTAATACTAGTACTTGTGACGGTTGTGGCAGGCGTAGTAGTAGTAATGGTGATGGTGGGAGCTGTAATGGTAATAATACTAGTGCGTGTGATGGCTATGGCAAGAGTAGTAGTAGTAGTAGTAATGGTGATGGTGGTAGCCGTAATGGTAGTAATACTAGTGTGTGTGTGATGGTTTTGGCAGGAGTAGTAGTAGTAGTAATGGTGTCAGCAGCAGTAATGGTAATAATACTAGTATTTGTGATGGTTGTGGCAGGAGTAGTAGTAGTAATGATGATGGTGGTAGCAGTAATGGTAATAATAATAGTGCATGTGATGGTTGTGGCAGGAGTAGTAGTAGTAGTTATGGTGATGGTGGTAGAAGTAATGGTAATAATACTAGTACTTGTCATGGTTGTGGCAGGAGTAGTAATGGTGATGGTGGTAGCAGCAGCAGTAATGGTAATAATACTAGTACTTGTGATGGTTGTGGCAGGAGTAGTATGGTGATGGGTAGCAGCAGCAGCAGTAATGGTAGTAATGCTAGTGCATGTGATGGCTGTGGCAGGAGAAGTAGTAGTAGTAATGATGATGGTGGTAGCAGTAATGGTAATAATAATAGTGCATGTGATGGTCGTGGCAGGAGTAGTAGTAGTAGTAATGGTGATGATGGTAGCAGCAATAATAATGGTAATAATACAAGTGCGTGTGATGGTCCTGGCAGGAGTAGAAGTAGTAGTAATGGTGATGGTGATAGCACTAATGGTAATAATGCTAGTACTTGTGATGGTTGTGACAGGAGTAGTAATGGAGATGGTGGTAGCAGCAGCAGTAATGTTAATAATACTAGTACTTGTGATGGTTGTGGCAGGAGTAGTAATGGTGATGGTGGTAGTAGCAGCAGCAGTAATGGTAGTAATACTAGTGCGTGTGATGGCCGTGGCAGGAGTAGTAGTAGTGATCGTGATGGTGGGAGCTGTAATGGTAATAATACTAGTGCGTGTGATGGTTATGGCAGGAGTAGTAGTAGTAATGGTTATGGTGGTATCCGTAATGGTAGTACTACTAGTGTGTGTGTGATGGTTTTGGCAGGAGTAGTAGTAGTAATGGTGATGGTGGCAGCAGCAGCAGTAATAGTAATAATACTAGTACTTGTGATGGTCGTGGCAGGAGTAGTAGTAGTAGTAATGGTGATGATGGTAGCAGCAATAATAATGGTAATAATACAAGTGCATGTGATGGTCCTGGCAGGAGTAGTAGTAGTAGTAATGGGAATGGTGATAACAGTAATATAATAATACTAGTACTTGTGATGGTTGTGGCAGGAGTAGTAATGGTGATGGTGGTATCAGCAGCAGTAATGGTAGTAATACTAGTGTGTGTGATGGCCATGGCAGGAGTAGTAGTAGTAGTGATGGTGATGGTGGGCACAGTAATGGTAATAATACTAGTGTGTGTTATGGTCGTGGCAGGAGTAGTAGCAGTAGTAATGGTGATGATGGTAGCAGCAATAATAATGTTAATAATACAAGTGTGTGTGATGGTCGTGGCAGGAGTAATAGTAGTAGTAATGGTGATGGTGATAGCAGTAATGGTAATAATACTAGTGTTTGTGATGGTTGGGGCAGGAGTAGGAGTGTTAGTAATGGTGATGGTGGTAGCAGTAATGGTAATAATACTAGTGCATGTGATGGTTGATGGTTGGGGCAGGAGTAGTAATGGTGATGATGGTATCAGCAATAATAATGGTAAAAATACAAGTGTGTGTGATGGACGTGGCAAGAGTAATAGTAGTAGTAATGGTGATGGTGATAGCAGTAATGGTAATAATACTAGTGTGTGTGATGGTTGGGGCATGTGTAGTAGTAGTATTAGTAGTAATGGTGTTGTTGGTAGCAGTAATGGTAATAATACTAGTGCGTGTGATGGTCTTGGCAGGAGTAGTAGTGATGGTGATGGTGGTAAGAGCAGCAGTAATAGTAATAATACTCGTACTTGTGATGGTTGTGGCATTTGTAGTAATGGTGATGGTGGTAGTAGCAGCAGCAGTAATGATAGTAATACTAGTGCGTATGATGGCCGTGGCTGGAGTAGTAGTAGTAGTGATGGTGATGGTGGGCACAGTTATGGTAATAATACTAGTGTGTGTGATGGTCATGGCAGGAGTAGTAGCAGGAGTAATGGTGATGATGGTAGTAGCAATAATAATGGTAATAATACAAGTGCATGTGATGGTTGTGGCAGGAGTAATAGTAGTAGTAATGGTGATGTGATAGCAGTAATGGTAATAATACTAGTGTGTATTATGGTTGGGGCATGAGTAGTAGTAGTAGTAGTAATGGGGATCGTGGTAGCAGTTATGGTAATAATACTAGTGTGTGTGATGGTCGTGGAAGGAGTAGTAGTAGTAAGGGTGAGGGTGGTAGCAGCAATAATGGTAGTAATACTAGTGCGTGTGATGGTTGTGGCAGGAGTAGTAGTAGTAATGGTGATGGTGGTAGCCGTAATGGTAGTAATACTAGTGTTTGTGTTAGACGGTTTTGGCAGGAGTAGTAGTAGTAATGCTGATGGTGGCAACAGCAGCAGTAAAGGTAATAATACTAGTACTTGTGATGGTTGTGGCAGGAGTAGTAGTAGTAATGGTGATGGTGGTAGCAGTAATGGTAATAATTCCAGTACGTGTGATGAATTGTGACAGGAGTAGTAGTAGTAATGGTGATGGTGGCAGCCGCAGCAGTACTGGTAGTAATACTAGTACTTGTGATGGTTGTGGTAGGAGTAGTAGTAGTAATGGTGATGGTGGGAGCTGTAATGGTAATAATACTAGTGTGTGTGATGGTTATGGCAGGAGTAGTAGTAGTAGTAGTAGTAGTAATGGTGATGGTGGTAGCCGTAATGGTAGTAATACTAGTGTGTGTGTGATGGTTTTGGCAGGAGTAGTAGTAGTAGTAATGGTGGCAGCAGCAGCAGTAATGGTAATAATACTAGTATTTGTGATGGTTGTGGCAGGAGTAGTAGTAGTAATGATGATGGTGGTAGCAGTAATGGTAATAATAATAGTGCATGTGATGGTTGTGGCAAGAGTAGTAGTAGTAGTAGTAATGGTGATGATGGTAGCAGCAATAATAATGGTAATAATACAAGTGCGTGTGATGTTTATGGCAGGAGTAGTAGTAGTAGTAATGGTGATGGTGATAGCACTAATGGTAATAATACTAGTACTTGTGATGGTTGTGGCAGGAGTAGTAATGGTGATGGTGGTAGCAGCATCAGTAATGGTAATAATACTAGTACTTGTGATAGTTGTGGCAGGAGTAGTAATGGTGATGGTGGTAGTAGCAGCAGCAGTAATGGTAGTAATACTAGTGCATGTGATGGCGTGGCAGGAGTAGTAGTAGTAGTGATGGTGATGGTGGGCACAGTAATGATAATAATACTAATGTGTGTGATGGTCGTGGTAGGAGTAGCAGCAGTAGTAATGGTGATGATGGTAGCAGCAATAATAATGGTAATAATACAAGTGCGTGTGATGGTCGTGGCAGGAGTAATAGTAGTAGTAATGGTGATGGCGATAGCAGTAATGGTAATAATACTAGTGCGTGTGATGGTTGGGGCATGAGTAGTAGTAGTAGTAGTAATGGGGATGGTGGTAGCAGTGATGGTAATAATACTAGTGTTTGTGATGGTTGGGGCCGGAGTAGTAGTAATGGTGATGTTGGTAGCAGTAATGGTAATAATACTAGTGTTTGTGATGGTTAGGGCAGGAGTAGTAGTAGTAGTAATGGTGATGGAGGTAGCAGTTATGGTAATAATGCTAGTGCTTGTGTTGGTTGCAGCAGGAGTAGTAGTAATGGCAGGAGTAGTAGTAGTAATGGTGATGGTGGGAGCTGTAATGGTAATAATACTAGCGCATGTGATGGTTATGACAGGAGTAGTAGTAGTCATTCTATATAAACAAAAATGTCAATGTTCATTTGTTCAAAATCTTAAATCCCCGAAAGTTCTTCACCGATTGCTTTGAAATGTTGACACAATGTTGCATTTGAATAGGCGTGTGTTTTTATATACCTACTATACATAAATGTCACACATGTGACAGGTAAGAACATACTTATTCTGAAAAGCAGCGCCATCTTTTTGACGTAAAAGCAACATACTAAATAGTTTACGATTCCATTTCAATGTTTCCGTGGCTCAAATATGTGCCGATGAAGCAGCAGAGTGAAGTGCAGCCAGACTTTGGGATGCACAGTTGCGAGCACGGCGATTGCGTTCTGCAGCTTCTGATCTTCATCGTTCTCAACAGAATGAACGAGACAGGCTAAGAGTGGCTGAAAGTAGTAATGGTGATGGTGGCAGAAGCAGTAATGGTAATAATACTTGTGCCTGTGATGGTCGTGGCAGGAGTAGTAATAGTGATGGTGGTAGCAGCAGCAGCAGTAATGGTAGTAATACTAGTGTGTGTGATGGCTGTAGCAGGAGTAGTAGTAATAGTGGTATTGATGGTTGGCACAGTAATGGTAATAATAATAGTGCGTGTGATAGTCGTGGCAGGAGTAGTAGTAGTAGTAATGGTGATGATGGTAGCAGCACTAATAATGGTAATAATACATGTGCATGTGATGGTAGTGGCAGGAATGGTAGTAGTGGTAATGGTGATGGTAATAGCAGTAATGGTAATACTACTAGTGCACGTGATGGTTGGGGCAGGAGTAGTAATGGTGATGTGGTAGCAGCAGCAGCAGTAATGGTAGTAATACTAGTGCGTGTGATGGCCATGGCATGAGTAGCAGTAGTAGTGATGGTGATGGTGGGCACAGTAATGGTAATAATACTAGTGCGTGTGATGGTCGTGGCAGGAGTAGTAGTAGTAGTAATGGTGATGGTGATAGCAGTAATGGTAATTATACTAGTGCGTGTGATGTTGAAGCAGCAGTAGTAGTAGTAGTAGTAGTAATGGGGATGGTGGCAGCAGTAATGGTAATAATACTAGTGTTTGTGATGGTTGGGGTACGAGTAGCAGTAGTAGTAATGGTGATGTTGGTAGCAGCAATGTTAATAATACTAGTGTTTGTGATGGGTGGGGCAGGAGTAGTAGTAGTAATGGTGATGGTGGTAGCAGTAATGGTAATAATACTAGTGTTTGTGATGGTTGGGGCAGGAGTAGTAGTAGAAGTAATCGGAGCAGGATGATTTGGCGCCAGCCGTTTTGGCGCGGCCGATTGGCCACAGAGCCCGTTTTGGCACGCCCATTTCGGCGCAGCCATTTCGCCGCGGAGATGTTCGGGCACCAGGATGTTTTGGCACGGGTATTGGCATGGAAGGAGAGCTCTCTTCACAGTATCACCTGCACTCCCCACAGTATCCCCTGAGAATGCAGTCCCGCAGCTCACCATCTACAGTGCCCAGGGGTACCATTCTGCACAGGGTCAGCGAAGGAAGTGACTCTAGGGGTGGGAGGTGGAGCTGCCATGCATGCATGGTTCTAAATGCAAGAAGACCCCATGAAAGCCCCAATAATCCCAAAAAAGCCTGATTGCTCACACATGGGTCAGGCTTGATATAACTGGCTTGCAGCGGGGTGGCGATGTGGACAGTCTCTTTATGCTGGTGTTTGAGGTGCGGGGGTGCTCTTGGGTAGGTTTGCCGGGTTCATCTTCTCAGCCTGTGTGTGGGATGCTAATGGACATTATTCGTGCACAAGACCTGCATCTGCGATATCGATAAACGCCACCTAGAAGCGAAAAGATGACTTTCCAGTACGTGATACAGGACCCCCACCAAGCCTCTGCTAGAAAGGCAGCAAGCAGATAGGAGTCTCAGGGGGTAGTGGGCAACCCAGAAGCGCTCACATGCCAGATGATACCCGAGAACCCCTCCCACTCACTAATTAAAAGCGTGTATATGCTTCCACCATCACGCTGCAACCAGTGCAGTCAAACTGCTCAGGCGACACCTGCTGGGTACACATGTCCCGTCCCATTAGTCTGCACACGCCCAGGGAGGGATGCAGCGCTGTTTGCTTTGGTGCGTGTGGTTAAAGTTTACCAGGGAGCCCCCGCGTGTGGAGGGCGGGGGCTGGCCCATCTGGTGAGATGTCCATACAGTGATGGCCATATTAGCACCTGAGCTAAGGAAAGCGGTGGGGCTCGCCATGCCCCCCCCCCTCTAAACCCCTACCACTCAATCATCTGCCCTGAAGCAACCTCCGTGTGGTTTCTTACCCTTTGGCTGGCCGTGGACCCGCTGCCCGTGACCCGCTGCCTGTGATCTTACAGAATGCACAGGACAGGTGTATAATGGCAAGTGGGTACCCAAGTGGGTACCACTGCTCACCTGTTAGGGGGCAAGCTGGCGAAGACGCGTGCTAAGGGCACAGGTAATGTTGAGACAGTCAAGCAGTGTCCTGCTCTGCCTGGCACAGGTAGCAGTGCAGCACTGCATCGTTACAAGTTATGTAGAGTGCCCTATTCCTGACACTTCCGCATCCCTGCTGCCTCCGATCAGGTCAGCGCGTATGTGGCACTGGGGGCAGGTATGGGTGGGCTCTGGGTGGGATACAGCTGCCATCCACCAGTAGTATGCATGAGTGGGGGCTGGGCATTTCGTCCTTCCCGTGGGAATGGTGCTGCCATGGCCACGCGAGGGCTAGTCAGCAGTGCTTTTGGCATTCAGAGTCCTCCCATGCAGGGAAGTGTGGACCGAACAACCACTCCCCAAACTGTGCTCACTCTGTGTTACAAGCTGTGTGATCCTGGTTCACTTCTCACTGTGCTCCAAGCGCCGGGAAGGGTGTGGGGGGGGCTGGCAGGGTGGTGGGCTGGCGTGATGGCTCTCGCAGCAGTTGCTTACGGTCCCACACCCACAATTCTTTTCAAATGCAACAAGTTAACATCACCTGCCAACGTGCTGCATTTGAAAATAATTATTCTTTTGAATTTGGTGTGAGGGAGTTTAGACGTGGCTGCAATGTCAGCCACGTCCAAACGTCCCTCGCTCCAAAACGACGGAACCAGAAACGCTTCTGCGCCAAAATGGGCACGCCGAACTGGCCGCCGTGCCAAAACGGTCACGGCAAACTGGTCCGCGCTGACACGGCAGCACCAAAATGGGGTGTACCAGAAGTAATTGTGATGGTGGGAGCAGTAATGGTAATAATACTAGTACTTGTGATGTTTATGGCAGGAGTAGTAGTAGTAATGGTGATAGTGGTAGTAGTAATGGTAATAATACTAGTGCTTGTGATTGTTGTGGCAGGAGTAGTAATGGTGATGGTGGTAGCAGCAGCAGTAATGGTAATAATACTAGTACTTGAGATGGTTGTGGCAGGAGGAGTCATGGTGATGGTGGTAGCAGCAGCAGCAGTAATGGTATTAATACTAGTGCGTGTGATGGCAGTGGCAGGAGTAGTAGTAGTAGTGATGGTGATGGTGGGCACAGTAATGGTAATAATACTAGTGTGTGTGATGGTTGTGTCAGGAATAGTAGTAATATCGATGATGGTAGCAGCAATATTAATGGTAATAATACAAGTGCGTGTGATGGTTGTGGCAGGAGTAGTAGTAGTAATGGTGATGATGGTTGCAGTAATGGTAATAATACTAGTGTGTGTGATGGTCGTTGCAGGAGGAGGAGGAGGAGTAATGGTGATGGTGGTAGCAGCAGCAGTAATGGTAATAATACTAGTGTGTGTGATGGTTGTGTCAGGAATAGTAGTAATATCGATGATGGTAGCAGCAATATTAATGGTAATAATACAAGTGCGTGTGATGGTTGTGGCAGGAGTAGTAGTAGTAATGGTGATGATGGTTGCAGTAATGGTAATAATACTAGTGTGTGTGATGGTCGTTGCAGGAGGAGGAGGAGGAGTAATGGTGATGGTGGTAGCACAGGCAGTAATGGTAATAATACTAGTGCCTGTGATGGTTGTGGCAGGAGTAGAAGTAGTAATGGTGATGGTGGTAGCAGTAATGGTAATAATACTAGTACTTGTGATGGTTGTGGCAGGAATAGTAGTAGTAATGGTGATGGTGGTAGCAGCAGCAGTAATGGTTATAATAGTGCATGTGATGGTCGTGGCAGGAGTAGTAGTAGTAATGGTGATGGTGGGAGCAGTAATGGTAATAATACTAGTACTTGTGATGGTTGTGGCAGGAGTAGTAGAAGTAGTATGGTGACGGTGGGAACAGCAGCAGTAAAGGTAATAATACTAGCGTGTGTGATGGTTGTGGCAGGAGTAGTAGTAATGGTGATGTGGTAGGAGCAGCAGTGATGGCAATAATAATAGTGTTTGTGATGGTCGTGGCAGGAGTAGTAGTAATGGTGATGGTGGTAAGAGCAGCAGTAATGGTAATAATACTAGTGCCTGTGATGGTTGTAGAAGGAGTAGTAGTAGTAAGGGTGAGGGTGGTAGCAGCAGTAATGGTAGTAATATTAGTGCTTTTGATGGTTGTGGCAGGAGTAGTAGTAATGGTGATGGTGGGAGCTGTAATGGCAATAATAGTAGTGTGTGTGTGATGGTTATGGCAGGAGTAGTAGTAGTAGTAGTAGTAGTAGTATTAGTAGTAGTAGTAGTAGTAGTAGTAGTAGTAATGGTGATGGTGGTAGCCGTAATGGTAGTACTACTAGTGTGTGTGTGTGATGGTTTTGGCAGGAGTAGTAGTAGTAATGGTGATGGTGGCAGCAGTAAAGGTAATAATAATACTAGTACTTGTGATGGTTGTGGCAGGAGTAGCAGTAATGGTGATGGTGGTAGCAGTAATGGTAATAATTCTAGTACTTGTGATGGTTGTGGCAGGAGTAGTAGTAGTAGTAGTAGTAATGGTGATGTTGGCAGCAGCAGCAGTAATGGTAATAATACTAGTGCCTGTGATTGTTGTGGCAGGAGTAGTAGTAGTAATGGTGATGGTGGCAGCAGCAGCAGTAATGGCAGTAATACTAGTGCTAGTGATGTTTGTGGCAGGAGTAGTAGAAGTAATGGTGATGGTGGGAGCAGTAATGGTAATAATACTAGTACTTGTGATGGTTATGGCAGGAGTAGTAGTTGTAATAGTGATGGTGGTAGTAGTAATGGTAATAATACTAGTACTTTTCATGGTTGTGGCAGGAGTAGTAATGGTGATGGTGGTAGCAGCAGTAGTAATGGTGATAATACTAGTACTTGTGATGGTTGTGGCAGGAGTAGTAATGGTGATGGTGGTAGCAGCATCAGCAGTAATGGTAGTAATGCTAGTGCGTGTGATGGCCGTGGCAGGAGTAGTAGTAGTAGTGATGGTGATGGTGGGCACAGTAATGGTAATAATAATAGTGATAGTATAATGAAAACGGGGGTAGGAATGCGCTTGACACTGTTAAACTAAAGTAAATCAACAGTCTTGCTGAATACAATGTTTTTAATAATAAAGCTTTCTTTGAAGAACAGCCGACACGTGTTTCGACACTTAGGTCGTTTTCAAGGCACACAAAACTAAAGATCATCAATTAGCTGGTTATATCCGGATCAAAATATTGAAAAAGTTCCCATCACTTGGGAAATATGGCGAAATGCAAAAGAACAAGGTACTAGTTGCCGTATTGGCCGACTGAATTATATAGCTCGATATATCGAGTGAGAAACATATATACCAGGATAAATTGATAAATTCGAATTTATCCTGGTATATATGTTTCTCACTCGATATATCGAGCTATATAATTCAGTCGGCCAATACGGCAACTAGTACCTTGTTCTTTTGCATTTCGCCATATTTCCCAAGTGATGGGAACTTTTTCAATATTTTGATCCGGATATAACCAGCTAATTGATGATCTTTAGTTTTGTGTGCCTTGAAAACGACCTAAGTGTCGAAACACGTGTCGGCTGTTCTTCAAAGAAAGCTTTATTATTAAAAACATTGTATTCAGCAAGACTGTTGATTTACTTTAGTTTAACAGTGTCAAGCGCATTCCTACCCCCGTTTTCATTATACTATTGTTAATTGTTGCCAGCCTTTGTGGATGGGTTGGTGGGTACGGAATTGCTGCTAGAGACGCCTTTTCTGAATATAGTAGTGATAAATAGCGCACAAGTATTCTGTTTGTGACTCCACACATTTTCTTGTCGTCATAATAATAATAGTGCATGTGATAGTCGTGGCAGGAGTAGTAGTGGTAGTAATGGTGATGATGGTAGCAGCAATAATAATGGTAATAATACAAGTGCGTGTGATGGTCGTGGCAGGAGTAGTAGTAGTAGTAGTAATGGTGATGGTGATAGCAGTAATGGTAATAATACTAGTACTTGTGATGGTTGTGGCAGGAGTAGTAATGGTGATGGTGGTAGCAGCAGCAGTAATGGTAAAAATACTAGTACTTGTGATGGTTGTGGCAGGAGCAGTAATGGTGATGGTGGTAGTAGCAGCATCAGCAATGGTAGTAATACTAGTGCGTGTGATGGCCGTGGCAGGAGTAGTAGTAGTATTGATGGTGATGGTGTGCACAGTAATGGTAATAATAATAGTGCATGTGATCGCCATGGCAGGAGTAGTAGCAGTAGTAATGGTGATGATGGTAGCAGCAATAATAATGGTAATAATACAAGTGTGTGTGATGGTTGTGGCAGGAGTAGTAGTAGTAGTAATGGTGATGGTGAAAGCAGTAATGGTAATAATACTAGTGCGTGTGATGGTTGGGGCAGGAGTAGTAGTAGTAGTAATGGTGATGGTGATAGCAGTAATGGTAATAATACTAATGTTTGTGATGGGTGGGGCAGGAGTAGTAGTAGTAGTGATGGTGATGGTGGTAGCAGTAGCAGCAGTAATGGTACTAATACTAGTGCCTGTGATGGATGTGGCAGGAGTAGTAGTAGTAGTAGTAGTATTAATGGTGTTGATGGTAGCAGCAATAGTAATGGTAATAATATTAGTGCATGTGATGGTTGTGGCAGGAGTAGTAGTAGTGGTGATGGTGGCAGCAGTAATGGTAATAATACTAGTACTTGTGAGGATTTTGGCAGGAGTAGTAGTAGTAATGGTGATGGGGTAGTATCAGCAGCAATGTTAATAATAATAGTGCGTGTGATGGTTGTGGCAGGAGTAGTAGTGGTAGTAATGGTGATGGTTGTAGCAGTATTGGTAATAATACCAGTGTGTGTGATGGTCTTGGCAGGTGTAGTAGTAGTAGTAATGGTGATGGAGGTAGCAGTAATGGTAATAATGCTAGTGTTTGCATTGGTTGCAGCAGGAGTAGTAATAATGGCAGGAGTAGTAGTAATAATGGTGATGGTGGGAGCTGTAATGGTAATAATACTAGTGCGTGTGATGGTTATGACAGGAGTAGTAGTAGTAGTCAATCTATATAAATAAAAATGTCAATGTTCGCTTGTTCAAAATCTTAAATCTCCGAAAGTTCTTCACCGATTGCTTTGAAATGTTGACACAATGTTGCATTTGAATAGGCGCGTGTTTTTTTATACCTACTATACATAAATGTCGCACCTGTGACAGGTAAGAACATACTTTTTCTGAAACGCAGCGCCATCTGTTTGACGTAAAAGCAACATACTAAATAGTTTATGATTCCATTTCAATGTTTCTGTGGCTCAAATATGTGCCGATGGAGCAGCAGAGCGAAGTGCAGCCAGACTTCGGGATGCACAGTTGCGAGCACGTCGATCGCATTCTGCAGATTCTGATCTGCATCGTTCTCAACAGAATGAACACGACAGGCTAAGAGTTGCTGAAAGTAGTAATGGTGATGGTGGCAGCAGCAGTAATGGTAATAATACTAGTACTTGTGATGGTCGTGGCAGGAGTAGCAATAGTGATGGTGGTAGCAGCAGCAGCAGTAATGGTAGTAATACTAGCGTGTGTGATGGCCGTGGCAGGAGTAGTAGTAGTAGTGATGGTGATGGTTGGCACAGTAATGGTAATAATAATAGTGCGTGTGATGGTCATGGCAGGAGTAGTAGTAGTAGTAATGATGATGATGGTAGCAGCACTAATAAAGGTAATAATACAAGTGCGTGTGATGGTCGTGGCAGGAATAGTAGTAGTGGTAATGGTGATGGTGATAGCAGTAATGGTAATAATACTAGTGCATGTGATGGTTGGGGCAGGAGTAGTAATGGTGATGTGGTAGCAGCAGCAGCAGTAATGGTAGTAATACTAGTGCGTGTGATGGCCATGGCAGGAGAAGCAGTAGTAGTGATGGTGATGGTTGGTGATGGTGGGCACAGTAATGGTAATAATACTAGTGCGTGTGATGGTCGTGGCAGGAGTAGTAGTAGTAGTAATGGTGATGATGGTAGCAGAAATAATAATGGTAATAATACAAGTGTGTGTGATTGTCGTGGCAGGAGTAGTAGTAGTAGTAATGGTGATGGTGATAGCAGTAATGGTAATAATACTAGTGCGTGTGATGGTTGGGGCAGGAGTAGTAGTAGTAATAGTAGTAATGGGGATGTGGTAGCAGCAATGTTAACAATACTAGTGTTTGTGATGGTTGGGGCAGGAGTAGTAGTAGTAGTAATGGTGATGGTGGTAGCAGTAATGGTAATAATACTAATGTTTGTGATGGTTGGGGCAGGAGTAGTAGTAGGAGTAATGGTGATGTTGGTAGCAGCAATGTTAACAATACTAGTGTTTGTGATGGTTGGGGCAGGAGTAGTAGTAGTAGTAATGGTGATGGTGGTAGCAGTAATGGTAATAATACTAATGTTTGTGATGGTTGGGGCAGGAGTAGTAGTAGGAGTAATGGTGATGGTGGGAGCAGTTATGCTAATAATACTAGTACTTGTGATGGTTATGGCAGGAGCAGTAGTAGTAGTAATGGTGATAGTGGTAGCAGTAATGGTAATAATACTAGTACTTGTGATTGTTGCGGCAGGACTAGTAGTGGTGATGGTGGTAGCAGCAGCAGTAATGCTAATAAAACTAGTACTTGTGATGGTTGCGGCAGGAGTAGTAATGGTGATGGTGGTAGCAGCAGCAGCAGTAATGGTAGTAATACTAGTGGGTGTGATGGCCGTGGCAGGAGTAGTAGTAATAGTGATGGTGATGGTGGGCAAAGTAATGGTAATAATACTAGTGTGTGAGATGGTTGTGGCAGGAGTAGTAGTAATGGTGATGGTGATAGCAGCAATAATAATGGTAATAATACAAGTGTGTGTGATGGTTGTGGCAGGAGTAGTAGTAGTAAGGGTGACGGTGGTAGCAGTAATGGTAATAATACTAGTGGGTGTGTATTGGTCGTGGCAGGAGGAGTAGTAGTAGTAATGGTGATGGTGGTAGCAGCAGCAGTTCTGGTAATAATACTAGTGCCTGTGATAGTTGTGGCAGGAGTAGTAGTAGTAGTAGTAATGGTGATGATGGTAGCAGTAATGGTAATAATACTAGTACTTGTGATGGTTGTGGCAGGAATAGTAGTAGTAATGGTGATGGTGGTAGCAGCAGCAGTAATGGTTATAATAATAGTGCATGTGATGGTCGTGGCAGGAGTAGTAGTAGTAATGGTGATGGTTGGAGCAGTAATGGTAATAATACTAGTACATGTGATTGTTGTGGCAGGAGTAGTAGAAGTACTAATGGTGATGGTGGGAAAAGTAGCAGTAATGGTAATAATACTAGTGCGTGTGATGGTCGTGGCAGGAGTAGTAGTAATAGTGATGTGGTTGGAGCAGCAGTAATGGCAATAATACTAGTGTGTGTGATGGTCATAGCAGGAGTAGTAGTAATGGTGATGGTGGTAAGAGCAGCAGTAATGGTAATAATACTAGTGTGTGTGATGGCCGTGGCAGGAGTAGTAGTAGTAATGGTGATGGTGGGAGCTGTAATGGTAATAATACTAGTGTGTGTGATGGTTATGGCAGGAGTAGTAGTAGTAGTAGTAGTAATGGTGATCGTGGTAGCTGTAATTGTAGTAATACTAGTGTGTGTGTGATGGTTTTGGCAGGAGTAGTAGTAGTAATGGTGATGGTGGCAGCAGTAATGGCAACAATACCAGTACTTGTGATGGTTCTGGCAGGAGTAGTAGTAGTAATGGTGATAGCAGTAATGGTAACAATTCTAGTACTTGTGATGGTTGTGGCAGGAGTAGTAGTAGTAGTAATGGTGATGATGGCAGCAGCAGCAGTAATGGTAATAATACTAGTGCCTGTGATGGTCGTGGCAGGAGTAGTAGTAGTACTGGTGATGGTGGCAGCAGCAGCAGCAGTAATGGTAGTAATACTAGTACTTGTGATGTTTGTGGCAGGAGTAGTAGAAGTAATGGTGATGGTGGGAGCAGTAATGGTAATAATACTAGTACTTGTCATGGTTGTGGCAGGAGTAGTAATGGTGATGGTGGTAGCAGCAGCAGTAATGGTAATAATACTATTGCTTGTGATGGTCGTGGCAGGAATAGTAGTAGTAGTAATGGTGATGGTGGTAGCAGCAGCAGTAATGGTAATAATACTGTTGCCTGTGATGGTCGTGGCAGGATTGGGGGCAGTAATGGTAGTAGCAGCAGGAAGTGGGGGCGCCCTTCCTATCGTGTGCTGCTAATGTTCCTGTTATCTGAGGCGCACAGTTGTCTTTGTCAGCCGCTTAATGCTGTGAGGTGGAGGGCACGCGTTCGTGTACATGTGTAAATGTACATCGCGTTTGCACTCCTCACCTTGTCATATTAGCAGATGTTATCTGTGAGTGAAAAGTTAAGTTATTATTTCCGATTGAGAAATTGAAATAGTGACACGCAACTGATGCACACTATATCTTCACATTACCCCCTCTCAAAGGAAGCCACGTTAGGTGTCATAAAGTTCAGCAGCTGTGACAATGGCAATTACAGTGGCTTAATGGAGCTGCGAACCCAGCTCCAATAGGTTTATGAAGGATTTCACAATTAGGGAGCTGCTGCAAATTCAATCAGCATTGTGTTAAATGGAGTGTCCGAATCATATAGCACTTGCTAAAACTGCACATATGCTCCAGTCTTTTTTTTTCTTTCGCAAACCACTTTTAGAGTACAATTACAGCAAGCTAATATTGTTCTTAACAACATATGTTTGATCGTGTCTCAAATTGAAGTGGGCACCGCTGTAGGTTGTGCGAGAGCGCCACTTAGTGGAAAAGCTGCGAATTGTCACAAACTCTGAGCTTGTTCAACCCTTTCATTCGGGTTCAGTTTGCTTTTCAGTTATTATCTATCAGGCATTATAAAATATATAATTGCAACGTTAATTACACACTTTAGAAACATTGTTAGAAGTAGCAATAACTTTATTTGAAACTACATGATATATTAAAATAGACTAGATCACTTTTTAAAGCATGCGAGTGCAAAGAATGTGTTATATCAAAGTGTGTATATGTATAACAACTCTCGCAATAAAGTCGTGCCTAAGTACAAAGAGTTCAACAAATTAGATGTGCAACCATATAGTGAACTATTGAACCATTTCTATGTTTATGTTCCTGTTTAAGCATCGACCTAGCTCGAGAGAAGTGGAGCGTTGCACTGAGTGCACAGTTGCCCCTCATGGATCTTGTTGACCTGAATTCTGTAGCTGTTTCGCTATTTCACCACAAACGTGTGCTCCTGGGCACCTACTTTTTTACTTTGTGCCTCAGTTCCCACATCTGCCGAATTCTTTAGTGCTCTCAAACAAGGTGAAAATAGGTATTTATATAAATAACTAGACATGTGTGTATGGTTACTTGTATTTCAGAAAAAATAAGAGAAGGTATTTGACTGTGGAAAAAATTATGTTGTTTTAATCTATATAAATAAAAATGTCAAATTTTGTTTGTTCAAAATCTTAAATCTCCGAAAGTTCTTCACCGATTCCTTTGAAATTTTGACACAACTTGCATTCGAATAAGGCACGTGTTTTTATATACCTACTATACATAAATGTCACACCTGTGAAAGGTAAGAACATACATTTTCTGAAAAACAGCGCCATCTGTTTGACGTAAAAGCAACTTACTAAATAGTTTACGATTCCTTTTCAATGTTTCCGTGGCTCAAATATGTGCCGATGAAGCAGCAGAGCGAAGTGCAGCCAGACTTCAGGATGCACGGTTGCGAGCACGGCAATCGCGTTCTGCAGCTTCTGAACTGCATCGTTCTCAACAGAATGAATGCGACAGGTTAAGAGTGGCTGAAAGACATCAATGAGAAATAGCAGATCAGCGCCACACGTGACTCTCTGCTCAGCAATCACGCAATTACAATCACCTTGCATTCCGGTACAACCCAGCTGATGATTATAGTTTGAGCCGGCATGTTCTCATCGGCACGATGACTGAAGTGTGTACTTATTGCAAGGCTCTGAAATTTAATGGAGAAATTAAATGAATGTGTTGCGCCACCGGGAAAATTATACTGCCTCAACTTGGAGAACTACCAGAGCCATTGTGGAATTAAACATTTTAGAAACGTGCGATTTCTCTTTTCTTTCTTTTCCATTTAACCAGCCTAAGCCACAGCAATGCGTGGCCGTGGACAGCTAGTATTAAATAGAAAGGTGCTTCTAAAAGCATTACTATTTGGCAAGCTACAAACATCCGAAGATATCCTTCAAATCCAGCAGTGTCTCACTTCAAGGCAACTGCATTCTACCAGGTGCTGCCCTCACATGTACAGCAAGTGGTGCGTGGCGTTCAAGTATGTGGATTTCAGATTTAAATAACTTGATGGGAATCCGGGCTGAGCTGTTTTGTTTCTATGCCCTCAGCAGCTGACAACAAAGGTAACCACCCCTGCACACGACGAGGCCGTGTAAATGCTGTTGCATGGCGTGTGTGCCTTTGTCAGCAACGTGCGAGGTTAAGTACGGCAGGAAACCTGGCGCCTCTGACTGCAGCCCCCTATGGCCATCGTATGCGGTCACGATTGCGTAGCACACGTCTTGAAACTTATTATCTGCTCTGGGTCCTGCCAGATCATGCATTGTACTTATTTTAAGATGTTATCTTCCTGGCCGACTACGTCAGTCAAATGTTTAATACTACCTTCTGCATTTCAAAATGCCCCATCAAACACAGCATCGAACTAGATTCCAGTGGAAAAGAAATATTTGGCAGTAGATTGCCCCATGTAAGGATATGCTATGATATGATATGGCATTTATAACAAGTGTTTCAAGGCACGACACGGCAAGGGAGGGGGTACAGTGGAAAGACAGATACAACAATCCTACTAGGCCAGGTGACATTGAAATCGCAGGGGAGGGGGGAAGGGGAAAAGTGCTGGAGGGGGAAGGGGAAAGTGCTGGGGGGCTCGGAGGGGGCAGTGCGGTACATAGTATAACAGTAAAATGAATAAAGACAATAAATAAAAGTGCAGCCAGCTGGTGGCAGTACAAAGGATGACAGTAAAATGAATAAAGACAATAAATAAAGTGTGGCCAGCTGGTGGCAAGGGTAAGTGCAGACATCAGGAGTCAAGTGCTAGTAGGGGCTCCACCATTTGGACAAAGATTTCTTCAAGGTCCATAGAGATAGTGATCGAAGTGAGCGGTAACGGTCGGAAGCAGTGTAATACTGCTTTTTTCGGTACACTTCTACCACTGCATAGAGATTTGAAGACACATATTCTTCACTCTCTACCCCTATTCTTAAAGTGCTCCTCAGACTCTAGTCCACCTCTTTTGCCAGTCCTACTCTGAAAATCCGTCCAATGCAGTCACAGAATCCACATTCTACACAGATGTGATAAAGTCCCCGCCCCACCCCTGCAGAACTTATTTTATGTGTGCAGGGTTTCACCAGATGGGCTCATTCAAATTCACTAGACCGTGGCTGCCCACTAAGCAGTAGATTCTCTGGCATGGCACAGTGCTTGCTACTATACACTCAACACGAAACATAAAAGAAACTACATCTCATATAATCTGGCCAACCATCTCCCTCTGAGTCCTATATCTATGGCCATAGTTCCCCAAATCTTCCCTTTCCTTACTTCTGCTTGAATACATGCTAGATATCACCCCTCATTATGTTTGATTTTGTAGTTACTTGTTGATACTCCGGTTTTAACGGTGACCCGTCTTCTGGAGATTTGGTGAGATGGAAGCATTGTAGGCTTTTTTGTTGTGCAGTCCTCAGAAAGGGCAAAATAGTGTACAAGTGTGAGCACTGGCTTTTAGTGCAATTTCGGTGCATGCCAGTGTTTCTTCCCGCTAGAGGTGTCGGCTTCTGAAGATACGCCGTGCAGGCCACGAGGAAAGCCTCAGCATGTTACTCACATGCTACCCAGGAGAATAAAGAGGCATGCTTTTATTCTGAGCTGGCTTTGCCCCATTGAGAGTGGCTAAGAATGTTCTGCTTGATTATTGTAAGATTTTCTTTCCTTGGAGGTAAGACCTTTTTTAGGACTAATAAAAGTCAGGAAAGCAGGGTTGGCAGGGAGCATTGGTCTAATGTATTAGTACCCAGCGAGGGACAATCTGATTGTAACATGCAATCTGATTGGCACTCGAAGGCGCTTTACCCGACCGGAATCCCTCGCCCAACATTCTTTTGCTTTGTCCCAGGTGGGGGGTGGCAGCCCTTCAGCCAATGAAGAGGCTCGGAATGGGGTAATCCCCGCTCCGAGCCACCACACGGCTGGAGTTTGCCATCCTCCCCCGCCGGGGAGCGATGTAAGTGTCTTCCTTCCAACCCCACACCCCCAATCCAAACAATCCTTTCGCCACCCTCCCAACCCCACTTACCTTCTTTTTGGTCCGGGTCGGGAGCGGATGCGCTGGGAACAATTCTGTCCCAGGCGAGCCGCTCCCAACACGCGACAAGCTATCACGGAGAGAAAGAAAGGACTACACGCAGTCCCTTCTCTCCTTTCCATAGCGGCCATTTATTTTGTTTACTTTTTTCTATTTTGTCAATGGGCGCCATGGAAAGGGAGAATGGACTAATAGCAATAAGCCCCTCACTGTGGGGGCATTACCTAGTCTGGTTGGATGGTGAAAAGCGTGAGGTATGTTTGATTTTTGGAAACACCCGCCATGTTAGATTCGTGGACAGCTGCAGAGGTCTGGGAACATCACGGTAACACCATATTAAAAAAAAAAAACATTGCACTTGTCAAACTAATGAACTTGTCATCTCTGGGGAGATGAGGGGTGATGAGGATGGGATAGATATGACCTTAAGAAGCCAAAAAACTGATGTTTTTCATCTTCGAAGTGTGCAAACAGCCCAGACGTTCAGGGGGAGTCTTGTCATGTTCATGTACATCTAAGATGTTCCGGGGATCAATGCCTATTTCTGCATTACAGGGCTGGTAAAAAGCAGTTTTTGGATGGCTCAATGAAACTGCACGACATTTTTGGAATTTCATTCTAGACCTGACTCTGAATGGTTCTGCAAAGTGTGGTGCTGTTTTGTAAAGAGGGAACACAATTAGAGGGGGGAATCCAACATATTTTAAAGGCTTATAAACGTGGTGCCATTTGACAAATCTGCACAAAGGCTTAAAACAAGATTTTAAACTTAGATATTAACGTGTTTGCAACGTTTGGTGGGATTTTGTCAAGAGGGGCAAAATTAGAGGGGGGTCTCATTTCAGATGGTTTATAACTTTGTTGCCGTTTGACGAATTATAGAAATGTTTGTGTAAAGTCTGAATGGATTTTGTCTAGTGGGGGCCAGGTTATATGACTATTTTATGTACGTACATTTTGACACTTTTCAAAAAATAAAACATGCGCGGATTTGCATCAAACACTTGTAAGGAGCATTGGCAAGGACCTGAAAGTAAGGTTTTGCAAATGTGTCTGTGTTTCAGTTTTTGAAAAGTGTCATAATATAGGTACAGAAAATAGTGATAAACCTTTGGTGACTGAGGTATAGCATGAGGCCATGGACAGTGGCCAAATTGTCTGGGTCACATGACCCAGGCAATCTGGCTACTGGCCATGACAATGAGGGACCAGCAATAGAGTTAAAGTGGGCATGGACACCAGGGACCGGCTATGTGGTAAAGTTTTTCAAAATTGGGATAGTTTTGAATGGGAAAAAGTTTCCTCATGGGTACAGGTCGAAGTGCTGGATGGCATTGCAGCAAATATGTATGAGGAGGGTCAACAAGAACTTCAAAGCATGGTTTTGAAATATGTCCTGTGTTTTTTTGTGGAAAGTGTGAAAATGTAAGTACACTACACAGTGATTTAACATTGGTGTCTGGGCAATGGGCATGGCTGTCAGCAAGGAGAAATGTGTGTTGTAATTTGCTTAGGAAGGAAGAGTTTTCTTCTGGCTACCTTCTTTCAGTAGTTCAAAGAATGGTTCTAACACAGTGGTTATTGTGATACAGTTTTCGCTTTTATTTGTGCTAGTGCTGAGTTGTTCAACGTTCAGTTGGTACGCATTTAGTACATTTAGGGGAAATTGTGTGCCCTGGTTGTCAGCCGACACGTGTTTTGACCCGTGGGTCTTTATCAAGGCTTATGAAGATTCAAAATCATGTGGAGTGCGCAGTTTGTGACATAGTTGTGACATATATAGTTAATTAAGTGCACAGTGAGTGGTGTTGGGTGAGGTGGAGTGTTGGCAAGTGATGCAAGGTAATTTGGCACATAAATTTGATGCAATGAAAAAGCATTTGAAATATAGGGAGAGAGGAGAAAGCACAGATGAAAAGTTAGCAAGGTCTGGGTTGGAGGTAGTTAGGGTTCATAGTTGGGAAGTTGGAGGATGGGTGCCTCTCACCTAATGTATAAAGTCTGTAGCCCCCTGTGGGGTCCTGGGCTGTGTTGATGGGTGGCTGTCCTGTAGAGACAGTGGCTCCTGTTGGGCCCTGTAAAGCAAGTGAATTAATGTTATTCGGGGCGTGGTGTCTGTTGCCAAGGGCAAAGTTGTAGCAGGTCCCCCGTGGGAGTTCCTGGTGGAGTCTGTACTTGTTGGTATTGTCTAGGTATGTTGTGGCATGCTGTGGTGTGAGGGGTGGGTCCCATGGTGGGGAGGTCTGCCCTTGAATTTTGAAAAGGCTAGTGGGCCACAGGACTGTGGTCAGTCAGGGGATGATGCCAGGTGCATAGAGGAGTGCACCCTGACAAAATTCCCAGAAGCGCTGTGAGCGCTGAGTGCGGTTGCCTGCCTACCCTGTGGGGTAGCGGCAACGTGAGCAGTGGGCCAGGCTGTAAGCTCCGTACTGTGTGTGTGGGCCCAGTGCCCCTTTGAGCAGGCTGCCGCCAAACTTGCGAATTTTTCTGGCACCTAGGAATGGGTAATTTCCAGGGTATTATACCCCGGCAGACACAGTAATTGCCCATTCCTGGGCGCCAGAAAATATTTTTCTCCATTCTCATTGAGCCCAATAGGGAAAAAGTGGGAATTGGGAAGCCAGATATACCCGGGGGCAGAGCATATTGGATGCACCGGCACCATTCACGAATGATGCCGGTGCATCCGACATGCTCTGCCCCCGGGTGCCGGTAAACCCACCAGGTCCGACATGGCGGCCGAAAACGCCACTGTGAGCAGAACTCGTAGTTTGCCAGTCTGGAAACTACGGTACCGGCAAGCTTACTCGTACCATATTTACCAGACCGGCAAACTTGTAATAAGGTGCAATGTGTTTGTTAAAGGTGGTTTATAGTTGGTTCATATATACGAAAAGAGGAATTAATAATAACTTATATACAGTGATGTAATACCATGAAACATTTTCACTTATAAAAACCTATTAAATTGACAGAAAAAACCTTGGCATTCCTTGGCACTTTCCTTCTGGGTTCTCATGAGCACTTGCCCATCCATACTGCTGCTTCTATTTATGCACTTCTCTCACTGCACAATGCATATGTGCATTTATAGGAACACTGTGCACAATTGTTTTGTATAAGGACGGGAAATGCAGATGCAAAAGATTTGTAGAAGATTGTTAAGTGGTAGTTGGTGTGTGGAAACAGTGCATGGATGTGTGACTGTTTGAAAGCAGGCATTGAGGAAGTGTTACAAAATATAAAATGAAAAAGGGTAGAAAGGCTGCCCTGTGCAATGGTGTGCATGTGCCATCCGGGTCTTTTAATGATCCATGCCCTGGAAGGGGGATGTGGAGGCCGCAAATAGTTATAACGGTCCATTTATTATGGTCCTTTTTGTATGCTAGAGAAATGTATTTGGAACAGAACATTTTTCTGTCCTTTTATATTTTTCTCTAGTACACAATTGTCCATTATTCCCGTTAGCATAACACAAAATGCTAATGGAAATATTGGAGAATCTTATTGAGTCTATCTAGTTTACTGAGAAATGTACAGTCAATGGAGTCTATAAAATCATTTTTTTTTTGTTGTATATTTTAACTGTGAAAGATGGTTCCTAAAGGAACCCTTTTTTGGTGGTGTTTATTTTAAATTTATATTGCATAGATGTCCTGCCCCACAAATTAGTACTGACGCCCGAATTCCAGTAATTGATGATAATCAAGCTACACTGATGTATGTATCAAGGAAACGAAATGTGTGCACAATGGCTTGTTGATGACTAAAGCATAGAAGCAACCTCATAGATAAACTCTGTCAAAAAGTGTTGCATTAGAAATATCTGAAATAGTAGTTATTGTTCACTTAAATATTTGCATTTTTACGAAATCCATATGAATGTTTGCCATTGAAATTTCTGATTTTGCCTGTTTTTTTTTTTATATTCCACTACAGCATTTTTGGTCACATTAGTTTCCGTTCTGACTGGGAGTTGGTGAAAGTGGACTTCCGCCCGTCCTTCACCAGGCAGTGCACCGAGGATGACTATGAGTCCTGGAACCTCACAACACTGGAGGTAACTGTCCACCTACATGCTCAACAAAATGGGGGTTTGCTAAACAAAGATTCAACTATTAATCAACCTGCACAGCTTCAAAGCGGAACAACAATTGTCATAAGTGCTATGTTGTTTATAATGTTTATATACAAGGCAGCAAATTCACCTCTCTAATTTTGATTACATTGAAGTTTCTATTGAGAAGGGGGATTTGAAATGCATATAACTTTGGTAAGGGTGGAAACAACTGCACAAACAATTCCCAAAATACATACATCCCATTCTGAATGTTTTGTCTGGGGGAAAACGTTATAATAATATAGCCCATAAAAATCTCAAATCAAATTCTATTTTACAGAAGGAGCCTGAGGTGGCGCAAACCTCGATTATTATTTGCTGTCTGGACCATATGGACAACTTCATATGGATTGGTTAAATTCATTCCTTCAATTGTCTTTAAAAATACCCAAAGGTTGCCCGAAAGAGAGCTAGATTACTATGGTTGGTAGATGCAGGTCATACCCAGGATGCACTGTGCGTTTGGCATACCCAGTGACCCTAGAGGCGGAGCCAATGTGTAATGCTAAAGCTATGCTTGCATTTGACACGTTTCAAAAATTTTCAGAGATTGTGTTTTTTTTGTTGCATTCAACAAATAGCCAAAGAAGCATGCACCAATTTGCAAACAGTTATTAGGCTCACAACGACTCGCTGCTTCCGTAGATTAGCAGAAAAGTTATATAATCCAAATGTTGACCAAGGAGACCAAGGACACCATCCCCAATGCTTTGTGAGCGCCTGCGGAACACATCTGCAAAATACATAAAACAAATTATCATATTTTCCTGACCCCAAAACAACACCCTTTTTCATTAAATATCAAACAAATAATTTAAAAAAAAAATTCAAGTCAAACACTTTGCTCCTGTACACATCTCTTTCTTGGTCATATGTTCCAGAGTATTTTAAGAATACATCAATTCAACAAATTGGTAATATTCCAAAAAGGTAAATATATTAAATCAATTTGATAAGTGTGCATACGAAAAAAGAAGAAAAGTAGCTGTTGTCCATGTGTTACAAAATAAGTCTAGATAAATAAAGCTATAACTGACAAGACAAATACCACCAACATATGAAATATTTTAATAAAAATAACCAGAAATGATGAAAGGCAAATAAAAAGATGCACAACTAGACCTATTTACAGAACGGTGGCCCCTTACCACATTCCGGGTCCGGGTTCTCGGATTAGGGACTTACCGGGTCATTCCAACCTTGCAGGACCCTGTAAATCCCCATTCTGAGAACCATTCCCCATTCCCATTCGAGCCCCCATAGGGCTCAATGGGAATGGGGATGGAGCTAATAATGGGCCCGTTATTAGCTCCCTGGTCCCTTAGTGGCTCCCTCTGATTGGCGCCTGGTAAAACCAGGCGCCCATAGCGGGACCCGCTAAGGGACCTCGTAATGCAGTGGTAAGGGGTTAACGGCAATGGTTAACCACTTATCGCCGACTTTTGTAATGAGGCCCAATGTGTCTACGTGACATCCTAGCATCACCAAATAAAATGTGACAACGTCCCAACAATGCTTCATGGCGTCATCCTGAGAATGGCAAGACGCTACCAAAACTTAAGAATGTTATTTCAACAACTAAAAATAAATATTAAAATGAAGATTTATTTATTTATTTTTATTTATTTTATTTATTTGTTACACGCCCAGACCCTCAGGTGTCACGGCGAGGATATAAGATGCCTTAGGAATTAGTCATATTCATACATTACATTAGTTGCTTTACATGATATAGGTTACAAACATATTCACAAAAATATACAATGGCCTAGGTATTCACAGCAGTATCCGGTGGGAGGGGACCTATCTTTGGGTGCTAATATTGGTTGAATAACCAGGTTTTTAGCTGTTTCTTAAAGGTCGTGAAGGAGGATGCTTTTTTGATGGTGGTGGGTAGGGTGTTCCAGTGTTTGGGGGCTAGAGTGGTGAAGCTGCTGCCCCCTGCTCTTGCGGTTTTGAATCGGGGGGGGTCCAGGAGGAGTTTGTCATTGGATCTCAGTAGTCTAATATTAGTTTTAGGATGCAGAGTGTTGTTGAGGTAGATGGGTCCTTTTTTTGTGATGCATTTGTGGGTGATGCATAATGTTTTGAAAATGATGCGGGCTTTGATGGGGAGCCAGTGGGCATCTTTCCTGGTCTTGGATATATGGTCTGATTTTTTTATACCTAGCGCTGCCCTCAGGACTTTGTTTTGCAGAAGTTGCATTTTGGCTAGGTTGGTGTTGGATGTGCCCAGTAGTAATACATTACAGTAGTCCAATTTCGATAAGACCAGTGCTCTGGCCAGGGTGAGGCAGTTAACTGGAGTCAGAAATTGGCGGCTGAGTGCAATTAATTTGGAAGTGTAGGCCGTGGAGGAGGAAAGTACATTGATCTGTTTAGTCATGGTCAGGCTAGCATCGAAGTACACTCCCAGTGTTTTTACTTGTTTTGATACTGGAATATTGGTGCCGTCGATGTTCATGGTTGAATATTCTGGTTGGAGGGTTGCTAATTTGGCTGGAGCTCCTACGATGAGGACTTCCGTCTTCTCATCGTTAAGACATAGGCTGTTTAATGCCATCCAGTTTTGTATGATGACGTAAATTTTATTGATGGTTGAAGTGTCCTGGTCATAGTTGCCTGTAAGGGGTATAAGGATCTGAGTGTCATCCGCAAAATTTGTGTATATGACACCCATATCGTCGAGTGCTGAGAACAGGAGCTTGGTATATGCGTTATACAGCGTGGGGGAAAGGCAAGAGCCTTGGGGCACTCCTATGGGGACTGGGATGGGGTTGGCTGCTTCTTTGCCTATGGACACTCTGGAGGTGCGGTCAGTTAAGAATGATTTCACCCAAGCAGTGGCTGCCCCAGAGAAATTAAATTCACGGGCGAGTGAATTACAGAGTTTGTCATGGTCCACCAAGTCGAACGCAGCTGAGAGGTCCAACAGCAGGAGAATGCAGAGTTTCCCTGAATCTCTAATGGCATCCATCTGGATTTTGAGGTCCAAGAGAGCTGTTTCAGTACTATGGTTGGGCCTGAAGCCTGATTGTCTGGTACCGAGGAGCTGGTTAGATTCTAAATGGGCTTGAATTTGGTGGTAGGCTAGTTTGTCGATGATTTTGAGTAAGAATGGGACCGTGGTTATGGGGCGATAGTTGGTTGGAATGGTGGGGTCTAGATTTGGTTTTTTTAGAAGTGGTGTAACCCAGGCTTCTTTAATGCAAGTCGGAACTGTATTGGAGTTGAATGAGGGATTGACAAATTTAGTGATGAGGGGGGTCAGGGTGGGTGCACAGGCTTTGACTAGTTTGGCTGGGACAGTATCACCTTTGCAGTTGGATGCTTTTAGTTTGGAGATAGTCTCGAGTACGAGATTGTGGGTGACTGGTGTGAATTGGAAGGGGGGGTTGGAGTTGTCACTGGAAAGGGTACAGGGATTAGAGGAGGGGGGGGTTTTGTAGCTAGGAGTAATTTTTTGGAGTTGATTTTGTTTTGTAACATAGTGATTTTGGAAGCAAGAGCATCTTGTATAGTGGTACACCATTCTTTGCTTGTGTTAATGGGAGTGTCGGTCGGAAGTGGGTTTTCAAGTTCTCTAAGGATAGAGAAGAGCTCTTTGGAATCAGATGCTGCATTGCTAATGCGAGCATTGTAGGCGTTAGCTTTATGTGAGATGATAGCTGATTTGTAGAGGGTATTTGCGTCTTTGAATGCTTTAGCTGAGTCTGGGGAGGGATGTTTATTATGGGCATGCTCAAGAGAGCGTTTTTTCCTTCTAAGGGCGATTAGTTCCTCGTTGAACCAGAAGTTGGATTTTATATTGAGGCGCCTTAGTTTGGAGGTTACCGGTGCTATGGTGTTAATCGCTGTGGAAAGGCATGTGTGGTAGTACTCAGCGATAGTAGTTGGGTCATTGCTGAGGATAGATTGGGTATCTAGCAATTTATTCAAAGTGGGATCGAAGTTCTCAGCTGTGAGCTTTTTAGAATTTCTACTTTCGATGATGTCCATAGGTATGTTCTTGGGTATGCAAGGTTCGTCACTAGTGATTGTAAATTCTATGCAGAAGTGGTCTGTCCAATTCAGTGCGGTAATCGGGCCTAAGGTGATGTTGGTGTTGAGGGTGAGGATCCAATCGAGGGTTCTGCCCTTGGTATGGGTGGGGGCATTGACGTGTTGGCAGAAGTTCATGTCATTTAGTGCCAGGAAGAGGGCGGTTGCTTTGGAGTCTTGGTTGTCATTAAAACCTAGATTCAAGTCACCAATGATGATACATTTCGTTTTAGGTTTGAGGAAGGGCGCCAGTATTAGTGGGATGTCTGTTTCTGGGTGGCTGTTTGTGCTAGGGGCTCTATAGATGACAACTATGTTAATTGTGGTGTTTTCATTCAATGAGAGTTTGGCAAGTAGTAGTTCGTACCCTGAGATTATTTCAATGGAACTAGATCTAAGTTTGATAGTGTTTTTTGCAATGATGGCCACACCGCCTCCTGGAGTGGTGGTTCTATCAGATCTGAGAATGGTGTAATCTGGTGGAATAGCCAGTGCTAGCAGAGGGCCTGAAGCTTGGTGTAGCCAGGTTTCTGTAATTACTAACATGTCAAGGTCAAGTTCGATGATGAGGTCATGAATATCAATGGCGTGGGCTCCAAGGGAGCGGGCGTTAATGAGTGCATTTTTGAGACTGATGGGGGGGTTGGGCTCCTTAGAGGGTGTATTTATGGTTGGTGGGCCACCTAGTGGAGTGGTTTTAGTAGCTCTAGGCTGGGTGTGTTTGTCGTTGGTTGTGTGGGTCGTGGGTTTGGGTGATCTAGGAGGCTGGGTCTTGGTAGTAGGGTTGTGGTATGGTGGTCTAGTGCGAGTTCTTAAATGGGATGTTCTTTCATATCCTAGGATAGGGTGTGTTTTACCATTGCTTGAGGGGTTGGGGTATGCATGAGGATCATCAGTGATGGTCGAGGTGGGATGGTGTTCCTTACTGGTTGCGTAGGTGTCCTTGAGCCTGGAAAGGAGAATGGAGGAGGATGGGAAGGGAGGTGTGGTAGGGAGGAAGGGGGTAGGACAGGGGATGGGATGGTGTCTTGGGCAAGCTAGTTTGGAGAGCCCATTACTGAGGGCGAGGAAGTGAGTGCCAGTGCACGGGGTGTCCGCTCGGACAAGGCAGAAGGGGAACATGATGCACAATATCCAACTTAACATAGCTAGGGATATAGGGGGGTGGTGTAAAGAGGGGCTCGGCTCGCTTTATTAGCACCAGTTGGGCTAGATACAGTAGTCAACAGTAAAATCCTGTTAGGCTAATAGCAGAGATCCTAGGAAGGGCCTGTGAGCGGTCAGGGGCGACAATAAGGCACAGCACAATATCACAGTGGTCTCTAGGCGACCATAAGGCACAACACAATATCACAGTGGTCTCTAAGCGACCATAAGGCACAACACTATATCACAGTGGTCTCTAAGCGACCATAAGGCACAACACTATATCACAGTGGTCTCTAGGCGACCATAAGGCACAACACAATATCACAGTGGTCTCTGAGCGACCATAAGGCACAACACAATATCACAGTGGTCTCTGAGCGACCATAAGGCACAACACAATATCACAGTGGTCTCTGAGCGACCATAAGGCACAACACAATATCACAGTGGTCTCTGAGCGACCATAAGGCTAAATTTCTATAAGCATGGAGAGCTGGATAGTCTATTTCGATTGGGCGTACTGGATGGAGAATAGCATCAAGATTAAATTGACCTTTGTAAAACACAAATTTTCCAATAATTTAAAAGAAATGTGTTGGAAAGATAATGTTGCACATACATTCTCCTAACTACATGTTTGGGTTCTTTCCAGAATGAATTACTGGATCTGTCATGAACAAATATATTTGATGATTATATAGTGTTTGATCATTCATTCAACCTAACTTATCTAGATATATTCTTATTTAAAATAAAATCCGAGTTCATATTCTCAATAAACACCCTTGACAGGTGCAGCATCCAATCAGATTGCTCCAAACCCAGACTGAATCTAACAACGCAAGCCAGGGTTTGCTGCTGTTTTCCATCCTCCCAGCTTCCCTTCCCCAAATCCAGCTCCTAAACATCCCCACCAATCCACCCAACTCGCCTTTGCTGATAAGGCCCCCTTGCTCAGGCAGCACCGTCCACCTGGCTTCCTGTTCAAGCCATGTAAATGGAAGAGGGCTCCAAGTGGAGCCACGCGTTCCATTTCCATGGCATTCCTGACTCTCTAAGGGTTTACATCAGGGTGCTAATTGCAATAACAAAGTGTCCTACGGGATTTACCGGCCCGATAATGGCACCAGGGACCAGAGTTAAAGCCCTTGCTTCGCTCCAATCTATAACTTGGGTTCCTGGCCATTAAAAGCCAGTGCCTGCAGAACATGTTATTATTGCATTGCTAGTACATCCAGTATATTTACACAATCAGGAACATCTGAAGATATATCAAATTACTCTGAGACACAACACTGGTAGCCCCCTACCCAATAGAACAGATGAAGGTAACGCACACCTTATTACTCAATGGGTAATGAACAATTCAAGAATGTCTGCTTTTGTATTCAAAGCTGCAGGGAAGAAAAAGCGGCTGTGGCATCATAAGTCGCTAAATTAATCTAAAAGAATAAAGTGTCCTCAATTGGTGGACACTCCCGTCCCTGCACACCCTCTAAGCTGGTAATATAACCGGTCTGGATTTGTCTAGATAGTGACAGATTTCCTATGTCAAATTCAATCATCCAAAATATGAGGTATCTCCAGTAATACGATTCATTCGATAGATTCTATGTGGTATGTCAATTTAATCAAACGTTGTTACACAAAATGCCATTATAACAAACAAGGTAATTTCACAAAAAGTACAACATACGTATATATTAAAAGAGCTTGATGCGTTTCAGGAGTAACTTTGCCTGCATCAGGAGCAAAATCATTAAAGTTCAGTGATTTGTTCCGTCTTGAATCTCCAATTTCATCTACAAAGCAAATTAAAGACTAGTGTCAATGCACAATTGTTCAGTGTGTGTACTTCTTAGTCAAACATCTGTTATTGGTCGGATTCCTCATTCCATGCCGCCAAAACTGCCAAGCAGAAATATGCGTACCAAAAGGAAAACAGTATCTTCACCAATACTTCGCATTGGTAGTCCGATCAGTCCCTTTAACGCTAATGCCCAAAATATGTATTTGCAAATCTGTAGAATGTGCAATCGCGGAGAGAACATTGTCAGGAAGATTATATTATAGATAAAGTTAAGCATATGATAAAATAATAATATGAATATGCTTACAATTGTGAGCTATCATTATTTCTCACTGCCTAGAACATGAGCAGGAGGAAAAATAACTCCCAATAAAACATGATACCAGAGGATATTCGTACTTAGATTATTATGAGAATAATGCCACTTAAAAAGGTATACCAGACAGTCATGCTGTTAATTGTCAATACAAGCATGTGACAATGGTCAGACACTGCCATGCACACGATAATATGTATTTGTGACGTCTATATAGCACATGCAAGGCATTATTGACCTCCTCTCAACCAAACAGAACATTGTGAATGCAGTTAATAACTACTGGTATTGACTGCGTTTAAGACATTCTGACTTCAGAGGCAGCCAGGGAAACAATAAAAAGCATGCAGGAATCTAAGGAAGCGAGTGTGGTGGCAAAAATATTTTGCAATTTCATGCTCTAGCACCTTGAAGTGTCTCTTGTGCTAGATGGAATTACCAATAAAGATGTCAGACCAAATAACCGGACAGACTCAAGGAATATGGCAAATTACTACTTTATTCTTAGTTTAATAAAGCATGGTCAACTGGCAAACATCAGACAGATGCTTGCACACTAACACACAAACTTGATTACAGAGGGGTCTTATACCCCAACATGCATCATCTATGATGTCATACTATGTCGCAAACCATAAAACATGTTATCAGGAGTGATTGGTTAGGGGAACATATCTACTTATAGTATATGGATGGGTTAGTACTTCCTTGGCTGTCTCTTATCTGTAAAACAACCCTTGAACTACTTCTAAATAAAATTGCAACGGATTGGTCTATGCAACATTGCATAGCAGGTTTCCCCATAGACCCACTAATTGGTTGGCATTCTCACCCAACCTTCGACTTTTGGCTGGGCTAGCAGCACGTAAATTAACCGAAACACAGCTGCTTGATCACGTCAGATTACTTCATACTTTCCCAATTAGTTCATCATTTTTCATCTATCCAGCCTTGAGCCAAAGTTTCCCGTTTGTAGTTGACCTTGTAGCCTGTTCTCTCTTCTAGGACATTCAATGGAGTGAAAGCACTTCATCCGAGGCTTAATGAATAGCTCTTCTTTTCGAGAGACCACAAATTTGTCAATTTCAACCTCTTATTTACTACTATTTGATTTAATTATACTGGGTGCCATTGCTCTTCTTGGCCTCTAGAGACTTGCCCACACTACTTTATATAGACTTTATACAATTGTCCAATACTTGGCTCTTGTAGATGTTTTTGTTTTCTTTAATCTAAGAGAAATATGTCTCATCCATGGCTTATCTATCTGCCTCCCTTTGTACTTTGCATCTGTTCCTTAACAATAGCAACCTTGATCCCAAGCCAACATTGGCTCCTTTTCAGCTTCTGAGGAAGTTGATTTCAATAGTTACATGAACCGGCATCCATTTTCAAAACTATGGGCGTCCTTGCTGAGTTAGATATTCCTCTATAACAAGCTTCTATGTATCTTTTCAACCTTGCGTTACTGTGTATTTACACTTATTGTTTAGCAAGTTACTTTGTCTTCTTTTGCATTCATGATTCATTTATCATTTCATGCATGTTTCTCTTATTGCTTCAATTACATTATTACTCTTTAGTGTTTCCATATCGTTTCAGAATGGCTTTGCATATGTTCTTCATGTTATCACTCTGCCCTTGTCAGATTTCGCTCAGCGCTCCATGATGTCCAATGATCCATGCTGACATCCTTCCATGTGGCATCCTTGCACACTTTCAGTGTGATGGTACATTTGATATGGTTGTCTGAGTGCATATCGTCTCTCATAAACTCAATGTGGTATAGACATAACACATGGAGTCTTACACAGGGCCCTTCTTCTGCTGTTCCAGTATGACAGCAGTGAGGGGTGGTAGTTAGGGAAAATGCATCCACATGCTCCTGTACAATTTGCCTTTGGGCCAGGGTGTCAAAACCTGCTTGGATCTAAGGGTGCCGGTGTTGCGCTCCTGCGTGGTAATCGGTGGCCACAGGGGAGAGGGTCCATCGGTCATGATCTGTGAATGCATACACCACGTTTTACATCTGGGTCACGCTTGGCAAACTGCTGAATGTAGTCCAGTGCAGTGAGCGTGATCAAGTTCATTTTGTTTCCAGGTACTGTTGACTATTTGATTCTGCACCCCGCCCCGCTATTGATGTGGACCTTGGTCCATAAAAACTGTGTTCATCAATGTTTCGGTCCACTGAAGGGGTTCTCCCCAGTTTGCCCCCTGAAGCGGAGATGCTATAACTTATCTTGTCTCCTTTGCATAGGCCAAGGAGGGTGTGACGCACTTGATAGCCCACTCAATAGTTTTCCTGCTAATTGGGCATCTTCAAACAATGTGTGCTGTAGCCAGAGCTTTTTCTCTTAGCCCATGGCAGTATTGTCTTTCATTACCTATCATTACCTGGCATCATGGTGAATAGGAAAGCAGAAGGTCCTGTTTTTGGGGGTGCGGGTTAAAATAAAATGTTCAGAATGTTTAAACCGATCAACTAAGTAAACCAATTACTTATAGAAATTAAGGATTTTCTCTATGACAGGTAAAGATTGGCCTAAAATCATTTGAATTCTTGAAAACCATATTGGCCTGCTCCGTCCAACTGAAGATTAGGAGAGCTAATAATTGTTCTTCAATATGGCCTACACCTGTGGACCCACTGGCAAGATATTCTAGCATACGGCAGAATATCGACGTTCTGATGGCCTTGAGGAGGTGGACTGACTAGTGGGAGGGACTGCCCACTGTATAAAGGGTGCGCAGGCCTATAGATTTTTATCTTGGAATATAGCTGGGGTGAACAGACTGAGAGCCAATCCTGATTGGCATGCTTTCATTCGAGGCTTTCACATTATAGTAATGATAGAGATGTGGGTTTCCAAGTCACTTCAGTCCTTCCATGTTGCAGCTACAAAAGGATGTCAGGGTAGGCCAAGTCGTGGCCTTTTGGTGTGGGTTGACATCACATTGGATTGGATGGTCGAACTTGTGACTACCGACTCACCAGACTTGCAATCACTTTTAATCTGGCTGACTAAGGATGATCTGTTGTGCCTTTTTAATATATACAATAGACCTTTTCAGGGGTTGGGGCACGTGTTTGTCTTCTGAATTTAATTAATTGTATTATTTCTTCAGCCCCTTCCATCTATCATGTTCTCGTGGTTTGTGATTTTAATTTACAGCTTCAACCCCTCAATGACTTGCAAGGACTGTGGGGCGATCAGGATCAGGCTTGGGATGTTGCATCTCTAAATGCTGCTGCCCCTTCATGAGGGCATTGTGTCGCCCAAGACCCAATTTACATCCTTTCTAATTTGAAGCTAAGGGCTTGCAACAGCCGATTTACAAATGACCTGTCCACTAAAAACACTTTTCACTGTCACAATGGTAGCTCATTGATCGGTATGTGTTGATCTCTGGGAAAGATTGGGTAAAGGCTAGCGACTTCTTGAACCACAAAAGAATGGAAAGTGATCACTACCCTTTATCAATTGAGGTCTTATCCTGCCCAATCGCTACAGACAGAGGTAGTGTTCACATTCCTAATCAATGCTTGGAGCTTGCTAAGCATGCACACAAAGCTGTAAAATGGGTCAAACTGTTGGCTAGTGACGGTAAACTAGATATGTACAATTCCATTTTAGTCATCTTGATGTTGTATGTGATGAGAACTCTAGTAATCAGTCTATCTTGGAGGAGTACACATATCTTAACAGTAACTTAATCCCATTTATCTCTGCTCCTATGGGTTATAACAAAAACAAACCCCTGGGTAAGGCTGAGTGGTTTGATAGTGCATGCCTTAAAGCAAAAAGGGACATTGAACTTTGTGTAAGCTTCCCTCTAGGGGTGGATAAAATCACATTGCGGCTGCGTAGATCCAGATATAAAGGGCTCATTACCGCTTGTCAGGGAAAAGTGGCTTTCATTATTCAGGGCGCTGCAAATGGGAGGTGTCTGTCTTTGTTGGAAACTGGTCCAAGTTAAAGAACTGAATGGGGACAGTGATATCTACTGTTTAATTAGTGAAAATGCCTGGTGGTCTCATTTCTCTAGCCTATATCACGGTAGGTTTTGCTCTGTGCCCTGCCCGGTCACCTTTAGATCCTCCTCTTCTATTAATCTGTTTTTCTCAATTGGTGAAGTGGCAGCTGGCCTTAGCTCCTTGAAACATGGCTAGACTGCTGGCCCGGATTCAAATCCTGGTGATCTTTTTAAAAAACGAGGTGGAAATTTGGGCTAGGGTGATATGTAACATCTTGAAAGCCATCCCGTGTAGTGGCGAGATTTGTGAGTCCTTGCGTATGGCTACAGTCTTGCCAGTCTAGAAAAAGGGAGGTAAGAATCTTCCAGCCAACTATTAACTTATTTCCCTTTTGGATAGTGCTGGCAAATTATTTGGGAAACTAATTCTCACCCACTTGCAGGAGTGGGACGATCGTAGCAGCCTCATTAGCCACCTTCAGGCTGGATTCAGGTCCCATAGGGGCACACTCGAATGAAAATGCATTTATATGAGATATGATATGGCATTTGTAACACGCTTGTACACAAGTGTTTCAAGGCGCGATGAGGCAAGGAAGGGGGAACAGAAGAGGACAGGAAAATGTGGTCTTTTTAAACTCTGTTACTTGAGACATTTTGTGGCAAATCTTGTAAACTCGCAATGCCCTTTTGTAATTGATTTCCATAACACGCTCCTCATACACTATAAACAAAGCCAGAGTTCGCTTTGGGCATGGTGGTGCGATTCCAGAAATCTAGAGGGTGGGGGCACAGATGGCAAAATCTATTACATTTGAGAAGTTTAGTGGTGGCATTCTGTCTTCTTTTTTGTCAGCATGGCAGTGTTGCTATTTCTCCGGCTTTGAACTTTCTCCACAAACATGCATTGCCAGCTTCATTATATGGTTCTGAGCTGTTAAGCGGCTTCACTTCAACACTACAGCTAAGTCAATGCCTAGTCTGGGATGCTGAGGGAAACCTTTATTGATATATTTTTAGGTCCAGTTCATGTACTCTGGATGACAACCCTTATATAACACCCCTCTCTTAGAATCCCCCTGACCCCACTGAGCCAAGTAGGTCTGTTTTGCAAATTTAAAAGGTTTATTTGAGAAATATAACAATATATATCTATCACACTTTTATAATAAATTAATATTGGATATCACACTTAAAATATGACAGTGATCAACAATGGATAATGTTCTACTGGTAAACTGATTTGGTTACTTAGAAGTAGTATAGAGGATGAGGTAGCTGAAATGCTTTATGGTTTCAAGGAAATGCAAGGTGGAATAAATGCAGTACAGAGAATAAACTGATATGGTTTCACAAGAGATAATATGTTCACTTTTCCCCTGGTGGCAATTCACCCCCCCCTATATGCAATGCAAGGAGATGGAAGTAACACACACAGTCTTCAGGAATACAATCAAATACAATACGGAATTCAGTTCCACCCCCCAGCAAGCTTAGACAACAGGTATGCTTTTTAAAACACGGGCAAGAGTGCTTTGTAATGTGGTAGCAAGGAAGTGAAAAATGCTAAAATTGCTTTTAATTCCCTATAGGAGGTTCAGGGTGAGTGGTAGCCACTTTAAATCAGTTCAGGCCAGCCCTAACAATGGTTCAGGGATGGTTATTAGGTTGCAAACGAATTTTAGCAGTTCAGGCAAAAGCGGCTATCTTTTTACAGATGACGAAATCAGGCCAAATCGCAAATCGCGGTAAATATTGCGAGTGTGTAAATCGCGATTGCGGTAAAAGTATAAAGTCGGTTTATTGTTGGATTCTAAGCTTTCAGAGGAAAGTTAAATCTCGTTCCTAGGACAAACGGATCCAGAGATACGGACGATTTTGTGAAGGTCGTTTTTCGGATTTAAAGTAAACTCAAAATGACAGGTGACAGCTTGCAGTTGCAGAATTGACAGGTGACAGTTGTGCAGCTTTAAAAATGACAGATGACACGATTTCTAGGAGGCAGTTCTACTTAGGTTAAACTAGTTTGGATTAGATTATTTTAACTAAGAGATTGGGTTCTGCACAGTTCTGCTAGGTACTCACAATATAAATTTGAAATAGGCCTCGTCACGGATCTGGTCAACACGTCCAGCGGCGGTTCTCTCTGCTCGCCGGGTCAATCAGGCACCGGTTCTGCTCACAGCGATCTGGGTCTGGTCTGCGGTTCCGGCAAAAAGTTCTTGGCAAAGAATTCAAACAGCTTGCCCGGTTGTTGAGTAGTTTGGTTAGGTTCGCTGGATTTTGAAGGCCTGCTGAGAATACTTTTGCTTGCAGTGGGCCTTCTTGGTTCAAAGTTCTGTAGTCTCTGTTTAGCTTGGAAGTCTAAGTGTTGGATCTCTGGATGTGAAGTCGTCGGTCAGCACGCTCCGCAGCAAATGGAATTGAAACCCCTATCTGTCCTGCACTGTCTTCTTGTATGTGTTTAGAAAGTGGGTGGAGTGGCTAGCTTCACTAAGCCTGCCCCTCTCTTAATTTGATAGGTCAATAGATTCGTTGGTCCCTGATTTGGGAAGGGATAGTGTGTCAGAGTGATGTCATTTTTATGACCTGCAGAAATGACACTCCCCTGGTCAATGTGCACACAAATCTATTTCTGATCCAAATACATATTTCCCAGGTACACAAATGGTTGACATTACCTGTACATATTACACATTGCTTCAGGTAGTCTCTGTTCCGACTCTGGCGTTTCTAGGAGCTTGCATTCAAAAATGGCAACTTATTTTCGATTTTAGTGGGTTTTGCAATATTGGTTTTTCATCAAAAATTATACAAAGGTACACCCCCCTTCTCCAAATATCCCAGTCAATTTCCAGGTCTCTAGCTTAAATACAGTGTCTACAATATTCATAATTAGCAGGGTTTTGCCCCAGAACATGGTACAAATTGAAGTTGGGCCTCAAATCGTGAGGGCATTTTTCATACTAAGAATCTCAAGGTTGTACATTCCTGTCATTTGGTTATAATAAGTTATCAATGTTTCTATAAAATATATATTTGTTGCAATTCAACTCCCCAAAGTGTTTGGGTCCGCCTCCAGAAGTCTGGGTGGGTCAGTGATCACATGTCTCTCCTTGCTGGCAGAGGGCTGTTGACAGGAAACACTCAAAATTAACATACCCCATTCAACTGAAAGGGGCTATTGTCTCTCTCCTCCAGGCTGAAGGGGAAACCCCCTCCCTCTGACTCAGAAGGGCCATGTGATATCCTGCCTCCTGTTGTGAGTCTCTGAGGTATTAAGAGTTCTCAGCCTCTTGGCCTCTGGGAACAGCAGGTGGCTAAGATTTTTTAATTAACCAACAGGCTTTGAATTCCAGTTGACTCAGGTCCCTTTGTCAGCCAGTTTTCCTGTCAGAGTTTAGACCGCTAGTGCCGCCTTGTGGAATTTGTCGGTACTGCATCCATTTTTGGGATCTGTTTTGAATGACTGCATTTCAATAGAGTGGTCTTTTGCTTGATAGAATAGGACCCTTGCTTAACATTGTTTTGATGGCATCCTTACAGTAGACTGGTGATGTGGAACCCCCCACAAGAAGGTTGTATCTTTGGAGTGGTCTTGTGCCAACTGCGCAGTTCTCCTGGATTCTGCCGTGAATGTGGGCGGTGACAGCTCATCCCCACATCCACCCAGTCTATTGATTTAGTTTTCTCTGGGATAGAATAATGGGCGGCGACAGCTCATCCCCACATCTACCCAGTCTATTGATTCAACATGGGACAAAATCCTTGACAGAGCTATGGGGTTGCGCTAATACTCATAGGTTGAACATATGGGAAAATAACTTCCTAAAGCAACTGTTGCTTCTTCCTGCAAGCACCCCATCGGCTCTGCATTATTTAGAACTTGACTGCGTACCATTAAAAATCCAGCTATCTGTTAAATACTGAGGGCCTAGATAAACATTGTGATGCTCTTGCCCACATGATGAGCCTAGATCAAGGCATGAGCTTAACCTGGTTTACACATGTAACGTCCATGTTTGCCAATTTGGACAGGATTAATTTGTGGAACAGCCCGCAAGGTCTTCTGGCACAGGAAAAAAAGTGCCTTAAACTCATTATAAAAAGGAGCGCTTATGAGACCATGGTTGCTGCGCTGCCAAATTGAAGTGTGCTCTGGACTATTTGACATTTAAGACGGAGCTGGGATTTAAAGACTATTTGGACACAATTTGTCCCTCTTTCGAAAAGTCTCTATATTTGCGGTTTAGACTTGGCATCTCGCCCGTAGCCTCCTACATGTCATCATGGAGGAACTCTGACTCTGTTATATGCCCTTTATAAGAGTCCACCAATTATACCCTGTTGCACTTTATGTTAATTTGCCGAAAAACCTCCTGTATGAGACGCATGTATTTGAGATCTATCCTAAAAGATGCTGGCATTCGTCGAGTGGCGCCTGCCACGATGTATTTAAACCAGTGTTTGCGTCCTTATGTGAGTTACGCAACCGTACGCTATATTCATAGGGTGTGGATGCAGCGTAATAGGGACCTGAAACAAGGCTCCAACAGCCTAGTGGCCATTGTCTTATAGGGAGCAATGGGGATCTTACTTTTTATCATTTTTATTCATATGACCGTTTTTAGAAGCACTTTATTATCTAATGAACTTATTATATCTTCTGTTCTGTGAATTATATGTATCGTTTTTCTATTCTTTTATGTGCTTGACGGTCAATACCGAATACAAGCTGTTTGATTGACTGGAAAGCATTTCGCCTCATTCAGGAAACAGCAATGCAACTTTCAGCAAGATTTCTTTCAACAAGACAATCTAAAAAATATAATGCAACAAAGTGAAAGCTAAAACATCAAGCAATGCGTTCACTTTTGTAATGCATAACCGTTTACTTTAACACTGCACTTGGAGCAAGTTCATGTTAAAACTGTTCCAGTTCCAACAAGTTTACAGTTAAAATTATTACCTTAAAAAGACAATCTAGTATTTATGGATTACAAAAGGAAATAGCCTCTAATTTATTAACACTTTGTGTGTACTTTACTTAATATTACCAGGATTTACTTCAACACTGCAATTCCAAAAAACAATATTGCTAATAACACTATGTTCTAATAGGTTACATGTGATTTTAACGAATGAATAAATAAAGAATGGATTTTTAATGAACCTAAAATAACGTAAATAATGTATATTATTTTGTTTTTAAATTACTTGGGGGTCACACCCTAACCCCCATTCCACTATGTTTAAAACCCCACCTCAAGAACTCCTCACCCATTTTAACCAGTTACCCAACCCCCACATATGTTTTTTTTTAATTCAATGTTTTTTCGTTGTTTTAGGTTTGTTAAAAATTCCATTGATTATTTTTACTTCATTTAAATCACTGCATCCCGTTCTAATAGACTTATAGACCTCAGGAGAGGGGGCATTAGGGGATAATGACCTTTGCTCAACTTATGGACTGAGGATTTTCTTCCACCCATCACCTATCAGCCGGTCATTACCCCATACCTCGGTCTATGAGGCTATATTATGTTCAGAAGTCATAAATGTACTTCATTGACTTTCTCTTCTGACGTTTCTGTTCTTTTTCTTTGCTTGCTTAAACTATAGAGTGCTCCTCCGCTTCCAATGGGCACGGCTTCCACTCTTGACACCCGGATCCCTTCTCAAATCGAACTTTCTTCCTTTCACTCTTAATTGCTCGAGCTCGGCTTGGTCATTTGTATGTACTTTTCAATGTAACTGATTGTTTAATTGTCTATAAAGCGCTTTAGTGAAATGTCTCTATATGTTTACATAAATAAAAGCATGAAGGTTATATTTCCCTCCCATTTATGGTTTAGATGTGTGGGAAGCCGAGCTATATATAGCACAGGTTGGAATAAAGACGGAGGGGCCACCATTTACAAAAATTGCTAAATTAACAACACCACTGCATTACCGCACTGCCATACTACGAGTTTGGCAGTAAGGTGGAAGATTTATCTCCAGCAAAATGCTTGAGGGAAATCCTCCACCTTACTGGTAAAAATTGGCGGAATTACCGCTGGTGGTAATTCTGCCAAAATCCCCATGGAGTTCCATGCACTCGGAAAATATGGAGTAACACCACCCTCCCACTTGTAATCCAGCTGTGGCAGTAACAGCAATTAAATTTGGGGGTAATGTGATGGATTTACCACCGAATCCATACTGAAGCCCTACGTGCCTTGCCAGATAAAGTAGTCACCTGGTCCATGCTTAGAGGGGCCATATTCTGGCTTGGATTAAGGGTAAACGCATATTAATGTAAAATGGCACAACAGGCGGCAGATGGCTCAGTACAGAGGGTACCACCCAGGAGTCCCAGGCTGGGATCCCAGGTGTCTTTTGCCTATCATTCTCTCCACCCGCCAATTTAGCCATGCCTGAATTTAAGTTAGACGTCACTATTCACTTGGTGACTACAAGGCACAATAGAAATAAACGATACGGTTTACTTCAAAGGCGATGCCCTCCCGATGTTCTCTGCCATTGCACTAGCTTGTGCTGTAATAATCATTTAAACACTGCTCGTGTTTTTCAGGGAGAACACTGCATTATGGGCCAGCAGAGGAGCTTCCGGAAAAGGAAAGCCTCGTCCTGGTGTATTAAAGGCAAGAGCTTCACGTCGGCACTCACCTCCAGAATCTGTCAGTGCGCAGACTCGGACTTCATGTGGTAAGCAAAGTGCGGCATGTGACAATTCCTCGGCTTGGAATCATTGCCTTCTTTTGGAGGAAAATACGCGTGTAAAATGGTGTCTATAAATGAAGCCTTTGTCAGACATAACATAGATCCTACTTGGTTTGCAAAAGCACCAATATCCCGGATCAGGTTTCGCTATGAGTCCTCGAAATTAGTTTGCTGATATGTGTACTCGCCCTTTAATGAGTTATTCTAGCACTGCATGTTTTGGACAGTTTGTTTTAGTGTGAACTCAGTTGGATAAGGGATTTGTGGCGGCAACAGAAGTCATAACTGGGCAAGGAAGTGACTAACAGGAAGAGGAAGTGGGCAGCAAATGAGTGAACACGAGTAAGCTACTCCTGAGTAATAGCAACAATGGCATACACCTGAAATGCTATGTCATCTGGCTGACCACTATCCACCATTTTGTGAGGCAAGAAAACTCATTTCACATTTTTACTAAAAATCTAGCCCAACGCATTTACTTTCCTCCCTCGTTACCCAGTCACCCTGCCCCCCTCTTTCATATGCCATAGGGCATCAACTGCAGTTTACATTATTTTTTACACTTCATGTCGACTGGGAACTGCTGTATATTTCAGATGTAGTGCTTTCGGTACTGCAATCCTACTCTTGACATGAAATGAAATGAAAATGAAATGAAATGAAATGATATTTTATTTATATCGCGCTTGTACACAAGTGTTTCAGAGCGCGACCAGGCAGAAAGGGAGGGGAACAAAGAAAATACAGAAATCAGCGATCTTACTAGGCCCAGTGACATTTAAGAAAGCGCAAGTGCAAGGGAAAGGAAAATGGGGGAGAAGTGCAGGGGGTCGGGGGGAGTGGAAAGTGCGAAGCAGAGGAGGGGAAACATAAATAAATATTAAATAGAATAAATCATAAATAGCATGTTTATGCATGTTTCCTCTCACTGTGCATGCTCACTAACAGAGATATTGGATGTGCATATTGGAGGGGCCTGGTTGTCTATCAGCTACTTTGTGATGCAAAAAGAGCGCTTCTTGGTCAAAGCTCTGTTCCTATGCCCACCTTTGCAAAGCAAGGCCTGGAGGCTTTCCTCAGGCTTTAATTTATTGTTCTGCCTATTCCACAGATTCAAAGGAATTAATGCCTAATTTATGCATGCATAACATTTCCTTTTGTAAGCACCAGTCTGCAATGCACTGTGGTGACTATGAATCATAAAAGCATGTACTAGGAGGCCTTTGCCTTGGAGAGACCATAAACTCAATTTCCAAGCAGTGCAGGTTATTTGTAAGAGACCTGTGCCCCTCCAAAACCATCAAGGACAACATTGACTCTGTAGCTCTAGCCTTGGCAGACCTCTGCAACCTCTCCTTCACCACTCGAGTTTCCCCCACTTCTCTCAAGCATTCTTTTCTGCACCCACTACTCAAATAACCCTCTGCCGACCTTTCTATTGCGGCAAACTATCACACGAGCTCCATCACTCCTTTCCTGGGCAAACGCCTGGAGAAAGTGACTATCTCTCAGCTTTCCCTCAACACTGAATCTGTTGGTTGTCTCCACGACCATCAGTCTGGCTTTAGAGCACCCAGAGGCACGGAAACTGCTCTTCTGATCACCTTTGAAGACCTACTCTCAAACCTTGAATCTAACTCCCACTCTTACTCCCTCACTCTATGTCACGCACAAACACTAGTAGATATGCCTTTGGCCCAGTATGCTAGTTATTTTTGTTAGATCATTTGGAATCTTCAAGGCCTAAGAGTCTGGACTGTATTCACATGTTCCCTTCCTGCCTTGAAGCACTTCACTTGTGTATAAGCACTTCATAAATAAACAATAACAATTACGGCCTCTCATAAACCGTTTTTGTACCTTGACAAATGAATATCCTAGTAGCGTTGCCCTTGTGCTTTTCACTGACTAGCAAGAACAGTAAGCAAAACCTGCATCGTCAGTACAGCGATGCAGCATGCCTCCAGGACCTAGTCCTCTCCGTTACTGAAGGTCCAGCATCTTGAGGCAGGTGATCATATGTCTACAGTCCCAGGTTTCTTCTTTCAACTCGCAGTAACCTGCCAACGTGTATACACTTAGGCTTCTTTCTTCAGCTGGAATTTTGGATTTTGAACCAACATAATCTGTTCCCAGATTCCTTAAATCAACCAACATCCCCACCCATTGTACTTAGATCTGCCTGAAGCAGACACGTGTAACATCTTTCTCAGGAATCCATTAGACTTACAAATCATCTAAATTAGTGTACAACTGGGAGCCATTGGACATGGATGAGTTGAAAAACAGTAAAAGCAAAGACACACAATCGTATTAGGGTAGGGATGAGCCTTGGAGACAGAAATGCAATCAGTTTGAGGAATTGGAAATTTCGGGATAAAGTTTGAGGAATTGGAAATTTCCGGATAACAAGGAACGCTAACACTCCAAGCCTGAGCCATCCATTTTAGCAGTCTAAAGTAAGGATCGGCTTAACCAGATTTAAGCATAATCATAGATGCTTTTGGTTTTATTAATGAGCAATAGAAGTACAAAAACAATCAATGACAAAGCCAGGCGTTTTGACTTTTGTGTTGGCATTTGATAGGCATTGGCAGACACTGCCATTCAGTAGATAACAATAGTGACAATGATTATAACAGCACATAGAAACTGGAACAAACTTCTATGATGCAATCACTACATGAATAACCAAATTATTATTATTATTATTATTATTATTATTATTATTATTATTATTATTATTATTATTATTATTATTATTATTATGTGGCTGCTATAGTAACCTTATGTGAGTTATTGCATCCCATTCACTACCATCAAGTGGCAATTGCAGTCTGAAATCCACCAATAGTGCCATCATATGACTGGTACAGTGCTCACATCAGAGGTGTATCCCAACATGGCCATGTGTTGCCTGCAAGCATGTTCAAGGGCAGAATCAAATGCCATGGCAGTCAAATCTCCCAGTAAGTCCATTATATCCTGGTAGTGTCACCCTTTAAAAAAAATATACTAGCTGTTTCTGCGTAACATATGTCGATTTAACACACTCTCTCTGCACACGGGTTTGTTCTTTGTGTCTCTCTCTATTGCTCTATCTCTGTCTTTCTGGGTGATAGTCATGGTGTCAATTGCATATTCGGGGAAAGTGGGTTTCTGTAAAGCAGTTTTTAACAAAAGGAACCTATTTTAAACAGGCTGTGTGTAAAATGGTACAATGCATATTTTCAACTGATAGGTTCAAGTAGATATTATAGTCATAATAATATGGATACATTTGTCTTAACGTGAGGACTTTTACCTATGACATATATTTAAATGTCTAGTGATATGCTTTATGGAGAAATATCCCTGATCCAATACCCCCACCAAGACAATTCCACCCACTCTCTGGGGCAAGCAACAGCTGACTTTATCTGAATATTCTGCTTCATTTAAAATAATAAATCAAGAAATTAAATACAGGAAGCGTGTGTACAGAAAAGAAAACTATAACCTGTCATCCATTATCTCACTGATGTTTTCATTCCAATTCACACAAACATCCAAACGTATATTTCACGGCCTGCGGTAGCGGCCCTGTAGTTATGGTTTAGATGCTGAACTCTTAGAAAGAGCACTTTTTGGGCGGTTTATATCTTTGCCCCCCTGGATGAATCCTCACGAAACCTTGCAAAAAAGGATATGGTCCCCTCTGAATGATTGTGCAAGGTTTGGTGTGGTTTTGCCTAGGGGGGCAAAGCTTAAGGAGTGGTATCAAAATATTTGAAAGGCTTATAAAAGTGTTGCCATTTGACGAATCTGCACAAAAAACGATTTAAGACCCAGATTTGAAATTTGTTGCAAGGTTTGGTGGGATTTTGTCAGGAGAGACAAAATTAGAGGGGTCTCAACATGTTTAGATGGCTTATAAATTTGTTGTCATTTGATGAATATGTACAAATGTTTTCAGAAGGATTATATACCCTCAATGTTTGTGCTTTGTGCTTTGGAATGGATTTGATCAAGTGGGGGCTAAGTTATATGGCTATTTTATGTACGTACATTTTTGACACGTTTCAAAAAATAAAACATTGACGGTTTTGCAGCAAACTTGTGCAAGAAGCATTGGCAAGGACCTGAAAGCATGGTTTTGTGAATTTTTTTGTGTTTTATTTTTTGAAAAGTGTCACAATGGAGGTACAAAACATAGTGATATACCTTTGGTGATTGAGGCATAGCCTGTTGCCATGGGTAGTGGCCAGATTGGGTCATGGCCAAAGCCACTAGGAACCAGCAATGGGGTTAAAGTGGGCATGGCCACAAGGGGCCGGCTATGTGGTAAGGTTTTTCAAAATCGGGATAGGTTTGAATGGGAAAATAAATTGCGCTTGTAGCTACAGCCCGAAGTGCTGCACTGGATTACAACACACCTGCGCAAGGAGCATCAGCAAGAACCTGAAAGCGTGCTTTTGCAAATCTGTCTTGCGTTTTATTTTTCCAGTGTCCAAATGTAAGCACAAACAATATTGATATAACTTTGGTGCATGGACAGTGGGACTTGCCCTCGGCAAAAACAAATGCCTACTCTGATGTACTTATTGGGGCATAGTGAGAGGGAAAAAACGTTCTGCTTGCGGATGCAACCTGAAAGTGCTGGACGGGATTGCAGCAAACTCGCACAAGGAGCTTCCGCAGAACCTGAAAGCATGCTTTTGCAAATCTGTCCTGTTGTTTACTTTTTTGAAAGTGTCAAAAAGTAAGTACAAAAAATAGTGATATAAGTTTACTGCCTGGGCAGTGGGCCTGGCCCTCGGCAAGGGAAAATGTCTACTCTATTGGGGAATGTGGCATGGCACAGTTCTTTCACATATGTCAATAGAGGAATTATTCATAACGTATATACAGTGAGGTAACATCATGAAACCTTTTCACACATAAAAACCTATGCAATTCACAGAAAAAACAGTGTTAAAGGGACATTATGGTCAAGTTGCACTAATAAAAACCTATCAAATTCAGTTAAAACATGTTGTTAAAGGGACGTTATGGTTAGGTTGCACTAATACAAAGCTAAGAAATTCAGTGAAAAACCGATGTTAAAGGGATGTTGTGATTACAAGTAACGGAAAACCTCCATAAATTCGCCAGATGTGGTAGGCTATGGCAACCATAACTCACGCCACCACTGTGCACTGCTAAGACTAACACCCAGGACAGTGGTCTTTTAGCCATGGCCACTGACTACAGCTTTCAACGTTGCCCAGTGAATATTTTTAAACAGTGATGGACTACTAGTTTATGGCTTTAAACCATGCACATTGGTATTTTTTAACAATAACCGACCACTAGTTATGGCCTTTGGTGAAGGCCATTGACCTCAGCCATTGCCATGACCAAGTATTATTAAGGTAATCAGGGTTTTCTTATGCTAACTTATAAATTATGTTATGTCTAATTCCATTATTGATGTAATCAGTTATACACAATGGAACTAGTGTTGTCACCAGTTATGCCATTACTGATGCGATTTGTAATGTCATCAGTGTTCTCATACAACATGTAATTAGTGATGTCATCAGTGATGTGATCTGTGTAGTCATCATTGTGGTCATGGGCTGCACAACAGGGGGTGTGAACTTAAGATGAGTATAGCTGAATTTCAGGACTTTTGCTGCATTAAGTTCTCACCTTAACGTCCAAACAACGTATATTTTTTCCTTGAATTTCAAAGGTTTTGTCACAATGTATTGCTCACTTTAATGTCCCTGAAACTAAAGCGCTGTCCTTGAATTTCAAAGGTTTTGTTACAGTGTATTGTTTACCTTAACATCCCGGCAACTAAAGTGTTTTCCTTGAATTTCAAGGATTTTGTTATTCCATAGACTTTTAGAACACTTCCAGACTACTTACATGGTATTCAGCCATGGTCAGTGGGCACAGCCTTTATCCATGCCCTCTTTCCATTTTAAAATGCTACCAGATGACTACCCGTTGGGAATGTCCGAACACTATCAAGCCACTGCCACCGCCTTCAGTCATGGCCGGTGGGCACGGCCACTCAATATTTAGAAACACTTGTAGTGCATTACTCAAAGATGTTCATCAATCGCAAAGTTTTTTTGACCTGTTTTGACAGTGGTATTTTTTATATATAAAATATTGCATACTTTGAGAACTCGCAATGTTTTTAGGCAATACACAGTGAGATTAAATGTTTCCTGAGGATCTCTCACTTTGGTTAAACATTGTGCCACAAGCCCCTTGTGTTATGGACGTCTCTTCGTGACTGTTGTGCAACACTGTACAACCCCAACTAATCACTGAAAAAGTTAAAAAATGACCAACAGCAAGAATAACATATGCCCTGGTACTTTTGCCCCCATTGTGAAAATCAAAAGCTGACACCCATGATTATACGCACAGATAAGGAAAAAACAGTTAGCAATTGGGAAGGGAAAAACACTAGGATTCATACATATAACAAAAGGTTAAAAAAGAACATGTATTGTTTACGCATTTTATATTAGGTACTTGCAAAATATTATTTTTCTAAAGACTGCAGTAAAATGATGCACTCTTATAAATATTCCGAGCATTTGCAATTGGCTGTATGTTCCAAAAGAGCCTTGACCAAAGCATCTAGGATGCCACTTCCCACCTCGATCAAGCTGTGACAGGTTTTGCACATCTCCACAAAGTTTGAAAGATCGGGTGCAGGCAGAATGGACTAAGATTCGGTGTTAGTGGAAAATATCTAGTAATCATATTGGAACTCTATTGCATAGATGATAAACACTGCTGTAGTAATCTTGCTCCATGCGCTTTCACCTTATGTTTCACATGAGCCTTCCTATACGATTCATCCACTTCATCCCGATGTACGCGTAGAAGATGCTGAATAAACGTTGAGGTTCCAAAACTTTGCAACAGCTGCAAAACCTTACCACAGAAATTGCACATGACATCCTCCTATTTTAAATGGCGGCCATCGAAAGGGTCAATGACCTTGTATCCCATTCCATGGTGGACATCTTTTTCAGTTGCAAAATTCTGGTGTGTCTTACAGCTGAATAAAGACACTATTAGTACCCCATTTTAATGGGCCAGAGTCGTAACAGCAATAGGCCCAGATCTAGGGGGACATTACCTCACTTCTGTTGTGCCTGTAACCATGGGCCCTGGGGCATTACCTGATGTGGTAATGGCCCCCAGGTTAGGGCTTATTGTTAAATAATCATTTTCTGCAACACAGATGTGCAATATATTGCACACTTAGAATGAAAAGGCACAAATTCCTCAAACCCATGTGCACATTGATTTCTTTACATGATTTTCTTTTTTTATTGAAAAGTGATATGCAGGGAATAAAAAGAGTTACAAATATAGTTCTTCTTGAATCTGCAAATAGAAATGTAAGAGTGTAAACAATAGTTTATCATAAAGCTCTAATAACACAACAAATGCACTCTCATATTTCCCCTGCAAATTAAGCTGGAAATATTTACTGACACTTACTATCTACTTATCAAAAAATCCACATATCTTTGCATCAGCAACAGAGTTAGCATGTGCACACTGTGACTTCTGCAATCATAGCCTACATTGTTATTAAGAAATTAAATGATTTTATAAGCAAACTTATAAATAACATTATGTCTAATGTCATAAATGTTTCATCTACGTACACATAATCTTTTTGTTTTTTGAAAGAAGCTGAGAAAATTTGCCAGTTAAAAAAAAACCTAAGGATGACAATCTGATATTCAGCTATTAACTTGTCCCAAGCCTTAGTTGCAGCACCTCCCAGAGCTATCCATTTGTGGCATATATCACAGATGACTCACATAATTTAGACATTGTGAGCTGCTAAAATTGGAACATGTGGAGTTGATACTGCCAAAGTCAATGTCGGTGGCGTCGCACTGGTGGAATCAGGTGCTGGATGTGGTGCCAATTTCCATGCACGTAATACATGAGCCCCATGCATTTTTATTGTGTGGTGCTCATGCAATTTCCAATACACATCATCCACATCATCCCAGTTGTCTCGTATCAGATGATTTATCAGGCTTAATGTTCACAGGCTTTGTGACAGAACATTAGAAGGGCCAAATCTTAGTATTTTCTTGCAAAATGTGTACTGAAGTTCATCCGCCTCCCTTTTGGAGCACTGTTCTTTCACGTTGAAATATCTCCAACTGTCTACATGGGTTTTCATTCCTCTGGCTTTATTCCTGGGTGGTGATGGATTGGGGGCCCAGATGGCATCGCCATCAATCCTGCTGCTGATCTTATGATTAGACATGTTAAAGTGTCCAACTGGTAAGGGAGATGTAAAATAACAAAAACCGACAACTCTAAAAAGACAGTGGCACAAAAAAAGAATCCTCCTCTCTGAACCTCTCTAGCATTTCTGATGACTCTTTGAATGGAGTGATCCAGGCTACAGGTGTTTCAAGAATCTGGCTGTTGCTGGCAGGCCTTTAATGGGTGGAGGGTGATTATGCACAACCACTGCTCACAGCTACAATGAACAGGTAAGACCACATTTAAGCCAAACAAGGCTGCAGCCCAGGTAGGGCAAGCCCATCCAGTAGGCCTTAGGTGCTAGTTTAAGACATAGTTCACAGCACCTATCCCTCATGAAGACTTCACAAAATTTCTCCCGAGGCATGGACAAGATCAGAAGTACAGGCGAGCATGGAAGGAAAAAAAGGGGAGAGAAAGAAAGCCAGGGAGGCACATGATGGCCACACACCTCCAAGTATGCCACAGAAGGAGAAAGGTGGCAAGAGAAAAGCACTGAATTTGAGGATGAAAGAAAGAAAATGGTAGAAAATATCCTCACCCAGCTCGGTCGAAGAAAACGGTAGCTGGCAGGAGCAATCAAGTGAAGAAGAGGCAAAAACACTGTCATCTTCCAGTGAAGATAAAGACAAAAGAGGTCTCAAGAAAAGAAAGACTGAGTAAAATCAGAAGGAAAATGGAGACAACTTTGACCCAGACAGTCTTATTCACCCCTGGTCATCAGAGTGGGAGCCACCAATGAAAATAGCGGCATACGTGAGGAGGAGGTTGAGAACAACACAGGCCAAAAAGTCAGAAACAAACCACAGAATGAGTGTCCCAGACCACATCTGCCAACAGGAATTGTTGAAACACTTGAAAAAGACAAAATAATGCTCACCTGCATGGGAAAGTATACTAAATACATCAAGAAATGGCTTGATACATGTTAGAAATCATACCAAGATAAATTACTGGATGTGTTGCGACCAATTACAAAGATACTCCACCTGACTGATAAAGTAAAAGAAAAAAGGTGGGAGCATAGACCCAGCGGTTCTGATGAAATGGGCTCAAAAAGCCACATGCCTATTGCATAATACCAACAGTACAATCACAATGGAAAGGAAAATGGCCATCATGGTATAAATTGATCCAATTTTGAGTAAGTTAGCAACATCGAAGGCAGCAGATTCCAATAGCAAATTATTTGCCAATCGTGTATCAAAGAGAACCCTAACAAAAAAAGTCATATTTATTCATGTTTTCAAACTTTGTTTGTCCCCTATTTAAAAAACACTATCTTGGTGAAAAATAAGCATTTGTTACTTATTCTGTTTTGTTTGCTTTTTATATGAATTTGTAGCTTAAAAATCTTCGACTGCATATCCTGCTCACATATTTCAACATAGGTATAAAATAAACACCAGGGATATGTCTGCGTTGCGTTGGACATTGTCACTTTCATGGGGAATTTGCGAAGCACTTCCTCAAACCTTACAGGAAAGAGAAAAAAGCAATGAAAGAAAGTTATGAAGATGTGCATGAGTATGATAAATATTCGCCATGCAACAGTGTGCCCAGAAAACTGTCACTGACAGCTGGCAATATTTCTGTGTCAAGTAGCATCGGAGTAAGAAGGACATAAAAAAAAGTTCAGTGTTTTTTCTATTGTAAACTATTGTAGATGGAAGCTTCCAAAAGACCATCCCCAACTTTTCCAACCTCTAATTTGATGGAGCACCTCATCCAGTACCATTATGACAATATAGAGGAACCCTATAAAAGGCCAATTTACATCAATTTACATCGAAATGTACAAAACCATGACCTACAATCTGCGCACAGGTATCTGCTGTAGAAAAGCATGTCTGCATCACTCTCTTCCATTTCCAGTAATGTGTTTGAAATATGATAACTGCATCATGGTGTGAAATTGCACTCTACATAGTTACAAAATACCTATTTTACAACACCAAAGCATTTGCTGCCACTACAAGTATATTTTAAAAAATACAGTGACCATTTTTGCATCCCTTTATTTTACAAAAATAAAAACCGAACAAGACTCATGAAAAGAGTAGGCACAACAAATGCATACTTTATTTATTTGTCGACTGAAATTGCATTGCTAAACCCATAGTGCGCCTGCATTTATTGGGGCAATTTGAACCGGAAAAAACATTCTATTTCTTTTTTACATAATAGGAGTTTGCACAACTAATACCATTCCTATATTCTTTGCATGTACATTTAAAAATAAAACCAATCAAACACTAGATTTCACAAAACAACAAACAAATAAAGACAATGGGCCTCATTACGAGTTTGGAGGCAGCCTCCAAACTCGGATCCGGGTCTGTGGTCCCTGAATGGGGAAATACCGGGCCATTTCGACTTTGGAGGGCCTGGTATTTCCACATTCAGGTAACCGAGACCATCCTCATTCCCACTTGAGCCCCTATAGGGCTCAATGGGAATGGGGAGCATGCTAACAACAGGCCCGTAAAACCAGACGTCCAGAGCATGTCGTGCGAGGGGACCTCGTAATAGGGCGGTACGGGGTTAATGGCTCTGGCGCCTTTATCGGCGCCACTAACATCTTACCGCCCTCCTCATAATGAGGCCCAATGTATTTTCTATTATACATAACCACACAGCTAAAATATCTTTTTAAAGCACACACATTTTCAGATCACCTCACTCCAGCAAAAAAACCTTTTAAAGCACACACATTTTCTGATTACCCCAAAACACTTTAATACACAACATAAGTGATTATAAAAACATTGTAAATAAAATCACATTTCTACCGCTCTGTGATCATTCTTTCTTTTTGAGTGCAGGAAGTATAGTTAGTGATTCTATACCATGCATCTCATTGAAATACATTTTCTTTCCTAATAAACAACTTCTAACAATTGTTCCCACCCATTTTCTACATATACAGCAGGACCACTTCATTATTAACAAATACAGTAAGATACAAAAACAAAAATCACAAAGCCCCATTATCAACATATTATCAAATACAACTTTCAACAAACCAATGACAAACAACTGATTAAGGCCAATCATATTTCATAACAGTTAACATGTACTTCACAGTGTGAGATCTGCAGTCAAAATGAGAAAAAGTAGGCAAACTGGTGGGTTTCATACTTTCCAAAATCAAAAGCAGAAAAAGAGGACTATATTGTAAGAAAATTAATAAAATGGTTTCAAAACCTCAAATAATTCAAGAGAAGACCTAAGCACACAAAATAACACACACAGATAACATTCGGACCTGTATCATCTACATAAAAATATGATTATGCCAAAGAATATGTGTGGTCCAATTGACGCGGCTATAACAGTTGGCGCGTCTATCAAAACAACCAATGGAAAGGCGAAAAAAGTCATTGATGCACCCTCGCACATGCATGTTATAGACATGGTTATAGAGAAGTCTGTGATTACCCACGGCTAAGACACAAATACTCAGCATCCCATTTGCTGGTATGTAGCCGCAGCTGCAGAGGGTACCACTTTTAACTGCAGTTAGCAATGCCGCACAATGCGGGGGTGCTGTGTAGCCACGGTTATTACATTTACACAAAAAAAATCTGAGCAGGGAATATGAATGACAAAAGAGAAGTAGTGAAACAATGGTAGTTAAAATGAGTTATGTGAGAAACCTGAAAATAAAGTGAGTATGTCAAATGTCCTAAAATACTACACTGTGCGTAGACTGTTTTAGAACACCAGGAAAATTGCCAACGCTGGGAGCAGCATTCAAAACTAATCTAGGGTAACTGAAATTCAAAAACAGAGAAAGAATGGGTTGGACACAAAGAATAACAATATAGTGCAGTATGAGATGGTATGTGTACCCCAATTGCCAGGAGTCATCACAAAATAATGTAGGTTCCCAATCCATCCCCACCACATAAAAGGGCTACAGGAATGAACACTTGTGCACACATGGTTAAACTACATCTACCTGTACAAGATGTGAATATAATACAACTACATTAAAACACACTAACAATAAAGATATACAAACTACCACTTCAATAAACAAATGGGGATATATAAACTGGGTGGGAATAATCAAAGGCTGTTTTTCTGGGTGGTTGCAGGACACCAGGAGTCTATCCTGTAAAGGAAAGAAAAGCAGCTGCGGGCTATAGTAATCTGACATAGGAACCCCTCGCTTACAGAAGTGACAACAGTCCAGAAGAGAGTAAAAGAAAGGAAGACGCTTGTAAATCTATACAAGATAAAGAAGAAAGATGCGAGAGATCAAATCTGTTGACCGATATGGACCAAGAGACTAAGCGATAGATGGGAGAAAAGGACAGGGCTGATTTTATTCTCACCTGGTCTATACGGGTGCACCGGACGGGGCTGGGCGTGGTTGTCTGCTGACTATGCTTCTCGTCGCTCTGGCAGTCAGCTTTGGGTTGAAAGAAGGCTGCTCCTATGACAAGGAAAGGAATTAGGATGTTGGTCCTGCTGGGGAATATACCACACCTCCCTCTAGCATTCACTGTTCATTCCTTCTAGATTAACTCTCACCGTAGGTATTTATTAGTTGGGCTCTCTGTTTTGCTTGTCTGTGCAGGGGCGCTGTTGCTGGTGAAGTATGGTATGAAGGGCCTAGTTACTTCACTGGTCCTTGAGATTGTCCTTACTTCATTCTTTTCCTGCGTTATGTGTGATTCACTCCTGTTCTCTTACTTCTTTTCTCCTTTAGTCATTCTTTGAACGTTCTTGCATTCTTTCACGCTTGCTCTTTCGCTTTTCTCTCTCTTCCTTGCACCCTAGCTCTCTTGATCCTTTTCCCCTTCGTTCCTTCTGTGCGTGTCCCTTTGTAATCTTTCACGCTTTTAATCAACCTTTGTCCGTTTGTCTTTGTAGGTTGGATCGGAGACGGAGAAGCACAGAGGTTCAACTCAGCGTTGCGGCAGAATGAAGCCGAGAGAGCAGGTAAGTTCAAATGCGCGACACGTTAGCGCTGAGTTGTGGGTTTCTCTAACCTGTTGTTTTTGTGTTGCAGAATGCGGCTCAATGGTGGATGATCGAGGAATCCGGGCAAGATGCAGAACTTTACAGGATTCTCAGGTAAGCTGAGGTATAACGTTGGCTTGCTTTCTCCTTGCAGGTCGACTCTCGAATCAGAATCAGAGCTGGAAGTTCATGGAGCGCTGGGAGCTAGACACGGTGAGCGTTACGCTACTGGATGCAGAGTAACGCGAAGCATGGATTCAGGTTTGGGGGCCGCTTATATAGCCAGTCACGCCCATGTGCTCAACCACACCCAATAAACTAGACTGCATGGTCCAAAGGGAAGAATAACAGGACCCTGACTTCCTGTCCTCCATGTTTGATTACTTCCTGTCCTCCATGTTTAATGCATGGTTCCACAATCACCATGATAAGGCTGGTGACAAAGGCGCCAGGACTGAGACCAAGTGGCCCTTTTCAGTAGTTTTGGGTCTCTTTTGGCTGCTTGTTGGTACGATGATCTCACAGTGGGTCGGGGTTGGGGGTGCAAATGGGTTCTGAGGGTACTGACCATGACAGCACTCTCCCATAAATCCCCTCTCATGGTTGTTTTTCCATCTGGTCCTGGTTTGGCTGGGTGAACTCGATGGAAGCGTTTAATTAGCTGTGGTGAATGGACTTGGTCACTAGGATCCCATGTTCGATCATGAGGGCTGTATCGTTTTGAATCTACTAGGTAGTATAACTTGGATCTGGTTATTTTTTAATCTAGGATATCCTTGACTTTGAATTCCGGTTCACCATTAATTACCACAGGGTCTGGAGGTGTTTTAATCCGAGTACCAGGTTAAACAGGTTTCAGAAGTGACACATGGAAAACCAGATGGATTTGCATATTTGCTGGTAGAGTTAACTTTACTACCACTGGGTTAATGATGGCCTTAATGATGTATGGGCCGAAGTATCGGGGACGAAAAGTTTGGGTTCCTTTCATGGGCACATATCGAGACGCCAGCCAGACTTTATCTCCGACTTGGTACTCAGGGGCCTCCTTACGGTGTTGGTCTGAAAACTTTTTGTGTCGATCTTTGGTTCTGGCCAGATGCTCCGCTGCTTTCTTGAAGGTCTGAGTGATAGTGGTGGGCAAAGTTTCCACTGCGGGCATTTCTAAAACCTCAGGTGGATCCAAACTGGAGGTACGTGGATGTCATCCATACATGAGGTAACACGGACTGTGTCCGGTACTGGTGTGTAGGGAGTTGTTATATGCATATTCGTCTATCCATAGAATCTCCTTCCAATCATTCTCAGTTTGATGCAGCATGCATCTTAGGTATTGTTCCAGCGTTTGGTTTGTCCATTCGGTCTGACCGTCAGTTTGAGGATGGTGACTGGTAGACAGTCGGAGATCGGTTTCTATGATTTTACAACACTTCCTCCATAAATTAGAGACAAATTGACTTCCTCGGTCTGAAATTAAGATTGAGGGGAATCCGTGTAGATAAACAATCTGCTCTAGGAACACTTTCGCTAAGGTCGAAGTAGTTGGAAGGCCTTTCAGAGGAATAAAGTGGGCCATTTTAGAAAACAGGCCCACCACGACTATAATGGTGTTATAGCTGTTGCAAGGAGGTAGATCCATGATAAAATCAAGCGAAAGCGTATGCCGAGGAGCGAGAGTCACTTCAAGGTTAGCAAAAGACCCACAGGTTTCTGCTTTTGCGACTTCTTTTGCGCACAAATTCCACAACAGAGCACAAACTGAGTTATGTCTCTCCTGCAGGTCGGCCACCAATAATATCTTTTTACTTTGGTCAACGTTTTTTGCGATTCCTGGGTGCCCTTCTACTAAGGAGTCATGGTAACTAGTGATGACTTTTTCCTGTAGTTCTTGGTTGGGCAGGTAAAGACGTCCTTGAAAATAGGGAAGTCCATCAATGATCGTATGATGTTCTCCTCGCTCGTCCCATTACTGTTGTTCCTTTTCGTTATCTGGAGCTGGATTTCTTTCCTTAGATCATCCAAGGATGAGGTTACCGTAAGACCTAACAATTTGTCACCCGGTATGATGGGTTCCATGTCTTAAAATCGAGGCAAAAGTGGCCATGAATACAACCTTTTGTGGCAAAAATGCTGTAGTTGTGCCGCCACAATCATGTAAAGGATGCGGGGGACACCCCTGCAACCCTCGGACCCATTAAAACATTTAAGGGGAGCAGGGACACCCCCGCAATCCCTGCTCCCCTTAAATGGTTTAATGGGGTACATCTTTACCGCGTCAAACCACAGCATTTTTGCCGCAATTTATTTTTACCGGGGACATTGTTGCCGCGATATTATTACCTGATGCCATATGATTGCCACTGGGTCGGGCGTTATGTATGCCTCATCTCCGATTCCCATTTGAGATAATGCATCGGCTTTACTGTTCCGTACTCCTGGTCGATATGTAATCACATAATCATATTCCGCAAAAAAGAGTGTCCATTGAAGTTGGCGGGAAGATTGGGCCTTTGCTGTCTTGAGGTATTGCAGGTTACGGTGGTCTGTGATGACTGTGATTGTGTGCCTTACACCCAGAAGGTAGTGTAGCCAAGCCTTGAATGCTGCTTTGATCGCAAGGAGCTCTTTGTCGGTTATTGCATAATTGAGTTCAGGTGCTGTAAACTTGCATGAGACAAAATGTCACCAGGTGCAGTTGGTTGGTTTCGGGGTCCTTCTGCAAGAGAACAGCCCCCATCGCTATGCTGGAGGTATCAGTTTCGACCACATATGCAAGGTCCTGATGAGGGTACCGTAATACCGGGGCTGAAGTAAATCGTTGCTTAAGAACCTGGAAGGCCTTTTCAGCCTCATCGGACCATTGGAAACATCTGTTTTTTTTTTGCAACAAGGATGTGATCGGGTGGACAATCTGTGAAAATCCAGGAATAAACCGGCGGTAAAAGTTTGCAAAACCAACCATACTCTGAACCCCTTTTACAGAGGATGGTGATGGCCAATTGAGGATGGCATCTACCTTACACGTATCAATCCAGTCTCCTCGTGGAGTGAGGATAAATCCTAGAAACTCAACTTCAGTGATGTGGAAGGAGCATTTTTCTAATTTGGCATATAGATGGTGTTGCCAGAGTTTCTCCAGGACTGCATGGACGTGAAGTATATGCTCTTGCTCCATGGCTGAGTGAACCAAGATGTCATCAATATAGACTAACGCACAGATGTCGAGCAGTTCACGTAATACATCAATCATGAAAAACTGAAATGCCACTGGTGCGTTGCACAGCCCGAAGGGCATTACCTGATACTCGGACAGTCCATACTAGGTACGAAAGGCAGTTTTCCATTTGTCTCCCTTTTTTACACATACGAGGTGGTATGCCCCCCTGAAATCTAGTTTGGTGTAAATTCGAGCATCTTTCACCTGGTCCAACAGTTCTGGGATGAGGGCTAAAGGATATCATTTTTTTACCATCACCTGATTTAACACACAGTAATCATTGTAAGTCCTCAGATCTCCTTCCTTCTTGGGGACAAAGAAGAGGGGTGAGGTTGCAGGTGACTTGGATGGACGGAGAAAACCATTTGCCAGGTATTGGTCCAGGTACGACTTCAAATTGAGGTTTTCTAGCTTGGTGAATGCATAAATTGTTCTGCAAGGAATTTGGGCACCAGGTATGAGATCGATTTGACAGTCATAAGGTCTGTGAGGGGGTAGAGTATTTGCTTGTTCCTTTTGGAAGACGTCTTGAAAATTCTGATATTCACTTGGCTATGCACCTGTTAAGGCCAGTACAACGTTTCCCTTATCAGAGGAAGGCTTTGTTTGCATGCTCAAAGGTGTTTTCAATGTGTAACATGAGTGATTCACAGGAGAAGGTCAGACTCTTAGCGCACCAGTCAATTTGTGGATTGTAGGTCTCTAACCAGGGTATCCCCAGAATCACGCAAAACTGGGGAGCTTTAATAAGGTCAAAGATAATGTCTTCCCATTGCCCGTCTACGGGAGAGTCACTTCCGCTGTACAATGTTTCACTGGACCCGAGGAAATCTGGATTCCATCAACGGTTTTGACATGTTCCGTTATTTGTTTTTGACGGAGGGGAAGGCCCATACTTTTCACCAGATCTTGGTCAATGTAATTACCAACTGCCCCACTGTCCACATACGCCTCCACAGCATGCATCTTGGATGGTTGTTGGTGGCTGATCAGGATCATGGGCATGTCCAGGTGCGAGGTCTGTGTTTCCTTCTCATACCTCTACACTTGCCGGGCTTGGGAGGTTTCCAAAACCTGTTCCATATTTTCTATATCAGTAGCTCTGACTGTTCCCCTTGGGGGTTTCACAGGACAATCCTGGAGGAAATGGCCTGATGTTCCGCAATACAAACACAGCTTCTGTTGTCTACCTTTGTCCCTCAATGCCTTGGTTAACTGACTTTGTACCCCTCCAATCTGCATAGGTTCTGTGAAATTCTCAGTCTGCCGAGGTGCTGTCTGTTTTGGATGCACGTACACTGTGCGACCCTTGGTTCGGGCTCGATCAATTTTTTGGTCTTGGAGTCGTTGGTCCAGCTCCATTGCCAGGTCGATTAACTCAGCGCAATCCCTTGGGGGGTTTACTACCTGGGCAAGAACATCTTTTAGCTCCCTCGTAAGCCTCTATGGAATAACACGGTTCACTTTTCTTCCAGCCAGTCAGTTTCGGCAACTAGTCTATTAAAGGTGGCAATGTACGTAAGCAAACCCTGATTTCCTTGGCGAAGGGACATACGCTCATTGTCCAAAGCCTGACCCTGAGCATGCCGGGCGAAACATTTCTCCAGTTCGCGTTGAAAAACTCCAAAGTCTCGCAGGAGGGGGTCGTCCCTATTGACCAATGGCACCAATCAATCTACGGCGCTGCCACCCAAATATGATAGCACAATCGCGACCCTCGTTTGGTCAGTTAGAAATGCTCCAGGTCTGCAAAGGAAATGCAGGCGGCACTGGTTCATGAACACTGCATATTTCTTAGGATCCCCTGTGAAGCACTCAGGTGGGGCCAAAGGAACTGTTCCAGGCAGGACTACCTCTACCATGGTCGCTGACAGTGTTATGGCCAGTGGTGCATTGCCAAGTAACGGGGCTTGGCCGGATTGGGTCTGCAGTAGTTGCATAGCTAATTCATCTGTGCGATCCTTGTTCACAATTAACTCTCTCCTGAGAGCATTGTCTCCTGCCGAGCAGCATGCACCCCAGCCCGTAACGTCCCTAACAGCTGGGCTAATTGGTCAGTATCTGATGACTCCATGACGCCCGGGCAGAGGATTAGAGAAAGGCTTGGCATTCTGTTATGCTCACCTGGTCTCTGCGGGGTTGCCGGACAGGGCTGGGTGTGGTTGTCTACTGGCTATGCTTCTGGTCTCTCAGGCGGTCAGCTTTGGGTTGAAAGAAGGCTGCTCCTATGACAAGGAAAGGAAATAGGATTAGGATGTTGGTCCTGCTGGGGAATATCCCACACCTCCCTCTAGCATTCACTGTTTGTTCCCTCTAGATTAACTCTCACCTTGTGTATGAATTAGGTGGGTTCTCCATCCTGCTTGTCTGTGCAGGGGTGCTGTTGCTGGCGAAGTATGGTAGGAAGGGCCTAGTTACTTCACTGATCCTTGAGATTGTCCTTACTTTAGTCTTTTCCTGTGTTATGTGTGATCGCTCCTGTCCTCTTACTTCTTTTCTCCTTTAGTCTTTCTATGAACGTTCTTGCGTTTCTTTCACGCTTGCTCTTTCTCACCTTTTTTCTCTCTTCCTTGCACCCTAGCTCTCTTGCTCCTTTTCCCCTTTGTTCCTTCTGTGCGTGTCCCTTTCTAATCTTTCACGCTTCTAATCGACCTTCATCCCTTTGTCTTTGTAGGTTTGATCGGAGCCGGAGAAACCCAGAGGACTTGCAGTTCAACTCAGCGATGCAACGGAATGAAGCCGATGAAGAGAGCAGGTGAGTTCAAATGTGCAAAATGTTAGCGCTGAGTTGTGGGTTTCTCTAACCTGTTGTTTTTGTGTTGCAGGATGCGACTCGACGGTGGATGATCGAGGAATCCGTCGATATGCAGAACTTCACAGGATTCTCTGGTAAGTCGAGGTATAACGTTGTCTTGCTTTCTCCTTGCAGGTCGACGCTCAAATCAGAATCGGAGCTGGAAGTCCGTGGAGCGCCGGGAACCAGACACGGTGAGAGTTGCACTGCTTGATGCAGAGTAACGCAAAGCATGGATTCAGGTTTGGGCGTGGCTTATATAGCTAGCTGTGCCCATGTGCTCAACCACACCCAATAAACTAGACTGCATGGTCCAAAGGAAAGAATAGCAGGACCCTGACTTCCTGTCCTCCATGTTTCATGACTTCCTGTCCTCCATGTTTAATGCATGGTTCTATAATCACCATGATGAGCCTGGTGCCAAAGGCGCCAGGACTGATACCAAGTGGTCCTTTTCAGTAGTTTTGGGTCTCTTTTGGCTGCTTGTTGGTGCAATGTTCTAACGATGGGTTGGGGGTGGGGGTGCAAATGGGTTCTGAGGGTACTGACCGTGACAGCTGCCGAGGTAACGCTCTTACAGAATGAATGGATGGGAGGACAGACATTACTCAAGTTAGATGGGGAAAGCCTTGAGGAGGTTAGGCAGAGTGAAGATGAGGACAAGCAATAAAAGAAGGACAGGGAATGAGAGGAGATATTGAGGGAGGGTGACAAGAAAGGAAAAGCAGGGATCATTGGGAACAGATATATAGGGAGGAACAAGAGAAAGACGAAAAACAGGCAGAGTAACAAAGGAAGTATGACAATAGACAAAGGGCAACGGAAGAAAGGAACATGGAGGAAAGAAAGAAAGAGAAGGAAGACACACCAAGAGTGAAGTACAAAAGGTTACAGAGAAGGAGGGAAGAATAGGAACAAAGACAAGAAGCAATGAGGGAAGAATGAAGGCAGAAGGAATAAAAAGCTAGAAGAGATGGGAGAAAGAAAAGGGAAGTAGATGAAGAAATAGACCAGAATAGGAGGCAGCCAGGTGTGGATGCCAGTCTCATCCTCAAAGAACAAATGAGGCTGAGTGCAGAAATAAGATGGGATAGCGGTCGTTTACCCCTGCAATCGATAGACTAATAGTGGGATCCGACTATGGGGGGACTATGGGATGGGGTTCACACAGTTCCCCCTGCTAGAGACGGGGGATCCAGACTGCAATACATTCCATTGCCACAGATGGATAAGGATAACTTCAAGTGCAAGCTCCCTAGTTTAACGTTGGTGGCTGGGAAATGGATATATGAGTTGGAGAAAATGACAGGAGGAAACACGCTGGTCATAGGAGACATAAAAGGTATCCTAGCAGCCATTCTTGGTGAGAGGGCAGATGACATATGGAGGAGAGTGGGATATTCAAGTAAGACTGCACAAAACACAGTGAATGACAGAGCGTCAATTAATAATTGTACGGCAATTGTTTGGAAGGCTCTCAGGGTACACTATCCTGACACATCGGATATGGGCGCAATTATGACATGAAAAATGAAAGAAGATGAAGACCCTATTGCTTACATTCAGGAATTTCAGGAGAAATGGCAGCTTCAAACTTGCGAGCTGTGGGAAAAAACTGTGGCCTTATTTTATCATAATCTGTTTCAGGGATTGCCAGAAACAGTACAGAGACAGATGAAATAGAGAGAAGGAGAGAATAATAGGAACAAAGACAAGAAGCAATGAGGGAAGAACGAAGGCAGGAGGAATAAAAAGCTAGAAGAGATGGCAGAAAGAAAAGGGAAGTAGATGAAGAAATAGACCAGAATAGGAGGCAGCCAGGTCTGGATGCCAGTCTCATCCTCAAAGAACAAATGAGGCTGATTGCAGAAATAAGATGGGATAGAGGTTGTTTACCCCTGCAATCAATAGACTAATAGTGGGATCCGACTATGGGTTGGGGTTCACACAGTTCCCCCTGCTAGAGACGGGGGAGCCAGACTGCAATACATTCCATTGCCACAGATGGATAAGGATAACTTCAAGTGCAAGCTCCCTGGTTTAACATTGGCGGCTGGGAAATGGATATATGAGTTGCAGAAAATGACAGGAGGAAATACGCTGGCCATAGGAGACATAAAAGGTCTCCTAGTAGCCATTCCTGGGGAGAGGGCAGATGACATATGGAGGAGAGCTGGATATTCAAGTGTGACTGCACAAAACACAGTGAATGATGGAGCGCCAATTAATAATTGTATGGCAGTTGTTTGGAAGGCTCTCTGGGTACAGTATCCTGACACATCGGATATGGGCACAATTATGACACGAAAAATGAAAGAAGATGAAGACCCTATTGCTTACATTCAGGATATTCAGGAGAAATGGCAGCTTGAAACTTGCAAGTTGTGGGAAAAAACTGTGGCCTTATTTTATCATATTCTGTGTTAGCGATTGCCAGAAACAGTACAGAGACAGATGAAAAAACAAGTGGGGATGGAAGCAAAGCCATCGGCTGAGATGCAGTTGCCTATAGTACCTCACTGTCAGTTGTTACAAGAGAAGAACAAAAAGACGGATGAGAATAGAAAAATGGAGGAAGCCAAATTAGTTCAGAAAAAAATATCAACATTTGGCATACAAGGGGCAGTATTGGCAAGCGGAGAAGGAATATTAATTCAGGAAGTAATAAGTACATCGCAAGAGAATAATTCACACCTGATGGATCAAGGTGGGTATGGGTTTGCACCATGAGGTAGAGGTATGGGTTTCAGGGGAAGAGGAGGCAGATTTTAGAACAACCAAGGTGGGTTTCAAAACACTCACAATGAGAACCAGAGTGCTCAGGGAGAATATAACCAAAGAGGGTTTTCCAGAGGGCCACCCCCAGTGTGTTTGAATTGTGGAATAACAGGACACATTTTGTGCATATGCAGGAGCCATGGGAGGGACAGCTTATCCACCGTTATACAGCATACAAACTAGAGAGGGCTTCGCCAAGGTTCACACATCCTATCAGGCACAGACAGCGCAACAGCAGGGACAAGTACAAATACACCGACTGCAAGGGCAATCGCAACAAGCACCTATGCAGACACAACAATATGCAAATACAGGCCACATACTAACACCAAGGATAGGGGGTGTCACTGTGGTGGGAAGAAATCCTTTCACAAGCACGGGGGTGAGCTTGTGCCCTCAATAGGACAACTCACAGGGTGACTTGATGTGTTCAGTACTATATGTGTCACCAGACCCCCCGGAAGAACTGAGGGTCGATGTGACGGTAGGGGGGAAATCCTTTTATTTTCTTGTAGACACTGGGGCAACCCGTTCGTGTATACAGGAGGGAAAATACCCAATGTCAGGTATTGCCATGAATGCTCAAGGGTTCTCTGGAGCTATAATTGTTTTTCCTTTTACTGATAAATTACCAGTCTCCATAGGGGAATGTGACATGTCTGTTCCTTTGTTATATTCACAACAGATACCAGTTAACATTTTGGGAAGAGATTTAAAGACAAAACTTAACATGAGAATTTAATTTACTGATCAAGGGATAGTTTGCTCCACCCCAGGACTACACTATTTAAATGTAGGAGAGTACATACTTGCATTCATAGGGCAAATGGCTCAGCGAGGCGTCCCAGTAGATCCGGAAGTATTCCTGTTGTTTTTGAGTAAGCATTCTGTTGACATTGCTCCCTGGGCTAGTAGGGAAGATTGTTAGAATATCTGACAAATATTTATTTAGACCATCAATACCTATGGATGAGGAAAATGGACAGACTATTACTATAGGATTGGAAGCAGCTATAGTACGAGGCGAGATAGCTATGCTTGAAAGGGTAGATGACGAAGATAGATCATGGGGAACGTTGATATCTCTTGAGTAAGGGTACAGATTGACTGGCAAAACAGATGAAGATATGTTCACAGAAAAATGTGTTGATGATGAAGAAGTGTTCTTTATGAGCATTACATACTGGATAAGGATCGAGAAGAGAGAAATCCCACTGTGAATGGTGATAATGCGGAATCAACCAGCATTTTTCAAAGATGACCTCGAAAAGGTGCCAAGTGTCTTATGGACCACGTGCCCCTATGATGTAGGTTTTTGAAGCGGATAGGGGAGGTTAAAATAAAGCTTAAGCCAGGAGCAATTTTACACCAAGTAAAACAGTACCCAATGTCAAAAGAAGCTGATGAAGGTATATTTCAAGCTATTTCAGCATTGATGAAATAGGCGATCCTAGTGCCATCTGAGTCATTGTGTAATACTGTGGTGTGTCCGATTACAAAATCTAAAGGGGGGTCATGGAGATTTATCCAGGATTTGCGACCTCTTAACCAGTATGTAGAGGCAGAGTTTCCTTTAGTTCTTAATCCTGTGACAATATTGTGCAGTATGCCATTCGAAGCTCAGTATTTCACGGTGATTGATTTGGAAAAATGCATTTTTCTCGATCTCATTGCATAAAGACTCACAAGTCCTGACTTGATTTACGTTTAGACAAAAAAGACCAAAACATACTTGGCTTCTTCAAGGGTACTGTGAGTCCCCATTGATCTCTAACAGGGTCCTTCAGATGGATCTAGGTAATATTAACCTTAAGAGTCCATTGATACAGTACGTAGATAACATATTGATTTGCAGTAAAACAGAGGATGAATGTAGACACATTTCTGTCCAATTGATGACTATTTTAGCAGACAAAGGTTATAAGGTAGACAACGGGAAATTACAGTATTGTCAGGAGGAAGTGTTATACATAGGTCAGTTAATTTAACATGAAGGAAATCAAGTGACAACTGAAAGGGCTGAGGCAATTATGACAACACCAAAAATGAACACGGTGGGATAAATGCAGCAATTTCTGGGGTTGTGCAAATATATTAGATCTTGGGTGTTTAATTACAGCACATACACAAAGCCACTTATGCAAGCATTAAAGAAAACACAAGTTAGTAAAACAAAGATAGAATGGATAGAGGAAATACCGGAAGAATTTGAGGAGTTAAAAAGAGCAATTTGTACAAATCCAGTTTAAGGGATTCCCAACTAAAGTGAAGAATTGTATCTATTTTCACAGAAAAATGGGTCAGTAATGACAGCAGTGCTTACACAAAGGACAACATTGTGGTGCAAACCCATGGAATATTACAGCAGGATCCTACACCCAGTTATGAGAGGATACATCCCTTAGGAAAAATCTTTGGCGACTGCCGCATTTGCAATTGAGAAGTCCACAAGCATTGTCATGGGCTGTTTTATGACTATACAAAGAGCATGCCTATTTGCTATTTCAGAGAAAGCCAAGGTTACTTTAACATCCCAAAGAGCTTCAGCTTACGAAGTAATGATTTTCAATACAGCGATTACAATTGTAAGTTCTAAAATAGTGAATCCAGCCACATTTGTAGCTGAGCCAGTAGAAGAAGGTTATCATGTGCATGACTGTGTGAATGATGTGGAATTCTATGATGATATACCCCGTGTGAAAGACAATGCTTTGGCGGGAGGAGAGATTATTTTTATTGACGGTTCTTTGAAAATTGATCAGACGAGTGGGGAAAGGCATTCGGGTTCTGTAATAGTAAGACACAGATTAAATGGTGAATTTGAGGTAGTGGCGAGTGCAAGACTACTTCTCACTTTTCAGTACAAGCAGCAGAATTAGTAGCACTTATTGTCGCACTTGAGAAAAATGAAGGGCGGGAAGTTACGGTGTACAATTATTCCACCTATCAGACATCAACCCTACATGCAAGGCTGTCATATTTATAGAGGACAGACGGCTCTCCAGTACAACATGCGTCCTTATTGGACAGGCTCATTAAAGCACTACAAATCCCAGTAGCCATATCTGTCATAAAACACCCAGTCCATACTAAATGGACAGACTTTATGTCTCGCAGAAACAAAGCTGCAGACATTAGAAGCCAAAAGGGTTGCATATTCCCCAGATATTTCAAGTTTCGATACTGAAGATTTTAAAGAAAAATCCACTAGAAATCTGTGTGGGTTTACGTGCTGCTAAATTAACCAAATGTTCCAGGCATGCCACAAGTGTGCTAACCAATTGTATTAGTCCATAGGACCTTATAGTTTGAAGACCAATGAGAAACTGTATATCTAATGTTTCTGAAATTACATGGTTTTTAGAGGCAGGCATACATTTTTCACCTGATAACGAACAATCAATAATAATCCTAGCTCCTATAGAAAGGTATAATCCTGAGCCTCCATAGGTTTTTTCACTGTTGCCACGTAGTATGACACCACTCTGATGTATTTTTCATATAAAAACACATTTTGTGTAAAGAGTATTGAGAGACTGAGCGTACGTACATTGTAACCTCCCTGTTTTAGATAATTAACAGTACTTTGCCATTTTACAAGGTTGGTTTCATTACTTGGACTCAACTGGGTTTCCCATCCCAGCAATAACTGAGATGAACCCTGCTTTACTTCAAAGCGAGGAAGGGGTCAGCCCCCTAAAGCCATGTTGCCTAAGAATGTAGCCCACCTTACAAAACCAATTAGAGAAACATGGGCTAAGGGCGCTGTATCCTCCCTCACTTTGAAACTAAGCAGGGTCGCTCTTGGTTACTACATGGATGGGAGACAGTCCACAGTCCTGAATACTGTGTTTTCTTAGTTTTAAATATTTCAAAACACACAGCATCCACATTATTTTTTGTAAAACCGTGCTACTGTCATACCTTGAAAGTTTTGCATTCAGAGACCTTTTTCCGCCTTTTGCGGAATTGCATTTTGGTAGTTGTAGTTTCAGTGAAGATGGAGGTAATGATGCCACAATTGTACACTTCTTGCCTAACATAGTTCTATAAGCATGTATATATTTCAGTGACACTATGGAATGTATACTTTTCAAGTTAGCTTGATATAGCAGAGTATTGCTGAAAGCCAGACTTGGGGATGAGGCGGGGAAATGATCAGAGGGCAAGTAAATCATGACTATTTGCCCACAAAGTGGCAATAGAGTTTGCAATCCTGGACACTTGTGCAGTTATTTTCCCCTGATTGAGGCTGGTTTTCAGGCAACCAGTAAAGGACACGTGGGCGGGCGGACAGTGTATCTTTTTTCACAGGGTGGACGCAACCCCTTGATTTTTTTGAGGTGGACAAGCTTGCTCAAGTATTTGGCTAGCAGGATTTACTCAGGTGATCATGTTGCCAGTGCAGACGCTTACTCACAAGACCACAAGCACTTTGGGATTTTGTTTTCCATGGAATATTTCAATACAGGTTGCTGGGTTTAAAAGGTGAGAACCTTTTATACATTGCCAGCATATTCATAGGATCATTTCTTCTCTCAGGTTATTTTTCTGGCGTTTGTTACTTTTTTTTAAAATCCAGTGCTAATTTGTCTTGCAGACCTTTGTCTAAGGAGTAGGTCTATTGAACTACATTTGTATATTTCACTTTAATATATATGTTCACTTACTGTGCATATATTCATGGGTGCCACCTTTTGATTTATGCTATGGGGGCAAAAGTATCTGGGCATATGTTATTTTTGCAGCTGGTCATTTTTTTCCTTTTACGTGCTGCTTAAATGTGGTTAGTTGGGTTGTGCGATGTATGACAACGGTCACTAAGAGACAAGCCATAAATCAAGGGACCTGTAGCATGCTGCTTAACTAAGGTGTGTGATCCTCAGCAAATTATTGTATCGCACAGGAAATTAACTAAACATTGTGATTTCTCAAAGCCTGCAATCGTTTATACATAATTAAAACATGGATATTTTTACAGCTACAGTGACATCGGGGGTGAAATATCACTGGTGACCCAGATCCCCCATCCATGCAGTAACTAGGACCGACCTTGCTTAGCCTCAAAGTGAAAAAAAGGCCAGCCCCCTCAGGCCATGGTGCCTAATAAATGAGTCAAAGTTACAAGACCCCTTAGAGCAACATGGCCTGAGGGGGCCAGCCCATTCCTCACTTTAGAGCTAAGCAGTACTGTGCATATATTCATGGGTGCCAGCTTTTGATTTTCCCTATGAGTACAGAAAGTACCTGGGCAAATGTTATTCATGCAGCTGGTCATATTTTTTCACGTTTTGTGGTGCTTATATGTGGTTAGCTGGGGTTCTGCGGTGTATCATAACAGTCACCAAGAGACCGGCCAAAGGGGCTTGGAGCATGGGACAGGACATTACAGTGTGACCAGTTAGGCATACGCCGTTATGGCTCAACCATTTTGATGCAGATCCCATTTGGGCGCACCCAGTTAGATGCAGCCAGTTGATTATTTTGACATTTCTAAAGTGCAACGTTCGCCCGTAAGCATCTTGGGTGCAGGAACCTCTCGGCGCAAGGATGTTTTAGTGTAAGAGGCTGCAATTGGCACAGCATGAACCTGCAGGCACTTTGCATTTTGTAATATGGATTAAAAGTGAAAAACATTTATTTACTGAAATATTAAAAAACAGAATGGGACATGTATTACACCATCCTTGCAGAATTGAACACGTATTAAACGTGAAACACATTTATTTACGGCAACATTATAAAACAGAATGGAACATGTATAACAACCTCGCTGGGAAACATCATAAAACTGAAAAAATGAAATAAAAATATATTTGTGCTGATTGCTGCCTTCGAGAACCCTGGCCAGCACGAGTTCGAGAGGCAGCACTTATCCATTATGCTACAATGATTTTATTGTTGGAATTCTCACAAGTTTCATACTTAGCCTTTTACAATTGGACATATTACATTGTAGGCTAAGTATGAAATGTACACATCGTGAAGCACAAAGCCATTGTGGCGCAGTGTCTGAATGCTGGTCCTTGGACTCTGGCAGACCAGCGTACAAGACGTTTATTTTTATTATTTAAAATAGTATATTTTGTAAACACTCTGTATCCTGGACTATGTAGTCTTAACAGGCACTGCTTGACTTTAGGAAGGTCTGTTGATCTGCACTACCAAAGGGTTAATGATAGTTGCACGTCTTCCATTGCACATGAGCCAGTGCAAACAAGACTTTCTTTGCAGCTCAAGGGAGGGGCTGCCCCACACAGTCTCATTATTCCCTTAATATATTGCACCACTTTTAGACTTTGAAAACGGCGGTGGCAAGTAGACACCACTCCTCTCCAGCCCCCTTATTCTCATTTTCCACAGCTGAAAAAAACATATTTTACTTTTTTCCCCCTCCTCTGATTCTACACTACTACTGCCCTTCAACACAAACAAATAGAGGTGCAGGAGAAATCATGAATCTAGCCAAGTTACATGTCTCGTATATATTGTTATATGCCACATGTCCCTTGTCATTTGGAAGATTATCATTCAGATTTTCTTTTTAGTTTGCCTTTTGGGACTTGTGGTACAGGACACTTGATGGACAAAACCAAACTGCAAGCCCAATCTCCTTATTTTATTCTCTGTGCCTACGACCATCACTTCTGTTTTTTCTTTATTAAGCGCCTATTTCGTACCATCCATGTTTGGATAAGTTCATACACCTTATTGATGGTTCTTTTATCGTTAAATGAATACCAGATAGAGGGATGACACATTGCCTGTCATCCTCATAATTGGTGAAGCCAACACTGTTCTCTGCAAAAAGATTAAAAAAGGGAACCTGTGAAAATATTGTATAAAGATGGTGATAAACATGCCCCCTCTGGCACACCAAAAGCCAGGTGTGCCGGTAGAGCTTCTGCCTCCTTGCTACAGACCCTGCACCATCGGTTGCTCAGAAATGAGATGATCCAAAGGGCAGCATTGTCTGAGAAGTATGCTCCCGGTGACCAACAATGTGTGGTCAACCAGCTCAAAAGTTGCAGTCAAGTCCAACAGTATAAGCAGAGCAGTTTGCCCCTTATCCATAATCTGTGGCAATCTCGATTTCAGGTGGAGCAACGCTGTTTCCGTGCTATGCGCTTGCCTGAAACCTGACTGCCATTTGTTTAAAATCACATGTTCATTCAAATATTCCGAGATTTGAATGTAAGCCACATGATCTAAATATTTGAAAAGAAACAGCGTATTAGTAATAAGCCAAAAATAATCTGGAGTAACGGCACATAAATATGCCTTTTTAGTAACAGTGTGATCCAGGCATTTCTAATCCCTGCTGGAACATAATTTTCGGTAAAAGAAGCATTAACAAATTTATAGAGTACCCATCAGGATGGGAGTGCATGCCTTTGTTTGCAGGGCGTGGATCTCCTTTGCAGATGGTCGGTTTCAGATGGTAATGATCCTTGCCAATTCAGATTCCAATGTGGATTTGAAATTAAACTGGTTATCTTGCACTTTTTGCGTATGTTCCACCACATCATAGTCGTTTACTACCAGACCAAGGGTATTCTTGTTGACCTCAATATTTGTTTTTATTCCAAGGATAGCTTCTTGAATCGACATGCACCAGGCAATGTCTTTAACAGGAGTATCAGATTTATTATTGCATGGGTCTTCTAGTACCCTCAGTATCTTAAAACGTTTTTTGGACACAGAATGTTCATTAGCAATCCTGTGATCAAATATACATTGTTTGGCTGCTTTGACTGCTAATTTGCACTCTTTAGCTGCCATCTTGTAAACCTCTTTATCATGGGTAGCTTGAGAAGATCTCCATGCATAAAAGCGTTTGGTTTTCTTAGCTTTCACTTTTTGTAGATCAGTGGAGAACCAGTCATTGTCTTTTTTCTCAGTGACATACTTAGTTCTAATGGGCGCTAAGGTCTTTGTGGCTTCCTGCACAGACTGCAGATAGGCACTAACAATATCATCAGCCGCCACAAGTTCACTAAACTCCTTCGTCATGGGCAATAACAAAGGCTCCTAGGTCTCTGGGGTAATTTGTTTAGATTCCTAGCGGTTATACTAGTTTGTTTCATAACCTTGATCTGTGAGAAACCAAAGGGTGTCTCACTTGCTAGTCCCAGGGGATCTCTCTCTCAGGTGGCCAGGGCATGGCCATCACTTTTGGATCCAGACCTTGGGGGTGGACCAGTGTGGGAGGATCACCTGGGTGAGGAATCTTCGTGTGTGGGGGTGAGGCCACCAATAGTGGGACCCTGTATTCCCCCCTTTCCTGTGCCCATACCCCATCCTATTTTATAGAATTCTCCCACGTGCCAACTCCCCCCCTTTCTGCACAAACACTGGGCAGAGGAAGAGGACGACTGAGAGTAAAGAGGCAACCTTTACATATCTCATTGGAGATGTCCCGTTAATCAGGTCAGGCAAAGTCAGGCACTTTAATCACATACATCTGATATCCATTAGCTCCCCCCACATGGATAAAAGGCGGAACATAGAGACACACTCTGAGCATGGTGAACCACGAGAAGGAGCAGATCTTCCGGTGTGGAGGCGAACCCACTGGAGCAGGATGACCGATCGAGGGACTAGAGTGAGGAATAGAGAGACCCTGAAGATCCCTGCATGAGGTGGTTGCCTCTAGGAAATCGTGAAGGATACATGGAAAAAGCCAAATCCCAGATGAGAAGAAGCCTGCGTTGTGTTTCATGGACACCAGCGATCCTCCTGAGTGAACGTCAGAGTTGGGGAGGCGAGGTCAAGCCTGTGGTATCAACCTTGACTCGTGAATCAAGACCACCGATAAAAGAAAGGAAGGCACACAACGGTGAGTTAGTGCAAGACATGAAAGGCTGGTTTGAATCAAGGGAAAATTGAAGCCATAAGAGTGTATTTTACAGTTGAAGGTTGCACGCATTCTGATGAGAAATGAAAGAAAGCAAATCAGTAATGAACTTTAAAGATTCTGCGAACTGCGAACTGTGAAGCCAGTGATACAGAGTAGAGGAGTGGTCTGGCGAAATGAAGTAGCCCACTCGAAAGTCTCCGCGAAATGTTTAAATGTATTGTTAAAAAACGACAAAGTGAACCTACTCTGAAATGCGCAATGGTCATGATTAACCCCAGTGAGAAGAGAAGTTAAAAGGTGAATGCTTTGAAAGAAAGATGTCTTTCAACTTTTCTGATTGTGTTATGGAACTATCGAGACCAAGAGACACTGGGGCAAATACCATAAGGGAGAGATGAAGTGAAAGTCAAAGTAGTCCTCCTGAGGTCTATGGAAAAAGCATTGCACATTTGAAAGTCTTTGACATCAGTGAAAGGTCCAAGCCCGACTGAGGGAGACTAGGAATATGAAAACAGTTATATGCAAATAAAGCTTGGGGAAGCAAACCCCTGCAAGTTCTGTGATTGTGAAGTCCAAGCCCGACTGAGGGATACCTACATGACATTGAATCAGGTACTTTTTGTGTTGAGCGATCCGAGCCCGACAGAGGGAGACCTACATGAACTTTTGTTGAATTGTGAAAGAACTTTTAGAATACTGGAATAAGTGACAATAACGTGAAAGACCAAGCGGGCCTCGACCCATGTTTTGGACTGCCTTTTTTTGATAACCTGAGCCAGAGTGTGTCATCCTGTCTATGGGGGCTGCCTTACTCTGTGCTGTCCAATGTGGGGAGGAGAACTGACTCATTCGCCTTGATCTTTTATGTTGTATCACTGACTTTGCTTTGCATACACCTTCCCCTTTGTCTTCTTTTGTTTTATAAGAGGTAGGACAGGCTTTAGGTTTTGTTAGTATAGGCCATTTTGATTTGGTATAGACTGACTAGGTCAATGTTTTCTTTATTATTTGATGGTAGTGACTACTCCCATCATAGCTGTAGGGAAAAGTAGGATTTTTTTCCAAACCCTCAGAATTGAATAAAGGTTTTGAAACTTGTAACTCTTGTGTCAGTATCATACTTGTGATACCATGCCTCCCTTACAGATATAGATTTATCAAAGACTACTGTGAAATCGACAGTTCAGTTGTTGTAATGTTATTTATGGCAACCCAATCTATGGTATTCCCCTTCATATGTGTCTTTCCAAGCTGCTCAAAGCCCATATTGCCTAGTGAATCTTCTAGGTTACCGGCTAGGATATCATTGCTGTGGCCCAGCCAAAGGTTAAAATCTCCCAAAAACATTGCCTTAGTATTGGGTTTAAGGATAGGCAGCAGAATATTGCATGGTTGTGTAGGGATCTCTGGCATAGAAGAGGGAGGTCTATGAACCAGGACCATATTAAATGTAGTTTAATCCTGATTAACAATATATGCTGCTACCTCTAACACATGCTTCAATAGAGACCTGGTGTTCAATAAAAGTATTTAAAGACAGGAGTTGTGGCAGCTGTTGGCATCTGTCACGCTCACCTGATTCCCACGGAGGCGCAGGTCTGGCTTCGAGTGCTGATGCTTCTTCAATGGTGAAGCGCAGGACTCTGAAGATGGACTCACTGGCTCGCAGGAATATTCCCCTGTGTGTGAAAAGGGAGTATTACCTACTGACGGAATAATGCTCAAGCCTCCCACTCCCTTCCAACCCTCCACAATACCTTTCCTCGATTCCCCGTGAAGTCTCACCTTAGGGTCAGGAAGGATGAGCTCTCCATCCTGCTTCTGATGCAGGGGCGCGTTGAAACCCAGTTACTTCACTGGATTGAGGTTTGATGGGAGTTCAAATAAGCTTGACTATTCAGGTAAGGCGCTGTAAGAGTTCTGTAGCAAGTTCAAAAGTTCAAGCTTAATAATAATGTTCATTGTCTTATTGCAGCAAGCGCTAACGCTTATGTCTTTTTCCCCATAGGGGCCGGGGTTCGGAATGCCGGAGATATGGCGCCGACCCGAAGTGAAACGTGCTGTTCCAGTAAATGACAGGTAAGTTCTGGATGAGCGTTCGGGTAATGTCTTTGCATTCGCTCATTCAATGTCTTTGTCTTTTTTCCCCATAGGGACCGGGGTCCGGAATGCCAGGAAGCGGCAGGACCCGAAATGAAATGGGAATTACCCAACAGGTAAGTCTTAGGAAGAAACTGAGCTTTTCCTATTCCCTTCCTTCTCTCACCTTGTGTTCTTGTCTTTTTCTCTCTAGGCTCTAGGAAGTGGCTGCGGATCTGGATGATCGCTGCTGAAGATGGAGGTGCCCAGGAAAGGTGAGTGAAATGCAGCGCTGCAGCGATCGAAGCGAAATGCTTTTAAAATGATGTCTTCCCTTTCAGGATTGTCGGTGTGATGTCTCCGTGATGCTGCTTTAGCAGGTAAGGTCTTCTTTCTCTCCATTTCTCTCTTAGCAGGTGACCCAGGATGCTGACAGGCGTGGCTGAAGTCCAGAAGCAGGAGCTGACACAGTGAGCGTCCAGCTGCGAGGAGCAGAACAACGCGAAGCGTGAGTTGCTGATCGGGTGTGGTTTAAATAGCTTTGGAAGAAGTTCCAGGTATGTATCCTTCCACCGATCAGGTATGTATCCTTCCCTGACCACACCCAGGGAAAGTAGTCCCACAGGTAAAGTAGTTCCATTCAGGCCTCAAGAGGGCCTGGATGTAGCAGCATGGTCTGCATCAGGTAAGTGCATATTAAAACACTTGAACACATGTCTAGCTTTATGAGCCTGGCGCCTAAGGCGCCAGGACAGGGGTCCAACATGAGCCTGGCGCCTAAGGCGCCAGGACTGTGTCCAAAGGGCCCCAGCTTGGGCCCGCTGGCACGTCCCTGGGGGAAATGATGCCTGCCTCTGGGGTTGCTGGGTCGGACCTGGCTCCTTGGAGGTAGGCATCATGACAGTACCCCCCCTCAAGGCCCCTCCCAAGGTTGTTCCCTCAGGGGTTTTGGCTTGTTCGGAAATCTCCGGTGGAACCTTTGTATTAATCGAGGTGCGTGAACATGGTTACTAGGCTCCCACGATCTCTCCTGAGGTCCATATCCCTTCCAGTCAACAAGATAGAAGAGTTTGGACTTGGAGTCTAAAATGTCTTTAACTTCGAATTCTAATTCCCCTTCAATTTGAACTGGGTCTGGAGGCTTGGACAGTCGGGTCCCTGGTTGTACTGGCTTCAAAAGTGATGCATGAAAAACTGGATGAATACGCATGTTAGACGGTAAATCCAGTTTAAAGGCCACGGGATTGATTATAGCCTTAATGGGATAAGGCCCTATGAATCAGGGATTGAAGGTTCGCGATCCCTTGAGGGGTAAATGTTTCGTTGCTAGCCATACCTGATCTCCTACTTGGTAAGGAGGAGTTTTCCTTCGGTGCAAATCAGCGTTTTCTTCATACTTTTTCTTGGCTTGCTGTAAATGAATTGCAGCTTCTTTGAAGGCTCGGGTTATTGTGGAATGCAGATGATTTACTGCGGGCATTTCCAGGGTCAGAGGTGGATCTAGATCAGAGGTCCGAGGATGGTGACCATACAAAGTATAAAAAGGAGTTTGTCCGGTTCCAGAATGCACTGAATAGTTGTATGCATATTCTGCGATCCAAAGGATGTCTTTCCAATTTAACTCGGATTGGTGTAACATGCACCGAAGATATTGCTCGAGAGTCTGATTGGTTCTCTCGGTTTGTCCGTCGGTCTGGGGGTGGTGGCTGGTGGATAGCCGCACATCTATTTGTGCTAGTTGGCAACACTTCTTCCAAAAATGGGAGATAAATTGACTTCCACGATCCGAGACTAATATGGAAGGGAAACCATGTATGCGAACTATATTCTCCAGAAATTCCTTGGCCAAGGTGGAAGCTGAAGGCAAACCTTTTAAAGGGATAAAGTGGGCCATTTTGGAGAATAGATCCACAATTACAAGGATAGTGTTGTAACCAGCACAAGGAGGCAGGTCAGTTATAAAGTCCATTGACAAGGTGTGCCATGGTGCCGGTGGAATGTCCAAGGGTTGAAGTAGGCCGGCTGGCCTTTTCTTTTGACCCTTGTTTTGGGCGCAAATTCCACAAGACAATACAAAAGACTTTATGTCTTTTCTCCAAGAAGGCCACCAGAAGTGGCGTTTGATTTTTTCCTCCGTTTTAGCGATACCAGGGTGTCCTTCCATTAATGATTAATGATGATGGGCAATAATAAGTTCTTGCAATTCTTTACTAGGCAGAAACAACCGCTCCTGGAAGTAGGGTAAGTCATCCTTAACGGTGTAATGAGGACCCTTTTGACTCCATTCCAGTAAGGCTGAAGAGTCTAGAAGTTGTTTTACTCGCATTTGGATGTCCTCAATAGTTTGCAATGAAGTTAGGCCTAAGATTCTTTGTTCAGGTATGATTGGCACAGGTTCTAAACTCGAATTGGGTTCTTCCATGCCAATCCGGGATAAGGCGTCCGCTTTAGCATTCTTGCAGCCAGGGCGATAGGTAATTACAAAATCAAATTCCGCAAAGAATAGAGCCCATCGGAGTTGTCGTGAAGATTGAGCTTTGGCCGTCTTTAAATACTGTAAATTTCTGTGGTCCGTAATTACGGTGATGGTGTGTCTTGCCCCGAGAAGGTAGTGACGCCAAGCCTTGAAAGCCGATTTAATAGCCAGTAACTCTTTGTCGGTAATTGCGTAGTTGATTTCAGGAGGAGAAAATTTCCTGGACCAAAAGGCCACAGGGTGTAGTTGGTTAGTTTCTGGGTCTCTTTGCGACAGGACAGCTCCCATGGCCGAACTGGATGCGTCGGTTTCCACAATGTAAGGGAGATCTGGGTGCGGGTGCTTCAATATAGGTGCAGAGGTGAATTTGGTTTTCAGGTCCTGAAAGGCTTGTTCGGCCTCAAGAGTCCATTCAAAGCGTTTGTTTTTCTTTAGGAGAGCTGTGATGGGTTGGACTGTTCGGGAAAATTCTGGGATGAATCTTCGATAGAAATTGGCGAAACCGAGCATGCTCTGAACTCCCTTCACCGAGCTAGGAGATGGCCATTTGAGGATGGCGTCCACCTTTCGCGAGTCCATTCGGACTCCTTGAGGTGTCAGGATGAATCCGAGAAACTCCACTTCAGTGGTATGAAAAACGCATTTTTCGAGCTTTGCAAATAGTCTGTGCTGGCGCAATTTCTCAAGAACTGCCCTAACATGTTTTTTGTGATCGGATTCTGAAGAAGAGTACACCAGGATGTCGTCAATATAAACAATGACACAGACGTCGATAAGTTCCCGAAGAACATCATTCATAAAGTACTGAAAGGCGGCAGGTGCATTGCACAAACCGAAGGGCATCACCTGATATTCGAAGAGCCCAAATTTGGTGCGGAATGCAGTCTTCCATTTGTCGCCTTCTTTTATACGCACCAGGTGATAAGCTCCTCGGAGATCTAACTTGGTGTACACACAAGCGTCTTTCACCTGGTCGATAAGCTCAGGGATCAGGGGCAGAGGGTAACGATTCTTAATCGTTATTTGATTTAGGGCGCGATAGTCTATACATGTTCTAAGGTCGCCCTCTTTTTACGGCACAAAGAACAGAGCTGAGGAGACAGGAGACTTGGACGGGCGAATAAAACCATTGGCTAGGTACTGATCTAAATACTGACGCAAATGTAGGTTCTCAGGTTCCGTAAGAGCATAAATCCTACTACAAGGTAGTTGAGCATTGGGTACCAGATCGATTTGGCAATCATAAGACCGATGGGGAGGTAACGTGTTAGCCTGTTCCTTCTGAAAAACGTCTTGGAATTCTTGGTATTCTGACGGTAGCTGTACAGGGGTGGAAGTTGCTGAGGCTAGACCCATAACTGGATTTCTTGGGTAACAAGTTGGTTCACAATCAGGAAAACTTATCTTCTTTGCTCGCCAGTCAATTCTGGTATTATGTGTTTCTAACCAAGGAATTCCAAGAATTACTTGAAATTGTGGGGCCTTGATCACATCAAACACGATTGCTTCCCGATGTCCATCCTGACCCACCAGTGTCATTTCAAAAGTGGAATGCGTTACAGGCCCTGAGGCTATTTCGGTTCCATCTACTGTAGTAATGACATCTTGGGTTACTTTCGGGCGGAGAGGGAGCTTAATCCTGGAAGCCAATTCACGGTCTATGTAATTTCCAATAGCTCCACTGTCGATGTATGCTTTTATAGCATGCAACAGCTGAGGCTGTTTTGGGTCCACGAGCACCATTGGCATGACAAAATGCGAGGTCAAAGAGTTTGTTTTCAAGCTCGGCAAGCGGACCCCTACGCTTGTCGGGCTAGGTCGTTTCCCGAATCAGGTGTCAATAAATCGTTATCAGTGGCTCCAACCACCTTCTTAGGTGGTTTAACCAGACAATTTCGAAGAAAGTGACCGGAAGTCCCACAATACAGGCAAAGTTGCTTTTGCTGCCTTCTCTCTCGTTCCTTCTGCGTTAATGGTCCTTTAACACTGCCGATTTGCATAGGCTCGGATACGTCGGTACTCTTGGAGTTAGCGTGGGTTTTGATCGGTACTCGGGTTTCGTATTTGAACCGATCTGCTTTTCTGTTTTGAAGTCTGTGATCAAGTTGAACCACCAAGTCTATGTAGTCTGCGCAGACCTGGGGTGGATCTACTATCTGATCTAGAACATCCTTAAGCTCTCCGCGCAGGCCTCGATGAAACAATGTGATCCTTTTGTTTTCTGGCCATCCAGTTTCCACAACCAGTCTATTAAAGGTGGCAACGTAGGACAGGAGATCCTGATTACCTTGTCGTAAGGATAGCAGTTTGTTATCAAGGGCCTGTCCTTGAGAGTGTCGAGCAAACAGTCTTTCCATGCTTGCCTGGAAACCCTGAAAATTCTGGAGAATGGGATCATCCTGATTTACCAATGGAATAGACCAATCGGCAGCACTGCCACTGAGGTAAGATAGTATAAAGGCTACCTTGGTCTGATCGTTAGGGAAGGCCTCGGGTCTGCATAGAAAGTGTAAACGACATTGGTTCATAAAGACGGCATATTTCTTGGGATCCCCCGCAAAACGTTCTGGCAGGGCCAAAGGCATGTGTTCAGGTAGATTGATTTGTACCGGGTTATTCAAACCCATTGATGTGGAAGTACCTCCGGAATTAGGTAAAGGAGTGTGCCCTGCCTGGGCCTGCAATAACCTTTTGGCCAGGTCATCTGTTCTTTCCTTGGATAGGATCAGTTCTCTTTTGAGAGCGTTAGTCTCCTGGCGGGCTGAGTGCACTTCTGCCCGTAATTCCCCCAAAAGCTGGGCCAGCTGATCTGTCTCGGAAGTCTCCATAGCGCCCGGGTGGGAAATTGTGGGTAGGCTTCGCGTTCTGTCACGCTCACCTGATTCCCACGGAGGCACAGGTCTGGCTTCGAGTGCTGATGCTTCTTCAATGGTGAAGCGCAGGACTCTGAAGATGGACTCACTGGCTCACAGGAATATTCCCCTGTGCGTGAAAAGGGAGTATTACCTACTGACGGAATAATGCTCAAGCCTCCCACTCCCTTCCAACCCTCCACGGTACCCTTCCTCGATTCCCCGTGAAATCTCACCTTAGGGTCAGGAAGGATGAGCTCTCCATCCTGCTTCTGATGCAGGGGTGCGTTGAAACCCAGTTACTTCACTGGATTGAGGTTTGATGGGAGTTCAAATAAACGTGACTATTCAGGTAAGGCGCTGTAAGAGTTCTGTAGCAAGTTTAAAAGTTCAAGCTTAATAATAATGTTCATTGTCTTATTGCAGCAAGCGCTAACGCTTATGTCTTTTTCCCCTTATGGGCTGGGGTTCGGAATGCCGGAGATATGGCGCCGACCCGAAGTGAAACGTGCTGTTCCAGTAAATGACAGGTAAGTTCTGGATGAGCGTTCGGGTAATGTCTTTGCATTCGCTCATTCAATGTCTTTGTCTTTTTTCCCCATAGGGGCCGGGGTCCGGAATGCCAGGAAGCGGCAGGACCCGAAATGAAATGGGAATTACCCAACAGGTAAGTCTTAGAAGGAAACTGAGCTTTTCCTATTCCCTTCCTTCTCTCACCTTGTGTTCTTGTCTTTTTCTCTCTAGGCTCTGGGAAGTGGCTGCGGATCTGGATGATGGCTGCTGAAGATGGAGGTGCCCAGGAAAGGTGAGTGAAATGCAGCGATCGAAGCGAAATGCTTTTAAAATGATGTCTTCCCTTTCAGGATTGTCGGTGTGATGTCTCCGTGATGTTGCTTTAGCAGGTAAGGTCTTCTTTCTCTCCAATTCTCTCTTAGCAGGTGACCCAGGATGCTGACAGGCGTGGCTGAAGTCCAGAAGCAGGAGCTGACACGGTGAGCGTCCAGCTGCGAGGAGCAGAACAACGCGAAGCGTGAGTTGCTGATCGGGTGTGGTTTAAATAGCTTTGGAAGAAGTTCCAGGTATGTATCCTTCCACCGATCAGGTATGTATCCTTCCCCGACCACACCCAGGGAAAGTAGTCCCACAGGTAAAGTAGTTCCATTCATGCCTCAAGAGGGCCTGGATGTAGCAGCATGGTCTGCATCAGGTAAGTGCACATTAAAACACTTGAACACATGTCTAGCTTTATGAGCCTGGCGCCTAAGGCGCCAGGACAGGGGTCCAACATGAGCCTGGTGCCTAAGGCGCCAGGACTGTGTCCAAAGGGCCCCAGCTTGGGCCCGCTGGCACTTCCCTGGGGGAAATGATGCCTGCCTCTGGGGTTGCTGGGTCGGACCTGGCTCCTTGGAGGTAGGCATCATGACAGCATCAGAAACAAATATTGACTCAATATATGTCCTCTTGTTCTAGGACTGATTTATACAAAAAAGCAGCGGACACTATCTGTGACACACAATTGATTCCTATTGTGTGCCTATGTAAAAAAGATGATGATACAAGGAGGAAATCTATTTAGCACTTAATGTCTGTCTTCTTCAGCTTCTAAGCACTTGGCCAGGGAGTAAACATGTTGCACAGCATTGTACTGATTCCAAGGCAAGCACAGTTCCCCTGAGCTACCCTTCTGGCATGATGGCCCCAGTGATTATTTTATGAATATCTCCTGTTGCTGAATTGATTCATGATGGACTTCAGCAGAACCCAACCAAGAATGAAGTGAGCCTTTTGTGGTGTTAATACCAGTTTAAGAATCCATTCTGCGTTCATGCCCTCCTCAATGTTCTTGGCCTTCCAATGGCCTATGCCAAAAGAGGCAGACATCTTGGATTCTTTTCTCTCTATACTACTCTGGTTGCTAAAGTGATTTCTTTGTATGGCATATCCCACCGCTTCTATGCTGATGATACCTAGTTCTTCCTTTCTTTCTCTACCTTCTCATCGGACATTCATATTCAGCTGTCTTCATGCTTACCGGCCATCAAATCATGGATGTCCTGCCACTGCTTCACAACACTACAAAAACTGAAGTACTCTTCTTCCCTTTTCTTCTACCATTCCCTCCCATATCCCTCCTTCATTCATTTCATTTCCCCTTCTCAACATTCCATAGTATCTACTGCCCGAAATCTGGGGCTCTACATTCACTCTGCTCTATCATTTAAATATCACATTTTAATCTCATCTTGTGCCTGCCGCTGTCATCTATTCAACATTTCCAAAGTTCGATCTTTCTTAACCTTTGATGCAACAAAGCTACTAATATCTTCACTCATTGTTTCAAGTCTCTTCTATTGTTCCACTACACTTTTCGGTCTCCCAACCTCTCGACCTGCTCCCTTAAAACCTGTTTTCAATGCCTCTATTTGTGCACTCTTCTGTTTGACCTTACGTGACTCTATATCATCTGCTCTTCTGACTCCTGGGTGGCTTTCCTACCACACATAGCTTTCCATCCCTTGTCTTTAAGTCCCTCTGCAGTTTTACCCGAGATTACATCTCCTCACTGGTCTCATTCTATACTCACCCCGCTCTCTTTGTTCTAGCTCTCAGTTTCGTCTTATTGTAGTACCAGCCCACCCGTGCCCAGTCACGCTTTCACACATTTACTCACCTTGCTCCTATGCATTCGAATGCTCTTGCTCTTTCTCTACCCTCTATCACTACTTATTCCTTATTTTGCAAATCATTGAAATCTCATCTGATCCAGAAGGGTTAATCTCAGGCTTCACTTGTAAAGCTCTCATTGTATACGATTGTGCCACTTTTTATATTGTTGCTATATTAAGCGCTTTGGATAAGGCGCTATATAAGTCCCAAATTAATACAAAAACAATTCGCAGACGGACCTAGATATGTCAGCCCAAACTGGAAAGGTTGTAAAAGTTTGTAATTTAAGCTCTTGCAATTTGGCCATTTTCTTCCCTTCCTTCCCAAAGAAGATGATGCAAGTGTTGTTGGTTCTTTAGTTATTAACATCAGTGCTTTCAATTGTTGCAAAATGTGGCTATTCGCCTTATTTTTGGGGAGGTGAGTCATGAATTGGCTTCCTATAAATTGTAGAATTTCATATCATATCATGCACTTGGTCTCCCCTGGCCCCCCTCAATCTGCAGTTGTCCTCCCGGATCCTCCTCCCGCAGAAGCCTGACTGGGCCTGCACCCTTGTAGCCCATCTATTCCCTTCCCTCGCAATACCCCAGATATCTGATTGTGTTAAATTACCTAGCACAGTCATTTTTGTAAAACCTGTCGATCATAGGTTTGAATGTGAACACTTGAGGACTCAGTCTTTTTACCATTCTGAAGTCAATATTAATAATCTCTTATTTTTTATACTGATCTTTATTTGGGATTGTTACTGCTTCTAGCTGTTGTGATAATAGGTGTATTATTACCCACTGTAAGTATATCTGAGTCGAGTTACACTTACTGAGTTAGCTTACGAATTATCGGCTCTCTTATGAGTGATATGACTACTGCTAACAGCCTCATTCAGATGTCTACAGGCAAATAAACACAGCTTAAGCATGTGTGTGGGTTTCTTCCACTTTTGCACATATGGATTGTGCTGAATTGGATTCTACCTTGCAGAAGTACAAGGATGAGTAGAGGTTAAAATGCCCACACTGCCTTCACACTTCTACAAACTAAGAGCCAACACAATCATAAAGGTAAAACAGGCACAGTTAAGAGATATACCTCCTTTGCCTGTTGAGGTAATATGGGCAGAGGGAAGGCTATGCTCTTAAGAGGGGTGTGAATTTGTTCAGTAGTGAAGCAAATCATAACAGTTCAAAATAAAGGGAATGTCAAATAAAGGTTCTATGAAAATAGATAGACTTTCTTAAAACATACCGTATGCAAAAATAACTATAAAGAAAAACCCTACACAAAACCCACCCCTCAGGAGAGCACAGAGAATAAGTAAAGATAGCACAGTGCAGCACTATGAGTAATGAATCAGGGGTGTAAACAAGTAATACCCACAATGTTCTTTAAAAGGATATGGGCCTCATAAGTTTGCTGGTATCCTACCAGTAATTTCAGTGGGATACAGGCAAACTGACCTACCATTTCTGCTGCCTGATATCCTGGAATTACAGGTGGGTGGAAAGGGCGGTAAATCCCCGTTCTATGGATTCCCATAGGACTCAAAGGAGGGGATTGCTGGTATTTCTGACTCTGGTAATACCGTGCTGGAAATATTGGCTGTTTTTTGCTGGTGGGCTGTAACCACCGGGAAGGGTCAATGAGTGTTGCTCCAGAAGATCGAGTACACAGGTGTGGATTGTCGAAACAGTGATCCTGTTGCTCCAATGTGCATTTTGGTGAAACAGCAGTTAGAGGACTATTTCCAGGGTGAGTCCCAGTGCCTCTCCAGTGGTTTTTGTAAGGGTTTATGGTGTCCAGAGGTTGATTCGATCCTAGCAGGTGACGGGCTCAGGAAGGGCAAGATGCAGCGCTGCGCAAGCTCAAGATGTAGTCACTTTTTCAAAGGTTTGGAGGAGCACTGTAAAGCAGCACCAGCGAGATCCCTCAGCATCGGGCACGGCTCCCCGTCAGTTCAACCAGTGTTGAGGTGGCAGAGCAGGTATATATAGCTTATCTGGTCCTCCATATGTTGTGAGACTCACTTCTGTGGCTCGAGGCCAGGATGAGTCCTTTCAGGGTATGCTCTACCAGCCTTGGGAGATTCTGGTGCAGAGTGGCAGGTCGTTGTCTACAGCAAGAATCACTCTCAAAGTGCCCTGGGAGTGGTTAGGGGCCAGACCTCTTCTCTGCCTTTAACTGCTCCTTATTAATCTCACTGGTTGAGGGTTTTGCAAAGTACTACTCTTCCAAAAGAAGTCCAATGAATTCTTAGCAGGTGTTTGTTCCAGAGTGAATCAAATAAGTGGTGTGAGACCCCATCCTGTAAACGTACAAGCCCATAGGTGATTGGACTAAATCTAGCCTGCTTTTGGGGCCCGAGCCCCATTTTTGAAAGAAGTGGACTTTGCCCTTCTGACATCATATCAAAATTACTTTGTGCTAGAGGAAGTGGGCGGACAGGAAGGAGAGGCAGAGGGAAACAATATTGTGGAAATCTCCCTGAACTGTACAGAGCTCTCCCTGTCTACACTAACTCTGCCCCTTCCCTCTTAATAAGATCAAAGACCTTTAGATGTGCAGCACCTATGTGTCAATTGGTGTGCCTTTTGATACCTGTTCCCAGGCCACCTTCCCGTATAGTGGCTGTCCCTGATAGAAGGTGTTACCTGCTACATTCCTGCCAGTCGGGCAAGGTCTGGGGAGAATACACATAACCATTCCACAGTTGAACTCTGCCTACAGGGCTGACACATGTGTCATACAAATTTGATGTGGCTGCAATGATTATAAGCAGTACCATGCCCTAACTCAGGCATGGCTTATCTTTAGAACTTACCCTGCCACCAGCATGGTCTTCTTATAATCATCATAGTTTTGGTACAGGGGTGCAGAGATTTGCTGTCACTACAGCTATCAAAAGGGCAACTGCTGCCTCTGAACTTGTTGTGTGCCACTGGTAGGACAGGTGCAGCAGATCAGGATACTGATGCAGCAGGGCGCAAGTACACACTATGCTTTTGGCATGTATGATATGATATGATATGGCATTTCTAACGCACCTGTAAACAAGTGTTTCTAGGCACGACAAGACAAGGGGGGGAGATAAAACAACAATGGCCTTGTGTCATTCAGATCGCGTAAGTGCAGGGAAGTGGATGGGGAGAAGTGCCAAAGGGGGATGGGTGGATGGAGAAGTCCAGCTTATCAAAGTGCAGCCAGCTAGTTGCTCAGTGCAGGTAAAGGAAAGTGCAGCCAATGGATGGCTATTAAGCGCAGAGAGAGGGGACTGTAGGGCTACAGATACAGACCACAAGTACTGGGGGAGCCAAGAGGCAGTGTGAGGTGCAACTGGACATGCAGGGACCTGGGCCCAAGTTCAGAGGGTGGCCAGGTGACCAGTGTGTGGATCAGATGGGTCATCAGCATGGGAGAGGAAGATAGAAAGCGGAAGCAAAGAGGAAGTTCTCGAGTTGCTTCCGGATCCGGAGGTGGTTTTGCTCAAGTTTGAGAGAGGCAGGGAGGATGTTCCAGAGGGAGGCTCCAGCCGAAGAAAGAGATCTGCCCCCAACTCTCTGCTTGGAAAAGTGACTCTCATAGTGTTGGAGGTGGATGAGCAGAGAGCTCAAGAAGGGAGATGGTTAGGAAGAGGGCGTTGGAGGTAGCGTGATCCCAGGCCTCAGAAAGCCTTGTGGGTGATGCAAAAGGTCTTGAACATGATCCTTGCTGCCACTGAAGCCAGTGAAGAGATTTCAGTGCAGGAGAGATTCGATCCCTGGGCTTGAGGCCAATGACAAGTCTTGTGTTTCTGTTCTAAATAAGTTGTAGAGGACAGAGAGTAGGAGCAGGAAGATTTAGAAAGAGGCTGTTGCAGTAGTCCAGCCTAGAGCGGACCAGAGATCTGGAGACAGTGAGCTTCTGGGGAAAGTGAGGAAAGGAAGAATGCCTCTGAGTAGGTGCAGCTGGTAGATTGACTTCTTAGAGATGTCAGAGATGTGAGGAGAGAAGGAGAGGGTGGAGTCGAAGATGACCCCAAGATTCTTAGCCTCACAGCTGTAGCTTATGAAAGGGGAATCTGATCAGTAGATGATTGTGTCAATGAAGGGTAGATGTGTAATATGCCAGTACTATTTAATGTTATCTATGTTAATTGTGGGTTTCTTTAGTAAAGACTGGACTTGACTTTTCTTTAGTGTATCTGGAAAGATATAGGAGAAGGGAGATCAGATGATAATTTGGAGGACAGAGGTGAGGGCTCCTACAGATATGATTTTAGGATGTCATTGTAAGATGTTCATATACTGTGCATAGACTCAAACTGTGGAAACTGGGAATGTTGGCCAGAGGTCTAGGTGTACGAAAAGTAGTGGAACTATCTTCCCTGCTGGCCTGCCCCCGCTCCCCACAAACCACCATTGCCACGCACCCTGGGATGCGCATTCCAAACCCCCAAACAAACACGCCTGCTGTTTAAAGGAACGTTCAGTGCAGTGCAAGTTTCAACTTCTTCATGCATTTATTTTAAATCGAAACCATTCCAGGAACGGTTCCTTTTTAAAGTAAAAGTATAGGAAGAGTAAAACTTAATTTAAAAAAGTAGAGAAGCACCGCTCCCAACTGCCCCCACCCACTTTGACCACTGTTGTTGGCTCGGTCAATGAAGGCCCAAGCTGGGATTACTCCTTATGTGACTCTTCAGAAGTTTGAGACTACAGCTCCCTTGATCCTGCATCACTGTCTATGCTAGCTTGGCCTGCTGAGAGATGAAGTTAAAAACATATTAAGGCACACATAATGAGTAACCATTAATTGTGCTAATGTATTTCTACTACTTTCACTGGTTCATGGTCGCAAAAATATCCTCACAAAGATACCTTTCGGCACTCTATCAGAAAATAAGTGAATGGATATTTAAAGAGTAGCCTTGACACTGTCTGGACCCAGTGTAGCCATCACGTCAGCCTTCAGATGTTTTGGACTAAAGCTTCCATTATCCTTCATCACTGACTATGCTATTTTAGGCTGATGGGACCTGTAGCCTAAAACATGACACAGGTGACAGGTTGGCCAACCTTGGTCTGGAGCATGGCATTTTTCTTGGCCCTGGTAGGATCTGCACCAGGTTTACCTTCATCTTCTCAAAGGGGAAATTATGCCAGAACATTCCTTTTTGACCAGCCTGTATCTGTGCCCCCCCTGGACCTGTTTCCCTGCTCTACAGATTGCCAAAGCTGTGTTCACAAAGCAATCAACAGAACCTCACAATCTGTGGTACCAACTTGGTGTACCCGCACGGTTGTGGATGATATTTACAAGCACGGTTGCTTCCCGAAGCTAGGTCTGCACTCAATAAATACCCTAATAACAATAATAGCCCATATGTAATCCCAAGCTAAATTACCTCGAGATGCTCTAACCAATCAGAGTGAATACACTCATTGTATGTTTATTTGTTTATTTATCATAGCGATTATGGATTTGAGCGTGCAGCGCCCCTGAAAGCAGAAACCAGCAAATGCTTTGCAGAGTTTTGGTTCGACCCAGAATCTCCACCAGAAGACTGCATGCTGGGCCAGGCCTACACCACCAGCACAGGGTAAGAGGGGCCACCCACTATGGGGCGGCAGGGAAGGTGGGCTGTACGAGAATTAATAATGGCATCTTTGGAAAACCTTTTCTCATTTCGAGAGCCTTTGTGACAAGTAGGTATGTTAATGAGAAAAAGGTATAATTTACACACACTGCTTAGCAAAAACAAAACCTTATTTTAGTATTTCAATGCCTTGCATAATTTCTAAGAGGGACCCCACTCAAGGTCAGTGAGTCAAGTTAATATTTATTAGCACCTTGTATATTTGTATTTATTTGAATAACAAGGGTATCGATTTCAAAAGGAAATGACGTATACAATTACAGATGGTGGAAGCATTGCCACGAAGAGAGCCTGTACAATAGCACAAAGATGTTAACAAGACGTGAGCCAGTTTATACGGGTATGAAAAAGTGGGAGATATATCAGGGACAAACTAAAAGCAACTGAAAAACATACATATAAAGAGTACATTCTGGTTGGCTCAGCCAATCAGGTACGAGGTGTCTGTGCACTTCCCGCGCACTATTGCCCCAACCAGGTTTGCCTGGAAACGTTTGCTCTCACTTGGCTGGCCAAGCAGAAGGCTCAGTGGTGCGGCAAGCCCTTCCCACACAGACCACATTTCTCTCTAACTTCCTGTTCGGGCTCTCACGCTGCCCCATAGAAGCCACCCTCCTGCAGTGCGCCAGCTCGAAAACCATTACTCACCCCACCGTGCTTCCTATGGGGCGTCCACGGTGCATCCATGTTTCCATGGCCGTACACCCCAAATTTGATGCTGCGGTAAGACCCTGGCTGATTTTTTGCTTGGAGGATATTCAGCCATCCCCTGGGTGATAATTGCCTTAGCACCTGGTGTGGGTGTAATTTCTAGTCATTAGTTACCCGAAGCCCTCCTTAAAACACTTGTATCGCTCTGGACAATACATCTGGCTTACGGGCACCTAATGTCCGGGAATCCCACACTTCCTGGGTGCTAAATCCTAATTAGATATGATTTTCTGCTAATCTGAATCATAATTCTAAGCAAAGGGCATCCAAGGCAACCACCCCGGTCATAGAATGGCGCTTAGTTGGCAAAGACAATTTTGCAATCAATGCCTTGTTTAAGATTTTAGCACAAAGAGAAGTGTGTAAGAATGATGTACACTTGTGTATTTGTCTGTTATCTTTTTGTGTGTAGGGTGTGTTAAAGTTTACACTACGGATGTGTTAAGATCTGTAAACTCTTGCATTCATGTCTTTTCTTCTGCATTAAGTCCAAACATCCTTTTTGGATTATAATTGTCCAAAAAACAATGGGAGCATCTTGTAAAACATACAACCCTCAAGGAAAGTGTGTTGACGTTGCTAATTTATGGACTTAAACATTCAGATTTAAGTGTTCCATTGGCGGGTGTTTTATGACCTTCGACGTGTACTCTGACATGGTTTCAAAAATAATGTTGTTTTTTTACTGCCTGTTATTTCATCATTTAGGCGTACAACTTTATGGGTTGCTATACATACATCCAGCAACCTCGGCTATTTTTTTTCTTCTTTTGACCTGTGCATTTAGATGGGCATTTTATCTCGCATCATTGGAGCTGTTTTAGGAGGAGAAGGTTATTCAGTAAATACGTGTTATTTTCCATTTGCCAGAGAGGGAATAGAAACTGTAGACTCCACCGGTTGTCTGACCCTTTGTCCTTCGTTGATGTTGTTTCATGCAGATACAGGAAGGTGGTCTCAAACGTGTGTGAAGGAGGCGTGGACATGTTGCAGAGCTTGGCCCAGCATCAGTGTCCGCTGATTGCCCCGAAAGGGCTGCACATCACCATCAAAGGAGATCCGCTGGCCGTGAAACCCGGAGAGGACATCACCTTCATTGTCAGACAAGAGCAGGTACACCATGCATGCGTAAGTGGATGGCTGAGTAAGTTATGGAAAGGACAAAGGATATGTTTACTGTCCTGTCGTGTACTAGTAGACATCTGCCAGCGTAGCTCATGTCTTGGTCTTTGCTTGTAGTTTATTTGTACTAGATTCCATTTAATTCAGTTGAGGTGACCCAAGACTACAGGTCCCAGAATGCAATTAATAGCTCATCACTGAAGCTTAGTATGTCTGATGGCATGGAGTCATCAGGTAACCTTAGTATTGCCTAATTCTAGCATAGCCTAGTGATGTTGCCTTCTCTGGCACGCTTCAGCAGTTCCAGAAGTCGTTGGTATGGTATTGGTATGGTATTGTTTATTTGTAAAGCGCCTATAAACAAAGCAAGTGTTTCAAAGCGCTCAAGCAGGGAGGGAACAAAGGCAAAAGAAAATATTCACAGCCATTTAATTTCTGAACGATACAAGTCTGCACAGGCAGAGTGAGTTATGGAACAAGTGCATATAATACAATTAACAGTGTAGATAAAAGCAAATAGGTTTGACAACCAATCTGCAGTTTTTCCAAGTGCAATGAGGCGCCACATGCAAGGAGGGGACACAGGGGAAAAACAGATAGATGATCTTCAATTCATGGTACATTCTGATCGTACAAGTGCACAGACAGGTGCAGGAGAACGGAGGGGGACAAGTGCAGGAGAGGGGGACCACATGTGCCCAGTCAGTCAGAAGCTAGGGTAAGTGCTGAGAGATGCCGCTCCCATGGGTCATTGACCGGGTGCAGACTGCGGATGCAAATGCAAAGGCCCGGAGGCAAGTGCGGGAGACTGGTGAGGGTGCCTGAGACCTGTGTGACTCTGAGGTGCACCAGGCAGCTGATCAGCAAGCTGAAGAAGAGGGGAGGAGAGGGAGAGGATAGAGCAGAGCGAAAGCTTAGCAGGGTAGAGGGAGAGATAAGGAGGAGGAGAAGAGGAATATCTTAAAGAGTTTCTGGAACTTGAGATCAGGCTCAAGACGGAGTGCAGCAGGGAGGATATTCCAGAGGGAGGCATCTGCAAAAAATAAAGATCTCCCTGCAAATATCTGCTTGGAGAACCAGCTCAATCACAGAAGTTTGGGGGTAGATGAGTGGAGGGCTCGGGAAGGACACTATTTAGGTAGGCATCGTTGCAGATAGGTAGGTCCCAGGCCCCAGAAAGCCTTGGGACAATGCAGAGGGTCTTGAACTTGATCCTTGCAGCCACAGGGAACCAGTGGAGAGATGTCTGAGTCAGAGAGATGCACTCCCTGGGCTGGAGTCCAAGGATAACCCTCGCAGTTCTGTTCTGTATGAGTTGGAGAGTGCACAGAGCAGAGGCAGCGAGGTTGAGAAAGAGGCTGTTGCAGTAGTCCAACCTTGAGAGAACCAGGGCTCTGGAGACAGTGAGCCACTGGGGGAAGGTGAGAACAGGAAGAGTACCTCTGAGGAGGTGTAGCTGGCAATTGGACTTTTTAGAGATGTCCAAAATGTGAGTGAAGAAGTAGAGAGTGGAGTCGAAGATGACCCCAAGATTTTTTCCCTCACAGGTGGGTGCTGGCGTAGGGCCAAGGGAGGCCGGCCAGAGTGTGAGGGAGAAAGCGGTAGCAGGAGTCCAAATGCGAATGATCTCAGTCTTACTAGCGTTGAGGGGTTGTAGGACAAATGATCGAATCTAAATGGTCGACAGGACAAATGGTCGACACCAAAAGGTCGACAGGTCAAATGATCGCATTTTTTTATTTTTTTTTCACTTTTTTTATTTTTTTTGGGGGGTCCCCCCCAACCTCCTTTGTTTTGATTTAAACCACTTTTTACCCAAAACGAAAACCTAAAAAAATATATATAACTAAAAAATAAATTAGATCATTTGACCTGTCGACCAAATTGTGTCGACCTTTTGACTGTCGACCATGTGTCTGTCGACCATTTGACTAGACACCGCGTTGAGGCAGATGTTGTTTGCAGCACACCATGACTAGATTACGGACAGACAGTCATATATGAGCGAGGTAGAGGAGGTGGCTGAGGGTAGCCTGAAGAAGAGGTGTGCATCATCCGCATAGCACTGGAAGTTAGAGATGAAAGTGGCAATCACATGTGCCAGGGCAGCCATGTAGAGTGATAGTAGAGAGAAAGGAGCCAAGTTCCACCTGGGATGGGCTGTCAGAAAGGAAGGAGGTTAACCATGCCAGTGACTGGCCTGTTATTACCAGGGTGTCAGGGAGACGTGGGATCAGGATGTTGTGGTTTCATCATGTCGAAAACAGAGGAAATGTCAAGAAGAGTGAGGACAGAGGGAGTATTATTGTCAAGATTTGAGAACAGGTCTTCACAGGTGGTCAGAAGAGCAGTTTCTGTGCCTCTGGATGCTTTAAAGCCAGACTAATGGTTGTGGAAGCAACTAGCAGAAACAGTGTGAAAGGTGAGATGAGAGATAGCCATCTTCTCCAGGAAGTTTGCCCGGGAAAGGGGTGTTAGAAATAGGGCGGTAGTTCGCCGGAATGGAGGGGTCGGCAGAGGGTTTCTAAAGCACAGTGTGCATAAGGGAGTGCTTAAGAGAAGTTGGGAACACTCCAGTGGCAAAAGAGATATTGCAGAGATCAACCAAGGCCTCATCAGGTGCAATGGGAGTAAGAGAAGAGAGGAGAAGTGGTTGAGGGGCCAAGGGATACTCCAGTCGTGTTGGTGTAAGATGTGGTGTGGAGGAGAGAGAGGAAAGGATGTCTTGGGTTTTTGCGGTGAAGGATGCAGCCAGGGCCCATCAAAGGTCCTGGGTGGGTTTCACAGAAGAGGTGGCTGCTGCAGGATTGGCCAGTTCCTTATAGACTTTGAAAAGTTTGGCTATGTTGTTTGATGGCGCAGAGATGCAGCTTGAATAAAGACTCTTTCCTTGGTGTAGATGCAGAGTCGTTAGTGCCTCTGAAGGAGGCGGCAGGCCAGTTTGTCAGATGGTCCATCCGACTAATTCCATTTCCGCTCAGCTGCCCAACACTTGCTTTTAAGGGCAGCCAGATCGGAGTCGTACCAAGAGTTGCACTTTTTGGAAGGCTTCAGTCGGACCCTCATGAAAAGGGCAAGAGTATCAAGGGTGTTAGAGAAAGAGAGATTGAAGGTAGCGAGGGCTGTGTCATGGTGGGAGTCAGCCGCAGGAATGGGAGGCGGAGAGTAGGTGGAGGCAAAGGCAGCCGCTGTCACTCTTTTCATGGGTCTGGTGCCTTTGAAGCTGAGTGGCAGCGCCGTGTTCGAGGTACAGTTGCTTACAATGCTTTAGGGTTGATAAGAGGCCTCGCCTTGCAAGCTCTTGCTAGGGTCTGGGCGATTGGACGTGAGTCAGTTAGTGAGCTCCTTAGGCATGGTCATTGATTTCTGTAGGAGGAGAGATAGTAATGATCCCTGGATTAAGAGCGCTGGGGAAGTAATTCTGTTGGGGGGGGAGGGAACATTCAACACAGTGATGATGTCTGGTCCAAGATTGGTGACCGAGTACTTGAGGAATGCTGCTGCCATGCTTTTGTTCTGCCTGCAGGAGTTGAGATTGTATCATTGGTTTCAATGAAGGCTGGGAGTTCCTGCTATATCAAGGGTGGATATATGGATGGCAATGGGCATATTTCCGGGTTGCTGTGCGTAGTGATGCAGATGCCTTTGATTTGTTGTCAAAGACAGTGATAAAGTCAGTGGTGAGTGGTGGTCTATTGCAAGTTTCCAGGCTGTTGAGTTTAAATAATTTGCTCATTTCGTTTGTCACTTTACCACTTCCTTCTGCAAAGCGTGCTTGTCTAGCCCTGAGCACTGCTCTCAGGAATACTCATTTGAATTTTGCAAATTTGCAGCCATGTTTGCACTCGTGAAGCATGGATGCTTTCTATGTGCATCCTGGGTTTTTGTCTTTCATCTTCGGATCTAGTTGTTGAATGTCTTGGATTCAGATGTATGTGTCTTTATTTAATGAGACAACTGTAACAGGATCATCTATTTTCCAGACTTGGCATGTTGGATGGTATTGTAGAGGAGCAGGTAGGGGCTATCCTGCCAGTCCCTGCCGCCTCGCCACCGTACTATTGGAACATTCATAGAAAATTTATAGATGGGACCCCATGTATGGTTCCTATACCACATCGACTGTATGAGAGGCGTCATGCATGCAGACAGCCATATAGAATTGAACCCTCACAATATTCAATGCATCATTGAATATTGTGGATGGACGTTAAATGAAATCTGACAAGGACATAGTGATTTCATGAAGAATATATGTGAACCTATGCTGAAACAATATGAACAAACTAAGTAATGAAGTAACTGAAGCACTAAGGGTAACATGAACCTGAATATTAGGAAATATTAGGAAAATGGACGACGGTTCATGTTGAATGTAACCAAGCTCCCTCAGAAACAGGCCAAAGTTGTAAGAATCAGAAGGCATGAAAAAGACAGCCTCGTGAGCAGACCCGATGATGAGTCAAGGTTGGCCCAGAGACAATATTCTATTTTTAAAGGATACATACAGAGCACAAAGGCAATGCATGGATAAGCTTTGAATGTGAGACATTCTTCTTAGATGAAGGAAGATAAAAACATCTGTGAGAACCAAACTGCTGGTCTATTTAAAGTGTATAAAGTTCATATGAGATAGTGCGAGCAAGTCTCTAGAGATCAAGAGGAGCAACAGCACCTTCCATAATTAAATCAAATAGCTGTAAATGGAAGGCTAAAATGGACAAATGGGTGGCCCATTCACATGTGATCCAGAAGTCAAAAACAAAGACTATTCATTAGAGCTCTAAACTAAGATAGTGGTGTGCTCATAATCCCTTGAATGTTACAGAACAGTGAGCTGCAACACGGTCAACTAGACACAAAAGATGTTGGCTGATGGCCTACTGATGACAAGTGATGGTCTAATTGGGAAAATTGGGAGTAGTCTGGTGGGAATCAACCACCTAAGTTTCGTTTCACGTACATGCTGCTAAGGAGCTGAAAGTCCAAGGTTGGGATAGTATGCAAACCACTCAGTGGGGTTGGGAGACAACCTAACATACAACATTACAAGAGCCAATCCTCTGATGTTTTTTCCATCATAATCAGTACTGTATTCATTTAGAGGTAGTTCAAGGCATGCCCTAAAGACAAGGGGTAGCCAATGAAGCACTAATATTTATATAATTTATAAGTAGATGGGTTTGCTTAACCAATCCCTCCCTTTGACAGGTTTTGTATTTTGCCACTTAGCATGACATCATAGATGACGTACATTGGGGTATAAGACCTCCATGTAATCAAGTTACTGTGTGAGTGTGCAAGCATCCGTCTGATGTCTGCCAGATGTCTCTGCTTTATTAAACTGATAATAAAGTAGATTTCGCCATATTCTTTGAGTCAGTCCGGTTATTTGGATTAAGATCTATTATTGTAATTCCATCTAGCACAAAATACGCTTCAAGGTGCTAGTGCACAGTATAACGATGACAGTTTACAAAGACAACCTCGATGTGAACAGCACAGACTGTGGTCATTACACATATTACAATTCTGGGAACCATACACTCTCAGTAGGCAGGAAGGAGCTGGTGATTTATGAATGCTACCTTCTCTTATGTGCAGAACCAAGTATATTTGCTTTATTGAAGGTGGGACTCCTCATTGGATAACCAGTAGGTCTTCAGTCCTCCTTTTACCAACTGAGCTAATTCCACCTGAGTTAATTGGTATTCCATTCAGCGTCCTTGAAGTGTACTAGGGTTTAGCTGCAGTATTAAGATAGCAATGATTGCAAATGGTTAACATCTTGAGGTCCACATTGCCATCGCTGAATACAACAATTGTCATTTCGGGAATTCTCAGAGGGCAATGGGATACATGTCTCCTCACTGATCAATTTAAGTAAACAAACACATTATATTTATAATGAACTATTGGTTGAAAGGGAAAGCCTATTCATCTAGGAGCATTTTGGAAGTAGAGTGTGAAAATGAGCCTACAGTCAAATCATGCCAGGGACGTCATACATTGAGGCTCCTGGGCTGAGGCTAGCCGCATGTGGCTTTCTGTTTCTGGAGTGGCTGGTTTAGTGATAGCTATAGGCAGTAAGATAGCTCAGGTTGGGTGATATTGTATGTAAATGTGTTCTATATGACGCACTTAAGCGTAAGTGATACATAATAACACATTATTATCGTTTGGCCTTGGACATCTGCTTGCATTCACTAATTTGGTAATATGGACCTATGATCACTGATATAATGATACATATGGTAAGCCTTTCTTCTATGAAATGTATATCACTTTGCAGTGATATCCTGACCATATTTTTCGTGGTGTATTTAGAAACAATGCTATGTGATGCCACTTCCTGTTTTGTCAAGGGGTGAAAGGTCATGTTCCATCACTTCCTGTAATGTAACTTTCTGGTGGGGTCAAATGACATCACTTCCTGTGGTGTCATTAAAGATAAAGGGTCGTGTGATGTCACTTCTGCTACCACAGGCATTATGGTGAAATGACATCCCTGAAACTTGCAATGAAAACATGAAAAAAGCAAGCCTTGTGTTAAACCTACAATAAGAGAAACACTACTGGTCGTGAACAGATGGACCTTCTGAATGGATCGGCGTTTGTGGGCCATCTATATCAACACCCTCGATACAATATGCTTGAGAGCCTGGGCTTGGCTGTTGCTGAGTCTCTGAAAATGTAGTGAATCCGGCTACCCTTCGCAAAAATACGTATCTCCATGTTGCACTCAATTCAGAAAAAGCCTGATGAATTGACCGAGGTGAGGAGAGAAACGTGCTGAAATGCTATGGCATTTGGTTGGGCGTTGTGCAACTGCCACCACTGAGTGCTCCTAATATTCTCTGAACACTCAGGACTTCTGGAAGCCATCGTAATGCTGTGTGTGCAATCACGCATGTGTGCTTACATGAATGAGCACAAGCTGCGATCAAAATAATATCACATTTCATATCGCTCTGCTGTGCTAATAACAGGTATTATGTTTAACTACCCGCAACTCCATGATACTCAATCTATCAGCCGCCTGAAGGACCACGGGTCAGCAAGACCTGACAACATTGAGCCATGTGAGTGCAGGCTGCAGCCACAGTACTGCAGTGAGTGCTGAGCTAGCCACTTTTCTAGGGTCCCCTGAGGGGCTTGAGGTAATGTACCTGCGCGTCTAAAAGTAACCACGTTTGGGGGTAAAGGTTTAGTTTGATATTTGTATTTGTGGGCGGTGCCTCCACCTGCCACTTTTTCCCAGCACCCCTGAGGATAATGAATAATGCTTAGAAGTGGGTAGCAGATGAGGTGGCAGATGAATCCATGTGGATGTGGACACCCGCTCCTGCTCCTGTCCGGAACTTGACTTTTACTTTGGTGTCACTTAAGTCCATTTTACTTAATTGAAGTGGCCAGAGGCTACAAATCCCAGAATGCAATTGGTGAAGAAATACAAACCGAGCAATACGTGGAGTCATTTGGTAACTTTAAATTAAGAAGCGGGTGATCAAGGCATACACCATGCATTGGTACCAGGCTTTCCAGTCCCAGCATGGCAGCGACCTACCCACAGGTGGTTTCGAATGGGTGCTTCTGAATGCAAAGGGGACTATGATGAAGTGTTCATGGGGCATAACACGAAATTAATCTGAAATGATAGGCTGGGGCTGAACCCTCAAGCGGGCTGGATCTATTGTCTATTTGAGTTACACAAGTCTTACCTTGTTTATCCAGAGCAAATTAGGATGATAAACTTTCTAGCATATTAAACATTCCCCCAGTTGGTTAGACGGCCTCGCTCTATGCATCTATATTTAATGATCGCAAATGAAGTGATTAGTCATCTGTGATTGGCCCACTGTGGGCACAGATTCATAACAATTTGTTTCAAGCTATTTCATTGCCACTATCCACTCATTAATGTAAAGAGGCCTCCCGTATTGCTTTCAGCTGTACTCTGCTGGCGCCGCAATTTCTCATTGATGTAGTTTTTCTCTAATTAACAGCAGTTTCCCATTTGGCTGAAGAAATATTTGGCAGGCCAACCAGCAGCAGGACATCTGAGGATGCAGGTTCTCTTGGATGGGAGCGGTGTCTTCCCTGCTGGGTTGTATCCGGGTTGCTGCTGATCTCTGCTCAGCATAGAAGCTGATAAGCATAAGCAGAGCAGGTCCAAGGGCGGGTAGGGAGGGGTGCATAAAGATTTCTTTCCCAGGCACGCCTAGTGATACAGGGGATTATCCGCCAAAGGAAGGATGGCTGCTGGCTGACATCCCTGGAAGAAATAGTCATCCCAGTGACAACTTGCATTCAAAACACCTTATGGTAGGTTTTCAAAATGGAGCGTGTGTAGAAAAAAAAAAACAACAGAGTGCCATGATATCAGTGCGCCTAATTTACCGAAACCGATGAGCAAATGTGTTGGTGCACATTTAATGTATTAGCCCAGGAAAACTAATTTGGCTGAATTCTGAATCGCCTGAATATGGACTGGTTTGGCCAAGTCAAGCTATCCTGAGCTTCATTCCAGGTTCGGGAAAAGAGAGCCATGAATAACAAGATGGGAGGATAGCTCAAATCACCTTAGGAACAGGAAGACTCCATGCACCATGGGTGTGATACCCTGGTCTGGCCCACTCAGTCTTCAATACCCCCACCCCCGCCCTATGGTCGTAAATTGAGTACCATGTTTGGCTCGTAATAGTGACAGCAATTATTCCACCACGTACAATGTGAAGGAGCCCAGCATGTAGCTTGTACAAATCTCTAAATTGTCATTGCTAGTATTATGGCAACCTTGCAAATGAACACAGATGTATTTAGGAGACAGTAAAATTGCTATTCGGAACGTACGAGTTTGGTGATGTTAGGCATTGGGTGTGCTGGCAACTTGGAGTGTTCGACTGTTATTTTGCCTTTGTTGAAGTTATGTGTGCCCGGAGGAATGTTTTAGTAAAAGGTGCATCCTAGAAGTTAGGAAGAGTTTTTGAGGTAGTATGTAGGGAGAAGAATGGTGGGAGACTGTGCTTATGTGAGAAAATGACTACACCATCAGATATAGAGTTGTATTAACAATATCAAGCGGTAATTGTGTAAATGTGAAGAAAGATAACAATACATTCTGTTAATATATGTTGTAGGATTTTCAGGTTCAGAGTTGTAGTCTGCCACAAGGACTTGTAGGACATATCTATTTGATGTTTTAGGGTTATTTTGTGGGAGGGTAAAGGATAGGTGCAGAAAAGGTATATATGAGTTATGTGGCGAAATGGAGTAAGGAGGCTAACAAGTTAGTTGTGTTCTGGTTTATACTATTAACTAAGGTTAGCAACCTCTCTCTACCTGCATCTGGGCGGTGTGGGGGGGGACATGTGTCAAACTAGAATAACTCAGGTGTTCATCAGGATGTAAGTCAACCAAAAACCTGCAAACCGTCCTCTGCCCGTAGCCACCTACTCTATCCCTGCCACTACAAAAGTAAAGCATGAAGTGTTCAATAAAGTTGCTCTTTATACACCAGGGGAATCACTCCCTTCTCCTGCTGAAGTATTGCAGTCTTTGTTTCAACAACAGTCTCTTGAAATAAGGTCTGGTTTACCAATTGTCCGAGGACAAGGAGAATGACTCCTTCTCCTGGTCTGCTTGTAAAAGTTAATTCACTTGGCCTTTGCTGGATCTTCTCATAAGCCTTACACAATTTCTTTAGTTCTTTCCATGAAGTTTTGAATAGCAATGTCCTTAAAACTACTTTTATCTAACTCTTTTAGGGTATCACTATTGTGACGAGGGAGATGACTCGTGAGTACTTCATGACTCTTGGTTCTTTGGGTATCACTAGTGTGATGAGGGAGATGACTTTTGAGTACTTCTTGACTCTTGGTTCCCTAGGTATTACTTCTGTGATGAGGGATATGACTCCTGAGCACATCTCAACTATTGGTTGCCTGGGTATCAATAATGTGACAAGGGATATGACTTCCAAGTACTTCCCGACTCCTGGTTCCCTGGGTATCAATACTGTGATGACAGAGGTGACTTCTGAGTACTTCTTGATTCTTGTTTCTCTGGATATCAATACTGTGAAAAGGGAGATGGCTCCCAAGTACTTCTCAACTCTTGGTTCTCTGGGTATCACTGCTGTGATGAGGGAGATGACTCCTGAGTACTTCTCAACTATTGGTTCCCTGGGTATCAATACTGTGACAAGGGAGATGACTCCCAAGTACTTCCTGACTCTTGGTTCCCTGGGTATCAATACAGTGATGACAGGGGGTACTTATGAGTACTTCTTGATTCTTGTTTCTCTGGATATCAATACTGTGAAAAGGGAGATGGCTCCCAAGTACTTCTCAACTCTTGGTTCTCTGGGTATCACTGCTGTGATGAGGGAGATGACTCCTGAGTACTTCTCAACTATTGGTTCCCTGGGTATCAATACTGTGACAAGGGAGATGACTCCCAAGTACTTCCTGACTCTTGGTTCCCTGGGTATCAATACTGTGATGACAGAGGTGACTTATGAGTACTTCTTGATTCTTGTTTCTCTGGATATCAATACTGTGAAAAGGGAGATGGCTCCCAAGTACTTCTGAACTCTTGGTTCTCTGGGTATCACTACTGTGATGAGGGAGATGACTCTTGAGTACTTCTCGACTCTTGGTTTTCTGGATATCACTACTGTGATGACGAGCACTTCTTAACTCTTGGTGCCCTGGGTATCACTACTGTGATGAGGGAGATGACTCCCGAGCATGTCTTCCCAGTATGACTAGATTGTACAGCTGAGACATGTGTGACCTTACAATAACATACTGTTGTATCCTCTAGAGAGGAAAGGGAAGTAGTTAATGATGTTAAGGTTTCTGGGCGCAAGGGGTTAAGGAGGTTTTTCCCCAGACGGGAGTCCTTGTCTCCATGGGGACAGTCTCTCCCTATAAAGTCCTCCCACTTTTTACCACCCCCAGGGGGACTATCGGGTAGCAGCCTCACGTCCCTAGCCTCAAAGGAAAGGGCTCCCCCTGGGGGAGAAGTGACGAGACCAGGTGAATCATCACAGTTAGTCTTTACCAATTTGCGGTGTAGGATGTTTAGGAATATTTACGAGCGGTGCTTGTTGTGGCATGGATGTCCGGTAAAAGGTGTGACATATAGTTAGAATAGTGCATCATGTGGCAGTGTATGTATTTTGTAAAACAGTGAGAGATGTGTATGTTGAGGCATCATAGTGTAGTGTTAGTATGCAAACTGAGGATGGTGGTAAAAAATGCTCAATAGGAATGTTGCATGTAATTCCTACATATGCAGAAAGCGCATGCCAGGATAGAGAGTGGACATTTCAGGGTGTGTCCACTGGATGTATTGGATGTGATGCATTGCAATAGTGAGAATGGATGTGTAGCCTTGTAGTGGTGTGGTGCAGTGCGCACACATGTTGTGTAATGATGTATTGTAAATGAAGCATCATGGGGATTTCAAGCATATATGGTGTTGGGGTGCATAGCTGTTGACGCACCATAGAAGTACTGTGCATGCCAAGTGGCGTTGAAGTTGTATAGTCATTGGAGGTGTGAGTGCCAAACCATATTATGATGAATGGTTATTGTGGCAACACTGAGGTGTCTGTCAAATTGTGATAGGAGTTATGATGTCAGAAGCATAGCATCACTGCATTGACCCTATGGTTCATGGTGTACTAATAGTGTGCAAGAGATTATAATGGTGACATTGTTTTCAAATCCCTACTTTAGGGTTATTTGGTGTGAGTGCAAGATATTGAATGAAGAGTGTGTGTGTATTTGTGTGAGCGGCTGGCACAGAAAGGAGGTGTGTTGGGTCTGATATTCTATCTCATGTCTGTGCAGCTGAATGCTGAGTGTGGGTGACGTGAGAGTGAGCTCTGTTGTGAGTGTAATGTTTATGTGTAAATGTAGGATGTCCTACCCTATGTGTTCCACTGGAGACAGTTGGACGATGTAGCCTGGGCGGTGGGCACCCTTGGGTTCTTCCCTTATGTACTGGACTTGCTAGATGCAAGCTAATAAAGTAATTCACGCAGGACTTACCTGTGGCTCCAAGGATTCTTGGTTTATAACAGTATGATGTTAAAACAGTCTGACTAGACTACCTGCTGTAGAATAACACCCCATATCCTCGTCAAAGTCGTATATTTTTTGGCTTTAACGTTAGCCTGTGCCGTTAATATTGACTTCGAGTTCACTGCAGGCTTGATGCATTTCCCATATGCCTCCATCATGTCAATGATGGACCATTCAGTATATGGCAGTGTGCAAGTTGTGGATGAAAATATTAAGTATTTAATAACAGGCGAAACATAATTCGCTGAACTCCTGCCTTGGGGAATTTGTTGACAGTGTTTAAACTTTGTCAAGCGCAACATTTTGTAGAATCGGGAAGATCATACTTTTAGACGTCAGAAACCTCCCCTTTTGCACATAATTAGTTGAGTTATATTGTTAATATAAGTTGGCTCATTGTTCATTACTAAGTAATATCATATGGTGTCATTCTTAACACAATGAACTTAATATTACAGGGACAGATATTTAGTAATAAATAATGCACTTCATATATGCAGTTATAACATATTCATTGTACGTATGCATGTGCTATGATTTTTACAATTGGGCATCTTTGAAATAAATGTCAAGGTACCGGAGATCCGAATTATAAACAGTGCCAAACGAAGACAATTGGCCTCATTACGACCCTGGCGCTAATGGGTTAACGGCGCCGTAAAAGGCTATGGCGCTGTTAACCCATTAGCTCCTGATTACGAGGTCCCTCTGCAGGACCTGACCTTAATGGTCCCGCAAAGGGACCTTGGTGCTAAGTACGGTACCGCAATTTGCAGTACCATACTTAGCGCCTTCCCCATTCCCATAGAGCCCTATGGGGCGAAAATGGGAATGGGGAAGGGCCAAGGTTCAATGGGGAATTACTGCCCCGCCAACCGTGGAATGGGGTGGTAATTCCCCATTGAACCATGGTGGACCCATTACAACACCGGCACCAACCATGGTGCTAATAGCGCCATGGTTTAGCGCCGGTGTTGTAATGAGGGCCAATGAGTGTGTTTGTTTACATTTGCACAAATGTGTGCTGTAAAATGAACATTCAAATGCCTCACATTACATTTACATTTTTAAGCGTTGCATTTGGGCTCCCGAAACTGAATTTCTTAAATACACTTAAAATTACACATATACTCCATTATATGCTAGTCTAGTATGTGTAAAATCCTTATTTCTTTCCCTCAAGACCCCTTAAATAATTCAAAAGTGTATCCACGCTAGGCCTGCACTAGTTGTCTGTGTCAGCTGTGCTTAAGGGTAATGTATAATGTACATGATCCGTTTTCCTGGAAGCACAGCACAGAATTAAATCACCAGTTCCTAATACCCAGATAATCCCTCCATAAGGCATGGATGCCCAACCGGTCACATTCAGTTTAGGTTAGGCAACAATGATTTTTAGGGTACCTGTTTCTATCGGTGTGTATGCTTGCCCTTGACTAGCTCACGTGGCTTCTCTCTTAACATCCAATAAAAGCTCAGTTTGTCTTGGACCTACCAGGTTAATCAACGGGTGTCACCCCTAACACAATCCCTCTCCATTCGACAGAGTGTTGTTGACCTGGTGGAGTGTTAGCTCTGTGAGGTGTTGTGTCTGTCGGTAGTTATTTGTGTCTGTTAAATCCAATTTCAACCATGCTACATCCGAAGCCTATTCTGGATTGGACAAGAATTTCCATGTCATCTGTTCATCAATAGTTCACTGTTGTTAATAATTTACTGAGTCTAGCCCATTTTAGGACAGGCTTGTTTCATGATCTAGGCATGTCTTTTACCCGTGTTCTCTAAATGGCTTAACTAACATTGAACACAGACCTTCTCCTGGCCGGTTCCTTGTGTAAGATTGGTATCTGTATTTTGGCACAGATAAAAATGTCAACTAAAGTTAAATGGACATGTCAATGTGTTAGTCATGTCCTTGAACATCGTACAGAGTTTTGTGAAGTAGGTGTGTGTGAACCAGCTCTAGAAAGTTCAACAGGCACATTTGCTGATAATTATTAATGTGGATTTGTATTAGTACACTTGTGTATATTCATGTTATTCTCAAACTTGTCTGCAAAATCGATATCTGAAGCAAGGGTTGTGCTGTAAAGAATAAAACAAAGAAATTAATAAACAATAAAACAAGTCTTAAAGTAGACGCTACATATATTGTTCATTTGGGTAAGTGGGGGGGTGAGCAAGAGTATAGTGGGGTAGCACTAACGAGTTGATCGATGAATTTGTGGTTTGACAGCCTTTGGTTGAAGGTGTTTTTTGAAAAGGTGTATTGATCGTCTATGTAGATCGTTTCTGATCTAGATGCTTCATGAATAAATACATAGACTTCATGTTGTGTCTTCTCAGGGCGACGTTCTGAACACTAAGTACCAAGTCGACCTCGGAGATGGGTTTAAAGCAATTTATGTGAATTTGACATTGACGGGAGAGCCAATCCGACACCGCTACGAGAACCCCGGAGTCTACAGTGTATCCGTTAAGGCTGAAAATGTTGCGGGGCAAGACGAGGCTGTGGTGTTTGTCCAGGTGAACTGTAAGTCAATTGCATATTTTGTACTTACATTTTTCGTTATCCAAGGACATTTAAGGTTATTGAAAGCCTTTAGATGTCAATGTAGGTTTAAGAGCAAAAGTGGTACACCAGCAAGGAATGAGTAGGCTGAATAAAAAGACCATGAGAAAGCTTCAGATACAGGTATAAACAATATGTTCAATGAACAACACAGTCAAGTAGACTATCAAGTGAACATTGGGTAATAGGTCATTAGGTGTACCTGGGTTTTAAAGTCAGGGTGAGTTCTGGGCCGGGGCCTACTGCAACTGGCATGACGCTCCACTGCACCGGCTCGTTCAATGGCATGTCAGAAAGGAAGCAGGGTTCCTGCTTCCTGTCTGCGTACCTCGCGTGAGCCAGAGGCCTGGAGAGAGGAAGGAGCATCGCCCGTGCGGAACAGCTAAGGAAGCCTTTTTTGTGTGTGTAAATATGTATGTGTCAGTGGGTGAGTGTGTGTCTGTTGTGATTGTTTATGAAAGTATATTTTGGGTGTATGTCTGCTTAAGCATGCATACATGTGAATGGTGCATGTATGTATGGCTGATGAGTGTGCCTGTCGTGTAATTGAGAATGCAGTGTGTGTGAATGTGAGGAGGAGTATGGGTGATTAACTAGTGGGTGAATGGGTATGGATGTGTGCGTGTGCGTGTGCGTGTGTGTGTGTGTGTGTGTGTGTTTCCTGGGTCAGTTCCTTTGTGTTGAATGTTGGGTGGGTCACTGTGAACGGTGTATGGATGAGTAACATGCATATGAATGGCTGTCAGTGTGACTGTGAATGTTTGGTTGGGTGGGTGCACTAAAGAATCGCAGGATTCCATCGATTCTCCCTTTCCCTGTGAGGCTAGTAAGGTTAGCCTGCTATGTAACACCCTCCCTAGGGGTAGAGAAAAGCAGGACCACACTAGGAAATAGTCACCCTCCGGGGACAAAGACTCCCAATCTTATGAGAAACTCCATAAGCAATGTATCCCTAATCCTCCATCACTAACATCCTGTGAAGAAAGAGATGAAGAACAAACTAGACTCTGTTATTGTCATTTGAATACACTATTGTTAGTTGTGAAGGAAGACCTATATGGTACTGGGATTAAGAAAACCACTGGAAAAATACAGAGTATGAGCCAGAAAGAGACATACACCAGGAAAGTCCCATGGCAGCGTCATCAAACTTGGAGGCAACGACCTTGAGAATGAGAGAGACCGTGAGTTTCAACTCACCTGGCTGAGGTATGCTGAGAGAAACTTTGACATGCAGCGGCCGATGCTGGAAAGAAGTTAAGTGTAGCTCTCAACTCATGGCATGGGGAAACAGAAGAGAAGCAAGAGACTGTGGAGAATACCAGGCGTCTTGAGCCTGAACAGGAAACAAGTGGTGGTGTGACTGCAGGTAGAGACAGTGGACCTGAATGTCCATTAACAATGCTGATGCCACTCACATTGAGGTATTGTGGAATGAGCTAACTAAAATGAATGGCGAGACCATTCTTAACGCTGCTGAGGCAATGAGAGGGCAACCTGACAAGAGAAGGTCCAAGCCTGATACGAGTCCCGGCAAAGTTGTCCCTGAACAAACCAGGTAACAGAAAATGTGGGAGACCCAGGAGGGTGACCGAAGATCATTATTGGAACATTCATACTCATCCCAGTCAGGATAAGATATTAAGAATACATGGTGAGTGTAAAAATCATCAATGGAACGGTCATACCCGTCCCAGTCAGGATGAAGTATTATGAATACATGAAGTGAGTGAGAATCATCAGTGGAATACGCTTACTCGTCCCAATCGAGACAGTGTCAAGAGTACATGAGAAGAGTGAGAATCATTACTGGAATGCTCATAATAGTTTCAGTCAAGGAAAAGGGTCACAAATACCTAAAGAGGCTGAGAACCATTACTGGAACAATACTACTTTTCCCAGTCAAAACAAAGTGCCAAGCGTATATAAGAAGAGTGAGAACCATTACTGGAATACTCATACGCATCCCAGACAACACAACGTATCTGGAATACCTAAAGAGAGTGAAAGTCATTACTGGAATACTCATACTCCTCCCCAGTCAAGACAAAGCATCAAGAGAATATGAAAAGAGTTAGAATCATTACTTGAAATCTCATACTCATCCCAAATGAGAAAAAGTAACAAGAATACTTAAAGAGAGTGAGAATCATCACTGGAACCTGGAACACTCACACTTGACCCAGTCAAGAAAAAGAATCAAGTCTATATAAGAAGAGTGGGATTCATTACTGGAATGCTCATACTCGTCCCAGTCAAGATAAAGTGTGAAGAATACAGGAAAAGAGTTAGAGTCAATACTGGAACTCTCAAAAAAGCAGCATTCAAGATAAAGAGTGGACATTAAATAAAAGTTAAATCATTAGTGTAAACAAAGAGGAAATAACAAACTTGTCCCATGAAAGCAGAGGGGCAACATTAACTAGAACAGAACAAAAAATGAATACGAAGGAAAGAAGGAATAATCAACTGAAAGAGTCGGTTGAAACCTTAAAGAACTCAGTATCAGAACTGTAGGATTTGATAAAAGTAGTTACCAGGAACTACCTACAGATACATTATTGAACTGAATCTGGTGGAAATCAACTCACAGGAGAAGGGAGTCATTCTCCTGTACTTTCCGTTGTTCTATTAGTGATGTGGTTAGGATAGATTACTTTGGACAGTGGACTGGTCTTGATTTGGACTCTCGCTGACGACAGACTAGCACCTCGGTTAGCTTGGTTAGATAGGGAACACACTTAGGAAAGGGAAAGAAAGGAGTTCTCACCTTTCAGTTAATAAACAACAGCAGCGAGATGAAAAGTCAGTCTTTGTTCTTCATCTGACTCACCACAGTGCCCATATCTGTGTGTAGAATGCAGTGTGTGTGATTATGAGAGAAGGTGTATGGGTGAGTGACAGATGAGTGAATGGCTCTGAATGTTGTAGGTCGGTGCAAGCGTGGAGAATGCAGTGTAAATTGATGTGAGAGACCTTGAATGGGTGAGTGAATGTATATGAATGTGTTTGTGCACATGTGTGACTGTTCTGGTTGGGTACCTGTATAGAATGCAGTGTGAGTGAAAAACAGATAGCCCCTTTCATAAGTTCTGTACCAAAAGCATAGTGTACACCTGTGCCCTGCTGCATCAGCAACCTGGTAGCTCCAGTGGCACAGAGCAGGTTCAGAAGACACAGATGACAACTTTACAGCTGCAGTAATAGCCACGTCTCTGCACGGCAGGGGCTTCATCTAAGATATGCACCCCTGTTCTCAAAACTGCATAACTTTGAGTATGCTGTCATGGTGGTACACTAAACTGTAAAAATGAGCCATACCTGAGTTTAAGATATGGTGGCCAGTGTCTCTCATAATTATCCAAGGTACATTGATTTGAAATCACACGTGCCAGCTTTTTGAGGCCAGCTCAGATATTAAAAGAGTATGTATATTCACCGCAACCAGGCTTCCCTTGTTGCTGCCAGCAAGGCTCCAGCCTTGTGTTTCTTTGTGAGGGCCGGTAACACCCTCCACAGAGAGACAGACACTCCGGGAAGCTGTCCTAGGAACAGGATTCAAAGTGCACAACAATTCACAAAAGGAGTAGCCTCACAACAGGATGCTGCATAGCAAAAGGCCTTTGATTCTATTGATAAGGGAAGGGGATGGGGTTAGTGTAGACAGAGATAGATCTTTACAGCTGGAGGAAAGTTCCACCACCTTGTTTCTCTCTGCCCCTATATATTTGTCCTGTCCCCTCCCGCTCCTTTAGCACAAAGCACATTGGGTGTAATGTCTGAAGGCCAAGTCCACTTGTCCCAAGGGCAGGGATTGGACCCTTAAAACAGGCTTGATGTTGACCAATCACCTGCAGACATTTGCCTTTAAAAGGAGTCTCCCCACAGCTTTGTTGATTCACTCTTGTATTGTACGTTTGTTGGGAGAGTTGATCTTTCCAAAGTCCCCAACCAGTGAGGTGAAGACTAAGTGTCCAAGGCAGAGGTGAGCTCTGTCTCCTAACCATACCCAGGGCACATTGGGAGTGAACTGCTGCTGGGAAAATACCTTCCTCTTTGCCAGCCACAACATTACCCAGGACCTCACCATGTTGAGGGACACCTGCAGTTGAGAGTCAGTCTCATGTGTTTGAGAATATGAGTAGAAGGTGTCAAACCGATCATTGAGTTCCACGATTGGGACTCAGAGCATCCTGGGAGTGAAGACATCCAAGATCCCTGTCTTCCTGCCATCAAACCAATTCAAACTGTGATTCAAGCCCCTTCAACAACATTGAACCATTCAGGACCATCTGAATCTGCCTTTGTCACTCACCAACTCTTTGAACTGCATGTTTGGACCGATTATCTGCCGCACCATGCTAGCTGAGCACGTTGCTGCCTCAGCTGAACTACAGTTATTTGTTGCATCAAACCCCTTAAACCGAACTGCACATCAAGTCTCCACATTCTTCGCTCTCGAACCGACCCTCAAACCGACCCTCAAACTGACCCTGGTAGCCCTCATGCATCGCTTTCGAACCACACAAGCTCCTGTTCGACCACTGCTTGACAACACTCCCCATGTAGAACAACGTGACTGCTACACCCAAACTGCTGAACTGAACATTGAAACCTGTTTGCCACCGCACTGTGATAACTGAGCAAGTTGTTGCCTTGACTCACTCTACCAGCTCTTTATTGCATTTGCCACCTTCGACCCGCTGCTTGCTTCATGAGCATCTTCTCTGTCGATCTCCATCAGGGCTGGACTGCCCCACCGGGACACCGGGACATCCCCCGGTGGGCCTCTTTTTGAGCGGAAGGATGCGGAAGGATACATGTGTTACACATCGCGTCGTGTTACACATGCATCGCGTCCTCTCTGCTCCGTCTGGGTGGTTTGCGATGAATTGGCTGCCACCACTGGCAGTAACAAGCGTGCGGGAGAAGAGCGAAAAGAAAACGAGAACTTAAAAAAAAAGTAAAGTCAAGAGGAAAGCCAGGAGTGTTATGCTAAATTGACTTATTCCGCTACCAATTTGCATGGTCGCCAGGCGCCCACGTTGCTCTGCAAGAAAGGGTGGGTTAGTTAGTGAGAGAAGAGAGCGAGGATAGAGGTTGTGTGTTGATGTTTTCAGAGCCAGTGCTGGTGATTGGCCTCAGGCACCGTCATTTTTTTTTCACAGCATCTGGGGCCTGGGCTGGCTGCTGGGCACCAGATTGGAACTGCACGGCACGTGCCCTACAGAGGCACCGTTTTTTTTCTTTCCTTCCCAGCAGCTGGGCTGGGCCGGGCCCGCCCCTGCGCAGGGCCTCCTCGGCTGGGGGCACCATTGAAACCACACGTGCCCTGCCTGCAGCCCAGGCCAGCCTGCGGCACAGAGTGCAGTGCACACATTAGCAGGCACTGCAGGCAGGCAGCCCAGCAACGGCGTCGGCAAGCCAGAAGATCGATCGATTGTTGTCAGCCTCAGGTAAGAAGGGAGACACTCACACTGCACGTTGATGATATGTATCTCGACTCGATACATCAACGTCAGGGCTCAAGTCCTAAAAATTAAAGTGGGGGGACTCATCAACAAATGGAAGGGAATGTGACGTTTTGCCATAAATAGCAGCATCAATGTTAAATATGCATATTTCATTAAACCAGCCAAATTGCACAGGACAAATGGCATTCCTTTCATAAAAACAACACACACACGAAGCCCAGAGAGGATTTTTTCTTCTAATGGTGTTTAAACGTTAAAAGATATGTGTGGAGCAATACGAATGTTTTTCTGGGACTTGCAGTACCGAAATGAGACATTTTACCTTTAGTTATTTGTTATTTTTCATCAAGTTATATAGTGCACTGGTGAAGTGTCCAGCCTACTACTCTGACGACTGTAGTTCGATCCTCGGCTTTAATGCATAAATTCAAAGAAGACATTCAATGTTTTAGCTGGGGGGGACTGAGTCCACCCTCTGAAAAAAGTGGGTGGACTCCGTCCCCCCATGTGTACCCTTGACTTGTGCCCTGATCAACGTGCAGTGTGAGATTGTCAGTAAAGTAAACTTGCTCCGCTGCCTGGCCAGCCTTCAAATAATTCCCCAGAGCCCTGTTATTGGGCCGTAGACAAAACCGACTCCCAAAGCCTGGATAATTATGGGATTATGGGATGCATGCTTGCAATTGCAGCTCAGTAATAAGCTGCACTTGACCTCCAGTGTCTGACATGTAGCAGGCAGCAGGGACCTTCTCCCTGGGGGACCGTCACCCTCTTCACTAAGCGCCCGCACTCTGCCGCTGGAGCACATACTAGGCTGTCCTTGCACCAGACTGGAGAATGAATATGATTTGTTTTCTTATTTGCGAAAAATCCTACCACTTCTTTCTTTTAACATTATCAAGCGGCCTGGTCTCTTTTTTCCACCTTCTGTCCCATGTTCGTAGTAGTGCTCCTCGCTACTTCTGGCACCAATTAATCTCTTGCTGACGTCACCTGCTCCTGACAGGCTCTGAAGAAGGTCTCGCGCCCACACTGCCCCTGCCCTCGCATTCGACCTCCTGCTACAGCAGAGAAGTGGGGCACACGAGAAGTGATGAGCTTATAATTAGCACCGGGCTCATTCCTATGTGTGGTTCCACAGGGGAGATGTTTTGCTTTTTTTCACAGCTCGTTGGAGATTGCGCGACAATGAACACTTACATTTAATTCACTACCTATCTTGCGGTGCAGTGGAGGCGGGGTCGATCAGAGGGAATCCAAAACACATCCTGATATATTTTTGTTTTTTTCGAAGATGGAAGATTTTAGCCGCTAGAAATGTTCCCTTTCAGCAAGCAGGAAGCGTACAAGGTTTGTCACCCAAGCGCAGCAACATGGCGTGGCCAACAATTAGTGTGCAACTTCTGCTTACCCCCAAGGGCAGTCAGTCACTCACCTATGGCCCCGTCTGCAAGTTTAGGACTATAGCTCCTTGAAGTTCATGCAACGATCAACCTGAGGTCCAAGGCACATCAGTGCCGCAAGACGGGATAGGAGTCTGAAGAGATCTTGACTTCCAAAGCAAATGCAGTTGCATTTCGAGGCAGTAACTCCACCAGACAGGATAGTTCCTTCAGTTTTATAGTGCTTGGAAACTCAGGCAGCATTTAGTCTACAATCCAAAGTTTTCTTCCGTAGTTGCATCTCTGACAGCAGAAATGGGTGGCGGTCTCGTCCCTGGATACGACTACATGTTGCGAGACATGAAAACCTCATCCAGACGTGGTGCATTAGCCTGCTAGTACCCACCAGGGCGGTGACACATCCATATAACGCCTTTTCCTGGCATGATGTAGATTGAATGAGTTCCTACTTGAAGGACACCTGGGTGCTGCGAAGGGTGCTGGTGTTTGTGTATATGGATGTCTGTCTGTGATGGTGTGTGTGGTGCCGTAGTTATGGGGCTGTAACACAACCAGCTGAGTTGTGTGTGTGTGCACAGGGGTAGAAGGACAGGGGTGTATTGCTGCAGTAGAGCACTACAGCAAACCTCGTGCTGAAGTAGGAGGGGGTTGCAGGTCAGGATATAGGCGCATTTAGGCCTGGCTACGTCACCTGTGGGCTGTCTGATGTCATGTGTGGTTAGAGAGGGACATTAGAGCTGGGGATGGCTGGGTGGTTGTTGGTATGGAAGTGGAGGCTTGGCTTGTGATGATTGAAGCAGTGTGTACAGTATGACCAAGCATATAGAGAACAAGAGGGCTGAAAATGTTGCATCATCATGATCGCAAAGGACATTGAGCGCGGTATTCAAATGTACATTGGATTATGTGGGTTTCAGTGTCTCTCTAAGTTTGCAAAAGGGAGGAAGTGACCGTAAGGGAGCTGTGTTCCTGAAAAAACAGTCTTTCCTGCGGGCCTGGCACATCGGAAAGTCATCCTTTGCTCAACAGCCCAAACTTAAACAATGAAACTGTCCAAAGCTGTATATATGTCATGAACTTACTTAAAACATGAATTTTTAAAATCCATATATGATTATAACATGGTTTAAATGTACTAATTTGGACTAATTTTATTTAAAATCTTCTTGGGGGGATACTCGCAATCCCCTCATAGAAGGGTTGGGCACGCGTGCTATGTACGCTCCTTCGAAGAAATATGGGGCCACTTTGAAAAAAAAATCCAGGGCCTCTTTTGGTTCCCAGTCCAGCCCTGATCTCCATCATAAGTCAAAACGATCCAGGTGGGTCTTCGATCCTCAACAATTGGATGCCACATCAAACAGGACTTTGCATCAATTGACCAGCCTCTTTACTGTTGAAACGGCCGTCCAACTGACCCTGGTGGCCCTCACGATCTGCAGCCCCCTGAGTGCTTCATCAATCCAATCCCGTAGAACAGCACATCCAATCAGCAGCATCCTTGCAGGCATACACACCACTCATTCTCTGTAAAGCCCCTTCCCCACACCACTCCCTGTCTAGAAGAATGCACCCACTGTACTCAAGCTATGTCAAACCACACAAACAGCACCATGAAACCTGGTGCAATGCTGTTGAACCGCCAAGAACCAATAAAGGTATTGTTGACTGCTAACTGCCCCCTTGATCCATCTTTGGGTCCTAGAGACTAGTTAGGTGACCTTTAATCTATTTTTACACACAAGAACACATCCTTTTAAAGAACATTGTTGTTTTGACTTCCCTTAAGCCCCTGATTCATTATTCAGAGTGCTACATCTAGCAATCTTTGATTATTCTGTGTTCTTTCCTCAAGGATATGTTTTGTATAGTGTTTTTCTGTTTTAGTTATTTTTGCAGAGGTCGTGTTTAATTAAAGTATATCTATTTTTATAGAACCTTGATTGGACATTTCATTTATTTTAGACAATTGTACTATTTCTGTTTGGGTTGCTACTTGATCTCATTCACACCCCTCTTGAGAGTATAGCTTTCCCCAGGCTCACGTTACCATAAAATGCGAAAGATGTACCTAACGTTGCGTCTTTTACCTTTATGATTCTAATCCCTCTTATTTTATAGCAGTTTGAGGGCGGGGTAGGCGCTTCAGCCACTACTCACCCTTGTGCTCCTGCGGGGCAGAAGTCATTTCGTCACACATAGGCCTTCCCAGATTTTCCTAAAATATGACCAACGCACATAGTGATGCCTGTAGAGTTGTATGCATCAACCTTTGGTTTTCGCATCTTGCCTTTCTCTCTGTTCTCATTCTTTCTTGCAGAACCAGGCCCCAACGGCCATCACAATGCCAGAAGCCAAGCTATATAAAACCCATTTACATTACAAGACATTACATAAAGGAAATGTAATTATTGCAATTGATACTACACATTTCAGCTTCTAAGCAGTGTTCTATTTGATCTAGTGTCAATGTTTTGACCAGACCTCCCACTCTCTGGAAAGAGCATGGGCATGTTTACTTATGTGTTTGCTAACTATTGTGGTTCCTGTGGCTAGAGTTATTTGAAATCACAGCAGTAGTTTACTGAGTACATTTCTTTTTCCAATTTAGACTTCAGTTATTTGTTTGGATATTTGTTTATGTTGTATAGCGTTTTATTTAGCAATAGAACTCAAAGGCATTAATCCACACTGTTCCCTGAAAATATTCTGAAATATTCCGGACAACTGTGACTTATCAATACTTTTCACAACGCAGTGTTAGTGAACTTCAAAATCTGTTGTGTGTGCTGGTCATCACATTCTTTCAGACCTCTTAAAGGGAGAGACTCAGGACTGCAGGAAGTAAAGACCTGAAGGTGAATGCAGAGGCACATTGGCCAAGCAAGGGCAAGGAATTCCCAATCCAAGTGGCAGTGGGCCTCATTATGAGTTTCCCAGTCCAGGAACAAGGGTGCCGGTAAGCTCACTGGCACCCTTGTTTCTGGACGGGCAAACTACAAATCTGCCTGCCGGGGCCGCTGTGCCCGACAGGTCACAGGGCACAGCGGTCACAGTAGGCACACCATTCACGGGAGCACTGGCAGAGGTTAGCAACAGTTCCCATGCTTCGTTTTCCCCACTTCCGTAGAGTCCCATAGGACTCTCTGGAAATGGGGATTTACAAATATACTGGTGCCTGACTTCCCGGCCGCTGGACTCGGAATGAACCGGTGGCAGCAGAAGGTCAGGCGTCGGTAAATTATTCTGAGTCTGGCACCAACCTGCCGGTAGTACCGGGAGGGTTACTGCCGACTCGGAATGAGGCCTTCTGTCATTGTAGGACAGCGAGGCGCAGCCTGTGGGCTACAAGAGTGGACTTTGAACATAGAGGAAGACACTGATGCTGCGAGCGCCACACGCTGACACAGAGTAAATTGGCACTGATCAAATGAGTGTGGGAGAAGCTCATAAACCATCCAGCACATTGGCCTGAAAGAGAAGTTCTCAGAGAGGTGGAAGAAACCCAGACATGAGGTTTACTGGACGAAGTTTATATCGAGTAGTAGGAGTTTGCAAAGGCATCCTTAGGATCAAAGCCATAAAGCACTGGAGAGTGGAATAAACTGCACAGAGAAGAAAGCCATTGACATTTTGAGTAGAGAGAGACAATGCCCCACTTCCACCAGCCAACCAGAATTGAGTAGCAAATCTTGAGAGTGAGATAGAACATCCATGTTGCAACGCACAGTCCAATTCCCCCAAGTAAAAACACTTGGACATTTTAGATTCGGGAAACAAAAAACCAAGACCAGTCTTCATGCATTAAGAGTGATAGAACGGATGCCTGCTATGACACACCAGCGTATCATTAAAGAGACTTGAACATATGATGCAGGCAAGAGTGCCCTGGTTCCACCCACCAAGTGGCAATGAGTGACAAACCTTGATAGTGAGAGAATTGCTGCCTGGTGGGACATGTAGTCCCATGATGTAAAGTAAAAAGGCTTTAAAGATGTGAAATGCTGAGAACGAGAACCAGTCTAAACAAATCGCGAGAGTGAAAGAATTGATGATTGCAGGGGACACACTGCTATTTCCTAAAGTTAAGCAAAGTGAACAATTCACATGCTGAGATCAAGAGTCCGTGCCAAGTCATACAACCCTTAAATGTGGGGTATTGATGAATGCTGTCTCACCTAGGGCTGATGATAAGTTTGGCAGTATTTCCTCTGGAAATACCACTATACTGAAATACTTTTATCGCATGTCAGTCCACGTGAATCAAAATCATGTAGACCCCTCAGGATATCGGAGACCTGCAGAGTTCTGTGGAGATTTCATATCAGGGCATGCAGTCACTACTCCATGTGGTTGTTTCCAAATGCAGTAATGCTTTTGTGTGTAGGTAATTACTAAACAGAAAATCTGGTGGTGAGAGAAGTTTCACTTTTGAAGCTCTGAATTTAGCCGAGTTTTACAACTTTCAGCATTGAAAAATGCCAAATGTTTTAACACTATCACCAAACTTGCAATCTGGCGCATTGTTTTATTCCAGTAGTAAAGAGACTTGAACATTTCAAACTCTTGAACCAAAGCCCAGGCCAAGTTAGACAAACACTGAGGAGAAAGAAAATGATGCATGCTGGGAGGAAAGTATGTTATAATTCTAAAGCTCATGAGGAGAATACCATGTGATGTATGCAGTGGTGCATTCGGCATTCTAAGTCTACAGTTTAGTCAGCGAATACAAAGGCATTCATCCCGGAAAACAAAGTCCATTCTAGGGCCTCATCACGAGTTTGGCCTCAGCACTTAAATGTGGCAGCAACGCTATTACCACTGCAAATAAGGGCTCGCCAAATCATGAGTTGGGAAGTAAGTTTGGAGTTTTGCCTCCAGCTTTTTGCTGGAGGTAAAATACTCCACTTTCCACCCATTTTTTGGCGATATTAGCGTGGTGCTAATTGCGCCGGCGCTAATAGCACCCCAACCCCATTGGGTGCAATGGGGAATGGGAACTTACTGTGGCACCGCTACTCGTGATCTGCCGTTAATAGCGTTGGACCGAGTAGCAGTAAAGCTATTTACGTTTATGGTATCCCAGCAGTATTACCGCCGGGATTCCCCCAAGCCCCTGATAGAGCCGTACGTCTAAAGCTCATTGAGAAAACACAAAGTGATGCATGTGAAACAAAGTTCTTTCTTGGTCTTGGCCAGTGGCATCCAAACCTTTTCATGCTGATCCTCCCCTTGAATAAAATATTATTTCTGCCCCCCCCCCCCACAAGCTATAACTGCTTATATTTTCTATTAAAAGCAGTCAACGTAATCCATTTGTAAAGAGCCTAACAACCCACCTGGACATGCTTCCAGTTGGAAGACCACTGGTGTAGGGTCATTAAGAGAATACGAAATGATGAATACTGTGAAAATAAGTTCATTCTAACTCTAAAGTTCATTGAGAAATAACAAGCGGTGCATGCTTTGAAACTACATAATTTATATGGCTAAAGATGAATTGATTAATATGCTGACGTGTATGCTGGGAAACAGTTAATTCCACAGTCTAATTGTTGAAGAAATTATGAAAATGGTAAAGTTGAACTCAAGATGTGTTGGAGCAGTAATGATTACACACCTAAATATATGCTAGAAAGCGTAGGGATCACATTATAATGAGTGCATATTTCCCTCAAAAGTCAGACTGCTTCTGGGATAGAAACTTTTTTTTCGTGGCCACCATTTATTCTTTGTTCCAGTTGATTTATGACATATTTCAGTTATCAGTCGTAGTGAATTATCAGATTTAAATCAAAAGGGAAGGATACTCTACAAGCAAAGGATCGGGACTGCTGCTTTTCCAAAAACACCTGTGGCGGGTAAGGGAAAAAGGAATGTGTACAATGATTGCATCGTTATGGGCCTGATTCACAAAGCCTTCTTCAATGGGTCAATCCCATTGAGAAACGCAAAGTGAATGAAGCCCAATGTCTAGAAAACAATGATTTTGTTCTCTCACTATCCAGCATCTTCCTCACTTATTATAGGACCTGACTTTGTTTCAATTGCTATGCTGGTCCTAGAAATAATATGTTGCAAAGTCTGATTAGCGGGATGGAAAATATCGGCACAGGCTATGTTTTTCCCACCAATGTCAGCGTATAGAACAACAACGGATGAATGTCCTGTGCTCAGGGTTTTGAAGGTTCTGGCAGGAATGTAAGAAACAGACAACCAAAAATAAAGGTTTTAGGTATTCCCGTAATTTCCCAGTTGTGAATCTTCCACCATAATCTACAAGGGATGCCTCCCTTTAGCTCCCATTAATTCCTAGAAATGAATGGAGCTTGCTGGCCACTATTTGTGTATGCCAGGAGATGTATATGGTACAAACCCAGCCAGCAAGGAAAGGAGTTCTGTACAAGTTGCAGCTTTTAGACTAGGCAAAATCGTTGCTTCTCTGACCATCAGAACGGCATACAAAATGTCTCATCAATGCCACATTTGGGTCAAGTCAGGATTGTGGAGCTCAGAGATTAGACACAACTACAAGCTACACAACTACTCGCCAGAATCAAACAACTCCACCTCCTAAATGACTATCTTTCTGGGTTCCGCCCGAAGTAAAGCATTGAGACAGCCACCATCCAATTGGTTGATGATGCTCTCCTAATCATGGATAAGGGTGGCTCATGCCTTCTGGTTGTCCTTGAACTCTCAGCTGAATTTGACACGTCGACCACCACATCGTTCTTTCCCGCCTCGCTGACAGGATGGGATTCTCTGGAACTGTCCTGATTTGCTTTACCTCATACCTCTCAGGTAGACACCAGGCTGTCCAGATGAACTTGTTCCATTCTAACTGACTCCAGGTCTCCTGTGGAGTCCGACAAGGCTTCATCCTCTCATCAATCCTTTTTAACCTTTACATGGGTCCTTTGGACACTCTCCTCAGAGATCCGAACATAGCCATCCACCGATACGCAGTCAATACTCAGGTGTACTTGAGATTAAATATTGCCCAGGACATCATTCTTATCCCCAGTTACTTAGCCATCATCCAGTCCTGGATGTCGACTGCCGACCTCAAACTAAACCCATCCAAGTCTAAATTTGTCCTCATCGGTTCGTTCGCTAGAAAACAACTTGTCCAACAATGGCTCACTGATATGCACCCAGAGGGATTTGATCCACAACACTCAGACTCAGCAAAATCCTCAGGCTTCATCATTGACAGCAAACTGTCCTTTCGGAAACACATAGCCAAGAAGGCCCAAATAGCCTCGCTCAGAATCTCTACCCTTCAAAAAATCAAACCCTTCATCCCCCTGCAAGACTTCCAGACCGTAGTGCAGGCCCTTGAGGTCTCGCACATCAATGGGGGAAATGTTCTCCTGACAGGGCTCACAGCTGCTCACTTGGCTCCCCTAAAAACATTCCACCATATGGCAGCACATCTTATGATGGAAGCACTGAATGGTAACTGAATTAACCCCATCTTTCAAGAACTACATTGGCTTACACTCCAAGCCAGGAAACTGTTCAAGACTGCATGTGTCATCCACAAAGCAGTCACGGGTAGCAGACCAGCGTACTTGGTGGCTAAGGTCCACTTATCTGGCGGCACACGCTCCTCGTGCAGCAAATTGACCAACCGGCTTGAAGCAACACTCATCCACAAAGAGAGGACCTGGAAACAATCCTTCTCTTGTCATGCACCCACCCTCTGGAACTCGATCCTTGTGTCACCTCGGAAGGCACTCACAATTCTCCAATTTCGCAAATCTCTCAAAACATACCTCTTTCAACAGCACCTGAACAAGGGCTAATTCTAATGGATGCACATACCTATGCGCAGATCTCACAGTACTGCGCTACTGTTAAAAGATGCCTGTCCAAATACTGGCTACCCACCCTCAGTACAGCGCTCGCTGTTCTCAAGCTAGGTCTGTGCTTTAAACAATAAAATAAAAAATAAATCAAAATAAGAGACAATCCACCAGTTCAAGCACACACAACTTTGTGGGTATGGCTCATGCCCAGGCTAGCCCTTTCTGTCCGTCCCACAATTCAGCATCCAATATGCACTAGTCACGCACTTGGTCAGGGGATCCTGCTGAGCCTCTGAAAGAACAAGTTATTGCATACTGGATTGAATGGGCAGGAAATCATAGCTTGAATCGTTCCAAAACAATGGTTCCATTTTGGTGTTATTGCTTTGGCTGTAATTTCAAAATATCACTTCTGATGACCATCTTCACGAACTCCTGCTCGGAAAGGTTACATTTACCTTGTTATGTAGCTTGCTGGACTGCTCAGAACATGTCAATTGCTGTGCACATACACAAAAATTAAATGCCATTGTGTAGCAGGGTGATTTTCCAATGCACCTTATAGGGAGACGGGTATAGGCAGGCAAACAGTATACAGCTTAACTCTTCACCTATAACTTGACCCGCCTCTTACCTGTCTCCAAACCCCACTCTCCTGGGTTCGAGATCACCCTGGTGTACTTCCAATAGGAAGAAGGGAAGGGTAGGGAAAATCGAGAGATTATTGCAGGTAGGTTCCCCAAATACCCCTAAGGAGAAAACACAAGGTTAGAGCAACTGGAGCAAAAAATGAGAGGCAGAGAAAAGGTGTGCTGGTGTACGGTTCTTTTTAGTTGTTTTAAGCTTTCTTATATATTTTTCCAGTATACCAGCAGGGTTTTGAGAGTTTTTTTTTTTTTTAACAAAAGGGGCATAGTAAAAAACATTACATACAGATTACACTAAACCTAGCAGCTGCGTTGCCAAAGAAATACACAAAAATATAAAAAGAGTCCTGTCAAAATATAAAATGGGGCTCATTACAAGTATGCCACTCTGGAAACAATGATGCCAGTAAGCTTACCGCCACTGTTGTTTCCGGACTGGCATACTACAGGTCTGCCTGCCGGATCCACCGGGCCCAACAGGTCTGACCCTGCCGGGCACAGCGGCCATGGTAGGCAGACCATCACGGAAGCACCTGCCCAGACTCCTATGGGAATGGGGACCTACAATTTACCGGCGGCTGACTTCCTGCATTGTAATCTCTCAGTGGCACCAGGAAGTCAGACGCCGGTAAATTATTTCGAGTCCGGCAGCAACCCGCCGGTAGCACCGGCAAGGTTACCGTCGGACTCAGATTGAGGCCCAATGTCTTAAAAAATATATACAACGTCTATACAGTGCACTGTATTTAAAAAAACTATTTAAAAAGACCTTGCTTGCAAGACAACCTGCCCAGAGCTGTCTCAAGGTCTCTGGCTGCTGCTCTCTTGATCTTTTTCTGTCTTCCTGCGCTCCTCTGTGATGGCTTTTGGGGCAGATGATGGTAGCAGTTGCCAGCAGCAGGCAGCTAAAGGCAGCAGTAGTGACAGACAGCAGCGGCAACAGCAGGCAGCTATAGGCAGCAGCAGTGACAGGCAGCAGCGGCAACAGCTTGATCTTTTTCTGTCTTCCTGCGCTCCTCTGTGATGGCTTTTGGGGCAGATAATGGCAGCAGATGATAGCAGCAGGCAGCTAAAGGCAGCAGCAGTGACCGACAGCAGTGGCAACAGCAGGCAGCTATAGGCAGCAGCATTGACAGGCAGCAGCGGCAACAGTATGGGAACCTCCAAAGTCTTGAAATGAGCTGGGATGTGTTTGTCAGATGCAGCCCAGCACTCAGAGGCAGCGTGGGGAGACTCTCACAGCACTTCTCAGACTGGGCCATATCTGCCAGGTGTGTCCCAGGGAGTCCAGACAGGGGGTTGGCCCCTTTGATTATATCAAGCCCAGAAGGGCTAAGCACACATTGGGCGCTATGGGGAGCAACAGTAATTAGATGTGCCTGGGCCCTGTGGCAGTTTATGAGGCCATCTGGGGGGCAGCAATGCTTATAGGCACTCACCTGCTAATCAGTGCTAATATAAAGACACAGACCACAGCGGTGTCAGAACGCAGAGCGGAGCACCTCCAACCTGTTGCATGGTTTTTCCGTTGTCCTAGGTGCTCCGCTCGTGCTGGCAACATTCTTTTCTTTTCTGGTAAAGGGGTGCTTGTTTTTTCGTTTTTTTCACATTTCAGACTCTCTGACGTGGCTTCACACGCCAGGGATCCTTTCTGAGTCCCCCCCAACTGGGTGTTACAATTGTGAAAAACATCTGAAAAATTACACATTTTTAGAGTAGTGTTATGTAGCTGAACCAATTGCAAATCACAATGCATGATGAGAAAAAAAGTTCATTTTGATGACTAAGCTCATACCATTTGCAAAATGTAAAACCCATTTAATTTAAACAAGAAGCAACACTTATTTTATTGATTTAAAGATTGCGATCAGTCCTTGATTCATGACATTTGGAAACATTTCCAGCTCCATTGCAGGCTCTGCATCTTGAAGTGGTCCCTGTCATTGGTCGAAACCAAGAAGTGAACCTGACAGCTGTCATCCAGCCGCACAACTCGAACCTAACCGTCTTCTATTGGTGGATTGGCAGTAATCTTCAGGTAGGCATGAAAAACGAAGAACACAGGTGTAAAGACTAAACCAGAAACAAGTGGAAAACAATGTGCTCGCTGCTTGGTCACAAGTATTTGATACAATTTAGCAAAAGGCGTGTTTGACTCTCTCCCAGTACCACCAAATAACATGTCTGCGTGTGTTATGGTTAAAATGTGATAAATTATATTATATCCATGACTCTTTTTAGGAGTGTAATTTAATCACGTTGAGAAGGAGTTCACTTACCCCAATCAGGTGATATTTGCTGTCTCGTTTCATATAATAAAATTTGTTTTTATATATAGGGCTAGTTACTGCATGTTTGCCTCATGGCAGTACCGTTGAGAACATATGTTATGATTACTCAGTGGCATAGGACTGGTCGAGACGTAGATTACGGTAAGGTACGCTGAGCTGATTTTAGATTAGAGGAGACATTCTTTGCAGTTGTTTTTAATTGCTGTGGTAATAGTTAAAGCCTTTAGTTCTTTTGGGTAGATTTAAACTCGGCTATCATGACGTATGCGTTGGGTGATCTGCAACTTCTGGTCCCTTTATGGACACTACAACTTTGTGTACGTGCCTAGAATATCACAGATGATATAATGGCTGATTGTTCTTGTTGGAAGTGTTAACCTTTTCATTTTAATGGTAATTGCCAAATGTGTTAAGTGACTTTAGGACAGTTTCTTTTTTTGTCAGTGTCAGGCATAAACACATCCTAAACTAGGGGTACTTCCCCAAGTTCCAGGGACCTGCAGTCAAGCTTTTGTTATCACTATTGTGTTGTGCTAATCAGGAAATAGAGTAATCCTGACAAGTCACAATCTCTACATTCTTTTTTACATTATAATATAATAAATATGGAGAAGATACATTTTTTGTTTTTACTTCTTTTTAATAATACAATATGATCAAATACGCCATTATGGACAGACGCAAGAAAAGCAAAGAGTATATGCAAAGCTTGGATAGGGTATTACAATTAATTGGTTTACCACACTCCTTAATTGTGGTGTTTCAAAAATTGAAATCTAGGCTTCCGATGAACAAGTGGCAATAACCCGGCAAGTACCTGAACGATTCTATCACCCCAAACTGGCAGGAAAAAAATGGCACAAGCTATTTTTTTGTAAAGAGCCTTCTAATGGATCAATAATTAGACCTACAGACGACATCACCTCTACAGTTCTCCAGTCCAGAAGAGCCAAGATCCAGGACACTCCCTGGAGAAGTGCAAAGAGCAGAATGTACAGATACTGGGAATAAGCAAACAGATGCACTCTAGTGAGGTAGGTAAGATTGAGGCCTTAGGAGTGGGAAGGTACCGGCAGTGCTTAATTTGTGAAAGAATTAGTGCCAGGGTTGAAATATTTTCTAGCACACCCATAGCACATCGGGACGGGTGACTTCCAACTCACTGTTGCCACCACCCATGGCTATTCCCCTCAGTGCAAATAGGCCTGGGATTAAAGCTGCTACTCCCACTGGCTCACTGGGGTTGCTGGATATACTGACTATGGCAGATGTGGATTTGCAAATTCCAATCAACATAACATAAAATAACATGTTTGCTGTGCCTTGATCTGGGTCAATTGCTTATGAGTCAAATGTTAAAATGTGCCTTTAAACGCAATCATTAACATTTTGATCTGATTTCATAGGTGTGTCTTAGGTGACTGACAGTTAAAATAATAAAGTTGCCAAAACACTACATCACAATTGAACTGAGTCTGAGACAATAAGTGCTCGGGCTCAGAAATAAGTGCCAGAGCTGGGCCCTGGCAAACACTCCACAAAGTAAGCACTGGGTACGAGGGTGAATTTACAGCCACTGGCGTCCCCCAAAGGAATGTGGGACAGGCAATCCGCAACAGAGGGGATGGCAAAAAGCAGATGCTGCCTAAAGGTCGGAGTGTTCCTTGAAATGAAGAGGCTTTCAACATCTCTGACAGAGGTTTGCAGAATGTTTCAAAGACAAGCCCACCATCTCTGATGGTTCTGCTCCATGATCTTGTATCAGGGGTCCTCTAAGAGCACGTAGTCAGTAAAGTACAAAAGTAATCTAAAAAAGGAGCGTTCACCAGGAACGAAGTAAAGCTGTTTATTACAGCTGCGCAAGCACTAATCAAACAGTATAGTGGAACAGGACTGAATGATGAGAGCCGACAAAACCACCCACCGCGTTCGGATTCTTTTATACAGTTAGAAAATTATTTGTATAGTGAGAAACAGTCGCCAATAGTGTTGCGAGTTATTGAACATTCTACTAAGCTGATTGGCTGGAGCACGTCAGTCCCCTATAGCTGAACATATGTTAGTGGAAAATGATTGGAGGAAAACAGTCTTGACTCCCCCCTTGTTCATCACCTCCCCTGTGGCGCCACATTCCTTTTCGCTCCACCCCATGAGTTCATTGCAATGTGTAATATGTAATAGTGCTGACCTCCTGAACTATATTCGTCTTCCATTGGTCAGCACACATAGGAAAAACACGAGAAATCCTGAGCTGGTGGGAAGAGAGATATTCACACGGCATCAGGCCAATGAGGGGCCTCATGGACATCATCAAGGACACAATATAATTGTCTTTAGGGAGCATCAAAACCTACTTCCTGATTGGTTCTTCCCAGAGCATACCATCATCCCACATCCTTCTTCCCAGCCCACCTGCAAGGTGAGCAATTTGAAACCGCTGATCGTGCTGTTTGTGTGTGTGTGCCTTCCTGAATATATTTATGTGAATTTAATTCCCCCTGGTCTCTGTGAGCGCCCATGAGCCTTGGTCGCCGACCTTGTTGGTATCAGCTGGATCCATTCCCTGACTGTTGTCTCCTGGGAGCTGCAACGCTCTTCCCGCAGCCTGCTGCCTCAGAGCGTTCACACAATATTTTTTAATGTGACTTGTCATGTAAGGCCTGTCTGTGTAATCCTCTTACCTGTAGTTCTCAACTAACATTAGTGGTGCAGTGACAACACTTGTGTTATGCCACCATATTTGCACTCCTGTCCCACTCACTCAGAGCCCCTCAGGACCCCCATTGAGCACCCCCACTCCAGTCTTGTCCCTAGCTTCTTGAGCTGCATGTATGCCCTAGACACCTTTATTACAGCTGTGAATTAAATCCTGTCTGGGATGCCCCTCTAACCTCCAGGCATTCCTGCGGCTGGTAGGTGCACCCCGTGGATGGTACTGAATCAGCACCTTCACTGCATTCCCCGATCGGCACATTCTTTACCACCATTTCCTTGCTCACTGTTTTGGGCATCCATAGCCTTGTTACCCTGTCCATGTACCCTCCCTCTTCTTCTTACTCATCTAAGGTGGAACCTACTACCAGGCAATCCCGCCATCTAAGGCATCATAAACTTCCACATACAGTGATAGTACTGCAAAGACCACCTGTACTTTATCTTCACCATCATTCATTCCAGGGTGCTGAACCTCTTTTTTGTTACCCTCCTTTCCCCCTAAATAGCAGCCATTATATACTGAACTCTTTTCCTACTGCAATTAAGTTTTTTAGAATGAACTGTCCTGCACGGAAGGCAACGAGTATCAAGATGAGCATGGGCACAGTTATCTTGAACATCTCCGCCAGTTAGGCAGTACCCAGGCAAACACGAGTCCAACCAACTGTCAGGTGTAGTATCATTTGTCTCTTTGGTCATTCTTTAGTGTAGGGTGCGTATCTCCTCGACGTCCTCCATGAGTGTCCCATTGGTGGCATCATTTGGGGGTTTTGCTGTACAGCAACTGATGCCTATTTTGTGGCAGACTCCGCCCTCCATGACTGTCATCATGTCCATAACAAAGTAGTTTTGAAGTGCTCCCAAGTTCCTCCTTTACTGCATTGAGTCCTTTCTCAGTTGCATTTGCTAGAAGTAGCAGTGAGGCAAAAAAGACAAATGCTTTGCTGAATAGCCTGAAGTGGTGTGGAATGTCATCCAGGCTTTTTGAGGATTCCTCTGATATGGAATTGCTGCTTCTTTTCTTTCGGGCCATCGTTCTCTCCTGTCCTCCAAGTACCCTTTGCTATTTCTTCATATGCTTTTGTCGAAATGCAGGGAGGACATTGAATGGTAACAAATCTGCTTGAAGCACAACCAAAGCAGGGCTGTGGAGCGTGACGAGGGCACATACCGCCACTCCAATTTGGAGACAAGTGGGCATATGCTCTTCATCCACATGATGAGTGTAGAGATGAATATATGGAACAGGATATTGTTGTTGAATGCGTGTAGAGCACGAGTGCGGGGAGCAGAAAAGTGTGTAGACGGACAAATATGTGGAGGGGATGAACGCGTAGAGGGGGTGAGTGCGTAGAGGGGATGAGTGGGTAGAGGGGGTGAGTGCATATAGGGGTTGAGTGCGTAGAGGGGATGAGTGCGTAGAGGGGATGAGCGCGTAGAGGGGATGAGTGCGTAGAGGGGATGAGTGCGTAAAACAGGTGAACGCTTAGTGCATGCGAGGACATAAAATCAGATGAATGCCGGAACGAATGAGTGCCAGAATAGACGGACGTGTTGCGTAGAGCGGACAAGATCGTAGTACAAACAAGCACAGACTGCGCCCAATACTGATGAGTACATGAATGAATGAATACGTAGAGCTGCAGAATGCGTGGGGTATTCCTGCCTGTCCTATGCCGTAGACAGGAATGCTTGCATGAAGCAGACAGAAGTGCATGCGTGGGACAAACAGGAATGCATGTGTGACGCAGACAAGAATACATGCGTGGGGCCGACAAGAGTACATGTGTGGGGCCAACAAGAGTACATGCGTGGGGCAGACAAGAGTACATGCGTGGGGCCAACTGGACGGCGTGGAGTGAACTCGAGCTCGAGGGACGAGCCGGAATGGCTGAGTGCATGGAACGGACCAGAGTGTATGGAACAGACTGGGATGCATGGAGTGGATGGGAGTGCATGGAACGGACTGTGTGACGTATATTGTATGGTTTGGAATGGAGAGAACGTTCAAAAGACCATACAACCCATCATAACACATCACCATGCTTACTCTCTCCTTTACATCATCACTCAACTAGAACACAAGGATACTATGACACCATTCGGTATAACTGTTCTCATACCAACATCTGCCGCCCACTCCACATCACTCTAAGTAAACACTGCTGGTTACTCACCCCCAGCCAGGCGTTCTCCCCAGGCCTAACGCAGCCACATCCGGTCTGGATAAATCCTGCCAGAACGAACACATACTCCTGATCTCTCAACCACCACACCTATGACTAAGAAGCAGCTATCACACCGAAACCGCGCGAGCTGCACACATATGCACACATACTCGGTGCTCACACGCACCTTTTGACTCTCTCTACTCTCTATACTGACCAGGACTTTGGTTTCCAAGGGCGTTCAACCTACCAGCGCCTTCAGACCATACCAATGGTATATAAGGCGCTATTTAAATGCAAAATAACAATAACACATGCTCACTCAGTGCCAGAATGCTCATTGTCTTCCCACAGCCAGTATTCACCTTACTGCGGTTTTCCTCTTTGTTTGTGTAAGCAGGTTTGTATTTACTGGATGATGTCTCTCCTCTATCTAGGTCAAAGCATGTATATGCATATCCCAAACTGCCAGACAAATGTCCTTTATTTTTCTCACCATCCCTTCCTCAAATTCTACTAACCCATCTGGGCGACACAGTCCTGTTCCCTTTTTCCATCGTGAAACCCCGAACCCCATATTCTCATCAGGAGTCTGCTGTGGCAACATGGTATATCATTCCCTGTAGAATGTATACAATACACCCTACTGTGGGGTGTGAGCAACTGCTCTCCCCTCTGTGCCCACCCTGTGATATATTCCAGTATTATATGCCTTGTGGCTTCTTTTTTGGACATGCTCTCTAGCGGTATATAATTATCAGCATATTTGTATTTGTATTTATTGTTTTATATAGCGCATTAATCCAAGGCGCTTCACAGTTAACAACAAGAACACATTAAACATGGAACAGTAGAAGCAATAACAGTAAACATGAATCAAACCAGAAATTTGGCATGTAGAACAATTTACATAAAAAAGGGGGGAATGGAGAGGAAGGGGTTGGGGAAAGAGGGAAGAGGGAGAGAAAGTAGTGAGTAAAGTGAAGAGTAGGAAAATTTCAAAGAGAAGGGAAAAGATAAAGAGAACAAAAGGAAGGGTACTTGAGGGAGGGAGAGAAGGGTGAGAGGGGGAAGGAAGTCAGGGAGGGGAATGAAGAAGGAGAGATTTCAATGAGGAGCGGAAGGAGGAATAGGTAAGGGAGGAGCAGATAGAAAAAGGTAGGGTGTTCCAGTGTAAGGGGACAAGGAGCTGAAAAGAGCAGAAACGAGAGGAGGCACAAGGGGGTGGGGAAACTGAGAATAAGAAGAGATCAGCGGAATGAAGCAAGCGAGCGGGGATGTAGAAAGAGAGAAGAGAGGAGAGGTAAGGAGGAGCAAGGTTGTGAAGTGATTTAAAGACAAGACAAAGGAAGTGGAATTTAAGTGGGGAGTGGAAAGGAAGCCAACCTAAGTGAGAAAGGGATTTGGAAATGGAGTCATGAGGGGAGAGAAGACTGAGGGTGCGGATGGTGGAGTGGTAAAGGGTTTTGAGGTGGGCAAGATGGGAAGCGGGGAGACCTAAGGAGAGAGAAGAACAATAGAAAAGGCGAGAAAAAATATACTTCTTACGTATACATAAGAAGTATACTTCTTTCCCTTCATCTATCCAGTGAACCTCTTCCATTAGTCCCTGAAACATGCTCTGAGTATTGTTTTGGTGTCCATGTAACATGTGGGATCAGAGAGCACATATAGCAAGTGTCATTAGCCCTTTCTCATCCCACACGTTTCATGTCATCATACCAAACATTTCTGGATGCCGTGTCCTCACCCACCCAGTTGTGCCATAAAATGTTTCTACGCTAAATACACTTCTTTTGTTGTATATTTTTTTTCATTCTCTTTAGGCAATTGAAACCAGAAGAGAAAGAGACAGAACAGAACAATTCAAAACAATCCTATCCCTATTAATGACACATCTTTTTTGCATTTCCAACCATTCCCTCCAATGTTCGTACATCTATTGTTCTCTTCTTCTATGGGCCTCCTGTAAAATCCTATAGCAGAAAAAAAAGTGTTAGTGAGAGCTGGTGAATACTTCCCATCAAGTTGTTCCCCTCTCTTCCTCTCCAGGGGGGGTGACTCTGTTGTCTCCGTGAATGTCCGAAATGTGAATCCCTGCTCTTCTTTCTTTAATATTCACTGCTGTAGGTGTCACAAATACCACCTTGTGAGGATGCAAACACCTTGGTTGTTGCCACTTCTGCACGAAGTTGCGGACAAATACTTTGTCACCAGGATAGAGGGTCATCCCCGGTGGAAAAGCTTTCTTGTTGTGTGCACTTGTGGATATTGTTTCGCTGGCCAGCCGGCTTGTTGTTCGTTGAACCTGGCGGGACATGTTTTTCAGTGCTTTAGTGAGTTCAGTCAGATATACTTGCAATTCTTCCCCCAAAACCATGTTAGCATCCAAAATTGTATGTGCAAGAGGTAGAGGTTCATGCATTCTCCTGCCAGTAACAATTTCATGCAGAGTTAAATGTGGATCTGTGCCAGGTGAGTTGCTTAGTGTGAAAAAGCGGTAAGGGGAGGCAATACTTTGCTATGCGTTCTTTAAGCAAGCCATTTAAATGCTCCACCAGTCCGTTCTCATGTGGCTGGTACACTGTGAAAAATGTGGTGCTTTATTACAAGGAGGTTCATAGCCTCCTTAAATAGGTCATTTGTAAAATGTTGCCCATTGTCCGACCTTATTTCATCACATACTCCCCGTCTTGAAAACACTTCCTGCATCAAAGCTGTCACATGTAGTCTTTCATAATCTAGTACCAGATAATTTCTTGATTCAACATATAGATGGAGTGGGCAAACGGGTCGAGGCATTGCTATTATTTATAAAGATGCATTGCATATCTCACATCTTAAATCACTTGATTGGGGAAGTGAATCAGAAGTGGGACAACTCACTATTGAGTTATCCCCTAATTAAGCCACTCACGGGATGCTGGGCTACAGGCCCCCGGTACCAAATAAAGAATGTTTAGAGTGTCTTGATTCATTTCTAACCACTGTAGGCAGTAAATATGTTGAAATATTATTGCTGGGGGACTGGAATCTGTGGTTGGATGATCGCAACCACCCAGGCTCTTTATAACTTTGGAATATTTTGGAAAATCATGGCTTTAGGCACTTGGGAATAATATCTAAGCACAATAAGGGTCATTGCCTTGATCCGATCATAGTAAGAGGAATTTGTACATCATTTCTCGATAATATACCGATTTATTGGTCTGATCACATTCTCCAATTATTTAAATTTGCAGCTGAATTAAAGAGTTCCCAAATTTTAAATCGGATATAGGAGTTTTAATGTGGAGACGCAAGGATTTGGATAAAATATCTGCATTAGAAGTGTTGAACTCACTGTCTTCATTTGATATGACACTCTCCAGTGCAGATTTCTTTCTTACTGGAAGCAAATGCATGTAAGATATATGCTCTAGGGTTGCACCAAAAAAACCTATGCAAAAAAGATCTCGAAGCCCTGGTTCACACAGGACTTGATGCCACTACGTAAAAAAGTCAGTCAGACAAGTCGTAATTGGCAAAGACATAATACAGAAGATAATACCAAAGCTAAAATAGCACTTACTATCTACAAAAAGGTTTTGTTTGAGGCAAAATTAAAGTTTCTTCATAAAGAACTTAGCAGGAAATCACTCAAGACAGCTTTTTTCGATCATTTCTAAATTTCACTATCCTACTAGTAATAATTTTTCCATTACTCCATCATTGGCACAGTCTAACGCCTTTAATAGCTTTTTCATGGATAAGATTGCTACAATCATGTGCAATATCGCAGCCTTGAATCCAATCCCTTTTCTCTCAGCACAACTCTGCACAGACTCAGATATTGGAGATCATAATCAAATAGTTCATCCTGTAAAACAGTTTAGCTTTCATCATGTGACTGTGGACGACATACGTGCAATGATGAAAAGTTTAAATCCAATAAATGACTGCCTGTTTCCTTTACCAGCAGTTGCGGCCAAGTGTATGAAATTGCCCCTTTTTTTACCACGTTTGTTAACAAATTGTTAGATCAAGGATCAGTGTCTGACATACTTAAATACACCACATTAACCCCTCTTCTAAAATAATGAAATTTAGATCCACTGGTTCTCCAGAAATATCGCCCCATTGCAGGTATTCCGTTAGCCCGGGGAAGAGACTGGAGAAAGTGGTCTCTCAACAATTGCAAACATTTGTTGAAGAGGAAGTTTTTCTGGACTCTTTACAGTCTGGGTTCCGCCCGAAATTCGGGATGGAGCCAGCTCTGTTGGCAGTCTATGAGGAACTTCTGAAGCTGGCTGATCAGGGCAAGCTTTCACTTTTGGTGATGATTGACCTGTCAGCCGCCTTTGACAGGGTTAACCACACTATCCTTTTAGAGAGACTGAGGATGGTGGGGAAGGTTTCTGAACATGCCATTCGATGGTTTAGATCCTTCTTAGAGAAACGTCAAAAATGTGTCAGATTGGGAGCTTTCCCGTCAGACCCTAGCATTGTGGAATGCGGAGTGCCACAGGGGTCATCGTTGTCGCCACTCTTTTTTCATTTATATCTCCGACTGGTCATGGAAATTCTGAGACGCCATGGAATGAGCTTCCAATCCTTTGCTGATGACACACTGATTTTTATCACAATTGACAAGGTCGAAGAAACCATTACCAAGATTAGTGATTTCCTTCAGGAGATTAGTGAATGAATGGCCTCTAACCAACTGCAACTGAATGCAGCCAAGACGTAGTTTATCCTGTTTGGTCCTGAGCATGTCGCTGCCACTCTAAAGAATCAGCCACTTCCTAAATTACTGGGAGTAGAACTTAAGTTTTCTAATAAAGCCTTGGCTGCATCTGGCAGGATAACCTGGGCTGTAAAAGCCAAGTTGGAGCCAGGGTGAAAGTAATTTTTTACTCTCTGAGACTTCTTCACAAAAACTCTATCCTATATCCTGGAAGTACATCATGCTCTGGTGGTGAGTGCACTCACCTGTAATAGTTAATTGGTGGGCATCCCAAAAAAGCAACTCAGTAGACTGCAGAGGGTGCAGAATGCAGTGGTTAGGCTGGTTTGTGAACTAAATAAAACCTCTAATGTCTCACCTTCACAACGTTTACTTCATTAGCTCTCTGTTGAAGATTGCATCAAATTCAATATAGCGTGTCTGGGAAATCAGTTTACCCAGGGAAATCAGGATTCTGGACTCCCTGTGCAGTCTTGTAAGGCCTTGAACACGTTTTTGTTTAAATAAAGTTTAGCTCTTCCTGGACCATTGCAATGTTTTTTGGTTTTTTTTGCTCTCCTGGTTGGAATGTTGGTCTACTATAATTCTGGATATCCGCCTTTAGCTAAAGTCATCTGCGCAATTATACGGTTTGGTTAGTTTCGAGCGCACTACAAATTCCTCAAATCAAATCAAAGAGAACTCTCTCTGTTCTAACGTCACTGCTACCTCAGATTCCTCTTCAGGGTCTTCAGTTACTGCTAGGATGGAGGACACACATACTCCCTGTGGGCTTTCCTATTGCGGTGGTTTGTTCAGCAGGAACCGGAAGGGATTTCCCTCACAACACTGACCCCAGCATAGTGGGGCTCCACATTCTGTCCCAGCGCCATTGTATGCCGACACAGATGCTGATAGCATGCCAGGGGTGTTCCCTGGCCCCAAACCTGCCCTGCAGGTGTTTTTGGCTCTGCCAGCGGGAGGTATGGTGGTCCCTGTTGTGTTTGTGTTTGTGGGGCTGTGTCTGTTGAGACTGCACTTATGGTATGAATGAGCACTGCTTTTGTGCTATTTGATATGCCTGTGCTTGCTGCCCAAAGGGACAGGTACATGCAAAATGCCCCTGCATCCCACATATGAAACATGGTCAGGGGAACTCGTACCCCACTCCTCTATATGCTCGCCCTCTCCCTTGTTGGGCGTACCCTGTCCCTTGTGGATATTTTCCACGGGTAGCTACATGCCTCCTTACGGATAGCCCCCCGGTGGTTGCATCCCCCACTATGGTGCATACTGCATTGGTACGTATCCTCCTTCCAGGGGCACTTTCCCTACTGGGAACCCTCTCTGTTGGGCGGGGGCCACTGCAGTGACTTCAGGTATGAGCATGGTCCCTTCTATTGCAAATTTCTCCAACATTTTCTGTCGATTCTACAATTAAAGGAAGGTATCTCAATATGTGTCCAATGTCAATACCCTCCAAGACCCCAGGGGATCTAGAGAGTCTTACAAAATAACAGACCCTCCATTCACTAACTATGCCTACATTCTTTAATCCAATTCAATAAGAAGAGATACTGCAACTCCAATGTTTATACAAAATTATAAAAATACATCCATAAAACACAAACAAGAAATGTTCACATATGTAGATAACCATAAAAACAAACACTGCCCCAACATGCAATGTCACAAATAAGGGTATATATTTCTTTACAATGATTTCTTAAACTTCATGAATACACTAGTGGCGCTAACCCAACTTGTACAGATTACTGTCCTTTCTGCTTAAATGCCAGACAATCACCAGGGGCAATAAGAACATCGTAGGTGTAACAACTAAAGGATTATTTATCCCTGGTTGATTCTTTCACCCTGATTCCCTGGAAGACTTCCCTAATAGGGCTACAAAATATGACACACGTGTCTGTAATTAGACAATATTTTTTAACTTGGTCTTTTAATTAGACTTTCATGTTGAACCCTTCCACACAGGTTTCATAGTACATCTTAATATAGTGTGCCTTGGCAGGACTCTTTACTCTCCTTGTTAATATCGCCAGAACATCTGAATATGTAGTGCTTCGCTGACCTCTTTGTTGCCGAGGTAACAGTCAACTATCCTCTTGTTTATCCAGTAAAAAACGAAAACAACTTTACAAAAGTTGTGTTCATTTAAATACTACTATTCTCTTATGATATAGTCTTACCTCTAGCAATACTGTTATGGCCTTGTCTCCTAGTATTATCTGGGACAGGATTTTGTGTCTTTACTGGTGCCAGATCAAGGGCGTACTGTGCCACATAAAAAGTACCCTATTGCTCAATATCATGTTAAGTAGCCGTTAAATTTATATTGAAAAAACAATTGTATTACTCACATGAAGGCTCCCAATAATGTATTTCCCAAGGGACGTTCTCTTAGGCTTTGCTAAACCTAAGTGGGTTCTGGTTTCAAAAGTGGAGTCCTACAAAGGGGACCACCCACACCATTAATAAATAGGTCTTAGACAGTGAAACCTACTTAAATATCTACTGCCCAACTGCATATTGCTCACCTTACAACGTCGGAGTGGGTATAGAGGATAGTTGACTGTTACCTCGACAACAAAAAGGTCAGCGAAGCACTACATATTCAGATGTGTTGGCGATATTAGCAAGGAGAGTTAAGAGTCCATGGTAGCAGTGTGGCCCATAGTTGGGGGCAGAGAATAGGTATGGAGAGTGTTGTAGGAGAGCCTAAGGAGATGACGTCTGTCTTAGCGGCATTTGGGAAAAGATTATTGTCAAAAATCCAAGCCTGGCCATTAGAGTGGCACATGGCAGTCTGGCGGGGAGCTACTGAAGGCCTGTTGGCAATCACGAATTGAAATTGTCAATAAGGGTGGTGTGCTTGATAGTGTCAAAAGTAGAAGATAGATAAATGAGGATGAGAATTGCTGGACAGGTGTTATCAGGGGACTGCAGAAGTTCATCTCTCTTAAAGAGGGGAGCCTTCCGAGTACAGCTCATAATCTGGAACCCATACTGGTGCTTGTACAACAGGTCATATTCCCAATAAAGGTCAGGAGTTGGGAGCTAGTCATGTTTTCCCTGACTCAGCCAATAAAATGTGTGATAGCAACGGGACAGTAGTTGGCCAGTGCTGCAAGGTCATTAAAAGGCTTTTTGAGCTAAAGCAACATGTAGGTCGTTTTTCCACAACAATGCTCTCAGAAAGGCAGTTCCTTTCTTAGGCAGTAGTAGGCTGTCTTCCTCTACCTCTTCTCCCTCAACCAATGCTGTAACCACACAACCTACTTCTTTGGGACACAGAATCCCACCAGCTACTTTGCAAGAAACAAAAGAGGCTGTTGATCCATATCCTTCAAAAACAACAGTACTCTGTATATACTGCAACACACCACTCTCTTAGGGGGGAGCAATTCGGAAGTGATTTTGAAGTTGTAATCAAGGAGCATGAGAAACCCTGCCCTCTAGTTTAGATTTAACACATGTGCAACATTTTCCCCTGTCCACCTACTCCTCCATATGTGTTGTTTGTGCCCCTTCCCTCATTTCCCTCCCCACCTTACTTTCTGGACCCTCCTGCAAAGAAATACATTTAAAAAACGTAAAAAGGGTTCCTTTAGCTACCACCTTTAACAGTTAAAAAATAGAACTAAAAAATAAGCTTATAGACTCCATCTACTTTACATTTTTCAGTAAAGTAGTTAGATTCAATAGGATTCTCCAACATTCCCATTAGCATGTTCTACTATGCTCATGGAAGTAGTGGACAATTGTATACTAGAGAAAAACAAAAAAGCACAGAAACAAATTTCTGTCTGCTGAAATTCTTCTCTCTAGTATACAATAAACACCATAATACATTGCCGTTTATAACTATCCATAGTCTCTGTATTCCGTTGCCTAGCCCATGCCTTATTAGAAAACCTGTATTGCACATGCACACCATCACACAAAACAGCCCTTCGAATCTTTTTACTGTTATGTTTGTAACACTCCCTCATTGCCTGCTTTAAACTATTCAAACCTATATCCACCAATCACTTAAAATAACTGTACATATAGCTTATCAACATATTAAACTTCCACCCAACTTCCACTTAACAATGTTCTACAAATCTTTTGCATCTACATTTCCCATACTTATACCAAACATTTCTACATAGGCCCTCATTAGGACCCAGGCGTTAAGGGGTTTACGGCGCCGTAAACGGCGCCGACCCTTAACGCCTGATTCCAAGGTCCCTTTGCGGGATGGTGATTTTAACGCCTGCTTTTTGCAGGCGTTAAAACCCATGCCGCAAAGGGACCTTGGTGCTAATTACGCCACCGTAATTTACGGTGGCGTAATTAGCGCCTTTCCCCATTCCCATTATGCCCTATGGGGCAAAAATGGGAATGGGGAAGGGTAAAATGGGAAATGGGGATTTACCGCCCCACTCACCTCGGAATGGGGCGGTAAATCCGCCAACCACCATGGCGTAAATGTAGTTTACGCCATGGTGGTAAGGGTACGACCCAAGCGGTAACTTACCGCCTGGGTCGTAATGAGGGCCATAGTGTTCCTATAAATGCACATATGCATTGTGCATAAATAAAAGGGGCGGTACGCATGTACAAATGTTCATAGGAACTGAGGAGGGAAGTGCCAATGGATGCCAAGGTGGAAGGCCTCTAGCTAACTGCTGGGGCAGAGGAGTCCCAAGGGTGGGGTACATCTTCACCTTAACGCCCCTTTAACAAAGTTTTTCCTGTCAACTGAATACGTTTTTATAAGTGAAACTGTTTCATAATTTTACATTACTGTACATAAGTTAAAAAATCCCTCTTTTAACATATATGAAACAACTCTAAACCTCCTCTAACAAACATATTTTTTGCAACGCATACTTATGTGAGTCATTATTAGCAAAGCATACCCCAATAGGCAAATCAGAGCAGATATTTGTTCTTGCCGAATGCCAGGCCCTCTGCCCAGGTCAAAACAGTTAAATCACTATTTGTTGTGCTTACATTTCGACAATTTAAAAAAAAATTAAAACACAGGACAGATTTCTAAAATCATCCTTTCACGTCCTTGCTAATGCGCCTGGCACAACTTTGTTGCAATCCCACCCAGCACTCTGGGCTACAGCCTCAAGGAGATTTTGTGCTCACATTTAAATCAGAGTAGGCATTCTTACTTGCCAATGAACAGGCCCATTGTCGTTGTAACAAAACATATATCACTATTTTGTGTGACACTGCCGACGGCAGAAAAGTTATATCACTACTTCACACTTTCCAAAAAACAAAAAACACTGGACAGATTTGCAAAAGCATCCTTTTAGGACCTTGTTGATGCTTCTCAGGCACGTTTGCCGCAATCCCGTCCAGCACTCTGCACTTCCCCATTTCAACCTAGAGCTTCGGCCATGCTGCATGCGCAATAAGTAACTCAGAGTAGGCATTTGTCCTTGCAGAGTGGCAGCTCATTGTCCATGCACCAAACTCATATCACTATTTTTTGAGCATACATTTGGACACTTTGGAAAAATAAAGCACAAAATAGATTTGCAAAATCATGCTTTCAGGTCCTTGCTGATGCTCCTTGCGCAGGTTTGTTGTCATTCAGTACAGCACTTCAAGCTGTAACTGCAAGTGGAATATGTCTACCCATTCAAACCTATGACATATGATATGATAAGGCCTTTATAACGCACCTATACACAAGTGTCATTCAGATCGCGCAAGTGCAGGGGAAGGGGGAAAAGGAAAAGTGCAGAGTGGGATGGGGGTGGGGACAGTGCAGTACATGGGAACAAAATAACAATATGAGAAGTAGGGCCAGCTGGTGGCAAGTGCAAGGGTAAGTGCAGTTCGGGTGTCAAGTGCTGGTGGGGCACTGTAGGAATACAGAAAACAGTCCCCAAGTGCAGAGGTTGCCAGGGAGGCAGTGCATGTGTGTAACTGGTGGGGGAGGGGACCTGGACCTGAGATCAGAGGGTGGCCAGGTAACCAGTACAGTTCAGCCAGGAATTCAGCAGGGGAGAGGAGGAGAGAAAGCAGAAGTAAAAAGGAAGGTTTTGAGGTGCTTCCGGAACCGGTGATGGTTTTTCTAAAGTTTCAGAGAGGCAGGGAGGCTGTTTCAGTGGGCGGCCATAGCTGAGAAAAGAGATCTACCACCAATTTGTTGCTTGGAGAAGCGACTGACCCTGAAGGAGTTGGAGGCGGATGAGCGAGGAGCTCGAGAAGGAAGATATTTAGGAAGAGAGAGTTGAGGTATTGAGGCCCCAGGACCCAGAAGGCCTTGTGAACAATGCAGAGGGTTTTGAACTTAATCCTCGCAGCGACTGGGAGCCAGTGAAGAGATTACAGTCCTGGAGCGATATGATCCCTGGGCTTGAGGCCAAGGACAAGTCTTGCAGTCCTGTTCTGGATGAGTTGTAGAGGGCGGAGAGTAGAAGCAGGCAGATTTAGAAAGAGGCTGTTGCAGTAGTCCAGCCTGGAGAGAACCAGAGATCTGGAGACAGTGAGCTTCTGGGGGAAAGAGAGGAAAGGAAGAAAACCTCTGAGGAGGTGCAGCTGGTAGTGTGACTTTTTAGAGACATCAGAGATGTGAGGAGAGAAGGAGAGTGTGGAGTCGAAGATGACCCCAAGGTTTTTAGCCTAGCAGGTGGGAGCAGGAAGTGGGCCAAGAGCGGGAGGCCAGAGAGTGACAGGAAAGGAGGGATCAGGTGTGCAGATGAGGAGAATCTCAGTCTTACTGGCATTAAGGCAGAGATCGTTGGCGGCACACCACTCCTGAACCTAGGGATCAGCCATGCTGCATGCCCCAATAATCAAATCAGAGTACACAATTATCAAGTAATTGCAGAGCGATAGAATGGGTAAATCACTGCGCTTCATTTAGTACTTTAAACAGATTCCCTGGTGCTGGGGATGGGGTTCTATTGTGAAGGGTCCTTTCCTTCTTCATGTGTTAGGTTTCGAATAGGAGAGCGAGCCCTGTTCACCTCAGCACTGGGCTATGCAATAAGTAACTTTTGTCGAAATGAAGCAGTCTTCAAAACCATTCTTGATGTTATGTTTATGTTGAAAGTCATCCGACACGTAATTCGACTCTCTACAGTTGTTTCAAGGCATGTGGATTGTGGGCCAGTCATTGCTGCATCCACGAGTCCGGCATCCAATCCCAATATCCTTTCTCACTATGGTCACAAATAAGGGTGCTTAATGATTTCAAGGGGGGACCTGATGACCACATGGGCACCTGGTTCGGCATGCTTGGTGATTATCTGCTGATTAACATTGTCTCAGAGTGTATGCAGAAATATTCACAGCGATCTGTTGATGCAATCCTGTACAGCACTTCGGGTTGTAGCCCCGACAGAATTATAGCCACAGGCAAAATTTATTTTCCCATTCAAACCTATCCTGATTTTGGAAAACGTCACCACATAGCCAGTCCCTGGTAGCCATGCCCACTTCAAGCCCATTGCTAGTCTTTCGTGGTCATAGCTCAGATGATCTGGCCAGTGCCCATGGCCACCGGCTATACCTCAGTCTCCAAAGGTATATCAATATTTTTTGTACCTACATTGACACTTTTCAAAAAATAAAACACAGACACTTTTGCAAAACCATGCTTTCAGGTCCTTGCCAATGCTCCTTGCACAACTTTCAAAATGTACATACATAAAATAGTCATATAACTTCGCTCCCAGTTGACAAAATCCAATCAGACTTTGCAGAAAACTTCACAGTTTGGTCTATAAACTTTCTAAAATCTTTTGTGCTCATTCATCAAACGGCAATAAAGTTATAAGCCATCTAAAAATGTTGAAAACCCCCTTGTATTCCCCCCTCTTCACAAAATCCCAAAAAAGTTTGCAAAAACATTAAAATCTGGGTCTTAAATCTTTTTGCAAACCCTTGTGCAGATTCGTGAAATGGCACCACATTTCTAAGCCTTTCAAATAATTTGGGATCCCCCTCTAATTTGGTTCCCTCTTGCCAAAATAGCACTAAACTTTGTAGATCCATTCATGGACATGTCTAGAATGATATCACATCATTTCAGGCAGTTTCATTGAATGATGGCAAAGTTATATGACATCAAACTATTGCTTTTCACCAACCCTGTTATGCAAAAATATGTATGGATGCCCCCGAACAGCTGAGATGTTCGCAAACATCACAGGGGTGTCCCGAACTGTTCACGGACTGCAGAGATGAAAAACTGCATGTTGTTTTGCTTTTTATAGACAAATCCCATCTCATCCACATCACTCCTCACCCCCGCAGAGAATGTTTCATTAGTTTGACAAGTGCAATGTTGTGTTTTTTATATGTTTGAACTGTAGTGCTTGTGAACTACGGGCACTGTCCGCGAATCCAACATGGCAGCCATTTAAAAAAATATGACGCACTTTGCGCTTTTCCCCATCCAATCAGCTGGCGCGTCCGAATTCTATGGACCTCACAACACCTCCAGCACCAATCAGAGGCCTTTCCACAGCCCGAACAAGGAAGTGAGTCCGCGAACCGAACCCAGATATCACTATTTTTTTTACCTACTTTTTGCCCATTTTCAAAATAACTACTGGACGGATGTACACTAAATTTACAAAAGCACACTTTTGGGACCAAGCCGCCACACCTGGTGCAAATTTGGTGAAAATGCGTCCAGCGGTTTGGTCTGTAGGCATGAGCACATTTTAGTTTCCATTGCTTCTGTGGGGAAAACCACACATTTTGAGACCCCCTGTACCTTTGCTCTCCCTGGATGAAACCTCACCAAACTGAGGGGCCATACACTTTTTTTGGAAAGTTTGGTAAAGATTCGTCTAGTGAAGAGTGAAGTCAGAAGCCGCCCAAAAAGTGCTCTTCCTATGGGTTGAGCAACTTAACCATAAAAACAATAATAATATATGACATTTATTTTATTAACTGTGTTTTTCTCTTTGTATATTTTATCGATTAATGGTGTGTTTACCAGTAAAGCTTTAAAAGTAAAATAAATGTTAGACTGAGGAAGCAGCCCTGCTCCATAACAGCCAGTAAAGTAGGCCTGGCCGAATTGAGGGTAACCTTACCAAGATTTAGCAACACAAATGGCTATAGGTAGAGGACATGGCACTCAGAAGGAGTATGGATGGACAAGTGTGTGTTTGCCCAAGCATATATGTTTGCATCCATCTGCCAGTGAGAAAGGGAGGGATGAAGACAGGTGGGGGAGGGGGAAGAAAGAGAGAGAGAACAATTCTACTCAGGATGGGACTTTGTCTTCACAAAGAAACATGGGTGCACATGTACAGGAATACACATGCATGTGTACGAACATGTGACTTTGTGTATAACAGGTCCCTGCGACTCCATGTAAATGTATTTATATAAAATAGGGCATAGTATCAAGCTGCTACTTAAGGATCAGAATACTGATCCTTGGGAATCTGCCTTCAGTGCGCGAACCCTGCATAGAAAGTCCATGCAAGAAATATGAGTTGTATGGGACAATAGACATTTAAAACTACACGAAGATGTTTCTTTCGTTCCCCACAATTTCTGCAACATAGAATGCTAGTGTGTAAACCTCCCTATATGTAGATATTGGGCAAAGTATGTGCATTACTGCGGGTTAATCAGAACTCTCAAGATTTTCATGGCCAGGCGTGAGAAGGCCTTCCAGTCCAATGTTTGCTCAGATTTCTGGGACTTTTAGTTTTCCTAAATTTCAGATGGCAAAGACAAACACTACAAGACCCAGAATACAAGAGGGGAAAACATGACACACTTGGCAACGGGAAACCAGAGGGCTCTAAATGGGCAACACTTAACTCTTTAATCACTTATTGTGGGCACTGGGCAATATGTGTGCAATACTTCAGCATTGAAGGCACTGGTAAAAATGTGAGCATTGAGGCCGCATTGTGGACACTGCATAGTGCTGGGGCATGCATATGCTAAATATTGTGTTAATATCACATTGTTAACACTGGGGACATGTGTGTGTCGGAACGGCAGACACCAAGCTAGTATGCTTGCAGATGGCACCATATGAATCGCACATTCATTTGTTGATATTGGGAAAAATGTGTCTTTCACTGCAGCATTGTAGGTACTGGACAATACTGCAATATTGTTGAAGCTTGGCTAATATGGCAGTACTATGGCATGGTAGAAACTGGAAACATGCATTGCTGCAGGATTGTTGAAATTGGTAATACATGTTTGCCAAGGCATTATGAAAAGTGGCACTGAATGCAGAAGGGTATTATGCATTCTGAGCTGTAATCCTCTGATATTTGTTTAATTATTAACTGTTCTCCTTTCACTCATGCCTGCAAACTATCAGATTAGTTTGCTTTAACATGCATCAAAGGATAAAACCTTTCCTTATGCGTTCTAAGTGAAGAAGCCCCCACATCCCTGATTAACTGTCATTGGGCCTCATCACGAGCTGGGCGGTATCCCAGCAGTAATACCGCCCAACGGTAATTGGATTAGCACCAGCCAGTCCAGCATTATTAGCGCCGGATCACAGGTTGAGCGTTAGCCATTGGCCATTGGGGCCATTGGACACAATGGGGCATTTTCGGCGCAAATACCACACGCTGATACAGCCGTCGGTAATTGCACCGAAAACAATGCGATTGATGTAATGTACGTCTGCAGGCACATCGGGTCAGCTAGAGCAGGTTACTTTATTCCAGCTACATCAAGATTACACTAAGATGACTGTGTGAAAACAAACCCAGGTGAGGGCTCTCCAACTGCCCGAGGCTGGAACCTTAGCTACAAACATTCTCTCACTCACACCATAACATTCTCACTAACACACCAAACATTTTCTCATACATCACCAGGTTCCTGCATCCATCCCAGGGATTATGCAACACATCTCCCTTCCTTCCAGATCTCACCCATCACAGAGGGCACATCACAATACATTGCCTTTCTTCACAATGCAAGCATCCATCACACACATCCACACGGGTATGTACACATCACAAACACACACACAGTAGCACTCACACGGTGCACCTTTTTGTTTGAGAGGCGCAACTCAGAAAAGAAACATGACGGAAGGCATCCCTTCCTTTCTACACATGCTGAATCTCCATACATAAACCATTCTCAGATGGCGGAAGGCGTACTTACCCCCCTATCTACACAGGATTGACATCACCACCATACTCAGACAGAAGAAGGCATACTTATCCCCCTATCTACACGGGATTGACATCACCACCATACTCAGACAGCAGAAGGCATACTTAGCCCCCCATCTACACGGGATTGACGTCACCTCATGGCAACCACTCTCACACAGAAAGAGTAGTCCCATACTCACATCATCTCATGTACCAATGATCACCCCACGCACCAAAATAGTGGTCCCATACACCAACTATATAGATGCAGCCTTCAAAAAGCGTGGTGCCACCTTGTACCCATGACCTCCCCAAACACTGGAAGGGATGATCCCATCCCTTCAACATACTGATAGCTCATTCAATGAGCATGGTATCGCTCAGTACCAATGACCACACCTCACACCGGAGAAGTCACTACCATAACATACATACCTCACTGAAACTCTACTCAATGAGTGAACACTTCCCACTCTTGAAATATTCAGACAATTACCTATTTATATTTGGCAATGACCTAAAAGTCCATAGCTGTGTAACAGCTCTATACCTAAAATTCCTCGAAACAGGTTAAACTAGCCCACACTCTCAACGCTCAACATTTTAACCTAAAAGTCCCTTTACTTTTAATGGCGATGAAGTTCATTCCCTAGAAATCCATGGCTGGTTGCATTTAAAAGACCCCAGCGTTCAAATTCTATGAAGTTAATAATCGAAAAGTCCATAGGTTGCTTGCACCTCTAGCCTGTAAATCCTATTAAGATCAATATTAATACATCAAACCTCCAGCAATGCACTAACACATTCCCAGATGCTGCCGTCTGCACCAAGTTTCCTGCATTGTTATCGCAGTCATCATAGGACCATAACCAGTGATGAGCATGCTTCACACACAAACACTCAAATAATGCAGCACACAGTGTTCATTGCTCCTTCCTTTCTGTTTCATCCAACATGTGTCCTGGATTGACAATTTAAAAAAAAAACATCTTCATGAATTCAAAATACAGAATTACCTCTGAAACCGTTAGTGCTGGGTACTTCTGTTATCTCTTCTAGCCCACACGGAGGCTGTTCCTTCCATGCAGCGCTGTGTAAATAGTACCTCATCTCTGCAGAAAAGTATCTTCATGAACTCAAAATACCAAATTAGCCATTAGCGCTGGGCATTTCTGTTATCCCTTCTAGCCCACGCTAACTGAGACTATTCCTGCCCTTCAGCGCTGTGTAAACAGTACCTCATCTCTGCCAGCACTTCACTCTCCGCATCACTAATGCCATTGATTTTAGTTATGATCGCAAACTTTTGATCCCATCACCTTGCGACCACATTCTTTTGCACTACTTGTAGCAGACATGTTGTGTTCCACTTTGATAGAACTTTAACCATGGGTGCACCCGAACATAAATGGCCGGGCTGGCCAGGTATTCCTTACTCGCCCCCTCCTTCTTCCTGGATGACACGTTGGAACACGGAACACAGCTTGCAGCAAGCTAATTAGCATCGAACGCGTGATGCCGCTCCCACATTCTAGGGTTCTTTACTCAAATGCGCCAAAACTTCCTGGAACAGCCACATCATCACCGTAGAACTCCAAACATCAGAGCTCTGGCACCATGAGACAGAGACAAGCGTATTCGAATGCTCAGTGCACCAACTCCCTTTCTGCTCCAGTGATGTCACCGTTGCTACTCCGACCACAGAGCCCAATGGAGCTCCGACTCCCAATGACTTTCCTGACACCAACACAGCGTCAGGTAGGACACAGATAATATTACATTCTAACGCTGATCAGACTGCAGCCACGGGTGCCCACTTTTACTCCCTTTTCCTCCTTGTATTCTTAGGCAACACTCTTCATGGCTCCATATATCTTCCCACTGTACATATTTAGTTTTAAGGGCAACTGCTAAGTTACTCTTCTACAGCCTTCTGCCACTTGTCCTTCACAACGCCTGGGCTTTATAAGTGTGGCAAGATAGCTCTGATCACAATGAATTTTATGGGTACAGCATCCATCACACAAAAGCCCTTTCTTCTTCTGCCCTGGAAAGTACCTCTACCCTGGGTCTTCTACTGGAGTACATGACCTCTTTCTTCGCCCTGGGTCGTCTAATGAGGTATAGCTCCCCCTCATTCTTCCCCCTGGCTGAAGGGACTTACTTGTGAGAGCAGTGGTACCGCCTCCTTTTCTGCACCCCCCGCAGCAGCCTAGTCACCTTACATTCTTCTTCTTCCAGGTAGGTTATTTTCCTGGCCTCCCAGAAAGACCAGCTCATCCCCATTGATATAATGTAAGTCTGCAGGCACATCGGGTCAGTTACAGCATGTTACTTTATTCCAGTTACATCAAGGTTACACTGGCTCCCATCACCCAGGCATGGACTCTCCAACTGCCTGAGTCTGGAACCTTAGCTACAAGCATTATCTCACTCACACCATAACATTCTCACTGACACACCAAACATTCGTTCATACATCACCAGGCTCCTGCATCCATCCCAAGCACTATGAAACAGCACTAAATGGGATTTTCAACTCCAGCAAAAAGCTGGAGGTAGAACAGCCCATTTAGCACCCAACTCATGATTGGGCTGCCCTTAAATGTGGCGGTAATACCATTACCCCGCGCATTTAAGGGCTACCGCCCAACTCGTGCTGAGGCCCATTAAATACTATACAGTTTTCACTGACATTACTGCACCAGTGTGCTTCAAAATGCATTAACCCAAACATGTCACCATAAAATAAGATTACATTCCCATTTATTTTTTACCAATTCCCTATAAAATGCACCATAGACCCAATAATGTCCCTTCTGTTGCTACTCAGTGAGTTGTGAAAACTTGTGGATTGAAAATGTGGGCCAATTTTATTTTTTGGGGTGTCCAGGATTATTTTGTGTCCCAGTCCTGTGCTTAGTTTCCATTTATCTTAATGCTTCCAGCTGACACAATCTTGTGTGATCGCATGTTATCCGTGTATTTACCATTTATTTTTATTAATATTATTATTATTGTTGTGTTTATTAAGTGCAGACCTGGCTTCGAGAAGCAACGGAGCGCTTTACATAGGTATGCAACGATACAGATACATAACTGAGTGCTTTACAGAGGTAACAACAGAAGAGATAGAGCATGGGGTAGGATACAGAGGGGCACAGACGAAGGGCACAGCTGTGCCGGGTGGCGGGGAGGATAGAAGAGGGCGGTGTCTAGCGAGTCAGGGTGTGCGGGGACGAGGTGATGGCCTAGGTGTTGAGGAGGAGAGACTCCTTGAAGAGGTGGGCCTTTAACTTATGGAGGGCCACCTGCATAACACTATATATTTCTCACACTTTTAAATCTAAGACATGTGTTTTATACGGCCCATATGCTGATCACATTCAAGTGAAAGATATGCAAAATTCTGGTTGGCTCTTTTTAAATCAGATAATAATTCCCCATTCTCACTGCTTAATCCCCGAATTTTCTTCCCTAATTGTTTAATCCCGCTTTTAATAATTCTTCTTTTCATTGGATATAGAGGGTGGGCTTTTTTAATTGCTGCAATCATTCCTCTTCCTGTACTTGCAGAGTTTGTAATTCTTGTACCACCCTACGGCATTCTTTCTCTGCCTGCACAAACTGAAACCACTTCCACTTCGTCATTTGGAGGCAGCGTGTCATCTGATTAGTTGTTTTCCTTAAGCAATGCAAGTTCCTGCTGTAGTTGGGCATGTTGAAATTCATTAACACAGATCACCTTTTTCTTCGTCAAAGCGCCTTGATCTTGGACCACACATTTTAGAAAAAAAAATAATGTTCCTGCTAATTTGACAATACACGCCATCTCTAATTTCCTGTCTAAATCAGAGGCTAGGCATGTCACGCCACTATGTATTTAGATCGCCTTCCTAAGAGTTGTACAACGATTCTTTGAGGATCTCATGTGTCAATTTTTGATGCCATATCTGTTTGTGAAGATCAGCTCCCCAGGGAAAAGATCTTTGCCTTGGTGTATTACCTCAAATCATCAGCATTAACTTCAGCTATCTAAAAGACATCTATCATACGCTGACACTACAAAACATGCAAACACGTGTCTGTCTACCATATAGTTACTTCCTTGTCTTGGAAGGAATTTCCATCTGTCCAGTGCTTAAAACCTTACGGTCACCAGATAACTTTTAACCTATAGAAATCTCCCTGTAGAAGTATTTCAGATTTATAATGCTTGCCAGATTCACTGAGACCAGAAATAATAGCTTTGCAATTCATGTGTCAAAAGTCCCAACTTCAAAGTTTGAGATACCTGTCACTCCTCAAACACTACCTATTTGCCAGTGTGATGGAAAAACCTCACAATCCAATTCTTGCTGATTTTAGTCAATACCATGAATGAAATCCCAATCTCACACTCATTGACGCCCAGTGACTTCCCCAAATGTAGTCCTGCCATCTGCCTACCTGAAGGCAGCTCATCTGTCTCGAGACAAGGAATTATTCTCCAAAGGATCACAATACAATATAATTAATCAAGGAGTAATAGAATATAATTTCAAAACATGAATTAATTCCAATCTAAAAACATGCCTTCACCATGCAATTCAGAACACAATAGCTTTCAGTTAATATTACAGCATTACATTTGGCAAGTAAAAATGATACCAGAAACAGAATACCATTCTGTGAGGATGACTCGAGGCATAAGAATTAGAAATCAAATAGGAAAACACATAGGGTTAATGAATCCTTTGTTTCAAGATATGTTCAATGGGGTGAGACAGATCCAGAGTTATCGTCAGGGGAGTCCCGGAATAATTATGTTCAATGAGACAGGAAGGACATTACATCACTTTTTGGGAAATCACTGAAAACATTCTTATTTCAGTGAATAGCAAGGTAACAGGGCACTTTTCAGGTATAACTATGGCTAACCTAGAATTCAATCTTCCTTTTTTTTTTCATGCAAATCTTGTTCTTAGGTTTCCCCGCGTCCTGATGCCCGCGGGCTTTCGGCGCGTTAAAAGCACAAAGAAATAGAAATAGAAAATGAATCTATTAAATCAATACGTATTCATCATTATCCCGGAGGGTTGCAGAATGAAGTACTTGTGCAATTTAATATAGATGTGTACAATATCATTATACAACCACACCAATTTTCGTTCATAAAGCTACAACATCTTTGGTGTCAGGGACATCATATGGGTTGGCCAGAGGGTGCAACCGTGACCCCTGTGGTCACATCAGTGACCCCTGCGGTCTCCCCGGCGACCCCTGTATTAAAATATGTTTTTTTTTTTAAATATGTAAAAAGAAATTGAAAAAAACAATGTTTTGGGAAAAAATGGTGCTCCTGTGTTGTAGCCCCCCGCAACCTTGCAAATTCCTGCAGGATTGTCATGCAGGGGAGCCATTCAATGGACATTGCCCTCCAGTCCAAGATAGCCAACTATTTTCCAGTACATTTTGGTATTATCCATCAGTAAACAAAGAGGCCAGTCCCATCTCTTTGTTTATGTAGGCGCAGAGGCTACCAGCCTTCCAGGAGGGCTTTGTGAACCGAGGGCTCTGAAACCAGGAAGCAAACCAAGCGACCGCGGCATACGAAAAGGCGACCATGCAGGGATGGTGTCTCTTGAATTGGCGGGTGGAGTCTACCTGCACTCGCTCTGTCAAGTAGCAGGTTTTGAGCCGTGCCGGTCGGGCCGCGGGACCTGACCCAAAGGGACTGAAGCAAATGATAGCTTTGAGTTGTTGCAGGGTACAGAGGGTATAACAAATCGGCAGAAGTGGGATGGCTAGAGCTATGCAGGTCTGTTGGAAAAGTGGGGGAGCGGGGGACGCCGCCATGTTTGTTTTGATAATCCAAGGTCTTAAGTATTTTGGAAAGCTTTAATGGTATCCTTAAGAGCACATTGTTGGAACTGGTAGGTTTCCACCTCCTCCCACAATGTAGTATGTACAAAATAGTATTGGATGTCTATTAAGTCATAATGCAATTTTAGGTAAATTGCACATGCCGTTTGTATAATTGTAGTTTTTCGCCTAACCTCAGCACGGTCCATACAATGAAGGACCGTGGAATGTGTACACTTTGACAGTGTTTGCCTCCACGACCACGCACATCAAGGTACTAACGTACAGCTCAGTGAAACCTTTGTTTAGAACGGGTCTTAAGATTTCTGCATCAGGTTCCATCCACCTAATAAGCCAAATCGTTCCCAGAGACTACATTTTAGCATTCTCTTAGCAAGTCTTCAGCACCCAAAAATAGTGCTATGTTGACTTGAATGGTACCCCCTGTCAATAGGTTGAGAGGTATGTCTTCAACCTCTTTGTACCGAAACAGCTGACCTACTATGTTTGTCTCTCAACTTCCTGTGCGGCCAGCTACTCAGGGCCCACATTCCCTGTCAAGTTTTTTTTTTTTTTCGAGCGATTTGTCTCCTCGATCGCTGCCGTTTGTAACCACAAGAAAATGTTAACACCCTTAAGGACACCTGATGGCTAGGTTCTTGATCTATAACCGTGGTTAACTCCACCTCCCTTGTGATAAACCACAGAAAAACAAGGGGTTCTTCCCATATTTTCTCACTTCTTGTATGTTAATGCCCTCCCTACACACCTTATTGAGCAGATTCAACACAATACATCCATTCAAGGTAAGAGTGGCAATAGTCTCAGAAGAGATGAAAGATTATAACAATATCAGCATAACTATCATTCCTACCTAAGCAGCTCCACCGTAACCCACTTGTATCTGAAGTCAACTGATTAATATGGGGCTCTCTGATGTGCGTGCAACGTACAAGTCATAACTTAAAAATCCTGTCAGGTCTGACCAAGCCCTCATGGTTGATGAATCAAGTGCCATTGAGGTTGGTAATAAAATCAACTATGACATCAGTGCTTGATGTGGGAGGATTATGGCCTGAAGTACTATATGGGAACATGCATTCACTAATCATAGCATAACTAAGAATGTCTTAGCAAGGTTAGCAGGATCACATTATAAACCGATTATTGGCAATTTCTTAATATGGAAATGCAGTTCTGCTCCAGTATTGTCTAATTTTCAATGAGAATTTCAAATCTGCAAAGCTGGTGGGAACTATTTTCTTCTTGGATTAATTTATGATGTAAAAACCGTGCCTCAAGTAGGTGGCCTATTACCCTTGGGCAATATGAGCCACATGTATTTTCTTTCCATTGCATGGCATCGTTTGGCCTTGGACGTCTGCTTACATTCTCAGTAATTTGGAAAAATGGGCCTATACACACTGATATTAATTCAAAATATGGTGATACATTCTTGTATGAAATATATATCATATTACAGTGATATTGTAACCATATGTTTCTAGTGTACTGAGGAACAATGCTATGTGATGCCACTTCCTGTTTTGTCAAAGGGTGAAAGGTTGTGTGCCATCACTTCTTGTGATGTCACTTGGGGGCAGGGTCAAAGACATCACTGACTGTGATGTCATCAGAGGTCAAGGGTCGTGTGATGTCACTTCCGCATCCCTGGCATTTTGGTGAAATGACATCCCTTCATCTGCTGGGGAATCCCCTCAACGGGAGGAAGTCATAGTTGTGCCCATCTCAGGAACTGGTCTTCCTTGGGGTGTGTTGGAGCACTACTGTTGAGCAGGTTTTTCCTACCACCGAGAGGCTTCTGTTACTCCACAAGCTGGTGGGGCACTTTCTGGCCAGCACAAACACCTCACAGAATCCTCTTTTTCCGGCTGGGGGCTACGCCGAAGGGCTATACGATTCATGGAGCATGGTCCAGGATAGAGTCCCTCCTACATATGAATCTGCTTGAGCTCTGGGCAGTGGGCTTTACCCTAAAGGCATTTTTGCCCCTCATCAAGGACACGTCACCCAAGCCTCTTGCCCAAGGTGGTCTCTCTGTTCCATCTGAATCAAGAGAACTGCCTTCCGGTGTTCTTCCCGAACCTACATTCTTTGGGCTTCAAGAGGGTTCTCAAGTTTTATCTCTCTTGGATGAAATCCTTCAGGAAGTCTGAGGCATTGTTTGTGACTTCTTGGGGCTCCTCACGCGGCTCTCAGGCTTCAAGGTCTCCTATCGCCCATTGGATGTTTCAGGCCATTTCGAAGGCGTACACAGCCAGGGGCAAACCTGTTCCTGGGGTGATTCATGCACATTCGGTCAGAGCTAAGGCCACAGCGGTCATGTTTCAGAGACATGCTTCTTGGGATGTCATCATCAAGGCAGCTACTTGGGCCACTCCATCAGCCTTCTGTGTGCACAATTCGCTGGACACCAGCTCCAGGCACGATGCAGAGTTTGCTCTGGCAGTTCTGACAAATCTTTTTTCTTCATCCTAGATATGAGGCAGGTTGTCACAGCTCCACCCTATGTTCTTATTCGGTGGAAACACCCACATGGATGGAGGAAAGGGGACGGGGCCTTCCCCCACTAGTATGCCATATAAGTAATATGTGTAGCCAGGTATCTAAGCATCCGATGTGTTCAAAGGGGACAGAGGTGAGGCGCTGCCGTCGCACGTTATACTAAATTTAAAAGGAAGCTCATTATTTTCACTGCCAAGGGTTCCGATACTGTTCCCAAGTTGGGGACAACCCACAAGGATGAAGGAAATGGGACTATGACTACTCTAGTTTCTAGCAAGAGTGTCACAGAAAGAAAAGAAAAGAAAAGAAAGGTTATCTTTCCATTGCAATGCCATTTGCTAGATGTAGGCACAAGATGTGTCTAGTTAATGAAACTTAGTCATTGTGGATTTCCACTCTAAGCTAACTGGCTAAGCGGAGATGTTCTTATCACTTCTCTCTAGCATTCTAGTGTTGCCTCCCAGGCAATCACTACAATCAACCAGACTATTGTAATGTTTCCAAGTTTCAACTAAACCAATGTGTTACGCTCACCTGGTTCCCACAGGGGCGTCGATCGGACCCGGACAGCTGCGGTCTCCACCAACATGATACGTAGTGCAGAGATGACAGTCTGGACTGGCCCGCCTAATCTTGTCTGCTGGATCTGTAGAAATATTCTCCTGCAAGTGGAGAAAGGGATTTAGCCACCCGTGGACTTTAGTGATGGCCCCATCCTCAACTGTTCTCGTTCTCCCACTGATCACCTCCGATATCCCTTTTAGTAACCTCACCTTATGTTTTTAAATGATGAGCTCTCCATCCTGCATGACATGCAGGGGCGCGTAGATACCAGTTACTTCACTGATTTGAAGGTACTGGAGGAGTTCCGGAAGAATATTGGCTCCAATGTTTATAAAGTTCAAAGAGTTCAATATGTCCGATGTTCACTCTTGTTCCATTCCCTCGTTAGATTGCAGCTGGCTCCAAGAGAATATTGCCTGGAGGCAGCCAATGGAGTTCAGGTAAAAGTCTGTGTTATCAAACACTGTCCGGTAAAAGTTGCATGAATTTAACTTGTTGTTTTCTCTCCCTTTATAGGTGCGGCATAAGAAGATGCGGCGAATTAAAGAGTAATGCCTCCGGTGATAAATCAGGTAAGCCTATGGTGGCAAAAGAGATTGTCTTTGTCGGTTCTCACGGCTCACCTTGTGTTTTCTTTTGTTTTTCCTTCCAGATGCTGGGTTTCAACGAAGAAAATGATGGAGGCAGCGCCGAGTCAAAAGATGCTGTGGACTGGTGAGTATAATACAGCGCTGCTGCTGGCGATGCGGCGCGTGCTGGAATAATGTCCTTTCCAGGCTCGGAGATGTGCTGGGTCCGGAATCAGGTAAGGAATCAAATAAAGTTTGTTTTCTAACCTTTTCTTCCTCTTTATTCTAGGAGCTTTGGATTCGAGGCGGGCGTGGAAGAAGACTGGATGCTGACTGCAGGCACGGTGAGCGTCACGCTGCTGGATGCAGAATAACGCGAAGCGTGTGCTGCTGTTCGGGTGTGGTTTAAATAGCCTCCAAAGTAGTTCCAGGTAAGAAGTTCCCTAGAGCCACGCCCGAGTAAAAAATAGTCCCTGTAAGAAAATAGTCCCTGTAACAAAATAGTCCCTGTAACAAAATAGTCCCATCCAGGCCTCATGTAGGATTGGGCTCTTTTGCAGCATGGTCTGCATCAGGTAAGTAAAGTCTATGAGCCTGGCACCTATGGCGCCAGGACTGATTTCTATGATGAGCCTGGCACCTAAGGCGCCAGGACTGAACCCAGACAGCCCCTAGCCGGGGCTGCTGAGGTTTAAATAAATGTCTGGATGCCTGCTCCCGGAGCTGATGGCCTTGGTCCTGATGCCCGGGGGTAGGCATCATGACACAGGCCCTCATTACGACCCTGGCGGAAATCGAAAAACGATGGCGGAAATGCAATACCGCCATCGAATAGCGCTCGGTGCGATTATGACCCGTCACCGTAAAGTACAATGCCATTAGCGACACCGTAGTGAACGCCAACGCTAACTGCACCAAGTACGTGCACGCGCGCCATGCAAAACCGTAATTACCACCATGGCGCAACGGTACGCGAATTCTGACCCTAGCGGACATTTACTTAACGCCATCAAGCATGGCGGAAAGTACCATTCCGCCATGGTGAGAATTACGGCATCGTGAACCAACCGTAAATGGCCCTACTGAGTGCCTGTACACCACTCCTTGCCCACATTGCACAACTCCTCGTAGGTGCAATGAAGTTACACAATGCAACCAGTGAAATGTACAAGTCACCCATGCATGCCAACGAACAAATGAATGTAGGGGCTCCAAGTGCCTTGTGAGTGGCCATCCATATTTGGCATGTCATCATTGCCGTACTGATGCAGCACAGGCATGTGAAGGTTCAAGTACAGCAATATGAACTGAAATATGAGACAAAACAACAACAGGCCCCCATCGCTTGACACCAGTGTAAGGCAACATTCAAAGCAGTATCCTGAGGGAGACTGCACCAGCCCTGTACTCTTGCCAGTAAACAAACCAACCATCAGCATAAGCATGTACCACACAAGTTGGCAGAGTGACTGAGCAGCCAGGCTCATCTCAAGAGGGGCCAATGGGAGCTGCAGGGCACAGATGGCACGAATACAGAAGCTATTCCAATGGACATGACCTCAGTCTCCCTCCAAGAAACGCACGCAAACACAGGCACCTGTGACCAGCCATATTCTGATAATCACATCATTCCACCAATCCACCTGGCTGACCGGCATCTGTTACACAAAAGCTAATCCCCCGCCCCTGAGCATGACATCATTAAAACAGTCATAATGGCAGCCCCTATCCCTGACCTTACTGGGCTTCGTAGGCAAACGCGGCCAGTACAGTACCACGCAACTATACTCAGAAGCCGGAACCCAATGCAGATCTTCTCACAATACATCGCTCCACAAATAGGAATATGCTACATTACTTGCAAAGAATAACGCTACACGGTTAATATCAGAATAAAATTTTAATGCACATCAAATTCACCAAGCCCATACAGCTATTAGGTCATAAAATCCAAAATATTTTTCATTAATGTGGGCTGCCTCCGCAATAAATGACCAGCTTCTTCTTGTGTGACGCCCTGTTCCTTCATGGTACACAGGGGCTACATTCACGTTCAAAAAGGCAACATGGAAGCGCCTAGAACCGCAGGGCCGTCCCACTAGGTAGGCACTCGTCCAGCTGAAAGGTCGATATGTTGCTCCTAGCCACTAGTACTGCGTAAGGGCATGTGGCCCATTGGCGATCGTCCCATAAGATCGTAATGGTGCTCCACTGATTAACTCGAAGCAGCAGGTGTCGGGAGTAAAAGCCATCTGCAGGAGTGGCATACAGATGGCAGCGGCAAAAGGGGAGGAGATACCTGTCACCCAAATTAAATGAAAAAGAATAGTATGGGCATCAGAACTTCATTTGAATTACTCACTTCAATGATCACACTAAATCTACAGCCATATGCATGCTAGCCCACTCAAAAGGATTATTTCCACCCAAAAATCACTTGCGAATCATAACTATATAAATCGAGGTGAAAACACTATTACAAACGAGTGTTTGTCTGCATGCGTCTGTTAAAACAGAATCCATTAGATGGGATTAGTAACGTGCATAGACACAAGTGTTTGAAGGCGCGTCGAGACAGGGAGGGTTCAACAAGGGCAGATAGACGATGGTCCCACTATGGCAGCTCTGCATCACATAGCGCAGGGGAAGTGGATAGATTCCAAAAAGCCATGTACATGGCAAACTCTCAATTAAATCATCTGTCCATGCATCCATACATCATTCCCTCATCCCGGTATAAAAACGCCTGATTATTTACTCACATAACATGTGAAATTTCCATTGAGTCTGTGCGTAATGCAGTCTGCAAAATCCACTGTGCTCCAGCCCGGAATTCTAGTGTTGTGAAGTAACATGTATTTGGGAACGTCCTGCCTTATCGTCCACTACGCTATTGCGCATCCCATACTATTCATATCAATCATTGCATTCTCGCCATGGCCCCTGTCCGAAGGACATTAAACAATAGAACGTTATATTTGCAGTCAGACCTGTGGGATTCTCCTCGCCGCTAGCTGAAAACCGAAAGCGCTGTCCTTCGAATTCCTCATTTGCAACATCACGTCGAAAAGGCATCTGTGACCGCTTGAAATCACAAATTCATCCATGTAGTGCGGCAGTGTGTGAAAATGGCAACTGGCTTCACTCACAAATGGGACGCCCCGCCCGTCGGTGAACCTCGGTACAGTGCTGCATGAGGGTCCACCGTTAATCGAGTACTACATTCCACTGACCCTTCACAAGTTTGTTCGCGACTGCAAAGATAGTATGTGAAACAATGGGACCATAGCAGAATGAACATATAAACCAATATTTCACTGCCATCGGGATTAAATACATGATTGTAATAGCAAGATGCCATGCGTCAAATTGCAGCGTTGTGTGCGAGACGTGCTCGCCCAAAGGGGATTGCAGCTGGCACAGGTGGAATGAATCACCACAGGTGGAGGCTATACAGCCTGAAAACACATAAATTGCACACCCAACCCCCTCCCACAACCACACCCACTCCAAAATGCTACCGGCAGGACTAGCGATGTTGGCCCTGGGGGACCTGATAGCACTGCAAGTACTCCAACTTCAAGAAGAAGACGAACACCAACTACTACAACAACCGGCCGCACAGAGGAGACGCAGGAGGAGGAGGAGGGCAAGGCAGGGCCAGCAAGGCCCACCAGCACAGCCACTACCACCACGCAGGCAGCCCACAATCCCACGCCTCCGAGCTCATCCGTTCAACCTCACTGATGAGCAGATCCACACCCTCTACCGTTTGGACCGGGACACCATAACCGCCATTGTGGACATGACACACGCTGACCTTGTCAGCATGATAGATAGCCCAACCGCCATCCCACCCCTACTGAAGGTGGTGTCTGTACTCCACTTCCTGGCCACAGGCACCTACCAGCACACAGTCAGACAGTTGCATGGCATTTCACAGCCACTGTTGTCACGGATACTATTGCAAGTGCTCGATGCCCTCCTGAAGCACGCAGACGACTACATCTCTTTACCACGCTCGGAGCAGGAGATTACAAACACAAAAGTGGGATTCCATGCACTTGCCGGCATACCGGGTTGCATTAGTGCCATCGACTGCACCCATGTGGAATTGGTTGTCCCACATGCCATGGAGGTCCAATACCGCAACCGGAAACAATATCATTCTCTTAATGTACAAATGGTGTGTGACTCCAACAGGATCATTACACATTGTTGTGCCCGATTTCCTGGATCAACCCATGATTCTATGGTCTTGAGGAACTCTACAATACCACGCTACATGGAGCGACACGCAGGGAACAGATCCTGGCTACTCGGTGAGTCTCATTTCATGCATGATAATGTGGGGTATGTGATGCGGCAATGACCTGGCAGGAAGGGGGGGGGTGCGTACGTAGCAATGTCATTCCACAAACATCCTTTATTGTCCACATACAGGTGATGCCGGGTATCCACTGAAGAGATGGCTCCTTACACCACTCCGGAACCCACAGAACCAGCATGAGGAGGACTACAACCATGCCCACTCACGTACCCGTGTAGTCATAGAACAGGCATTCGGCCTACTGAAGGCTCGTTTCCGCTGCCTCAGCAGGTCTGGCGGGGCACTCCTGTACCGCCATGAGAAGGTTGCAAAGATGGTCATGGCATGTGTCATGCTGCACAACATGTGCGTACGTAGAAATGTGCCCATGCCCCCTGACCCAGAACTGCAAGCACCTGAAGATGGTCATGATGAGGGTGGGGATGTGGCAGCACCTCAAGGAGTCCGCGAGGCACAGGAGGCCCGTGAAATTCATCAGAATATCATAGATTCATGCTTCTAGCACTCACGCCTGGTGGCTGATACATGGACACGGGACTTGTGGCACTGTGTGTGTCTGGAACATGCACAATATGGACTGTACGCCTATAAAGGCCTCGTACACAAAGATCAATGTCCACACATCTCATTGGATGATTGTGAAATGTTTATAGCATATGTGAAATTATGTTACACACCCCATCGACCCGCCACCCAAGAAAGCCCAACACACCCCCTCCACCCTCCTACCTCCCCCCGAACACCAGTGTCCAAAGATGCTCATTGTCAGTGGGCAGACGCTATTGCAAGCCCCCTCTCCGGGTATCAGGGGCACCCCTGCCTGTGGAGCGCAGGTTCCTCCCAGATCTACGTTGGGGGCTGCCCTGGACGGAACTTGCAACGGATGATGTCTCTGCCTGCTCACGTCCATGCATGTCCCTAAGGGTTTGTGAGAGCTCAGTGAGCACACGGCGCACAGCGGCAAGTTCAGCACATACGTCTTTGGACGTCGCATGCAGTTCCCCCCTCAGGCTCTCGGTGCTTCTCTCCATTTGTACCCTCAGGCTCTCGGTGCTTCTCTCCATTTGTGCCCTTAGTGTCTCTGTACTTCTCTCCATTTATGCCCTAAGTGTCTCAGTAGATGTTTCTATGGCTGCCTTAGTACCCCCACATTCATCAGCATGCTCCTTGAGGAGCGTGGCCAGTTGCTGCTGTTGCACGATCACCTGGTCGAGGGACTGTTGCCTCTGCTGGGCCATGCCCATTTGCGGTGGTGTCACAGAGGGGCTGATCACCTCATGTTGCCTTGCCACAGGGCTTGTGGGGGATGGCCAGTCGTCGTCTTGTGGGTGCCCCTGCGTGGTATCCTCATGGTGTACGGGATGAAACAAACAGGGGGATTGAGACAGGTCATGGATGGATCCTACGGAGCATGCTGCCATTAATGCAGTGTCACCTATGGTGCTGCTGCCACCAGAAGCAGTGCCTTCTGTGGCATCCATTGGGGGGACCTGTGGTGCTGCTGTTGTGGGCATGCTGGCTGCTGGGGTGCCTGTTGAAGTCCCCTCCTGTGTGCTGCCACTTGATCCGTGCAGCTGAGGTGGAGGGTCTTTGGCCGTTGGTCTTGGCCCTCTTTGCAGGTGTGCTGCTAGGGGTGTCCTGAAGCTCGTCGTTTGAATCGGACCCTGTGGTGGAGTAAAGGAGGGCGAGCGTTATTTATGGGTCTGTGGAAATTGGAATGGCAATGTATCACATGCATTGGGGTGGTACCTGAGGGTGATTTGGGTCAGGGCCTTGGAGGTGGTTTCATTTTTGTGTGGATTGAGGATGCAGTTGTTTTGCAGCCTGCAGTTAGGGTGTGCATGCTGCACGTGTAGAGGGTGTTTTTAGGATTTTTTATAATTTATGTATTTAATGTGACTTTTAAAGTGCGCTATCAGGCCAATGTATGTGGACGTTCTCCTGGATATGTGTTTCTGTTGCACTATGTGGACACATGGTACTTCACATGATTGGACATTGTGGATTTAGCATTGTTTTATTTGGCCCACCTACCTGATTCTTCGGATGTCTGCACTCCTTTCTCCATCCCTCCGACTCCCTCTATACTCTCCATTCCAATGGTGGAGGCACAGATTTCTTCCCAGGGGGTCAACTTGATGGGTGATTCCGATCCTCCCCCGGTAGCTGTGGCAATGTTACGGTTGGCTGATAGTATGCTCCGCAAGTCGTCCCATCGCTTTCTGCATTGCTGTGGGTTGCGGGGTGCGGTCCCCACCGCGCTTACCTGCTGTGCCACCAGGGCCCATATGGCCTTCTTGTTCGCAAGTGCCGTCCTGGTCATTTGCGTCGAGAAGACGACGGCAGCATTCTCCTGGAGGGTCTCTGTGAGCACGGTGAGTTCCTCATGGGAGAAGTGGACCTGCCGCTTTCGGTCGCACGCTTTTTTCGCAACTTTTCCCATTTTGATTGTTTTCACTAGGGTGGCTAACGGGTTGGGATGTGTCTCAGGGTATGATTTTTAATGGTTGTGTTGGGATTCTGATTTTATAGGTGTACGGCGTGCTGTTTCCCGTTCCGGCCCCATGTTTTTACTTCCGTTTCCGTATATTTACGGTCACCGTATTTTGCGATTACCGCTCATTACGGTGACCGCTATGATGGGTGGCGGAATTGCACCTAGGGCGCCGTACGGCGGCGGTGAGGGGCGTTTTGGGGACATTTCCGCCATCGCGGACTTTGCACTTTCGCCATGGCGTAATGCTCGTGCCCGATGGGTCAGAATTAGCCGCACTTTACTCCATCGTGCAATGGCGGAAATGCTATTTACGCTATGGCGGTCAGGTCAGTTACTTTCCGCCAGGGTCGTAATGAGGGCCACAGTGTTCTATCTCCAGCCAGAAAAAGGAGTAAATGAACCGCAATCTCTTTCAAACCTTCACATTTTTCACAGGAAACATTAAGTCCTCTGAATTCCTCCCTCCCTCCAACCAAGAGGTCCTTTTAGACTCATGGATGAGCCATTATGCATCCTACCTTACCTTCTAGCATAAGGTGTCCTGGTCCTCCACTGCCACTCAGGCATATGCAACTTCCTATGCTGCCTGAGGATACACCTACCTATCACAGGGGCTATGCACGTCAAAACCCTCTGGCTTTCCATAGAAATCTGGGTAAAGTAAAATGCATGTGTCTAGTCAGATCCAAAACAAAACAATGCTTGTTGATTGCTTTTAAACACTGACTAAAATGCTCCCCCCAACATCCTTCCCAACCATCCCCAACTTACAATTCCAAATATACAAACAAACCCCAGTAGTAATAACATAGCAGTGCCTGCACAAATATATTTTAGCAATACCATCAACTGTGGTATTAATACCCCACACAGACAAGCTACATTGAGAGGATAGTGCCCTGAAACCCCTTTTAGCCTCACCACCAAACTTTATATTTGCTTCAAATATCAACCAAGGTAACATCCCGCTAGTCCATATCCTGAGGAAATAAATCTGCTTGCTGAAAAAGAGAAAAAATAATAAATCAATAGTAAGAATTGCCACCTATGCAAGTTGGAGATGGCATAGCTGTACTGAGAGGACTGACAGGTGTGGCGGTTTGCTTTCACTGTGCTCGTTTGTACAAATCCATTGGCGTGAGCTGCTTCCCAATCCATGCTAGCTTTGCCTTAGGGCTCCCACCACCAGCCATCATGCCAAGCGCAGCAAAACTCTTAACCAATCAAAATCAACCTGTTTTCCAAATCCCAAATCCACCATACAACTCTCTTAATATTCAACAGGTTGCCTCATTTCCTGACGCCGAGCCCCAAACATATGATCTCAGTGTTGATGAAACTCCCCAAGGATCACAATATATGCCCTCCCCTACCTCAAAGAACTAAACATGCCTTTGTAACCATCAATACTCCAGTTGTCACTTGTGTCTATAACCTACATATGATTTAACATAGAAAAGGGAGCAGCACACTGTATAGCTGATGTGTACAGTTTAAGCAGCTAGAATGCCACCATTGAGCACAGTGTGCTTGAAACATGTACTTGGGTATGTCTGGGATTGTAACATACCAAAGGGCTCAGGTATTCCGGCTTTGTCTTGGGAGGATAGCTCAAGGGCAACGCGCTCGCCTTGAAAGCAAGACGATGTGAAACCACACAGGTTCGAACCCTGGGTCCGCGCTTAGAGACCTCTAGGTATTAAACGCATTATAAATAACCAATTATAACAATTATATTATTATTATAACAATTATAGTCCCTTGCACTGAGCTGTTTGACATGCCTGTGAATGCTTCATCATCCATTGGCTCGCAGGTCCATAGTTATGTTGTGATATATTAGCAACTGCTCATGTGACTGAAATGACTATAACTGTATCCTTTGTAATTATCCCTACTTGGAACAATTGGGAATGAGCTGTCTGTGTTCTTTGTTAAACATCTAGTTGCCAATGGCCTTGACAGTGTAACACCAAGTGTGCCCTCTTTCTGCATTCATCGTTTGTTGTGCACACCCTCAATCCTACTATACAGGTTTCTCAAATCTGGAAGTATCCACCTCATCTTCCTATTATTTCGGGTAACCGACTGTATTGTGAAACCTAGGCCATATCTGCCCTCACCCATATCTGGCGATATCACTCGCCCTCACCGCTCAGACTCTCGCATCAGAGAGACCATGACTTATGAAACCATGCCGTCCGCGCTGGACAAAGATCACTGCAGCCGAACAACATTGAAGCCTGCGGTACGTATACCTCACACCACATCTGTGGACACAGGCCGCAGACACGGCCAAGCAGCCATGCACCGTAGAATGCAGCTATGACTATGCTCATCTGGTCTAGCAGCGCATATGGCCGTGCATACTGACACACCTGATGTACATCAACACCTCTGCTACTAGCATACAGCAACTACCAACAAAAAGAAATTTGGTATATAACTGGCCACACATCGACTCTTTTCAACAATAACACTCTATCACAAACCACCAACAGCACCCACTCACGTGCCTGGACTATTTGGGCTGCTTAGTCGAGCCTAGCCAGCCACCTAAGTCCCATACATTGACTACGGTCACCAAGGGCGTTCCAACCACAAAGCGCATTGAGGCCATACAAATGGGGAAAGAGCGCTACATAAATAACCAAATACAATACAATACATGCATGTGTCTCCTGATTATGTATGAATATATGGAATGATGACACCGTTTCACTCCACTACCATTATGTCCTTTTACACTTGTAGGCATGGCTGTGTTTGTTTGACTCTGGGTGTGCAGGTGGCACAGTCAGGGCTCATGTTTCAGAGGGTTTTATACAGGTACAAGTGCAATTTTGCATGGCATTTGAAATGGGGGCAAAACGTATTATGGTGCACCAGGGAAATGCTTAACCTAGTGCAGTTATGGTGCAAAACAGCACTGTGCCTGTGTAAAGTTTCTGTAACACAGGCCTTAGTCGCATCTTAGATTCTTTTAAAATCGTTCCTTCATATGAATGATGGCTAGACCGTTTATGGATGCACGATTAATCTGCTATCATGGGCCCTAATCACAGAAAGTGTAACAGAGAACATCAATTTTGAATTGACAATTTCACCAACACAGCATTGCAAAAATGGCACGGAGCTGAGTGACCAGTTTAGAAAAGGCATTTGTACGATGGCAAGAACCATATTTTGGTCTGGGCAAATATTGGGGTAAATAAGTGCATCTGTGCAAAATTGCACTTCATTAGTGCAATTTGTGAAATCCGGTCCACGAAGCTCGCTAAACCCATCTTTGTAGCCTTCACCTTTTTCATTAGGATCAAACATTTAAGCAATAAGACCAGGTGGGGGGGGGGGGGGTCATTACCGCTTTAGGTAATGCCCCGGTGCCCATAGTTAACGCAGGCCCCGGGCATTACCAAAAGTGGTAATGCCCCTTCCCCCCGTCATGGGCTTATTGCTATTAGTACTCCAGCCCATAAAACCAGGGTACAAAGAGCAATTCAGTTGTGAGACTTTCTGGCATTTCGCAACTGAAAAAATTAAAAATAATGAAGAAAGGGCTGCCGTGGAACAGAAGATGAAGTCTGTTCTTCCTTTCCATGGCGGCCATTGAAAATAAACAATAAATATTATGGCAGCCATTAATAAAATAGGAAAAAAATAAAACAGCTGTCATGGAAAGGGAGAAGGGACTACATGTAATGATAATGATGTGTTATTTATATAGCGCCTTAATCCAAAGCGCTTTACAGAGCTCATACTTACATACAATATCACCCAACCGAAATTGGTACTCACTTATCGACCTCGGAAGGATGAAAGGCTGGGTTAGCCTTGCAGGAATTCGAACCTGCGACCTGCAGATCACGATCAGATCGCAGCAGCGAGCGCTCAATCCGCTGAGCTATCTTACCGGATGCAGTCCCTTCTCCCTGTCCATGGCGCCATTTGCCGGAGGACGTGGCGGCGAACGGTGCCTTGTTGGTGAGGTAAGGACCCGGCCAGGGCCAATTAGCCTGCTTGTAACAAGCTCATTGACCCTCGCCAGATACTAATCTGCCATAATGCATGAGTTTGATGCCATACTTTTGGGAGGCACCCTTATTTATTACGAATAGTACTGATAACTCTTCCCTTTTCTTTTTTTTAATATAAGGTACATGTGTGTTCAAAAAGATTAAAATATTGATGACCTTCTGATCGTTCATCAGCTAAAATTAAAAACTTTGTAAATACTAAACTTCCTGTATTGTGGGTTTGGTAACATGGACTTTGCACACAGGGCTCATTTGTTTTCTTCCCACTTAGACTACATGGTCCTTAATAGACCACTGTTTGAAGGCATCACAAGGAGACACACCATGAAGTAGAAGTGTGGAGCATACCTATGTTATTGGATTTTGAATGCTTACCTCAAAAATGTATTTCCTGTATCAACAGTCACTCTAATTGATTTTTGGAATCTCTTTATAACACCTCCCTAAAATGATTTAAAAAATGTTCGAATTGCCTCACATTTTCTCTGCGGTGAATTCTCACATCGAATTGAAGATGGGGCTGTTTTTTTTTCCCTCAAAAACGGTTATATATGTTTAAAAAAAGGCAAACTATTTAATTTCACTAACATATACATTGTATTTATGAAATTGTACAATATTCATTTCTAGTGATCATCTCCAGTATATATTTAAGTCATAACCAGATGTTTACACGTGACTAACTGAGCAAAACACATGATCAAATTCGAGAATATCCTTACCAATTATTTTGACTGCCTGCTAGGCTCTTATTGTGTTCTTTCAAAATGCCCATGTGAGAACGGGGAAGGAGACAAATAACGCCAGTGAGGCCTCCTGCCTGCTTTGCATCAAATTGGGAACATAAGATAGATCAGCTATTTTTTTATATTTGGCAAATGCTTCTATGATAATCATATGTGTGCTTTAATCACTAAGAAAGTTATGCACACTGGATGTACGGCTCATTACATGTTTCACAGCACTCGCCCTTACATTAAAAGGTTTGTAACCTTGAATCATGTGCACCGAGAAGGACAGCCACAGGATTAGGAGATGAGGATCGAAAAACTGCCACATGATTCACTCCATTGGTTCCATGTAATTTCATCACGTGATGACATTTCGTGGTTTCTTTTCCACGGATATTATAATGAAAAAACTAACTGAATTTTTTATTTTTTTATTTTGGGGGTTTCCCACCCCCACCACCTTTAATTTAGTATCTATTGCCAAACGCCCACACCCCATATATATATTTTTCTAATCCCCCCTAAAAATGTCATCCCGTGATAAAAGGACATTGTACCACTACATTTGGATGCTGGGGCATCCACAGAGACAGCTTCCTTTCATGCCAGATTTGCAAATATTCATTTCCCAATGCACAGACATCACCAGAGAGTTACATATAGAATCATAATAATGTGTGATCACATATAGCCCTTTATGCAGGGTTCCCCCCATGTATAAGCACTGTCATAATAGTGAAGAACATTTTGAGGCAAAGGTACTAAAGGGCCAGACTGAACCCTGCTGTGTCAGACACAGTCCAAGTCTTCGCATCTCATTACAGAATGCATTAAAACCGCTCCCAAGTGCACACACAGTGATCAGGAGTGGCTCAGCAGTGAGCCTCAATTCTGGTCCTCACTGAGATCCGATATAAGGGTAAAAGCGGAACAGACGTTTTTCAGGGGGGCGTGCCCACGTGGGTGCATTCACAAACATGTGTTGGAGAGGGCTTGGATGGTGCCATCCAAACACCTCGGTCCTGATTGTCCAAATGCATGATTTTGTAATTCAAATCAAGAGCTACGGTGGAATGCTGACATTTGGTGTTACATAAGGGGCCTCGTGGTGCCTTCTGTAATATCAAATGGCGCCTCCTGTTGCGCAACATGCCCAAGTGCGGTCTTCTTCTGATAATCCTGTCCCTGGTGATTTTCCTTCCTGGATTGCCCAGTTTGGTTGACTAGATGGACAGATGGACCTTCCACAGGCACAGTACATCCTGTCTTTGTGTTGCTAGGTTACTGCTCCTATATCCCTTTCACAATCACAGTTCTCCATTCTCCCTACAGTTATCGTTTGCAAGAAGCTGCACTGTTTAATTGAGATGGCCTAACATAGCACACTGCTTCTGCTCACGGACTCCACACTAGGTTTGCATCGTTTTCAGTCACCTGGCTACAATAACAGGAATGCCATCCAGGGACACCTAGTGTTGCCGTGAGAAGGAAAGTGAGCCATGCGAGAGAGCGAGGCACACGTATGAGACACTTGGCACGGACACTTCTTTAATGACATATGTGAAGATTGTAGGGCTGCTCACCTGGCTTTCCTGCTCTGAAACATGTTAGATTTACTCCTCTAATCAAGATTTACTTTATTCAAAACTACAGAGAATATAACGGTTCTGTGTGTGTCACCATTACCGGTTGTGCCAGCAGCATGTTCCACAAGTGGGCACATGGATTTACCCAGTGTGCATTTGCTTCACAACTTTTTACAAAATTGAAACCAATGCTTTACCATTTGATTGTGAGTATGTGATTAAAACGTTCTACAGTATTACATCAAATGTGAAATTGACATTTGTTGATTAAGAAAGTCGTGCTAAACAGGAAAGACCAGTAATGGGGCACCCATTGTGTTAACCGTGAATACCATGGCAACCACGGTTCCCACCATACCACTATTGGTTTTGGAGGATTGCACCTGGTTTCGTCGGACAGTTTGGCGGTTTAATCCTTAGCTGTTCGTGTCCTAAGTGTAATATATTTAATCATCTGGGCCCAAATATTTAGAGAACGTTCACTTTTTACCCACTAAACCAATGTTCATTTTCCGCTCTCTGTGTTTCTTGTAGCCATTTCTCTCATTGGATCGTTTCCTAGTGACAAAGTTTTCAGAAGCTGGGGAGGTCCGAGTGACAGTTCAAGCTTCCTGCGGGAATTCCATGCTTCAAGACTCCAAGATTGTTCACGTCTTTGGTGAGAAGTATTTCTTTGCATTCTGTTGTTAACCCCAGAGGTCATGCCACGCTTAAGGACCTCTGATTGCTTATATCAGCAGACGTGCTAAAGTATAAAGGAAACATTAAACACAATAAAAACATAAACAAAATAACGTATTCTCATCATGATCACATGAACATACATTATTATTTGTCTATACTACATCAAAGTGTATCATAAAACTATGGCTCAGATGTCTGTGCACCCTTGTGTTGTACTATTGAGGACTATAGTGATGTTATTAACACTGGCAACATATTGTGCTGCAAGCCAAAGGTTGTGCAAACTCTGTGACACATTGCAAAAAGATGGTACAATCAAGAGGCGTAAAACAATAGGGACTTTTCAATGCATAAATAGATTGATAAATGTATTAACTGTGAAAAATAGTCGTTATTGTTCAGAAATCGAAAACAATGCCTGATTTGTTATATTTAGGCTCGCATCCATGCTGGTAATGCACATGTGTAAATGTTAACCATGGAGCCAGTGAAAGAAAGTGTTTACTAGTTACCTCATTCATGTATGTGCCAGAGCCACAGTAGAGGGCGCCTGAAGAAGGTAAGGTTGCATTATTGACTGCAGAACCAGTGAATAAGGGCAGTTATTGGACCTCAATCTACTTATGGTCCTGTGTCACAGGCAAAGGTGCAAAACAACGTCCACCATCTATGGCCAATATTGGGATTGGCCCATGAATCTGCCAGAATTGTCACCTGCCACATGCTTCCAACTTTCACAATTTAGAGAATACAAGACAGTACCTATACCCCAGATTTGATATAAGAATGACATTTTGCAGCAGGATTAGCTGGTAGTAGAATATACAAACAAAATACTATTAATAATTTGGTATTGTATCCAACAATTATACAACAAATATAGGAAAAAAATCCAAAGTTGACAAAGTATGTTCGTTAATAAAACATGGTCTGTAGGAGAACATATAGGAACCCTGGAGATGCAGCGCCTGATCCCCAGTATTGCAGTATTGTTAAAAGCATGAGGTATTTTAATGGATTTATATTTTTAAAAGATGACATTCCCCCAACCCCCAATTGCTGGTTTTGATTGCATGATATATATTATGGTTAAATTGCTAATCCCATAACTTTGCTCCCTCTAGATGAATCCTCACCAAACTTTGCAAAAAAAGTACTCTGAATTCTTTTGCAAAGTTTGGTGAGATTTGGTCCAGGAGGGGGGGTCCCAAAATGGGAACAAACTTTGCTCATGCCTACAACCCAAACCGCTGGATGTTTTTTCACCAAATTTGCGGCAGGAGCGGTGGCTTGGTCCCAAAAGCGTGCTTTTGTTAATTTGGTGTAAATCCGTCCAGTAGTATCTTTTTAAATGACCAAAACGTGAGGCAAAATAATTAGTGATATCTATGTCCGCTCCACGGACTCACTTCCCTGTTCGGTCTGCGGACTGGCCTCTGATTGGCTGTACTGTCCGCGGACTGGCTTCCGATTGGCCAGAAAATTTGCAGACTTTTGCGTGGTTGGCGGACATCGGGACGCAGCCACTGATAGACGGTGGGAAAATGTGAAATGCCTTGGTTTTCCTGAAGCGTCCACCATCGTCGATTCGCAGACTTTTCTGGGGTCCGCGGACAGTGCAGTAAAAACATTTTTTTTAAAGCAGCATTTCACATGTCAAACTCAACAAACAATCTCTAGGGATGTGGTGGGGGATGAGGATTGGATTGGATATGGCCATAAAAAGCCAAAAAACGGGTTGTTTCACCCCCCCCGAAAGTCCGCGAACACTCCAGATGTACTGGGGCAGTGCTGTGGTGTTCGCGGACACTTCAGATGTCCTAGGACATCTGTACCTATTTCTGCATTACAGGGTTGGGGAAAAGCAGTTTTTGGATGGCTTATAACTTTTGCGCCATCCAATGAAACTGCATGTCATTTTGCAATTTTATTCTAGAACTAATCCTGAATGGTTTTGAAAGGTTTTGTGGGATTCTGTCAAGAGGGGGCAAAATTAGAGGGGGTGTCCCAAAATTTTGTAAAGGCATATAGATGTGGTGTAATTTGACAAATCTGCACAACATTTGGCAAAACGATTTTGGATCTAGATATAAATGGTTTTCTAAAGTTTGGTGGGATTTTCTCAAGAGGGGGCAAAATTAGAGGGGGGGTCTTAACATTTTTAGATGGCTTATAGATTTGTTGCTATTTGACGAATGTGGACAAACATTTTGAGAAAGATTATAGACCCAACCTACAATGTTTGTGTAAAGACTGAATGGATTTTGTCAATTGGGGCTAAGTTATATGCCTATTGTAAGTACATACATTTTGACACTTTAAAAAAATAAAACATGGGCGGATTTCGGGCAAACTCGTGAGGAGCATTGGCAAGGACATTAAAGCATGGTTTTGCAAATGTGCCCGTGTTTTATTTTTTTACAAGTGTAATAATGTAGGTACAAAAAATAGTCATATACTTTTGGTGACTGAGGTATAGCTTGTGGCTGTGGGCAGTAGCCAGATTGTCTGGGTCATGGCATAAGGTCATGACGCAGACAATCTGGCTACTGGACATGACCGCTAGGGACGAGAAATGGTGTTAAAGTGGCTATGTCTACCTGGGACCGGCTATGTGGTAAAGTTATTCGAAGGTAGGATAGGTTTGAAAGGGAAAAAAAGTGCTTGCAGTAATATGTTCATAGGATTTTGCAGGCTGCCATGGCAAGGAAAGAGGGGCTGTGTACCGAGCCCCGCCTTCTCTTTCCATGTTGGCTGTCTTGTAAAAGGATTTTCTTTCCCGATTTTCTTTTATCATTAGCAACTGTGTATAATCTACATGATTGTATTCACGTACAAAAATGATTGCTGTGTTTCAGGCCTGCTTCTTCCCCTATATATGTACATCATAAGATGCGATTAAATTCTAAGGAAAATAGTGTAAGAACATGTGAGAATAGCAATATCTATAAATGTAATACCTTTTGAAAGTTAAGTTTCTGACTGTCAGTAAATAAACCCACCTGGCCTAGATATGGCAGTGAACAAAAAAGAAGGGGCTAGACATGTGATGTCATCAGTGATATTTTTGATGTCATCTTTGATGCCCTGGGTGTTTGTCTTAGCAGTGCACGGTGGTGGCGCGAGTTATAGTTGCTTAGCTTACCATAACTGGCGATTTTCAGGGTTTTTTCAATTTTACTTGTAACCATAACGTCCTTTTAACAATGATTTTTACTGAATTTCATAGGTGTATTTAGTGCAACTTAACCATAACGTCTCTTTAACAAAGTGTTTTCATTGAATTTCATAGGTTTTTATTAGTGCAACTTAACCATAACGTCCCCTTAACAAAGTTTTTTCATTGAATATATGTAAAGTTACGCATTTAACAAGGGCGGTACTTTTCATCTACAAAATCTCTGTAACTATATAATGCAGTCTCAGCTCATGAGTAGAGGGAGCTTTTAAAACAATAGGAGGCATTTCACATGTATTGCTGTTTCCACCCTGCTCGTAATGTGGCTCTTAGAAAGAATGGTAACCGCTCTCACTTCAGGGCAGCTGGTTTGTAGGCAAGCAAGAACAGTTAGACTCAAGATGATACTGAGGAAGATATGCCATATCAGGGTATATTTTGACATTTGTAGCTCTATTGAGCACTGAACTGGTCTTAAACCAAGATCTAATATCAACATTTATTTCAGTTCAGTTTTCATTAAAACACCTAGTAGCAATGCATTCGAGACGACTATTTATGATGGTATAGGCTATTGCATGTACATCAAAAGTAATCACTAGAAATAAAGCATTGAATCCATGTATATAGTTTGGGAACCTGAACAAACTCTGAGAGCACCTATCAGGGGCAGAGGCTTCTTAGTTAACCTACCTTCCTAGATCATGGTCTTTTGGTTGAATTACCAGTGTTTGTTTGTCCTTCACAATAATAAAATAATAGGTTCTTTTTTTTCTCACTCTCTTTTAACAGTTGGATTTATAGTAGGATTTAAGGGGGGAGGGTTAGAATTATCGTTCATTCAAAATGTCTTGTGAGTCTTAAAGTTAGGATGTTTTCACTGAATTATATTTTTATATATGTTTATATGATGATACAATGAATAAAATAGTAAAATAAAAATAAAAGAATGCATACTGCTGCCGTTGGTGTACAGGGAAACACAGCTGCAGCATGCAGTTCAGATCCAAGATGGCGGTTACCTATGAGATACAGCAGACAGACACGTGGTCCCTGCAGCAGTTAACTACTTGCAATGCATAATAAAACAACGAGGAAAGGATGGTGCATTGGTGAGGAAGCCATAAACATAAAAGGTGTAGGATAACCGTGAGACAATCAAACCCTTTCACCATTAAGTGAAAGCCTGGTTTACTAGGTGGCCTTACGGTTGAAAGTAAACACTTCAATAAATGGCGGTGTAGCTGGAAGTACAACCGGACAGCGCGTGACCTGCTCTGTCGGCCTATGTTATGCTGCACATTGCTATTATGCAACAGATTTCTTTAACAAATATTTACCCAGATGTTTTTGTCCCACCATTATGAGGGGCATTAAGAACATACCCACTAAGAAAAACGGTTTGGGTCTATTTGACCTAAAAACATTTGATCACATTTGGTCGAATTTATTTGACCTCTTTTGGTCTAAAACGCAGGGGAGGGACCACCCACAACCCCACCCCCCCACTTCCCCTCCACCTAATCTATACCCTTACCCACCCCCATGTAAATATTTAATTAAATTTGACCGAAATCAAGGTCAAAATAATTTGATCAAATGTTTTAGGTCAAATGTTTTTAGGTCAATTATGATAATACCAGAAAAAAACACTGCTAAAATATATGACAGTTAACGTACTAGCTCAATCTTGTATGTTGAACATAAACTCCTGAAAAGTAACCAGGAACACGGCCAGAGAATACACGGTGCATTAATGAAAAGAGCCTTGGGCCCGAGACGGCGCAGGCAGATTTGCAATCTTGGAACGTCTGTGTGCCACACGGGATAGGAGCTAATTGGATCTGCCTGACAGCCCTTTACTTACAATCACATGCTCTGTTTTTATGAAAGGAAATTAGCAGGCAACTTGGTCGCAATTCAAGATATGTGCAAACAAGCATTGGCATAGCCGTACTATTGGGATTCTTTGTGGACGTTTCAGAAGCATTTCCAGTTAACAGTTCTTTAGTGCCACTGGCTGTGCACCAGAGGTCAGGTCACTCTCAGATTTCGTGAATCACTTTGCAGCTGGCCCAATGCCATTACTGGCTAGGAAACGAGGACAATGGGGGCCTCTCATGGTGCCTTCATTTGAAGATGAGCACGGATAATGTGCATGTGAACGTGCAGATGTGCATGTAAAAATGATCCTTTTAATGCAGAATAGTCTTAAAGTAGAAATGTGACTATGCAGTGTCCAAGGAATAGTGATATTTAACTTGATTTTCCTATTCACTGAAACATTTGACCTGAACTTGCCAGATACACGGCTCAATTAAATCATTTAATAGACTAAATAAATATATATTTCTTAAATATACTAGATACAATATTGTTAGCACATCGATGATATGAGACATATAGAATTATAGTTGGGGAGCTACCAACTACAAGGAGATGTTCCAATGAGGGATTCCAAGTGGCTTGTGGAGCCAGCAAAAGAGAAGCTCAGGTTATCTGGGATCTGACTGGAACTCTGGGCTGCATTGCTCACTGTAGCTGCAGGGTACCCCTCTCTGTATATGACCACTGTGCAGCACTTTTCCACCTCTGGACCATCACTGAGGGATTAACATATGAGGCAGGAAGGAACTCTATAAAACATAAGGAACCAGGTTTCCCCTCACCCAGAACAGAAACGCCCACATTGCCCTGCCCTGACCTGTTGGCAGCTGATTATGAATAGCATAATACCCTGCCATGATGTCACAGTAGGAGGATACAGTGTTCAGAAAAGAGAAATAGTGTTCCCATGCACACAGCCACAGTGTTAAGGCTTGCACTCGCAGTCTATTACAAAACTGATTTAAAACAATTGCCCTACAGCATTGGCTTAATATTTTCATGTTTTCCCTATTCAAACAAAATGTTTTTGTTCTACTTTCATATCACCAGATCAATTCCAGGTTCTTCCATTAAAGTTCACTAAACATCTGGATGTCTACAACCCCAACATCCCGGAGTGGAGGGAAGACATAGGCCTGATTGTGACGCGGCTCCTTGCAAAGGTACAGTGTATGCTACAATGTGTGTATGAGGGTTTCCATAGCACAGATCTGCCTTCTTTCTGAGCCTCAGTGCCTGCTTCCAAGGGCGCAAAATGGAACTTTGGTATAATGTAGTCTTGTCTTATGTCACTGGCCTGGAGTGCTTGATGTTAGAATGTTGATGCATGAATGCAGCTCAGGAGAATGTTGGGTGTATCTGTGAGTGAATGTTCTGCGAGTGTCAGTTGGGGGCTGAGCTGGAGTGAGAAGGATGGCCGGTGGGTTTTCCTGCTCTACAGTTATGTCTTGTCTCCTGTCTACTGTAAATACCTTCAAGAGAAACTGGATGATGTACAATTGTAACTATGTAAATAAAGCTGCCTGATCAAACACCATGACTCCACAGCAGGTCTGTGTCTCGAGTCTCAGCTTTACTATATCCAATACACTTTATTACACTCTTCTGGATGATAAGATGTCATAATAGCATCGAGGTGTATAGATGTATTTAGGTAATCGTTGAGTTTGTTGACGCAGCGACAAATGAATGCTGGTGATCGACACTGAACTGTTCTATGTATACATTATTTTCATGCATGTTATTCGTAGGACTGTTTTTGGCAGCAGTTATTGACAGCCGCATCATGGCACTTTAAGCACCAGTCTCAAAAGAATGTTAACCTCCACATCTGCATGATACTCATAGATCTCTGCTGCATTGCCATTAAGTCAATGAACAATCTAACAGAGAGTGTTGGGTTTGCCGCAAATGACTTAGAAAACCTAAGTTTGGTGAGGGGGAGATTGTGGTACTGACCTATGAGGTTGTTGCTCACAGTGATGAGCTATATGGCACCAGGCAATGTGAAACATCTGTACAACGCAGGACAGCCATCTGGCATTCCATCAGCCAGAAAGTGATAGCTATGGCCAGCGTACCCCGTGACTGGGAGGACTGTCGTAAATGCTGGGACGACCTCAGGGTCAGGTTGGTGGACTGCTGTCCCAACACTGCAAGAAGTCACTGGTGGCTGGAGGATAAACTGTAGAGCCATTGGTTCTCACCACTTGGAAGCAAAGTGCAGCATGGTGCTGGATATGGAGGGAATAGCGGGAGTTGGATGTGTGGAAGTGGGTGCCAACAGACAGGAGGCAAGTCAACCCCTTGTGCACAAGTGCATGCACAAATGACCGTCTAGCATAAGATGCCGCAGTGAACAGAGGCACATGTCAGCAGACCCAGAAGCTAAGCCTGCCAACCGGGTGGAGTGAGGGGGTGGCACATCAGCCACCCTCCACAGCAGCCATGTGGCAGTGCACCCATGTGTGTTGCAGCAGTGCGAAGGGGTGACAAGTGACCTAGCAAAGTGCCATGCACACCACATCCCTGCTGGTGCTCCCTGGGCCAGTGGGATAGTGGTGTGTGAGCCACCACAACCCTGTGCAGCAGTCACACCAGCATGTTGTGGGCTCAATTGTCCTGCCCCATGCTGACAAGCCACAGGGAAGTACATGTCCCCCTACAGCGACGACATGGGCTCCGCTAGCCAATCACTGTACACCACAGCACAACCCTTCTGGCTGCACAGCAGTGCCCCATTTAGCCATGCGAGTGCCTTGTAGAAAGCCACCACCCCCACCCCCACAAGCTGAGTGCCACCTGGGTCGGAGATGTGGGGGCATGAAGGAACACAAGCATGCATCCCAAACATCAGCTGCCCCAGCATGGACACCCTACCCTCCCCACACACATTCCAAATACCAACTGGCTATGTGTCACACACTCATTGCTGCAACCATCCCCATCATGCTGGGTCCACACGCAATCTACACAGACCAACCATGCCCATCTAACCAAATGTGTTGTGTCCCACTCTGTACCATAGTGAATGTGTCTTGCATGCCAACACATGTGGGGGAACCATACCTGATGACATTTCCTATGTCCCCTACAGGCACTCACACATCTCCAGAGGCATCCGAGGGACAAAGCCCATGTGGGAGTGGGGCATCCAGGCTCTCAAGGTCTGCCATCACCACCACCACCACACAAAGGCACAGACACGTTATGACAAGGCGGATTTCACACCATGAGACCCGAAACCCAGCAGGGCCAGGCCAACGTCCACTCCACAGCCCACTAGACTGTCTGCAAGGGCCACTACACCCACTCCCACAGCTGGATATCACACAGAGACCATAGCCCCAGGCAGGGCGACTGAGGAAACACAGGGGTACACCATCCCGGTGTCAACACATACAGAAGGGCCACAAACCCCTGGGCACACTCGCCACTGCCAGCGTACACCAACACCTGAAAGCCCTCAGCACTGTCAGCATTCAATAACACCTGAAAGTCCTCACCACCGCCAGCGTGCTCAGTCCTCAGAAACCCCTTGCCACCATTGGTGTGCTCAAACACCTGAGCCGGACATTGGCACTCCTTCATATGGCTCCCCTGACAACAGCCCAGTGCAACTGCACAGAACACCCCTCCCATACGGCACACATACCAACAAGCGGCAGATGTTGGATGAAATTGAGCGGAGACAGAGGGAGATGGAAGCAATAGGGCACACATACTCTGAACACCTGCAGGCCATATGTGACAGTATACAAGGGGCCACACGTGGGATTTTGTGGGCCATCGTGAAGAACCGGGCCGAGGCAACTGCCAGTACGGTGGCCCTGACACTATACGCCCAGAGGGTCAGGGAGATGACCGAAGATGTCTAGGAGTTGACACACCAGCAGATCCAGGGGGCAGGTACCATCCCTTCCAGTTCTATGACTCCAACAGAGGAGTCTCAGCAGAGCACACTGAGGCGTCAGTCCCAGTGCCATCTGCACCCAAGATCACCAGGGGATGGCAGCAGGGGAGAGGCCACGGTTGTAAACAACATCGATACACTTATTGCCCTGATTGTCCATGCTGGGTAGTTGGTGGTGGGAGGAGGGAGGGAGGAAAGTGTGCTGGGGAGTTGGTGGTGGGAGGAGGGAGGGGAGATAGTTGGGGCACCTCATATCATTAAAACTGTTTAACTTGATTAATGTGTGGACATTCCTGATTGTGTCATTGTGTAGTTTGTCACACAGTGGGCATGACTTGTGCCAGGTAAATGACTCCAGTGCCTGGCAAGTCAGTCTCCAACCCCATCACGTCACCTGCAGTGACCCCTGCCTCAGGCACTTCATCATCATTCCTCCATATGCAGGTGTTGTGTAGCATGGCTCACATAAGCAGTATTCTTCCTACTTTCTCTGGACCGTACATAAGGGCTCCACCTGTACGATCTAGGCTGGAGTCCAAAGGTGCGCTCAATGCGGACACAGTTCCTGCTGTGTGCATGGTTGTAGGCTATGTCGCTGTGGCATTGGTGGATCACTCACGGGAGTCATCAGCCAAGCCAGCTGCAGTTATCCAGAGTCACCTGCATGGGAAGCGATACAGACATTCGTCACTGTGAATGGTGTGGGGACGGACTTACATCAGGGCAATAGACATCGGGCCTCATTAGGACCCAGGCAGTAAGGGGTTTACGGCGGCGTAAACAGCGCCGACCCTTACCGCCTGATTCTGAGGTCCCTTAGCGCCATGGAGGATTTAACACCTGCTTTTAGCAGGTGTTAAAATCCATGGCGCTAAGGGACCTTGTTGTTAATTACGCCATCGTAATTTACGGTGGCGTAATTAACGCCTTCCCCACTCCCATTATGCCCTATGGTGCAAAAATGGGACTGGGGAAGGGTAAATGGGTTAATGGGGACTTACCGCCCCGCCAACCTCGGAATGGGGCGGTAAGTCCGCCAACCACCATGACGTAAACATAGTTTACGCCATGGTGGTAAAGGTACGACCCAGGCGGTAACTTACCGCCTAGGTCGTAATGAGGCCCATCATGTCCATGCATATGGGGCTTAATCCCATGGCATGTGCCTGTACAATGTTTGTGCATGCTGTGTGTGTGAAACCTGAAGGTGTCTCCCTAACTAGTCCCCAGGGGTCTGTCATCCAGGTGGCCAGGACACGGCCATTGCTATTGGATCCCTTCCTAGGGGTGGACCAGTGAGGGAGGATCACTTGGGTGGGGGGCCCTCAGGGAGTGGAAGTGGGACACCAATGGGTGAGATGCAATGTTCCCCTTTTTATGACACCTTTTCCCCAAACTACCATGTAGGATGCGCAAACACTTTACCCCCCCCTTTTCCGACCCAAACACTTTTGCATATTACGAAGGACAACGGACTAACACTCGAGCCATTTAGCTGACATGTACCAACACCAGGGTCAGGCAAAGTCAGGCAATTGACCAGAACCTCACACACCTGACGGCCCTTTCCCTTCCCCACAGTGATAAAAGGTGAAACACAAGAGTGCAATACGAGCAAGGCAGACCGCAAAACGCGAGAGCTAACTCAGCACAGCAGTTCAAGAGGAAGAGAAAGACGGCACATAGCGAGAGAGTGGCAAGCAGAGAAGCAACCTTGCCCTTTCTGACCAAAGCCCATGAAACCTCTTCAGAAGGAATCGTAAGACTGCGAACAATAGCCACTTTGTGTTGCAGCAGATGTCAATGGTACACAAGATCGTCCTCTGCTGATAACCAAGCCAGGGAGAGACGCTTGTCTCCGTGGTACCAACCTTGACTCCAAAGAGAAAGAAAGCCAAGGGATTCATCACAGCTGATGAGTCGAGGGGAGATTCAATAAGAAACTGAACTGTGTTGAATAAAAAGTAGCAAACAGCGAACTGAACTGTGAAAGCATAAAGAGCTATTGATGCTAAAAGGGGGGAAACCTGCAACAGAGGAGTCAGGCACCACGTGGGTACTCGCTCAGGAAAATTCTGGGCGATTACCCAATTGTTAAGACTACCAGTACGAGGAGGCCTTGGGAAATTCAAGGAAAAGGGTCAAAGTGGTCATACAGGGATCTTGTAAAATCCTCTGTACAGTGCAAAGTCTTTGGCCGACAGATGATTGTGAAGCTAAGGGAAGTGAATCTCGCATTGTAAAAATTGAATGGCAAAAGCGATTGACAAGATTTGCAAGAGTGAACCTGAGGGAGCAATGCCGATAAAGAGGGGGTGAAGTCTAAAATCCTCATGTACAATCTTTTGACAAGAGTGAACCCAGCTGAGAGATGTCCACAATGAAGTTCATAAAAAGACATTGGCCCTCATTACAACCCCGGCATTAAGGGTTAACGACGGCGTTAACCCTTAACGCCGGATTCCCACTTTAACGCCTGCTTTTGGCAGGCGGTAAAGTCCATGGCGCTAACCCGCCATGGTGCTAATTACGCCGCCGTAATTTACGGCGGCGTAATTAGCGCCTTCCCCACTCCCATTATGCCCTATGGGGTAAAAATGGGAATGGGGAAGGGAAAATGGGAAATGGGGAATTACCGCCCCCCTCACCTTGGAATGGGGCGGTAAATCCGCCATCCACCATGGTGTAAACGTAGTTTACACCATGGTGGTAAAGTTGGTGCACTTAGCATCAAGGTTGTAATTACCTCCATTAAGATTCACAAATATTACCAAGAAAATTGCATTGAAAGCCATAGTGAACCCAATCGAGGGAGGCAAACAGTCGAGTTGGATCTGAACCCAGAAGAGGGAGATCCAAGGGTGAGAATCCAACACCCACCGACCCGTGAATGCAGCAAAGTAAAGTACAAGAGGGAAAGCCTTTAAATGCATGCCATGCCAGAGTGAACCCGACACAGATAAGCTGATATTCGAGAGGGTTCTGAGCCCGGAAGAGGGGAACCCAGGGGTGAAGAACTATCACCCAAATAAAACCATTGAAGAGTTCTAGAACTTTTGTTGAACCTTTGTTCTGAAACTTTGAATCTATCAGGCTCTCAAAAGCAAGAAAACATAGCTATCGGAGGTCCTGGTATCATTAAGGAACTTTCTAGGGATCTGCGCCCGGAAAAGGGTGAACCAAGGGTGAAAAGCATCACCCAACATACAAACAGAAAAGAACCGTTGTTTATTATTTTGAATACATCAGGCCCACAGCGGCAAGAGGCTTTTTGTAGAAAATAGACTTAACCACCGAAGGCCCTGATTGCTGAGAGCAGAGCTGTCGGCTCGTGCTGGGAAAGCTCAAGCGTGTGCTGTGCTCTAGAATCTTGCCTAATCCTGTGCTTAAAATGTGGGGAAGGGAGACCCTGGCGACCGCATCCTGACTTACTCTTTGTGAACACTTCCTTCCTTCTTAAGAACATTAACCCACACTTCTTGTTGTATTTAGCGTAAGGTTTGGCAATAGGTTTTTTAGTATAGGCCCTTTTATTTTGACAAGACACCACTTGGACTGCCTTATTGTTTGATGGTCGAGCGTGCTCCCATCTTAGATTTAGGTTTAGATTAGGCATTTTTCAAACCTACCTGTACAGTTTAATAAACACCCTTGAACTGTGATCACTTGTGTCTGTCTTTTCTGTTGCCACCATGAGTTCCTTACATGTGTCAATGGTATCATACATTGTTTTGGCTTCACATGCTCCCTGTTATGTTGCAACAGTTTTGTGCTGTGTCTGTCTGTGACATGTGTTCCTGGTGGCTGTCTTGTGGATGTGCATTGCTCTCGTGCACGTGGCATGTTGGGTTGCCTATTAGCCTTACCTACACCTCTGGGGCCAGTGGGTCAGCATTGTGGGGTGGCTGTACATGGGTACATGGGTACATGGCTGTGGCACTGGCAGGGCTGCGGCAGGGCTTTTGTTGTGTGCTGCAATGTGGCACTTTGTAATTATTTTGGATCATGAATGAGGCATTGTGGTATCTGTAGTCATGTGTGTAGTTGGAATTGCTTCTGTATGTGTTTGTCCAACATCCAGATGTGTCCAACATGTGCATGCTCCCTGGTATGTACTCTGTGGAGCTGGCAGGGTACTGCTTTTGCATTGACTTCTCATGCCATGCTTTGTGTCATTATTCACATCCCACCCCCCAATTTGGTCACGTGCTTCACAGTGCATACGTGCAGGCATATTTACTCACCCACTATCCACGTCCATTGTCCTCTGTAACTCTCCATGTATACTAGCAGTGTGCTGTTCCGTAGGTCCATGGATTTGTGAATGGAACCTGGGTAGCGATACAGCAGTGGGTGATGATGAGGTTGGGGGTCGCAGGTTATCTGCATATTGAGAGAGTGGTAGTGCTTGCGATTTCGGTACACTGCTTCGTGAGTGTGACCAACGCAACATAGGTGCAGTCCAGGGCTGCAATCACGTAAGGCAATTGGGCAACGGCATAGAACTGTGCCTTCATGGCATTTACCTGGGCTGGGGTGGTGGGCAGTGCAATTTGGTGTTGCACATGCCACAGGGGGGCATCCAGCACCTGAGCAAGAACTGCACAGAATGTGAGCTGTGCCATGCCGTGCATCATGGCCTTGTAGTGCTGTTAGGTGCCAGTACCCAGGAATTGTAATACTGACACAATCTTAAGCAGTGGGGGGGCACAGCTTTACAGATGTTATTCCTGCTCCCCATGTCATACTGTATTGTACTGAGCAGCTCAGTAATGGTCTCCCTGTTGAGGCGGTACTGGGTCACCAACTAGGTGTCATTGAGGGTCCATAGTGAGGGCCTGACCCTGTGGATGAGTGCACACCTTGCTTGTCCTCTTTTTCTTCCTCACATCCTCCCGCTCCTCCTCTTCCTCCTCCTCCTCCTCCTCCTCCTCCTCTACCTCATGCTCCCTGTGCCCTGGCCTGGTTGTCCTGCATCTCAACTTCCAGGAGCAGCATGAGCAGCTGCCTGTCCCAGCTCAAAGTGTATAATGGCAGCATGGTGTTGGGAACAGTGTTTGGAGTAGGGTGTGTCTTGTGTATCCCTCTGGTGTGCATTGGGAGCACCTGTGGCTTCATTTCAGACGCCTGCGTCCATTAACCTAGAGGCTGTAGGTAATTGTGCCATGTTTTCAGCACTATTAGCGCCTGTTTTCAGTGCTAATACTGCCGCACATGGACTTGTGATGTGGCTGTGATTGCACTTGGAGTTGCTGGTGCAAGTACCGCCGGCTGTAATAGCACCGGATACATTTACAGCCTGCGGTATTTGCGCTGGTACGTGATTCGGCGGAGCAATGTTGGCGGCACTAATTTCGTAACTGCCACTTTTAAGGGTTACCGCCAGAATTGTGAGGATGCCCTATGGCGACAAACCATTTCAACATGGATGACTACAAAACCTTTACAAAAACTGCGCTCAAGGGTCCATTGTGACGTCCATTCAGAGGACTAGCAATGGCAATAGATCTGAACAAAAAAGCGTCCTACTGCGAAGTTGACACACAGCATGACGATCGACTGATAGTTGGTCTCCATACTGAAACCTTTGCTAAGGACTTTCTAATTGTAAGCATATATATCTGAGAACCAGTTCCAGTTGCAACATACAACTGACACTCAATGATGTGATCAACAATTGGTTGGACCTAGGACATCTGCATCATATAATCATTGCAGGAGACTAACTCTGACTGAGCCATTGGACACGTATACAATCAACGAAAAAACAGGGCGGCTGCACTTCTCTTCTAGTTGTTTAGCCAACTGATTCTAGTGGGACTCCCATATGTGCAGTTGGGGGCTTTTTTTACTTTGTGCCCCGGAGGCAGCATTTCAGGTGAAGCTAATCTCCACCTGGAAATGAGGGGGGGCTTCTTAACGGTTGGGCCATGTATACGCTTCCCACACCCTGAATTCTGTGTGTAGCCCTATAATCATTACCAGCACTGACCTAAGTGACCATGCAATACTATCGTACGACCTAAAGCTGCCAGTTGAGACGTTCACCTGCTACCCGACTGCGGCCATGATTATGTCGTCTAGGAATAGTTGTATTGTAAAATGGCACAACGTTACCTATACAGGCTTTCTGAAGGTCTTAAAAGAAACTTTGGACAGACAAATACCAAGCGACACAATAGCACTGAATCCCTTTACTGTTGCTAACTTCAACTCTACTATACAACACTGTTTAAAGACCTTTGTGCATAGGAGAAGATCAACCACGCTAAGAACGTATAGGCAAACATACAATGATATTATTGTTGAAGCAAAGAAGTACAAGAGGAAAATGCTGAAAAAACTTGGACTCTTACAACTTGCGACTGAATCTTAACGAGCAAAACAAGAGGCTTATATTGCAGAGACACAAAAACGATATCAAGTCGCAAAAAATCCAGATGTTTAATAACGACAGCCAGAATATGCTAGACAAACTTGCCCTTAGCAACACTTCCAATTTTTTGTCTCTTACCAATACCAACGGGGTGGGGGTAGCGTCCATGATGTCCTCTGTTACTGAGCAAAGTTGGAAAGACTTTTTTACTGCAAAATATTCCCCTCCCGCTAAAGCCATACAGATAAACCCAAAGATCACATGAACCATTGTTGATGCTGGCTATACTTGGAGCAAAGACGGTATCCTCTGGACTATTACAAAAGCCAAGGCATCTAGGGCTCAGGATCCTGATTGCCGTGCCCCTGCAGTTATTAAGTCTAACCCTGAAGCTTCGCTAGATCCTCTGATGACAGTTTTCAAATCAATCTTTAAAACACATGAACTCCCCTCCACATGGCACGAATCCACTATAGTCCCATCAGCAAAAAGGGTGACCTAAAGGACCTAACAAACTTCAGACCAATTGCCTTACAGGATGTTTCCAGTAAAATGTTGGCATACCTTCTTTTGAGCGGCCTTAATACATGGTCTTCCCATCTTGGAATCATTTCCAGATTCCAGGTGGGTTTTAGGTCTCAAATGGGCACGACATTGAATTCTATTATCATGGCGGCTCTCTGTTGCTGTAAAGAAAGATAATAATCTCTAGATATGAGTAGTGTATTCGACAGGGTAAACATAGAACTGCTTTCAAATAAAATGTCTGACTGGGGAGTGCCTCTGAAGCGTATTCAACTGTTGGCCACCTTGCATAATTGTACCAAGCTTAGAGTAAGACTAACAAAGGAGGGCATGGTATCGGGACCAGTACAAACATTTGTGTGTCTTAAACAGGGCTGTGTCTTGGCCCCTGCCATATTTAACATCTACGTATCAGATATAGATACGCTTTGGTCTTCTGACAGGCAGTACCCAGCTAAATGTGGTCACCTAAGACTGAATTGGTTGGCTTTTACTGACAACCTCATATTTTTTAACCAAATACCGATGGGTCTTCAGGGAAAGCTAGAGTCTTTTTTTTTAATACGCCAACAACCTTATGATAAATGGGGACAAATCTAAAATCGTCATATACACCACTCCAAAAAAACCTTAGACAATACACAGGCGGGTGGGTGAGCAGAGACAGGAAAGTGTTTCCAGCATTAGATATCTGGACTATACTATAGAAGGATAAAACTGCATTTGTGCACTTCTATAGTATCGCTATACGCAGATGACATGTTCATCTAAGTTAAACATCCACAGATCAACCTAACCCCGATAATGGAGGAAATTGCAAACTTCGATATACTATCAGGTTCACAGATTAACTGGTCCAAGTCGGAGATCCTACCTCTCACCACACAAGTAACATACCATGATATAGGTGACACCTTTGCTTGGTACCCACGGGGGATCCGCTATTTAGGCATCTGGGTTTCCACGTCCCCCTCCAAGCTATACGAAGAAAACTACATGGCAGCTATGGAAATATGGAATACTTGGATATGTCTCCCTATCTCCCAGGCAGCTAGAATCTCACTATCCAAAATGGTAATTCTACCTAAATTTCCTATACATCTTTAGCAACAAGCCGATATGGTCACTAGCGAGATTCTGGACACATCTCAGAGACTTGATGAATAGGCTGATATGGGCAGTGGGGCACCCCCGGGTCTCCTTGGACACGCTGTGCCGCCCATTTTCACAGGGTGGGCTGGACGTCCCGGATCTCCAACTCTACTTCCTTGTAGCGCAGACCCAATACGTCACTTGGTGGTGGTACCCCACGACTGAGTTCCCACACACGTTATTAAGGCAATTATACGCCCAGATGACATAAAGGGGATGCTCTGCGGTACCCATGAGCAGCATGATAAAACAGAGGTACAGCCACTGGCAGTTACATGTTAGCATGTGCGCACACAGAGGGAATTCTTAATCTTAGCATGTGCCACATCTAGATGGAATTGTGAATGTTAGCTTGTGCCACACTTGGTCGGAATCAACCTAGCCTGCATCGCATCTAGATGGAAAATGATTGTTAGCATATGCCTGTTACTGAGATGGAAAATGATTGTTAGCATATGCCACACTTAGATGGAATCCTTAAGCTTAGCCTGCGCCACATCTAGATAGAACTGTAAATGTTAACATATGCCACACTCAGATGGAATTCTTAAGTTTAGTCTGCACAACTTCTAGATAGAAATGTGATTCAATGATTGACATGCGATTCAACGAACCAGGACCACCCAGCGCACAATCATGAATCAATAACCAATTCACTAACAATCTCAACCCTCTGCATACACCTCTCAAACTCTAAACAAACACAACCACAACTCTATAGCACAACAAACCGCACAAACTTCACTACGCTGCAACAACAAAACAAAACACACATAGACTTGCACAAAAGTACACAACGGCTACCGAATCAAAAGCACCCCAAGCCCAGTCAACGGACCCACCGGGCTGAGGCCGCCAACAGCACATCACGGCTCTCTTGCACTTTTCCAGCCTATTCCCGCTAACTCGCTCCCCTCCCTCCCCTCTTTTTTATTCACTCAGGTGGTGATAGTGCACGGTCACATATCCTTTAACATTGACATTAACAGTTACACTTAAAATGTGGGATCGGCTGATGAATAGGGCCGGCACGGAACAGTGGTACTCTCAGTGCATGGCTATTCACCATGTCAGAGGCATTCCACTCACATATGAAGAAATCTTCCGAACGCATTTCACGAAACTTCACATACACACTCTGGGCAACTTGATAATAGAGGGGAGATTCATCACCTGGGTCGAACTCAAAGGGAGAGGGGAGTGGACACCTATAACGATGCTCTTGTACTACCGACTGTGGGAGGTGATGCGCACCAAGTGGCCTGCCTTCCCTTTGGTCCCTGTCCTCTCACCATTTATGACGTATGTCACCACGCCGCTGCATAAAGGTAAACTGGTATCTACATTATACAAAATAGTATGCTCCAGCACCCCCCTCCCAGGGAGCACTTATAGGAACAAATGGGAGGAAGATATGGGATTCACACTAACGGAAGCCCAGTGTGACATAGTATGCGCACAAACTAGAAATATATCCATGAAAAATAGGTTCCGCCTGATACACTTTAAATACTTACATCAGGTATACTACTCCCCATCTCGTCTGAACAAGATTTACCCTAATAGATCTCCCAACTGTAAGCGATGTGGCCAGGCACAGGCAGGCTTCTTCCATGTGGCATGGTTGTATTCTCCGATACAGGCACTATGGGATAGGATCATACAGACAGTGTCTGTTATACTATCTGTTCAACCCACACACTCCCGGCGGTGTGGTTACTAGCCCTGATTGAACCTGGTACCCAAAGCGAAAAGCGCCTCATGGGAATGGCTTCTATAGTGGCACGATCACTACTTGCAAGAACTTGGGATGCAAACACAAACCCCGGTTTTCAGGAATGGATCACCTTAATGTCAAGGTGCGAGAGACGAGAGACGCAATATGATCAAACGCTCCCACTGAGCGGCAGACCCATGGACTACTGGGCTCGTTTCAGACACTATATGGCGGAGCTGGAGGAGGCCAGGGATCAACCAACTCCTCGTTACCAGAGACTTGGGGAAACCCGGCATCCTTCGAACCTGCGAGTGAAATCGGTCCGCCGACTTCTGAAATTGATACATAATGCAACAAGACGAGGATCGAGCCCCTAGCACCATGATGGTTGCCCCAAAATGTGGAAACGAGCTAATCTCTCTTTTTTGACTAATGTAGGAAACTGCACGAACTGCGCAATCTCTTGATGCATGTGTGTAGTTGGGTAAAGGTCTGTGCCAAATGGGAAGTGGGTCAGAGGATGAGAAAGGGGGGGGGTTTAAGGACAAGGTTGCAGTTATTGTGTTATTGTCGGTTGATGAATACAAAAAATTAATAAAAACAGTTTTAAAAAAAAAAGATATCTGGGCTATACTATGTCCAATTGCTGCTCTATGTCTGAGTGGAAGATTATCTTGAGAGAGAAATCACGGACCCTGGGCAAACAACTGAAAAGACTTTACAGTCAAGTGTGTAAATATTCACTGCTCCCTCTCATCAGATTCTACCTGGTGAAAGTGGAACCTACCCTACTGTACAGACTGGACATTACACAGCTCGACCTAGGTCCTTACTTAAACACTCACCAATGTTTGATCTGAAAGTAGACCCTTTGACTGCCCAATTTAATCCCTAACTCTGTAATCTGTCATGGTTGGGTCTCACTTCATTATGCTACAGAGTCCTCTGGAGATAACCCTCCTTTTACGCAAAAACACTCAGGCCCCCACTGAACTCTCTCTACATTGACCTGAGGAGGATCATAGCTGTGAACTCATCAGAATCTCTTACTGGGTTTAAGATCAAGATGACCGATCTTTTCTATAAAATCCAATCTTCAGAAGAAGAATTGACCAATAGACCAGGAAAAACAAAAAATAAACTGTTTTCTATGGACTGGATAGAGACAGTTGAAGTTCTGAGATCTTATAAAACCAACAAGGAGTATTCTATGATTGCCAGGAAGAGAAACACGCTGACTCATTATGTTCATCCGTTTCCATGCAACAAACTTCAGACTTTCTACGTGGATTTCCGTTTAAATCCATTTTCTTCCCTGGAATGATTGGCAGGACGACCAAAATACACAGGTCGACGATTCAATTGCAGATTATGTAAGCAACAGTCTAGAAAGCCACAAATATTTCGTTTTGGATTTTTCTTTTTTTTTACAAAAGCCAGAACTTCAAATTTCAAAAGCGTAGTATGTGGGGACCTCTTTTGTTCAGCTGGTTTGTATTGGACCTGCTTAATGTGGGGTGAAAGTGTCTCCTTAATACTCGCTCTATGCAGATTCCTTGTAGAAATATCCATCCACATGTCTGATGATGGCAATGAGTGACATTGCTAACCGGACTGTCTTGGGCTTGTCCAACACAGGGTGACTTATGTTTTTAATATGGCTGAAATGTTTTTACTTGGTGACTGCAACCAAACTTAATTTTAATTCTAATCAATTACTGTCTGTCAGATTGTATTGTTATACTGATTTTCTTCTTTTTTTATATGTCATTGTGAAAGGATTACATTTTCAAAACATGACACAATTAAAAAACGGTGCCCTCTAGAATGGTCCTCAAATTGTTGCCAGTTATAATCTTTATATCTCTAACTCCCAGCAATTGCCTGCCTGGTAATCCCATATCACCACCATGACTGGAAAATATGACCACCGCTGTTCTGGGACAGAAGCATAGCACACGCTCATGTAGGCTTGTTCAGCATATAATACATACTTGAGTGGGCTTTACCCCACATCCTGAGGCCCACTATGCTGTAAGCCCTTACAAATATTTGTTAACATTGCATACTCTTCCAAAACATCAGGGAATACATATTTTTAATGATGTACTGGTGTTTTTTAAAGTACCATGAGTCACCTGTTTGCAGGGGGTTATTTTGCAGAATAAAGATGTTTTGATAAAAAAGATGTTCTAGACGCAATGCACATTATTTCAAAAATACTTCTTCAGTGGTAAAATACTGCTCTGCAATCCACTACTGCTCTGCTGCTGGTTGAATATCCACAATATTGCTTTCCACTATACCGCCAGTGTCATGAAATACCTGTGAATCACAGTCCACGGCAAATACGGCCTGCGATAAGAACCATCAGTGGCAGAAATACCCCAGAGGAACCACATTTTTCAGGATTTTTAGCAGCACTTTCAAGGTTCTATGCAGTAATGTTTTACGTATGGAGGTAATTTGGTGGTCAAATAATAACAGTATACACAGAAATGTAATGCCGAAGGAGGGTTGATTCCTCTGCAAGAAACGAAACACTTCCTGTATTTGTTATGTGGCACACAGGTTGTGTTGCGTCATCTGCTAATTAGTGAGGGTTTTCTAAGGACCATCGCAGAACTGATCTCATTCTCACTGTTCATTACCACCCTTTTAGATGCCATACTTTTTGCTGATTTTAACAGTATTTGACCCTTCTCGAACTAGGGTTAATCCACCATCTGTAGTATTTACCACACATTCTCAGTGGTATTATCATCACCGCTTCTGGAACGAAGGCCCAAACTTATATTAATCGCCAAAAAAGGATGTTTCCAAGGGAACACATGTTGGAACCCCACCTGGGCCTTTGTGATTCAGTGGGAAGGGTTGAGTATGATATTCTGCACGAGTTTCACACAAACACGCTGCATTTGTTGTAAAGAGAATCTACCCTGATAAGTATCACCACATACATCATTTCAAAATAACAACCTTAAAGCACCAGAAGGACAACCTGTAAGCAGCAAATCAACAGTTCATCCACCAGTTTAGCCACAGTGTATGCAACAGGGAAGGTGAGCCTTAAACCCTTCATTTATTTCAATATCTGCCCATTGCTTGATCAGTTACAAACCTTCATTGATTCCTTACTAGCCCCGTAGGAAGATGTCAGCCAATCAGGTTGCTCAGAACCTGAACTCAATCAAAGCCTGGGTTCTGAGCAAGCCATGCACTCCCCATGCTCATCTCCTCTATCCTGCCTAGCCCTCTGCCCCCCTTCAACTTTCCCCTCATCGCCCTCCACCAACTCAGTCTCCCTTTCAAGCCCTGTGCCCCTGCAGCAAAACCCCCATACCCTTACAAATCTTACCTGCTCCTTTGAGTTGCACAATTCCGGCTGCTTTGTCCACATCTTCGCCGACCATGGAAATGGAAGAAGCTCTCCACATGGTTCCTTGGCGGTCATCTTAGGTGATTATTTCTTATGTAAAACAATGGATCACACCCTTGCAACGTCCCATTATTTTGCATGAAGATATTGCTCATAGCACCCCGGCGAACCTGGTAAAAGAATTTCACTGCACGACACAGGACGTGAGCCTTTATGGTAGGATATTATTTGCTTAAGTAAAATGCATTTACAAAGACTTCAGGCATGCGACAGGGGCCATGCATAGCTCTAACACAGCTGCACAATGTTATGCATTTACAGATTAAACGCCTGAACCTTGCTTAAGTATATTTGCAAACACGTGACAACCCCGTTGTGCTTATATTTGAACTGTAAGGCAGGGTTGTGTGCATAATGTCCAACCCAGAATCACAGTGATTTGCATATTCGCCCAAACATCTGTGTTAGCCTTCCGTAAGCCCGACTCAGGTCTTTATCCTTGTTAGGTAGATTGGTTGTGTCCCATCAAATAGGGTATGACTGAGACCTATTAATTTGGAGCCTAGAACTGGGGTGGACCTCCTATGAAGCACTATATAAAAACAAAATGGGCCTCATTATAAGTTTGGCAGTAGCCATGCTGGTAAAACCGCCCGCTGCCGCCAAACCTCCGAAAAATTCTGCCACCCGTGAATGGCCAAATTACTGGGTCATTACGGCCCTGCTGGATCTGGTAATTGCCCTTTCTTGGGGATTCTGGAATGGAATGCTCCTCATTCCCATTTCAGCCCCAATAGGTCTCAATGGGAATGGGGAGGTCGGATGCACGGCACCATTCAGAATGGTGCCGGTGCATCGGACTTGCTCTGCTCGCGGGTGCCGGTACAGCCACCAGGTCAGTCCTGGCGGCCATAATGGCGCCCACGAGCAGAACTCTGAGTCAAGCTTACCAGTACTGTAGTTACCGGACCGCCAAAATTATAATGAGGCCCAATCTTATTGCTGTGCCCTGTTACCCCTGGGTTTGGTGCGCATTAGAAATAAATAAACAAACAAACAAACAAACAATGTCATTATTAGTGTGAATTTGCCACTCTTATACGTTATGTAATGATGGTTGATCCAGAAGTCCTTGCCGAAAAACATTATTAAAATGATACTTGGTGATGAGGTTGGGTTAACGTTGAAGCATCTGTATTGTAGATCTGATTAGCAAAGGTGAGTCCGAATCCCACAGGCAGATATCTAGGTATGTGGACTGGCCCAGGAGTGGAGCAATTGCCGCAGCTTAATCTTTCATGCCCGCTGGCTAGGCTTGCAACTGATCTGGATTGGTGGTCTCTTTTGAAACTCTCCTTGTTGGGTAAAGTCAACTGCATCAAGATGCGTGTGGTGCCAAGGATTAACAATCTCCTCTCCATGCTGCCGCGTAAAACGCAGAGTAACATATTTAAAGAGATTGATGCTCACGTGTAGACATTTTTGTAGGAAGGCACACCACCCAGGCTTGCTCTGTGAAACTACAATTACCACTGAAGCTGGGCGGTATGAATCTACCAAATTCTGCCGACTATCATCTGGATTTCTGTGCAAGACATTTATGTAGCACGATAAGGACTGATGTAGATTTATGGGCGCAAATGGAATTTAGTGACATATCAACAATGAACAGCAAGGAATCCCCTTACGGAATTTATGCTGGAATGCTGGTGTAACATATCACACGACTGGGCAGTGATCCGTTTGTGTTCCCTGGTGCGTCCATCTGGCTAAATCCTCAATTTATGATGAAGGTGAAGACTCTCTTATGGCCGTTCTGGTTCCTGGGAGGGATTTGTAATATCAAAGATGTGTTCATAGTGGATACCCTTTGCCTAGGTATGCAGGAATTTTGGCTTTTGAGATTGCACTTATGCTGAATACAGGCGACTGATGAGGGCCATTGCTGAGCGGCCCGATTGTTCGATACCGGCGAATCAATGGAGTGTGGCCTGGTCACAGTTGGAATTATGCAGGCATGCAGCCACCCGGCTTTGACATTGTACAACGCTCTGGCTTCTTCCTGCAAAGGTGATGCAGAACTTGCGCCCTCCTGGGACAGAGAATTGGGCAAGAATCTCGACCCTGGCTGCTTGAACAGATGGTTCGGCAACTTTCGCCTATCAAGTATGGATTGGGGTCTGAGAGCATCCCAGATTAAACTACTTTTCAGGATGTATTGGACTCCAGAACGAATACGAATGTTCAAGCAATGTCTGTCAGATGATGACCGATTCTGGAAATGCAAACAGGCGAAAGGGACATGAAGTCACCTGCTCTGGTTTTGTAACAAGACCGGGGACTTCTTGAGAGGAGTCTCAGAAAGACTGGGGGCCTCATCACGAGTTGGGCGGTAACGCCGGCGCTAATATCGCTGGTGCTATCTACCCTACCGCCAAACCCACTGGCGCTATTAGCGCCCGATCACGGGTTTGGCGGATTTGGAATTCCCCATTCCCCATTGAGCCCATTCGGGAATGCCCCATTCCCCATTGGGCTCAATGGGGAAATTTCGCGCTCATACCGCCGGAGGATTTCCTGCCGGTGGTATTAGCGTGAATTTTCGGCAGATTTCCCCCCAGCTCAGAGCTGGGGAGAAATCCGCCGAAGCCCTGATTTGGCGGACCCTTAAATCCGCTACTGCCGGAATTAAGGGTTACACCCAAACTCATGATGAGGCCCTGGGTCTTGTACTTGAGCAAGCCATTCCAATGAAAGCCTCATTGCTGATTCTTGGTGATGTTCATCCGGTAGAAAGTTTATCGCATGCAAACAAGGTTTGGCTGCTCCGAGATTGTATGTTGGCAAAGAGAAAGATTTTACATGCATGGAAATCTGCTAACCTTTTTTGCATTGATGACTGCGTAGAGGATCTCCTGACTCTTTCAACCTATGAGAACGCCATCTACAGGCTGAGAGGTGATCTTGACAAATGTAATGAGATCTAGGGACTGTTCCTAGATGTGTGTAGTTAATTGTAGTCATGGACTCTGCAAATCCCTGCCCTGCATCTGTTGTGTTTGTGGTTCTGATGTATACTAATTTGCTTTCAATTTTAAATTGATGTGGTTTCTCCCTTTCCCTCTTTTTTTGTCAACCTATTTTAGCCCTGTTTGACTGCTGTTGCTCTTAATATCTGCCTATCTCTTTTTGGGCTCTTTACTTGCTGTTATGCTTATGTGTTTTTTGACTGTTGTTGATGACTTGCTGACATTGTAATCTGTAAAATGAAGAGATAAATATTGAAGAATTGTCTTCTGAATGTCTTGTCACTGCAGGAAACAAATATCCCAGAAGAAACACTAGTGACCGTGGTTTATCCAGGACTGCCAACAACTGCTGACTTATATGTGCTTCCACCAACAAACAGGCCGAAGAGGAAGAGAAGTATAGTTAGCGATAAGGTAAGGCTTACAGTATTTTCCCTCTCTTCCAACTCCTTTTGCTGAGCCAGTGGAACACAAAGAAGTGAGAATGTGTGTTTCTTTTGAAAGAAAGCTTTTAGAAGAGCCTCTAATTTTGAGCATTAATTGGCAAAGAATAACGTAGGGCTAGGCGTGTTCTTATCACTTTGTTAACCATGTTTTAATGAGGGCCAAGTGACAGGTAATGTGCCATGTAAAGGGGTTAATGTGTCCGCAGCACTATTAAATTGTGCTTGAACGGGCCTGGTTAACTGACTTACTGTCAAACTCTTTTACCATTACCACTAGTTGGTCTTGCAAATGTACAATGGCATTACGAGTGGGGTAATGGTGGTGTTAGTCCTCATTATTGGAGTCTGTGGTGATTCTGGAGGATTTTGAGAGAGCAGTAATATCACCCCGATAAATCTTCAATCTTTTGGAGGAAAAGTGAAGGAGTTATCTCCAGCAACATGCTGTCGTAGAACTGATCATTCCATGACTGCCCAAAAAAGTGACCCCCAGACTTGCAATTAGACCCTATGTAACTAATGAGGAGACTGAAAGGACACTACATCAAATGTCTGAGGGAACAGCAATGAGTTATCCCAGGACACAAGGCTATGTATTCAGAAATGACAGTGTGGTCAGAGGGAAGTGAGGTACCAAGAGGACCATATGTAAATTAATGAGTTATGTCTATGGTAATAATTGCCCCATTGCATAAAATATACACCTTTGAAAGGAACTTGGGTCTGTCTGTGTAAGTATGTTTGGGATGTGCATTGGATTATTTGTTGCATTGCTGCGAAATGGAACATCTGTTGTTTTATTCAGGTCTTTGCAAGAGGAACACCAATACAGTATCATTGATAATAATGTACAGGACTGTGCAGTGTGAAAACCAGCATTACATAAAAATGCACACAGAATATATAAGACAGCACAGTATGACGGGAATGCTACACTTATTGTATAGCTATGTGACGTTGCAGTAAAGTAGCCTGTATTCTGGATGAAGGCTTTATCTCATCAAAGGCATGCTCGTTCACGTGTGTGACTAATCGGCATGCCTACTATATGGATTTTGATATCAATGAACATGTAAAATTCTTTCAATGTCGACTCGTCAAATATAAAAAAACAAAATTGAGAATTTGTGTGTATTGCTAACTTTTTGCAGCACTTAGTTTGTCTTTTATTCCGCCTTTTCTTCAGCAAAATGCAATTAACTCCTTTGCATTCTTTTTTTGAATTCCAGCGGATAACTACCATCAAACAAGTACTAAATGCCCAAAACATCAGTTTCTTTTTGAGAGGAGGATTTTGGGTATCAGTGACGTTAGCAGACTCAGACTCGGGTAAATTACACGTATTTGTGTTCTACTCATTCATGTAATGTCCAAAATAGAAGTTTTCAAAATACCTATATCATAATATACTACATTATGAGAGAAATGTATTGTTATTTATAATATTCTTTTTATACATTTAAGTGCCAGCCTACATATATGTTAAAGGTTTAAGCATCTCAAAAAGTGCTTTTCAAATGGAGAGTTCAATGTATTCAGAAGTAATGTCCAAAATAGAAGTTTTCAAAATACCTATATGATAATATGCTACATTATGAGAGAAATGTATTGTTATTTATAATATTATTTTTATACATTTAAGTGCCAACCTACATATATGTTAAAGGTTTATGCATCTCAAAAAGTGCTTTTCAAATGGAGAGTTCGATGTATTCAGAAGTAATGTCCAAAATAGAAGCTTTCAAAATACCTATATCATAATATGCTAAATTATGAGACAAATGTATTGTAATTTATAATATTATTATTATACATTTAAGAGCCAGCCTACATTTATGTTAAAGGTTTAAGCATCTCAAAAAGTGTTTTTCAAATGGGGAGTTCAACGTAATCGGAAGTACTGAGTCACTATCAATACACCTGCAATGTATTATGTCATTGCACTAGTGCATGACACAGTTAAGGTTAGGTGTCACTGTCTATGGCAGTAAATATATGTAGATCTTCTATACAAATTTTACAAAAATGTGAAGGAGATGTACATTTAGCACATGTACAATAATATATGTCTGAAACACATCAAATTCTGGACTGACTCTAATGTTATTATTCATAAGTATAGGAAATGTAAATTGTGTCCATATACAAAATGTACAACTCTCATATGCTTCATATATGTGTAAAAACTCACTTCAAAGTCAAAACTCACTTTACTGTTAGTTTTCATATGTTTTGAGGTGTACAGAACACGTGCATTTCATGCCTTTACATCAAACACTCATACACTACTATTAAGCGACAATTCACATCCAGATATTTACACAGCAAACACTCATATGCCTTATAACACACAGGCCCTCATTACGACCCTTGCGGAAAGCGACTGACCGGAGCGCCACAGCGTAAATAGCGTTTCCGCCATTGCACGAAGGAGCAAAGTGCGGCCCATTCCGACCCATCGGGCACGAGCACCACGCCACGGCGGAAGTGCAAAGTCCGCGATGGCGGAAATGACCCAAAAACGGCCCACACCGCCGCCGTACGGCGCCCTAGGTGCAATACCGCCACCCCTCTTAGCGGTCACCGCAGTGTGCGCCTACCGGAAAGTACGGTGACCGGAAATATACAGAAACGGAAGTTAAAACATGGGCCCGGAACGGGAAACATCCCGGCGTACACCTATAAAACCACTAAAACCACACAACCACCAAAATCACTACCCTGAAACACACCCCAACCCGTCACCCACCCTAGCGAAACCAAGACAAATGGGAAAAGTAGCGAAGAAAGCGTGCGACCGCAAGCGGCAGGTCCACTTCTCCCGCGAGGAACTCACCGTGCTAACAGAGACCCTCCAGGAGAATGCTGCCGTCGTCTTCTCCACGCAAATGACCAGAACGGCACTTGCAAACAAGAAGACCATATGGGCTCTGGTGGCACAGCGGGTAAGTGCGGTGGGGACCGCACCCCGCACCCCACAGCAATGCCGCAAGCGATGGGACGACCTGCGGATACGCGTCCGCAGCATACTCTCTGCCAACCGCAACATTGCCACAGCCACCGGGGGAGGTCCTGAATCACCCATCAAGTTGACCCCCTGGGAAGAAATCTGTGCCTCCACCATCGGAATGGAGAGCATAGAGGGAGTCGGAGGGATGGAGAAAGGAGTGCAGACATCCGAAGATTCAGGTAGGTGTACCAGATAAAACAATGCCAAATCCACACAGTCCATCCATGTGAAGTACCATGCGTCCACATAGTGCAACAGAAACACATGTCCAGGAGAACGGCCACACACATCGGCCTGATAGCGCACGTTAAAACCCACAATAAATACATAAATAATTAAAAACCCCTAATACACGCACTACACGTGCAGCAGGCACACCCTAACTGCAGGCTGCCAAACAACTGCACCCTCACTCCACACACAAATCAAAGCACCTCCAAGGACCCGACCCAAATCACCCTCAGGTACCACCCCAGAGCATGTGATACAATGCCATTCCAATTCCCACAGACCCATCATTAACCCTCGCCCTCCTTTACTCCACCACAGGGTCCGATCCAAACGACGAGCTACAGGACACCCCTACCAGCACACCTGCAAAGAGGGCCAAGACCAACGGCCAGAGACCCTCCACCTCAGCTGCACGCATCAAGACACGGCAGCAGCACAAATCAGGTGGCAGCACAGAGGAGGGAACATCAACAGGCACCCCAGCAGCCAGCATGCCCACAACACCACCACCACAGGTCCCCCCAATGGATGCCACAGAAGGCACTGCCTCTGGTGGCAGCAGCACCATAGGTGACACCCCATTGATGGCAGCATGCTCCGACACAGAAAACGGGGATGTCGAAGTCAGATCCATCCATGACCTGTCCCAATCCCCCTGTCTGTCCCATCCCGTACAACATGAGGATACCACGCAGGGGCACCCACAAGACAACGACTGGCCATCCCCCACAAGCCCTGTGGCAAGGCAACATGAGGACAACAGCCCCTCTGTGACACCCCCACAAATGGGCATGGCCCAGCAGAGGCAACAGTCCCTCGACAAGTTAATCGTGCAACAGCAGCAAATGGCCACGCTCCTCAAGGACCATGCCGATGAATGTGGGGGCACTAAGGCAGACATAGAAACATCAACTGAGACACTTAGGGCAGAAATGGAGAGAGGCACAGAGACGCTAAGGGCACAAATGGAGAGTAGCACCGAGAGCCTGAGAGTCCAAATGGAGAGAAGCACCGAGAGCCTGAGGGGGGAACTGCATGCGACGTCCAAAGACGTATGTGCCGAACTTGCCGCAGTGCGCCGTGTGCTCACTGAGCTCTCGCAAACCCTTAGGGACATGCATGGACGTGAGCAGGCAGACACATCATCCGTTGCAAGTTCCGTCCAGGGCAGCCCCCAACGTAGATCTGGAAGGAACCTGCGCTCCACAGGCAGGGGTGCCCCTGATACCCGCAGAGGGGGCTTGCAATAGCGACAGCCCACTGACAATGAGCATCTTTGGACACTGGGGTTCGGGGGGGAGGTAGGAGGGTGGAGGGGGTGTGTTGGGCTCACTTGGGTGGCGGGTCGATAGGGTGTTCAACATGACATCACATATGCCATATAAAGTGCACGATCAACCAATGAGATGTGTGGACATTGATTTTTGTGTACTAGGCCATCATAGGCGTACAGTCCATATTGTGCATGTCCCAGACACGCACAGTGCCACGAGTCCCGTGTCCATGTATCAGCCACCAGGCGTGAGTGCTAGAAGCATACATCAATGAGATGCTGACGAATGTCACGGGCCTCCGGTGCCTCGCAGACTCCATGAGGTGCTGCCACATCCCCACCCTCATCATGACCATCATCAGGTGCTTGCAGTTCTGCGTCAGGGGGCATGGGCACATTTCTACGTACGCACATGTTGTGGAGCATGACACATGCCATCACCATCTTTGCAACCTTCTCATGGCGGTACAGGAGTGCCCCGCCAGACCTGCTGAGGCAGCGGAAACGAGTCTTCAGTAGGCCGAATGCCTGTTCAATGACTACACGGGTACGTGAGTGGGCATGGTTGTAGTCCTCCTCATGCTGGTCCCGTGGGTTCCGGACTGGTGTGAGGAGCCATCTCTTCAGTGGATATCCAGCATCACCTGTATGTGGACGAGAAACCTATGATGTGGAATGCCATTGATACGTACGCACACCCCCCCCCCCTTCCTGCCAGGTCATTGCCAAATCACATTCCCCACATAATCATGCATGTAATGAGACTCACCGAGTAGCCAGGATCTGTTCCCTGCGTGTCGCTCCATGTAGCGTGGTATTGTAGAGTTCCTCAAGACCATAGAATCATGGGTAGATCCAGGGAATCGGGCACAACAATGTGTAATGATCCTGTTGGAGTCACACACCATTTGTACATTCAGGGAATGAAATTGTTTTCTGTTGCGGTACTGGGCCTCCATTGCATGTGGGACGACCAATTCCACATGGGTGCAGTCGATGGCACCAATGCAACCCGGTATGCCGGCAAGTGCATGGAATCCCACTTTTGTGTTGGTAATTTCCTGCTCCGAGCGTGGTAGAGAGATGTAGTCGTCTGCGTGCTGCAGGAGGGCATCGAGCACTTGCAATAGTGTCCGTGAGAACAGTGGCTGAGAAATGCCATGCAACTGTCCGACTGTGTGCTGGTAGGTGCCTGTGGCCAGGAAGTGGAGTACAGACACCACCTTCAGTAGGGGTGGGATGGCGGTTGGGCTATCTATCATGCTGACAAGGTCAGCCTGTGTCATGTCCACAATGGCGGCTATGGTGTCCCGGTCCAGACGGTAGAGGGTGTGGATCTGCTCATCAGTGAGGTCGAACGGATGTGCTCGGAGGCGTGGGATTGCGGGCTGCCTGCGTGGTGGTAGTGGCTGTGCTGGCGGCCCTTGCTGGCCCTGCCTTGCCCTCCTCCTCCTCCTGCGTCTCCTTCGTGCGGCCGGTTGCAGTTGGTGTTCGTCTTCTTCTTGGAGTTGGAGTAGTTGCAGTGCTATCATGTCCCCCAGGGCCAACATCGCGAGTCCTGCCGGTAGCATTTCGGTGTGGTTGTGGGAGGAGACTGGCTGTGCAATTTATGTGTTTTCAGGCTGTATGGCCTCCACCTGTGGTGATTAATTCCACCTGTGCAAGCTGCTCTCCCCTTTGGCCGAGCACGTCCCGCGCACAACGCTGCAAATCTGGGAATGGCATCTTGCTATTGCAATCATGTATTTGTACCCGATGGCCGTGTAACATTGGTTGACATGTTCATTCTGCTGTGGTCCCATTGTTGCACATACTATCTGTGCAGTCGCGAACAGACTTGTGAAGGGTCAGTGGAACGTAGTACTCGAGTAACGGTGGGCCCTCATGCATCACTTTACCGAGTTGCAATGACGGCCGGGGCGTCCCATTTGTGGGTGAAGGCAGTTGACATTTTCACACACAGCCGCACTCGATGGAATAATTAGTGATTTCAAACGGCCACAGATGCCTTTTCGGCGTGATGTTGCAAATGTGGAATTCCAAGGGCGGCGCTTTCGGTTTCCAGCTAGCGGCGAGGAGATGCCCACAGGTCTGATTGCAAATATAACGTTCTGTTGTTCAATGTCCTTGAGACAGGGCCCATGGCGAGGGAGCAATGATTGATATGAATAGTTTGGGATGCGCAATTGCTACGTGGGCGATGAGGCCGGCCGTTCCCAGATACATGTTACTTCACAACACCGGAATTACGGGCTGGGGCACTGTGGATTTTGCAGGCTGCATAACGCACAGACTCAATGGATGTTTCTAATGTTATGTGAGTAATTATTCAGGCGTTTTGATTCCGGGATGAGGGAATGATGAATGGATGCATGGGCAGGTGATTTGATACAGAGTTTGCCATGTACAGGGCTTCTTGGGATCTATCCGCCTCCCCTACGCTATGTGATGCAGGGCTGCCATGGTGGGACCATCGTCTATCTGGCCTTGTTGAGCCCTCCCTGTCTCGACACGCCCTCAGACACTTGTGTCCATGCACATTAACATTCCCATCTGATGGATTCTGTTTTGACAGACGCATGCACAGGTACACTCGTTTGTGATGGTGTTTGCACCTCGATATAGATGGTTAGGAGTCGCAAGTGGTTTTGGGGTGGTGATGATCCTTTGGAGTGGGCTAGCATGCATATGGCTGTGGATTTCGTGTGATCATTGAAGTGAGTTGTTGGAATGTAGTTCTGATGGCCATTCTGTTCTTTTTCTTTTCTTTTGGTTGACAGGTATCTCCTCCCCTTTTGCCACTGCCATCTGTATGCCACTCCTGCAGATGGGTTTTACTCCCGACACCTGCTGCTTCGTGTTAATCAGTGGAGCAGCATTACGATCTTATGGGACGATCGCCAATGGCCCACATGCCCTTACGCTGTACTGGTGGCTCGGAGCAACATTTCGGCCTTTCGGCTGGACTAGTGCCTCCCCATTGGGACGGCCCTGCGGTTCTGTGCGCTTCCATGTTGCCTTTTCGTACGTGAATGTGGCTCTGTGTACCATGAGGGAACAGGACGACACACAAGTAGTGGCTGGTCATTTCTTGCGGATGCAGCCCACAATGGTGATTGGTGTTTAGGAGTTCATGGCCTGATGGCTGTATGGGCTTGGTGACTTTGATGTGCATTAAATTTCTATTCTGATTTGGCCCGTGTAGCGTTTTTCTTTGCAAGTGATGTGGCATATGCCTATTTGGGGGGCGATGTATTGTGAGGAGATCTGCATTGGGTTCCAGCTTCGGAGTTTAGTTGCGTGGTACTGTACTGGGCGCGTTTGCCTACTAAGCCCGTGAGGTCAGGGATGGGGGCTGCCAATATGACAGTTTGAATGTTGTCATGCTCAGGGGCGGGGGATTGGGTTTTGTGTAACAGATGCCGGTCAGCCAGGTGGACTGGTGGAATGATGTGATTCTCGGAATATGACTGGTCACAGGTGCCTGTGTTTGCGTGCGTTTCTTGGTGGGGGACTGTGGTCATGTCCATTGGGATGGCTTCTGTGTTCGTGCCATCTGTGCCCTGCAGCTCCCATTGGCCCCTCTTGTGTTTCTTTTGTTCGTTGCCTTGCATGGGTGACTTGTACATTTCAATGGTTGCATTGTGGCTTCATTGCACCTACGGGGAGTTGTACTTTGTGGGCAGGGAGCGGTGTACAGGCACTCAGTGGGGCCGTTTACGGTTGATTCGCGATGCCGTACTTCTCACCATGGCGGAATGGTACATTACGCCATGCCTGATGGCGTTAGGTACATGTCCGCTAGGGTCGGAATTGGCGTACCGTTGCGCCATGGTGGTGTTTGCGGTTTGGCATGGCGCGCGCGCGCGTGCTTGGTGCAGTTAGCGTTGGCGTTCACTACGGTGTCGCTAATGGCTTCGTACTTTGCGGTGACGGGTCATAGTCGCACCGAGCGCTATTCGATGGCGGTATTGCATTTCCGCCATCGTTTTCCGATTTCCGCCAGGGTCGTAATGAGGGCCACAGTCTTAAGACACATGCTCTTGTGACAAACACACTTACAACATAAACACACGTATGTGTCAAACCTTTAAGATACACGCTCTTATGAAACACACTCTTATGACACATGCAATTACAACAAATGCTATTACAACAAACACACTTACAACATAAACACACGTATGTGTCAAACTTTTAAGATACATGCTCTTATGAAACACACTCTTATGACACATGCAATTACAACAAATGCTATTACAACAAATACTCTTACAACACACACTCTAACACCACATGCTCTTACAGCACACATACCTACGGCACATGCTCTTGCAACACACGCTATTACTACACACTCTCACAGCCAATGTACATCTTCTACACGGACTGTGCCGTACATGTAGGACATGTACATTTCGTACAATGTACTCTAATATACGTATGAGAACCCACATTAAAGTCAGGACTCCTTGACAATTGACAGTGTCCTGGCCTCCAGACAGGACCCTCCTTGGCAGCCTCCTTCTTAGCAGGATTTCTCCCCTCTCAGGCCTGTCTCTCCCGGCCCGGTATCTCTCCTGTCGGTCTCTTCTTTCTTGCTAGTGGCTCCACCTTTTATGCACCTGTGATTGGTTAACAGGTATGGCGGTGCGAGCCCTCTAGTTCAATTGCTTGACTCCAAATACATTTGTTTGTGGGACATGCCTGACCCTTGCAATAGTTTCGAGGCATCTTCCTTGTCCCAGTACTAGACTGAGGGGAAATAAGAGGAAACAACTGGCAACGACCTATAACTGGGCCGTAAAGCATGGTTTCTTCAGTTACTAGAGAAATCACAGTGCAAAAAAAAGTTTGGCGTGTTAATGATTTTGGTCATGGAGATCTTGTTGAAACTTTGCCAAATTCAAACTTTACCAATGAATAAAATGCTTTGCTTGGAAATTATTTGGCTCATGACAACATTGTTGAAATGTTGCCAAATGTTAATAGTAGGAGGAGGGTAGTGTTTGCTATCACAATGGAATGGGGGATACCATGCCTCACCTAAAGACATACTCTACCCACTCCCCAAAGACCCTCCACCCAGGTGATCCTCCCTCGCATATCCACCTTCAGGGTCAGGATCCAAATGCAATTGTCTTTCCCTGGCCACCTAAGAAGATGATCCAAAGGGGAGTAGATGAAACATACTTTTCATTGTCAATATTCACATGTATGTAACATGTATATGAGAAGTTGTCCCAGGAGGATAGCTCAGCGGCAACATGTGCGCCTTGGAAGCAAGACGGCACGAAGCAACATAGATTCAATCCCCGGGTCTGCGCTTAGAACCCTCTGGGTGTTTAAGCGCGTTATAAATACGCAACTAAGACCAAAAAAACTATTATGCAACTAAAAAACAAACAATTCCTGTAACAGCGTCTCGATGCCCGCGGGCTGTGTGAGTGCTTTAAAAATGTAAAATAAATAAATAAAAATGTAAAGTGTGTACATACACAAAATATAAATGGTATGGCTCATATGCCATGCTCTCATGCACACTACATACACTTATATAAGGTTATACTTATGTAGGTTATATAACATACACTCATACGCTATACGTCATACACCCCACAAAAAGGAAATTCAATATTTTTATAAAGCTTTTGAAATAAATGGTTAAGGTTATTCTAACAAAAAGTAAAGTCCAGAAGAGTGGGGAAAACGGCATTAAGGTGCCAATACTCACTGCAAATTCGACCATGAAGCATTGCATTTGATGAGAACTAGATTGAGATCTGGCCTAGGTATGCATTGAAAATTGAAGTAGACAATTTCAAATAATTGGGCCCTAACGCATGGTTTCTTCAGGTGCTAGAGAAATCACAGTGCAAAAAAAACGTTGGTGTGTTAATGATTTTGGTCATGGAGATCTTGTTGAAACTTGGCCCAATTCAAACTTTTAAATTCAAACTTTACCAATGCATAAAATCCTTTGCTTGCCAATGATTTGGCTCATGAAAACATTGTTGACATTTTGCCAAATTTAAATAGTAAGTCTTCTTAATGAATGGAATGGGTGGCCAAGAGCAAAGCAATGTGGGCATGCTGGTCTGAGGTAGCACTCTGCAACCCACTGGTACTTAGATCCAAGTGATCATGTACTGCTGACACTGCAGCTGCAGAGTCAGTGATCTCAGGAGGCAATTCTAGGTGAATATTACAGTATGATGTGTGCCTATGACTGAACAAAAGTGTGGTTAATAGGAGCGTGCCGTTCCCAAATATCTGGCAGTGTGGGAGGAGCCGGGTTCACCTCACTTTGACTTGGTGCTCTGGAGGTGTTTATGGGCACTATATTTTGCTCCTTGCGCCTGCTGTTTAGCTTGTCTATTCTTTCAGAAACATTATTGGGGGTCATTATGACTGTGGAGGTAGCCGTGCCGGTAAATACAGGCACAGCTGCAGCCGGATGTCATGAATTTACCTGCACCCAGCAATGGGGACTTACCAGGGCATTACAGCCACGGCATTCCCAGTAAATCCCCATTGCCAGGTGCCGGTAATTATTACTCCCCATTGCCATTTGAGTCCCATTGGACTCAATGGAATGGGGAGGTCGGATGCACCGGCACCATTCACGAATGGTGCCGGTGAATCCGTCGCGTTCTGCGAGCGGGTGCCGTTCCGCCTGCCAGGTCAGACCTGGCTGGCTGAAAACACCCGCTCGCCGAACTCGTAGTTTGCCGGTCTGGAACCGTACCGTTTTTTCCGGACTGGCAACATCGTAATAAGGCCCATTGTATTTTGCCGCTTCGCCTCGCGTTATTGTTGATGTAGTGCTTTAGCAACTCAGAAAACTACATTTCCCAGGACACCCTGTGTTACTATCTGTTCCCCTTAGCACGTTAGCAATGGCGCATAGGCAAACCGGTTTTCACTTGATATATAAAGCCAGCTTTTCTTACCGGTCATTTTTCCATAAACTACATTACACTCCTTGCACCTGCTGTTTAGCTTACCTGTTCTTTCGGATACTTTGTATTTTGTAGCTTCACCTCACATTATCGTTGATGTAGTACATTAGCAACTCAGGAAACTTCATTTTCCAGGCCCCCCTGTGTTACTATCTGTTCCCCAGAGGCGCGTTATCACTGGCGCTTTGGCAAACCAGTTTTAGCTGCTTATATAAAGCCATCATTTCTTGCCGGTCGTTTTTCCATAAACTACATTGCACTCCTTGCGCCTACTGTTTGGCGTGCCTATTCTTTCGGAAACATTGTATTTTGTAGCTACACCTCGCATTATCGTTGATGTAGTGCATTAGCAATTCAAGAAACTACATTTCGCAGGCCCCCCTGAGTGGGTATACCCACCCCAGCTCAGAGTTAAAGCAGGTTTAAAGTCCCTTAATTACTGCCCTTCCTACTCTTATAAATTGTTCTGAAAAAACTGCTCACAAAAACATTGGGCCTCATTACAACCCTGGCGTTAAGAGGTTAACGGCGCCATAAAAGGCTGCGGCGCCGTTAAACCCTTAACGCCAGATTCACACTTTAACGCCTGCTTTTTGCAGGCGTTAAAGTCCAAGGCGCTAAGCGACCTTGGTGCTAATTACGGGACCGTAAGTTACGGTCCCGTAATTAGCGCCTTCCCCATCCCCATTGAGCCCTATGGGGCAAAAATGGGAATGGGGAAGGGGCAATGGTGAATGGGGATTTACCGCCCGCCAACCTTGGAATGGGGCGGTAAATCCCCCATCCACCATGGCGGAATCCGGCATGGACCATGGTGCTAATAACACCATGGTCCAACGCCAGGGTTGTAATGAGGCCCATTGTGACTTCCTATTCAGAATCTGTTAAAACATTGCAATTTAGCAATATTGACCCTCATTAGACCATTTCCTAGAAAGTCTACTACTCATAATAACAAACTTGGGTGAGCTACTTTATTCACGACAAGTAGCCCACACCTAATAGCTGTGTAATTGAGCACAATACTGGAAATCCTGACAAGAATATTGATTTATACACTGATCTGTTAGTACTATAAGTGGCTGAAATGAATTTCTCCACCTCAAGGAAACATTCCAGGATCCGCATTTTACCATTGCCCTTCGTAACACACTTTCTATCAATAAACTTGGACTGGAGATTGCGGACTATCTCACCACACACAACTAGATATATTTGCTATTACTGAGACCTGGCTCTATGAAGCAGCCTCATCTGCTGCCTCTCAAGCACTTCCCTCTGGCTACAAAATGTTCAGATCTGATAGACTTGGGCAGAGAGGTGGAGGTGTTTCCCAGATTGCAAAAGACCATCTGGACTTCCACTCTGTCAATATAGAGAATATTGAAGGTTGTGAAATCTTACTAATTTAGCTGAGAGTTAACCATAACATCACTGAGTTGTGTTGTTTTATATAAATCCTGCAACAACATGCTGCAGTTTGAGGAGCTTTTTCTGCCCCTTCTCAATTATATTACTAGACCTCTCTACCCTGTGATTGTGCTAGGTGATTTTAACCTTTGGGCAGAAAAGAAGGAGGATGCCCATGCATCCCTTGAAACTATTGGCTATACGCAATCATTAAAAGACCAGAATCAGAGACGGACATACATTAGATTGGGTATTGACACATAAGATTTCTATTCCTCCCATTACCATGTCCATTTGTCTATGGTCTGACCATGCAATAGTTATGTTCTCCACATTCATACCCTCTAAACTCCATTTGGAAAGCTCCTTGAGCTTATCCAAAGAAGACTACAAACTTTAAGCACATTAGGCATCCTGCTTTTTTAGCATCTCTCACCTCCGAACTATAGACACTGGAACATCTCAATGACCCTCTCTTGTGGTATCACATCTTCTGCAATCTATCATGACTATGATCAACCACCTAGCCCCTGAAAGGACTAAAGCAATTAAGCCAGAAACTGTGAAGCACTCTTGGTTCAGTAATCATTTCATTCAGGCCAGAAAACAGAAGAGAGGTCTAGAGCGAGACTGAAGAAAAAGTCTTTGTCCCCTTACATTAGCAGCATATAAGGAGTCTGTACTCCAGTTTCAACGAGCCATCATTGCAGCTAAATCCACAAATGTTAACACCAGAATCAATAACGCCAAGTCTAGCTCCAGAGAACTTTTCTGAATTGAGGTTAAATCCTCAGTCTTCCCCATTGTGGAAAGGAACTCAGTCTGGTGTCTGGGTATACAGGATGAGTTTTCAAGGAAGATTTTTGTTCACCAACAAGCAATTATATCTCTGCAACACCACTTAATTACTGTCCTACTCTTACAGGGCCGCCACAGATCGCAAATAGTTTGACGGCAAGCCAAATCCGACCGAGTTTGTATTCAGACAATGCACAAAGCTAGACATTTTTAAGATCTTTTCTAACTTGAAACCAACCTGCTGCATTAGTGATGTCTGCCCTGCCACCATCCTCCAGGACTCTCTTGAACTCCCCGTCCCTTGGCTTACAAAGATCGCAAACACTTCCTTTAGAGATGGCCGTGTGCCTTCATGTTGCAAGGAAGCTTGTATTACTCCTTTTATTAATAAAAAAGTAACTTGAACCCCTGTCTGGTGAAAAAACTATCGCCAAATCACAATTTTTCCGTACCTCCTGTAAATCTTGGTCCGTGCTGCTTATCTTCAGTTCCAAGAATTTGTGGAGGCAGATAACATCCTAGGTAGTCACTAATCTGGATTTAGATCTAAATACGGGACTGAAACAGCTGTATTGGACTAAAAGTCCAATATTTCCAGTATCGTGGAAAAAGGTTGCCAGTGCTGTTGATGTTATTCGACCTCTCTGCAGCATTCAATCTTGTTGACAACACACTCCTAGTGAATAGGCTTAAGGATACCACCCACTGTTCTGAGATCGCTGCCCAGTAGATTCAATCCTTTTTAGGCCCAAGAGTAGATGTTGTAGTGCACACGCATCCCCCATTACCACCACATGTGGGGTACCTCAGGGCTCCTGTTTGTCGCTGACTCTATTTAACATTTACATCAGGCTCTTACTCGATCTCTTGGGCAATCTGGAGGTAAAGTACACCAACTATGCTGATGAGACCCAGGTTTTCTGTGAGTTATCAGGTAACTTACATTCAAGATACTGAAGCCATATATAGAGTTTTTGCTGCAATCCAATCCTTGATGGCCTTTAATTCCTTGGCCCTTAATGAGGAAATAACAGAGCTCCTTATTATCACATCTTGCCCCCGGCTGAAAGATATGGACCCTAGTTACAAACATTTCACAATCATGGGCTGTATGATCCCCATCTCCAAGCATGTAAAGACATTAGGAGTCTATTTGGACGCTGAACTTTCTCTGAAGTCTCAGGTTTCCCATCTTCAATCTTCTTGTCATTATGGGACTAAACCTTTCTACCAAATATGACCATACCTCTCCATTGCAAATCGATCTGTTCCTGCATCTGCTCTTGCCAACACACAACTGTATTATTGTAACAGTCTCCTGATAGGAACATCGTGAGCAAACCTACACTCTCTCCAGATTGTTCAAAATGGTTGCATAACCATTAGTTACACCCGATTTGCATATGCAAAACAGAAGTGGCTCGAGGATTGTCTATGAACAACAAAGCAAATAAGGGGCACACCTACACACCCATGTATAGCATATTGATTGACAAAAAGGCAGCACAGCACTTGCTACTTTTCTCCCAAGTTGCAAGATGTCCCTGTTCTAACATAGCATAACCCAGGGAGTGTGCAGGTACTGTTTCAATGTGTGTATAATATTCTTTTCTGCAAATGATGTAACCCTTCCCCCCAACTGTGTGACACACCGTTCAACAGAATGTGTGTAATGTAACTTGTTTCTCTGTTTTTTACTTTCTCATGTGTTAGGTCCTTTCCCGGGACTTGCTGCTGCTTAGTAATACTTTTCCAGACTCAATTTTGGGACAAACACTTATCTCTTACTGTAGTCTTCTTGAATCGCCATGCCCCTGTAATGTGTGTGTAGGCCCAAGCTTCAATTGCCATGGCTGGAGTTTGCTTGTCATCCACACAAAGATTATTAATCAGGAATAGTGTGTCTGTTACTGCCACATCCCCGGGAAAACCTTTGCTCCTATTTGTTCTTGATACACATTGTCAAGCAATTTGGTGACTTTTGCTTTTTCTTATATAAAATAAATGTATAATTAGGTTAATAAATAATATGAGTACATAACACTGCTTATTTCACGTGCATATCCTCTAGTCAGAAGCTCAGTTGAGAAGGAAATACATCATCCTTCTTGTATTTTTGATGAAACTGGTACTCTTGCTTCTCCTTTCAGGATAATGATGCGATAATAGCATTGTAGTTTAGGTGGCTAGAATCCGTACACTGACCTGCATCTTGTATTTTGTTTTCCAGATGCCCAAAGGATAGGCAGTGGAAGTGGCTACTGGGCGATAGTAGTCATCTTCGCAGTATGTCTAGTGGCAGTGGGGGCCTTTATCCTCTACAAGTTTAAAAGGTATGTTTCATTAAACATTTGTTTTAACGCGTACTACAAATACCATCACCCTTGGAGTTTATAACTATGTTCTACTCTAATGTAGAATTTTCTCTGAGAGTAAGTGCTGAAAGCTAGTTGGCTAACATGTGTAAGCACTTATCAAAACCGGCTACCATTATCAGTACAGTGTCTATAGTTCAGCTGACTCTTAAAAGGTAACAGAACGGACTGGAACAAAACAGTCTGGGGCACCAATAAAAAAGTGGCCCACATTTGCAATTCAGGGGGATGTAGTAGCAGGCACCACCCTACAAAGTATAAGTCAAGATAAAGATAAATTACATTGCAATATCATTACAATATGTATAAGGAGCACTACAGGAGCCCAATATGTACCATTGAGTATATATCAAAACTGCATATAAAGGCCAGAGCAAATTAATGATGGTACCCTGTTCCACAATTGTGGTCAGTGATGACCACAAAAGAGTTTCATACAAAACATAAACATACCATCTACGTTTAGTACAAGCAGAAGTCAGAGATTCAAGATAATTTGAAAACAGCATCATTTTTGTAATCAATAAAAGTGTGTTGAAAGAAAGAGGAAAGCAAACACTATGACCAATGCATTTCAGATTGGAACATCCTTTGTCAGAGAAAATCTGAATGAGTAAACGTAAAAGAGAAAGAACATCACATCAAGACCACTCGTAAGATAATAAAAATAAATTAAGTTCTTATAGGAAATACCCAATATCAGCTTCTATTATAAAAATAACATTCAAACAATTATAATATCACACGCTGAATCAAATCTCAAAAAGCATATTCCTAATATCTAAAAGTAAAATAGAAGAAAAAAATAAATAAATAAGAGAAGCACCTGTCTGGTAAGGGGATATCATCTGCTTATGTGTAAAAATGGAGGTGAACAGAACTTTGGAGAAAACTACCGATACATTGTAAGCATGTGAACCCGCTGTCAATAGAAAATAAATTAAAAATAAGACAAAATAATAATGTAAAAGAACAATGACCAAGTTATTATGCCAAGTTAGTCTACCAAGGTTGCCAATTTAAGAAAGAAATAGTCGAGTCCTGAAGTTATACGATCTAAAAACGAATTTATCAAAGTGATGGTATCAGTCTGCAAATATAAAAGTATTCCATATGGCCCCGCCCCAATGACTAAGGTTTCCATCAGGAAAATAGCCTATTGTGGAACAGCTGTAATTTCTAATATCGCTGGCAGCATTTATAGGTTTCCATTGAGGAACTAGTACACCACAGATAAGGAAGTCTGCATCAGTATTCCAAATCAAGAAATGACTGTATATCGTAGTGCGTCGTGTAAGATGCCGAAACGCCTGCAGCTTTCAGAAGAGGTGGTCAAGTGCAACACTTTCATACTATCATGTTCTTATACAGTCTTCAGTAGCAGTAGCAACAGAGATTCTGCATGAGATGCTTGGCAACTGCTACAATGGTGTCTTGGCACATTATAAAAGCAGATTAACAGAACATAACGTATGATCTGTGGATACATGCACTGTCATTATTATTGTTATCATCCTAAAGTAATTCATTTAAAAATGTATTATTGAAACTCTAGGTGGACCTTCTGCGTGGCTTTCTGTCTGCTAGATCTGAAACATAAAAGAGGGATTTGATTTATTTGGTTCCATGTGATAATGTAGTCTTGGAAAAGTCACCACGTAGGCAAGTATTTTTTCTGCACCTCAGCGAAATGCGTTTCCCAGCTAAAGTTGTGCTTTAAAGAACTGAGAGGATTCATCCACCTCACCCCATCCTCAAGGAGATGCACAACTACCCTTTCAAATATGCATCGTAGACAAGGCAGCCTGCCCCACCTACAAAGCAGTCGCAACCAAGACACCGCTCTATGTGGCTGAGAAACTCAGCATCTCCGGAGACCAGCACACCACCGGAAGTCACAGCATCTCCAGGCTGGAAACATGCCTAGAACAGCAATAGTGAGACAACTGAAAATAGGCTGTTTCCTGAAACGCGCTCTGATCCCGGATCATGTTACCAATGCACAGAACACTGCAAGCAGGATCTAAAGACCCTACTCTGCAAAGAACTGCACATCTCTGGAAGTTCCCCACAAATTCCCTTCTATGCCTACCCATTAAAGCTCCTCAAATACCTCTGCCCCTTACTTGTATCACTCTTCTGTGTGCCCCCTATGTACAGCGCACAGTTGCTGTCCTGCTAGGTTTGCACTTTAAAAGTCCCATACGCACGTAACAACATAATACGGATTTGGTACTTCCCTGCCTAGAACTCTTCGGATGCCCCCTGTCTATTCTTCTAAAGGTGTGTAAACCAACTGCTGTACAGCTTGTCTTTATACAGGAAAATCGCTAACTCTAATTGGTGGGAGCTTTAGACCCAAAATAACCATTGGGAATATTCTTTTACACGGTCCACGTTCCCCCTAGAGTGAGGGTACAGCAAATCAGATTATGATTGCATGCCCTCTTTCTGGAATCCCTGAAATGTCCTTTCCTGTGTGCAAAACATGCAAAGCTTTTGTGGCATGCATTTGGCAAATGTGTGTCCTTGTTGCCCAAGAGGAAAGTCACTTGACACCTTCGTTTCAAAACAAAGTCATAGCATCCGACTGAAGATGGCTCCAAGAGATGATGCAGCCTCGGGAGGATAGCTCAGGGGGAAACGTGCTGGCCTCGGAAGCAAGACGACACGGAGCAACACAGGTTCGATCCCCGGGTCCGCACTTAGAAACCTCAAGGTACTAAGCGCATTATAAATAACCAATTAAGATAAATAAAATTGCAAATCTTCACATTTGAATTGGCACCCTTAATCCTGCTCTCAGGAGAAAGGGTGATGCTCATTGAAAATTCCAAAAAAGTTGCTCACCCCTGCTCCCAAATAAAACGCTATAATATAATGTGATGTAAATGGTGTTTAAAAGATTGCACTGAATGTGTACTTTTTATCAATTGAAACAGGGAACTTTTTAGTTTTTTTTAATAGCTTGTCATCTGCACCCACACACTAGTAATTAACAGAAAAGGTTTTTTAGATGATGAATGGACTATCCATGAACAGGACCTGCAGGCTACTGTACCTCTGACATGGTTTGCAACATGGAAATAATTACACATGTAAAAAAGAAATTGTGCAGACTAACAAGAGCAAGTATAACACGTAAAACACAACTTGACATCAAAACATAATTGATTGGATCCTGACTACAATCAGAAAACGAGCTGGTGTTACAAATGAAGGTACATAATAAGCAAAACATCTTGGCATATAGCAGAGCACAGTGTCAAGCAGGACCCTTCATTGTTGGACATGGGTGGGAGCACTCAACTTCAAGTTGTTGAAAAGCTGCAAGGCTGATAGGTGGACATGTCGCTAAAGAAGCTCATTCTGGGATAGGTGCTGATGGCTGGAATTGATGAACTATTTGTAGGAGTATAGTGCTTGGCTGCTTCGAACATTGGATAATTACAGAGTTTCTTGATGCTACGTGCGTGTAATACCCTCTGTTCCATGAAGCTGACTCTGGCTTTATAGAAATTACACTTCCACAAATTCCTTCTTGTTGCAGATATTACCTTCTCATAGCAGGACTGCTCAAAAACCTGTGTATAGCGCTTTTATATCAGAGTGAAATATGAACAGAGGTGTAATGTTATGGATATTGCCCTGTTCCAGTGTAAACAGCTCCCTCATCTGAACGACATAGTGATTACACATGTAATTGAAACTTAAGATAATGATGATGTGTCTGATTGTCGGGCATCGCTCCCTAATTCATCTGTGTGCCCATAAGTAAGCACACTATCTAAGTTCTCTTGAAGACATGGATTTAAAAGCTCTGGGTGTATAGTCAGTGGTTAGACAAACAATGTTTCCAATTTGGTTTGCCTTATGAAATAAACCTTACTAAAGAATCAACCAGCACTTGATGTTTTCTACAACTGGAGCCAATGTGTTTCATTAATGAGGAGTCTTTTGTAACAGTGCCAAGGTAAGTAAGCCCTGTTGCTGTTGAGGGGACAGGAAAATTCAAGCATCCACTGCACCCCAAAATGGCCATCCTCACATGCAAGTCACTCTTGGGGCACCTCAAAAGTTGATGCATCTAGCTGGGAAGGAGGGACTAAGCGTGAAGCTGCTGAGCTCGGTTACCTCCATGGAGTTGGTGCAGAAGAGGCATTGCAGAACAATAGCAATGTAGCTAAGAGCTGCTCAGGCCACACCAGCTGGAGGCAAATACGAATTACGTGTCACTAGCCAACTGGGAGATCCTCAGGAGAATCTGGTGTCTAAGAGTGTCCGACACCCGAAGGAATAACAAGAAACTGTATCAAGGACGAGACACAAGTCTGACATGCCAGAAGTTGTGGTCAGTATCTGTGTGATTTGCCTTGGCAGAATTATAGATGGCAGCCAAACTCTGCAAATACATGCTACCCCACCCTCCAAATGCATCCCCTCCCCACTTACCTTTTGCACATCCGCTTCCTTCTCCTGACCCTGCAGCATCAGTTCTGTCCCTCTTACGTGTGTCAGATCTGACACCGCAGGGTCCCCTTTTCTCTTTTTTCTAATCCCCTGCCTCCAATCCTCAGGAAGCAGGGGACACCCCCACAACCCCCAACATAATTCATAGCGAACATGGGAAGCAGGGGACACCCCTACAACCCTTGCTCCCCAAGTTCGTTATTGATTACCCAATTTGATCGATTTTAACTGGCTAATTACGGCCAGATGTACCATTCAATCAATTAAGATCGATCAAATTGGGTAATACTGGTCAGTATCATGGCAAGGTGGGAAAATTGAGTCATAATACTGGGCATGTGTAAATTACCTTTCCTCAAGCTACAAACCTGCATGATGTTACCACTGGGAGTAGTGTAGTTTCTGATACTCCGTGGTTGCCATTTGTGGTTGTGCATTCGATGGATATGATTGAGAAGTGGCAGAGCCTCATGAAACAAAGATCAGACGGAGCTATGCCGACAGTTTGGAGTCTGTCCCAGTGTCAACTTGTGTACTTAGGCCAGAGACTAGTGCAAATGCAGACACATCACTCCAGGTCACATGGCCTCCATAGTGATATCTTTGCCATATTAACACATGGAAATCGTTATTGACCTCAGCCAGTCAGAATGTTCAGAGAACAGTCAATAACTACTGGTATTGACTGCATTCTGAAAATTCGGACTTCAAATTCAAATAGAAGAACAGTAATGCAATTTTCAGGAATATTATCTTTCAACAAGCCACTGCCTTTATTTTCACGACAACTTCCTATTTAGCACACCAACAAAAAAGCTAAAATATGGGAAAATGCTTTCACTTTCTTATAGAGAAATTGTTTACTATTACACGACCCCTAAAGCAAGCTTATGTTAAACATGCTGCATTTTAACCATGTTTGCAACTGAAATGCTTAATGAATGAAAACAAGCTTGCTATTTAAATACTCCAAAATAAAACCACATTTAGCTTACTAACAAATTTTGTAGATTTCCTTCCTAATTATTAAAATAACTTATTTTTACTTCAGTACCATAGCTCCAAAACATGCATTGCTACTACCATTATGTGTAAATAGCCTTGGGAAAATGACCCTTCCAAAACGTATGGCCCAAGGTGAATTATCCTGAGATAATGACCCCTCTCTCGGTCTATAAGGCTAGATTACCCTGAGTGAAGGATGCATATGAGAGCTCCACCAGTGTCCGTTGAGACTAGTGTGCCGATGTGACGTATATACTCAAAGAACCTTTAATGAAGAACGAAGAATAACCCAACACCTGATTTTTCTACACCGTCTTTTCGCCGAGGACTGCTTTGTAGCAGAGTGCCTATCAAGCATCAGATGACGCGATGAAAGGAACACAGAAACATATACCTTGCACGTGTGAACAGAATAGGTACTGGCTCTTTAAATCAAATATGGCTGGAAAGATAAATAAAACATTATCATGCAGCGGAAATGCACATTATTCAGTATTACAATTAGCCCTCAGAATAAGGACGTGCATGTGGCTGAGAACTGTTAAGGCATACTTGGCAAGATACGTGCTCTCAGGATAATATGATCGCTTTCCAAATGAGCATTGCGAATTATGGGCTGTAAATTAAGATACTTTATGCTTTAAGTAAATATAGTATCAAGCTATGGCAGCACGGTGTCCCAAAATGTGCCACAACCACTTTCTGAAAAGATGGCATTGTTGACATCCAAACACATGCGCAGATCGAATGTGCTGGATAAAGCTTCACTGTGGCTATGCCTGTTTAAATATATTCGCAAATGGCCTGGAATGTTCTTCTGCCTAATGAGCAAAGTGTAATATCTTGATTGCGTGCCCGTGGGGTGCAAGCTCAGAGCAGATAAGTAGCTATGTCTGGAGATCTGTATTAGTTTAGTTCAGTGCTTTGGAGCCCCAGGAGGGGGAGAAATGCTTGAATCCTTTTGAAATAATAATGTCACACACCAGCTGTAATGAATGCCTCCAGTGGGTAGATAACTGCAGGGGGAAATATTAAAATCCTACCCTTTAACTCCTCTATTGCCGAGATTACAGGTGCCGTGTTAACGAGCGGCCTAATTATTTGTGCTGCTATCTTAAGTGGCGTTTGGAGTCTCTTGATTTCAGATTATTTGTGGCAGGCAGTAAGGAGTCCTTTATTCAACATGGAATTACTGTAATTTCTTAGGTGTAGTTTTCTTCTTGCGAATAGCAAGTGGCAATCCAGTAGCGAGTTTACTGTTCTCGTATCATACATCCATAAACGTATTATTTCGATTATGTTCATGAAATCTTCCCAGCTGATTAAATGCAATGAATTTGTAGAGTCTGCATGCTTTCCAAGACTCAGCCTAATGAACAAATTACATTTTTCAAAAAGAATGCTTATTAATTTGAAAATAGCAGCGCCTTGCATGCCCTGAAGACACAATACTATTGTGTAGTATGTAAGTGTGTTCTGTGATGAATCCCCGGATGTTGTCACTGATCTCTTAGGGGGAGCCCGTTCACATGAGGCCTCTACTACCCGGCAGTCCCCCTCGGGGCGGTATTCAGCAGGTATCTCTCATGGGGAGGGATGCCCCCTATAGGATTAGTGACAACCTGGGAAGAATGCGGTGTCTCCATAGACCACCTAACCCTGACACACTTTCCTACCCCCCTCCCGCCAGTACCTTGCCTAGTGTACCCATGTACTTTTGCCATATCAGCCAGGTAGGAAGTACTGAGACGAGTAAGAGTGTGGACTCCTCAAGGGACTTATATCCATTATCTACTAGGACCAGGAAGAGACCAACTGACTCACTGGGATTCCTCAACATCAGTACTGGGACGAGGAAGAAGTTTGAAAGCTAAAGAGCACCTGTACTGAATAGTCTAGTTGTTGTAGGATTTCTATTGACTGAGCTACCATTCAAACAGAAAAGGGAATTCCTAATCAGAGAGGCCCTCCCTTGAGGAAACAGGAGATTTGATTCCTGTACAAAGGAAGGAACAGCAGAGGACGAGAAAGATACCTGCCTGGAGTTAGGTCGCCAGAAGGTCCATTGTGGAAAGCCTGGAGTGAGAGACAGGGGGCGGAGCACCCAGCCAAACAAGAAACCTGGAGCGGAGGAGCCACCTGGGCCACGTGACCTAGCAGCAGGGAGCCACTGCAGAGTCATGGGAGTCCCTCGAACAATTGGAGGTGGCCAGGATGCCTCTGGGAACCACTGGAGAACTGCTACAGTCCCTTGAACGATTAAAGGAGGACCAGAGGCCACTTGGAGATGCTGCAGAGCCGCCACCATCTGGGTCCTAAAGGAGCTAATACAAAAAGGGTCTGGGACCCGAAGGAGAGAAGGAAACCAATACAAAAGGGGTTTGGGACCCGAAGGAGAGAAGGAAAGTTTAGTTTAGTTTATTATTTGATAATGCGCACAAAACCCAGGGGTAGCGCAGCAGGTACAAGGTTACTTAAGCTTAGGTTACATGCATATGGATGATAGGAAACATATCAAAAACAATACATATATGTCAGTACAAAACAGTAGAGATGATAGCTAACAAGTTACAATGTTAAGAGTACACGTATGCAGGGAGGTAGAAGGGTAAGGGCAGAGTGGTCATAGAACCGGATTTCAGGAATATCACTACCGTTAGGTGCAACAAGGTTAGTTGTCGTTGGACCAGAGCCAGTTTTTTAGCTTACTACTGAAGCTGGAGTAGGATAGGTTTGCTCTTAATGCAGAAGGCAATGCATTCCAAGCCTGGGCAGCTCTAACAGGGAAGCTCGCTCCGCCCGCTTTGGATCGTCTAAATCTAGGGGTTTCTAGCAAGAAGTGGTTAGTAGCTCTGGTGTAGTGGCTGGACGATTTTCTGGTCAGTCTGGCTGAGATGTAGGGGGGTGCTGTGTTGTTAAGCCCTTTGTGTGTGAGAGAAAGTGTCTCGCTGATTTTTAGCCAGTGGTGGTCTTTCCTGATGTTGGAAATATGTGCTCTATGGGGTATGTCAAGGGCTGCTCTAAGAGCGTTATTTTGAAGGATTTGCATTTTATTTATGATGGTTTTATTGGCTCCTGCATAGAGGGCGTTACAATAGTCCAGCTTCGACATTACTAATGCGTTAGCTAGCGTGATGCAGTTAGTTTTAGAGAGGTAAGGTCTGCAAGTCCTGATTAATTTACAGGTATACGCTGTAGAGGATGCCAGGGTATTAATTTGTTTTTTGAGAGATAGAGTGGAATCGAGGTAAAATCCTAATGTTTTTACCTCGGTTGCCACCTTGATTGTATTTCCATCAAACCAATACAAAAGGGGTTTGGGACCCGAAGGAGAGAAGGAAACCAATATAAAAGGGGTCTGGGACCCAAGATGAAGAAAGAAACTAATAAGGAGGGTGTGGGACCCGACAAGGAGGAATACCTGGCAAGATAACGAACCGGGTGGAACTCCTGAGGAGTAAGAGGAACTGAGAAGGGTCTGGAACACACAGCCAATGACAAATTACCTCCAGGATCATCATCATAGTCACAGTGCCTGCCAGGCTATCGAGCCAGGCAGACTGTGAACATGGTGAACACTGGAAATCCTGAAGAGCACTTTGGGAGTCACTCTCTTGGCATCCTGAGGAGTTTTGAGAAAGACCAGGGAAAGGGAGACATACCCCTTGGTCTTGATGAGCATTGTGGGAAGAACCAATAAGAGGGCAGTGTCCTCTTGGCCTTGTAAACATCTGTTAAAGGCCAGGAGAAGAATCCCATTTTTCCTGGCATTGTTTGAACCATTGAGAAACCAAGAAAGGTCAGGGAAAGTCATCCTCCTAACGATGTAAAGATAAAAGACTTTTGTTTTGTGTGTTTTGCTGAAATACACTGAAAGAACCCTTTTAAGACGACTTTTAATTTACATTCCTGAAGAAGAACATTTTGTTAGCAACACCCAGAGCTGACGTTTGGATTGTCGTCCAGAGGAAGGGGGCCATTCTTCTGGACAAAGAAGACCACCTCTCTTTCTTAGTTGAGTTTATAGTGTAAGGGATGAAATGAGGTTTTTGGCACATGACAGAGGACTACATTTATAGCCAAAAGCATGCCACATGTGTGTCAGTCTCCTACTTCTACACCCTTACAATTCTTACTGGGTCAACTACATAAAACATTGAACAATTTACTTTGTTGCACCAAATATCCGCTAATTAACCGTTTGCTTCCTTTGGAGTGTTCCTGCTCCCCTTAAATCGTTTGCGGGTCTTGCATACTTTAGGGTAGCCCTCTGTGCAAGCAATGTCTACAGCACAATACTGTAAATAGGCTGCGGTAAAGCCAGTAATGCCTTTCTATTTTGACAGTAGTTTCCTTGTGCACTTTTGCTCAGTGTCTTTTTCCCTAATTCATTTGTAAAACCGGCAAAGCCTGTATGTCCATCTTTGTGGCACTGTATGTTCACGTTTGGAGGCACGGTTGGTCACGGGGAGGGAAAAGGATTATGTAGTGAAATACAGAAGAGGGAAAGTGCAAAGGTTGAACAACAGAGAAAGGAACACCCCAGGGTTGGGCATATGGTTTTGGGGAATGGCAAGAGAGTAGGTAATTGAAGGATGGGTCATGTGTTAATTATTAAGTATCCCATCAGCTCCAACATGCCTGGAGTGATGAGGGGAGTATTGGGTGGTGGGGATGAGATGGTACTTTGGATGGCAAGTCCACACAGGAAGTAGGAGCGCAAAGGGAAGGAGCACTGAGGGCAAAATAGGAATTTGAGGAGCGATAGGGCAAAAAGAGTGAGCTGGGGCGGAAAAGAAGCACTGGAATGCAAGAAGCAACAGGGAATTATTTTGTGGATAGAAAGATCACTGTGGTAGAAGGAGTATTGCTGGGTGGAAGGAGCATTGGGGGCTCTAAAAAGGGAGTACAGAAAGAGCCTTGAGGAAGATAGAGCGCTGAGGGCAGAAGGCATGTTATGGGTGCCCGAGAGGAACTGGGGACAGACGTTGCACTGGAGGCTGAAGGAGAAATGGGGGAAGGAGAGAATGAATACTCGCCCTGGGAAATGGAAGGAACATTGGGAGTTGAAGGAACATTGGGGCTGTAAGGAGCAGTGAAAGAGTGGAAAGAGCATGGGGAGATGTTAGAGCAGGCACTGGGGCCAGAGCAAGCATTGGAAAATTAGAAGGAGGTTTCAGTGAGGAGAAGCAGCACTAGGTAGGGCTAGAGGGAATTCTGGTGCATGAGGACCATCAGAGAGAGGGAGGGAGCATTGGGAGTTGAAGGCCCGTTGGGGGCTGTAAGGAGCAGTGAAAGAGTGGAAAGAGCATGGGGAGATGTCAGAGCAGGCAATGGGGCCAGAGCAAGCATTGGGAAATCAGAAAGAGGTTTCAGTGAGGAGAAGCAGCACTAGGTAGGTCCAGAGGGAATTCTGGTGCATGAGGACCGCAAGAGAGATGGAAGGAGCATTGGGAGTTGAAGGCACTTTGGGGGCTGTAAGGAGCAGTGAAAGAGTGAAAAGAGCATGGGGAGATGTCAGAGCAGGCACTGGGGCCAGAGCAAGCACTGGGAAACCCGAATGAGGTTTCAGTGAGGAGAAGCAGCACTAGGTAGGGCCAGAGGAAGTCGGGTGCATAAGAACCACCAGAGATAGATGGAGCACTGGGTTGGACAGAACTAGTCGAAGGAAGGAGAATTGGCACAATGAGCACAGGGGTGAATGGGCATGAGGCCTGTAGGAATTCTGGGGAACAGAAAGAACACTTGAAAGGAGGAAACAATGGGAAGAAGGTGCACAGGAAAAACAGAATATCCAGGCTGAGGAAAGGAGCAGTCGGAAAATAACATGGGGCAGAATATAAGGAATGTGGGTCCAGCACATGCATGCCGAGACCCTAAATATGTATCAGCTGGGCCAATTATTGACTATTCAGTGTTCAGGCTCACCTTCCTAAAGTGCCATGGGTATGTTGGCAGAGGGAAGTGAAATGCCCCTGGAGAGTATGGCCAGGGAAGTGGGAAGGGGCATAGAAAAGGACATGAACGACACGTAGTGGAGCTCAGATGGTGGCGGCCATAAAGGTTACAGATTAGTTACATATCCGATTGGTTATTTAATGAACAATTCAATTTCCACAACATCCCTCATCCTGCCGGGAGCATGTCACGGAGGCAAGGGGCAAGGCTCAAGTTGAAGAAGCACACAGAGAGGGGGATAGAGTACACATGGAGAGGAAGGAATGTGCAGGGCACGATGGAGCAATATGGGAATGGCTCACAGAAGAGAAAGGAGCACTGGGGGACTTCTCCAGACAGATCTTGCATCTCATTGTGTGAATGATTGACAGCGGGTGCAGTGGTGTGATTAGTTCTATGTTTTCCAATTCATCATCTACCTTAGTGAATACATCCAAACTTTCATTCCACCCACTTCCCACCTTCCACCATCATGTATGCTCCATAACTGTAAACAAATACACATACAATGCGATGTTCACATCCCACATATTCTGCATTAAAAGACCACATGGTTCGTTGAAAATCATGCTCCTTTTATTATTTTCATGTCTTCTTCTCCTTCCACCTAGACAGACCGATCCTGCATCATTCCCTCGTAAGCAGTTCTCCTGAAACCCACATTCACCTTGCTGCCTTTCTCAGTAAAAATAGGTTTTAGGGTGTATGGTGTGTTCTGAAGACATGTTTCCCCAAGACTGCTCATGGCCCATCGCCTCCCTAAAACGTTTGTTTGCGTCCTTTCAAATCTATGGTCTGCCTACACAATCCTAGATAGATACAAAAGCCATTGCCTCGCCTGTTTATTTTCCATCAGCGTAAGCCCAACCCCAGCCAAGGGTCACTGGCATTTGTTGACACTGTTCTGCATGTGACATCCAATTTAGAGAAGACTCAAGCTGGTTGAAACACCTTTTTCATTTCATGAAATTAATGCTGAAATAAACCGTCTCTAGAAATCAGTTTGTTTTTCAACATTCAATTAAGTTCCTAGTCCTTTCTGAAAAATCCTTTCAAGTGTTTGAGGTCGCACTGCAGCACAGAAATGAAAAGGTGGATTTCCTGTGCGTCTCTTGTTAAAGGGTTTTAATCAGGCGGTCACAAACGAGATTGTCATTGCACGTTTGAATTTAGCCTTAAACTTCATGAAAACGTATTTCCAAATCAATTCATTAAGATGGTTGCACATCATATTTAACGCGTATGTGTTGAGGTTACAATGTAACCCACAACATGGCTGAGGCCAACTGGTCTCTTTATCAAATGGTCTGAAATTTTAAAAGAAGCCTTCTCCTGCAAAGTAAAGTATAACATATCATAATCAAAACTATTATGGGTGCAATAACTGTGGCGGTGCATAATTTAACACCAAGGCAATTTACAGGTTTTCTAATGAATAACAGGGCCATTGAAGTTCGTAACACACCGTTCCTCACTTGTCCATGCTCAGAACAATAGCCTCTTACAGCTGTTTCGCTGCCATTGCGTTTTCGAATCAATTCACCCAAGATGTTGTTGGCTCTTACGATTTAGGTCACTGTAATATAATTAGTACCTTGAAGACACAAGTCACAAGCATGTTTGCCATTAAATTAATTATTTCATCTGAACCATATTGTAAGACTTGAGAAAACAAGCCCAAAAGGTTTACCATGTTTTTAATGATCTTAAACCATCATCATCTTGAGGACTTTTAAAATGTCTAACACCCAGCAACTCACCCGTGCCACTATGTGGTTTATATTAAAGATTCATTTCACTGGTGATTTAATTGACAGATTCCTTAGGACCGACTTGTGTTCTGTAATATGTTCATGTACGTTCTTGCGATTTCCTCAACATAAATTATTGAACAAGGACATTGAACCATGTACACTAGAAGATTAGTTAGGCATGTTGCATGATCCCGTAATTTAGACATGTTACCAGCTCTTGGATTGCAGATGAGGTTCCCTTTAAGAGGATGTATCGTACTCCACAATCCAAACACATTAATGTGCCTTTAGGGTGTGAGGCAAAAATAGTTCACATTTTTCTCATCAACAGGCCTGATTTTAGTAGGGCACCTCTCCGATGTCTTGCTCGTGTGTATCTGAATATAGCTCGATCCCTTATCATGTGTTTTAATTAACAATCCATCAATAATTATTTCCATTCATCTTCGGTAATTCTTCTTACTTTCTTTGCATTGAGTTCAAAAGTTACAGGACAAATAAGATGGCCTTTTGAACTTTCTTTCCCACTTCTATTTAAGGTTGAGTCTGATGGCCTGGATGTAGCCTGATTTATTGAACACGATGGTTAATAACTGGGAATGCACATGACCAGTAGTTAATGTTGGCACAGCGAGACACTTCATCGAGACCAAGTAAATCAGTTGATAATCTTGAATGATAGGAGTCTAAATGGGCCCATGTTATTGGATCCTGAGATATAAAATTCTGCAGAAGGTGTAGCTAGCGGCAGAAATGCACATGGACTCACAAATGCAACCGTGAGGCACACGCTGCTCACTCTACATATGCTACTACTCAAGACCCGCAACCCTGTAACCCTTCAGCTACATTTGTCTACAAGCATCCCAGACACACGTGTAGCGCTCCCTTTCCTTTCGGGGATAGTTTTGCACTTTACTAAGACACCAGATAAGATTAACGAAAAGAAATTTACCATATTAAAGCTAGGGCATCTAAACACTGACTTCATTTCTGCCAGTGGAAATTATGACCTACAAAGAGTGCACATTAATTATAGAGAGAGATTTTATAGCCTATTATTTATTTAGCAGAAGTCTTACTACATGGAGCCTATGTATTATATCGTGTGTTTCTTTTATATATCTGTACATTTCGTTGTCTAAACTAGTTTTTTTTGCCCAGGTATTTCTTTTCATAGAAACCTTGATTGTTATCATAACCGACAAAAAAAAATAATCGAAAACGTTCACTCACAAGGGCCAATTCACACAAAAAGGTGAATATGAGTAACTGACTTGCCCTGCCTTTCACCTACACCTGGAGAGGACGATTCCATTCACAAAGAAATTAATATGAATAACCTGTTGACTCTTGGCTCTAAGACACTGGGCTTGGAGTAAGTCAAAAGTAATTGGAGTAAGTCAAAAGTAAACAAAAGTTTTATAGTGTATTGTTTGTGAAAATAACCCTTTCCATAAAACACCTAGGGCCTCATTACACGGTAGGCAGTAAGGGTTAACTGTCACCGGTAATGGTACCGGTGACCGTTAACCCTTACCGCCTTACTACGAGGTCCCTTAGCGGGTTGGAGAATTTAACGCCTGCTTTTTGCAGGTGTTAAAAACCAACCTGCTAAGGGACCTTGGTGCTAAATACGGCACCGCAAATTTGTGGTACCGTAATTAGCACCTTCCACATTCCCATTATGGCCTATGGGGCAAAAATGGGAATGGGGAAGGGCAATGGAGGAAGGGGGAATTACCGCCCCACCAACCTTGGAATAGGGCGGTAATTCCCCTTTCCACCAAGGCGGTGCCGGTATTTTACCGGCATGGACCAAGGTGCTATTAGCACCTTGGTCCACCGCCTACCGTGTAATGAGGCCCTTAGAGTTACTCATAATTGATTCTTTGTGTCATTTTCCCCAAATAAATTGAAATCTAAATAGCAGCTCAACATAAGAGAATTATTTTGGCAGTGGTGCCCCAGAGGGGCAATGAGGGTGAATTGTGAGTAATCTTTCTTTTGATTGATAAACAGTCCCCAGTAGTTCATAGTAGAGTCTGTAGGGTCCTGAGAGAATGGCAACGTGGCTTCAGATGCCGAAAACAACACACATGGCTCGGCTGTTGAGGTGTGCGTGCAGTCTAACCGACAGGAAGATGGCCCTCTACTTCTGTGATGTGCATTATTTCACGAGGATGCACTTTTGTAACTTTTGCTTTGTGTGTGTTAATATTAATCACTTGTCTTTTGATTCCTGTCTAGGAAACTGCCCGGCAGAAATGTTTATGCCCAGATGCTAAATGAGAAGGAACAGGAGATGACCAGCCCTGTCAATCACAGTGAGGACACGCAGAACATCATCCAGGGGGAGGAGTTTATAGATGACGACATGGACTCGCAGACCCTGGGGAATGCATTAGGTAAACATCAATTTCAGTTCTGTACTTTCTATAGTTAAAAGCATGCAAGCCATCTGTTTACTACCATTGTATGCATCGTTTATACACATGTAGAGATGTCGATAGTCTACCTGCTAAATATCTGATGATCTTAGACTTTCAGGATGTTGTTTGCCATCTCTTTACTACCATTGTATGCATCGATATCTGATGATCTTAGACTTTCAGGATGTTGTTTACCATATGTCATTCACAAGCATGGCTGGTGGAATGTGTGCATGCCCCTGTGGTGCAGGAACAGCGCATTCATGCTGGTGGTGGTAACATACAGACCCCAATCAAGACACAGCTGCAACTTCCGCAAGGGTGTGGTCTTCACCGCAGGAAGAGGAGCCTCTTATGGCGTATAGGCCGAAGACCACCTTGGGTGTCGCTCATGGTGCAATGCGGTAATGGAACGCTATGATAAACATCTTCTGATTAAAGATTGTTTCCCTCACACCCATTAAAGGCACAGTGTGATAGGCGGAGCCCAGATGTACGTTGCTGCCGTCTTTAGGGAGTTGGCGGGAGAGTGAAGAACCAAATAAAGAAACCTGGTAGAGTTTGTAGATAAAAACACACCACTCTCTACATCCACACCTCGCATGTGGTGGGAAGTGATAGTGTGATTTGTGAAACATTGCATTCAGAGTGAGAGTGGGGAGAGAGAGACGTCAAGCAATAGTGGAATAGCAACTTAAAATCAGTTTTTCGCTCGCTAGTGAACTGACTGACTACATTACGAGGAGAAGCACCAATGAGAAAACTACAGATGTGTGAAGAAATAACCTTTGTATTTGGATTATGTAGCTCTCTCTAAATAAATACACATTGGGCCTCATTATAAGTTTGCCGGTCTGGTAAAAATGGTACCGGTAAGCTACCGGTACCGTAGTTACCGAACTGGCAAACTACGAGTTCTGCTTGTGGATGCCTTTCCCGCCGCCGGGTCTAACCTGGCGGGTGTACCGGCACCCGCGAGCAGAGCATGTCGGATACACCCGCACCATTCAAGAATGATGATGGTGTATCCAACCTCCCCATTCCCATTAAGCCCTATGGGGCTTGAATGGGAATGGGGAGCATTTTTTTTGGCACCCAGAAATGGGCAACTACCGGGTCCGGTGGGGCCATAATTACCCAGTAATTACCCATTCCTGACCACCGGAAAGAAAAGATACCGGCGGCAGCCGTGCCTCTTTTACCGGCACAGCTGCCGCCAGTATCGTAATGAGGCCCATTCTCTTTCTCTGTCCACTTCCTTTATTCCTCTATTCTGTCTCTCCCTTCTACTCACTAAATCTGGTAGAAAAAAGTTTAAAAAGGACATAATGGTCTCCAACCCCGGCCTCCCTATCGCTGACACCTACACTAGTGCCTGCTCCAAGGAAACTCTCACTGACATCCTCTTTTTCGTGCCTTCGCCTGACCTATGGACCCTTCATATGGTCTCTGTGCTCTCTCCTTTCTCCTCTTCTCCCATTAATGGTGGCACCCGTTTGGATGTCCTCTTGGCCTCCTTCCACTCCTCTAAAGCCATCATTAATGTCTATGCTAATGGGACCGTCTTGGTCCAAGGCCCTCAGGCCAACCTTCACCTCTTTAATAGACGCTTCCCACGCCTCATCAACTTCCTTTCCTCTCCTGCTGTCCCCCCTCCTCTGTCCTCGGCCACCTTGCCTCTACCCTCCCTCCCTGCCCCCTCCGTGCTCCTTCTTCACCTCCTTCTTTTACACCTCCGCAGGGCGTACCTCTGATCTGTACCCCTCCCCGGAAGTCCTTCAAGGATGGCAACCTTCTCCACATTGCCACTCTTAACTCTCGCTCTGCCATCAAGCATTCCTCTGATATCTGTCGCCTTCTTGAGGAACTGGACCTTGACGTCTGTAAGAGGATTCAATTCAACACTACAGCTAAGTCAATGCCTAGTCTGGGATACTGAATGGAAACCCTTATTGATATATCTTTATGTCCAGTTCATGAGTTCTGGATGACTACCCCTATATAACACCCCTCTCTTGGAATCCCCTGACCCCACTGAGCCAAGAAGTAGTTCTGTTTTGCAAGTTAAAAGGTTTATTTGAGAATTTAAACAATATATATATATATATCACACTTTATAATAAATTAATAATTGACTATCACACTTAATCTGAGCAGTAATCAATAATGGATAGTCTGGCACTAGCACACTTCTTTATAATCAATGATGAGTGGTTATAGGATGGATAAGATAGCAACAATACTTTTATGGGTTCAAATGGATGCAAGGTGGAATGAAAATGCAGTACAGAAAAAAACTTGATATGATTTCAACAAAACAATGTAATCACTTTTCTCTGGCAATCCACTCCCCCCCCTTATACAATGTAAGGAAATGAAGAGTAGCACACAGTTCTCAGACATGCAATCAAATGTAATTCAGTTCACCCCAGCAAGCTTAGACTACGGATAGAAGTTGAAACACAGGCAAAATGATTTGAATATGGTGACAATGCAGCGAGAATATGCTGAAAATACTTTTAATTCCCTTCAGGAGGTTCAGGGTGAGTGGTATCTAGTTAATATGAGTTCAGGCTCACTCTAGCAATGATTCAGGGATGGTTCTTAAGAGGCAAACGAAATTTAGCAGTTCAGCAAAAGAAGCTATCTTTTTACAAGTAAAGAAATCGGGCCAAATCGCAAATCGCGGCAATATTCGCGAGTGCGAGAATCGTGATTACGGCAAAAGTATAAGGAGTAGCAAGTCCTAAGCTTGTTGAAAAGCTGAGATTCTAAGCTTTCAGGGGAAAGTTAAACCAAGTTCCTAGCACAAACGGTTCCAGAGATACGGACGATTAAATAAAGGTAGTTTTTCGGATTTGAAATTTTAAAAGTTCAAAGCGACAGGTTACAGCTTGCAGCTAGAAAATGACAGGTGACAGCTTTGCAAATGACAGGTGACAGTTAGGAGGCAGTTCTGGTTAGATTTAAAATAGATTTAATTATATTATTTTAACTAAGAGATTGGTTCTGCACAGTTCTGCTAGGTACTCACAATATATTTTGAAATAGGCCTCCCCACGGATCTGGTCAGGTTTTGGACTGGACTCCGGTTCTGGTCTCGGCACTTCACAGTGATCTGGGTCAGCTCTCTGGTTCTGCTAACAGCGGTCTGGGTCACTCTGGATCTCTGGCCTCTGGTTCTGGATACTGCTCTGCTTTCTCTGGGTACAGCACTGCTTCTGGATCTTTCTGGCGCATGGTTTTAGGCCAGAATCAACAGCTGTGAATAGTCTGCAAATGATTTTGGGCCTGCTGACAAATACTTTTGCTTGCAGTGGGCCTTCTTGGTTCAAAGTTCTGTAGTCTCTGTTTAGCTTGGAAGTCTAAGTGTAGGATCTCTGGATGTGAAGTCGTCGGTCAGCATGCTCCGCAGCAAATGGAATTGAATGTCCCTACCTGTCCCAGCAGTCTCTTTTTATGTGTTTTGAAAGTGGGTGGAGAGGCTAGCTTTCTAGGCCCAACCCCTTCAGAGTTCTGATAGGTTGGAGAATTCTTTGCGTTCTCACTGGAGAGCAGGATTGTGTGTCAGAATGATGTCATTTAATGGCTTGCAGAAAGGACACTCCCCTGTCAAATTGCACACAAATCTATATTTGATCAAAATACACATTTCTCAAATACATAGTGGTTTGTCATTGCATGTACATATTACCTATCACATGAGGTATACTCTGTTCAAACTCTGCTCTTCCTGAGGGCTTACATTCAAATATGGCAACTTATTTTCGATTTTAGTGGGTTATGCAACCTTGGTTCTTCATTAAAAATTATACACATATACACGGCCTGTCCTTACATACTCCAGTAAATTCCCATGTCTCTAGTTTAAACACAGAGTCTGTAGTATCCATAAATAGCGGGGTTTTGCCCCAGAACATCACACAAATTCCCAACGCGTCTTAAAACGTGCACAGAAAATTCACAAGAATTATGGTATCATTTAAATAATTTTGACAAGTCCGCACTGTGAGTTCTACATCTTTCTTAGAATCATATTCTGGCCAACAGGGGTGTGTCTTTTCAGGTCACATGGTGTAGAAACCAGTTTATCCAGTTTCTGCCAAGCTCAGAGACCCTGCCCCTCCCAGCTTCTGCCAAGAAGAAGCTATTTTACGGTCCCCCTAATAAACCATCTGCCTGGGTCCTTTGTTTAGTCTCTAGCAGTCCCTTGGTAATTCAATCAGAGAGGGGTAACCTCCCCTCAGAATGCAGCCAGGCCTGAGAACTGCTGTGGATCCAGTTTCACTCCAATTGGGGGGAAGTTGTCGGTCAGAATCCAGTTCCTTAAGCCAGGCCCCAGCTACTGTCACTTTTAGTTACCCAGTTTTCTGCATTCAAATAAAACTAACAATTTTTACACATGCAGCTGGAATGCTGATTTAAGTTCAAAACTATGACATTTTAACAGTGACAAACTATGTGGCAGTCACAAGTCTGTCCCTCAGTTTATTTACACATTTCGATTTTTGGTCATTTTAAATCCAGTTTCAGTTTAAGCCGCTGCAGACCTGCAGAGCTCAGCCAGTCTTGTTATAAACCTTCAAGTCACTTCAGAATATAACTTTTCATTGTATCCACTTCTTAGTAAGTCTTTCTTTGGCCTGCTTTGGGTTCATTTATTCAGTTTACACAAATGTCTGGTGTTGTTTTAAAACGCCGGCTTTCTGATAGTGGTGAGTTCTGGTAATGCAACCATTTTTGGGATTTAAGAAAATGAATTCCCCACAGTTCTAGGTTGCTTTTGGCAATCAGCATTGCCATTCCCTATGGTTTCAGGCTACTGTGTGGGTAGCCCATGGTGGTTTTAGGCAGTGCCCGTCTGTGCCCATAACATCGGCAAAAATGGGTGGCAGCCTATTCTTCATGCATTTCCTTGTGCATTTTCTGGGAAGCTCTGGCCATCATGATGTTTTCAATGCCAGTAATGCACAGTTTTTGTGGTAGGGCTCGGATGCATGGGTAAAAACATCCCACACGTCCTCGATCTCACTGAGACATGGTTCACGGCCAGCTCTGTCACCACCTTTGACACACTCCTACCTGACAGTTACAAGATTCTCTCCGTGCCCAGGCCCAACCGTGCAGGGGGGGCGTTGCCCTTATCTTCCCTGAGTGGATTCCTGCCACTGTCACTCTTACACAGACCTACTCCTCTTTTGAATGTCTTGTCTGCCGACTCTCTCTCTCTCTCCTAGCCATTCCCTTACCGTGGCTACTATCTATCGGCCACCTGGTCAAATTTCCTCCTTCCTCTATGAGTGGGCTGACCTCTCCTCCTCACTCCTGTCCTCAACCACTCAACTCCTCTTTCTTGGTGACTTCAACATCCACCTGGATGCCTCCTGTCCCCCCACTGGACTCTTTCGTGACCTATGCGACTCTCTCTCACTCTCTATTCTCCCTTCTGGGCCTACTCATTCCGCAGGGCACACTCTTGATGCTCTGATCTCTTCTGACATTCCCCTCTCCGTCCCTCTCTCCACTCCTCTCTCCTGGAGTGATCACTTTCTCCTATCCTCCCACCTCACCCTCCCTACCCCACAGGCAAAGCCACCCTCATCACTGCCACCCACCTTTTCGGTCATCCGACCCATGAAGCGCGTGTCAGTTGAGGCTTTCGCTTCCACCTTCTCGCCCCCCCCCTTCAGCTGACCCCCACCCTGACACAGCCCTCTCCATGCTCCACTCTGCTATATCTGACACTCTTGATGTCCTTGCCCCCGTCATGAGAATCCGCCTGAAGCCCAAAGCCAAATGTAACTCCTGGTATGACACGGATCTCGTCACCCTAAAACGCAAGTGCAGGGTGGCTGAGAGGAAATGGCGTGCTTCGTGTTCATCCTCTGACAAACTGGTCTGCCGCCTGCTCCAAAGGCAATACCGTCTCTCCGTTCTCACCAAGAAGAGAGCCCTTATCCAAGCCCGCATCTCTGCGGCATCTAACAACTCGGCCGAACTCTTTAAAATCTGCAAGGAGCTTGCCAACCCTGCTGCAGTCTCTACCTCACCTGTCCCCTCCCAGGCCCTCTGCACTGCACCTCCTATCACCTCCCTCCCTCTCTTCCCGGCTCTTCCTCTGGCCCTTCTGCAGCCACCCCTCCTCCCTCCTTCTCTGCCTTTCCCCTTTTTTCTGCTGACAAGGTTTCCAGACAAGTCCGATCTATGAAAGTCTCGTCTAAACAGGTTCACCCCTGTTCCTCCAAAACTATCAAGGACCACATCGACTCCCTGGCTCCTGCCCTGGCTGACTTTTGCAACCACTCCTTCGCCTCTGGAGTCTTCCCATCCCCCCTCAAGCACTCCCTTGTGCACCCTCTTCTTAAGAAACCCTCTTCCGACCCCTCCTGCCCGGCTAACTATCGTCCAATCTCCATCACTCCCTTCCTGGGCAAGCTCCTGGAGAAACTGGCCATCTACCAGCTTAACCTCTATGCTGAATCTGTTGGTAGTCTTCATGACCATCAATCTGGCTTCAGAGCTGCCAGAAGCACGGAAACTGCTCTCCTGAACATCCGTGAGGACCTGCTCTTGAACCTCGACTCCAACACTCTGTGTGTTCTCATTCTGCTTGATCTCTCTTCTGCCTTTGACACTGTCAACCATGCCATCCTGCTCAACCGTCTCTGTGATAACCTGGGTATCACTGGTCAGGCTCTGGCGTGGCTGACCTCTTTCCTTTCCAATCGACCCTCCCAGGTCCAACTGGGGTCCTTCCTCTCTGACATCTTTTTCTCCACCTGTGGTGTCCCCCAGGGATCTAATCTCTCTCCCTGGCTGTTCAACCAGTATCTGGCACTCCTTGCCCACCGCATCTCTGCTCTCTGCCCCAACTTTCAGTGCTATGCGGACGATACCCAGCTCATTTCCAGGCTACCCTCGGCCTCCTCCTCTCCTTCCCTCATCTCTGACTGTCTGTCTGCTATCCAGGAATGGTGTGCCGCCAATGACCTCTGCCTTAATGCCAGTAAGACTGAGATTCTACTCATCGGCACACCCACTCCCTCCTTCCCTGCAGCTCTCTGGCCAGCCTCTCTTGGCCCTCTTCCTGCTCCTACCTGCAAGGCAAAAAACCTCGGGGTCATCTTCGACTCCACACTCTCCTTCTCTCCTCATATATCTGACGTCTCTAAGAAGTCACACTACCAGCTGCACCTCCTCAGAGGTATTCTTCCCTTCCTCTCCTTCCCCCAGAAGCTCACTGTCTCCCGAGCCCTGGTTCTCTCGAAGCTGGACTACTGTAACAGCCTCTATCTTAATCTGCCTGCTTCCACTCTCCGCCCTCTGCAACTCATCCAGAACAGAACTGCGAGACTTGTCCTTGGCCTCAAGCCCAGGGACCGTATCTCTCCAGGACTGAAATCTCTACACTGGCTCCCAGTGGCTGCGAGGATTAAGTTCAAAACCCTCTGCATTGTTCACAAGGCCTTCTGCGGCCTGGGGCCTAAATACCTTCAACTCTCTCTTCCTAAATGTCTTCCTTCCCGAGCCCTTCGCTCATCCGTCTCCAACTCCCTCAGGGTTAGCCGCTTCTCGAAGCAACGAGCTGGGGTAGATCTCTCTCCGCAGCAGGGGCCTCCCTCTGGAACAGCCTTCCTGCCTCCCTGAAACTTGAGGAGAACCATCCTCGGTTCCGGAAGCACCTCAAAACCTTCCTCTTTGCCTCTGCTTTCTCTCTCCCTCTCCCCTGCTAAATCCTTCACTGAAACTGCACTGAATCTGCAACTGGGCCACTCTCACCGACCTCGGTCCTGGGCCCAGCCACTCTCCACTTGCACTGTCTCCCTGGCAACCTCTGCACTGCGGGACTGTCTCTGTATCCCTACAGCCGCCCCCCCCTTCCCAGCACGTGTCTGCACTTACTTTGCACTTGCCACCAGCTGGCCCTATTTATTTATTTATTTTATTCTACTTACTTGTACTGCACTTCCCCCCTCCCCTTCCCCTTGCACTTTTCCCTTCCCCCTACCCCTGCACTTGCGCGATCTGAATGACACCTGGCCTAGTAGGATCGTTGTCTGTCTTGCCCTTGTTTTCCCCCCTCCCTGCCTCGTCGCGCCTTGAAACACTTGTGTATAGGCGCGTTACAAATGCCATATCATATCATATCATATCATATCATACTGTATCTTTAGTTTGCGGGACAATACTTTACCTACCCAAATAAATAGGTTCAATTTTTCTTTCATGAGTAGGCTAGAGTGTCTTTAATTGTTAAACTGTAAACACCCACATTTTTGCGTGATTTGTCATTCGTCATATCCCCCAAAGCTATTACATTTTGGGAGAGGCCTTTCCTTTTTGATTTAAGTGCCTTTGTGGCGGGGTCATGACCCCCAAAGGGCTGATTTTTCTTTTGTTACATAACCCCAGTGTTAAGCCTGCATACTTCTCCCACTTCTACTATCATTACGCGGGTGTGAGTACCCAGATCTTTGGCTTTGGGAGGTGGCTAGTTGTTGGAGCTGCAGGCAACCTTGGTGCGGCTTGTCAGTCCTTTATGCTGCTAGGTGCTCTCTCTAACTTCTCCATGGTCTGTGCAGTCTGTAACCCATGTTCGCTGATGATTGTGTGGAGCTCTCCCGTGTACTCCACCTGCAGGGTAGTGGATAGCGAAATACAGTTGCCAGCAACCTGTGACCGACCGAGTGGAGAGCATTGGTCCGGTGGGCCTTGGACCACTCTGAGAAGGACGACTTGTGGGGCTGGACCCTCCTGTCGTCTTAGCCCCTGCTCGCAGATTTAATTTCAGCAGGAAGTCATGGAGGGGTGGGGGGCCCGTGCTTGTTGTGAAGCCCTCAGCTCCCTTTTGTAAGTTAATCTTTGGATGTCCACAATGATAATGGTGTTTTGGAGCTGAGGGGCCTGGGAGAGGGAATTTCAGCCTATTACTTCATCTGTGGACCAGGGTGAAAGCAGACGGAGTGAAACTCGCCGTGTTCAGACTACAGAGAGTATTTTCTAGCTTGTACATGTGAGGGCCTAGCCATCAGTTACATCATCCGTGAGCCTGAAAAAAACACCAACTCCTGCACAGAGTGCAGTGGGGTCTGGTGAGTATAGTCATCTGGAGTGGTTGAAAGTGTGTGGAGTGCGGCTGCACATTGCAGTGATGCCAGTTTGGGGTGATGCTGTATTTGTGGCGTAATCTTTCAAGTCCGGATTGTTAAGTGTTGCAAGATAAGATAGAGTGATTGATTATGCTGTCTTAACGTCTAGCATTATTGGGAAGATGTCTGATCCTGTTCTACCCGCTCCACCTCTCTGCTATTTTCTATGCAATGCCGTGGACACTGACGCGGACCAGCTACGATCTCCAGATATCTCTGATGACACATTAATAAATATTAGTGGTCCTAATGTCCTTGCACCCAATAATTAAGGGCCTTCTGGCTCGGGTTCAGTGATGATCATCATTGGTGTGGAGGCCGGGCTGGGAGCAGTCACGGCTCACAAAACGCCTCCAGGAAAGCTAAAAGCATGTGGATTGTGCTTTAGTTAGAAAGACACTGAGTTAGATCCCCAGAGGAACCAACTGCTGGAAGAAGTCATACGTTAGTTTTTGTTACTGTGTCACAGTTTGTAGAATAAGGGGGGTAAGGCATTATGTAGCTAAGAGCTCGACCATCTCTGTACAACCCCTGACTTGTTTGCAAACTCTACTGTGAAGTCTTGGGACAGTAGCATTCACACAGTAAAAGAAGATAGAAACCAGAAGTTGTGGGCAAGTGTTCTGATGTCACATGTCCCCACCATGGAAGGCCACAATATGTTATTGAACAGCTCTGTGGAAGCTGTGCCCACAGCAAATATATCAGATTTAGCTATTCATATAACATTACAAGCTCTAGTTAGGCCTTCCGATGTACTACACAGCAAAGTTAAACAAATGTCCCCCAGACGTTACCATGAATGTGGGTGCAGAGATGTTGCTTGTTGAAGAGACGCCTAGAGAAATCATAGCACGGTTGTTGAAATATTTGATACAACACCTCCACCCCCGCACCCCCCCCTGTCCTGCTCAGCTTTTGTCCGCTAGGGTTGTGTAACTGCAGTTGAAATCTGTGACTCTCCCCCAGAGAAAGATTTGCTATTGGTTTTTTTTATTATTTATTTGTATTTGGTTACATGAAATCTTTTACAAAACTTCTGATTCAAATTTCAATTTAAAACAGCCAAATGATAAAACAAAGAAAAGAAAGGACTATTTTTTTTTTACAATAAACTCTTCATGGTTTATAATTTTGTTCTGGAATCGCATAGAAATAAAATCATATAAAAAGAACAAACCTATTATATACAATAACTGATACAGATGCAAATATATTAGTCCTTCATATTGTTGTTCCGCTGTCAGTGAATTTCTTAGGGGCAGCAGTTTTCCTAGGAAGCCTTTAGGATCTTCTTGTTTGTCGCTATGTCAAATTTCTCAAGGACTTTCACTGCCGCTATTGTTAGAGAGCTTGAATGTCCGGCAATTAATCTATTCCAGAACAGGTCTGCAATATGGTCCTCCGCACCGACTCTCTTGCGAAGAATAAGAGTCTCACAGGCCAGGTCCCTTCCCAGTCCAACAATAGATGTTTCAGCGACTGGTTGGAGGGTGTTTTGCAGATATTGCATAAAGCAATTACCTCTTCCCCTTTTCCCCTGATTGAGAGAATCTCTCCTGTATATGCTATATTACGCCTTATTCTAAGGAAGTTCATTCTGATCCTTCAATCTGGGAATTTTAAAAGATATTAGGGCACAGTTCTCTGTTTTTTTTCTACTTTTAGGAAGAGATTTTCTGGGGTCTGAGATTGCATCTTATCAATTGTCAATATCCAGTCTGTTTCTTCTAGATGCTTTTTTGCCTTTAAAGGATTGGATATAAGCGTCTCTAAATCAGTTCCTGCTTTTTCCAAGCCATGCAGAGTTCTTTCTTCCAAATTCAAGAGAGTTGTTGATTTTTTTGCTTGAAGATGGGCTTTCATATCAGAATACAGGGTATTCTTCTGAGCAGTCATTATTAGTCGATATAGGGAGATTAGCTTCCATTCAGCCTGGGCTTTGAGTGATCTTAGGCCCAGTTCAAATCTGAGAGTGGACATTGGAAGGCTCGATGGAAGGCACAGTACTCTCTTCCAGACTAGCCCCTCCAACCTTTGCCAATCTACGTTCCATAGACATGTTTTTGCTTCTAACCCATAAAGGATTACTGGAACTGCTTTGGCAATGTAGAATATGATTAATGGCATGAGTAAGATCTTTTTCATTTGAGGGACAAGTTGGGAGATTTTTAGTTTTACATCCTGTTCAACCTTTCCCTGTGATGGTGCAGCATATACCTTGTAGCCCAGATAGGTTAGCTCTTCTACTCTTAGGATGCCCTGTCCCCTAAGTTTCCAATCTTTAGAGGTTATCTTCTTCAGTGGATGTTTGAAAACTACAATCCTCGATTTCTTTCGATTAATCGCAAGATCGTTGTCGTTTGCATAGGTCTCCAATCTATCCAAAAGGCGATGTAACCCTATTGGTGTCTTATCTAGAATGACTACGTCATCAGCATAAGCAAGCCAATGGATTTTACACCCATTGATTTTGGGGCTGGCTAGTGCTGATTCTTCCAGTGCCTCTCCCATGTCAGCGAGGTAGAAATTGAAGAATAGGGGGGCATCCAGACAGCCCTGACGTACACCTCTTTCTACCTTTATTGGTTCTGACAAATGACCTTCATTGTCTAGCCGGACTCTAATGGTGGTATCCTTATGCAATTCTACCAGCATAGACAAGAGACCTTCCGGGACGCCCCATTTCTTCCGTTTTGGCCATAGGCGTTTTCTATTTACATGGTTGAATGCCTTTAAAAGTCTACCAAGGCTCCATATAGCTGTTGTTCAGCTTTGCTACTTGTCTTTTCACTTACAATATTTAATATTAGACCATTTAATGCTGTCGAGTGTCCGTCTCTGAAGCCTGTTTGATGTTTTGAGAGAATTTTTTTTATCCTTTACCCAAATTTGTAGCTCCGTTAGTAGGATCTTCATAAAGAGTTTGCTCTCATTGTCCAGGAGGGCGATGGGCCAGTAGTTTGTGGGTTGCAACCGATCATCCCCCTTGAATAGCGGGATGATAACCACCGATTTCCACGATTTAGGGAATTCTCACCTTTTCAAAATCTCTCCAAATAGCCAAGATAATATTTTAGCCCAAAGTAGTGGTTGTTTTTTCAGCACTTGGTAGGTTAGGCCTTTTGTCCCTGCTGCTTTGGAACTGTAGGATTTGATGATCAGATCTGCTATGCACTGCACCCTCAGGAGCAGATGCCAGCGGGCAGATGGGTCTGGAGGAGTTTCTGATTCCACCGGATAAATATTCTATCCAGCTTCTTTCTGGCACCAAATTACATAATGCTGTGTCTGGGTTTCCTTCTAGGCGATGCATCACTGACCAGAATTCCCTGGTATCATTACTTCCTATTAGTTTCAGCATTTGCTCACCATCTTGCTGAAGCCTCCACATCCTCCTATCTACCGACCACTGCTTGTACCATTGTGAGGCTCTCTTAGGCTCCTTTAGATAAATCTCTCTGCTGATGCCTGCTTTTTTTAGCTGTCTCAATTTCTGGTTGAGTAACTTTTTCTCTTGTCTGGTCACCTCATCCTATGAGTGTCGATGCACTTGTTTGCTTCCACTGCTCCTTCCCATACTTGGTGGACAGATCTGCCAAATGTGTGTCATAAATTCCTCAGGTTTACAAAAGCCCTGTTGGATGTCATCTGGGATCTCTAGCAGTCTTTCGTTGAGAACATCCCCTTCTTTTTTATATTTACACAAGCGCAACCTACCATTTCTCACCTCGTAGGACTGGGCATGCTTATCTCGTTGATCCAAAGGGATGTCTGAAAAGCCCAATTCCAATCTGGAGTGATCACTTCCACCCCCTTGCTCTATCTTCAATGTGATGTCCAGTGTAAAAAGATCAGCTGTCATGAATATGTAATCTATTATCGAGGCTGAGCTCCCCCGAAACCAGGTTGGGGCTTCTGGGATATCTCCTCGTAAACTTCCATTCACCATCTTGAGTCCCCATCCTGCTAGGAATTCCACCCATATTTTTCCAGTGCCTGTGGTCATTCGAGACCCATATTTACCAGGGTGTTTTCCAGTGCTACGCATTGGGCATTAAAGTCTCCTGCTAATATTACTGGGGCACTCCCATCACTGATTTGAATTTTTTCCAGTAGTGAAGACAGCGCGTCATGGAAGACCTGTAGGCTGCAACAAACGGGGTTCCAATAGATATTTACCAAGAACACCTCTAAACAAGGTTTTAATTTATTCATAGTTACTTTGCTTGCTTGAATGCCAATTTTATTTTCAAAGATCACATCTTTTATTGAGGTATTTCAGAATGCCTTCAAGAAACCTCCTGACGGTCTGCCTTTTGCTTTATGGAGAGCCAGTAGGCAGTAGAGAGTATATCCTTCAATTGCAATTGGATTGACCAGCCATGTCTCTTGAAGGAGAAGGATGTCTATATTCTGAAAGAGATGCTTTTTCATTTCCCTATCGGTGAATGTGTTGGGCCCCCTCGTGTTCCAACTCACCATAGACAACTCTTTCTGCCTAAAGAGACTGGTTCCCCACTCCCAATTTCAACAGCACCTGTGTCAGGATCTCTGGCAGCATTGCAATAGGTTTGTTCTGAGTATTACCAGTACCGTTTCTCTCTTCCACTCGGTTGCCCTCTGATTTGCTGCTTTCCCACTGATGGCTTTTGACTTTCGAGGGCCATTTTGATTCCTGAGGCATTTTGGACGCTGATGGTTGAGGCTTTGTACATGAAATTTTAAGACCCCGACTCTCCAGTTCAGATGATGCTCCCACTATTGCATCTAAAGCTTCTATTGATGTCAAACCCACTTCAGCTGTGAATGGGTTACTTGGGAAGCGTACAGATTCAATATGCCGGGTGCTCAGAAGATAAAGGTTCAGTATTTCCTTGAAATAATAGAGAATTACATTTCTACATAATGATTTGTGTTTCCTGTTTTTATCTGAGATGCTAAGCCATGATTTTGGTATCGCAAATATAGACGGAACCTCTTCTTTGCTCTTATTTTCCCATACTGGGTGTTTTGATTCTTGGGGATCGGCTGGCACGCATGTTTCATTCTCATCCAGTTCCATTGTTTTTCCCCCTCCATTGGATTTTAGATCGAGAGAGGTGCATTTACCTTGTCCCAGTTTGATTTCCTCAATCAAAGACTTTTTACCCTGTAGTCAGGTCAATGGTTTCAAGAAGATTGGTGCTATTTTCATAGACATATTCTGTATATCAGGCTCCTTAGATCTTTCAGGTAATTTAATGACCCCAGCAGTACGTTTTTTCAATAGCAAAATTGGAGCGAGTGGATAATTGAATTCCATTAAAGTTGTTGGGGGGGGCGATAGGAATTCTTCTTAATCTCCTCTGATGTAATAGACTCAATCTCTTTTCTTTCTTTTACACCAAATTGCATATTCTTGGTCGCACTTTCCCACTCTTTACAATCTGTTTGAAGGCCAACACTTATGCTTTTAATCTCAATATCATCCAGAGAAACTTTTTGGGGATGCTTATTTTTAATTTTCAGAATATCTTTATTTTTTACTTTCCCCTCTGTAGGGTATTTTGTGTAGATTTGGGGTCTGGCGGTATTTTCTTACTGCCAAAAGAGGAGTGGTAATTTGGTGATAACTTATCCTTGCATCTAGATTGGGTTTGGCCTTACACCTCCTTCCAGTGACCATATTTTGTTACACTATATTGGATCATTTAGTGATATAGGCTAATGGCGGTATTTTCTGGTGGTAAATTACTTAGTAGTGAGCAAAATTTTCCTCCCCTATTTATAGCCCCATCATACACAAAACCTTCCTTATTCTTATAATAATACTCTTGTGATCTATAGAGAGCCTTGGGCCTACAATCTACATTTGTGTAGATTTGGGGTCTGGCAGTATTTTCTTACTGCCAAAAGAAGAGTGGTAATTTGTTGATAACTTATCTTTGCATCTAGATTGGGTTTGGCCTTACCTCCTTCCAGTGACCATATTTTGTTACACTAAATTGGATTATTTAGTAATATACGCTAATGGCGGTATTTTCTGGTGGTAAATTACTTAGTAGTGAGCAAAATTCTCCTCCCCTATTTATAGCCCCATCATACACAAAACCTTCCTTATTCTTATAATAATACTCTTGTGATCTATAGAGAGCCTTGGACCTACATTCAGGAACACCACACTTTCACATAGAGTGCCACCTGCAACCTTTGGCTGTTATCACTGATTTATCTACACCAGTGAACTATGCGTCCATGGCCCCATTACTTGTTCATAGACCCCCAGTAATCTATATATTGTATTAGATTCCCCAAGACACCATGCACTGGGGGAACACACACATACATCTATTTATCACTGCTAAGTCTATCTATTCCTCCATCTGCATGAAAAAATTAGCAGCTATTACAAAAGAATACTAATTTTCCCATCATCTGCATAGGCAAACACAAAACAAAGAACACCCAGAAACATTTATATATATATATATATATCTTATATTGCAAACAATTACAAAGTCATGATACATTTCTTACCATTTACATTTCAGAGCTCCCTGTAACAAAATGAGAAGATAAAAACAAAACCACAGATACAGTGCAAATGCATCTTTTCAAAAACAGGCATCACATTTTATGAATCAACACGTGACACATGAAAATGCAGGATATTTTCTTTTGCTTTGCTACTCTGACTGCCTGTTATTTTTAGAACACATTCATCAAACAGCACAAAGTGATCTCAATCAATTTCTCCGCTTACCAAAATATTTGTTTGAAATACTCCCACACGACCTTGCTTTCTGCTTGCTTCAGGACGACAGACTCATTCGGCATGAACAGGTTCTGTAATCTTCAGTGTCTGGGATGCGCAGCGAGTAATTCTCAGCCAGCGCTTAGTGACCATGCACATTTTTCTTCAAAGCCCAGACACCAACTAACTCTTCCTCTGTCAGTCTTTCCCCAGCAGATCTCTGCACCGTCCCATTCTGCCTAAGTAGCACAACTGCAGATACACTTCCTTCCAATCATATTAGCAGTAAATGTATTCTGTTAACACCCTCATGTCTCAAACAATGGTAGCTTCAGATTATAATAACTTTATCTTTTTCCATTTCCTTCTGCCTTCCTGTTTTCTGCATTCAACACAGCAAGAGAAAAGAAGAGAGAAACCGTAGCAGACGTATCACTTGTGCATGAGGCAAACTTAGCCATCGCTACAAATCTCTTCAAGGTGCAAAGTGATCCAGCTAATTAACATCCATCAGCCAGACCACAGCTCTGTGTCAAAACAAAATCTACACTCCTTGCAATGTATGGGTGCTAACACCAGTAGGCAGAGGTGTTGCTAGGGGGGGGCTGAGGGGGCTATAGCCTGGGTGTTTTGGTTGTAGCCTCGGGCAGTCGCTCAGGAGCTACAACCAAAAGAAAAGTTAGCACCGAGTCTCGACAGTCCCGACATTAGTGTAGCCCCAGATCTTTTCCACACCTAGCAACACCCCTGCCAGTAGACCTCTATATTTTGACTTCAGGGGGCATTTTCCTCTCCACCAAGAACATGTTTTAACGAGACATTAAACTTGAACTAGGTTAACCTGATTTTCAACTCAAAAAACCGGGACGACCAACAACATAAAAGAAGGACTACCCCTCACAGTCCAACCCCTAAATCTGCATCCCCACTCAAACTGTCCCCCACAGCTTCCCCCCTCCATCCAACAGTATTTTCAGCACTGCTTTTGCATGCTTTTGACTGTGGATATAACCTTATTAATAATAAAAAAAGAGCTTTTGCTTTGATACATGTTACAAGCCTTGATGTTCACTCATTTGCCAACGGGTCTCTGTGGCACAATCAGTTAATGCTATTGCTGGTACCTACAAGGTTGGGCGTTTGAGCACAGACTTCCATTGCACAATTCTGTCTGTAGTTTAATACTTACTTTATAATTGTTGCCGCCCCTCCCTTTCCACAAAAAACAGGTCTGGCACTACTCTTTCCATAAAACTGGGACCAGGTTTTTAAATTTAAAATACTGCAGGGACAGGGGGGCGGAGGGCCCAATTCCAGGACTGTCCTGGCAAAACTGGGACGCCTGGTCACCCTAACTTGCACTCCAAATGTAGGCGTATGAGTGCTATAGCGGGTGAGAGGAAACTGGGTAGACTGTCAGATTCAGGTTGTGCGGACTGGAGTCTGAGACAGTAGCTTTGTTCTGCTTTTAAAAGCATTTGTGAAAATACGCGTCTTCAGGGCTGTACGCCTGACTCTTTATTGAGCGGGTGTTCGCAAAGCCTGCAACATTGCAAATGCCGGGATGTGGATATACTGCCTGTTAACTCCGTGTCTCTGCGGAACTGGGCGCCGGGAGACCGGATGGATGTGAGGCTAGGCCGCGAGGCCACCATGTCGCACCTCCGGCGGGAGCTGCAAATAATCACACGCACACAGAATGCAGGTCTGCCCCGGAACTTCTCCCCGTGCTCGGGGACGCAAGGCGGATGTAACATTCCTCCTTTATTTCAAACAAAGTTAACTTTAACCAAACATGTTCCATAAACTTCAAATCAAAACGAATACTATTAACTGTTCATATACCAGGACCCTCCTTACTAACAGTCCGCCGGGGGCCACCTAACATACATAGTCTTTAAGCCTGGCGGGCGGTCTCGTAGCAGTCCTTAAACCATATCGCCCTCTGCTAGGGCTGACCCCCGCTGTCCCATTGGGTGGCTCACCTCCTCTGTCCGGCTCTCCCATGTCCGGCTCGCCCCAATGCTCCCATGTTCTGTCACCCGCTGCTGCCTCGTCCTGGAGGGGTGCGGGCTCTTCCTCGTTGGACTGAGATGCTTCATCGTCCTGGTGGCCTTCGCCATCGGTCCACAGGTTGCATGGTACCGCCTTGAACCACGACGCGTTTCGTGTCACCTGGCGGGATCCTCTCGTCACTGTCACCATGGTCCCATGCCTCGCACTGACGGTCTATGTGCGCTCCTCGTATCTGGTGTCCAGTTTGGACCTTGTTGGATTTCGCAGCATGACCACCTAGTCGCCCACATGGTGGTTGGATGGTTTTGCCCTCCTTTTCGCACTCATGTGTGCATTAGCACTCGTTCTCCTTCTCTCAGTGCGCTCCTGATCGACCTCATCCGGTGTCTTGCTGGAGTGATGTGGGATTGATGACTTTATAATGGTGCCGTACATGAGGTCAGCTGGCGGGACACCCGTCGTGCTGTGTGGGGTGACCCGGTAATTCCTCAGAAACTGGTACAGGTCAATTTTCCACAGGCTGGCATTTGCCTTCGACACCCTCAGTACTTTGTTCAGGGTCCTCATGAAGCGTTCCACATCGCCATTTGCCTGGGGCCATCTCGGCATGATGTGGTGGTATTTGATATTTAGTTCTTGGAAATACTGTTTGAATTCCTCCCCTTGGAAAGGGGGGCCATTGTCGCTCTTGATGGTGGTTGGTAGACCATGCTTAGCGAACATTTTTTCGATGGCAGGGATGACCACCTCCGCCGCTGTGGATTCCACTATCTCGACCTCGGGGTATCGTGAGTGGTCGTCTATAGCCACCAAGTGATGCAGGCCTTCTCGAAGTTTGCAGAAGTCGATGCTGATGGCATCCCACCGGCCACAGCCACGGTCCGCTGACTGAATTGGTTCCGGTTCAGGCGAGGCTCCGGTTATTTGGCAGGGTAGACAGGTGCTTATCAGGTGTTCGACCTGTTCGTCAATCTGTGGGAACCACACCCGGTTCCTGATCCGAGCTTTTGTTCGCGCCATCCCTTGATATCCTTCATGGGCCAGGGCCACTATTCTCCCTTGTAGGCTCGGCGGGATGACAATTCGGTTTCCCCTGAGTATCAGTCCGCTTTCGGTGATCGATAAGTCTTGTCTCACAGTGAACATCCCGGATAGAAAGACTTTCGCCTCGACTGTCCTGTTGTGGGTGTTCTTCATGAAGGTTTTCCAGTCGCCCGAGAGGATGGCGTCTTTCACGATGTCACAGCAGGGGTCTTTGTGGGCCACCGACTCAATATCCTCAATGCTGACCGCCTTGGGCCTCATGGCTCGCACCACCTGGCATATGTGCTCCTCGGTCTCTTCAGCTACTTGGACTTCTTGTGAGGTTGCCGCTCGCGGGTGCCTTGAGAGAAAGTCTGCCGGGTTTCCACTCCCTGGCTGGTACGCCAGCTCAAAATTGTACTGCTGGAGGTGTAGCAACCATTTGGTGATCCGTGCCGGCGGGTGTGACAACGTGCCCATGAAGATTGGCAGCAGGGGATTGTGATCTGTGATCGCCGTGAATCTCCGTCCGTAGAGGTATAGATGGAAGTGGCGACACCCCCATAGCACAGCAATGGCCTCCTTCTCGATATGAGAGTACCGCTGTTCCGTCATCGTGAGAGCTCTTGAGGCGTATGCGATGGGCCTTTTCTCCCCCTTTCTGGTGACCTGCATGAGGATGGCGCCCAATCCTACGGGGCTCGCATCCACGAACAGTTCCGTCGTGAGCTCGGTGTCATAATACGCCATCTTCGTGTCGACGGACATCGACTCTTTAATGTTCTCGAAGGCCTCCTGGCACTCCTGCCCCCATTCCCACCTGGCGTTTAGTTTGGTCAGCTCACGTAGGGGCTCTGAAAGTGTGGCCAGATTGCGGATGAACCTGCCGTAGTAGGTGGCCATGCCCAGGAAACTGCGCACTTCTGTGGGTGTCAGTGGTGGGCTTGCCGCTTGAATGTCCGCAACCTTCTGGGGGTCCAGGGAGATGCCGGTGCTGCTGAATTTGTATACAAAGAATGTAATTTCAGATTTGAGAAACTCTCACTTCTCCTTATGTATGGTCAGTCCAGCGTCTTCCAACCTGTCCAGTAAGGTCCGGAGCCTTATGAGGTGTTCTTCCCTGTCGTGGGCATGAATGAAGATATCGTCGCTCACGTTGAGGACACCAGGTATGTCCCGGATGACTTCTTGGATGGTCTGTTGAAAAACTTCAGCCGCAGACGAGATCCCAAAGCTCAGGCGTTTGTACCTCCGCAGCCCCAGATGTGTTGAGAAGGTTGTGATGTAGCGAGAGTCTCTGTGAAGTTTTAGCTGGTGGTAGCCCGCTTTTAGGTCCACTTTGGAGAACACTCGCGACCCTGTGAGGTCGGCCACTATTTCGTCTAGCGTGGGTGTGATGTGGCGCTCCCGCTTAATGGCAGTGTTCGGCAGACGCATGTCTATACAGATCCGGACTTTTCCGGGCTGCTTGGGCTTTCTTGTTACTACCATCGGGGAGACCCATGGTGTCGGCCCAGTCACCTCCTCAATTATACCGGCTTCTTCCAACGCTTTTAGCTCCTTTTCCACCTGTTCTCGCATGTGGAACGGTGTTCTCCTGTGTCTTACTGCTTTCGGCTGTACAGATTCATCAATGTGAAGCCTGATGGTCTTCCCTTTCAGGCACCCTATCCCCTTTTGCAGCCTGGGGAAGTGCTTCAAAATGTTCTCGACCTCTCGCACTTCATCGACTTGGCAGATGAATTTGAACAGACCCAGATCCTTTGCCGCGTCCCCACTCAAAAGGCATTCGATCCCTGCCTTCACGACGTAGATCTTCGACCATAGCTTGTTGTTGCCGTGGACTACAGTGGTGCGGAATCTGCCGACGACTGGTAGGGGCCTCCTGCTGCTGTACACGAACAACAGGGTGTCTGTGTCCTTCAGATCCGGTTGGGGTCGTAACGTTTGGAACATGTTTATGGGCATGACATTGACGGAGGCCCACGTGTCGATGGTCATCCAAACCTGCTGATCTTGAATGTTCACCAAGCATTTACGCCTTCGGAGGTTCTTTCTCTGTGGTGCCTGCCCCTGATCCAGCGCCGATACCAGGTAGACCTTCCGTCCTTTTCTCCCTTGTTCCTTGCCGGCTTCATGGTGTGAGCCTGGGACATCATCGCCATCTTCCTCGGTTGAGGAGTTGGCCGCTTCGACCCGTCTTGCGCTGGCCTGCTTTTTCTTTTTGTTCCCGCTCCTTTCTTGGGGACTTTGTGGGGGCTGTGCCGGGGTGCCCACTGACTGGCATACCTTCGCATAGTGGTCCTTCCTGCCACACGCCCCGCATATGGTGCCTTGTGCAGGGCAGTTCCGCCGCCCATGTTGCGGTCCGCCACACCATCCACACTCCGTGGGACCCGGGACGCGTGGTTGCCACCTGTTCTGGGCGAAGCTGCCACCGGACTCGTCTCTCGTGGATTGTCTGTTGGTGACATGGGACACCATGGCTGTGTTGAGGGCAGGTTGCAGTTTGTGTAGCGTTGCCCCCATGCTGGCAGCCCTGGTGTGTGCCAGTTCTCTTTGCCGACCCAATTCGAGAATCCGTTGGAGGGAGATTCCTTTCTCAGCAAGTATCATCCGCCTCAGCTTTTCCGACTGGATACCATTGATGACTTGCCTCCGGATTTCTTTTTCCACATTCGTGAATTCACAGGACATGGCTAGCTTCCTCAACCGTGTGTGATAGGCGTCCAGTGTTTCTTCCTCTGCCTTTATGGTGGTGCAGAATATGAAAGTCTCATATTCCAGGTATAATTGGGGGAGGAAGTTCGCCGTCAGGGCATCCTTCGCACTTGTGTATGCGTCCTGGCCATCGTCAACTTTCAGCGAGTTGAATATGGGTAGTACCTCATCCCCCACGTTCAACAGCAGATGGGACCTCATTTTCCTGGCAGTTGTTATATCTTTGCATTCCATCGCCATTTCGAATTTCTGGGTCCATAGCTGCCACCTGGGGCCAACTGACGACGGATCTGTGAAAGGGTCAAATGGCTGGATCAGCCCTGAGGCGCTCCCTTGCGAGCGGGCCTGTGGTGATGACAACGTCAAATTTGCTGCCAGTCTTGATGGTGTGCCAGGTCTGGGGGTGGACGTTGCGGTTGCCATCGTAGTTGCTCGCTTGCCTCACCTCGGTGTTGTACCCTGGGCGGCCCCTCCGAGTGCCCACCTGGGCCGCAGTGGCGAGATCCAGCGCACGCACATGTGCGCACGTGCTGCCTATGTTGGCGTGGCTCAGCTTTTGGGCCTCCTCTGACCTTTCCCGGATCTTCTGACCCCTGGGATGCATCTGCAGAGTCTGGCGCCACTCCGTTTGGGCAGGCTGCCAAATGTGGTTTTGGGCTAGGAACGGGGATGCTTTCCCTTGGTTGCGTTGGGGTGGGGGTCACGTGCCTGTGCCCCCCACGGGGTGTTCAAAAATTGTTCGCGATGGCCGCGAACCATCAGCAGCGTTGAGTGCGTGAGCTCGATGTGGTTACCCTCGTCGCCATTGTTAACTCTGTGTCTCTGCGGCCCTGGGCGCCGGGAGACCGGATGGATGTGAGGCTAGACCGCGAGGCCACCATGTCGCAGCTCTGGCGGGAGCTGCAAATAATCACACGCACACAGAATGCAGGTCTGCCCCGGAACTGCTCCCCGTGCTCGGGGGTGGGGCTTTTATTAGGGCGCTCTGCGTCACCGCGTGGCGGGACGCATGGCGGATGTAACACTGCCGTTTGTAGACCTCCATCCCTGCGTTTGTTGCTCTGTGCAATAGTGCGCAAACAGAGAAGCAGTATCATTAATATTCATTAGTGTGTGTCGCTGGGCCTGGCCACTTTTGGTCTGAACGTGAATAGTGTTTTGGGCACAGGGCAAAGGACTAGCCATCTGCCGTTGCTGCGTTGTGCAAACATAGTAGAAAGCTGCGAAACCGGCCAATGATTTGTCTGCCACCAGGCCGGAACATGCAATCAGTTTCATATAAAACCCCTTAAATTGGAATCAGATGCAGTATCTGCTGCTTGTACAGAAAGCACATGTATGGCGTGTCTTCCTTATTTTGAGAGAAATGTTGGATATTCAAAGTTAAGTTCAGTTAACATTTTGAGATGCCCAATATTAGCAAACGTGATCTGTGGAATATTTACGAGTAGGTGTTCTATTTATATAAGTGTACCTCTGAGTTGGATACTATCTTTCCTACTTGTAGAAACTATGGTAATATCACTCAGAAATGTCAATGACTAAATAAAAGGGAGCAGTAATGGACTGACTGAAGGAGTAGTTCTATTCAACATTGAATCACTCTATGCACCCGCTGCTGCTAATCGGCATGCAGAACTCCTCCCTCCTCCGACTCTCACACTACTGTGCAGACTGGCAAATTTCAGAGATATTGGTCCTCATTACGAGGTTGCCGGCAAGCTGCCGGTAGCACCACCAGTTTACCGGCAACCTCAGCTTATCTTTCCCACTGTCCGATATACTGGTATTACTGGGATATTGCGGGCAGCGGAGGAACAGTAAATTCCCATGGAGTCCTGTATGACTCCATGGGATGGGAACCCCTGAAGCACCAGCTCCGTTGTTAACAGTGCCGGTGCTTCAATGAATTATCTGCCTGTAGGGGCCTGCTTGGTAGTTCCCTGCCCCTTCTGGCAAACTCGGAGAATGCCTGTCCTGAAAAGGTGCTGATGACCTGTAGTTACCAGCACCTTTTTCCGGACCAGCATGCTTATAAGGAGGGCCATTATGCGGCACGACAAAAAAAGATCGATCTAGAAAGACTGAATAAAATCGATAATTCGGTCTTTCTAAATCGATCCTAAAACCCCTCTCATCCACCTAAAACACTATCTCCACTCACCCCCTCAAACCCCCAACCCGCACTTACCTTGCTCCGTCGACTCTGTCCTCTCAGTGCGCAGCCATTTTAGGAATGACAGCTGCTGCATGAGACGCACACGAGTGCGAGGGACGTGGAAGCAAGGGAAGTGTTTGGGTGGGTGCATGTGCGCACATGTATGTGAGGGAGAGGTGTGTGAATGTATACAGTGGGAATAGGAGGGGTCAGGGGCGCAAGTTTAAAAGAAATGTAATGAATGGTGTGAGTGTGACGGGAAAGGGGGTGCAGGACACGAGGGAGGTTTGGGGGTCAAACCCCCAAATACCTTAAAAACGGTGGATCGGGCCCAACCTGGTACTGGTGCATTTTGAAAAAGACACCAAAAATGAATCGGTCATTTTGGTGTTCGAGTATCAAAATGATGCAATATCACATAGAACCGATTATCAGGCACAGCCACGTAACTTGCAGGTGTTCACCATTTATGCAATTAGTACTGAAGTGATTTTTACAGGACACAGTGTTTAACATGCAAGGCATTTAAAATATGAATTTCCTAATCATAGAATGTATGATGAAAGGAATTGACTAATTGGTGCATATGAGTGTTTGTTAAAACAAAATCTTCCGCAGTTTTCATCCATCCAAATGCATGGACAAGCTTGGACCATAAACCAGGTCAGGTGCAGGGGTGGACTGGGAACTAAAAGAGGCCCTTGACATAATTTTCAAAGTGGCCCCATATGACACATTTTCAACAAGCCTAATGCTTTTCCTATGTGAAATTGTGTAAATACCACACAAAAGAGGCCCAGGGTGCAGAGGCGTGATTCTTACATCACACAAAAGGCTTTGTTGCTTAAGAAGAGTCATAGCCTGTGTGAGTGAGGGAACATTGTACGAATGTTTGATATGAAGATGTTTTGAGCAAGGCATCCAATGGCAGGTGGGTTGGTGCTGGAAAGGACTATGATAGAGTTTATGAGACATTTTGAGTAGGAGTAGGCACCCTGAAACCATTTGCATAATTCTGTTGCCCATCTTTAATTGAGGTAGCGGATATGATATGATATGATAGGTTATTTTATAACGCGCTTGATACCCAGTAGTTTCTAAGTTCGGAGCCGGGTATTGATCCTCTGTTGCTCTGTGTCGTGTTGCTTCCAAGGCGAGCACGTTGCCCCTGAGCTGTCCTCTCGAGAGAGATATGGCTTTCACCCCCGCTGTGGGGTGCCAACATGGCCGAAAACGCATGCCAGCCCGAGCCAGGCCTGAACCAAAACCATTCGCACCCCGGGGTTTCGCACAGCCAATCTTCTGAGGAAAAAACATTTATCCTCGGTCATAGGGAAAAGGGACTAATTTCTATGGTGGGTTTAGATTGTTTTGGGGGGAAACAACAAGTAGAAGCTCCCTGTTGCCTCTGTGCATGAAAAAAAAGATGGTGCCGCCTGGGGAAGGGACTCTGGAGACAGGAAATATAGGTCTGTATTCTCGCCTGCTGCTCCAGCCACCTGATTGGCTGAGCGCCCTTCCCCGGGTGCGAATGGATAATAGCCACCTGTAGCAATGGGGCTGACTAATCATCTGCTCATCACTGATGTAACCATCAGAGCATGTCTTAGGTCTTATGAGTGGAGCTGCTCATCTGATCATCTTAGCCTCGTTTTGAAAGACCTCTAATGGCTCCCACATGAGGAAATACGTGTACACAAAGCTCTATGAAAGTCATGTAGTCGATCGTCGTCCAACCACAGAAACATTAGATAGCAGAGGATGAGGTGGCCGAAAGGCACTTCCCATCAGCTTCTGCCGCATTTTGCATATGTAAAACAAGAAAACCAAATTGTGAAAGTGTTAAACAGGAAGGCAAGCATTCTGACAATTTATAAATATAAATAAGAGCCTGGCCACCCTCGATTAATTGTGTACTTTGCATATGGCTTTCACGATCTCATTTGTCTTCTGTCATCCCTAAATGTATTGCTTTTGCTGCAATTTATTTTTGACCTTCCCTCTGAGTCAAGGTCTTTATTTTACCAGGATCCATATTTATTTTCTGTTAGCAGGGTGAGAGACTGTTGGGGAAGCTGTTGTTACTTTGAACCTGACGTTACGACAAGTACTTTTCAGTCACCTTCAGGGGTGGACTGGGAACCAAAAGAGGCCCTGGAAATAATGTTCAAAGTGGCCCCATATTACACATTTTGAAGCCCAACCCTTTTCCTATGGAAACATTTGGAAATACCACACAAAAGAGGCCCAGGGTGCAGAGGACTACCGCAAAATTTCCAAAGTTCCCTATAGGCCAGTCCACCCCTGGTCACCTTACGAAATGAGGGTGAAAATTGGGTTTAAGCTGAATGGGGTGGGGTGGTAGAGCAGTTTGTGCGCTATGACATTCCGGGTGTGCCTGCGGGAAAGTAGCCAAAATAAGCGACGGCGGCACACAAGTGTTTACCTGAGCATTGGCCATGACGGGATCCTAACATTAAAGGTAAGTCCAGAGGGGCGGGTGTTGGAAAGAGGGGAAACGGGTAGGGGTCGTATTGCCAAGGGGAAGTGATGGGGAAGTTGGGGATGCCCATATTTACAGGAAAAAAGGAGCAAAAAGTGTGGAAATGGGACAGGCTCGCTTGGGCAGAGTGGTGGTAGCCGGTGATGCGAACAAAACGCGGTGGCGGGGTGATCCCCAGAAGGGCAGGAGAAGAGGGCTACCCATATCCAGGCTTAATATTTTTTTTTTTGATTTTGATTTAGCTGAATAAATCAACTTTTCAAAAGAAGAAAGAAAAAACAAAACGAGAACAACAGATATGCAACCAAATATATCAATTCTTCTATAAAATTCTTCTATAAAATTATAATTAAAACAGTGTAAGAGTTTTACATCAATTAATTAATAGATCTAACTCATTACTTATAAAAACTCATTGCTTATAGAATAGCTCCACATTACTTAGTCAAAAGCAGGTAAAATTGCATCAAGAAATTGCACTAATGATTTGATTGTAGAAAATTTCATGTCGGCACATACTGCTTCCCAAATTTGCATATCATCTTTTTGACTGTAAAAATTCATTAAGTTTGAAAAAAATTTGGAACGTTGATGATGCAGGCCACTACAGGTAATGATCAAGTGTTGCAATGTCTCCTTTTCATCAATTATTCCACAAAAGCGACAATAGTCCAAGTTGCTTGGAATCAGATGCCACCTCACAAGGACTTCCCTAGTTGGGAACAGATTCAACCTAAAGCGTAGGTATTTGTTCCTTATGTCGGTGGAAGGGCATTTCAGCAAATAAGTTGCAGCATAACCCAAACGTTTATGGCCAAAAATACGTCTGTCAAAATCTTTATATTTCAGACATGCTGATTGGTTAAGAATCCATGTCCATTGATAAAAAATTTTCTTTGCCCGTACAGGATTTTCAAGTAAAAGAGGGATTGATACATTAGCTGCAAGCAAAATATCAATTACATAATTACGCCACGTGCGTGGATAAAAATAAGTAGAAACAATCAGATAACGTGCTACAGTGTTTAGTATATTGTTCGTTCCTAGGCCCAATAAACATTTGCGGAAAAAAGCACACATCCGCCATTTGACTCTAGAAGCCATTGAATTTAAGCCAAGTTCAAATCTTAATATGGGCATAGGAACACAATTAGGTAAGCGTAAAACTCTCTTCCAAAACGTAGCTTCGAGCTTATTCCATATTTTATCACTAAGACAAAGCTTAGTTTCTGCAGAATATAGTAATATAGGTATAACCTTTTGTTCATAAAAAAGCAAAAGGTGTTTTAGAGTGAATTTGCCATACTTGAAATTCAAGATTCTTGCTTGAGATGTCAAGTTAGTTAATTTAGACTGTAAATTGGGTAAGTAAAGCTTGTCATATATTGTGTTCTGTACCGTCAGGCCCAAGTATTTATATTCTAAAACAGTTTTCAACGGCTCATTACCAATAGACCAAGAGAAGTGAACGGATTTTCTTTTAGCATGAGGCTTGCACATCAGAATCTGAGATTTATCAAGGTTTATAGTTAGATAATTATCCTCAGCATAAGTCGACAGTGCAGTTAATAGGTTTTGTAATCCTTTTGGGGTCTGTGATATTAGGACTAAATCATCAGCGTATAGTAACCATCCTATACGCTGACCCCCTAACTCAGGGGCATCAGAAGACACCTTAGAGAAAAGCGTACCCAAATCAAGAATAAATAAATTAAACAAGAAAGGGGCCAATATACAGCCTTGTTTAAGGCCCGTGTATGTAAAGAAGGAAGATGATAGAAGTCCCTCTAAATTTAACCTTACACGCATGGAGGTGTTAGAATGTAGCTGTACAATGAGAGTCAAGAGAGAAGGAGGGCAACCTAAGAGATGCAACTTCTGGAACATAAGTCTCCTATTTATAGAGTCAAAAGCTGACCTGAAATCTATGAAAGCAAAGTATAAAAACTGTTTCCGTGCTGCGTATTGAGATTTTAACATGTTAATAGTCATGATGTTAGGCAAAGTACCAACTCCTGAGATAAAGCCAGATTGAAAAGGATCTGCCACATGATTGTTGGTCGACCACACACGCAAATCTCTTAAAATTAGGCGACAAAAGATTTTTCCCGGTACGTCCAACAAAGATATTGGGCGATAACTAGCCGGGTTGGATCGATCCCCTTTTTTATATATGGGAACAACAATGGACTTTTTCCACGATGCCGGGATACATTGGGTCTTGTGTATGTGCACAAAGATAGAATACAGTATTTTGGCCCAAATTATAGGAAATTGCTTCAGGTGCATGTTAGACAACCCGTCGGGCCCAGGTGCCCGTGAAGAGTGTGCTTTATTAATAAAGAGTAAAAGATCTTCTTCGTCAAAATTAAGCTCAAAAGCCGACTGGTGTAAAGGCTCAAGGCTGTCTACTATAGTGGTACGAGAAGCATACAAGTTAGAGAAATATTGTACCCAAGATCCCTCACTCACCCCGTTCATCTGAATGGCAACTTGATGTCCTGCAGTCGCCTGATTTATAATTTCCCATGCTGCTTTCGAGTTTTTTCTAGCCAATGTTTTTAACATCTTACTACCATCTTGTTGATATAATTTAGCCCGCTTGCCTCTTAGCCAGTTCCTATACCTGGTTTTAATCAGAGTAAGCGTTTTCTTTCGATCGTTATCATTAAGTTTACAAGCCACCCTTTTTTCTGCTCGAACTAGAGCTTTCATGGTTTTAATTTCATGATCAAAAGTGTGAAAATAAGGAGGTTGTCTTTGTGTATGCTTGATGGAAGCAGGTTGAAACAATTGCATTAGCTCGTGATATATAACTGTAGGATTATGATCCAACATACACTGATGTTGAAGTTGAGCCTCATAATAATGTCTAAATGCTTCCAAAGAGGTTTCTGTCCAATGTAATCTATTCCGCGCTGTGTTCACCTTTATGGAGCCTCTTAAGCATTGTGGCATTTCGTAACTCATGGGAACCTTAGAAGTCCAAGACATGCTCAGAATATTGTGGTCACTTGCTTCTACGTCTATAACTTGAAATGATTTAACCCTATCTAACATACGGCTATCTACATATAGTCAATGGTTCCTTTACTAGAAACACCATGCCATGTTGTTCTTGCAGGTATGTCGGGAGCAATTGAACCATTTAACATGAACAAACCTCTGTCCTCAACCAAGTTCAGCCATTTATTCAACCGACTCAGCTCTTTACTTCGAGGGTTACCAAGACAGTGGAGATTAAAGTCCCCAGCAATGATAATAGAATCTACTTTATCATCTACAATAGTGAGATCAAGTGCGTTAGTTATAATGGCCAAAAATGTATCATCTGTAATGCTCAAGGCATTCCAATATACATTGATAAGTGCACAATGCATATCGGGACCAATAAGCCTTGACATTTGAATAGAAGCATTAGGAAAAAACCATGGTTCAACTCTAAGAGAGGAATTTTGTTTAACGGCCGTTAGAAGACCAGAAGTGGGCCTTCCATGTATCCCCTTCTCAGCGGGTATGAGCAAAATGTCAAAGTTATCCCAAGATGGAAGATGCATTAGCCAAGATTCCTGTATCAGTAAGACATCATACTTCGACAAATCGTAAAGTCGATTATTCATCAGATGTCAATGCCCCCTGGAATTCCAGCTGATCAAGGAAAAGGTGACCTCGTTGTTTGCCTGATGCTAACGCTGAATTGGCTTTTGATTGCAGACACACTTTACTGGGCTGCAACTCAGGTTACGGTTTACAACTTGAGATATGGGATGCTGGGTTTTTTCTGAAGTAAGTTCTGGAGTACTAGAATGTACCGAAACCATAAAGCCTGATTCAAGCAGTTTTGCTCGAACTGCCCATATGGTGTTAACTACAATGCAAGAATTTATCCACAGTATTACTGAAGACCGTTGAGAGTGGTCAGGAAATTCCACTTGTTCGATATCAATAGAGCCTATATCATCCAACTCTGGGAACTCACTGAATATGGCTAAGATAGATGAGCGGTTCAAGAGATACTGGGTGGCCGGAAGAGGACAGCATTTGAAAGATAACGAATGGACAGCAGGTCTCCTAGGGCGCAAGTTCCCTTGGGTCAATTCAGGCTTATTATTGGCCTCCATAGATGTTTTATTTCCCAAAGTCGTAAATTTGGGATCTTTTCCAGCTACAGAGGTATCAATGTTAAGAGGTTTGACTAGTGTAGTTTTGATCAAAGATTCAATGTTCAAGTGAGACAGATTTTCCTCTTGTGTTTTGTCCTTATGAGGCACTGTCCTAGTGTCATCGTTCAATTGCTGTCCTGGCCCCTGAATTTTACAAAAATTTAGAGATCCAGAGTTTCCCGAACTGGAGTTAACATTCGAGCTCAGAGTTATGACATCCGGAATAATGGGTTCACAGTTTGGAAGTACCAACTTTTTTAAGACCGTCTGTGAAGCCATGTAATCGTCAACAGCCTGTCTGATTTCTCGTCGCTGAGCCATTTGATTCGGTTCTTGTGTAAGATGTTTGGATTGTAGAAATGGCGTTTTTTTTTCCAAATTACTTACAGGTAAGTCCTGTTCTGCTTCCAGCACCACTTCAGCCAAAGCATTCAATGGACTGTACGACTGAACAAGTTTGTTTTTCACCAATGCTTCTCCCGTTGACTTAGACTGGGACATTGTTAGATATTTTTTTGTTATTGCCTTGGAAGCCATTCTAGAATTTGATACGGGAAGTGTAATGTTTTTAACAAATGCTTTTGTTTGTGAAGAACGTTTAGGGACAGATTTGATATTTTTTGATTTCTTCCGAAGATCACCCTTGGTTATCACTTGCTGTAAGGGTAAGGTCTCTGTCCCCGTGTTACCAAACAAGGCATAATTTGTTTTTTTCTCCTGAATAGTAGAGACAGGCGACTGCTCATAGGAGCTAGCCGTTCAATCCACAATAGGCTTACTTATGTAGGGTAGGATAGAGTATGTTTGACGATAATCATCAGACCCTACAGAAGTTTGAGAGCTAACAGATTTTTGCTGCGGAACTGGACAAGATGAAAAATGTAGATCGTTTAATTTATTTACTATATCCAGATGGCCAGATAGCAGCTGATTTAGTTGCTCTGAGTGTACATCTGCCTTAGAAGCCAAAGCTTCAAATAGCTTTGCAAGAGACAGAATAGCTGTATTCATAGATGACAAGGCAATCGTGACCATGTTATTTTGTGTGTTTACTACTTCCGTTGTAGAGAAATGATCAGGAGCAATTTTACGTGGGGTGGGAGCAGTAAATGATATTTTCTCAGCAGAGTAAGAATCACTAATGTTTGTGAACATAATTGGTGATTTAGAGAGGTTATCCGAAAGAGTATGCACAGTAAAACAAGAAGCATTTGTATCCAAGTCTATTACTGGCAAGTCACTAGAAATTGGAGTTTTAGCACCATTTGGAACAGGTAAGGGCAGACCAGAATTGTTTACAGACACTATAGTCTTTGCGGTAAGTACATTGTTTAAAAGTATACTATCTGTTAAAGAGACATTTTCCTTTGCAAATGTAACAATAGGAGTGCCTGTCGTGCCACCAATAGTTTGTGCACTCGTGGCTCCAGGAGTATCGTGCGAACCACATGTCTCAGAGACTGAAGTAATCATGCCGTGATTGTACGTTGTGGCAGGTTTGATAACTGAACCAGTAGGTTCATCAGATGTAGTCATCCGACCCTTCACTTTAGAATGTAAGTTATCCATATCACAAAAAAAGGGGCGAATGTCCGCTTGCGATGAGGAGACCGTGTTGGATTTTACGGAACGCTTTGTTGTAGTTGCTCAAGGAGTAGAGCTCAAACGGCATTTCTTGGTTGGACAGGGCGAAGAATTAAGTAGGGATTGCTCCACGTTAGTGACGTGATTTTTAGTAATCGCAGGCATTCCTGATTTTAAGGAAGTAGTGCCTCTCTTCATAGTGTAGTATGGTATATACTTTATCAAATGGCAAAAGGGATCTGTGTTGACTTATCGTCAAGAATAAGAATATAAACTCAGTATTAGAGAGGTACCTCCACGTGTAGATGTTCCCCTGCACAGCACGCCAAACAGCGGCACAAAAGCCAGCAGGCTCTACTCCACCGGGCTCCACGCCACAAGGGTGGTAGCCTCGATCTTTTCAGGCCAGTTGCGGTCACGTGAGAAGTCACGTGGTCCAGTCTCCGCCTCCTCCAGGAAGCGCGGCGGCAGCGGTCCCCAAACAGTTCACAATGAAAAAGCCGCGCACGGGCGGCAGCCTCGATCTTTTCAGGCCAGTTGCGGTCACGTGAGAAGTCACGTGGTCCAGTCTCCGCCTCCTCCAGGAAGCGCGGCGGCAGCGGTCCCCAAACAGTTCACAATGAAAAAGCCGCGCACGGGCGGCAGCCTCGATCTTTTCAGGCCAGTTGCGGTCACGTGAGAAGTCACGTGGTCCAGTCTCCGCCTCCTCCAGGAAGCGCGGCGGCAGCGGTCCCCAAACAGTTCACAATGAAAAATCCAGGCTTAATAACAAAACATGTCATTGACGGAGAAACATTTTCATTATAACAAGGAAAGATCAAAGACCCTTAAAATACAGGATACTTTAGGGTGGAAACTAGCAGTTTCCTTAAAATACAGCGCTGTTTCGAACTCGACCCTTCACCATCGTGTATAGGAAGATCTCTGTCGACATTGGTGCCCTGCAAGTGTTTATAGACAATGCCCATCTCTGCGTCACCTGAAAAAGCCAGCAGGGTAAGATATGCGCCTCAGGTCTTCTATCACTGCGCTTCCTGCACATGGGAACACGAAACGTGCAGGTGTACATCAAACACAAATTATGTATGACGTGTATCTCCTTTCTTATACTATGTCCAAAACGGGGAATTATTTTGGTAACAATTTCTTCTGAATCGTCATTATTCCCGAGTGTTACATGTTGAACTTTTACCTTTCAGTTAGCCTGATACACGTAATGCCTGCTTTGGACTGACAGCCTAGGGGCATGCATATTTGGATGAGAATGAATTGCAAGCTCTGTCTGGAATGTCTTTCCTAGGGCTTACCTAGAAGGCCTTCAGCAGTGGAGTAACTTTGCTGAAAATGTTGGGGGGACATGACATCTGAAGAAAAGGTGCCCCAGCCAAATGAATGGGGACTAAATGGTGTGCCATGAAAGTTGGAGGGGACACACACCCCCGTCCCCCCCTAAAATTACGCCCATGGCCTTCAGAACGCTAGGTAGCCAACTGTTGCGTCTCTTGCAGGGACCAGTGCGGCTGTTATAGCCTATGCCCGTCAAGTGGGGCGATTCGCCAGTACTGACTTATCAGAAGCCTTCCATGTACTGTGGAAGGAGGAGAACGAAGGCCCTGCCATCTCTGATATCATTGATTTGGGGAAGCAAGTTATAGATCTGATTTTGTCTGCCCAAAATCAAATCTGTAATGATATGTAATGTGGGACTGTAGTACAGCGAGTAGACCATCCTAAGGGAAGCAGCTAAGGATTGGCCAATGTTTGACCTTGATGATTATTACAGCAACATACTCATGGCTTCCTCACATAGATTGTCAAGTTGCCCAACTAAACATCCTTCAAGACCTGGCTACAGAAGATTACTGCATCGCTTACTAAAAAGATGAGAAGAGATATTGGGGTTCCTGGACTAAAGACTTTATCATTCAGAATCCAGTGAAGAGACTGATCTGGAATAGCTCCCTAACTGCCTGTCCGTCTGTTCAATGTGCTTCACGTGACCTGCCACAACCTCATGCCTGGTGCAGGCAATTGCTGATGGTAGAGTTAAGCATGATATTACCTTTATTATGACCGAGGTCATAAAAGCCATCATGCCACATAAATAAATAACAAACACCATCATCAAAAAAACGAACCATATCCAAACATCGTCCTAAAAGGATTGACAGTGTATACAAGAGGACACCCCCAAAGATAAAAACATTATTTGGCTAATAAAACAGTTTCCTAAGCGACCAAGCTTTCTTTAAACAAGAGGCTGTAGCAAACAACGAATAGTCCATTTTAAGTTATGATATGATATGATATGATATGATAAGGTATTTATAACGGGGCTATACACAAGAGTTTCGAGGCGTGACGAGGCAAGGGAGGGGGAACAGAGGGAAGACAGATAACGATCTTACTAGGCCAGCTGTCATCAGATCGCGCAAGTGCAGGGGGAAGGGGAAAAATGCGAGGGGGGAGGTAGGGTGGAAAATGCAGTACATGGGAGAGGGGAAAGTGCAGTACATGGGATAGTAGAATATTAGGATAAATAACGGCCGGATGGTGACAAGTGCAAGGTAAGAGCAGACATAAGTGCTGGTGGGGGACTGTAGGGATACAGAATACAGTTCCCAGTGCGAGGGTTGCCAGGGTGGCAGTGCAGGTGTGCAAATGGCAGGGCCTGGGCCCAAGGTCACAAAGGGCAGCCAGGTAGCCAGTGCAGTTTCAGCCAGGAATTTAGCAGGGGAGAGGGGGAGAAAAAGCAGAAGAAAAGAGGAAGGTTTTGAGGTGCTTCTGGAACCGGAGATGGTTCTCCTCAAGTTTCAGGGAGGCAGGAAGGCTGTTCCAGAGGGAGGCCCCAGCAGAGGAGAGAGATCTACCACCAACTTGTTGCTTGGAGAAGCGACGGACCCTGAGGGAGTTGGGGGCGGATGAGCGAAGAGCTCAAGAAGGAAGATATTTGGGAAGAGAGAGTTGAAGGTATTGAGGCCCCAGGCCCCAGAAGGCCTTGTGGACAATGCAAAGGGTTTTGAACTTAATCCTTGCAGCCACTAGGAGCCAGTGCATAGATTTCAGTCCTGGAGAGATACGATCCCTGGGCTTGAGGCCAAGGACAAGTCTCTCAGTCCTGTTCTGGATAAGTTGCAGAGGGTGGAGAGTAGAGGCAGGTAGATTTAGATAGAGGCTGTTGCGATAGTCCAGCCTAGAGAGAACCAGGGCTCTGGAGACTGTGAGCTTCTGGGGGAAGGAGAGGAAGGGAAGAATACCTCTGAGGAGGCGCAGCTGGTAGTGTGACTTCTTAGTGACATCAGAGATGTGAGGAGAGAAGGAGAGTGTGAAGTCGAAGATGACCCCGAGGTTTTTAGCCTTGCAGGTGGGAGCAGGAAGAGGGCCAAGAGAGGCTGGGCAGAGAGCTGCAGGGAAGGAAGGAGTGGGAGTGCCAATGAGTAAAATCTCAGTCTTACTGGCATTAAGGCAGAGGTCATTAGCGGCACACCACTCATGAATAGCAGACAGACAGTCAAAGATGAGGGAAGGAGAGGAGGAGGCCGAGGGTAGCCTGGAAATGAGCTGAGTATCATCCGCATAGCACTGAAAGTTGGGGCAGAGAGTGGCGATGCGGTGGACAAGGAGTGCCAGATATTGGTTGAAGAGCCAGGGAGAGAGGTTAGATCCCTGGAGGACACCACAGGTAGAGAAAAAGATATCGGAGAGGAAGGACCCAAGTTGGACCTGGGAGGGTCGGTCGGAGAGGAAAGAGGTCAACCACGCCAGAGCCTGACCAGTGATACCCAGGTTATCACAGAGACGGTTGTTATTTTTCGTCACTACCTCCCCGAGTTGGGAGTGGGTAATTTGCACGCATGCTGCCTTCCTTGGATGTGGTAGCTGTTTCTCAGGCTCCCTCTCTGGAATCGAACCCTGATTCCCCGTTATCCGTGGTCACCATGGTAGGCACAGAAAGTACCAACGAAAGTTGATAGGGCAGACATCCGAATGCATTGTCGCCGTCACGGGGACATGCGATCGGCCGAAGGTTATATAGAGTCACCAAAGCGGCCGGGCGAGCCCGGATTGGTCTTGGTCTGATAAATGCATGCATCCCGGGAGGTCAGTGCTCGTCGGCATGTATTAGCTCTAGAATTACCATAGTTATCCAAGTAACAGTTGGAGCGATCAAAGGAACCATAACTGATTTAATGAGCCATTTGCAGTTTTACTGTACTGGCCGTGTGTACTTACACGTGCATGGCTTAATCTTTGAGACAAGCATATGCTACTGGCAGTAACAAAGTAACAAAGCATCACCTCTCATGCCTTTGCCACAATCTTCTTAACTGTTCATACAAACCAGAAATGCAATTATTCTTCGTTCCACTATGCACAGGAGGGGCCTTTGGGCGACACACCGCCATTTCAATGATTGGTGAATTTAGCAAGCAGTGGATGCCTTATCGCAGTTTGACAAACACAGACTTAAGATATTTCTAATAGGGAAAGTCAAGATAATCCTCAGGACGTCGGGCATGCTTTACCAGCACATATTTTGTTGAAAGGTTCTTGCGAGAACAGAGATCAAGTGTATCTTTTTAGAATTCAAACGTCAAAAGTTGAATTTAAAATCATGCTAAATGTTTTTCCTTGATGTAGTTAAACCAAGTGTTTTACAAGACTTCTGGATCGGTTAGTGCAGCTCTTACAGACTGCTGATAGGGCTTCAGTTCAGGTGCATGCCAAAGTGTAAACCAATATGGAAGATGTTTCCGCTTGACCCCATAGCTGATTCCCCTAACCCCAAGTTCAGGCTTCATCTGGGCAGAAGGAGCACCATAGGGCAGGGTAAGAAGATGTATGGGGATATTGTTATCTCTCATTTCAGGGGCATTAGGATCACAATAGTCCCATGTATTCACCCTATAGGTATTGGCCAGCAAAGCTTGCGCTTTAAGCATATCTAATATGAAGGAGAGTCTTTCTTCCAAAACCTGATGAGAATTTGGTTACCACTTCACCCTTTCCGGCCATATTGGATCTGTCTCTCTGCAGGCGTTTATGGAAGAGTCTCTCTATAACCTGTAGCATTATTCCATTAAGTCTGAAATTCAACCATCTTGATTTAGAAGAGTAAGAAGCATGACGTGCCATTATTTGTGTCTTAGGGATGTCAATCACTAACCCTTTTCACTACTTTTAACAGTAAAAATGTCCAACTGTTGCTGTAATTCACGTAGTGTTTTATAAATAAGGAGGATTACATTATCCATTTTAGAAATAAGGAGGATTGCATTATCCACAAAGAGAATTCCTCTTTTGCAGCCGCCGAGAAGCGGGGTGTCAGCCCTGCAGTTGGTTAATTGAGACAGCAGTCTCATTGGTATATAAAAGAAACCACAGGGGCGCAAGGCCACAGCACTTACACTATTCTGAATGTGCTGGTACATTCGTCCTTCATTCCCCATAAGACTACAGCATAGTTGTTCTCCTATAGGGCATACATTGCTGGCAATAAACTGTACATGAACATCATGTCTGACAGAGTATGCCATGGGCGGCTACGGCGTACAGTGTCAAATTCTGTTTGCAAATCAACAAATTCCAGATAGATAGATTGCTTCCTCAATAAGACATATTTTTGTAGATTCAAGAAAAACCTCAAAGATTGGTCAATAGTTGAAATGACCTTCCTGAAACCTACTTGTGCATTTGATAATAAGGAATGTATTTCAACCCACTCCTCTAAAATTGTCAAGAGTATTTCAGAATTTAGCTTGGCTAAGGAGTCCAGAAGAGAGATTGGGCAATGGGTGATATTTAACAGGTAGGTTCCGGTCACCCTTTTAACATTTATTTTTAGGGTATGTATTGAGCGCCGACCTAACTTCGAGAAGCAATGGACCAGTTTACAATCATATGGGGAAGAACAATGTGACGTAAACAGATAAACAAGGGAGTGGGGAGCTAACAACAGGAGAGGATGAAGGTGGACAATTTGTCAGTAAATAACCTACAAGCAACCACGGGAGGAAGCGGTGGGGATCTGATAACTCAGTCTAAGGTGGGATGGGGAATGGAGGGTTTGTGAATCTAGGTGTTAGAAATGAGGCATATCTTGAGGCCCAGGGTCGTGAGCTCCTTCCTGAACTGTAGAAGTGAGGGTACAAGACTGATGTTGATGGGGAGGAGGATCCAAAGTCTTGGGGCATATACAGAGAAGGCCTGTCTCCTGGTTCTTCCCTTCCTGCACCCACAGAGTTAAAGTCTGCACATGTCCTTACTTATAGTGGATAAAGGCCTCCAGATGCTGAGTTTCTCAGTGAGGTATCTTGGGGACTTCAGGGTGACAGCCGTCTAGATAATGCAACAGGATCGTAGGATACCAGATTGCAGTGGGAGCCAGTGCAGTTTGATGATGGTTGGAGTGAGGTGGTCGATATTTTGGAATCCTTTGATGTGTCCTGCTTCAGCATGCATGGCACATCTCAGGGCTGCCAGAGTAGTCACTGGAAGGCCTTCCAAAAGGGCATTGTCACATCCAGGAGTTGTAGAGGACCAAGGCATGGACAGCAGATTGGAATTTGTTTTCTGGGATGAAGGGCTTGATTATCCACAGGAGAGAAAGTTGGTACCAAGCTGTTTGTGTCTTTCTTGCTATGTATTGTTTGAAGGAGAGGGGTCTGTCATTGTCAAATCCAAGGGGCTTGGCACAGGTGGCCAGCTGGGGTTTTAAGCCCTCGAGGTGCATAGCAGAGAGCCAGGTCTGGATGCCAGGGTGTTCAGTGTCGTTGGTCAGGTATAGGAATTCAGTCTTGGAAGGGTTTTGCTACATTGTTTCTCATAGCTAAGTCAGCACTCAATAAATACCCTAATAATTTTAAAAATAGTGACCAGGGCCTACCTGCCAATTATCTCCCAATCTCTCTTCTGTATTCCTTAGCCAAACTAAACTCTAAAATATCTTGACAAGGTTAGAGGAGTCGGTTGAAATGAATTCCTTATCATCAGATTGAAGATCACGAGGTAGAGGATGGATCCTTGTGTGACTCCACAGTTGATGGGCAGAGTGTGTGATCTGGAAGAATCCATTTGTAAGAACTGGTAGCGATTAGCAAGGTACAATTTGAACCAGCTAAAGACTATCTCTCTGATCCGCAGGTGGTTGTAGATTGTTGGTGAGTGTCTGTTGGTGTACTGTGTCAAATGCTGCTGAGGGATCAAGGTGAACGTGATGGCAAGGATGGCCATGATCGAGGATTTTAAGCCGTTTCTGTATTGAATCTGGGTCTAACGCCAGATTGGTAGGACTGAATGAAGTTGTTGGCTTTGATGTGTTGGAGGAGTTGCGTGGCTGCTTTTTCAAGAATTTTAACTAGGAAAGAGAGGTTGGGTGATGAAGCAGTAGTTGATCAGGTCGTCGGTTTTCAGCATTTGATCCCTGGGAAGCAGAAGGATTTATCCAGTCTTGAGGGTCGGGGGGAAGGTTCCATTAATTAGGAAGCTTCTGATGATTGTCATGTAAGGAAGGAGTGCTTCAATAGGAAGGGTCTTGAGTACACAGGCAAGGAGGATGTTGTCCGCGTACGATGTGGCCTTGGGGGATGCTAGTGTGGCCGTGTGGTCTTCCATAGTGAGTGTCTTAAAATTTGTCCAGCTAGCTATTTTGCAAGATGGAATGTGTAGTGTGCTGTCAGTTGGAGCATTGGCGTCTATTTGTTGGGGGGGTCATGCAGGTTTTGTTGATAAAGAAAGAGTTGATGGCAGTGGATTTGTCGATGTAGTGTATTGCGGGTGGGTCGGGAAGAGGGTTGATGCAATACTTGATAGCTATGAAGAAAGCTGCGCTTTCGTTTTTTGGCCTTGGCTATGATGCTTTGGCAGTAGTTGGTCTTGCCAGTGGTGATCAGTCCTCTGCATGTAGTGCAAAGTTCCTTAAAATGATAAGGTCGAATGCCCTGCAGGTTTTCACCCTGTTTCTTCTTATTTTCTGATGGTTCATTTGTTGAAGTTGAGTTCTTGAGTTTACCAGGGTACGGAAGGTTTAGTCTTGAAGGTGCATTGTTTCACTGAGGCATAGCAGTTGAGAGCCTCCACTGAAAAGTTGCTGAATAATCTGAAGACTTGTTTGCTGGGTTGCTGATGAGTTTGCTTGACTGGTGTGGTGTGATTAATGTCAAAGAGGATTACCAGATGGTCTGACCAGTCATGCTGGAGAAGCAGAGCTCTGATGGAGTGTGGGCAGGGCGATGATGATGAGGTTGAGGATATTACCTTTCCTGTGAGTTGGGTCTTTTGTGAGCTGTATGAGGTTCACAGTGTTGAATAGGAGGCAGAGATCTTCCTTCATTTACATGGTTTCTGGATTGCCAGTGATGTTGAAGTTGCTGAGGAAGATGTTTGTTGGCATGTGAGATAAACATGGTGGTGACCAAGTCTGTGAAGTCTTCGATGAAGGAGGTGTTGAGCTTGTGTTGTCTGTAGATGAGGTGAAAAGTGACTGTATATGTTTGGGTAGAGCAGGAGGTTTTTTAAAGAGCCTATGGTGGCAACGTCCAGTTGGGTGCATGGCCATGAAGTCTTGTGAATGATGGTGGGGTCTCCACGGATCTTGTTTGGACAGTCTTGTTGTAGAATTATGTAGCTGTTGGGGATGAGGACATCTAGGATGTGTGTGGAGGTGGATTCATCCAGGTCTCAGTAATGAAGATGATGTCCATGTCATGTGTGGCGATGAGGTCGGCAATGTCTGCTGCATGGTTGTTGCTGCAAAGGAAAATAGGCTCGAGGGCATGAAAACTGGTGGTGGGCGGTTCAACTGAGTGGCAGGGCCTGGTCACATGACCAGCAGCCTCCTCAATGCTGTCTCTGCCCATTTATATACATTGCAATAATGATTGCTCCCCTTCAGTTGTTGAAGAACTATATATGAAGAAAAGGCGCCCAGATAATTGGTAATAAATCAGGTCCAAGTGCTATGTTGATGCTCCAATGCTATATGGGCTTCAGCGAAAGTAAACATAATAGGGTCAGTTTGAGAAATATATTGTCCTTTAATCGCTAAACGAGATCTAAGAATAACCACTTCTAGTCACATTTCTGTATTGTAACTGTTGTATAGAGTTTGAACATGTTCAAACCAAGTCAGTTATTGGATATTATTGCATGCCACATTCAAATGTGCATTAGTACCTGTGGTCGCTAAATGCCAACATTGGGGCTCATTACAGGTCCGGCGGTAACCGTGCCACTGCTACCGACGGGTTGCCCTTGGACCTGTAAATATTTACCGGCGCCTGACTTCCCTATGCCACTGGGAGATTACAACCCCGGCAGCCCGGAATGTCAGGCACTGGTAAAATGTTGTTCCCCATTCCCATAGAGTGCCATATCAGTCTACGGGAATGGGGACAAGGAAGCACCGGCACCGTTGTGAGCAGTGTCTGGGCTTCCATGATGGGTCTGCTACCATGGCCGCTCTGGTGGCTCCGGCAGGCAGACCAGTAATATGCCGATCTGGGAACAACGGTGCCAGTAAGCTTACCGGCACCATAGTTTCTGGACCAGCAGGGTCTGAATGAGGCCCATTCTCTTTGGTTTTAAAGTATGATGGTCTTGGCAGAGCAGCAACTTACTGCTTGCATTGTTTCATCTGTAATCAGAATTCTGAACCCATTCCTCTGTGTTGGCAACCATTCCTTTAAGTATTGCAATACGTGCTTCTGCCACAGATAAGTAAAGTAATTAGCATTTTAAAAAGTTTATTTTTTCCACTGGTAATTTATTAAAACTGGTTTTATTTCGAAGTCATTGTCAATGCTTGTTTTCTTTTCATTGTCATACAAAAACTGTTTTTAAACACAGACATCATCATCTCAATATATTTTTGTACCTGTTCTATCACACCTGCTCAACACTATTGCCTTGCAGTAGCACCCTCTGGGAGAGGTAGAAAGGTGAACAGCTGCATGGTCCCACTATTGCAGATGCCTGCCAGTGTTTCATCGCAGGTCAGTGGCATGCTGGATGGACGTCCTGGGCTCCATTCTCCCCTTTCACCTGTTATCCTCAAAGTAGGTGCACCTCACACTCACTGAGATGACCACCCTTATCCCATCCTTGTGGTAAACACCCAGAGATCTCACCGCAAATCCATCATCAACCTTGGCGCGAGGCACTAAATGAGAAAGGAACCACATCCTGTAGTTTTTCTAGTCTTCTGCAACACGATCCTTAATTCTCTATTGTTGGTGGACCACCCTTGTATGTGTACTGTGTGCATCAACGCAGCATGACAAAAGCGAATGGCCATTCGTGGACTTTTCTAACGCCATCCTTGTATTCTCTGTTTCTGTTTTTTAGGTAATCACTCAGGTGTGGTTCTGAGCATTAACTCCAGAGAGATGCACAGTTACCTGGTTAGCTGATGTTTGCTGCGGGAAGCAAGCGCGAAAGACTTTACTCTGTGTTATTTTATTTGTTCCCGGAAAGTCACTGAATTGCAAAGATGCCAGAAACCACTGGTGGAGAGGATGCTAATAAGCAATTGCAGAGATGTACGTGTCCATCCTCTGTTCCCGTGGGAGACGAACAGTGTGCCCAAAAGATGAAAGGACTTGCTGGCATACTGGAAGAACTCCTTTCAAATCATATTCAACATCAATTTTGTAGCCACGGCACATGTTCTGTCCTATGTTATTGTTAAACATACATATAGATCTATATATACATGCGTGCATATTAGGGGGAAACTCTCCGGATAGCTCCTAATATTGATCTGGTAATGCATTAGAACATTGGTGCACCAACGTTGGAAATTCATTAACTTGTAGACTGTGGTATGTTGGTCAAATGTCTCTAATTATTAGTTTGTGATGCGGCCATGTCCAATTCACCACTTATGGCACTGCTGTTCATAGAGTATTCTCAGCCGATTGGCTGTCCTTGCGGCAGATGTACCCTTATGCTCTTGTCGAACCAAGAACCTTAAAAGTGGAGAGCACTGCGACAAAAGGTTGGGCCACGCTGGAGAACGTTCATTGTGATTACGCTGCAATTTGAAGGCAGATGCTTCAATTCAGGAGGACCTCTCACTTTTTTAAATCATTCATGCCGCAAACAGACTTAAATGTCTGCAGAGACCGGATTTCCCCAAATGCTGAAATTCGTCCTTTTACACGATCTTTCATATACCCGTCTAAGGATGATTTGACAAAAACAGCAATTTTTCAAGAAATCAACTTCCAGCTGAATCTTTTATGATGTTTCTATAAATTCCAAGCAGTGTAAATACATGTTTTGATGTCTTACTTCTCCACAGCGAGTCTAATGTGTAGGTATGACGATGGTTCGGTGGTAATGAGCCTAGCACGAGTGGCCGGCAGATCCCGCACCATTCCCATTTGCGCGTCAATCACCTAAGTCTGGGCCACTTCGGGTCAATGATGCGCCTTCAAAACCTCTTCCCAAAGTATATCCCAGCTGGCTTGGACTTGGAATAATATCTCTGTTATTGAACATGTTGTTTCTCAGCCTTCCCGCTACTCTGTGAATTTGGGAGGATACTGGCTCAGAAATATAGCTCTCGTTTTTATCCTTAACAGTATTTCATGTTTGGTTATGAAAAATGAGTAGGTTGTCATGACTTATCAATCTTGGTGATTAAATGTATTTTCTAAACAACCTGCCTTAGACATTAGCTTGTGTATCTTTGTAATGCCGGGAGCGGCTCTCGCAGCGGAACATAGAAGTCATTCAAGAGAGTCATGAATGTACAGTAGTCCGCATGTCACTGAACTTACAGAAGGAAGCAAATCTCGGTGCACAACTGCTTCCCCCTGAGCTCATCTCGACCAAAGGAAAAAATATCATTTTTACAAGCTAGAGCAGCAGAGAAACGTGCGTAGGATTGATATAAAACGATTAGAAGGTTGGTATAAACAAGAGGACCGTTCTCCAGTTCTTTTATGTCACCTGTCAAGGAAAAAACATTCACAATGTTCATATACACCCGTGTACAGATATATGTGCAGAATAATGTACCAGCAAACTTACATTATATCAGGGATATATCACCCTCAACTGTTCATTCTAAGGATATTGCAAGTAATAGTAAAATCAATTGGCTCTATAAGGTCACTGAACCTAACCTCAATATCTTTTGAACATACAAGTGGGTTACTTTATCCCTTATAATGCATGAATTATAGCCCAAATCCTTTTTTATTATTTTATTTTAGGTACTTTTTAAATTCCTGTAATTTGCTCTTTCCTTTCATTGCCATTGTTTTCACTGTTTAACTTTAAAGTGTTCTCTTCTGTTCTTTTCCCATTTTATCGTCGTTTTTATTTTACACTCTCATTAATCTCTTTCCATCTGTAATGGAATATTTCTGGCATTATTTTTCTTTTTAATTTCTTTCATTTTCTCTGTTTTTCTGTCTCCCTTTTCTATCTCTTTCTTTGTGTTGCCTTTTGATTTCATCTTCCTGCCTCATTTGTGTTTTCCTCTTTTACCTTTGTAATCCGTACTCATTCCCTGCTACAAATAGAGTGCCTTCTGTGCAAAGAATCATCCGAACTCATTCCATACCACAAATCGAGTGCCTTCTGTGCAAAGAATCATCCATACTCATTCCCTACCACAAAGAGAGTGCCTTCTGTGCAAAGAATCATCCATACTCATTCCCTACCACAAATAGAGTACCTTCTGTGCAAAGAATCATCCATACTCATTCCCTACCACAAATAGAGTACCTTCTGTGCAAAGAATCATCCGTACTCACTCCCTACCACAAAGAGAGTGCCTTCTGTGAAAAGAATCATCCGTACTCATTCCCTACCACAAAGAGAGTGCTTTCTTTGCAAAGAATCATCCGTACTCATTCCCTACCAGCGCAAAGAATCATCCGTACTCATTCTCTACCACAAAGAGAGTGCCTTCTGTCCAAAGAATCATCCGTACTCATTCCCTACCACAAGGAGAATGCCTTCGGTGCAAAGAATCATCCATACTCATTCCCTACCACAATTAGAGTACCTTCTGTGCAAAGAATCATCCGTACTCACTCCCTACCACAAAGAGAGTGCCTTCTGTGAAAAGAATCATCCGTACTCATTCCCTACCACAAAGAGAGTGCTTTCTTTGCAAAGAATCATCCGTACTCATTCCCTACCAGCGCAAAGAATCATCCGTACTCATTCCCTACCACAAATAGAGTGCCTTCTGTGCAAAGAATCATCCGTACTCATTCTCTACCACAAAGAGAGTGCCTTCTGTGCAAAGAATCATCCGTACTCATTCCCTACCACAAGGAGAGTGCCTTCTGTGCAAAGAATCATCTGTACTCATTCCCTACCACAAAGAGAGTGCCTTCTGTGCAAAGAATCATCCATACTCATTCCCTACCACAAATAGAGTACCTTCTGTGCAAAGAATCATCCGTACTCACTCCCTACCACAAAGAGAGTGCCTTCTGTGAAAATAATCATCCGTACTCATTCCCTACCACAAAGAGAGTGCTTTCTTTGCAAAGAATCATCCGTACTCATTCCCTACCAGCGCAAAGAATCATCCGTACTCATTCTCTACCACAAAGAGAGTGCCTTCTGTCCAAAGAATCATCCGTACTCATTCCCTACCACAAGGAGAATGCCTTCGGTGCAAAGAATCATCCATACTCATTCCATACCACAATTAGAGTACCTTCTGTGCAAAGAATCATCCGTACTCACTCCCTACCACAAAGAGAGTGCCTTCTGTGAAAAGAATCATCCGTACTCATTCCCTACCACAAAGAGAGTGCTTTCTTTGCAAAGAATCATCCGTACTCATTCCCTACCAGCGCAAAGAATCATCCGTACTCATTCCCTACCACAAATAGAGTGCCTTCTGTGCAAAGAATCATCCGTACTCATTCTCTACCACAAAGAGAGTGCCTTCTGTGCAAAGAATCATCCGTACTCATTCCCTACCACAAGGAGAGTGCCTTCTGTGCAAAGAATCATCTGTACTCATTCCCTACCACAAATAGAGTGCCTTCTGTGCAAAAAATCATCCGTACTCATTCCCTACCACAAATAGAGTGCCTTCTGTGCAAAAAATCATCCATACTCATTCCCTCCCACAAATAGAGTGCCTTCTGTGCAAAAAATCATCCATACTCATTCCCTCCCACAAATAGAGTGCCTTCTGCGCAAAGAATCATCCGTACTCATTCCTTACCACAAAGAGAGTGCCTTCTGTGCAAAGAATCATCCGTACTCATTCCCTACCAGCGCAAAGAATCATCCGTACTCATTCCCTATCACAAAGAGAGTGCCTTCTGTGCAAAAGATCATCTGTACTCATTCCCTACCACAAGGAGAGTGCCTTCTGCGCAAAGAATCATCCGTACTCATTCCTTACCACAAAGAGAGTGCCTTCTGTGCAAAGAATAATCTGTACTCATTCCCTACCAGCGCAAAGAATCATCCATACTCATTCTCTACCACATAGAGAGTGCCTTCTGTGCAAAGAATCAGAATAGGGGCAAGCCCCATGTTTCATAAAATAGGTACTGGTTATGCATTGCAGCTTTTCCTGAAATTGACGCATCACCCACAACTGTAATACATTATTGCAGTCAACCACTTATGCTTTTTCTTACTACAAACAAGATTTCACATCAAAGCTCCCTTGCTTATAATAATAAATGCAACTTCGGGTGCTTATAACACAATCTCCAAAGTATTTTAACCCCATGACTGCCAGGCTATTATGTAAGTTTATGCAAAAAGGACGAGCATACTCGTCTTTGGAACTTAAGTACTGAGCCTATATAGGCTACAAGACCCTAAATCAAGTAGTTTATGATGGGCAACAACTAGACACTGATACTTAATATTCGTACCGGTAATAGGGCCTCATTACGTCCATGCTGGTCTGGTAAGAAGTGTGCTGGTAAGTGTACCGGCACCTTTGTTACCGTACTGGCATAGTACGACTCTGCAGGCGGGTGCCGTTTCACAGATGCACCAGCACCATAATTAACAGTTCCGGTGCTTCCATGGTCCCCATTCCCATATTTACATTTACCGGCACCTGACTTCCCAGAACGCCGGCGTCGGAATCCCCTGGTGTTTCCGGCAAGCTAGGCTCTGGTAAATATTGCAAGCCCAGCAGCAACCCGCCGGTAGCACCGGCACGGTTACCGCCGGACTTGTAATGAGGCCCATAGTCTCCTTTTAATGTTTGGGAAATGCTAGCGGGTCCTCATTTGTGATGTTGCTCATTCATGTGTGCACTGAAAATACTCAAGGTGAAAATGATGCTGCAGAAAGGGGATGAATTGTATTTATCCTTTAATTTGGTCCCCAACACCTACCTAGGTCCAAACACCATCCACTCCCCACCCTACCTGAGACTGGGTGATCTGCTCCTCACTGTTTCATCCCTTGGTTGCTTGTAGATGTCTTGCTGCTGTCTGCTGTCCCCCTCCACTGTTAGCTCCCGCTCCCTTTTTCACTCCTTCCCTCACTGTGATCTTGTAAAGTCTTCCTTTGCTTCACGAAGCTAGGTCTGCTCTCAATAAATAACATAATAATAATAGTTCGGAAGAAGGTGCTTTTTTCGAGGGAGCTAGTTTAAAATGGTTTGAGAATTGACATTTTAGGTAGAAAAGGAATCTTCCACTTTAAGAAAGATAATTGGGTATCAGGTAATAATAACCCTATATATATGGTCACCATATATAATGTTGCCGGAAAAAGATTGTGGCAACGTTATATAGGTGACCATATATATATATAGGGACGGGGGGAGCAGGGGTGTCCCCTGCTCCCCTTGAAGAAAAAAAAGGGTTTGGGGGTCGCAGGGGTGTCCCCCACATGTTCCATGTAATAATTTCCCTGCAAAAAACTGCCAATTTTCGGCGATTTGTTTGCATGGCAATATTTTTGAGTTGACATTATTACATGGAACCGATAATTGGCACACTACATATATAAATACATATGTATAATGGAGCCGGAATTTGTCATATTTGAGGTTACAGCTGATCTGAAATTGCCAAATTCAATTTTTTTAATACTTTTGACCCATTGACCACCACTCAACTGTATGAAACTTTTAGAAACAAGGTTTGCGGAACTGGACTCCACTAGGAACTTTTTTTGGATCGCTGAGTGAAGGGTGACTGTAGTGGGCTCGCACATTATTGTTTCTGAAAAGATCTGCATTTCCCACTCCTTATCTCAAAGGGCCTATTTTTCCGCTGTCTGCCGCTCTTTCAGTGGAAACAGCACAACACTTGCATATGAGGGAGGAACCAACCGTGCAGCATCTTTTAAAGGTTACTTGAAAACGAAACGGTATTCAAAAATAACCTCAACCTCCAAAATGTTGGTAGTCAGATTTAGGTATAATTTGGTAATTTGGTATTGTGCTAGGTAGATTGGAGCATCCAGGTAAAAAGAAAAAATGTAAATGGACCAATCAAAGGGATGAATTCGATTTTCATGATCACTGGTAAAAATAGAAGGTATTTAGTTTTGGCAACATTAATGGTGAAGGAGAAGCCCATGCCACCTAACCACGCAGCCGCGTATGCCGACTCCACGATATATAATTAAGAGGCTACTCATGAGAGATATGGAAAAAGAGTGACAATAATCTAAAGATTAACTTGGCCTATCCAGAACATCCAGGCTCTACTAAACATGCTGTTAGTGAATGTGAGATCACAGCAAAACTTAAAACAGATTCCTCTTACAACAAAGTTCACAATCTCCCAAAGTAACTCTTCCAAGCTTCAAAACACAAGAATGTATCTATCATGCAGGGTAAAATCCAATTGACCAAGGATGTACAAAGCATTTAGTAATAGGTCCGTGCAGTTTTGGGGGATTTTGTGAGTGCGGTTCAGGCATGCCTTTTGCCAAAATGCGATGCCACAGACTCACACTACACTATCAAAGTATTTAATGGTGTGTATATAATATTGCTGTCAATTGGTTTACTTTACGTTTACATGTTTTACTTACTGTCTTTAATGAAACAAATTAGGAAAAGCTATATTGCAATGTGCAAAGGGTAAGAGCGTCTTCTGGCATCTGCGTTTTAAGTCCACCAGGAGATAGTTGGAAAGTCCATGCTGGGTTATTTCTTCATGGTTTCTGTAGGAACTTACTTTTGAGAGAATCATCCTTTAAAATGCACATATGCTGCATGTGCAGGGTGGGGTTTTGTGTGGCCGGGAGGGTGCCGACAGGAGAACCCATCCAGACATGTTCGCCCTACTGGATTTAGGCGACCTGAATTCTCATCAGCCTTGACCCTTGCGCCATCGGATGCTGCTGTTACATACTGAATTGCCACCTTGTGTATGACAAATGTAATGGTATTGGGCGTTATACTGTTCACCGCTGACATGTGCATGGTCTCTTGGCATCATGGGATCGGCAAGGGAACGAATTACTCATGTTCTTTTGGAAGAATTATTCTTTATTTTTGGATGTGGGTTGGATAATGTGGACCCACTACTCTATTATGTGAGTGGCTTACTTGTGCAAAGTATATGGTAGAAATTAGGATTTCGAGTGGTGTAGAACAGGATACAGACAGTCGAAACCCCATTGGGCACTCAGATCATTTTAGCAAGACATTTCATGCATGCATTACAAAGGTGCCCTTTGGGACACAGACAACAGCATGAGAGGATCAGAGGGGACCACTAAGAAGCACGCAAGAACACAGTGCCCAGGAGAAAAGAATGCACCACAATGCAGACACCATAGGAGCAAACATACTTGTGTGAATATCAAATAACAGGATGGCTCTCCATGGACACAGTGGACTAGTGGGTAGTGAGATCTGTGCATGTGCCCTTCGCCAATGATCTCTCTTTTGTAGTGCAAATAGCTCTAAATAGGTGGGCAGTACCTTCCTGGCATAAGCAGAACACTTTTGGCACAGTTCACCCCTTGAGCATAGGAGCCATATGATAATCCCTGGCAACCCCTTCCTGTCTCTGAAAGGACAGCTCTTAAATAGAGATGAATGATATATTATATTATATGGTAAGTCATTTATAAAGCACATGTACAAGTGATTCTAGGCACGACAAGACAAGGAAGGGTAGACAGAGGGAGGATAAAACAAACAATCTTACTAGGCCTTGTGTCATTCAGATCGTGCAAGTGTGAGGGGGAGGGCCGTAGTGCAGTGGCAAGACGTGGTAAGAGCTGCCAGGGTGGTGGCTCAAGTAAGTTCAAAGAGGTATGGGACTGAATGGTTGCAGATACAGACACAAGTGGGTGGGAGGCCTGGAGGCAGTGCAAGAGGCTACTGGTCGTGCAGGACCCTGGTGCCCGTGAGGTTCAGTGGGTGGCCAGGTAACCAGTTAGTGAAGCAGACAGGAGCATTAGCAGGGGAGAGTGAAAGCAGAAGTGAAAAGGAAGGTCTTACGTTTCTTCCATAACCTTAAGTCACCATGCTCAAGTTTGAGAGAGGCAAGGAGGCTGTTCCAGAGGGAGGACAGCATCCGACCCTCATGGAGTTGAAGGTGGATGAGTGGAGGGCTCAAGAAGGAAGATGCTTAGAAATAGAAAGTTGGATGTAGTGTGGTCCCTGGCCTCAGAAAGCCTTGTGGATGATGCAGAGGGTCTTGAACTTGATCATCGCAGCCAAAGGGAGCCAGTGGAGAGATTTCAGGGCTGAAGAGATGTCGTGCCTGGGCTTGAGGCCAAGGATAAGACTTGCAGTCCTGTTCTGGAATAGTTGCAGAGTGTGGAGGTACAGGAAGGCAAATTGAGAAAGATGCTGTTACAGTAGTCCAGCCTTAAGAGGACGAGGGCTCTGGAGACAGTGAGCTTCTGGGGGAAAGTGAGAAAAGGAAGAATACGTCTGAGGAGGTACAGCTGATAGTGTGAATTCTTAGAGATGTGGGAGATGTGAGGAGAGAAGGCGAGGGTGGAGTCGAAGATGACCCCAAGGTTCTTAGCCTCACTGGAATGAGCAGGTAGAGGGCCCAGAGTGGATGGCCAGAGTGAGAGGAGAAAGGAAGGAGCAGGAGTCCCAATGAGGAGGATGTTCCTCTTACTGGCATTAAGGTAGAGATTGTTGGAAGCACACCTTTCCTGAATAGTCAAAAGACAGTCTGGTATATGAGAAGGAGAAGTAGAGGCAGAGGGGAGCCTGAAGGAGAGCTGGGTGTCATCCGCACAACACTGAAAGTTAGAGCAGAAGGTAGAGATGTGTGGGCCAGGGAGGTATTGTTTAAATGGCCAGGGAGAGAGGTTAGACCCCTGGGGAACACCACAAGTAAAGAGAGAGAGATGGAAGAGAGGAAAGACTCAAGTTGTACCTGAGAGGGTCGATCAGTGAGAAAGGAGGTCAACCATGCAAAGTCCTGACCAGAGTTACCCAGGTTGTCTCAGAGGCGATTGAGCAGGATGGCATGATTGACCATGTTGAAAGCAGAATATAGATTGAGTAGAGTGAGGACAGAAGGAAGATTGGAGTCAAGATAGGATAGCAAGTCTTCACGGGTGTTCAGGAGAGCATTTCCGATGCTTCTCGCTGCTCTGAGGCCAGACTGGTGGTCATATAGACAACCAACAGATTCAGTATGTAGATTATGATGGGAGATGACCAGCTTTTCCAGGGGTTTGCCCAGGAAAGGAGTGATGGAGATCGGCCATAGTTTGCCGGAGAGGAAGGATCGGCAGAAGGCTTCTTAAGAAGTGGGTGCACAAGGGAGTGCTTAAGGGGGGATGAGGAGGTTCCAGTGGCAAAAGAGTGATAGCAGAAATCGGCCAAGGCTGGAGCAAGAGTGTTGATGTGGTCATTGATGATTGTGGAGGAGCAGGGGAGCACCTGCTTTTGTCATAGATCAGACTTGTCTCGAAGCATCATCATGAGTGAACAGGGGGAAGGAGGAGAAAGGAAGAGCAGGTAGAGGAAGAGCGAGTGGGCAGGATATCCTGAGTTTTAGTGGTGAAATTAGATGCCAAGCCCAAGCAAAGGGCCTGGGAGGGAAAGGGAGAGGTAGAGACTGCAGCAGGATTGGCCAGCTCCTTGCAGATTTTGAAAAGTTTGGGCGAGTTGTTAGAGGCCGCAGAGATGTAGGCTTTCTTCTTACAGAGTACAGAGAGTCTGTATTGCCTTTGGAGCAGGCGGCAGGCCAGTTTGTCAGAGGGTGTGTTTGATGCCCTCCACTTCCTCTCTGACACCCTACACTTGCGCTTAGGGGTGGCGAGGTCAGAATCGTACCAAGAGTTGCACTTGGAAGCAGGCTTAAAATGGATCCTCAAGACAGGGGCAAGTACATCAATCAAGAGTGTTAGAGATAGAGAGATGAAGGTTGGAAAGGGCGGTGTCACAGTGTGAGACAGCCAAAGGAGTAGGAGGAGAGAAAGTAGTGGCAAAAGCCTCCCTGACACACGCTTCATGGCCGGATGACCCAGAAGGTCAGTGGCAGTGCAGGGGACGGCTTAACCTGAGGGGCAGATAGCGACATGTGAGAGTTGGGAAGAAAGTGGTCAGTCCAAGAGACAGGAGTGGTGAGGGGGTTGGAGAGGTTGAGGACTGAGGAGATCAGAAAACATCAAGGTGTGCCCTACAGTGTGAGTCGGGCCAGAGGGTAGAATGGAGAGAGAGAGAGAGTTGCAGAGGTCGTGAAAGAGCCCTGAGGAGGGACTAGTAGCATCCAAGTGGATGTTAAGATCTCAGAGGAGGAGAAGTTGAGAAGTAGAGGCAAGGGGGTAGGAGGAGAGGTCAGCCTACTCAGAGAGGAAGAGGGCGACCTTGCCAGGTGGCCTGTAGATGGTGGCCACCGTGAGAGAGAGGCCAGGAGGGATAGAGATCCTGCAGACCAGTCAATCAAAGGAGCAGGAGGCCTGCGTAGGAATGACAGAAGCAGGGATCCACTCTGGGAATATCATGGCTACTTCTCCTCCAGGATGGGTGGTTCTGGGTTCAGAGATGATCTTGTAGCCATCAGGGAGTAGAGTGTCAAACCCTGTGACAGAGTTGGCCGTGAACGAAATCTCGGTCAGACCGAGTACATCCAAATCAAGCTCTTCCAGGAGATGTCAGATGTGCGAGGAGTGTTTGACAGTGGAGCGAGGGTTAAAGTAGCGACATGGAACAGATTGCCACCTTTGAAAAGACTTTCGTGGAGGGGTACATGCATGAGATACGCCCTGTGGAACTGTTAGAGGAGCCCGGGAATGGGCAGAGGAGGAAAGAGGAGGTGGAAGGATAGTCAGAGAGGAAGGAGAGTGTCCCAGAGAGGTGGCGGAAGCAGGAGAAGGCAGAGCGGTCAGAGAAACAGGGGAGGGTGACAGAGGGGTGCAGAGGGCAGAGAAGGCAGAGCAGTTAAAGAAGAAGCAGAGGGTGCCAGAGAGGTGGTGGAGGAAGGGGTCAGCCAAGTGGTCAAAGAAGCAGTGGAGGGTGCCAGAGAGGTGGCAGAGGAAGGAGGCACAAAGGAGCCAGAGAGGGGTAGATAGGAGTAGCAGGAGAAGTAAGGAAGTTGATAAGATGCAGGAAGCATCTATTGAAAAGGAGGAGATTGGCCTGAGGGTCCTGAACCAGGGTGGTACAATTTAAGTAGACATTAATGATGGTCTTCGAGGAGTGGAAGGGGGCTAGGAGGGCCTCCCACAGGGTACCTCCATTAATGGGAGTGGAGGAAAAAGGAGAGAGAACAGAGACCATGTGTGGTGTCCATAGGCCTGGAGAGAATACAACAACGAGGATGTCGATAAGGGTCTGTCTGCAGGAAGCACTGGTGTAGGTATCAGCGATAGGGAGGCCTTTGTTGGAGACCAGGAAGTCGCTTTTGAGCTTCTTCCTACCAAAAGGATAGTCAATAGAATAGAAGTTATAGAAGATAGGCGAGACAGAGAGCACCATAGAGTGTGTGGGTCAGAGAGTAAGGGGGGCAGCCGAAGCAGGAGAGGCGGGTTCACATGTAAGGGGCAAACAGGAGGGAGGCACACAGAGGGGTCAACACAAAGAGGGGCAGCAAGAAATACAACACAGAACAAGCCCACTAGGGCCTTGCAAGGACCTGGCATGAATGGAGAGACAGTACACACTTCAAAATAACACTACAATAGAACTACAAGGCGTGAGAATGCAATTACAGTATAGTACAGAAAACACAGCTGGTGGTCAAAAAAGGGGCGCTAGAGGGGAAAAACGAAATGCAAGCAGTGCAGCATGTACACAATACAATAGTAACCCAACAAAGCAAAACACTGCTAGTCCAAGGAACCAGGAAGTAAGAGGAATGCAGGCAATGCAATAGAAGACAATACAGTAGTAAGGAATGGCTTTCCATACTTCCCTTCTTGACCTTTGTTGTTCCAGGTAAATGGGCCCTGGGTAGTCTTGTAAAGTACTGTTTCCTACTTTGCTTTCTATGTAATTATAGTTCACCCCCTTCTGGTTTGGTGTCTCTTGTGCCTCTGTTATCTTATGCAGAGGCGTAGGAGACACATAAAATCTCGGGGGGACAGGGGACATCTTGGGGACTTTGCTTTAATTATTTATTTATTGTGTTTTAGTCAAAGAACTCGATTTTTCACAAAATTAGAATTAAAATAGCAGTACGTATTAAATTAAGAATATCACTGTATAAAACAAGGGACACCTGTGGGAATGTGGGAAGGTAGGACATGTGGTGTTGGCAGCGTGTTTCGGTGGGAGGCAAGAGGGAAATGTCTGAAAATTGTAGTTTTTTCACCAAATTTCAGACTTTTCCGGGGATTGTGGGTAATACATTCTGTCAGATCTCTGTGGATTTCCACGGGTGTCCTCTTTTTGGAAATGCATGGGGTTCCCTGTTTTCCTTGGTGGCTTCAACAACCTAGGCACAAATCTGTATGTTGTCCACATGAGCAAAATCTGCTCTGCCGAAAGGCTTGGGGTTACCAGTGGGTTAGACTTTTCCATTTGCGCCCAGGTAGGTGCACCCACACATGTGAGGTACCGTTTTCGTCGGGACACCTGTGGGAATGCACAATGGTAGGACATGTGTTGTTGGTGGCGTGTTTCATTGGGTGGCCAGAGTGAAATGTCTGAAAATTATGTTTTTTTCCACCAAATTTCAGAGACATTTCCCTCTGCGCACCCACCGAAACACGCCGCCAACAGCAGATGTCCTACCTTCCCGCGTTCCCACAGGTGTCCCGACGAAAACAGTACCTCACATGTGTGGATGCACCTACCTCGGCGAAAAGGGAAAAGGCTAACCCACTGATAACCCCAAGCCTTTCGGCAAAAGCAGATTTTGCTCATCTGGACAATCTACAGATTTGGGCCTAGGGTGTCAAAGCCACCAAGGAAAACAGAGAACCCCATGCATTTCTGAAAAGAAGACACCCGTGGGCACCCCCCTTTCCACTAAAAACATCCATGGTGGTTTAGTGACCCCCACACCCACCCAAAACAAGTTATCATTTTTTTTTTATTTTTGTTTTTGTTTTGCCTCTTTCCTAGGGGCAGATTGTGCTAGCAATCTGCCCCCAGGGAGGGCTACAAGAGATGCCCCCCATCCATTTGGGGTGGGGGGAGAGGATCACTCCCTTTCCAATAAAAACATCCATGGTTGTTCAGTGGCCCCCTACACCCACCCAAAACAAGTTGTAGTTTTTATTTTTGTTTTGTCCCTTTCCTAGGGGCAGATGGGCACATGTGTGTGGCCATCTGCCCCTGGGGGGGTCAAAACATACTGCCCCAGGCTTGGGAGGAGTGGCTCTGCAAATATTTGCAGTGGCCTCTCCCCACCACCCCAAATGGATGGAGGGCATCTCATGTACCCCTTCCTAGGGGCAGAAATCTGCCCCCAGGGGGGTCTACATAAGGTGCCCCCCCTCCACTTAGGGTGGGGGGAGAGGGCCACCCCCCTTGCAAAAATCCCTGGTGGCTTTTGGTCCCATCCGCACCACCCCACCCAAAACTACGTTTAAAAAAAATTATCTTTTTTTTTGTTAGCCCCCCTTCCCTGGGAGCAGATGATCACCCATCTGCCCCCGGGGTATTGCCCCCATGCTTTGGGGGATAGGGGGGAGAGGGCAGCTTACATAGTAAGCAGCCCCTCCCCCCACTTCAAAAACAGATCCCTGCATGACAAACCAAACACATATTCTGGGGGGGATAAATGATATTACCCCCCCCCACTTAAAATTGTGGGGGGGATTTGTCCCCCCTTGTCCCCCCCCATGTCCTACGCCCATGATCTTATGGACTCCTCTTGTCTCAGTTTCATCTTAATCTCTCTCTGAAATGTTCCACTCTGTACTTCTTGAATTTTGGGCTACCTTTCCCTCTTCCCAGGGTAGTGTTACCCAACTTTTACTGATCTCGCTCTAAGTGTTAGTTGTGGTTCTCTTACTTACATTACTACAGTTCATGTTCATTAACTTTTCTTTCAAGGTTTCCTCATTTATAATGGGATGACTATCTCGGATTACATAATGAGTCCTCAGCGGCTTTCCGGTCCTCCAATTTTCCCTGTTACCTTCAATATTACGGGGGAATGTCTCTGGGGCCTGTTGTTGTCTGGGACCTTCTGTTCCGGTCTGTTTCTTTGTCGTTTTGCTCTCCGTAACACCCTTTTCTTTCCACTCTCTCGTTCTCACGGCATCTTGGTATCCATTCTTGCAACCGGACCATTAGCTAACTATTCAGTGTTGTGTTATCGACATCATTATTTAGGCAGCCTTCCCACCATGATATTCTCGTGGGCACTCCGCAACTATGTATTGGCATCCCATTTCCTCAGCATTGTTATATCTGCCTTGCGTCCCGCTACGCGGTGATGCAAGGCGTCTGAATAAAGGCCCCGCCCCCGCTCTGCGAAGACAGTTCCAGGGCACGAGAGCAGCCTGAAGGTGTCCGTGTCTTTCTTGCTCCTCGCGGAGCAGCGCAGCAAGGCCTACATGCCCGGGCCCATCCTCCCTGCTTCCCGCCGACGCCTCGGCCGGAATCAGGGATCTTACAATGGCAATGAGGAAGCGAACATGACGGCACGCGTAGCGCCGCCGCCCAGTCATTGAAGCCCCTGAATCGGGCAACATTTTTGGAAACAAGGTGGGGGCACACAAACCCAAACCCAAAATCTACTCTACATCTCGAAACCATAATTCCTCCCATATGTTAACAAATACCAGCCATGCTGCAAAACACCCCCAGGCAGCATCCACGCCACGCAGTGGGGAGTTTTGGATGGGGAGAAGGAGCACCATCCACACCAACACGGGAGCACACGGAAAGGAAAACAAGGACGCTCCCAGGAGCACCACAACGTGAGAAAACGGTTGGCACACGTGCGCATTGACTTTAAGCATGGTGTCAGGCACATCCACCCCCAGGCCTGGCACGCCGTTCAGAATGGCCGCGAACCTGTCGCTGTCAACGCCGCAGGCCCGCCCGCAAGGTGGTTCGACCGTTGCACTCTATCCTTTTGACCCATATACTGACCCGTCTTCGGTTGGCCAACGATGGCAGTTGTGGTTGCAGAAGTTTGAGATGGCAATGGAATGCAAGGACATTACCACATCGAGAAAAATGAGGTTGCACCTACTACTGAATGTGGGGGATGAGGTATTACGCATCTTCAATTCACTGGCAATCACATATGGCATTGACGTCTACTAGCAAACGAAGGACGCCCTGACGGCCCATGTCATGCCCCAGCTCAATCCGGATTATGAGACATTTATTTTCTGCACAACCATCCAAATGGAAGAGGAAACGCTGGAGGCCTACCACACCAGACTACGGAAGCTCGCAATATCATGTGAATTCACAGACATAGAGAAGGAGATCTGACGCATCTCATAAACGGCATTCAATCAGAAAAGCTGAGGAGAATGGTGCTGAGCCAGAAGGGGATATCCCTTACACGAATTCTTGAACTGGGTCGCCCGAGGAATTAGCTCATGCCAGGGTGGCACACATGGGCACGACCCTACAGAAACTACAGCTGACCCTCACATCAGAAACTGTGGCCCAGATCACGAATCACCACTTCTCTAGGGAGGAGGCCAGTGGCTACAACACGCACCCCAAATGACAAAACCGGACCCCGGGACCCACGGAATGTGGATGGTGCGGAGGGCCTTGCCATGGATGACACAACTGCCCGGCTCAAGGAACAACATGCGGCGCGTGAAGCAGAAAAGACCACTACGACAAAGTATGCAGGTCGTCAGGAGTGCCACAGCAACCACCGCAAGCATCTCAAGACAAGAGCGCAGGCAAGAAAAAGAAACAGGCCAGCGCCCGACGCGTCGAGCCACAAACTCTTCCACAGAGGAAGAATGGGATGACGCATCACACATCCAACAGGAAGCTGCGAATGAACATTGGAAGAAAGGGAAGAAAGTCTACCTGATGTCGGCCCTCAACTACGGAAACAGCACACCGAAAAGGAAGCTGAGAAGGCTAGCGATCCAGGGCCAGAAGATACTAATGACCATAGACACAGGCCCATCCGTGAACGTAATGCCACTGACTACTTTCAGAAAACTACAGCCCCAACCGACCCTGAAAGCAATGGACACATTACTGTTTGCATACGGGTGCAAGACCCCACTGCCCATAGTAGGCAAGTTCCGAACAAACATCAGCCAAGGGGAAAATCACTGCAGTCAAAAATCTATGTGGTGAACGCAGGCATCGAATGCCTCCTGAGTGGTGATGCTGCAGAGGGCCTGGGGCTGATAAGTTTCATTTGTGAAGTGACTGACACACAAGAGATTGACAACGTATTAGAGAGATAGCTGAACCTTCTTAGGGGAATCGGATGTCTAAAAGGGAAGTCAATCAAGTTACACACCGATGAATCAGTCCAGCCGACAGCAGTGCGACACAGAAGGATGCCGTTTCACATACGCAACCAAGTGGATCAGGAACTGAGGGCACTGGAAAAAGCGGGCATCATCGAGGAAGTAACTGGGCCCACTCCATGGTCTCTCCCATGGTTGTCAGCAAGAAGCCCAAACAATCTGGAAAGGTCAGGATATGCATAGACATGCGCTTCCCCAACGCAGCGATAAAAAGGGAGCGCCACATCACCCCGACCCTCGAAGAAATCGTGGCCGACCTCACTGGATCCAAAATATTCTCAAAGGTCGACCTGAAGGCCAGATTTCACCAGCTAAAACTACACCGGCACTCCCGGTACATTACGGCATTCTCAACCCACATCGATCTACGCAGGTACAAGCGCCTAAGCTTCGGGATCTCCTCGGCAGCCGAGGTTTTCCAACAAACAATACAGGAGGTGATCTGCGACATCCCGGGAGTCTTAAACATCAGCGATGACAATGTAATTCATGCAGGCAACAAAGAAGAACATATGCAAAGGCTCCATATCCTACTCAGCAGGTTGGAGTGTGCGGGTTTGACGATACACAAAGAAAAATGCGAGTTCCTGAAGGAAGAAATATCGTTCTTTGGATACATATTCAATAGCACCAGTATCTTGGCGGACCCCCAAAAGGTGGCGGACATCCAAGCTGCCACACCCCCCACAACACAGACAGAGGTACGCAGTTTTCTAGGCATGGCCACCTATTGTGGACGGTTTATCCCAAACTTGGCCACACTTTCGGAACCTCTTCATGAACTCCCAAAAGCCAGCACAAAGTGGGATTGGGGGCCCACATGCCAAGAGCCATTCGAGCACATCAAGGCTTCACTATCAGCAGACACCACCATGGCCTACTACGACCCTACACTGCCGACCGAACTGTACATGGACGCCAGCCCCGTGGGTCTAGGGGCCATTCTCATACAGGTGGAAAAATCGGGAGAATCGATGCCGATTGCCTATGCATCCAGGGCCTTAACACCGACGTAGCAACGCTACTCCCACATTGAAAAAGAGGCGATAGCTGTACTATGGGGCTGCCGCCATTTCCATTTGTATTTGTACGGCAGGAAATTCAAAACATACACAGACCACAAACCACTGCTCCCAATCTTCACGGGCACCTCATCTCACCCCCCTGCCAGGATTGCCAAGTGGCTACTACATCTCCAACAATATGATTTCGAACAGTCATATCAGCCAGGCAGTGGCAACCCGGCGGACTTCCTGTCGAGACAGCCGAGAGAGGCAATACCGAGGGAAATACACGTGGCAGAAGAGACAGAAGAGCACATCTGCCAGGTAATACACACCATGAAGCCACGGGCAATCGGACTGGAAGACATAGTAGATGCCACGCAAAGTGACCCATGTTGCGACTTGGTGAAGGACACGATTATCTCTGGGGAATGGAAGTCGTTCCTTCGGAACACCCACAATAGGACAACAGAAGCCAAAGAATTCCTCACAGGAATCTTCGCAGTCCGGCAGGACCTCTCTATCACGGAAGAAGGGCTCATCCTATGAGGAACCCGAATCATCATCCCTCCAAGCCTACAGGACAAAATAGTGGTGTTGGCACATGAAGGACACCAGGGCATCGTAAGGACAAAAGCCCGGATAAGACACCACGTGTGGGTTCCCCAAATCAACAGAAAAGTTGAGAGGCTGGTCAACACCTGCCTCCCATGCCAAATAACGGGGCCTCCACCCAATCCGGAGCCCATTCAGTCGGGGTTGCGAGGTCCGCCAGATGGAATGCCATAAGCATAGACTTCTGCAAAATACAGGAAGGCACCCACCTATTGGTGGCGATTGACGACCGCCTTTCCAAGGAGAAAAATTTAAAAAATACCTCATGGAACTGAACATCTGCTATCACCATATAATGCCGAGATGGCTGCAGGCAAATGGTGACGTGGAACACTTCATGCAAACAAAAACAAGGTATTACGCCTGTCGCGTGTCAATGCTAGCCCATGACCTATACCGATTCCTACAGAATTATAGAGTCACACCCCACAGCACAACAGGAATACTGCCGGCAGACCTTATGTATATCATCATTAACTCCTCCATACCACACCATCCGAATAGGAGCGCAGACACGTTCGACCATGAGCACACTGAACGAAGAAGAACAGGGGCGAACGCTCACGTGAGCAACAAGAGGAATGCCAGGCTGTCCGACCACCGAGTCGGTGATCAAGTGGTCATGGTGAGGAATCCATCCAGATCAAAATTGGACACCCGATATGACGCTGCCCCATGGACAATAAGCAGACGACAAGGCACCATGATAACCGCCAAGAGGGGGCAAAGAGAGGTGACGAGAAATGTGTCATGATTCAAGGCAGTGCCAAAGAATCTGTGGACAGATGGCGAATGTCCCCCGGAGGAAGGAGAGGATCCGCCGAGGGAAGAGGGACATGAAAATGAAGACAATGGAGAAATCGGAGAAGACGGTACAGAAGGACCACCGGATGAACCAGAACTGGGTGAGCAAAACAGTGAAGGTGAGCAACCCGAGGGGAGACAGGGGTTTGAACGCAGGGGTGGGAGATATGGTCTAAGAACTGCGACCAGGCCTCCGGCCAGACTCAGAGACTATATATGTTAGAGAACCCCAGTGGAGAGACTAAAGAAAAAGGGGCAAGCCCGTTGGCTGAGAAATGTTTGATTGTTATTGTTCAGTTTAAAATAAAGGAGGATCGTTATATCCGCCTTGCGTCCCGCCACGCGGTGACATAAGGCGTCTGAATAAAGGCCCCGCCTCCGCTCCGCAGAGGCTGTTCTGGGGCACGAGTGTCCGTGTCTTTCTTGCTCCACGCGGAGCCGCTGCAAGGCCTACATGCCCGGGCCCATCCTCCCTGCATCCCGCCGACGCCTCGGCCGGAATCAGGGATCTAACAAGCATCTCAGGATCTGCACTCGCCGGCTCTCCAGCATGTGTTTCTCGTGTTCAGAGCAGTTCTGAACTGTGTGGGCTCCATGGCTCACCTCCTTCAGGTATTATGCTTCCAGGTGGCCTCGCCTGCTTATGCGTTCCTCTCGCTTGCCTTTATTCGGCATGTACTCATTGAACCTACTCATCACAGTTAATTGGCGGTTTTTCATTAAAGGGATAGACTCTATTTCTTGCTTAATATGGTACAAGTTAGTTTTCTCTTCAGAAAAGTCTTGTCATTTAATATGGTTTTGCACATACAATAGAGCCATGCATGCAATCATGTGGAATGGCGGATGGAGTGCCTCAGCAGAATGGGAGTCCTTTCCCCCTAAGGGGGATTCTCTCCCAGTGAGGTCCCACTTGCCCATTCCCCTAGGGAGGGTCTTGCGAAATGGGCTCACCTCCTTGGCCTCAAAGGTGGAGGCTATCCGCTCAATTCGTCACACTGCTTTTTCCCTGGTTTTATTATTAAGATCTTGCACAATGCTTTCCAATGAGCACAGGCAGAGATTATTCTCTAGTGAGGGGCCTGAGGTACTTCAAATACGAGATTGCAGTGTTACTTGACTGCCCATTCGATCCCACCTTCTCAAATACTCTTTCTTTCACTGTCACCAAGCTTATCATGTGGGACACTTGGAGGAATCCACACTCAACCTTGTATTCTTTCCTGCTCCTCATTTCTTCATGAAGAACCCTCTGAAGGGTTACAGAATTATTCTGAAACTTAAGGTAAGGCTCTGCCTCAACCGGCAGGGGATAGGGGAAATTTAATCTTGGCCTTTGTCTGTGTGTTAGGAGTTTGCTGCTTGTGGGATACACTGGGATAGACCTCTTGAGAAACAGCCTATTAATCCATCCTGTGCACTAATCGACTGATGAACACCTGACAAGTGCAGTTCGCTTCCCTGATGGGCATACGTCCAAGGTGCCATTGAGCACAGCATCAGAATAATTTAGAGTGAGGTTTGAGGTGGCTCTCAGATGGACAACTAATATGCTAAGGAAGGTGAAATGGGTACTGGGGCCTCATAGCTTAAGCATCCCTTTCTTGGACCCAGAAATGCATACCTCCTTGCCCCTAACACGTATTGGGGGAAGCAGCAATTGAAATTACAATTTGATATACAGCCCGACTGCAAGAGGTCAGTATTAGGAGTGCAGGGTTGCAGGTTGTTTTGCCTTGTAAGGCTTACTCCCCTCATCCCCTGCTTAACCAAATCTCTCACTAAAATCTCCTACCACCTTGCACTACACACACAAATCCTCCACATACGGCTGGTGCAGGCCCATCTATTACCATTTCATCATTCACAGAGATCTGATTAACCTCTCCCACATCAGCGGTAACCCACTCAAAGCAGTTTAATCTTATCAGATCTTGGATTCTCACCTTTGGATAACATGTGCCCAAGCCTCACCACCAGAACAATAGAAGATCGTGACTCAGGACCCGGGTAACCTGCACTCATCAACATCATAGGTTTCGCATCTGACCATTCCACTATGCCACTAACAACAACCCCCTCTCTTTTCTTACAGATTCACATGCTGCACGTCTGACACAAATGGCAGAACAATGCTACATAAGACCCCTTTACTCTCGCTACATTACACGTGTAACGCAGACCTCCAAAATGACATTGGTTGGAACATGTATGTTGTTCACTAATGGTGTGATATTGTGTGATATTGTGATATTGATAAGTTTAACTGAGAGCAGTGTGTGCTTTTAAAACATTGATCAAATACCAGACATCTCTTACCAATCAATAAATGATCATCCAACAAAATAATAGTTTGACCTAATATTTAAGATAAACCTTATGAAAAGGATCCAGGTAAGAATGGTTGCACTGAGGAAATCAAACAAAGGCATACATCAGTTTGCTAGTGGAACTATTTCATCACTCATCTGAGACAGGCATTTGTGGATTTGCCATATGGTAACGGTGTAAAACCCTTCACTTCTTTTGATTTTTATTCAATAAATTGGTGCAGGTAATTCCATCCTAGAAAGGGTAGTCTGGCATAGTGTACAACTGTGCCCTGCTGCATCAGTATCCTGACCTGTAGCTCTTGTTCTCCAGTGACATAAAGCAGGTTCAGAGGTGCCATTTTTGACATGTGCTGTGACAGTGAAGTCATTGCAATGCAGAGGTTGCATTTGGGTCTGCCCTTCCGTTCCAAAACCATAACTACTAAGGTAAATCAATGCCTGGTTTCACGATAATCTTGAAATATAAGATATATAAAGATTTTGGTATGGTGGCTGATGGTTCACATAATTATTAAAGTCACATCTGATTTGTAGGATACCAGTGTCAACACTGTGAGCTCAGACCAGCTAGGATAGGCACTGTGGAGTCCAGGTACCTGTAGTATGTGTCTGGCATTGAGTGTACTAATGCAGGTCATAGAATGTGATGAGGTAGCCGAGAACCTTACAGACAATCAAGGTTCCAAGACTGACAGTTAAGAATTCAGGATGGAGATACAACTGGAGAGGATGGCCCTCATTACGATACCAGCGCTAAACCATGGCGCTATTAGCACCATGGTTGGTGCCAGTATCGTAACATGTTATGATCTATACCAGCCGTTAAGGTTGGGTCCCGCAAAGGGACCTCGTAGTAAGGCGCTAAGTGGTTAACGGCGCCGCAGCCTTTTACGCCGCCGTTAACCACTTAGCGCCAGGGTCGTAATGAGGCCCGATGTGTGTTACGTAGCTCCAGCCTCCACATTCATGACTTGCCCTATAACTGAATAGACAACTTCCTTTTGTACTTACCTGCCTCCAGCGTCATCTCTGAATACCTGTATCTGCAACCAGAACCCAGATACTACAGTACCTGATTGTCTGCATTCGAAGGAATGGGACAAATGGACAAGATGCCTGCCTCTGTTGACTCTCTGCGAGGAAGTGCAACTCCTGCCTGCCAGACCAAGTAGCCTCCCAACAGGAGATCTCATTGGAGCCTGGCTTGAATTAGTCAATTCCACCTCAATAGCCTTCCTCCCAATAAGAGGGGTCGGGAGGGTGTCATTTAATCTGCAGGCTGAGAAAGGGGCAGCATTAGGACAGTGAGGGAGCACAAGTACACTTGAGGAAGATTTCCTCCATCACAATTTTTCTGTGGGCTTTACTCTCCTTCCTGTCCCTTCCACTTCCTGCAGAACAAGGTACTTTGGATATGGCATCAGGAGGCAAGGGACACTTGTCTGAGGGATGGGGTTTGGACCCCTTAAAGCAGGCATGCCTTCATTCAAACCACTGTGGCATTTAACCTATAAAAGTAGGGTGTGTCGCACCTCTTATTTGCTTCACTTTTGGACCAACAAGTACATTAGGAAGAATGTATTTGAACTTTCTTGGTAAAGCAGTCCTTTCTAAGCCCTCTGACAGAGGGGGAGACAGGTGTTCTAGGAAATCTCTGCTCTGTACTCATCCCCAGGGGACATTGAGGAGGACAGTGGGTCTTTGCTGAGGACTACTACCCTGCAAGCAAACCTCCCTAAGATAGGAGAGCAGAAACTGAAAAGGATTGACCTTTCCCTAGGGCCCACTGCAGTTGGACTCAAAGCACCCACAGGGCCAAAGCAGCCTGGTTGCCGGTTTTCATCAATAATACCACTTTGAACTGCATTGGAACCATGTTATCTGCTTTCAAACCTCCAGGACTCACAGTGCTACGTTTGAAAGCATTCACCTGCAAACCCTGAACCACTGTTGCTGCCTCACTGAACGAGCTTAAAGCTGCATCGCCTCAGCAGTGCCTCATCACCTTTGTAACTCAAGCACCAGCACACTGTGCAGATGACTTCAACCATCCACATCGAACCAGTAGACTTTGTATTGCAGCTAGACTCAAACCGCTGGATCACTGCATCACTCAACAACTCGAACCAGTGTTACTCATCACTTCAAACCATGCTTGTTCATCAGACCACTCCTAGAGTTCCATTGACTTGTATCACGGAGAACTGTTCAAACCAACCTGGGATCAACGAGACTTGTCACATGCAAACTCGAATTGACTTGCATCTACAGTAGAATTGCCTAAGAACTGAGAGCCACTGCCCCTTTGGGCCATTTATGGGGCGTAGTGACAGGTAAGGTCCTTGGGCACCTTTTGCTTCAAGCAACATATCCTTTGAGTGACTCTTTTCCAATGATTGCCTTTTTTCTCCCTGCTAAAGTATTCAGAGTGCCCACACACATTTCTGTTACATTTTCTATCTTCTTTCACTGTGGTAGGATTTCATAGTGAGTTTAGCAGTGAGCTGTATAATTGATTGGTGTAAATACTTTTATAGAACCTTTATATTTTTTGGGGAACAGTTGTATTATTGCTGTTTGGGTTGCCACGGTCGCAAATCCTCAACCCATTCTAAAAGTCTAGTCTTCCCTCAGCCACCTTTAACAAAAAAGGTGAAGGAGGTATATCTCTTGGTTCTGACTGGTTTACCTTTAGGATTTAGATCACTATTGGTATGCAGAAGAAGTATGCCGGCTGAACAGGTGGTTTAATCACTACTCATCGTTCTTCAGAGCAGAAGTCATTTTGCCACACTTGTGGCAGTGTTTGAGATTTGATAAAGACTGTGCCTACAGCTTAGTTTTCCAAAATAAATGTTTGTGTAGTTAATGTTAGAAATACAGACAGGATGTTCTGCTACTGTGGAACTCAACATGAGCACTGTGGAGGAACCGAAAGTCAGCACCATTGAAGAGCTCTGTCAAGAGAAAGGACTACCTCATGCGATTATTTGTGAACATATGACTTATCTGAACTAAATTCATGCAATGGGATAAGATGATTTGAATAGGATCACAGTAGTATCACGTAGCTACACCAGGATATGAACCTCAACACATTAGTTCCACAGTTGTACATTTGTCTGCCTAATCCCCTCTCTTTGCGCTCTTTATTGGGGTTGGCTGCTCAGTTTTAACAACCCTTATTTGTAGGAACTGATCTTTATATCCCTTAGGGGAATGATGGCTTAATGGGTGCAGACAGGCAGATAACATCCAAATCACAAGGCTAGCTGCAAGTAAACCATTTTCCTTTTGCAGCGTTCCCAACTATTTCAATAATCCATGAGGAAAAGGGCAATTAAATACAGAGCTGTAGTGAGGTGGTGATGAGCAGAGGATGGATAGTATTCTGAAGTAATCAACACTAAAATCATAGTTCCAAAACAGTCTACCTTTTACCACCTTATTGACCAACACATTAAAAAGCTTGGTGGCTACAAAACGAAACATTGAAATGGCAGACTATTGCATGGCCTACCTTACGCCAGATTGCAAGACAGATAAGTGGGCTGGGACCTATGGGTTCCACAGTATTCCATCAGCAGAGACAGAAACATGCATGGCCCGTGAGGGAAGCGTGAAGGTCAGAACCGAAAGGGCTTGAACATGGGGAGGTCTTCCTTCCCTTTCACCCCCACAGTAACACAAAGAGGATGTTCATTCTCACTTCTCTTAAGCCTGCTGGGGGCTAGTGGGAAGTGGTTGCCTCTTAAATATTCTGCACCACCAGCTGTGAGGTGGCAGGAGAGCATCATACCTACCATCGGATCAAGCCATATTCGTAAATGCCAACTAGGCACAATTTGCTCAACAAATGATCACACAGACCTTCATTTTAATTTGAATTATGGCCCTTATATGCATGGTTTACCCTGCAAAACCATAGCCACACCCCCACAATAAATATGAGAAAAACACTTCTGTATGAACCCCTCAAGATGGAATATGCATGCTCAGCATCACCTACCTTTAAGCAGCTACCTATGTATATACAGATGCAGCCGTGCATATGCCCTTCTACAATCTGCCTCCCACACACACGCACACATGTTGTCACATGTGTTGCACTTTTTGAACAAGCAAAGCTGGTGCTGGTGAAGGGATAAAGCAAAGTTAGTGACAGAGGAGCTGGTATATGGTTGGAGAAGGTGTTGATCAGACAGCGGTGGTGGTGGTCACTACACCTAGTATTACAATACATCATGGCAGTACTCATGAGCTCCCTAGACAATGTACCCATATGCAACCAAACTTTACATCATCTACCATCATCAGACACCCACACACTTTGCAAATCCCCTCCAATCCACCACCCACCCCATCAGACCTTACATAACTGCCCCATGCATTATACACCAGCACTCTGCCATCTAACATGCTTACCCCGCCCATCATATGCAAAGAGGACAGCCTCTGGAAAGACTCACAGACTCCATTAGACATTCTAGTAATACCAAGTCCCATCCAATATCCACAACCAGGCACTCACACACTCAGACATTCATGCACCCCCATCACATGGGGTAGAACTGTTGCATGGTCTACCACACATAGAGTTTCTGGGCAGGTCAGCAGCAGGGACACTTCAGCTTGTGTGACCTTTCTTAGATATAACAGTTCATTTGGTCCATTGCAGCTGAACACATGGGGTGGAATTGGCACCGGTTGTGAGAGATAAACAGGAAGAGTGCTGGAATAAGAAGCAGTTCACTGTTAGTTTCACTCCCCATTGTGCCCCCGGGAAGTTCTTTCTCCATCCATTTTAAATTGCTGATTGGGAATTGCAGACCGTTGCCTCATAAATATGCAACATTACGGATTTTGAAGTGTTATTTTCCTGCTAGAGTAGAAATTGATCTTAAGCAGATAGTTTTTCTTTCGTAATATCAGTTCATGCAAATTAAACGATTAATGTTTACCTTCAAGGCAAAGGCCCCCTTCAAATCAGGGAGATCAGGCAGTAATACAGTATAAAGGAAACTTCATTTCTCCCCCAATCAAAATAGATCAGTGGTGCTGTTTTGGTGCAAGCAGAGCCTGAATCCAACATGCCGATCGTGAGCATCTTGTTGGATGGTAGCGAGGTAACACCCTAGTGGTGTAGAGTGGCAATTGACCATGGATAGCTTCGTTAAAAATACACAGTATCTTCAAGTTAACACATTGCTTCTTTGGATGCCACAATGCACACAAGCACCTACAAATCCCCAAAATGCACATTGCCACACATATAAAATATGCTCCCAATTCACCACTGTGAGGGGTCAGTAATGTGAGGCGGACCACTTGGTAAAGGTTTTTTGCAAGGAACCCTTTTATTACTCATAATGGTTTGATAAATGCCTCACTAGCCCTAGCCTAACGAGGATTTCCCTCCATAAAAAATAAATTCCAGGAAAACACTCTAACAAAAGGAATCCGTGCCTCACACTTATGCATACATCAAACTCATAAAGGGAATATATGGTCATTCAAATATAACAAAAAAAACAGTTATGTTCAATATAAACCTAATAAGTGTGTATCCTTGTAACCTGGTTTGGATCCCCTTCCTCAGATTCAAAGCAGGATTTTCAATCAACGGTTCAGATGAGAAAGTTTTATGTTGCAACTAAGTTCTGATCATAGAGTTCCTTTTGCTCCAATTGTCTTTCACCTGGACGTTAACCAACAGTTCCACCATACAACAAGTCTTTATCTCTCCACTTAAAGCAAAGAGTTCAACACAACCTCTTTGTCTTCAGAAACGAAAAACACTTTCACAATTCATCTGTATCAACAACAATGTTTTGTCAGGATGATTCCACAACAATTCATGAAACACTTTAGTGGCTTTCCCACATCTTCTGCACAACCTTCACCCACAATGCAGTACTTCATTGATTTCTTCCTGGTCCACTAACCTGCCAGGACTACCACTGAAAGGTCCCCATCCTGGTATACTCGCCTGCCAGGACAAAAGAATGAACACTACTACAAGTACTCTGTGGAGATGTTTACTTCAAACCTTTAGAAAAGCCTTTAACTTTCAACAACATTGAAATTCACAACTTCTTTTGGGAAGACATGATAAACATTGGTGCTATTTGTTCCACTCTTTTGTTTGGCCCCGGCAATCCAGGTTATGCGCCTCTCCTCCTTGATTCTTTATACTTGGAGGACCTCTTGCCCGCCACTTTTGTTTTCCCACTGTCACATCAATTAACTGCTGACAATGTTTCTTTATTACACTTAGCCCCTATTTGGCTTAGGCAATGTTTTGATGTTTTGATGTTTTGCTTAACTATTGCCTCTTCCTCACTCTGGCAACAATTGTCACAATCTTCCTGCAGCAATGTTCTCCTGTTATTTATCCAACATGAATGATATGCTCTGTGAAATATTGCCCCATATTTACTTTGGCAATGGTGGTTATGGTTAGCTTGCTACAGTAGTGCTCCTTCTTTAATTTGGCAATAGTGTTTATAATTAGCTTCCTCCAGTATTGCTGCCTCTTTACTTTGGCAGTGGTGTTGGCTTTTATAGCAATTATTCTAATCTCTCTCTTCTTGCCACTTTATAAAGTTCTTATTTCGCCAGTGTAACTTCTTTATATTAGTTTGGTATTCAAAATTGCTGTCATTAGTCAGTGGTCGCTTGCGGAGCATACCGGGATTACCCTACAATTGTAAACATACCAGTTTCTGCATACATTCTGGGTGATCCTCTGCCACTGGTTGTTCTGCCTCTTCTGTCACCTCATGCCCACTAGACTGATTTAGTTTTCCTGTGGCACATTCCGGCCAGGAAAGGAGCGCCTCTTACTCCAAGTGCACACCGGGTGCTCGTCTGCCACCGGGACAGCGCACACAATCAGGAGAGCCTCTCTCTCTCTCTCCAGTGGGATAGCCTGCTACAACACTGCTTTCCATTACGTAACATCTGCAATTAATGCCATCAATTTGGGCGGCCCTCTCAAGAACGACATCTGCTTCAAAGATAGAAGTGGCTCTGGCGTCTCCTTTCATCTTCCACTGCAACTGCGACTGGTGGTCTTTGCAACTCCCCCTTGTTGTTCTAATGGCCTGCACCTGAGAGTGGCTTACATTTTCACAGGTCCTGCTCAGCTGAGGGTCATTAGAACCACTAGACTACATACTGCAGTTTAGTACCTCTGCGTCCCTCTTTCTTGTCACAGTACTCGGGGCATTGTGGGACTTGAAGTCCCCAATGTTCTGGTCACCTTTTTCTTCATGAATATACACTTCAACTTTATTGGGTTTACATTGACCATTGAATAGATCCCTAGCGAAGGGTTTAAGAGGATTTAATGGTTGAGTCAGGTTTAAGGAAGAATTATATTCATCATAAGTCAGAGTGTCACAAGCGTTTTCAATGCATTCAATATGGGCAGATTTGTTTTAAAAAAAATTCTCTCTCTCTCTCTCTCTCTCTCTCTCTCTCTCTTTCTCTCTCTTGCTACCCATAAAAAAATGTCTAGACTCATTAAAGGTGTATTTCAGGCACACTTCAGGGGTTAGTCACTGATTTAGTCTGTTCTTAAACACCTTAAATTCACAATGCAGACAAAATACTCCAAAAGCATTTAGAGTAGAATAAGTATCCATTTCGACTTTGCTTTTCGCAAGTTACAGTTATAGCATGTTTTTTTCTGCCGATACATATGATTTCACCCATTCTTGTATGAAATGTTTATCACGTTACAGTGATATTGTAACCATATTTTTTATAGCGTACTTAGGAACATTGCTATGTGATGCCACCTCCTGTTCCTGTTTTGTCAAGGGGTAAAAGGTTATGTTCCATCCCTTCCCGTGATTTCACTTCGGGATGGGCCAAATGACATAACTTCCTGTGAGGTCAAGGGTCATCTGATTTCACTTCCTACCCCTGGCATTTTGGTGAAATAACTTCCCTGGGGCTGAGCAGTGAGGGATCAGAGTTTTTTTATTTGTCTTTAGATTGGAATTTCAATTCATAATACACAAAAACAAGGAGACCGAAATGCATTTGGACATGGACAGAATGAATATTGAGAGGTGGTCATGAAGGGACATTGAGCAGTATAGAGCTGAGAGTGGCTGTGGAAGGGGGGCACAGGCGAGCATAGGCTGGGGAAGCAGGTGGGGGTAGGCGCAGCAGAGAGGAATATTTCACACATCCCACATATTCCAAATAGATGCATTGCTGGAATGAAAAGCCCAATCAGATGCCCACATGGCCCACATGGCCCAGGCAAATGCCCTCAAATCTTTCCACCCAGACCCATCAGATATCCACATAGCCCCACACACAATGCCCCTTCACATTGTTATAGACACATTATCAAGCACTCCAAACAGACACCCAATCACTACATCTTGCACTACCATCAGTCACCACTACCCATAAAACAGCCTCATCTGACCCCAACGCATAGGTAGTGCACAATACCGACACAAGCAACTCTTTTCACTAGCACCAACCACAGCATCAGACAGCCACACAGCCCCATCAGACAGCCACACAGCCCCATCAGACAGACACACAGCCCCATCAGACAGCCACGGAGCCCCCATGTGCCTGTCAAGGATGGTGCTGCAGCAGGACGTCAGCAGTTATGAAAGTATGATCCATGCCACACCTCAGACTTGGCGCCTCATATTCCCTCCCATTGTTGCACTTGGGAGGCAGGAGCTCTGTATTTTGCAAACTTGCAAAGTCAGAATTTGTACAGATCCCACCTCTCAAAGAGATAATCTTTGCCAAACGCAGGGACTAAATGCCTGAATTGGTGGGCGTGCATCCAAGTTAAATAAATTGCGAAGCTCAGGAAAATGTAGGTTGGTAAATGGCAAGTTTCCAATGACTGGTTAGTAATTTATAGGTCAAATACACTGGTGTTTGAAAGAAGGCATATTATTGTTGAAGAATGATTTCTTTCAAATGATTTTTGAAATTGCAAGGCCTGTAGAGCAAAGCATGGCAACTCTTTGGGCCCTGCTGTACATTTTGTTAACAATGCCTTTGTTGTAAAGTCTAATTTTGACGAATTCAAAATGAATTACATTACAGGCACACAATTCTTTTCCGAAATAAAACACATTTTCTATAGTTGCCAGTCACAGCAACATACATAAATGTGCAAGCAGTGTTCGGCACCTCTACACAAACATATATGAAAACAGTTCAAAAAAGATATTTCGATTGTGTTAACCACATGGAGCAGAAGTTCAATGCAGAGTATAAGCTTTTCCCTAACCCTTGACCATAGTGTATAATTCCGTTTCAAAACACTAAGGGATTACAGACCTGAATCCTGGGCTCAAGTCGAGGGTACAGGCGGGGGGGGGTGGGGGGGGGCCTGACGAGGGGGGGAGAGGTTCGCCCACTTTATTCAACATTGGATGTCCTCTTTGAATTTATGAATACTTCACCACTGCACTAAAAAACCTGATGAAAAATGAAAAACAACCAAAGGTGAAATATCCCATTTTGGTGCTACTAGTCCCAGGGAAAACATTTGTAATGGTTCTTGGACATTAAAACATGCACACCTTTCAACGTTTTCAAAAAACACTATTAGAACAAAATATTCTGTCTTGGTTTTGTGTGTGTGTTGATTTCTATGAAAGGCAAATGCCATTCGTCCTGTTCAATTTGAGTGGGTGAGCAAAGCCAATTGAATGAAATTTGCATATTTCACCTCGATATGCTATTTTCTGGCGACGTCACATCCCATTGCGTTTGTTGATGAGTCCCCCCCACTTAAAGTTTTTGGACTTGACCCCTGCCTGAATCACAGTTTGACACATTGGAGCCCATGACACTTTATGTCTGTAGATTGCAAGTTTGCAATGACTGATTAAACTAAACTCGTATTTAAAAGAGGGCATAGAATGGTGTGATTGCATTCAATTGCATTTTGAAATGGTATTGCCTGTAGAGTGCAGCATGGCAGCATCCTATTCTCAGCTTTACATTTTACTAACAAGTACCTTTGAAGATGAAGCAGAAACTTCTCAGCAAAATGTAAAGTGTGAATGTGCAGCAATATATTACATTGCAGGCAGTAACAAATTCGAACAAGCATTGGCAATGCCAGCAATTTGGGATTTTGTGTAGGCTTGGGAAAGGCACTTGCCAGGCATTGGTGTAGTGGTATTAACTGGCCATTGATCGTATCAGGTGCAAAATTGGCATCTAATAGCAGTACCTGGCAAATGCCTAATACTTATATACAAGACAAATGTGTTTGCTTTGCTAATGCTTCTTTTTAACAGGACTTTAGCGAAGGACACGCATGGTGCTTATAACGCCAAGTGGCTGAAGGCAGACCTGGTTAAGACATTTTTATTACACACACAGTGCGTTTACAGCTCCAATTAAGTTATCAACTCTCAGAAAAACCCTCTGGCAGGCACTTCCAGTGCAACGTTTGATGTTAAGGTTTGATTAAAGCAAGCTCAAAGAGTTCCCCTGAGGAGGACTTTTGGATGGGAGGGGCAGGAAGTGGGTGGGAATGACCATAGGGATTAGTATGGTCATGGGCAATCAATAGGTGGGAAAATAACCAAACAACACTTACAAGATATGCGTCCTTCCTCATATGACTAAGGTTATGTAGTGTTTGGGTTAGAAAAATTAATACCAGTGCGCTATTGACTACTGTGGTTGCTTTTAATTGTTACAGGCTGCGTCCACCACTCCACAAAGCTCACCCAAATGGAGCTCAGAAAAATTATAGAGAAAATTGAATTGGATTCAGGTGAATCGCGCTCTATTTGCACAATATTACTGAGCTACAAATGAACAACTACCTAAAAATCCTTCTGATAGGTTTATGAATATGTTTTATTCCTATATGGTCAGCTGACACGTGTTTCGACATTGGTCATTCTCAAGGCCTTCCTCCAACTTGTTGCAATGGAATTCCATGCATCATGTCTGAAACTCTCGCACTGCAACAAACTCATTTGGTGCTGCATGAGAGGGACCACTGACATGTCATATTTCTTGAAAACTCTGGTGCAATCTGGGCCCAAAAAAGTAAGTCAACCTACGACCTGGCAACTACCAATAAAAGAGGCAACAGAGGATGGAATATGCTAAGTGCTAGGTAATCCCAGCTCTTTATTCAGAATACACAAATAAAGTGGCGGGCGGACACAAAATCCCCAGGCATCCCTCACTCAGGTTTTCTTCCAGTGTTCCATTACTGGAAAATTATTTATAAAGAACAAACTAATCACTGATGATGTTGTGAAGACAAGCAAGCTACAATTCATTGGTTTTTACCCCTAGGGCACATACACCTTCCATAGGTGATACAATCAGGAGGGTCCCTATCTACTGGCCAACCCACTTTTAGATAACACATGCACTTACATCACTTTTCTTACACTTGAAAGGTTGGCATTAGACTGCGGTAATATGGGCTCTCATTGCCTGGCATAGGATGTGCTCAAACTTGTACTGACCAGGTGTGATGGATATGTCATTTATTTAATGTGGATAGAGAGATCATTGTACCACTATAATGGCAATTAAATAACAGCTCATCATTATCCAAGTCCTGTGTGAATGTCCAAGGCTGTTCTATGTGAGTCATCCCCTGTCTAGTACGGCAGGTGAGTTATCTTAGTGTTGACACTTTGACTAACTGCCTACTGAATTACGTGTTCATCAACCATGTTTCAGCTAAGAATACCAATATTTCATTAATATTTTAACTACAGCGGAATGTGACTCTAGCCCAGCTAATTCTTTGAAACATTTATCTTTGTGTCATCAGGATGTTTATCTTACTTGCTGGTGTGTGCACCTGGACATCAAAGGCTGTCCGCCTTGCATTTAGGCCAATACATTTTAATGGTCGCCAACCTGAAATCAGTTCCACGTGTCCTGCCATGCTTATCTTAAGAGTGTCCCTTCCTACTGTGGCTGTCGCATTCCATTCTGCTGCGCTGTGTAGCTTCTTCCAGGCTGCTTGAGATCTTTTTTTTCCTGGCCCATTTGAGCTCTAAGGCCTTGCTAGATTGGTAAAGTCTGCTTTTCATTTGCAATGCTTTGAAGATGGCAATGGAATTCGTACATGTACTTTTCATGTTGGCAATTCACTGCTGTATTCTTCTCGGATTAAATGCATGTTCTGCCATAAGTGGATTCCATATAAGTATATTCAGTATCTGTCCCTGCATGCATTTAAAGTCTTTCCCTTTACCAATGTAGTGAGACCCTTTTTTAATGTATGCCAATGCTGGAACCTAGCTCCTCCATACATGTTTAGCACACTGTGTGTTCTGTTATTATCTCATTTTAGATTCTAGATTAATGTAATTTTAAATTACTTCTGTATGGCAGTTAAGATATGCATTGTCTTTTTAAATGTAAGTTCAAGTATTCTGCTTTTCAACGCATGTGTCAATTTTATATCTCAGCGATGGAGTAAGGCTGTCGCAGCTTGTATCTTTTTCCACCTGCTCGGTACTTGCGAGTACTGGGTGAAAAATCTGGTACTTGCATATTCATCTGTACCCTTACATTCCCCTTCTGATCAAGTCATCGACCACTACTTAATTTTTTCCTCATTGCATTATAGCCATCCTTGGGCAGCCACACTTTGGTGACCCCCCTGAAGCTACCGCCTTGTGACACGTATTCTCCTGGGCTGCATGTTATAAAAAAACACTCGCCATTTTCGCCACATTTCATCCAGCACTCAATATAGTTGTGGGTATCTTCAGGGCATGTAAACAGTGCCCCAGGTGGTCACATTGGATGGGCCACTGGGTACACATGACTATAATCCTTGTCATCAGTTGATGTGCATTGTCACCCACATTAACCGTTATTGTCTTTTCGAGTGCCTTTTTGCCAGCCTTTTTACATTGGCTTATTGCCATTCTCAGGACGCAAAAAGCTGTCAGGATCAGTACCAAATTTTCCAACAGTATTTTGGAAGAGTCTGTCAACCACGTAGGCATCCGGGAGAATAGATAACTGAACAAGCTTTTGTCCTCAATATCATTCATTTCGTTTTCCATTTTATTGTGCAGCTCCTGCAAGGAGTATATGTCCTCTGTCAAGGTCCCATTCTCCTCATCATGTGAGGGTACACAGGTACAGCAACCTGCACCTATCTTTGCCCACAATCCTCTCTCCATTGCTGTGAGGTGGTCCAGAACATATCTGTTCTGTAAGGTCATCAGTCTGACTGCTCTTAACTCCTCTTTGATGGCATTGAAGCCTTTTATTGTAGCATTAATAGTTTGTAACAGCTCCTATCGGGGCTCATCTTCTTTTCATGTCAAAGGTCAGAAAACAAATGAACTATACTCCTATTATATGGAAGGACTTACAAAAATGGGCGGAGGCTGAAACAGTTGTGTGGCAGGAGGCTAGTAACTGGGGGGGGATGAGGAAATGGGCTCCCTCATGGCATGGAAACTGTTGATAGCTGAAATGTTTGGAGCAGTATCGGCCCCAGCAGAATCCGAAAGCATCGACGCCCTGACACACGGAACAGACACCGAGGGCGAGGAACAAACAGGCTCATAAGGGGGGGATGGGGAGTGCAGTGTTTATGTTGTTAAATGTTTTTAATTATGTTTATTGTAATGTTGTTTTGTTTGAATAAAAATAATTAAAAAAAAAAAAAATCTATACTCCTATTATACAGCTTGTTCATCACTCATAACATACACTTGGTAGGCTTCAAAACAGACACACAGGACGTTCCAGGGCACTCTAACCTTTACCCCCACAGTTCACTCTCTCTGCGCCATCTGACTCCAAGGTCTCCACCCTCGTTTGAACTGTAATTTATCCATCCCAGCACCTCTCAATACAAATCACACGATTTTTGCTACAACGATACATTCTGTCCATCCTCTTACAACATTTCAGGACTTGTTACTTTGGTGTTGATAGTCAAAGGGCACCTGGTGTCATGGAATTCGGGGATCTTAGGGTTCAGTCTGTTATATGGGCTATAACTCGTGGTCACTCAGGAATGGGCCGGGTCGTGCTTTGGCCAAAGTGAGATAACATACCCACCAGGCGCTGGCTTCTAATCGCGGCCTTATAGGAACATTCCTTTTGGCTGAAAGACACATCTTCACAACACTTTCAAGAACAATGGACAAAAAGTGAGGCGGGTGGGGGTGCAAACTGTCCTCATGGAAGCTCAGGCATGACTGGAGATTTCCGTTGCCTCGTGGATTTGGGAATAGTGCATGCAATGCTGCCTTTACCGTGCCTACTGTGCAAGCCTTTGCTTCTACCTGGGAATATTAATATCTATACAAACTAATGATGCCGCCCGCGCCTTGGGCCACACCATGTGAATATGCTATAATTGATGATGCTGGCATGGGGTCCTACTGGATGGGAAAGCACCCCTTTCACTGACCTCCCTCCCCCCTGGTTCATTACAGTGACTCAAATGCATTTAGCCTTACTTTGAAGCGCCTGGGGGCGCTGTCCCCTTCCGAACATTCCCACCTTTCATTACTTCTACAGGAACGGATTCTGGAATTGCTCTGCTCTCCAACTCCCCAGTTTCTACATCCATATATGGCTTGTTACTTTTCACTGGCACCCATGCCCCACACACTGATCACAAACTCTCCCCCCTGAGCACGTACTCTTTAGGTGAACAAGTCATGTAAATGCATCCCTCCTTCCCTGCCAGGTCCACCCAGGGGTTTGGGTAATGACAATGTGGTATAAAGGACCAACTTCATCTCCATGCGGGATGGGACACATTTCCACTTCCGGCCACCCTGTGGGACGTTAGTCTGCACTTCGATGTTTTTTTGTTTCACTAGGTGCTTTTAAACCCCCAATTGATACCATCATTCTTGCGCTATCAGTTGCCACAGTGGCACAGCAACGAAGAACCAGCTGACACATGCAGAAAATGACCAGGATAAAAATAATGATGGGCATTAACATCTTCACGATTGCTCCTATCCTTGATGGGGCTCAGTTGAAAGTCATGCTTAGCCAATCATTGTCCTGAATTCAGTCCTCCTTCTCCATGCAAATACCTAGGCCATGGACAGCTCCAATGATGTGGGATAGTGATGCATTTTCCATGTCTTTTGGAGGTATGTACGTGCAACAGGAATTGCCAAATATTTTGCAAACCCCACCCTCAATTGCTGTGAACATTTCGAGCACATATCTATTTTGCATTGTCATAAGTCTTAGTGCTCGTAACTCAGCCTTGATCACGTTGAACCCATTCTCTGTATCGTTTCCAAGCTCGACCAGTTTCCATCTCACTATCTGCAGCCATTTGGCATTGGCCACCTACTGTACCACTGGCAAGAGTAGGGAAGCGAAGAGAAGAAGGACTCTGCTCAGCTAAACAGACGATATTCTTCTGGTATTTCAGCAAAGTCGAAGAGTCTTTACAAATGTAGTTCGACCTTTTCATTCTCTGTGGTTGCTGAAATTGTCAATTTTTTAGCCGGGTGTGAGGCTTGTGCGTGGGCACCAGGCTCTTATCTTCAGGTTGTATTGTGGGGGAAATCATTGGCCCTTCTGCAGGCAGCACCCCCCCCTTCAGGTGTTCTTCTGGGATTACCAATAGTGTTGAATGCAGTGTGGCCAGCGAATAACAACCCCTCCATGACGCTGGGAGGTGCAAGTAAGCTTGACGACCACAGATCCAGTAGTATACATCAATGCTGCAGTTCCTTTCTTCATGCCTGCGATCAGGAGAGTCTTATTACAATGTGTGTTTATGCCAACAGAGACTGTACCCTTGCTGCGTAAACAGAGCGTGTATTCTTCTTCCTTGTGCACTTGCACCAGCTTTTCTATTGTTGCAATCCACATCAGGTTTGTGATATCCTCTGTCCAGATTTGTGCACAGAAGTTGACCACTCATGCTATTCTGTCCTTGCTCTATGTTACCAGTTCTTCCGCCAAGCAAGGTAGTGTGATGTCCTGCCAATTATTATTGACATATTTCCACCTTTTCACCACCAGATAAAGTAACTCCACACACTTGATGTTTCTTTGGTCGTCAGGACACTTTTCAAAATCTGGGCCCACCATTTGTAATTCCAAACTGTGTGCCTGGAATGTTCCTTTAATTCTGCATAGTGCAAGATGAACCAGGCATTGTGACTCTATAATTGGGACTGCTTGCGGTACTAACACCCGGGGAGCCCCTGACGCGTGTGGAATGAGTGAACACACATAACAACTCCCATTTACAGCATTTCTCCCCACACCACTCATATCAGAATACCAGGAATTAGAGAATTCAGGGTGATGAATATCCTCAAAAATGTGTCATACATTTGATGTACTTCTCTTTTCATTCTTGTATCCTTCCATAGTGGTAGACAATCCCCTGTTTATTGTAACCAACTTGTTCTCTACTTCGTTCACAAACGGAACTTGTATATTGGAGTCATTGAGCCTGTTACCATTATTATTATTCAAATTCACATTAGTACTAATATATGTAACTCCACTCGCATTGTTATCATTTCCATTTAAAAAATATACAATCCTATTTCCCCCACCCGCCTTTTTAGGACCTCCCCCTATAATACCCTTCCCCAATACACTCCCAGTAGTATTGGCAATATCACACACAATCCTTCAACAAGTGCTAACCAACAATAATAGATTTATTTCCATAGTCTTTCATTTGCATATCTACGCCTCGGGTCCCTACTTAACCTATGTACATGAGCTGTGTCCAAATTCTTTTCACCTGTAATAGAAACACAGATGCACAGGACAACAAAAAGGGAGGGACATGCAAGACCTACACTAAACAAGACAGAAAAGACATGTGTCTCCTTCGGCGGGCCTGTAAGGTGCTCTGGGTACAGGTACTATCACCCCTGTTTTTAAGACAACTGGTGCACCACTGTACTTTCTGAAGATGCCCTACGAACATCAGAGAGGTGGACGCAGTAGCACAGTTCTTTCACTATAACTCCAAGTGCAAAACACCACCTCGTATGGTCCCTGGAACCGGAACCGGGGAGTGTTCCAGCGACGCACAAAGTTGCGGACGTAGACGTAATCCCCTTGCAGCATATGTATAGATGTTATATCTGTTCCCGTTGTCTGTGCAGCATCAGGCATCTCCGTAGTCATGGTTCTGGGAGTGGGAATCTGTCGTGATACATATTTAATGGCCCGAGTTAATGTCGTCAAGTAATCCCTGAATTCCTCTCCTAATATCGCAGCAGTCCTATGCTCATCAGAAACCCTTCTCACAGGGGACACAGGGTATGCATGCGCTGACCAGTAACCACCTCGTGAGGCGATAGGTGATGGTCTTTGTTTGGCTGCGTGATTAAGCCAAAAAGGACCAGGGGCAGACAGTACACCCAGTGTTTCTTCAATGTAGTGCACTATTTAGATACTTACTCTTGAGGAGTCCACTTATCCTCTCCTCAAAGCCAATGGCCTGTGGGTGATAAATCGAACACATCCGATGCTTGATCCCCAGTAGCGCTGTAACATGCTGGAATAACACATTGAAATGTCTGCTGTAGTCTGATATCAAGACCTCAACAACACACCCCAGTGCAGGAACACTTCCCACACCAGAAACCTTGCAGCACACTTGCCATCTGGGTGTGAACATGACCCTGCTTCCACCCACCTTGAGAAGGGACAGACCACCACACGGAGGTACCTCAATCCATTACAACGTTCCGCCATATCAGCATAATATATGTGTAACTCGCATAATGACCCAATAGGGCGCGGCAATGTGCACCGTAATATCTCTAGTGTCATCCCTGCACTAAAACCTTGACATGTGGTACAACGAACGACCATATGAGTGATGCTCTCCTGGATATTTGATGTGAACCAATCCTCCTGTATGTCTGCAGATATGTGCTTTTTCAAATTATGAGATGGGTAGTGCAATTGTTCAAATGCTTCCACTAACAATTCTCTGGGCATCATTGTCTTCCCTGAGCTCTCCTGTCTCCACAATAGATCGTTCAGAGACTGCTTACATCCTCTCCATAACCACAACTCCTTCTCCCACTCAGGTGCGCTCCCTTGAAGCACAATAATCTGGGAAATATGTGGTGTAAGGCACTGGATGCTCGTCTGTCGGTGGGGCAGTCATAACATACTCAGTGGATGATTTGCTTGACTGATACACTGCCATTTTGGCTGCAGCATCGGTGGCTGCATTCCCCCTTGAGATTTTGTCAGTCCTGTGAGTATGGGTGGTGCACTTGACGACCGCCACAACAGATGGCTGTGATAACGCCTCTATCTGTATCTCAAACAGCACAGCATGCTGTACCGGAGATCCATCCGCCTTCCTGTCCCCCCTCCTCTTCCAACGGGAGAGACCCGTGTGCACCATTGTAACATATGCTGAGTCAGAATATATTGTAACATGACACCCTAGTGACGCTCTCAGTGCTTCGATGAGCGCCACGATTTCTGTCGCTCGTGCAGAATAGTGTGTAGGCAACCTCTTCATAATCACAGTCTTGTACTCCCCTCCCTCAAGTCGTACCACTGCTGCTCCTGTCTGCCTCTGATCATTCTCCTCATCAATTCTGGACAACCCGTCAACAAAAAGTACCATACCCTCTGTCAATGCACAAACCCTTGCTTTGGGAGTGTCATCCTCCTCCCCCTCGTATGTGGCACAGTCGTGTACTGTCAAGTCCTAGGCCGTCGGCATGTCTATTAAAAAGGTGTCAGGATTCACCATCTTACACCTAACCATGTGCATGTGAGGTTTTGATATAATCCTCTCATATGCAGATGACCTTTGCATAGTCAGAGTGGTCTTCGACCTCTCCAAAATAGCAAACAAAGAAGGTTACACATACAACGTGACTGAACACCCCAACACAATTGAGGAACTTTTCTCTATTGCAAACGCAGCAGCTGGTAATGCTTGGTCGCACGTGAACTGTCCTTGCATCACTGCATCCAGAGTACCACTATAATAGGCCAATGTCTTATGGCCCATACTGCTCTTTTGTGTCAATACTGCTGTCATAAGCTGACCATCAGAATGTGAAAGCAAATACAATTCCTGTGTATAACTTGGGGAGGCCAGTACAGGAGCTGAGCTGATGACTTCTTTTAAATCATGACATTGTTTAATCATTTCTAGAGTACACTATAACTTGTGGTCCTTTGTCTTCTGTGCTTCCCTTAGGGCCTGCAAAAGTGGTCTGGTGTATGCCGCGTAATTGAGGATCCAGGCTTTGCAGTAATTGCACAGGCTTTGGAAATTCTGCATTTCCTTAACTGAGGAGGGTGTGGGGGTGCGCATAGCGATGCTGACCTGTCAGGTAGTATCCTCTTCCCATTCACTGATATAAACTGCAACAAATAAATTACTTCCTGCTGACAATATTGCAGTTTTGCCTTGTCAACTTTGTACCCTTTACAAGCTAGTAATTTTAGCAATGCGACTGAGTCTCTTCGGCAATGCTGTTCACTGACACTACACACTAGCAAATCATCTACGTACTGGATAATCGTGCTGGGTACCTGGAGATTCCCTAAATCAGCGTGCAGTATTCTGTTAAATATATTCGGGCTATCACAGTACCCTTGAGGTAATCTAGTATGCCAGAAACCCATCTGACCTTGCATAACTGCCGTTAGGTACCTCATCTGTGGATGAAGTGGAATCGATAAAAATGCATTTTTTAAGTCTACCACGCTGAAATATGTAGCCTCCTTAGGGATGCTGCAAAGAATCGCTGTAGGATTTGGAACCAGTGGAAACTCTTTCTGTACCACATCATTTATGGGGTGGAAATCTTGGATCATTCTCCAATTGCCACGTTGATTTTTTGACCAGATATATCGCTCTATTACTTGGGGATGTAAATGGCATGATAATCCCCTGGTCCAGGAGAGCCTACATGGTCTTTCTGATGCCTTCCTCCACCTCTCTCGACAGTGGATATTGTCTTACCCGGGGCAGCACTGCACCGGATTTTACGGTTCTACGTACAGGTATTACATCTTTCAACAACCCTACGTAATGTAGATTCATAGTCCAAATATGAATTGCTTGTTTCCTATATCCACCCCCACAAATGGTTCCTCTTCAGAGTGGATAGTCGTCAACAGCACCGGACACGCAAGTGCTTTCTGTGGGCTTTTATAATCGGGTCTACCTCCTACTACTGCTGCTCCCCCAAAGGGAGCAGTCGCCTCACCTGGTGCACTGATTAACGGGCAACACCTCCCTGCTGTTGCTGCGGCGGAATTCTCGCTTCTGTGTCCGGTGCTTGGGGCTGCTGATTAAATGTTTGGTATTGCCTCGAGGAAACTCAGGGTTCTGGTACCCTTGGCCCTGTTGCTGGTATCCTAATCCTTGAGGCCCTTGAGGCCCTTGGCCCTGTTGCTATGGCCCATAATGATACCCCACCACGGACCTGCTCCTGCATTCCCTTGCAAAATGCCCCAACCTTAATCAATTAAAACATTGAGACTGTCTGAGCCCACCTCCCCTTGGTCCAAACCCTCTTGCTCCTCAAAATGCCCCTCTTCCTCACAGCGGCCCTGCTTGCTGCCACTGTGGGCTGGGGTACTGTTGGCCCCTGCGCCACTGTCTTTGTCCTCCTCCTGCCCACAGTGCCATAATAATAGCACTCACAACTTGCTGGGTACTCTCTGTTCCCTCCACCTGTACTGGTGTCGACATGGGCACCTGAACTGCCACTTTTGCCAATGTTTTCTCTACCAACTTTGCTTCATCCCCCGATGCCATTGTGCCATCTCCCTCTCCCACTCCTTGAACATCTTACAATGATGCACTATTATGCTCTGTATCTCCGGCCACCCCTTTGCCTCAATACCCACAATCCTATCCAATGCCTTCTGTACTTCCTTCAGCAAACCCCTCTTTATGATAAAATAGAAAATAGCATTGACTGATCCCCAGGACTTGTCACTTCTCCTGCATTTTAAGAATAAATCCAGCTGAGTCCTCATCATCACCCATGGTATATTTAATCAAAGACTGTAGATCAGGGGTGTCAGGAAAGGCCCTATGTAATGCATCCCATACCAATGCTTAAACTCCATGAAAGTGTCGATCTAGAAAAATAGACACCCCTTGATCATAAGGCTATGTATTATGTTGGCCAAAGACCAACTGTCTCATGCATCTAGTATTAGAAATATATAGCCATAAGCGTGACTTAAGTGCGGGCATTTTGAAGCGACTGAAATCGCCATTTTGTTTTTCTCTAACATTTGCTTTTTGCCTCATGTAAAACTGCTTTGCTGAAATGTTATTCTGCTTCACTGGTGCACAATGCAAGGCCGCGAGTGGCATGTTGAAACATAACGCAGTAACTCAGGCAGAAATGTCCAGTCCCCTGCCTCGCATATCCTTGGAAAGTGAGCAGCAAGGCATTCTAATCAGTACAGCAGGTGCCAGCTAGTCTCGGTAAGCACAGTAGAAACGCTAGAGCGAACATTAAATGACTTGAATTATGCTCTTCTTTGCGGCCCCCCTTCCCTGAGCCCGGTACATCCCTGGAGAGCAAGTTGACCCCCCGGCACATGAATAGAAACTAGGAGATAGCAAGGCCAGGAATGTGTCTCTCCCTACGCACAGCTTGCTTGCAGAAAACAGAAGCATTGTGTTCTTTTAAACACAGACTTAATGTCTGTGGGCTTATAAAATTGCAAACTGTTACACAAGGAATGTTTGAAGGTGTCAAACTCGTCACCATTGTCAATCATTGTGCCTAGTTCAAAGGAAATGCAATAAGTTGTGGAACTACCGATTACTAGATGCTTGTTTTGTATATATGTAACTGTTGTATGAATTTCGCTCTCTTCATCCCCCGAGGTCTGGTAGACACACGTCACGGGGCGTGGGACCAGTTGGCCAACTGAGACTATTTGCTTTGCAATAAACCCTAGGTTTTGGGAATACAACCTCGTGTCTGGCGTATCAGTTCGTGTGTGGTGATTGTGCCTTGTTTCCACAAACGAGGGTCCCTCAGGGGCCCCTTCAAAAGGAGTCCCCATCATGTGCACTGTCCTCCAAGGTTACTCCCGGGTATCCAGCCTTAACCCATAGTCTCCAGCTTGATCCCCTATTACGGCAACCAGTAAGCTCTTAAGATCCCCTATTGACAGGGGCACCCCTGCCGTTTGCTTTTCAAATTCATATATCCACTTACTCTCCCCTGCTGTAAATTGTGGAAGGGCCTTAATTCAATTATTATTATCCATTTGGGGCCAAGGCACATACTGTGTCCTCCCTTCAACCCAAATGTACAAGGGGCATCTGCATCTTTACTCTACTTCCCATACCCTTCTTCAAAAGACCTCTCCTGTTCACCGATGCCATCCAGCCAGCTCTGTTCCTTAGCCTGCCTCCCTCCCATATACCTTCTGCTTGCAGGGTATTTTCAGCCACCACTTCACCCCTCCCTTTGTCTTCACTCAGGTCCGCTGTGAACATGCCAGCATTCCCTCCCTCCACATTCCCCCCCAGCACTGTAGTCTCCTCTCCCAAGACAATCCACCCATACAGCTGTTTTCATTATCAACCCCTACATGTTTTATACCTTAAATGTCTACTTTAAGCAATATTTCCCCTGACTTACACTCCCCGGCCCCCCTTTGTAATGCACTTAATTCCCTTCATGTTTCTGGGGATTTCTGTAACCTCTGTAGTTCTGTTAGCAGACCTTTTAACCTATCCTGAAACTCCCTAGACCTGTACTCTGTCGATGACGGTGCTTTAGGCGGGTGGGTATATGGAGGTGGGGGAGCGGTAGCCTGTAATGTTGCTGACATGAGGGGGACCCTATTGCCGCGGGAGTGTTCCCTATCATAGCGGGTACATAGCTTGGAATAGTGTACCCTTCTGCGGGATATGGTGTCAAGGGATATCATCCCTTGCTCCCTACCTGCGCCCCACCTTCTCTTTCTCCCTTTCAGCACTTCTCACTTCTCTGTCTCTACGCTTCTGCTCCATTACCTTGATCCTTTGTATCTTCGAATATACGCCAAAGATCGAGGATTTCCTTTCTCTTTTGTAGTTGCTTCCCTTTGTACAACCAATGTGGACATGTGTTCCAAAATGCTCTTATTGTGTGCGCCCTGCCCAGGCCATGGGCAGGGCATCTCCCCCTCCTCCTCTCTCCGCGATCCACTGCATATGATATTTTTGTATGATATTTTTCCACCCTGTCACAATACATATGCAGGGCCTTATACATGTGCTCTATTGGTGATCCTCCCCCATGCTAGTGACATCTATCCCTTACCAGCCAAAGCCCCTCAAAAGCGCCATGCACGCTAACTTATAACAATAGAAACAAAAGAATCAACTTCCAACCTTCTCTCTCACCCTTCTATATGCTCCAAGAGATTGGGCAGCACCACACCACACCGTGACTCACACGATTACCGCCCCTTGAAGGGCCTGCTTTGTCACCCACATAACACTACTACCACAAAATTAACCAAAGTGCTACACTAACAACCGCTACTTGTTCCAGGCCTACTATTTATATCAGACCACTACTTTGTATTCCCAAGAACTTCCCTTAAATATTATTCTGCCTCGTGGTACCACCTTCCCTCCCTTATGTGGAGGGGATCCCTTGCCTTACCTTTGCCTTACCTTATAATGCCTTACCGAACCAATCAACTAATAATACACATTTTCACCAACATTAACCCTAACCTCATCCATGTCACATGAATGTCCTCGCTCTCCATGTTCTCACACCATTCACACTTCCCCATGCATCTGTCCCCTACTTGTTATCTCTTACAAGAGTCTACTCACATGTGCATGTTCACCCGAACTCCTCTGTCACTGGGTTCCAACAACGGCCTGCACTCTCCTCAGAGCCGTGCCCTGCTTCAAAGAGCAGAGAGAATTTTTTTTTTTAAATGGGGCCTACTAGATCACTCGGAACATGTGTTTTTTGGGACCGCTCACTGTAGGTGAGCGTGGCTCCTTCTGGAGAAGCTGCATGGAAGCCTACATGGGTACGGTGGGGCGATGGGATCACGTCGGGGTCACCAATTGAAAGTTAGCCCCTGAACACTGACACCTCAAAGAATGCAACCCGCTATGGAAGAAAGACCCAGGTTGATCTTGTAAGGATAACAAGTTTAATCTCATGCAAATATGAGAGCAACAGCAAAGAACTCTGCTGAAAAGAACTTTCTGCCAAAAAGAGGTACAAGCAGAAAGATTTAAGGCAAAAACATTGTCATAATGATGCAATACATACAGTACACACCTGCGCGGCAGATTACATGGACCCTATACAGGTGCTGCCTTTATCCATATGGGATATATATATTTATAATGCACAGACCTAGGATTTCCAAGACGAGCGTGTTGGCACTGCGCTTTACTACCAGTGGCAGTTAATTGGACCCAGCCCAGTTCGTCCGTCCGTCTTCCATCATGTGAGCACTACGGGGCTCATATTCTTCTCACGTCGAAGGTCAGAAAACAAATTAACTATACTCCTACTATGCAACTTGTTTAAACTCATACCGTACACTTTGGAGGCTTCAAAACAGGCACAAGGGAGGTTCCATGGCACTCTAACCTTCACCCACATATTTAACTCAATCCACCAGTGCCATCCGACTCCAAGGTCCCCACCCTTGTTTGAACTAAAATGTATCCCTCCCACCACCTCAAATTAACAAGGGGGGTCCTGGGAGTCCCTCTGCCAGACATTAGTCCTGGTTGCGAGAGACTTACCCAGAGTCTTTAGCTCACTATCTTTCACAGAGAAGAAATATCCCAAACATATCAGTCTTTGTCCTGCCCTGGGGCAGTCCAGCACCGAAATGCTAAACAATTCTCCTCTGAACAAGAGTACCAACAGCATCCCCAGACACGTGTTTCGGTCTGGTTGGACCTCATCAGTAGGGAGGAGCTGTGCCTCTCTAAGAATAGTGAGCAAGGGGTCCACGTCTGGATTCCCCTAGTAACTTAGGGTGAGACCCAAAGTTACTCAAATATGCAAATTAACAAGGGGGTCCTGGGAGTCCCTCTGCCAGACATTAGTCCTGGTTGCGAGAGACTTACCCAGAGTCTTTAGCTCACTATCTTTCACAGAGAAGAAATATCCCAAACATATCAGTCTTTGTCCTGCCCTGGGGCAGTCCAGCACCGAAATGCTAGGCAATTCTCCTCTGAACAAGAGTACCAACAGCATCCCCAGACACGTGTTTCGGTCTGGTTGGACCTCATCAGTAGGGAGGAGCTGTGCCTCTCTAAGAATAGTGAGCAAGGGGTCCACGTCAGTTATTTGGGCTATAACTCTTGTTCACTCGGGTATGGGCCGGGTCGTGCTTTGGTCAAAGTGAGATAACATACCCACCAGGCGCCAGCCACTAATCGAGGCCTTGTAGGGCACATTCCTTTTGGGTGAAAGACACATCTTTGCAACACTTTCAAGAACAATGAACAGTGTGGCAGGTGAGGGTGTGAACTGTCCTCATGGGAGCTCGGGCATGACTGGAGATTTCTGCTGCCTCATGTAATTGGTCCTAGTGCATGCAATGCTGCCTTTATCGTGCTTACTGGGCAAGCCTTCGCTTCTACCTAGGAATATTGATATCTATGCAACATTACGATGCTACCTGCACCTTGGCCCGCATCATATGAATATGCTATAATTGATGATGTTGGCATGGGGTCCTACTTTACCGCAAAGCGCCCCTTTCACAGACCCCCACCCCGTCGGTTCATTACAGTGCATCAAATGCATTTTGCCTTACTTTAAAGTGCGTAGGGATGGGTGGGGCCATCCCCTTCCCAACACCAGCCTGATAAGGCCGATAGTACAGATTCCAAGCATTCTATAAGCATCTGGTTCCTCACACGGAGCTGCGTTACCAAAGTTCCCATGAGGCAGGTTCACGGACTAGGTACAGCAAATCGAAATCAGCAAATACTGCCTGTGCTCAAACCATGTGATCAAGTTCATATAGTCCTGCTCATGGGGACATGAAGCTGGGACTCCTTGGACAGATGTAGGCAGAGAGCCACTAGTCATTCCTTATCCCACTACAGCCAGTCCTCCTGTGTTGTGAATTTTAATTGACAGTTTCCTCCAGCCTTTTTACATGGGGCTGAGTTTGCATTATAACTAGCATATCTTTCAACTGGGCAACAGTGAAATGTTGAATGGAAATTGGGGGTCCTCACAAGCACACTCAGAGGGACTATAGCTGTAGGTTATTTCAAGCACAATAGGCTTGGGGACCTGAGAGAGCCACCATTTACCTCTTCCAGGCCTGCTTCCTGGAGTGGGGAGTGGTCCCTGCACCCCATGGTTTCCCCAGTCACATCCACTATCCAGAAACATGGGATGATTTCATACTTATTTTTCTGCTTGAAGTGTCGCCATGCTACAGTTTATGGGGGAGTCACGCTCACCTGATTTACCTGTAATGCAGCCGTTGCAATTCCTGGATGTGGCCAATACACCAGTGTTTCTTGAGGCGAGTGGGCGAGACATGTCATTGGGTGACCACTAGAAGGAAGAGTGAGAGGAGCCTGGAACCCCAAAGTGATGCTTGTGGGAGAGTCAATCCTTCCTGCTGAGATTCATGTGGGCAGGTGAAACACAGTTGGAAACATTTAGAGTGCCACAGTTGCACCAAAATGAGCAAGAAGCCGGGGAGATGTGCTGCTTGTGGTATTTAATCTCCCCAAGCATCATTTACTATATGCCCTGGGAAAGGTAGAATAGCTCGTGGTCTACTGAGGGAATCCTCCAACTCACATTCCACTCCCATTCACAAGTCACTCAAAGATACATGCACTAGTACAAGAAAATGCTCAGATATTGCACCATGACAATGAACATTTAGTTCTTTCTAGCACCCGCGGGGCAGAAAAGGGAAGTATGCAGATCTTATCCAAACAAGACCACAGAAGAAAAATAAGTTGGGTACTTTAACAGCAGGAGGAAACAGAACATCCCAGGTCTTTATCTCTACCACACACTTAAACTGGGTCAGACAGTGATGACACAATGGATGAATATCTAGACGAAGATTATTCTCTATCAGAGGCCAGGCAACATGCATGAAAAGCAGTGGTAGGGAGGTGGAAGTGGAGAATGAGACACCACAGATGTAGTGACTGTAGTATTAATTTGAAGCTCGCCCCCACATCTGTATGCAGTCGCTTTGCAAAACATATCTCACGTTATAGATCAGAAAGCACATCACATTATTACGTGACCTCTAGATCTCCTCGAGCACCATCATGCCATAGGTATTCAGCATGTGTGCTGCTATCCCGCTACAAAAGTCAAAAGTGTGGCAGTGCATTACAGAAAATTAAAAGCAACCACATCTGCCCACATGCACAGTGAAAACAGTGTGCAGTGGGACGAAAGAGCCAAACTTGGATACCATATCCATGCGGCACCATGAATAGACAAGGGAAAAGGATCTGAGGTACATATCACTTCAAACATTCAGACAAGTAGCATGCCTCCACTCTTATCCCTGAAAATACTTTAACTGCACCAGTGTTTGCCACTAGGAATACCACCCCAAGCTTTACCCCTACGCCGCAGCAGCTAATATCAATGCCAGTGATACCCCATATTTCACTCGCAAAGTAGAACCCCGAGTTTCACAACAAGGATATGACTAGAATGGGGAAAGCTCTAGTGCAGTGCGTGGGGACAAATGTCCTCTTCACTAAGAACATGTGGACCACTGTTCAGAGCATTGACTACATGGCAGTCACAGCAAACCAGGAGGAATTTCTTTCCTCCATCAGCCAAGAAGTGTACCAGAGTAAATCGAGGAGGCAGCAGGTGTGTGCAATTTGGCATCAGGCAACCTTGTGCATTCAAAGATTTCAGGGTAGAAGCTACAGGGATATTGACATTTGCGAGAAGGTGGAGGTGGGAAGCAGAGTGACTAAGGCCACGCAACTTGGATTTGGGCTTTGTGGCAGCAAACAATGGCTCCAATGTTACTGCTGCCTGATGAACTGGCAAGGCAATGCACGCCCCTGCATTGCCCATATCCTACAACCAGTGGTCACATGCTTTACCACCACTTGTCAGCCTGTCAAAGAAACAGTTGCCATGACCCTGAAAATCAGGTCCCATTTCATTGGGTTTATAAAGCCAAAAAGCAACTACATCAACTGCAAGTATAATATAAATTGCCTCTGTAAAGCCTGAAGAACTCGGTAGTCACTTATTCGTACTCAGCTTTGCGCATGCTAGACAGGCTATGGGAGCACTGAAATACCACCAACGATGACTGTATCACTCTTAGCAGAGCTCCCCAATGGACATTTATAGCACCATGAGAGTGGCAGATGCTATCCAATTGTCTGCTCTGCATTACGACCTTTCGAGTGGATTAACGATCCCAACGCACCCATGAGTGGAAATAGCCCAGGCCTTGTCATGTGATGGCGATGCGGAACAGCTGGTGAGGGACCGGTTTTCAACACTGCGTAGTGATTCGAGGAAAGTTGGATTAAGGATTAGCTACTGGCTCGCATTGTGTATCCACATTTTAAAGGAAAAGTGGCCATAGCACATGCCAGGCAGAGAGCTGCAATAGACCTGAGTGAACAGTTGCTGCCTTACAAATTGCATTGCATTGATTATACTGCAAATAATGTTTCTTACTTGCGATCGCACACTCCCCCCTGTACAATGCCCTACAGCACGAAAAGTTGCTGGAGCGGCAAATGCCACCTCAAGTGGACTACCTCCATTTTATGGTCTAGATTCCCTGTGCTTATCAACAGCCCACATCTCACTCAGGGGTTGCTGCAGAAAGATGCATGCTGTCAGGAGTGCACTACCCTCAACCACTTGTGTTATGTTATGTACTTGCTTATTACGCGCCAGTAGCCTGCGGGCATCAGGGCGCGGGAAACCAAGAACATCAAAACACGTAATTCTCTTCATTAAGATGGGTAGATACCCTAGAGATCGGGACTCTATTACCTCTGTGTGGGTTGCACCAGCAAAAGGGGCCTACTGCCGGCCATACATTCCACTGCCAGTACTGAATGGGAAGCCTACATGTATGTGTGGGAGATTTGTATAAAACTTTGCATTTGTGTACGTCTGTACAGATGGTATTATTGATGCAAAGAACATTTGCGTCCTGCTGAGTAGCCTGTGTTCTGCTGGAACTTTGTCTAGTGCTGTCTCTGATTCTCCTGGGAAGTAATTTCCTCCTCTCTTTACTCTGCTCAATCCTGCTGCCTTTTCTGCCTTGGCTGCTGGTACCACTTCATTCGATCTCTTCTTTCTTTTGTTATTGTCCATTTTCGGGAAGTAGTCAAGCTTCACATCCTTCCTTGGCATGACCAACAAAGGCATGTTGATGTGTACTAGTGAGCAAACTCCTCCCCAGTCAGGTGGCAACTTCCAGCCGTCACACCGGTCCTGGGTCATGTATGGGCTCTCATCCCCCTCTTTTCAACAATGCTGTAGAGAGTGATGGTAGTGGCTGCATGGTCCCTGGCCTTTGAGGGTGTGTGTCCCTGGAACACCCTTCTGTGCCACTGGTCGGCATGGTTCCTCATTGCTGCCATCCCTAAGGTGCTGGCCCCCTTTCCCTCTTCTCTTCTGTCCTGCTTGACCTGCTTCCTGCAGCCCTCCATCATGTAGAAGACCTCAGGCTCTTCTCCATTGATGGTCTTCCCTGGTATGTGAGAAACCAAAGGGTGTCTCACTTACTAGTCCCCTGGGATCACTCTCTCAGGTGGCCAGGGCATGACCATTGCCTTTGGATCCAGACCCTGGGGGTGGACCAGTGTGGGAGGATCACCTCGGTGGGGGATCTTCTGAGAGTGGGGGTGAGACAACTGATTGTGAGACGTGGTATTCCCCCCTTTCCCATACCCATACCCGCTCCGATTTTGTAGGATTCTCCAACGTCTCAAATGTCCCCCCCCCCCTCTACACAAACACTGGGCCGAGGAAGAGGGCAGCTGAGATTAAAGTGGCTAACACTTACATATCTCATTGCACATATCCTGTTAATTAGGTGAGGCAAAGTCAGGCACTTGACCGTAATCACATTCATCTGATACCCATTAGCCTCCCCCACATGGATAAAAGGCGGAACAAAGAGACACACACTGAGAAAGGTGAGACACGAGAAGGAGCATGTCTTACCCGGTGAAGGCAAACCCACTAGAGCAGGAAGACCGATCAAGGGACCAGAGCAAGGGATAGAGGAACACTGAAGTTCCCTGCAGGAGGTTGTTCCCTCTGGGAAACAGTGAGGGAGACGCGAGAAAGCCAAATCACAGACAAGAAGAAACCTGCATTGTGTTTCCAGGACACCAGTGAACCTCCCAGGTGAACAACAGAGTTGGGGAGGCGAGGCCGAGCCAGTGGTATCAACCTTGACTCGTGAATCAAAGCTTCCGAAACAAGAAAGGAATGCACACAACCGGTGAGTTGATATGATATGATATGATATGGCATTTGTAACGCGCCTATACACAAGTGTTTCAAGGCACGACGAGGCAGGGAGGGGGGAACAGGGGGAGGACAGACAACGATCCTACTAGGCCAGGTGTCATTCAGACCGCGCAAGTGCAGGGGTAGGGGGAAGGGAAAAGTGCAGTACAAAGTAAGTAGAATAGAAATAAATAGATAAATAAATAAATAGGGCCAGCTGGTGGCAAGTGCAAGGTAAGTGCAGACAAGTGCTGGGAAGGGGGGGCTGTAGGGATACAGAGACAGTCCCGCAGTGCAGGGGTTGCCAGGGATGCAGTGCAAGTGGAGAGTGGCTGGGCTCAGGACCGAGGTCGGTGAGAGTGGCCAAGTTTCAGATTCAGTGCAGAATTTAGTGAAGAATTTAGCAGGGGAGAGGGAGAGAGAAAGCAGAAGCAAAGAGGAAGGTTTTGGGGTGCTTCCGGAACCGTAGATGGTTCTCCTCAAGTTTCAGGGAGGCAGGAAGGCTGTTCCAGAGGGAGGCTCCTGCCGCGGAGAGAGATCTACCCCCAGCTCGTTGCTTCGAGAAGCGGCTGACCCTGAGGGAGTTGGAGACGGATGAGTGAAGGGCTCGGGAAGGAAGATATTTAGGAAGAGATAGACATTTAGGAGTTAGTGATAGACATTAAAGTCCAGTTTGTGTCAAGCAAAGATTGAAGCTGCAACAGTGTATCACACAATTAAAGGATGCACACGTGCTAATGAGACGTGAAAGAAAGCCAACCAGTAATTAACTTTTTAGTTGTCGATAACAGTGAAACCAGTGATACAGAGAAGCAGAGTGGTCAGGCGAAAGGAAGTAGTGCACTCGAAAGTCTCCATAAAATGTTTCTTGTCTTGTTATAAAGCGGCATAGTGAACAAACTCTGAAATACACAATCGTCAAGATTAACCCCAACGGGAAGTTAAAAGGTGATTGCTTGAAGAGGAAGATTTCCTTGAACTTTTCTGATGGTGGTATAGAACTACTAATACCAAGAGATACTATGGCAAATAACATTAAAGAAGAGCTAAAGTGAAAGTCAAAGTGGTCCTGTGGAGGTCTCTGGTAAAAGCCTCACACATATGAAAGTCTTCGACATCAGTGAAAGGTCTGAGCCCGAATGAGGGAGACCGAAAGCATTAAATAAGAGTGGGGAAGGGAACCCCTTGCTAGTGCTGTGATTGCAAAGTCTGAGCCCGGCTGAGGGAGATCTATGTTAAATCAGGTACTTTTTGGTTGAAAGATTTGAGCCCGACTGAGGGAGGCCTACGTAAACTATTGATACCTTGAGAGACCTAAGTGAAATTTTGTTGACCTGTGAAAGAACTTTGGAAAGCTGGAATAAGTGACTTTAACGTGGAAGGCCAAGCAGACCTCGACCCGTGTTTTGAACTGCCTTTTGTTCATAACCTGAGCCAGAGAGTATAATACTGTTTATGGGGGCTGCCTCACTCCGTGCTGTCCAACGTGGGGAGGAGAGCTGACTTTCCTTTGCATACACATTCCCCTTTACAAATGTTTTGTATGAGAGATAGGGCAGGCATTAGGTTTTGTTAGTATAGGCCATTTTGATTTGAGATAGACTGACTAGGACTGTGTTTTCTTTATTTTTTGATGGTAGAGATTACTCCCATCTTAGCTTTAGGGCAAGGTAGGAGTTTTTCCAAACCCCACGAAATTAATTAAAGGTATTGAAACTTGTAACTCTTGTGTCTGTGTCATACTTGTGATACCATGCCTCCTTTACAGGTAGCAGGGCAAAATAGTCCAACACCTACGACCCTGTGGGGTAAATAGTGCGCTTGAGGACACTGCCCTCTGATATTACAGGATTTCCCCTTCTGCCACAGCAGGAAAAAGCTCCTATGTCACCACCTCTTCCTGTACCTACCCTCTTCCCCATTTGCTGGGTCCACCTCCTGATGTGGCACTCCACAGACCTGTGCACTCCATTAGCCCTTTCATGATAGTCTTTCCCCTCATACACAGCTGCACTCTCACCTTGCTGGAAACAGCGTTCCCCTCTTAGCCACCTGCCTATCGGGACCCAGTCCAGAACCAGGACCTCCTCCAGGGTACTTGCTATGACCATCCCCTCCTCCCACATGATGGATAAACCTGCTTGCTACTTCACTGCTTCAGTGGGAGCATCCACATGAGGCTGACTGTCCCCTGTCTCTTTGCCTTAGTCGAGCATAATAAGTCTGTTGAAACAGTAGAAAGGGAGGCCTAAGTATAAGGACTAGAGTCATCAAAAAGAGATTGGGTAAGACTAGGAGCAGTAGAGATACCAGCTGACAGAGAAAGGCAAGGTAAGAGCTGACAAATAAGCCACAGCCAGCAGTGGCAAAAAGGAGCATCCATTTTAATATGAGGCATCAGATTAAGGCTAGTTATCCAACTTGAACCCAAGATATTTATAGTGGGAACCAGGGATGAGCAAGCACTCAGAACAAAAGGCCAGAATGTCGAACACCAGAGACCCAGAACCACCAAAATCAGTGATCTCAGTTTTGTCTGAGTTAAGTTATAGAGCTGGATTTAGCAGAGATACCGGATTGAAAGGAGGCAGCAGGAGGAGACATCAGCATCTGTAAAAAAGAAAAGCCCAGGATAGGAAGAGATAGGAAGAGAAGAAGCAAGAGGTTGAATGCAAAGAGTAAAGACAAGAGGGGAAATCATGCTTCTTGGCTGCCCATTTGGAGTGCTTCTTCCTTTTCAGTAGCCATCACATATTGGCCCTATGCTGACAGCCATGGAGGCCCTCATGAAACTGGGCATCATTTCTGACAAACATTTACATCTGATAAAGACAGTCTTCGGCTGATTCCGGTGCTCCTCAATATGTCCATATGAAATAGATGTAGGTCAGTGAAACTAAAGTCTATTACCCCTAGACTGTAAGGGGAAGTGAATAAACGTATTTGAATGTTTAGACCTTAAAGGAATTTTCGCGCTCTGCAGAGGAAAAAGACGATGTTTCCAGTTTAACAGGAAAACATGTATTTACTTCAAATGGTAGTTTCAAAATCTTTTGCAGAAATAAAGATGTGCCAGATGTTAGTTCTATAGTTTTAGCCTTGATTTTATTACAAACAGGAAATGGTTGAAATTATAAATTGCAAACAAAGCAAACACTGTTGCGTCACAGGATTTAAATATGCAAAAAAGGGCAAATTCGTTTACTATATAGGTACTGTTGCTTCACAGGTTTGGTTTTAGTTCCATCCAATTAGTTGCATCCCAGTTCAATGTAGTAGTTAAACACTGTTGCATCACAGAATTCAGTTGGTCTCAAAAAATGCAAGTTCAAATACCCAACACGTGTTTCACCGTCTGGTGCATGGCGGATCTTCAGGGTTTTTTTTTAAAATTGAATTGAAAGTGGTTCAAAGAAAGAAAATCAGTTGAACTGATGGTATTTGTTTTTGTTCTACAAGGGTGCCTAGTAAGAATCAAAGAAAAAGAAAGGAAAAATTACTTTAATTATAAAGAAAAAATGGATATCCAATTTTATACATATCCTGTTTGTGACACTTTTCATTCAAAAATATTTAAACAAATGGGTGGCTGTGTATGGGTTATTATTTTTAATGAAAAAGGACCGATCTCTAGATATATATGCAAAAAAGCACTTACTTGAGTAGCCCGTTTCAATTGACTGGTGTAGGTGGATCTGGTTATCACATTTTGAAATTAGGAGTAGCTGTTTGTAAGAATGACCCTAAGTGGAAACAATGTACAAATGCGGTGTCAGTGGTAATTGCGTGTATAGCGGACATAATTAAGCTCTGAAATGCGAGCACTGTGAGGTACACGATACATTTAGTACCGCTTTGGCAAAAACTATGGGGTGAGACTTCTTACCTAGGTATAAAGCTTGGGAGTTTCCAATGATAGCAGTTCGAATTTGATCTCCGGTTCGATTGCCGAGCGTTTGTACTGTGGACACTGCCGGGAATGTCCCGGAAGTGAAAAAAAGGGAGAATGAAAGCCGTGACGTTGCAGTCACATGAACGTGACCGCAAGTGTGCAATTGAGAAAATATGTTAATGTGCACGCCATGATTGAATGGGTTTCCACAGACCGAATATGATGAGATAAACCTTATGGATTTAACTCATGTAGAGAAAAGAGCTCTACTTGATGGATGTATCTCTTGGTAGATGGAGACTAGTAAGCCCTAAGCAGACACCCCATTTGTATTTCAATTATATGGTATAAGTTTGAATTCATGCAAAAGGAGGTAGACATGGACCGGTCAGGTATGTGACTAATCATACTCAAACACACTTCACCCTGGATTTCCACACAAAGGGGGTGGTGAAAACTTAATTTGGTAAAATTACTGCCGGATAGATCTACGTTAATTCAAAGATATAACAGGAAAAAGCACAAACGATACAAAAAGAAATACATTGACTGCTTTACAAGCATGTTATTAGCTCATTCATGAACTCTGAAAGGATAAATGTATTAATTAAGCAAAACATAGTGTTCTCATTGCAAAAAGTGGTGTAAATCGTGGTCTACATTGAGCCCACTGAACATTGAGTCCATGGACCAGATCCAGTAGGCTTCTCTTTTTCGAAGACATAGTTCCAAATCGCCTCCTCTTTTTGGAGGTGAAAGTTTTTCGATCCCATAGCATTGGATTTTTGCTAGGTCTGACTCCTGGTGATATTGATGAAAGTGAAATGCTAGAGGGGATGTCATGTCCTTGTTTTTTATTGCTCTCAAATGTTCAACAACTCTGATTTTGAATTTTCTTATTGTGCTCCCAATGTAAGGTTTGTTGCATGCGCAAATGATGGTGTAAATGACAAAGTTGCTATTGCAATTTATGAGTTCTTTGATTTTTCTTTTTTTACCATTTGGTTGTTCGAATTCTTTTTTAGCGTTGAGCATGTGTGGAGAGATCTGGCAATTGTTACATTTGTAATTCCCTTGGGTGGGAGCTGTTAGCCAGGATTGCTTTTGTATTGAAGAATCTCTTTGTACTTCTCGTATTTTATGTTGACAAAATATGATGGACTTATTTTCTTGAGGTTGATGCAATTACGAAAGACAACATTTGGTTTTTTATCCAAAAGCTTGTTAAGATCCATATCTGTTGTCAAAATGTTCCACTTTTTTTGTAGAATTTTCTTGATGCAATGATTATTGGTACTGTAAGTTGTAATGAATCTAGGTGTATCTGAAACTGGTGATATTTTGTTTTTTTCTTTTGATTGTAGTAAAGTTGTTCTGGATCTCTCTTTGGTTTTTTGAAGCATTGTTTTCAAATGTTTAGAGCTGTAACCACGGTTGTTGAATTTTTTGATAGTTGCTGATTGGTGTTTGTTACATTCTAATTCTGATGTACAGTTACGTTTAATGCGAAGAAATTCTCCAAATGGAATGTTCTGAATGATATGTAGAGGATGGTTGCTAGAAGTGTGTAAAATACTGTTGACGGCTGTTTCTTTGGTGTACAGTGTACTATGGATTGTCCGGTTTTGTATATACAGATGAAGATCCAGAAAATTAATTGCCTGTTGGTTGTAATTGATAGTAAATTTCAAGTTGTAATCGTTGTTGTTCAAAAAGGCATGATAATCCAATAGTTGTTGTTCGGATCCATTCCAAATGATGATGATATCGTCGATGTATCTTCCCCAAAAAGCAATTCTATTGTTGATCGTGAAGTCCAGATGTTGCCAAGCAAATTGTGTTTCGAAATGTCCCATGTAGAGGTTGGCATAGGTGGGGCAAATTTTGTCCCCATCGCCGTGCCTTGTATTTGTCTAAAGATTTTGTCTCCAAAGCAAAAGATGTTATTGTTTAAAGTAAAATGAATAATTTCCAACATCATCATATTTGGATCTAAAAGAGAAACAGATCTGGTTTTCAAAAAATGTTCCGTTGTTGTGATTCCCTTTTCTTGAATAATGCTGGTATATAGCGCTGTCACATCGAAAGTGACGAACCAGTAGTTATCTTCCCAGAATATATTCTCCAGTTGGTTTAGTGCATGGGTGGTATCTTTGATGAAAGAACTCAGGCTGGAGGCTAAGGGCTGTAAATAGTGATCAATGTATTCGGAAATTATTTCAGTGACTGATCCGATACTGTTAATAATAGGTCTGCATTGTGGTAAAGCCTTGAATGGTTTATGGATTTTGGGCATGAAATAAATTGTTGAGAGTACTGAATGAGTGACATTCATGTATTCATGTTCTTCATCTGATAGTAAACCTTTGTCATGCCAGTGTGAGCTCATTAATTTCCAATCTGATACTAGTTTCTTGGTGGGATTCGTTGTAAGGGGTTGATAACATTCTGAGTCATTCAATTGATTCATAGCTATTTGAATGTAGTCGTCTGTTTTCAGAAGAACAATGTTCCCGCCCTTGTCGGCAGTTCTCACAATGACCATTGTCATTTTTGACAGACATTTGTCTTTTTCCCACCAGTGGAAGCAGTTATGAAACCCACCCATTTCCACATTTACAATCTAAGTAGAGTTAGTTGTCTGTTAGATGAGAACCATCGCAGAATGGCCATAGTTCTTTCAACAGTACAATATTGCATGTTGTGCTACCTAAACTGCAGATAGTCCAAACCCGAGTGTGTTGGGGATGGAACCCCAGGTATGCCAAAGGGACATGGAAGTCTGCAGACTTGGAGGGCCCAACACCCTCCCCCATAATGCACGGAGCACTCAGTCAACGGTAAGTTCAAACTGCGGTTTATTACAGGCAAAACCAACAAGGATCAGCACAAGAACAGAGAAAATTAATGCACATCTCATTCTTCCTCTACTCTCAGGCAGGTTTCAGGACCCAATATCGGCAGCATGACGTCACAACCTGGTCCTTCTCCAGAAACCTATCGGACCAAGGGATTGGGTTTTGAGCATTCTACCACCTATAGTGGACATTATAGATGTTACTCTGCTGGCCCTCGCATGTCAGGTGGCTTGCATGGTCCATCCCCAAGTCACTAACTATAACATTTTTGCAGTGTTATGGATTTACCATTGGTTCTTGCCCGTTGCTACCCACCCCTAGGGTGCTAAACTTTGATTGGCTAGAGCTGACGTCCCGAGGCCTGGGATTCGCAAAGGTTTTCAGCTCGCTGTGTACCTCTTCAATGTAATAAGAGTGACTATGTGTCTGCATTGTAACTTGTGTGTACCACCTTAGCTTATGAGAGTGCTCTCCTGATTAGCGCAACATGTGCTGCATATTTTTGCATGCTTGTCGCTGTCTGTGTCTGGTGGCCTGGGACCAGTGCTCCTTGCCCACCACTGCTCGCTATCCATTGTCGGCGTCCACCGCGTCACGGTTTCAGAGACCACACATTTGAGCTGTGCAGCTCCGTATTATGAGGATGTATTAGTCTTTTCTGCAGCTGGTCCCGTTGTCGTCTGGTGATTGGAATGTCATCCAGATCTCTTGGCCTTGGCTGCGGGTTCTGTCTCACATGTCTTGCTCTCTGTCCAGCTTGAATCAGGTCAGCTCGCCTCTTGCTAAGAGGCCTGGAGCTTGTTGTGATTTTCCTAAACCTTATAATGCGGTTTCTACAGTGTCCATACTAGGCTACATTTCCATAGGTTAGTCACACTTGGTTCTGTCAGGTCCCATAGGTGCTCCTGCAGTTCCATACGGTTATTTGCATTTAAGCAGCTGCAAGCTTTGCTCAGGATCTCTTGTGCCTTGCGGTTTCTATGTTGCTGCATTTGGCTAATAGCAAAAATAATAAAAGCAATGACAGTATGTACATGTATCTGTCCTCCAACTATAGAACTGTACACTCGTGTTCTTCATCTATTTGAGTGCTTGTTTGTGTGCCGAAATTTGGATGGCACGTGTGCTTTGTGTCTAACGCTGCTATGTCATGGTGTTTCTAATAATGTCAGCAACATGGTTTCTGGGGGTTTAGTCCATGCTGTCCATACATGTGTCCTTAATCATAGGCTGTGGCTCTTCATCCAGATGTGGGTAGGTCTGTATGTCTCTTGAGCAGTGTGGCTGACTGAGGTGATAGCTTAGACATCTTTGTCAATCATGGGTCTGTTGGGAATTAGTCTGAAATAGAATGGGTGATTGCAGTGCTTTCTGGCCTTCTTCTACCATGGGTGGTAGGCTTCCACATCCCTCTCCAGTCCCCCCTCTGACCTGACGACCACATCTTTATATGAGAGTGCTTTTGGCTTCCATATCTTCGTTATTCCTACGAGGTGCCCATAGTAGTTGGTGTGGTCATCTAATGACCAGTTCACATAACAGCACACTCCTTCGGGGTTGCACCAAACTCACATCCCTTCATAGTACTTTGCATCGAATGGGTTGTCCAACTTCATAGAGGAGTTGTGAACAGGTTGCATTGCACAATTTGTTCTCTTATCTTGTCCCTTTCTGCCAAAATCTCATTTTTGGCTCCTCCTATGCGTTCCTCCATCAGGATCTGCATCCCAATAGCTTCCTCCATCGTCTTCTTGCACATGGCCATGCAGATTTTGATCCCACATATTGATGTTGCTGGCAGCACAAGGGCACCCATTAATAACTTTAGTCCATCTGACAGCCATGATGGCATCCATGACCATATGTACGCTATTCAGCTCTGGTCGCCCTTGTCCCCCTTGCTTCATATTCCATCTTGGCATGCATCCATGCCAGTTGTACCACTGCATCTGATAGAGTTCCATTATCTTTGTCGTTGGCAAGTATGAACGTTCAATAGGAACTCCCTATCTTTGTGCAAACTCCTCCTTCATAACCGTGAGGAGAACCAGAGCATATCTATTCTGAAGCGCCACCAACCTTATTGCTCGGAGCTCTTACTTTATTGCATTGAATCCATTCACAGTGGAATTGATCATCACCATCAGCTTCCAGCGGGTAATTTGTAACCACTATGTGTTTGTGTATATCTGTACAGATGGTATTATTGCTGAATAGCCTGTGTTCTGCTGGAACTTTGTCTACTGCTGTCTCTGATGCTCCTGAAAAGTGATTTCCTCCTCTCTTTACTCTGCTCAATCCTGCTGGATTTTCTGCCTTTTCTGCCTTTGCTATTGGTACCACTTCAATCGGTCTCTTCTTTCTTTTTTATTGTCCATTTTTGAGAAGTCGTCAAGCTTCACATCCTTGCTTGGCACGACCAATGAAGGCATGTTGATGTGTGCTAGTGAGCATACTCCTCCCCAGTCAGGTGACAGCTTCTCGTATGCTTTCAATTCGTAAGCCCAGTAATAATTCATCAGTACTGCCGTTCCTGCTTTCATAGCTCTGTTTTGTTCAGTGCTTCTGCACCCAACATTCTCACCAACTTAAACCTCACCATTGTTCTGATAGCACAGTGCTGGTGTCTTCAGGGGCATTATCGGTATTGGACCAGCTTCATTTTCCACCCGTTTAAGTAGCTTTGCACTTGCGTCCCATTCCTTCAGGCACTTGTTATTTTCTTCCTGTACCTTGTTCACTAGTGACTGTGTTAGTGTCAGCACTTTTCTTCACACCACTCCATCCTGCCATTCATCCCTTGGGTATACTTGGCCATATAACAGTATTTATGGTCTCTCCCAGGGGCCAGGTTCTCCTCCTGTCTCCCTCACTCTTGTCCAGGGACATGGTAGTTCCTTCAGGATAATAGTCTTTGGTTTCTCCCTTGTCAGGTCCATAAGATATGTGCTGTATAGTTTCATCTAGCTGCCAATAATTGTTCATCATGTCTAACGTCTTTATGTAATTATCTCCATACGGGAACATTGCCTTGGACATCCATCTCAACGTGGCTGTCTTCCCTTAAAATATTTCTTGAGTTTGTACCATTGAGAGATACATTAGGCATGGTGCTCTTACTGCTGGTATTTCAGTTGCTGTGAACGTTCTGGAGGCACTCATTGAATAGCGGATTAAGGAGCAAACATATCAGCTCTGCCCGGAGATTTCCTTACCTACTTTGGACAATTGCTTGTACCACATGTTATTAGACTCTCGAGCAGTGTCAATGAGATACAGGTCCTTTCATGTCTGTATCAACACTGCGCTTACCTCTCCTTACCTTATCAGCAGTGTTCTCCTGTCCACCTGACATGGCCGTTCCACCTGCTCGGGTTGGGAGAATTTAAGTAGAAGGTACAGCATTACTACTACTAGCAACAATGTATATTCGCCAGAATATGAACCCCATCGACCCACTTGGAAATAATAGACATGACATAATAATAATGTTCTTTATTGTTTCCCTCATTTTCACTTAGGCTGCTTGATCCTTGCAGCTTGAAGATATAGTTGCCCGCCTGAAATGCACAAAGAAATGCATTATTTTGTTAGTTGTGTAAGTACTTCTTAGGCCCCGTGGACCAAATAGTCACTGATGGCAAAGGCAAACCCTACTACACACAATTTCCTTACTGATGGGTCTCTTAGAGTGGAAAGGACTGGGGGATCACCATCCTCCAGCTGTGGGTATTATTGGGCCAGATATTTTTATAAAGGCAAGATAGTATACTCTGGGGGATCTTGCTCGGAATCTGCTTGGTCTCCTTAAAGTATGGACAAATTGGTTGGAGAAAGTATCTGGGTGACGGGTAGAGGGCAACATGAATATAAACAACAGTAAAAGTTATATCGGCTTTCTCGTAGATTGTGTGTGGAAAAAGGAAAAATCACAAACAACCAGTGTTCCCTAATCTATGTCCACAAGTATTCCAGTCTCAACTTCTGCTGCTTGGGAGTCCTCCTCTCAGTCGTGTAAATTCAGAACGCGCTTGCAGCTCTTCTAGGTGCTGAACTTTGGCCCTGTCGGTCAAGGTGACCTTGTTGCCAAATGAGGCCACTGCATTGTAGGGCTTCATGTCTGACAAGTGGTTCCAAACTATCTTCTCCTCGAGTTTGACAGCATGGTCGGCCACTTTCTTCACTATATGTGGGCCGGTGAACATAGGCGCATTCCAATGCCTCGCAAAGTTCCTCAGGAGGACGATATCCCCCACACTCACAGGGTTTTTAAACTGAAGACTCTTGTGGTACGCTGTCGCAGTTGCTCTCTTAGCTGTCTTCTGGGCCTCCCCGGTGTTGTTGTATCTGGCGAGAGATAAAAGAAGTGCTAGCCACCAAAGAAGTAAAATACTCATTCATTTCATGTCCTAACACATCTGCACTATTCTCACATTCTTTCAGTACTCTTGTGGGAGGAGACAAGGGAAGATGCATGCGCCGTCCCGTTACCAGCTCATGGGGCTTTAAATGGCTGTCGGACCCAGGCGTATTGCGCAATGCAATCAGTGCAAGAGGTAAACAGTGCAGCCAGTTCTTTTTGGTACTCTGCTGTGTCTTGGCTATGCACTCTTTCAGGAGGCCATTTAGGCATTCACAAACTCCATTTGCTTGCAGGTGGTATACACAGACGAACTTGTGTTGGATACCCATCAATGCTGTGATGTGCTGAAACACTTCATTGGCGAAGTGAGGCCCATTGTCAGACCGAAGGGACTCACACAAACCCCATCTTCTGAGAACTTCCCTGACTAAGGGCATCAGCATGTGAACAGGATCCAGCCGCAATCCACCTGGAGAATGGGCATACAGCCACTATCATGTAGCAGTATCCGTAACTGACCTGGATCATGTCGACATAATCCACGTGTAAATGCTGAAATGGGCTGACTGGTCTCGGTATTGCTCCTCTCACCACTCTCAATGTATGCCCTGCTGTAAACTGCTGGCAAGTCAAACAGTTGCTCACAAATTCAACCAAGTGTTCCACCAAATTATGACAGAACCATGTTTCTCCAATGCGTGTAGCAATGACCTCTTTCCCTGTGTGTTTTGGATAGTGCAATTGTGTCAATGCAGTGTTCAATAATGCTAATACCATCACCATTTTCCCTGTCTTCTCCTGTCGCCATAGAGCATCTGTCAGGGACATCAAACATCCCCTCCTTATCCACAGCTCCTTCTCTTCCTTGGCTCCAGACCATGCAACTCCATGATTTGTGCTTCTGGCAATACATTGTACCCTTCCTTGAGTACCATATTTCTAGTGCAGTCCCTCGCATTGGAGGCTCCTCCTAGTTCCCGTTGCTCCCCAAAATATGCTGCGCACTTGGCTCAAAGTCTGCTGCTTCGTTTCCCCTTGAGATGGGATCTTCCCCTTTTGTGTGTGCTTGGCACTTCACTATTGCCACCTGTGTTGGATAAGCAATTACTTTGATCAGTCTGCCCAGTAAGAGTGCATGCTGTACTGGAGCCCCGTCTGCCATTCTGAACCCTCTCCTGAGCCATCATGACAGTCCACAGTATACTGTGGATGTCACATAGGTGGAGTCAGAGTAGATTGTCACCTCCTTCTCAATACTGTGTTCCAGTGCTTGTATTAGGGCCATTAGACCTGCTGCTTGCCCTGAATAATGGGATGGCAGTTGCACACTGGCTACCACTTCTCTTGTACCGTCTTCCTTCAGTCTAACCACTGCAGTCCCAGTATGCCTGATCCCATCTGTCTGGTCAATTAATGACAACCTGTCAATGTAGAGCAGCATGTCTCCCCCCTCGAATGCATCCGCCTCTACCTTGCGAGTGCCACTGAACATCTCTGTTTGCTGTGCAGTTGTGTGCATAGTCTCCTGTCTGTAGGACCGCTACTAGAAATGTTGCTATGCTGACAATCCTGCATATCACTATCTTCAGGCCTACATTTGATAGTATCACCTCATATCCTGATGCCCTTTGTGTAATCAGAGTGCGTTTTGGCTTCTGCAGTATTACAAAAAGGATATGCTCCAAGTAAAGAGAGGTGGTGCACCCCATCGTTATGGCTGCTGACTGCTCCACCACAAAGGCAGCAGCTGCCAAAGTTTGTTTACACTGATAGTGTCCTCACATTACTGGCTCGAGTTGCCCACTGTAATAAGCTATTGGCTTGTGGCCCATGCTTGTCTTTTGTGTCAGTACTGCCTTCATCACTATACCATCAGGGTGAGAGAATAGGAAGAATTCCTTTTTGTAGTAGGGGATCCCTCACACTGGTGCTGTGCTTATTGCTTCCTTCAGTTTCTGGATAGCCTCAGTCATGTCAGAGGTCCATGTCAGTGTCTGGTTTCATCTCTGTGCTTCATTCAGAGCTCCTAGTAGTGGCCTTGTATATGTGCTGTAGTCAAAGACCCATGCTCGGCAGTAGTTGTATAACCCTAAGAACCGTTGCATTTCCCTCACTGTCAGAGGCTCAGGTGTCTTGCATATTGTGTCTGCCCTCTCTTGGGTGATCCGTTGGCCATTTTGGAATATTGTCTGTCCAATGTATATCACCTCTTTCTGACAGTACTGTAACTTGGCCTTGTCCACCTTGTATTCCTTGTCAGCTAACACAGTCAGCATGTGTACTGAGTCCTTCCTACACATATCTTCTATTGTGCTGCAGATCAAAATGTCATCTACATATTGCAAAACTGTACTTTCCATCTGTATGTTGCTCAAGTCCATCTGTATCACTCTGTTAAAGATAGATGGTGACTCAAAGTACTGTTGTGGTAAACAACTGTGTTTCCACTTCTGTTTTCTATACATAAAGCTGTTTATGTTTTGTGAGTCTGGGTTTACTGGTACTGAGAAGAGTGCATTCTTCAAACCAATGACCGTGAAGCAGACAGCTTCCGCTGGAATGCTGCACAAAATTGTCACTGGATTTGCAACTAAAGGATATTCTGCTTCCACAATATGGTTAAGGGGCCTTAAATCCTGTATGAAACACCATGACCCTCCTTTTGCCTTGTGTACTGGGGTACACCACAGTGTTGCATGGGGATTCTGATGGTACAAGAAAGCCAATCAGGGTTGTGGTTGTCTCATAAATGCCCTCATTTGCTTCTTTAGTTAGGGGATACTGCTATACTCTGGGTAAAACTGCTCCTGGCTTTAGCTTGATGTTCACTCCCCCTATGCTTTGTATGCACCCCACCTCATAGGGACTTTTAGTCCATAGGGTGCTGGGTACCCTGGCCATGTTCTCCACCCAGAATGGGGGCGGCACGTCCAGTGCCATTGCCATTCTCTGCGATACTTCCCTGTAGTGTAATTGCAGCCAAAAAGTCACACTCATTTCGAACAACATCTCTATTTCTAGCCTCTCTTCCCTGAAGAGTTCTTTGATTGTCACTGTGGTCAGCCTGCAACATTCTGCCACTGCAATCATTGTTCTCCATGTCCATCCTGTGTCATCGATCCCATGTACTGCAATCCAATCCTCTCCTGCAACCATTGACTCTATTTCTATTGGCACTATGGTTCCTCTGCCTCTTCCATTGGTAGCTCTGGCCTTAATAGATACTGTATAAATCAACAATAAAGAGGTACATGTGAACATGAACCAAGTATTGCAAACTTCTTTCAACCTACAATCAGGGAAGCGAACGGTTCCAACCATGCTCCTGCACCATTAGTAAACAAGGTTTGCATACCCACCCATACTTGATACCATTGGGAACCTCTGAGTTTTGGTTCCCAGGCAAACCATGTTATAGGCTGCAGCACATAGACTAATCAATTAAACCAATTGATAGCACAGGGGTCCATCACTTCTCCAAACTCCAGACAACCCTATTTACTGATAATACGTTTGGAATTTGCCACATCTTTGCTGCAATGCCTGGAAGCCATGCAATGGCAATGTCAGTTCTGTACTGGAACACTTCTGGGTCCACTGCCCCCCACCCCCGCTCTGTACCTTGTGTTCGCAATAGGCTTGAACATGAGCATGTGTATGCCTGGTGGAGCACACTATGCCCTTGTCTGTGAATGAGATGGTCATGTTTAGTCTGCTGATAATGTCTTGTCCCAGTATGTTTACAGGTGTCTGTCGAGAGTAAAGCAAATGTAGTGATAGATTGTGATCTCCTATAGAAAGTGAGATATTGTATGTCAAAGGAACCACTTCCTGAGCCTCAGAGAATCCTTGAATGTTCATGGCCTTGCCTGAAAATGTAAATGCTCCTTCACTAATGCAGGACCTAGTCGCCCCTGTGTCAACAAGAAATGACAATGTTTTGTCACCTATCGCCACCCCATGCGAGGTTCCTCCGCAGGGTTGGGTGTGATTGACAGGATGGGACACATCAAGTTCTTCGGTGGGCTGTCCTACTGTGGGTACAGGGACATCCCAAGCCCAGTAAAGGGGTTGTTCCCCACCATGGTAACTCCTCCCAGTTGTTACTGTGTCTACGTGTGCTGGTGCATCATGGTTCTGTGCAAATTGCTGTGTATTCTCTCGAATCTGTGGTGCTTGTAAATACTGTGGTACTGGTGCTGGCATCTGTGGTACCTGCATTTGGGTTTGTGGAGCTTGTACTTGTGCTTGTGACATCTGTTGATATGTGACCTGCACCTGTCCTTGCTGGTCCTGTGCATAGTAATCATCCTGATCCCCTTGAAAGGACTGCTGGCCCTCCCCTTCCCAATTCTGCTGCATCCCCCTGTATCTACACACTCTTGAAATGTGTCCTGTCTGCGCACAGGTCCAGCACTGTGGTGGCTCCTTCCCTTGCCCCTGGAAACCCCCCGAAAAATCCCCTGGGTTCTGCTGCATCTGTTGCCCATATCCTCAAAACCCCCTTGGCAACCCCCTTGTTTGTGATGCATCTGTGGCCCAAAGCCACGCCCTCTATGTTGGCCCCCCTTCCTCAGAACCCTTGCTGTGGGCCACCCCCCATGAACCCTCCCTCCAATGGGCAATGCAAACTGCAGTGGTTGTGGCTGCTGCTGGGGCTGGCTATGACTGCCCCTTCCATTGCGTACTTAGTTTTTTCTGCGCTAATTTTGCTTCATCCATCTTCCTGTCCTCCTCCTTTTTCTTGATCTTCTCCTGCCATAGCCTGCAATGGTGAACTATCATGAGTTGTATTTTGGGCCATCCTTACTAGTTTCCTTAAACTCTTCTGAACAGGTTGTGGTAGCCCCTGTACTAGTATGTGATAGAATATTGCTACTGTTTTGTCCCAAGTCTCCTGGGTTTCAAGGCGCCAAAGCTCTTGAATCTCCTGAATGTACTGCACGGGGTCTTCGTCTTCCCTTATTTTTGCGTGACGTAATCGCCCCAATGTCTGACGTGTCTGGGTATTGTCTCCTCAATGCTTGCCATACTGCTGCCCTGCAGTTTGCAAATGATTAACCGTCATGTGCTGTGTTTTGTGGCATCACCCCCTGGAAACCCGCCCTTTTCCATACGTCATCAGCTGCATCTCCTAATATTTACACTAATTGTCCCTTTACGTCACCCACGGCTAACCTATATTCCGCTGTCATTTTCTCCATATCATGTATCTATTTCCCAGCCCCTGCACGCAACGATGGTAGCCTGAACTTCACATTCTCCTTGTCAGTGTCCTTCCATGGTACATACTGCGGTCGCATCCCTCCTCTCTCTAGTAAGGGCATCTGTGTTAATGCTACCTCCTCCTCATGCACCCTTCTAGTCAGTCTGACTTGTTGGTCCCCTCTCTCGCTCTCAATGCCTGCGCAACATCTATTGACTCTAGTATGGGCACTCTCCAGCTGTCGTCATATCCCCTTGTCAACTGTCCCCTTGAACAAGCCATTGATGTCTCCTTGTTCCTTCATCCTGGGTGGTCTCTAAGCCTATCGATGTATGTAGTGGTGTCATGTAGGGTGTGCAAGTCATTCACCCGCTGTGCTTGCTCCTCTGAGCTGTACCCAATGTACCCCCCTGTGTGCGTCCTAAACTCCCATGACACTCGCGTATCTGTGCCTGACCCCTTGATTGGGATTGGGTCTGCTCACCCCTCTCACCTCCACTGTACCTGTCCTGAAGGTCAGACCATGTGTCCATGTTACTACAAAATCATCTGTGAAACTCTGTCTCCTCGATGTGAAGTCTGTGTTAGGTCTTGTACTTAGGTCGATGTCCCTCAGATCGTACCTGCTTCCCCCTGCCCAATCCCCTAGCCCTGCTCCTTCCCTGACAACAGTGCTCGTGTCTTGTGAGCTGGTGCTGTCCAGTGCTGTGCATCTGTCGTCTTAGAGTCTGACGCCCCCTTTCTAGAGCTCCCTGTGTCTTTACTGCCATTATTGCCCACTTGTGTTCCTCCCTATGCACTCATTCTCTTGCCAGTCGATCCAACTCCAATTTCCCCTGTTCCCACTCAGCTAACTTGCATTTTTCCCCCTCTGCTACTTCTATTCGCCTTTAGATCTCTTCCACTTCCCTTGTCCTTCTATCCCGCTGCTCTTGATCTGCCCACTTCCTTTCCTTGAGGTCGCTTTCGAACCTCTCAGCTCGTTCCCCATCCATGCGTTCCTTCTCCTCCACCTTCTTTCGCTCCCTATCCTATCCTATCTTTCCAATCTCTCTTCTCTTGTCCTCTCCCTGTTCACTCTCTCGAGTTTCTCCTCTCGCTCCTTCTTATCCTCCTCATCATTATCTCTGCCCAATCTGTTGCTTCGCTGCTCCTCTTCCGATCCTCTATTGCCTTAGTCGCCCCTTCTGCCATTCCATCGGTTTTCCCTTGCAGCTTCAGAAGTATCTGCCCCCCTATCGTTTGTTCATGGCTATGCTCCCAAGCCTCTCCTTTGCACCCTCCTGCGCCTTGCTGGTTGCCTCTCGCTTGATAGCCTGCTGTCCTGCGCCTATCAGCCTTTTCCTCTTCAGTGTATGGTGGTGGCTTATATGTCAGGTTTGAATACCCCGCTGCTGCCCTTAATTCTCGCATTGGATACATCCCCTGCTCATCATCTGTGTCATCGGATGCTACACTTGGAGAAACATGGGGAGGTGCGGGGGGATGAGACACAGGCTTCTTCACCTCCTGATGGCTCAGCATCCACTGGTGCCTCACGGCATCCCCTCGCCCTCCTGAAACATGCGCCACAATTCTAAGATGGCCATGCATTTTGTTAGTTTCTTCCCCTTATAGGTACCCTGTATGGTTTTCAGTAGTGATTGCTACACGTCTTTGTAGCAAACTTCCAGAAGGTGGCCATGGTCTAGTTAACTTTCCCTCATTATCTTTGGACCATTCTATGCTATACTTGCAAATCTTTTCTTTGTATGGCAGGAGTGTTTTACACAAGTGATGAAGGGGTGTGTCCCCTTCGCATTTCCCCTGATACATGTTTCAGTGCCTTTACCTGACCTCAAGTCGAGGGTTTTATTGTAAGCTGTTTAGGGAAAAAGATACAGTATATTGGCAATACTTTTCAGTTTCTATGGGCTTCTCCTTCTCCACAAATTATCAGGCATGCTCCACCCAACACCCCTCCTTTACACTCACTGCCTCCTCAGGCACACTCACAATCTTGCGCATGCGCCTTCCGCGCACCGCCACTGGTTCACCTCGTCTGCCAATCCCAAGTTTCCAATACCAGCTCCTCACTGTCTCGTGCTCCGCGTGTCCTCTGTGCAAACCTATGAGTGACGTCACTAGTTCTAGACAAGGTAGTACACAAATGAATACTGTGCACACACTATAGTAGTCTGTTACTCCCAAACCACACAAAAGCCCCACAGCTGTCTTCCTGCCTCCAGGCAGAGTATACCAATATTCTCTTTTGATCGAACTGCACCCGCTGTCTCACTCAGGGAGACTTAACCAGTCGACTCACTTTCTGAAATCTAGGCCAGCTCCCTTGCTAATCCTTACGGGGACACCATCATCTATGACCTGAGCTAAAATTCCCAACGCCCAGGAATACCACTATTTACATATCTTCTGTCATCCATGCCCTTGAGTCAATAGTCTAGGTTATGCACCAGAACCGTTTACCTCTAAAACCGAATGTGTCCTAAACATAGAAGGACTTCTACCTCTACTCCTATCCCTACTATTTTGACAATGCTAGACAATATTTTGACAATATTCAACAATACTAAACAATACTTCACAATACTCAATACCCTCCCTCCGACCCACAGTTGCCGTTAGACAGGGTCAATACTTACACTCCGTGGTTTGTTGGCACTGCATGGCTGCCGACTCCTCCTCAAGGCACTCACCGCGCCGTCCTGGTCTTCCTGAACTACTCGCTGACTTCGGGCAGGCTGATTTCCAAGGGGATCCTGGCGCCCTTTATTTACACTGGCATGCATTTTCCTGTCTTCTCGAAATATGGGAGGGTCCTGCAGCTTCTAAGATTCGGCGGTGAAGGAGACAACCTGGTTTCGGGCTGGTGCAGCCAACCATCACCTCTGCTACCAACTTGTTGGAGACGGACCCCCAGGTATGCCAGAGGGACACTGGAAGTCCACAGACTTGGAGGGCCCAACACCCACCCCCAGGATGCATGGAGCACTCAATCAACGGCAAGTTCAAACTGCAGTTTATTACAGGTGAAACCAACAGGGATCAGCACAGGAGCAGGAAAAATGCATGCACATCTTGCTCTTCCTCGGTTCGCAGGCCAGTTTTGCACCCAATTTTGTCAGCATGATGTTACAACCTGGGCCCTTCTCCAGAAAACCTATCGCACCAGGGATTGGGTATTGAGCATTCTACCATCTACAGTGCACATTATAGATGTTACTGTACTGGCCCTAGCATGTCAGGTGGCTTGCATGGCCCATCCCAATGTCACTAACTATAACATTGTTGCAGTGTTGTGGACTTACCATTGGTTCTTTCCCGTTGCTACCCACCCCTAGGGGACTAAACTTTGATTAGCTAGAGTCGACATCCCCAGGCCTGGGATCCGCAAAGTTTCTCAGCTCGCTGTGTACCTCTTCAAGGTAACAAGAATGACTATGTGTCTGCATGCTAACTTGTGTGTACCACCTTAGTTTATGAGAATGTTCTCCTGATTGGCACAATACTTGTTGCATATTGTTGCTTACTTTTCGCTGTGTATCTGGTGGTCTGGGACCAGCGCTTCTTTCCCACCGCTGCTCGCTGTCAATTGTCTTTTTCAGCCGCGTCACGTGTTCAGAGACCACGAATTGGAGCTCTGCAGCTCTGAATTTTGAGGATTTATTAGTCTTTTCTGCCGTGGGTCCCGTTGTCGTCTGGGGATTGAAATGTCATCCGTATCTCTTGGCCTTGGCTGCGGGTCCTGTCTCACACGTCTTGCTCTCTGTCCAGGCTCAATCAGCTGAGCTCATCTCTTGCTCTGAGGCTTGGAGCCTGTTGTAATTTTCCTTAACCTTATAATGCGGTTTCTACAGTGCCCATACTATGCTGCATGTACATAGGTTAGTCACACTTGTTTCTGTCAGGTCCCATAGGTGCTCCAGCAGCTCTGAGGGTTATTTGCATGTAAGCATCTGCAAGCTTTGCTCAGGACCTCTTGTGCCTTCCGGTTTCTGCATTGCTGCATGTGGCTAATGCCAAAAAGAATAAAACCAATGACAGTATGTCTATGTATCTGTCCTCTAACTATAGAACTGTACGCTCATGTTCTTCATGTATTTGAGTGTTTGTGTCCTGAAGTGCGGATGGCACGTGTGCTTCGTGTCTAACGCTGCTATGTCGTGGTGTCTCTAACGATGTCAACAACATGGCTTCTTGGGTTTTATTCCAAAATGTCCATACAGGTGTCCTTAATCACAGCCTGTGGCTCTTCATCCACACATGGGTAGGTCTGTATGTCTCTTGAGCGGTATTGGCTGGCTGAGGGGATACCTTTCGACATATATGTCAATCATGGGTCAGTTGGGAATTCGTCTGAAATAGAATGGGTGATTGCGATGCTTTCTATCCTTCTTCTTCGTCATGAATTTAGTAGGAGGGGGCAGGGCTGGTAGCATACTTGCCAACCCTACAGATTTCGGTGACAGATCCTACTGCTTTTTACAGTGGCAGGTAATTTATGTGACTCCAAGGCAGGCTCCAGGACAAAGCATGCAACACATTAGTCTTTATGTACAGTAGGCTGGCAGGTGATTACTTTGATTGGGCTCAGACCAATCCACTGACCTGACAACTACTTGACTATGTCCTGCACTCTTGCCGGGACAACCCTTGGGTGAACCACCAGTGAAGGCAAGTGACAGAGTGTAGCACCATCACACAGCATCTGCCTATCACAATGAGGGGGGTATCAGTCGCCATATCATTCAGTGTTCAACTTGCAATATGTTGAACACTGCATCGGTTTTATGTACTGCCCAGGCTGCACAGAGCAATGGCAAACGTTGCCTACCAGCTCTATGTAATTACCTTCTGTGAAGTTAGGTAGTTGAATTTGGTGTTAAGTTATCATTCAGAATTATACATTTTTAACATTTCAACATCTTTCCATGTTGTGCTGTTTGATGTGTTGTGTATTTTAGAATGTTTCAATGGTGCCAACAATGTATGTGTTGTATTTTCCTGTGATGTCATTGTTATGGGAATTATTTTTGAAACTTGAAAAATCCTACATCTTTTTGGTCACAGAATGTTGGCAAGTATGTGGTAGCCTTCCCCATCCCTCTTCAAGTGGTAAAAGATTTAATGTTGGCGGAAGTAGGATTGCATCTCCCAAGGTAGGTGTATGCTAGCCTGGATTCTAAATGAGACCCAAATCTAAGCACAGGTAAGGCTCCAGATTTGGAATACTCTTAATGGCCTTGCTCCTGACTATCAGTTAACAATTTGTTCACAATTTCAAGCCTTACATAGAGATCACTATTGGGCCATAGGTCCATGAGCGTATTAGGCTATAGTTTGCGGAATATATTAGCAAAGTCAATCAGGAAATTATCTCGCTAGCAGACATTGAAATAACACCTAAAGCAACATCTCTTCTCGTTGTGAGTTCCCTGATTTTGCTGTACATTTTTTCTTCTGTTATTTGCCTTTTCAGTGCCGTCGATATTTTTTTAATCAATGCATGAATCATTTTATGGACTTTGTCTTGTATATCCAGTTTGTTGCTTGTTATCAATGTGTGCAGTGCCTAGAAAGTGGTTTATCTCGTAATGTTGTGTACTTCATGTATTTAACTACCTCCAAAGTGATGATCCCTGAGGCGCACCAAAGGTCAGGGGATGAGGAAGTGAGGAATAAGGACAGAGGAAGACAGATTTCGAACAGTCAGAAATGAAAGAAGAGACCCAAGAAAAATCAGAGCCAGAAATGCCCAAGTGGGAAAGGTGGTCAAGGAGAAACCCATGGTTGACAGTATCGAAGGCCGCTGACAGATCAAATAAGACAATGCCAATGACACCGCTGTGGTGGCCTGCCTCCGGTCACTGAGCTGGGCCACAGAGGGTGTCGGGGCACCCGACACAGCACCAGGACACTGCGTGCACACAGCGGGTGATGGGCAGGGATCACCCTGTCCTGTCCGGATCACCGGACTCAGCGATCCCAGCTGAGGGCACCCAGCTCAGAATAGCCTCAGCGTGGGGACACCCAGGCCAAGGCATACATCATAGTCCACGATCATGTGGCCAGGCCCACAGTAAATAATGGGACACAGACACGAGTTGCCGCTTCCTGGGGCTCTACTGCACTGCCCTCTGCATGCCAGCAGAGCCCCTTTTATTAAAGGAGCATCATGACAAAGTCATGACGCTCACGCAGAAGAACCACTAGACCAACACACAACATCCCGCCTTTATTATAACAAAGAAAAATCACCCCCCACTGCAAACAGCGACCCACTGCGGGTCTAACAACTTTGTGCATTCTAGTCCGTGCACCCATTGTGCTCCCACATAATCACGGCAAACATTGGGTGCATTCCAGTCCTAGCACCACCTAACAGCTGCTCACAACCATAAACTTTTAGCACTGCAAACAAACAGGTGTTTTCAAGTCCGCACACCACGGAGCCTGACAGCGGGCTGCTTGAGCTCAGAATATTCCAGGATCGAACTGGCCAGTGGCGCTGCTGCAGGACAAGAAGAATACATTTTCTTCATCTTCCTCCTCCCCCACCTCATATTGCGTTCTCCTTGGATCCTCTGCCACTTGGACCGCCGCCACTCTGGGGGTCTTTCTCCCCTTTGACTCACTCCCCCCCGATGCCACCACCATGCTGGCTGGAGTCGGGGCAGGGCACACCCGTGCAAAGTGATCCACTTTCCTGCACCTTCCACAGATGTGTCCTCTCACAGGGCAGTCCTGCGGGTGTGGAAGATCCCACCCGCACTGATGGCATATTGTGGAACTGGGGTCTCTCCTTGGCCAGTCCCCCCTCCTCACGGGCTTTCCTCCTTGCAACTTGCCGACAGCGGCCACTTCCTCGAGCTTGACTCGCTGCATGGGGTCCTCCAGCATGAGGTGCTGTCTGGACGAGTCCATGACTGAGGCCCGCACCTCCGCCAGTTCCTGGGCAGAGCCGAGGTCTAGTATTCGGTCAAGGGTCAGCGTCAGGTCCCTTAGGACTTGCTTGCGTAGATTTGAGGAGCTGAAGCCATAGAAGATCTGCGCTCTGATCTCGTCCCCCTCGAAGTTTCCCAGGTCGCAGGACAGTGCAATGTTGCGCAGCTTCCTGTGGAACGCATCAAGGCTCTCCCCTTCCTCCTGCCTTGCACACCTCATCCTGAACCGTCCATAGTCCCTATTGACCATGGGTCGGAAGTATTCATTCAGGGCTGCGACGGCTGCATCATATGACTGATTGCGGGCCTTAATGTCTTAAATAGTCTCTGAATAGCCAGTCCGGCAGAATGCAGGAGTGTTGGGCATTTGGCTGCGTCCTTGATCTCCGCTGCCTCAAAATACAGCTTTAGGTTCTCCACCCAGGCACTCACTGGTGATGGGCCTCAGCTGTGCCACCCAGCGTATACTTCCCAGCGGGCGCACGAGCACTCCAGGTGGAGCCGCTACCCCTTGGTCCTGAGGCAGACACAGAAAACAGGATGGGTTGATGACAGCCCTTTCCTCAGAGAATGTCCTTAAACTGTTGTATTACCTCCCCTTTGTGGACGAGAGAATAAAACCACTGTTATCCTCTTTGCAGCTAGCCAGTTGTTCTGGGGCTGTTCCTTGGGCCCTGTCTGCAGGCCAGTAGCCTGATGTTCTTCTTTTATTTGCCGCAGCCCGGTTCAGTCGGCCACTCCCCTTCTTCTTTGTGCCTGGGGCTTCTGACCACGAGGCCACGCCCCCTGCAGGCCAGAGAAGCACACGTGGTGTTGGCGTTTTCACCCTGTTGCAGCCCGGGTCTCACTGGGGTATGCTCACCACCCCTATTCCGATAGGGTGTTGGGCTTCCTCCCCCCATGGGCCCGGGTGATGCAGACACGCCCTCCCTGCTGTCTCCCTTCATCGGGGATATGTAAACCAGAAAAAGTCAACCGCTGTGGTTCAACAGACCACGCCCCTTTTCTTTGTTTGCCCGCTGCTGGACCTGCTGGGGCCACGCCCCTTCTCTTTGTTTCCTCGCCGGCCTCCAAGCCTGTAATGAACCTTCCTGTTGCACACCATCGGGGCCGGGTGCTGGTGGGTCTCCGATGACACAGGGCGTCCGTATGAGCTCAATGCGCCAGCTACGCCCCTTGTAGGCCGCACCTCAGTATTATTCACTGTGGCCATGAACACGGCACAGCAGCCAGCCTCCAGATGAGACTTGGCTGTGCCACGGCATCAGGTAGCCCGCGCTACTCTTGCACGGTACCCTGAGCCAACCGCAGCTTTGTCACTTCGCGGCTACGGCCACCTCCTCCTGTCTCTGCGTCCACCACCACGACGCACGCTGCAGGCTTCCGGCAGCCCCCACACGATGGTGTGCGGGCACCAGACCACCTCATCGCCAATGTGGTGGCCCGCCTCCGGTCATTGGTGTGGGGCACAGATGGTGTAGGGGCACCCGACACGGCACCAGGACACTGCGTGCATGCAGCGGGTGATGGGCAGGGATCACCCTTTCCTGTCCGGATCACCGGACTCAGCGAACCCATCTGGCGGCACCCAGCTCAGATCAGCCTCGGCGTGGGGACACCCAAGCCAAGGCATACATCATAGGCCACGATTACGTGGCCAGGCCCACAGTAAATAATGGGACACAGACATGAGTTGCCGCTTCCTGGGGCTCTGCTGCACTGCCCTCCGCGTGCCATCAGATCCCCTTTTATTAAAGGAGAGTCATGACACAGTCATGACGCTCACGCAGAAGAACCACTAGACCAACACACAACAACCGCCATCATCAGTGACCAACCGAATACCATCCATGAGGACAGATTCTATGCCACAGATAGGACAAAACCGCGCTAGGATAAGTAATGCTGGCCAGTTTCAGCAATTTGTTTTACAAGGTAATGCTGATATATATTTTAAAACAGACCTCATCGTTTGTCTTTGGTTCCAGCCAGCATGGAAATATGCTGCCAAATGTTTTTGTGAACTGGAGCTTTTCATGTGTTCTCTTATAGAGCAGATTATACATCGTGTGGGTTTTAACCCAATGTTTCTGAAATGTGTGCCGTAAAATTCACTATTTTAACCTAATATTTAAAAGGATATTTTGGGGATCTCACTCCTGAAGCCCTGTGAATTGTTTTGGGATTGCTTACTGTGCTTACTCACTTGGGCCAATTCCACAGGAAACATGTATGCCCCTCCACTTAAAAAAGCTTCCCCTGGTTCCTGATCTTGCGCACCTCCTCTATCAGCTTCTGATGAATGTACCCACATACTTGCTGCTCAATTCCCCAAAATAGGTGTTTGCATGGGGATTGTATGCAGTAATACAAGGAGGTTGAAGACTCATGCAAGGTTACCCTGTGATGTACGGCTGATGATCCTGTGCTGTGCTCCATGAAGAAACTTGCCACCTCCAATAAGAAGGAATAAAACATAATACTAACTGCAAGCGTGCAGTGAAGAATCATTCATATTGGAGGCAGTCAGGAGACCTCTGCCTTAAAAAGGCATTAGGAACTACAGAAGAAAAGATAGTAGACTACATGAGGTAACCCACACATGGATTCCTTTGTCCTGAAAATATTTTGCCATTTCTATAAGGATCCAAACATCTCACATGTCGGATCCAAGAATGTTTCATCACAGGATTCATGAAAGTGAGACTGAGGGCAAAGTAGGGCTACGTGGTCTGGGCTGTCAGAATTTCTTTAACTCTGAAGAAGTGTCAGGGATAACAGCGGGATATAAAGAAAGATTTCTTGTATGTAGGTTACATCAGAAACAGAGCAAAGCAAATAATGTTTCATTAACAATACAATGAATAATGAGTAAAGGACGGTGGGAACCTTAAGGAGACACATAATGAAAAGAAATGATATTAACCCTTGCAGTGTGATAGCTGAAAGGATTTAGCCGTAATAGTGATTTTAGTTTTTATTGAAATATGCTATCAAGTAATCCAGAATTGGACTGAAAGATTTAGCCTTGGTCTCGAGCCCAGGGACCACATCTCTCGAACCCTAAAATCTGTCCTCTGCATCATCCACAAGGCTTTCTGAGGCCTGGACCCCGCTACATCCAACTCTTTCTCCCTAAATACCTCCTGACTAGAGCCCTTCGGCCTTCTAGCGCCAATCCTCTGCAGATCAGATGCTTTTCCAAGCAGAGAGTGGGGTAGGTAGATCTCTCTCTTCTACAGGAGCTTCCCTGTGGAATGGTCTCCCTGCCTCTCTCAGACTTGATCCGGACCACCTTAAGTTCTGGAACCTTCTCAAGATCCTCCTTTTCTCTTCTTCCTTCCCTCTCCCCCTCCCCTGCTTATGTCCCCCCTCTGCTGCATTGTAACTGGTTGCCTGGGTCCTTCTTATTCATACAGGGCACCAGGCCCTCCTCGCCCAGTCTATCCCAGCACTTCTTTCTCCTCTGATCCCTCACCCCCTCTAACCTGCACCTGCCCGCGCAGGATCCCTGCACTAGTCTGGCAGAGCTGGCACCACATTCAGCCCTGTTTATCCCCTTTGTATCACTCGCTTGTGGACCTTCACTCCTGTTAGGCAAGATTGTATACAGTACCCTTTGGGTGTACTACAACAACCCTGACCTCCTGGCAATAGGAACCCAACCTTTGGTATAAGTCTGTACTACACAAATTTGTAGTGTGTTGAGCAGCCATGCTTTCTCAAGAGGGGTCAATGTGAGCTGTAGGGGAGTTACACAGAGATTCACAGTGACAAGTATTCAAATAAACTCTTACACACAAGGTTTCTTGATTAAACAATTATTAATTTATTTAACAGTCAGTTAGGATGCGCCTTCTTCAGAAGGGGCAATATAGCAGTAACACTCATAAACATTTAACATAATACACACTCTTAAGATGTCTAAATCAGCAAGTACCCATTTGGGATGGCCCACAGACACTACCTACACCCTCAGGTGACTTCAATAGTTAGGGTGCTGGGGACATTAATATATCACTGTTGCATTTAGAATCAGATTTAGGAATATGTCAAAAGGAAAAAGGTTATTAGAACAAAACATGAGATCACACAAATATTCTGAAGCAGGTAAGTTCTTTTGGTAAACCGCAATGCAAAATTAGTTAACCCCTTCCTGGAAGGAAGACACAACACCTAAGCAGAGGAGATAAGAGTCATTCAGGGAGCCAGGCCAGCTAATGTGAAGTTAGCAAAAGTCAAGGTGAACTGAAGCACTTCTTGCAGGAAGGTAAAAGTCTTGCATAATGGTTTAGAAGTCTTTGTAGAATAAGAAGACATTCAAAGTAGGGCACAAGCTGATTAGGCTTGTGAGGTAAAGAAGCTGTTAGACAAGTCTCCAACAAGGGCAAGCAAGGTGGCAAAGATAGGTTCTTTCAGACGTTACAGTACCTTTAGGGTGAAGAAGAGTGCAGCAGATGACTTCTGTTCCCGTGCAGCTCTGCAGATCCAGGTTTTTTCCAGGGCCTCAATCTTGGGGACAAGAGGTAGGACTTCTGGGGACTCCTGCAATGCAATAGGACGGTCACCACTCGCAACCGACAATCTTCAAACAAGTGGCACTTCGGTGTTTCAGCTCCTCGCGTCTACTGCAAATAGCAACACTGTGGTTCCTGGTTGTCGAGATGGGCTTTCCTTGCATCTGGGGTCCCGCACTCTGTTTAGGGTGCTCAGGCTCGGTCAGTCCTGCTTCCTGGTAGTCCGAAGGATCTTCCTGGAGCTCTTGGCCAGCTTAAAAGCAACGCACACAATCTGGTGTTCCTCTCCCTGGCTATTTAGTTCCACTGGCGACTGCAGTGGAAATTCAACCAGCTCCAAGAGGAAGTCCAGGTGGCTTACTTTGGAGTTGATTGGTCCCACCAACTCAAAGGGAGACGTCGTCCTTGCAGGGGCTTCTCTGTCGATACGAATTTGGAGTTTCAGCACAGCAGCAGGGCTTCACCGGGCAAACCAACGGTCCAGGAGTAGCAGCAGGCGTTCCTTTGTCCAGTGGTCGACTCTGCCTTCTAAGCCAAAAAGCCTTGCCTTTTTTGCAGGTTTCTCCCATTCATTCTAGCCTGGCTGTCAGTCACCCAGCAGGGTGCCTGTCCTTGCCGGAGAGCCAGCCGGCCAATCACCTAAGAGTGCAATCCTGTCTCCTAGGAGACTAAGCACAGGGAGCTTCGGGCACCTCCCTCGCTTCCTGCCCCCGCCAGACACCCTGGAGCCAGAGGCGGGCTTCACTCGTGAATCCCACCAAAGGCAAAATGAACAAAGGGACCAAACCTGGTTTGGCGCGTATAATAAATCTCCTAAAGGAAGGACCTTTCCACAAAGAAATGGCGAAAAAAGAATACCAGGCCTTTTCGACAAAAATTGCACCTTCGGGTGCTTTACTGCAGCTGCGAACGCAGCCCACAGTAAATGCACACCACGGTAGTTAAAAGTAAACCACTGCCACCAGCCATTCATCGAGGAAAGGGTAACATAAAATTGTTCCATGAGAAGGTGGACAAAGGAGATACTAAGTAACCCCTCCAGCACCTTATTGTAATATAGTGTGTGCTGGGTCTAGAAAGTTACAAGTGTACGTAAAGTCAGTTTCACTTTACTGCTCTTAGAAATTGTAGTTTATCCAAGAGAAGGTATTTAAACCTTTGGGAAATCTGAAAAACTTCCCTGTGCCACTGCACTGAAGGTGCTGTGTGACACAATGTAAAAGATGATGCCTATCGAGTTTGTCAGACTCCACAACAAAAAGAACCACAGAGTTCATAATCACATTAAAATACATGAGAGAGTGGGAAAAAATTGTCTCACTCTCTTCCAAGTAAAAAATGCAAGTCCTCAAAATCCAGCAACAAAGTTGCTGGGGGTCTCTAAGGTGGAGAGGAATTAGCACATTTCTGAGAATTCTCCCTAACATCTCCTCCCTACACTTATCGACATCCTAATCTAAATTGAACAGGATGTACTAAAACCAGTATACAGACCCCACTAACCCAACTTTCAAATCTCTGCATACCTAACCCACTAGAAAATTCACACAACCATCTCTCGCCCAGCAAACTGCACACGCTTTACCACATTGCATCAACAACAAACAACACATAAACAGCACCAACATCACACAAGGACTTGCCCGGTCCGATACTGACACCAAAGCTCAGCGCACTGTGTATACCGAACTGAAGCCGCCAACAGCACACCTCTACTCCCCCTCCACCTGACTAACCCTACCCACTCTCCTTCTTGTTTACAGATCCTCCACAGCGCCTGAGGACCAACTCAGTTGGTAACGGTGTGCTAAATAAATACCTTTAACATTAACAACATTAACTACACTTCTGGATTCCCCTGGCACTTGTCAACCTGGCCTCCCCTTAGCATTTGCCTAGCCCAGAGGCTCTCTGACTTCCTTCCTCCTCTCCCTCTCAGCACTTGCGCACTCTCTACTCAGACCCGCACTTCCGTTCCTCCTTAGCACCAGCGCTTTCCTCTCTGACCAGCACTTCCCCCCCTCCTCACTAACCCTCTGCACTTCCTGTTCTGCACTTGCACAATCCGAATGTCACAAGGCCTAGTAGGACCGTTTTGTTTGTCATCTGTTTCCCCACACCCGCATCTGTCTTGTCGCACTTTGGAACACCATTTGCTGAATGGGGGAATTATAAATAACAAGAAAATTAAATAAATAAAATAAGTTTGTGAGCTTGAGTCTTTTGACATTTGAAGGGATACATTCCTTTTTTAAGGTCAGTGTCACAATGATAGGCAGGTACGTCATTATTCTGTGACCTAGGCTCATCTAGGATTTTGAGGGCGTTGATACCTCAGGAAACTAGGAAAAGGTTACATCAAATATCATTTTCCAACTCGTGTACTATTGTCAGCGACAGGCCTTACCTTCAGAGCTTTTTGAGGTTTTGGGTTGAAGAGGAAAGGCCTGTCTCCCCAGGTAACCCCTCCCCCCTGCTGCCTGCATGTACCACAGAAAAGCCAGAGGACTACTCCGAGAGGGCAAGTCTCCAAATTAGCAGAAAAAACCCAGTATGGGGAAAAAACCTCTGGGTGTAGTGCAATCTGGTAATGAAGACTCTTTGAAGTCCAGGAAGTATGATGCAGTGAAATGCCAGGAGATCAGGTGGGTGACCGCCAGAGAGAATGGAGAAGAACGAGGGACTGACAGGAATACGAGCCAGGAAGGAAAAGGGGCACTGAGACGAGGAGAGAAGCGAAATAGAGAGGGCAAGGTAAGCGATACAGCTGGAAAACAGCATCGTGGAAGACGAGTTTGTGACCCACCCTTACCGTTCTTCTCCAGCTCTTGTTGCAGATTGCAAATGCGCACTGCTATCTTGGTGTTCTGACATCATGGCGTAATGCGCAGTACATGCTGACGCCATCTTGTAATGAGCATAAGCCCTTTCCACTGTCTCCACGGGGAAGCAGAGGTGTGTAACTGCAAAACCCGGGTGCGGCAGAGAAAGTTCCCAGATCGTCTCTATTCTGGAACCAATTGAAACGTCAAAAATCTTGAATCGGTTGCATTATCCCTGCAAATTGTTAGTCTATTCGTGTCTGGTGCATGTTTTTACCATGCAATGCTTTGACCTCGCGGGTTAAAAGATGTACAATTCCTGATGAAATTTCAGAAGTTTATTAAGGGCTGAAGAATCACACCATATGCCTGTTGGTGCCATGAGTACCCTTGCCTTTCAATGTGGGAAGGGCTCCTGGGACTCACTACGTGGTGGCTGCCATTTAACAATTTTGGAGAGCATGGCAGGACTGTACTCCTCAGCAATGCTCATGGACGCTCTCTCGCCCCAAGAATCATAGCTGTGCACTGCAGTCAGACATCATACCTGTGGTCATAGCCTGCATGCATGCTATTTACATAAAGCACAGTGAGACAAGACCAGCTCTTGCCAGTGTGACTGGGATTCTAGAGTGATGCCACATGTTGGACCATGCTTCCCGGAACGTAGGACCAACTAATGAATGGAGGCCCACAAAAATCATTGAATGTATGCAGCTCAGTGATTCAGGTGTCATGCCACAAACCCACACCTAAAGCCCAATAACTATGGGCAGGTTTACTCTGCTTCCTTTTTGATAGTACAGAGGCATTGCTAAAGAAGCTGGACGACTTTCTAAGAAGTCTTAATGCTGAAGCTCTGCCCAGTAAGATGGGAAAACGACTCCCTACATTCCAAGTGTCTTCCTTGGTTGAGTTGCGTTAGCAGGCATGGAACCTTAACAAAGGCCACCTCGCCCGCTCACAGGCCAGCTGAAGAAAGTGACCAGATTGCTAGGAGAGAGAATCTGTGGGACCCAACTAACCTGCAATGGACAGAGCCAGAGGCTAGAACCATGTCTCCATTGGACTAAGGGTCGGCAGTATATCCCAGCAACTTTAGGGAACAATTAATCAGGGCATTTTATAAACCCACCACAAGGAAGAACCACACAATGAAAAGAATACCCACATTATTTTAACAAGCCAGAGCTAAGCAAGGCTTGCCAGATGAAAGGCTCTCATTGCACATTCTGAAAAAGTAGAACATTTTTGTGGTAGGTCTATGATAGTTAAAAACCATCTCTGCATATAAGCTTATTCTCTGTGGGAACAAAATAAACAATAACTAGTTGAATCTTAAAGAATAAGGCTTGAGAAGGCTTTCTACAATGAAAACAGTCAAACAAAGTAATCTGTCTTCTTACAGTTCTTACTAAGAGAACCAATTAAAACATATACATTTCAAGATTAACTCAGTGAAATTGGACTATCGGGACGAGCAAAACTGAACTGAAAAGATTTAGTCGGATAAGTCATCAATGACTTGAAAGAAACGTTCTTTGCATACACATTCTTTTTATGAAACAATGCACCACGTCCCTGTGTCCAGTAAGAAATGAAAACAGCCAATACTCGTGGTGCACACACATTGAATGGCATTCCTTTTGGCGTGTACCTTACAGTACATGCAAATCATATGTTCTACCAGTTGCGGCTGGTGCATGTTTTAATTGGAGGGGTGTAAATCTTTACCAAGAAAGTGCATGAAGGACCAAGCGAGCCAGGGAGACCGAACCAACCAAGAGAGGTTCAGGGGGTTTGCCTCCCAAGAACAGTTTAAAAATATTGGATTTGAATGGTGCATCTTGCACCATACTTTCTGCAAAAACCTGAATCAAATACCACATAGTTTACATTTGGTTTTGTAGGGTAACAAATTCAACAATCCAAAAGGCGCAAGTAACGGACAGTTCACACGGCATTTTCCAATTCTTTTTCATGATATCTTTGCCCACAATATATGCCAGTGCAATAAACATTTGCATGCTGGCTGTGCCCATACACGCCCATGCAGGCTGCACCAATACATGTCAGAAACATCATATAAGAGCATGCTCATGTTGGTTTTGCCATATAAAAAATGCCATACCGCAGTTAGAAATATATATCCAGACTAACTGCACCAGAACTGGATGGACCCCAGCCGGCCTATAAGACTGGGGGTCTACAAACAGCCCTTTAAGATGAGTAGCAGCACCCTCGAGATAGAAGGGGATGCAGATTCGTACTCTCGCATCAAATAATAATGACAACACAATAGTTTGGCAAAGGGAGTCCGTTTAATGACAAGTACAGAAAACGGGGAGTTCAATGAACATCAGCAACTGTTCGAGCTTCCTTCTTGCTTAAACTCCGACTAATTTCAGAAAAACTACAACATTTATACCAAAACTCATCATCAATGACGTGTAATCTCAAAAACCTAACATTCAACTTGATTGGCTATAGCAAGGTAACTTTAATATAGGTACTATATCTGTATATGGTAACGGGAGAGGGGATTGGATAATAATGTCAGGTGGGGCAACTAAATCCCTCCTTTGAACTGGCTACTGTAAACGTCACTAAAAGTGCAAAGTCCCATTGGCTCTACTCTCTATAGGACCATAGATTACATGGTCCACTATGATTGGGTTGCCATTGATCCCACAAATTATTTTCCACTTGCGCTTAGCAGCATGCAGAATAATTAGCGAGGTGCAGGGAGTAAGCCTGCACCCCAGCTTCCCCTTAATTTATGGTACAACCATTCATCACCTCAGTGGCCGTGTGTCAATTACTGCTTTGTAGTTTGGCCTTGAGGCTGCCTCTTGGTCTGAGAAAGTTTGAGTATTTGAACAAGGCTCCATGCATTTGTGTGAAAGTTTCTTGCAGTTTCTTGCATATGTACACGTTCAAAGTGGCTTATTGTCTTCATCGTGCATATGGCATAAGTTTCTTTATCTCGAAACCACCTGTTTCACCTTAGGCCCACGATGTCACTTATCCATGGTGTTTCGTTTCTTTATCAGCATTCTTGGATCATCATATACCCTCTCTGTGTGTCAGTCTGATCTCTCGTGATGTCACCAGTCATCTTCTTTTAGTATCTTCTTGGCTTCTTCGGGTACTCCATTCTGACAAACGTCCTTTTGTCGTGTCTGTGGATATGGATTTCTCAGTGGGTACTTTGCTGTCCAGTTTTGGTAAGGGGTCGGTACTTCAATAGGTGCTGTTCTTCCGATAGGCACTGGGCAGAGCCCGACTGCGACTCTCTGCTGGTTTAGCTGTATTCCATATGTCACATATTTTGGCATGAACGTTCCTGGCACTTCGAAGAGGGTGTGTGAGGTGCGTCTGATGCTTTGCACTTCCTCTTTACACCAATGCCAGTCTAGCCACGTAATAACACTTATGTTTGGTTTACTCTTAATGCCCAGTAACCAAATGCGATGCCACAGGAAAAAAACATAATCAGACTGGCTGCAGCAATGTAGGCCAGTCTAGCCACATAACAATAATGCTTGCTTTAATGATGATTCCAAGTCAAGAAAAAAGCATTGCTAGCGCAACAGTCAGAAAATGTAACCAGATTTGCTACAGCAGTGCATGTTACGTGGCTAGACTAGACTGCATTGCAGTAGCTAATATGGTTATGTTTTCTGACTATGACATGGCATTTTTATTTTTTTATTAAAGGGCATCACGTTGTAAATCAAACATGAGAAGCAAACATTGTTTGCTTTAAATTTGATGCCCAGTAAATAAAATGCAATGCTGATGTCTGAAAACGTAAACCAGCAGCAACTCTTATAATGTTTCTTTAACCATAATTGCCATTCAGTTAATGTATGCTTCCCCCCTAACCAGGCCTAAAATTGCAGGTACAATGTCCGATTGTTTCCCTTCACCTTAGTGATTGCACCTCTTGCAACACTGATTAGGGGAGGCCAATAATCATGGTTTGGCAACGGGTGGCCATAAGGGTATATCTTCTGTGTACGCTGACAACATCCTTCCCTATACTGAAAATCAGAAGAGTAATCTGCTTCTCTTACTCAGGCCATTGAGGATTATGGGACCTTTTTTGGCCCAAAGCAGAACTATTTAACTGCTAAACTGCTCGTCGTCCTGATAATGGCAAGCACTGTTGGGCCGCTGAATCGGGCAAATCTTTAGGAGTTCCGGTTAGTAGAAATGAATGCAAGTTATGACAACTTAACCATTATGATTATTTATCTACTATTGAGTCCAAAGTTAATCACTGGGTTACACTTCCATTTTGTGCGCTAAATTCTCCATTGCCAAAATGTTAGTTCTGCTTAAATAACTATATTTCTTCTCGAATATTCTGATGTGGCCCAGACGTAATGTATTAATTAAACTTCATTCTCTGCTTATTCATTTAGCTTGGCATCTATCTTCTGCTGAAATTAGCTGGGATACTTTTTTATGCCCTTTTTTCACAAGACGTGTTGGGGGTTTAAGATATAGAGTCACACATGTTCAGTCTGTAACATACTGGAACATTCCCTTATGTTGCTACTCAATGCACCTCTGTTCAACCTTTTTCCCCATGTTCTATTCTGCTCTCACTCAAGGTGACAGAATACTGCAAATTTGACCCTGTTTGTTCCACCATTTTAGCTTGGGATTGTTTGTTCAAGAGACTTCACATGAATAAACCTCATGCGCTGAACCCTCCTCGTTGGGAAATCGAGCTGATGACTCCTCTCTGTGACACAATTTTTAAGAAAACCTGGGGTGCATTTGGAATTAGTTACCTATGTGACCTCTTGCCCAATGGTGTATTTGTGTCTCAATGTTCCCTTAATGCAAAGGTTGGGAGCAGTCAATCTTTATTATTAGACTTTTATCATGTGCATGGTGCTATGTGAGCTAATTTACCGAAATATCCTGATGAGCCTCCCCCATAAAACTGTGTTAAAAAACATTGTGATCTCCTCTGGATGTCGCCATTTAGTTTCCGCTATATAGTTTATGGTTCAAGAGGCCACTCCTTTCAGTAGTCCAACAGCTCAGCTGAAGTAGCATAGAGACCTTGACACTAACAATGGGCCTCATTCCAAGTTGGACGGTAAGGAATACTGGGCACCGAATACTGGGCACCGTTAAGGAGACCGGTGCCGGTAATCCCTTACCGCCCTACTACAAGGTCCCTTAGCGGGTCCCTCCTTTAATGCCTGGTCTGACCTGGCATTATGGACGGGGCCCATTAAGGGACCAGGGCGCAAATACGCAAATAACGGGCTTGACATTGGGGCTCAAATGGGAATGGGGAATGGCATTTTCAATGGGGACTTACTGGTCCCGCAAAGGTCGGACTACACCAGTAAATCCCCATTGAACTAGACCGGTGTCGGACCCGTTATTGGTGGCAGTCATGGCGCAAATAGCGCCATGACTACCACCAACCTCGGAATGAGGCCCAATGTTTTTGTTTACTTCTTATTCTAAGAAAGTCTCTTTAAACTCGAAGCACAAATAAAAGAGATTAAAACTGTCACTCAGAGCATATTTCATGCCTACTAGACATTCTTCGTTTGGCCAAAATTCTACCTGCGATGTTGTTATGCCCTTGCTAATATCATGCATATGTTCTGGAAATGCCCAATGATGTGCCCATTGTGGTCGACTATGTCAATACCTATTAAACCGAATTACTGGTCTTTCTTTGCACTCTGATATCTTCCCCATCTGGGGAGCTCTCCACGACACCCTAAGACTAGTCTCCATTTGTGCATGACTTGCTTATTAATAGCAAAGTTCTATATTTTATTGACCTGGAAAGGAAATGGTTCTTTATCTTTCTCTTTTTGGTTACGAGAACTGTCCCGGATAAGTGAAAGCAACAAAAAAAATCTCTGTATCTTCTGTAAAGGCGCAGAAGAAGGAAGCTAACACAAAGGCGACATGATTTGGTTAAAGACTTTTATTTGTATAAGAAAAATCCCTCACTATCCCCATTTCCAAGAGGGGTTTCCTTGCCTCAAACTAAAACTAAAGGAATTGTGAGAATGTCCATCAAATCAAAGTTCCACCTTCCTGGTTCAAATCCTCCTCTAACCCTCACACTTTACCTAAAAGATAAACAAACAGAAAATTCATTGTGCAAGGAGAATGGCTCCCTTCTCCTGCTTCTTGGGTTATGACTAAAAGAATGGAGTCTTACAACAAAAATACCAGGGAGAATGGCTCCTTTCCCCAGGCTTGTGGGTTTCACCCAGTCTTTATATAATGTCACACCCAGGAGAATGGCTCCCTTCTCCTGATGTGTATTTGTAAGATTTCCAGTAAGCCAGAGGGATGCCTCCCTTCCCCTGGAGTCTCCAGCCCACCTCTCAGTTCAGGACAAAGAGAATGCCTTCCATCTCTTGATATGACTTGGCCCAGTTCTCCACAAGGCCAGGAGCAATGACTCCCTTCCCTTGGCGTCTTTAATACAACTCCCGGTTTGATACCAGGAGAATTACTTCCTTCTTCTGGTATTGCTTGGTATAGCTCAACACAGGGCATGAGGGAATGACTCACTTCCCCTGGCGTCTTTTCAATCTATTCAAAAGAGATTGCGTTTTCTCACCAGGAGAATGACTCCCTTCTCTTGGTGTTAGACAGTTGTCTCCTGTGTCTTTCAACCCTGAACCAGGGGGAATGACTCCCTTCACCCTTGTGTATGGTACTTACAGCCTCATTACGAGTTGGGCGGTACTCCGGCGGTAAATCTGAATTACTGCCACTTGGTCTGGAAAAATTACAACCGGATTACAAGTGGCATTGTAAATCACCATTTGTCCATAGGAATATATGGGGCATTTTTGGAAAAATCGGCAGAATTACCGCAGCAGTATTATTGCTGTTGTGATTTGACCAATTTTGCAGATTTATTAGCGAAGAGTTGGAGGATTTACCTACAGCATGATGCTGGAGGTAAATCCTCCACTCCAGGGGCAAACTTGTAGTGTGGCGGAGTGGGAATATTGTCAGTAAGGGAATTTTCCCCTGCTGCGCCATTCTAGTAATGAGGCCCTTACATGGTAAATAGTCTTCTTCATAAAAGTCTTGGGGTTTATCTTGTCACTCACTCCAGGTATCCTCAAGGTCCCAAGCCCTTCTCTGTGTCCCGGAAGACTTATCATTGCCAGTGTGATGAGGAGACACTCTTCTGATGCTCACGCCAGAAAAAATACAACCCTCTAGGGAAAAAAGGCCAAGAGAGAAGACTTTCAAGGATAACAAGGTTTAATTGTACAAAAAGTAAAGGTGTCAGCAGAGGACATTCTGCCTGAATTTTCATGAACGGTACATTAAGAGTCCACAGGGTCACTGATGGCGTCATTACGCTGCACAGCTGATTGGTGAGACTGTATACATGATCCCGCTCCACAGGGGATGCCAGGCTATGATTGGTTCCAGGTTCGGCCATCTGTCTCTCCCCACGTGTGTCAGCTGGGCTCTTCTCTCCAGGGACTGAAGGTCAAGCTCTTCACATGTTGCTGCTCCAAGGCTACTATTTTACATGGATTCTACTACTACGTCATCATGGCATGCACCTGGGAGCCTCGGGACTAGCACCAAGCGGAGGGAAAGAATGCTATCATAATGATCCACACATTCTGTGCTCTGTCCATACCGCACCCCTTCCCACCCAAGGCTTCCACCATCATTTTGATCTATAATGTATCCCTCCCTATACCTTATACTACAAAGGGGGTATTTATGGGAAGGGATGAAATGGTTGTACATGTTCAGATCTTTTACGACCATTGGTTGTATCGCTGAAGGGCTGGAGTCACTCACTATCATGTAATGTAGGGGTTCTTGGGCCGGTACAGTGATAGATGCCATTACTCTTGGATGGCTGGTGGGAGGTCGGGCCTGCAGTTGGCCTAGCTGTAATGAATGTGCTGCGAGGAGCCTGGAGCTGTCTCATGGCCTTCATTCTTTCTCTGGGATCATATGTACCTGCAAGAGTTTAAGAAACCATTGGAGGTGCGTTCTGTGGGAATTTAGCAGTGCGGCTCTTCTTCCCTCCATGTTTGAGAGTACTCACGTCTCTTCCCCGGGCCCATATTTTACTGCACACCCATGTAGGACCCCCTTTGTCTGCCATGACTACATAATAAAGTCTCCATATATATACACCCTACATTAAGGTATCTGTTATTTCCCCAATAGTATGTTTGAGTTGGTTGTCTTAGCACGGCCCTCTTCCCCTGGTATGTCGCACGGCTACCTATGGGATTCACCTCACTCTAAATTGCCTAGGTGGGTGGGACAGACTCATTTCCATCCAGCATTGCATTGTTTACTCTGCTTTAGATCAGTGATTTTAATACTTGCACTGAGATGAGGAATCACTCCTCTGATGTACACTTTACGCTGTTGTGGGTCAGTGGTCTGAGGACTGTCACTGCAATGAGGAAGCTCTCCTTAGATGCACTCTTGATATTGCTTTGGGTCAGAGATATTAGGAATGCCACTGGGACGAGGAAGCACTTCTTGGATGTACAAACACTCTTTACTTGGGTCAGTGTTCTTGTGACTGCCAATGCGAAGAGGAAGCTCTCATCAGATGAACAAACGCTCTTTACTTGGGGGTCAGTGTTCTTGTGACTGCCAAAGCGACGAGGAAGCTCTCATCAGATGCACAAACGCTCTTTTGTTGGGTCAGTGTTCTTGTGACTGCCAATGCGACGAGGAAGCTCTCCTCAGATGCACACCCTAATCCCAAGATAAAGTATAGACCTCCTCTGGTCTGTCCCGATTACCCCCTTTTCCCTACTGGTCTGCCCGTGCTCCCCTGTACCTCTGGGCAGTCTTGGGCACTCACCCAGTTCTTCCAAGAATGAGTGTTGGTCTCTCCTGGGGTATATGGCTGTGCATTTTGAATGGTGCACCTCTCTTCTATACATGAAGAAAAGCACTTGTAGATCAAAACTTTGTATTATTGAAAGGGACCAATTATGTAACTGCACTTGCAAAAACAATCCCTCTGATTATGTTATAAGCTTAGATGATGTGTCCCAAATGGAGCGCCCCAGTGCATAAACATGAAGAAATGAAAAGATGACTTTGCTTGATTTGCAATGTAGCCAGGTCTGTGTCTCGGTGGACTAACACATCCACTACAAGGACATGTACTTGACCACATGCTCACAAGTTCAAATCCCAGCAGGTCCACTCAGCCTTTCATCCTTGTGAGGTCGATAAAATGAGTAGCATTACGTTGGGTAACAATTTATTATCTGAAATAGGACCAAAATACCCCTAGAGGGGGGTGAACATGCACTCTACAAATACTTCTGTTATGTTATGATTCCATAGGGTAGGATATGTTGAACAAAAACGTGCAAAGTCTTTGTAAAGACTTTCATTAGAATGGCTTACACCCGATGAGTTATGAGCATTCTGAATAAATGGATCTGTGGCAATAATGGGGATGGTTATGAAGGTCTGTTTAAACCTAGCACTCTGGATCAGATATTGGTCAGTTTCACACAAATGTTCACTAGTATTTGGCTGACCACATTGTTTCCAACCTTTACCTTCTAGATAGCCGCTCACTAGTGGAGTGTTAATTCTGTGAGCCAGAAGGTTTAGGGACTAAATCAGAAGCTGGAAAACCAGACCACACAGGTAATAAATGATCAGACAAGAGTTTCAACCCTGAATGAAAGTACCATGTGTAAAGGTCAGGCAAGAAACAGAGGGGCCACAGGTTCAACCATGGCATCATCCATGGCAACCTGAGTTCAGAAGAGCACTGGAATCGGGGGGGGGGGGGGGGGGATGTTAACCACCAGAAGTATCATTCTGCGATATGCCATAGGTCTCCAAACTTCCAATCTGTTCTATGTGGATCAGAATCTCATGAGAATTCCACCGAAATAGTCTAAGGGTCATTTAGGGGAGAATGAACTTGACATCCTAGATAGAGTCACCAGAATATATGGGTTCCTACATTACAGGATAGATGGCCGTGCATAAACCTGGAACAAAGCCCTCTGCAGGAGATTTTAGTTAAAAGAACCTGGGCACCTTAGCTAAATACTCATTAAATGACATTGGTTTCTCTGTGGATGGGTGACTGCATGGTGATTATCACGATACTGTCGACATTCAGAGAGTCTCAGATTGAGACAAAGTGCAGAGCATGATGAGGGGAGTACTCCTACAGTGATAAGGCTGAAGAACAAGCTCGGATGCATCCTGAACTAATATTCCAATTTCATGCCGGTTCAGAATGCAATGTAACCTATACGATTTACAAAGCGTACCACCCTCAGAGCAACAGGTTGGTGGAAAATGTCAATAAGAACATGAAAACTGGAATGACACTATGGTGTGTCTCCTCAATTAGATGTGATGAAATGCATTATTGTGGGTGCAATTGGGTATCCAATGTAGGCAGCATCACATACATAAACGTTCTAAATCTGGAACATAAAATGAATCTGAACAGGGCTGTTCCATTTATCAAACTTTGGCAGGATTCGAGAAAAATCAGTCCAGTGAAAGTAGGGAAGGGCCATTACACGGTCAAATAAAATATCTTTCTGAACCTATCACGAACATCAGTGAAGATGTACTAAATAGGCCTAAAATGTGTTCTTCCTGATGACATACATGGTTGTGCCCTTAGGATATCCTGCTATGGATTCCATGAAGATGGAACTAAAACCCAGTGCAAACTGCTGCCCCCTCGGCAGGTAATGCTAAATAAATTAGGTCATGTTGGGAAAGATCCCTGTGGGTTTATGCTCAGAATAAAATGCGTGGACATTTGTTAATGGCGAAAAATGTAATCCCAAAAGCGCTCCTCGTATAGAGGATAGGATAAATGGTATGACAATGCAAGCTCACTGGAGATGGTCGCTTACCGGCTGAATGATAAAAGCAAAGACTTTGGGCCTCATTACGACCCTGGCGGAAATCATGACCCGTCAATGCAAAGTACGATGCCATTAGCGACACCGTAGTGAACGCCAACGCTAACTGCACCAAGTACGCGCGCGCGCGCCATGCCAAACCGCAATTACCACCATGGCGCAACGGTACGCGAATTCTGACCCTAGCGGACATGCACCTAACGCCATCAAGCACGGCGGAAAGTACCATTCCGCCATGGTGAGAAGTACGGCATCGCGAACCAACCGTAAACGGCCCTACTGAGTGCCTGTACACCGCTCCCTGGCCACATTGTACAACTCCCCGTAGGTGCAATGAAGTCACACAATGCAACCAGTGAAATGTACCAGTCATCCATGCCTGCCAACGAACAAATGAATCTCAAGAGGGGCCAATGGGAGCTGCAGGGCACAGATGGCACGAATACAGAAGCTATACAAATGGACATGACCTCAGTCTCCCACCAAGAAACGCACGCAAACACAGGCACCTGTGACCAGCCATATTCCGACAATCACATCATTCCACCAATCCAACTGGCTGACCGGCATCTGTTACACAAAAGCTAATCCCCCGCCCCTGAGCATGACATCATCAAAACAGTCATATTGGCAGCCCTTATCCCTGACCTCACTGGGCTTCGTAGGCAAACGCGCCCAGCACAGTACCACGCAACTATACTCCGAAGCTGGAACCCAATGCAGATCTCCTCACAATACATCGCTCCCCAAATAGGAATATGCCACATCACTCGCAAAGAAGAACGCTACACGGTTCATATCAGAATAGAAATTTAATGCACAACAAATTCACCAAGCCCATACAGCCATTAGGCCATGAACTCCAAAATACATTTCACCATTGTGGGCTGCATCCGCAATAAATGACCAGCTACTTCTTGTGTGACGCCCTGTTCCTTCATGGTACACAGGGGCTACATTCTCGTACGAAAAGGCAACATGGAAGCGCCTAGAACCGCAGGGCCGTCCCAATAGGGAGGCACTAGTCCAGCTGAAAGGCCGAAATGTTGCTCCTAGCCACTAGTACTGCGTAAGGGCATGTGGCCCATTGGCGATCGTCCCATAAGATCGTAATGCTGCTCCACTGATTAACACGAAGCAGCAGGTGTCGGGAGTAAAATCCATCTGCAGGAGTGGCATACAGATGGCAGTGGCAAAAGGGGAGGAGATACCTGTCACCCAAATGAAATGAAAAAGAATAGTATGGCCATCAGAACTTCATTTGAATTACTCACTTCAATGATCACACCAAATCCACAGCCATATGCATGCTAGCCCACTCCAAAGGATCATCACCACCCAAAAACCACTTGCGAATCATAACTATCTATATCGAGGTGAAAACACTATCACAAACGAGTGTACCTGTGCATGCGTCTGTTAAAACAGAATCCATCAGATGGGATTGGTAACGTGCATAGACACAAGTGTCTGAAGGCGCGTCGAGACAGGGAGGGCTCAACAAGGCCAGATAGACGATGGTCCCACTATGGCAGCCCTGCATCACATAGCGCAGGGGAGGTGGATAGATTCCAAGAAGCCCTGTACATGGCAAACTCTGTATCAAATCATCTGTCCATGCATCCATACATCATTCCCTCATCCCGTAATGAAAACGCCTGTTTCCATACTCACATAACATGTGAAATTTCCATTGAGTCTGTGCGTCATGCAGCCTGCAAAATCCACTGTGCCCCAGCCCGTAATACCAGTGTTGTGAAGTAACATGTATTTGGGAACGTCCGGCCTCATCGCCCACTTCGCTATTGCACATCCCAAACTATTCATATCAATCATTGCATCCTCGCCATGGCCCCTGTCCCAAGGACATTGAACAATAGAACGTTATATTTGCAGTCAGACCTGTGGGCATCTCCTCGCCGCTAGCTGAAAACCGAAAGCGCCGCCCTTCGAATTCCTCATTTGCAACATCACGTCGAAAAGGCATCTGTGGCCGCTTGAAATCACAAATTAATCCATCTAGTGCGGCTGTGTGTGAAAATGGCAACTGCCTTCACTCACAAATGGGACGCCCCGCCCGTCGGTGAACCTCGGTACAGTGTTGCATGAGGGTCCACCGTTACTCGAGTACTACGTTCCACTGACCCTTCACAAGTCTGTTCGCGACTGCAAAGATAGTATGTGAAACAATGGGACCATAGCAGAATGAACATATCAACCAATGTTACACTGCCATCGGGTACAAATACATGATTGTAATAGCAAGATGCCATTCGTCGAATTGCAGCGTTGTGTGCGGGACGTGCTCGCCCAAAGGGGAGAGCAGCTTGCACAGGTGGATGGAATCACCACAGGTGGAGGCCATACAGCCTGAAAACACATAAATTGCACACCCAGCCTCCTCCCACAACCACACCCACTCCAAAATGCTACCGGCAGGACTAGCTATGTTGGCCCTGGGGGACCTGATAGCACTGCAAGTACTCCAACTTCAAGAAGAAGACGAACACCAACTACAACCGGCCGCACGGAGGAGACGCAGGAGGAGGAGGAGGAGGAGGGCAAGGCAGGGCCAGCAAGGGCCGCCAGCACAGCCACTACCACCACGCAGGCAGCCCGCAATCCCACGCCTCCGAGCACATCCGTTCAACCTCACTGACGAGCAGATCCACACCCTCTACCGTTTGGACCGGGACACCATAACCGCCATTGTGGACATGACACAGGCTGACCTTGTCAGCATGATAGATAGCCCAACCGCCATCCCACCCCTACTGAAGGTGGTGTCTGTACTCCACTTCCTGGCCACAGGCACCTACCAGCACACAGTCGGACAGTTGCATGGCATATCACAGCCACTGTTCTCACGGACACTATTGCAAGTGCTCGATGCCCTCCTGCAGCACGCAGACGACTACATCTCTCTACCACGCTCGGAGCAGGAAATTACCAACACAAAAGTGGGATTCCATGCACTTGCCGGCATACCGGGTTGCATTGGTGCCATCGACTGCACCCATGTGGAATTGGTCGTCCCACATGCCATGGAGGCCCAGTACCGCAACCGAAAACAATTTCATTCTCTGAATGTACAAATGGTGTGTGACTCCAACAGGATCATTACACATTGTTGTGCCCGATTCCCTGGATCAACCCATGATTCTATGGTCTTGAGGAACTCTACAATACCACGCTACATGGAGCGACACGCAGGGAACAGATCCTGGCTACTCGGTGAGTCTCATTTCATGTATGATGATGTGGGGTATGTGATGCGGCAATGACCTGGCAGGAAGGGGGGGGGGTGCGTACGTAGCAATGGCATTCCTCAAAATTCCTTTATTGTCCACATACAGGTGATGCCGGGTATCCACTGAAGAGATGGCTCCTCACACCAGTCCGGAACCCACGGGACCAGCATGAGGAGGACTACAACCATGCCCACTCACGTACCCGTGTAGTCATAGAACAGGCATTCGGCCTACTGAAGACTCGTTTCCGCTGCCTCAGCAGGTCTGGCGGGGCACTCCTGTACCGCCATGAGAAGGTTGCAAAGATGGTCATGGCATGTGTCATGCTCCACAACATGTGCGTACGTAGAAATGTGCCCATGCCCCCTGACGCAGAACTGCAAGCACCTGAAGATGGTCATGATGAGGGTGGGGATGTGGCAGCACCTCAAGGAGTCTGCGAGGCACAGGAGGGCCGTGACATTCGTCAGCATCTCATAGATGCATGCTTCTAGCACTCACGCCTGGTGGCTGATACATGGACACGGGACTCGAGGCACTATGTGTGTCTGGAACATGCACAATATGGACTGTACGCCTATAATGGCCTCGTACACAAAGATCAATGTCCACACATCTCATTGGATGATCGTGCATTGTTTATGGCATATGTGATATCATGTTAAACACCCTATCGACCCGCCACCCAAGTGAGCCCAACACACCCCCTCCACCCTCCTACCTCCCCCCCGAACACCAGTGTCCAAAGATGCTCATTGTCAGTGGGCAGTCGCTATTGCAAGCCCCCTCTCCGGGTATCAGGGGCACCCCTGACTGTGGAGCGCAGGTTCCTCCCAGATCTACGTTGGGGGCTGCCCTGGACGGAACTTGCAACGGATGATGTCTCTGCCTGCTCACGTCCATGCATGTCCCTAAGGGTTTGTGAGAGCTCAGTGAGCACACGGCGCACTGCGGCAAGTTCGGCACATACGTCTTTGGACGTCGCATGCAGTTCCCCCCTCAGGCTCTCGGTGCTTCTCTCCATTTGTACTCTCAGGCTCTCGGTGCTTCTCTCCATTTGTACTCTCAGGCTCTCGGTGCTTCTCTCCATTTCTACTCTCAGGCTCTCGGTGCTACTCTCCATTTGTGCCCTTAGTGTCTCTGTACTTCTCTCCATTTCTGCCCTAAGTGTCTCAGTTGATGTTTCTATGTCTGCCTTAGTGCCCCCACATTCATCGGCATGGTCCTTGAGGAGCGTGGCCAGTTGCTGCTGTTGCACGATTACCTGGTCGAGGGACTGTTGCCTCTGCTGGGCCATGGCCATTTGCGGTGGTGTCACAGAGTGGCTGGTCACCTCATGTTGCCTTGCCACAGGGCTTGTGGGGGATGGCCAGTCGTCGTCTTGTGGGTGCCCCTGCGTGGTATCCTCATGGTGTACGGGATGGAACAGACAGGGGGATTGAGACAGGTCATGGATGGATCTAACTTCGACATCCCCGTTTTCTGTGTCGGAGCATGCTGCCATTAATGCTGTGTCACCTATGGTGCTGCTGCCACCAGAAGCAGTGCCTACTGTGGCATCCATTGGGGGGACCTGTGGTGGTGCTGTTGTGGGCATGCTGGCTGCTGGGGTGCCTGTTGGAGTTCCCTCCTCTGTGCTGCCACTTGATTTGTGCTGCTTCCGTGTCTTGATGCGTGCAGCTGAGGTGGAGGGTCTTTGGCCGTTGGTCTTGGCCCTCTTTGCAGGTGTGCTGGTAGGGGTGTCCTGGAGCTCGTCGTTTGGATCGGACCCTGTGGTGGAGTAAAGGAGGGCGAGCGTTATTAATGGGTCTGTGGAAATTGGAATGGCAATGTATCACATGCATTGGGGTGGTACCTGAGGGTGATTTGGGTCGGGGCCTTGGAGGTGGTTTCATTTGTGTGTGGAGTGAGGGTGCAGTTGTTTTGCAGCCTGCAGTTAGGGTGTGCCTGCTGCACGTGTAGAGGGTGTTTTTAGGATTTTTAATTATTTATGTATTTGATGTGAGTTTTAAAGTGTGCTATCAGGCCTATGTATGTGGACGTTCTCCTGGACATGTGTTACTGTTGCACTATGTGGACACGTGGTACTTCACATGATTGGACATTGTGGTTTTGGCATTGTTTTATTTGGGACACCTACCTGATTCTTCGGATGTCTGCACTCCTTTCTCCATCCCTCCGACTCCCTCTATGCTCTCCATTCCAATGGTGGAGGCACAGATTTCTTCCCAGGGGGTCAACTTGATGGGTGATTCCGATCCTCCCCCGGTAGCTGTGGCAATGTTGCGGTTGGCAGAAAGTATGCTACGGACGCGTATCCGCAGGTCGTCCCATCGCTTTCTGCATTGCTGTGGGTTGCGGGGTGCGGTCCCCACTGCACTTACCCGCTGTGCCACCTGGGCCCATATGGCCTTCTTGTTCGCAAGTGCCGTCCTGGTCATTTGCGTGGAGAAGACGGCGGCAGCATTCTCCTGGAGGGTCTCTGTGAGCACGGTGAGTTCCTCACGGGAGAAGTGGACCTGCCGCTTGCGGTCGCACGCTTTCTTCGCTACTTTTCCCATTTTTCTTGGTTTCACTAGGGTGGGTGACGGGTTGGGATGTGTCTCAGGGTAGTATTTTTAATGGTTGTGTGGTAATTGTGGTTTTATAGGTGTACGGCGTGATGTTTCCCGTTCCGGGACCATGCTTTTACTTCCGTTTCCGTATATTTCCGGTCACCGTACTTTCCGGTTGGTGCTCACTGCGGTGACCGCTAAGATGGGTGGCGGTATTGCACCTAGGGCGCCGTACGGCGGCGGTGTGGGCCGTTTTGGGGTCATTTCCGCCATCGCGGACTTTGCACTTCCGCCATGGCGTGGTGCTCGTGCCCGATGGGTCGGAATGAGCCGCACTTTGCTCCGTCGTGCAATGGCGGAAACGCTATTTACGCTATGGCGGTCCGGTCGGTTGATTTCCGCCAGGGTCGTAATGAGGGCCTTTGAGAAGAAGCAGGTCATTTCTTGGATCGGTATAACGATCCCCTACTTTCATGTTGACAAACAATATGCATGTGTCACTATATTTCTCTGTGGGTTTCTTGTGTAATTCACCACAACGTGTTACAGTAGAGCTGCTCTCACATGGGTCCGTTTTGAGTTCACTTAGAGGCTGGGGTGTGAATAAAACTGCCAAATCTGCTTTTCGAGTACACATTACTGGAATTTTCCACGAACAACCATATACTTTTGCTCTGTTCTGCCTAAGCAATTCTAAGACATCTATGAATGTAGCACACGTACAGACAGGGTTGTGTGGGTTGAAAAGCACAGGCTTCCTGTCTCATGGTTCTGGGTTCACCTCTACGAGCAAGGACTGTGAATATGAAGATTTGAGTGCATATTATTGGCGATTACTTGTTAGTATTCAAATTACTAAAGTGGTGGCAGTAGGGATGGGCCAGTGCAGTAAGTGCTTAAATTTGCAGGGCTGCCTGTAAAACCACACATATTTGACTAGTGCAAGTAGCATGCCATTCGAGATTACTGAGAATATTTCGGAATTACGACTTGAAGGTGTTGCATCTGCGTGCTTGTCATTTGATAGCCGATTTTATTTTCCACGTAGTCCTCATTTCACTTAATTGACAAACTCAGACGTGGAATAATGTAGACCATTGATAGGTTCTCCATGTAATAAGGCTGTGGTCCACGAAATCAAGAGTTGGTTTGAGCCACTAGATGGCGCCATTTGAGAACATATGGTAAACTCAGTTCATGCACGTCTTTGCGGCACGAGACATATGATATGATATGATATGATATGGTATGGCATTTATAACGGGAACAGAGGGAAGGCAGAGAGGCAGAGAGTGATCCTACTAGGCCAAGTGTAATTCATATCTCGCAAGGGCAAGGGACAGTGCAAAATATGTTTGGTTATGTGTTTAGTAGGCTCCTTCTAGATTGTTCTAAATTGTGCTGCAGTGCGAAGGTCACCCTGTTTACGTAGAAAATAATGCCCACTTTGGAAAAAATATATTCTATTCCACTGCGTTTAAAAAAAAACGTATTATTCCAGATCTATTACATATCAGTTTCAGTTTCAGTTTATTGCTATACATATAACAAAACAAATGTTTTATATATCATTTCATTCACATTTACAGTATTATGTCTAAAAACGAACATTTACAATTTTGTATTTAAAAACAAACAATAATGACCTATTAATTCATTTCCATGGGAAGTGCATTGCCAAGTTATACAATTCATTAAAACTTAGGTGATTCAAAGGCATGTATTGCAATAATCTCACATAGTCATTCAATACAGTGTAAAATCTGTGCAATTTTGATATAAAATAACACCATAAAATAAATTAAATTTATGTCGTTGCCACTCATAAATAGTAGCCAGAGACTCTCAATTTCATCAGGGTTAAAGTTATTGTTGTATGATTTCATATGTCTATACCGGAGTGCATATAGGCTTTCACATACAATTAAAAGATGATGAAGCTCTCAATTACATTTGTGCCACACAAGCGACAATAACAACGATCTCGTGGGATGCGCATATATGCGCCTTTATTTTCGAGTGCCTCAGAGATATTAAACTTCAATAAAAGATATTGCCTCACTATTCGTGGGCTGGGATAGGCAATGATGTATCTGGGGGTTTGGCTACGTAATACAAGTTCATTACAATAGACCCCGCTATTGATTTTTGTTGAGAGGTCGGTTATCTGCTGTTCGTGGCTGACCTCTTTTAGAGCATTTTTTTAAATTGCCTGCACAGAGTGAATACTCATTAAAGCATCTAGAGACAATTGGCAGGCCCACTTATTGTGAAGTTTTTTTAGTTCACCCATTACTCCAAACGTTGTACCATTAACCAAGGGCAGGTAAACAGACACATAAGCACTGGTGATGGTTTCAGTCCTTAGGCGCAACAACTTCTCAAAATTTAGTATGCAATGGTTAATAAACACGTAAGAGATACCTGTCAGATTAAATTCAAGATATAGGTATTCCACACTTACGCATTGAGGTAGGCGGAACAATTTTCGAAGCAAAGAAGCTTCAAGTTGCACAACCAATTTGATGTATGTATGTCCCCATATGATAATTGCATACAATATTATTGATCTTATCTTAGCGGTATATATGGTCAATATCGCAGAGACTGAATAGCCACTGTTCTTACCAATAAATATGTTTAGAGCATTAGTGGCTGTTTGACATCGAGCTTGTAGGGCGGTCCATTGGGCAGACCATGTCATATGATCATCTATGATAATCCCCAGATATTTATAAGATTTGACTTGTTCTAAGGGTTTAGCATTCATAGACCACGTGTATTTTTTTAGGCACCTTTTTTTGTGAATACCATCACCTTGCTTTTATCGATATTAATCAATAGGCCGTTGAGGGTACAGCAACTACTTAGAGCATCCAGCATTAACTTGAGACCCGCCGGTGTGTAGTCAAGCAAAATAAGGTTGTCAGCGTAGGCTAACCACCCTAAAATCACCTCAGAAATTTTTACAGGATTTGCAACGGCAATGCTAAACACTTCAACCATATCTGCCAAATACAAATTAAATAAGATCGCGGCAACCATACACCCCTGTTTGACACCACTGGATGTCTTCATCGGCGCCGACAATCTACCAGCCGTGTTCAGACGAATGCGTACAGTGGTGTCCAGCATTCTTAAAAGGCCGGGGGGAATGCCCCAATCAGTCAACTTTTGCCATAACCCATTTCGCTGCACGGTGTCAAACGCCGCAGAGAAATCGATGTAGGCACAATACACATCTAAATTACGCCTAGGCCAAGAGTGTTGGATAGCGGTGGATAATAACAAAAGCCCATGCGGTGTACTCAAATTAGTACGAAATCCGATTTGGTCAGGGGGTTGTATTTGTTTCTCAGAGATCCACGCATTTAATTCCTGTAATAGGACTTTAGCAAATATTTTCGATGATGTATTGAGCATTGCAAGCATCCTAAATCTACCTGGACAATCCCATGCTCCTTTTTTGTGGACGGTTAATATATGGCTAGTTCGCCATGATGTTGGTATTATTCCCATTATTCCAATGTAGGTGAATAGTTTGTGCAGAGCGGCGGCCCCTAATTCTGGGAGTAGTTTAATTAATACATTGCACACGCCATCAGGACCTGCGGCTCTAGAGTTCTTCAAATTTGAGATAATCACCATGATGTCTAATATTGTTGCCTTACAAGCCCAGGGGGCAGTGGGAATGGGAAGGTTGGAAACGGTGGAGACAGCACAACCTAAGGTTTGACCAATGTGGGATTGCCATTGTAATTCAGAGATGCAGTTAATGGTTAAAGGCGTGGTTTGGCCTGACGGAGCAGTTGCCATATGCCAACAGAGTCAGTAGAGGTGGCTTTTTCGGCAATCTGCTGCCATAAATTCGCACTGATTATCACCCTGTGGGTGGTTAGCCATTTTTTATAGTTCTTTTTTACGGTTTTAATTTGGGAGGAAACACCCTCAGGTCTATAATTGGGTGTATTCTCAGTCAATATGAATTTGATCTCGTTTCTCATTTTTAATTTTGCCTTGCTAATGGCGGCATCAAAACCAACCCGACACTTAAATGACATATTTGATAGCTCACTCCTTCCAATAGGTCTACGCTTTTCAGTTACTTCAGACGCAATTGTTGCCATAATATTAGTAAAGGCGGGCAACAAGTTTGCAGAGATGTTCACTCTATCATATAGGGTTTGTATAAAGTCTGGGAGCAGTTTAACTACAACATTGTTAGCTTTATCAATGTTACGCGGATGCCAAGAGATACGAATTCCACCCTCATTAAAAAATAGCTGACCGTTTTCGTCATATTCGATGATAGAGTCCCTTGGGGTTGGTAGCTTTAAAAGCCAGAACATGGGAACATGATCGCTTTCATGTCTGACGACTATGGCCATATCCTAGATATAAGTAAGGCCACAATCGTTTGAGAGGGCATAGTCAATTGTGGATGCCGAGCGACCTTCTACTCTTGTGAATGCCATATGGCTATCGCTAGGTGTAATACCATTCAGTTTCACAATTCTGTGGGCAGCTAACATAGAGTGCCATTTAGAGCCCTGACGATTTACCTTCTGTGTAATTGCGGCAGAGGTCAAGAAATTACAAATGCTATCATTACTCATTGGGAGATGTCCAATGGATCCATTAAAATCACCAACAATCCATACTGGTAATACATCATTATATTTTAACAATAATGCATTAACAATCCTTATATTAGCAGCTGTCATTGCCATATTCGGAGGATCATAGCCATGTATTAATATGATATCAGATGTAGGTGTGAATATGCGCCTGGCTAGGATGTACTCAGTGGAGAGATCAAGTTTTACAACTTGCCAGGGGCGCAGCACCGACACCAGGAGACAACCTTTTGGGCGACCAAGGGGGCCTTTGCTGGCTCTCTGGTGCACAGTACTACGACCATCAAGTTGCACTTCTGCTAATAACCATGTTTCCTGTAATGCTACCACACTAAAAATGTCCATCACACTCACCAGGTATGTCCTCTAGTATTCCAAGAATAGAGCATATCCACATTGATACATCACTACTGATTAGCGTTAAAATGGGACTTGAGCGCCACTGGTAACCACTGCCAGTAACCCTCAAGAGGTTGACAAGGCAGTGGTTCTGTCAACAATATAGTGGGTAGGATTAGAGGACAACATTGGTCGTCAACCAAACCCTCAGTTCTATTGTCCAGTAGATTTGAGGGGTCAGGGTTGGGTACGATTACTGCTGTATGGGTGTGTTTTTGGCTTTACTCATTGGTTTTGGAGAGTTTGGGGTCACAAACTTAGTTAAGGCGATTTCTGTCCGATAAATATTGTAACCCACACGCAGAAAATCCTCTTCGAAGCTTAAAACATAATTTAGAGTGGCTTTTGTTTCGAACCAGATGTTGCTTATTACATATCTGTTCTCACAAATGCTTTGGAATGAAAACATGCAAACCGCACCCAATCTTCTCTCGTCTTCGTCTCGTACCAATTTCACTAACAGAGCATGACACTTAGGGGCCGATTCATGGAACAAATGTGTGCCGAAAATCTTGACGCAAGCCGGCGCAAGCGTGAAAAAGCAAGCGCACGTGCACGCGCGTGTTTACTGTGGGATGTGCGCCAAATCCGAGTGTGGCACGCATGGGCGCACACGTCACATCAACATCCCGAACGCCATGCGTGATGCGCACAGTGAAAGTGCACAACGTCAGCGCACACACCGAAAAGAGGGCGGGATACAGGGCGTAACACGCAGAATGGGGAACAACGCGTGAAAAAGAAGGCATAACTGGGGAAGTACTACAGGGAAATACACGGAACGCCCACAAGCACGCAAACAACACACATTCATGGAATCAAATACGGGAAACCCGCGCACGCTAAAAGACGCGCACATGCATCAACACGTCTGCCACAGGAAGTCAGGTGGAAGCCCCCCCCCCGCAGTATAAATGTGCGCGCAACAACAAACACGTATATACAGCTAAGATGAATGCCCCATTTGTCGCAGCACTGATCATGGGACACCGCAGGAGGAGGAGAATAGCCAGGCCCCGCATTTATTTCCCCCGGACCAGCCTTTTTGGGTTGCCTGTCGACCAGGCCTATGGCAGGTATAGGTTTCCACCTCGTATCATCCTAGACCTGGTCAGGGAGTGGGAAGATGACCTTACATCACCCATCCTGTGCTCCCAAGCATTGAGCCCTTTGGAGAAGGTGCTTAATGTCCTGCATTTATTGGCCACTGTGTAATTTCAGCAGACAACTGCCATAGTGGGGTGCGTCTCACAGGCCACGCAGTCACGCTGCCTACACCAGGTGTTGGCAATCATGACTGCACGCCCCTCAGTCTGCAGGCACATATACATGCCCAGAACACCCGCAGAAAGTCAGGCTGTGGTCCAGGACTTCTACAGGGTGGCACACTTCCCCAAAGTGCTTGGTGCCATAGATTGCACCCATGTGGCCCTACATCCAACTAGGGCCACTGAGCACATCTATCGAAACTGCAAGCACTGGCATTCCATCAACATGCAGGTTGTATGCGATGCAAAGGGAATCATCACCTCTGTCTATGCAAACTACCCTGGCTCAACCCATGACAGTTTCATATACAGAATGTCCACCCTGAGCCGGGCCCTGGAAGCTGGGAAGCATGGCGACACATGGCTCCTTGGTGAGTACAATTGCCTGTGCACATGCATGCATGTCACACACAGACAAATACACAAACCCAACTAATCACAACCATCATCACCTCCCCAGGGGACAGTGCCTACCCTCTGAGCAACCACATGATGATGCCAATCCGGAACCCCACCACACCACCCCAGGTAAGATACAACGCTGCCCATATTGCAACCAGGGCCATAGTGGAGCACACATTCGGAGTGCTCAAGTCACGCTTTCGCTCCTTTGACCGCTATGGCAGCCAGCTACTATATGCACCCCCAGTAGTGTGCATGATCATTGTGGCAGCATGTGTCCTGCACAATGTTGCAACACGGCAAGACATGCCGGTGGACATGATGGTGCCCCCACATCCCCAACCACAGGCACAGGCGCTGCCTATGGGAGGGGAAAGGGCATGTGGCGAGGCAGCCCGGACACAGCTTGTGGCCACATTTTTCACCCAAACTCACACCCCTGCAGATTGCACACAGGCCTGGCACATACTAGGTGACAATCGATGATGACAAAGACAGCCAACTGTCACAACCTTAACACCCTGAGAATGTTGCCACAGAAGTGCTACATTGTGTGCATCTCTAGCTACTTAAACATAACCAATCCTGTGTGACCAAAAGGAACACATGCAAGGTGTGTATCACACCACCCCCTGCAAAACAGGCCATGAATTAACTGGTATGTCACCCAAACCCTCCCAACCAAAATCACCCTTGTCTGCCACACTATGACATGGCATGCAACAGCAAAAGCCCAACACATGATCAATTACATAAGAAGTGACATGTGATAAATGGGAAGGGGCCCGACACAATGACGCCTGACATGGAATCCGATGAAATGACTGACCAACAACCTCCCACACATACCAAGTCATACACAAATGCTTTCCACCAGTGTTAGCATGAACAAAACACTGAATGCCAGTTCACATTCGCATTGGTCAAGGCAAAATGACTACTCCCTAACCCGTGTGCTGTGTGTGTCTCCTGCAACACACTGCTCAGCACACAGCACAGTGAGCAGCCATTGTGTTAGGGATACACCTTGAGCATCACGTCAAAAGGACAAACAAAAGAAACAGCCCATTGACGCATGTACACGATTCCCAAATTGCAATTGATCATGCGCTGCAGGGACACAGCGTGCCCGAGAAGGCATTCTGTGTGCACCTGTGGGCATGGAAGGGTGGTTGTATGTGTGTTGGAGCATTGTGTAACTGTGTGTGTCAGTAGGGACATGCACTCAATATATGCATGTGAAATCAATTGTCCTGTACACATCACATGCGAACATTGCCCATGTGTACACCCCAGCATGTCAAACCACAACAATCCACTGACACCTGAAAAGTAAATACAACACAGGAACAGCCATTGACCAGCAGAACACATCATGTACATAGTACCCCACAATGACATTGTCAGAGAGTGCCCAAACACTGTAGCCCAGGCTTACTGTCCAACAACAAAAGGCCCTCCCTCATTTACACATCACCATGACCCTCTGAACAACTGTGTCTGGGGTATGTAGCCTTCTCCCTTTTAGTCTACCTGGCTACAGGATCCCTCTACCCCTTGGTCTTCATGTTCCACCTTGCGTATAAATAGGGTCCAGCCCCCTCAGAGGCCTCCTTGACTGGTAAAAATACCAAATCACAGAGAACTCCAAGGAGCCAAACCCCCAAACCAGGGAAAAAGCCTCTAGGCACGAAAAAACCCTGGAAGAGTCTCCAGTAGATTACTTGAAGTGGGAAAAAAAATCCAGGCACATGTACAAGCAGAATGATAGAACTACCAAGTTCAACAATGGTTCAACAGGATGGGTACCTTTTTCAGGACACAACATACAATGAGGATGCAACAACTGATGAGTAGTGTCACAGCCCCGGTCACCAGGTGCAGGAGTGGCACAAACCAACCACGCCCTCCGTGGTCTGGGCGCCTGCAAGGTAAAACTTACACAGGCCTCCGAGACCCCGGCGGGGAAAGAGGGTAAGGGATCCATTGGTTGGGCAGGCATTGGTATTCAGGATAACCGGAAAGAGGGGCAGGAGAGGGAAGTTGGATTGGCAAGGGAAAGTAGGCAAAATACAAAATACAACTATTGCCAATAACACATACTCAATCAGAGAAATCATGTTCTACATGCCCATTGTACTAAATGAGTCAAATGCAAGACAAAGAGGGATTTATCTCTGGGGTGAGTGCTGGCCTCATGCCTGTGCACTCTCAGGTCCCATAACAGGATCAGTTCAATGCTGCAAAGAGAGCATGAGTTACTAATCTGTGTGTGTTTACAACACACACACAACACCATCCGTGTCCCAAAGAAAGGGACTTCTCCACAAACAAACACTCTTGTCTGCTGCTATGTACGTATACGTTAGCTTGCCCCAGTGATGGTTCATAAACTGTCAATGCAGTAAGGCAGGTGCACGTGGGTGCGCGGCAAATGGAAGACCAATGCGTCAAGAAAAACACATGATAGAATGGTCCCTGGGTGAGCTGCTAAACGCATATAGCGAGGTGCGACTTCAGTACAAGTTGTGTTCTGGCAGCCATGGATTACAATAGGTAGTGCAAGTGGCAATTTGCACATGCAAATGATATGCACTGCAAACGAGTCTGTGCCTCACTGGGTGTCCCTGTGTGCTGTATAAGTTTCTGGCTAGAAACGCTACTGCGCTAATAACTCAGCTTCTATGGAGCAGGGTGGACTGGTGGATATGTGTGATGGCCCCTGCGTGTGCCCCTGACAACTTGTAAAGCTACTTGGCATTTGTTCCTCTAAGCATTTTAGCTGTACTGTACGCTTCTACAACAATATCTGGCCAAGCTCCCCAGCACTGGCGCTACTTAGCATGCATGTGCAAGTGGCCTGGTGGAAGGTTGTCTGCGGTGTGGCCCTTTATGCTGCTCACCTTGCTTGGAGCTCCTGGAAACACGTCTGCTTCTGTCGGACGTCTGAGCACAAGCCCTGTGCTACTGCTTGCGCACACATGCACACGTCTGCACCACCGAACGTGGCCAGGTTTCAGTAGTACTTGGCCCTGTGTCTGCTGGCAAAGGTAGTCTGGAGGCTCATTTTCCTGCAGAAAGGGTATACAAGATATTAATAATGCTGGAAAGTTCGCTGTGTGTGTGTATTCATGCTGGTTGTCGGTTGTCACTGGGCCATGTTAGAGACCTACATCAGAACTCCTCCGACCATCAGTGTGACTTTGACAGGCAAAGGGTGCAGGCTACTGTCTACAGCATGAAGTGCATCAAGCACATATACAGGCAAGAAAATAACATACATCACAATCCACATCAATTAATGGCCACATTTATCATGTACTCACCCAAATTGATTACAGACATGCCTTGGATAAAATCCACTCAATCCCCACTAGGGGTGTTAACACAAGTAGTACAGCAGCAGACAGGCCACAGATATGACGAAAGTCCAAAGCCCTTGTGTAAATGTTTGTTACAGCAAACCATCCTTGCGAGCCCATGGGTAAGGGATGCAGGAGTGGCAGGACCCCAAGCTGCAAACGACAAACTTGAAGGGCCCAGCTGGAACAGACAGTGGATGCTTTCAAAAGCCACAAAGCACCATACTGTCACATGAATGCACAATAGACAAGCAATTTTAAACTATATTAACTAATTAAACTAACTATAAAAAACCTATATTACCTAATTAAACTAACTATCAAAAACCATATTAACTAACTAAACTAACAAGAAAAATCAAAAATGGCCACATACGACCTGGGGGGAAGGCACCCAGGAGGGGGGAGGTACAGGGTGCACCTCAACACCCACATGCAATGATGTTGAGACAAAAAAAAACCTCCATGGGCTCAACGTCTGCACAGCCCGACCTGTGTGGGAGATAACTCGTCATCCTCATCACCCTCTGGCTGAAAAGGTTGACGTGGCACAGCACCCTGACCACGCCTAGGTGCTGCTTGCCCCTCGTCGGCAGAAAGTCTGCAGGACGGGTGAGCCAGGTTATGTGCGGCGATGACACGTAGGTCAGCATGTAGAACCTCGCGTGATACGCATGCTCCCTCTTGCAAGGTAACACGTGTAACACAGAATTCTTCCTGCATGGCCTGGCTGGACAACTGGTACACCTCTCGGCAAGCACGGAGCTCAGCCGAGATGGTATTCTCTAGCTGCTCGAACCTCTCCTCTGTCGCCTCCTCTGGGACATCATGAGCACAGCCAGAGTAGATTTGAGGGATTCATAGTCAACCCTCATGGCCTCCATGCGTGCCTCTGAGTGAGCAGCAATTGCTTGACGCAAATACACCACGTTCCATGCTCTCAGCGATGTTATAAATTGCTGCCCCCTGGTGTTCTGAATTGGAAACCATGGCTTGCTCCCACTCAGTATATCCCAGTGGCGCGCGGCCACCGCATGGCTGGGCTTGACACCTGCGGGGCCCAAGGAGCCGACGTCCTTGTTGAGTTGGCACCGCCCGCGGCTGCAGGACTACATTCCTCCGTTGACGTGATGCCCCAGGCACATCAGCAACTGGAGTGGAGGGTGACCCTGCATCGCGATCCGCCACAGGCAGAGGTCCCACCACCGTCTGGCCCCTCAGTGCAGGTGTCGCAGACAGAGGAGCGTCCACATCAGAATCACTCACCCCTGACGAATAGACCCGATGCACATCCAACTCGACATTGTCGTCAGAGTGATCATCCAAGCTAGACTCATTGCCAGCCCTAGACAAGATGGTCTGGAACACAAGTGGGTTCTCGTGGTATACCACCCCACGAGCTCCACTTGTGCTGGTTTGCTGGTTCGATAGCAACTCTGTGTCAGGCATGACAACAGCATCCTCTGGCTCCATTGCGTCATCATCTGAAAAGTGGAGAAAAGATTAACATTAGTACACATGTCAGAAGAACATAACACACACACATATACATCACATTGACAGCCAACACATGACGCAGACATGTCACACACAAATGAGAACCTGCAATGCATCCAGTGGCCTTGATATGCAAACACATCCCAAAAGCAGAAATGGACGTGTCTAAATAGCAAAGCCTACACAAGTACAAAATGTAGTATGTGAACTCCATCAGACACCACCTCTGTCAGGCACATGTCACAGTCAGAAAAGCCAGATGGCAACTAAGAGATGCAACACACCATAATCATTTCTGAACTGCAAATTGACCACTGCTGCTAGTGATTCCAAACACACAATGACACAGGTGCCATGCCGAGATGGTACAGGTGAGTGCTCGCAATGTCGCACCACACAACGTTGAAGCTGCTTGCATATGTACATGTGAAAACATTCAAAAACACCCATTTCCCCATACACCTGTATTGTGAACATGACCAGCATCCAATACACCAAAGCAAGCAGCTCTAACGCTGCTTGCTTTGATGTATGTGGAAGTGCACACATACACATGTGAAGTATGCTCCACAGTCATTACTACCCGATTGGCAGGCCACATCCAATCAGTGCCCTATGCCAGTTGGTATAGGCCGCACATTGACCAATCAATTCATCTAAACAACCACTAGGGAGGTCCAATACTGAGTACATGTGTCACAGGATTCACCTGTGCCCGTCGCATACATGACAGAGAAGGGATGAAAAACTGGCCATACATGCCAGGTGACTTTGACATTGCATCACTGAGTAGGCATGTAGAAGGGTGTAACACGGCTCAGAAATGGGTTGATGCAGTGCAGAACATGTGTATGTTACCCACTATCTACATGAACAAGTACATTATGATGTCTATCAATAAACGTGAAGGAAGTGCAAGGGCAAGTTCAGGCATCACGTGCAATGCGCATGCAATGGGTTGCATGGCTACAAGCAAACCCCCCACCCCTCCTACGTGAAAACGCAGGGAGGCATAGCATGGCAGCGAAAGGGTGACCAGAGACCTGTGTACTGGCAGACATTGTTGACTAGCGTCAATTGCATCATCTGAGTCAACTGACAACACAGTAGATGATGATGGGACAGTAAGCAGGACACATGAGGAACCCTCAGTAGTACACCCACGTGTGCAGAAGCCACTACACCAGTTGAACAGAGTCAGTTGGCCTGAAACAGGGGGAGGCCTGTGCCCCACACAGACTGTGACACCCTATACCTGTGTGTGATGCTGGACTGAGCCAGAGTGGGCATGGAATGGATGATCACATGCCATGAAATGTAGGTCATTCTGAACACGTACTACAATGATCATCCTGTCAAGGACACATAGGGGCATCCATGGAATGCACATGGAGCATGAATGGGCACTCATGTCCCTGCGGAGCATCTGCCATCTGCACAGTCCAAGTGAGACACCCTGCATCAAGGACAGAGGATATACCCCACTGTATGTGTCTGGCAGGTTGGCTGGTGGAAGTTTGCATGTACACAGGAGCCTTGAACAGGCCATTGCAGTATGCCACATGATGCACACCAGTGCCATGGTGTAATTGGGTGCAGGGGAGTGGAGGGGCAAAGCAGCATGCCTACGTGGAGTACCCGCATGCAGGCAGAAGACACATGCACATCAGTCATGCAATGACATAGTCCCAGTGCTGAGAGGAAAGACACCCCAGGCTACATGCAGAAGGGCCAGTGAGCTGGAACATGGACCGGAGGGGCAGCCGGGTGAGTAGCATGTGAGTAGGGTGCAAGTGTGGCGATGAGGACAGTCCCCGTTTGCTCTACATTTCCAGCATCCTGCACAGCAGGCACGCATCAGTGAAGCATTACATGACTTGCACATGAGAACCATGTACACATGATATGTAGTGGCAGTCAAGCACAACACATCACACAAGCAAACCACACATGTCCTCGACAAACAAGCAACAACACTCACTGGACGGGACATCAAAGTCCAGCATCTCTCCCACTCCTCCGACCATTCCCGCTAGTATGAACTCTGCAGCGACTGACTCGTGCGAAGTGAGGTCTTCCTCCTCAGGTGGTGGCCCACTGCCAGTCACCAGAGTCATGTTGTAATTAGAGGCTCACTTCACTATAGTACTGCGTTTGAGGTCATCCCAATGCTTTTTGCACTCTTGAGCTGTGTGCACCTCATGGCCGAATGCACTCACACGATCCGCAATTTGCTTCCAGTGGGACATACGATGGGCAGCCGTATTTTGACAATTCAGCCCCACTAGCATATCACGGTTGTGGATCCGCACGTAGTCCACAAGGAAGTCCAATTCCTGCACGCAGAAAGGCTTCTTCCTTGACGTGCCGGAGGCCGGAACTGTATCTGGGGTCCAAGCCTCTACTGCAGGTGCAACCTTCCTCCTCTTGGACAGTGGTCCGGACCCTGGCTGGCAAATGCCGCCCTGATCAGTATGGGCTGTGGCGCTGGTGGGTTGAACCGAGGGAGTGGCAGGTGGAACGAGAACGGAAGCCCTGACTTGCATCAGTGGCTGCTGGGTGCCCTGGAATGGACCCTGCGCAGCAACATCCGCTGTGCCAGGGTCATTGACTGGGCCTGATACACACATGTCCTGGATGGTAGACTCACAACCGGGGTGGTGTCGGATGCATCTGCCCATGCACTTGCCAATACCCGGCTGGTCGGGACACCAGATGACATTGCTGCCCAGGGACACGTGCCTCAGTCAGGGCAGCCCTGCGTGCACCTTCGGTGTGCCTCCTGACCTCCTGTAAAATGTCCAGGGACTCTTCAGGTGCCGACGCAGTCTGCGCTGGAAGACCCTGAGCCTGGGTGGTGGTGTCCACAGCTACACCTGCAGCTACCACTCCCCTTTGGCCCATGGCAATCGATGAAACGGACTGCCACATGGGCGCCAGTGCAAGATGCAAGAACTGCATCTCCCGGTGCCGCAGGGGGTGGTGGCATGACTGCACCAACAGGTGGCACAACATTGTGCCGAAGTGGTGCACCCCTGCCTTTTCCCCCTCTGCAGCCACCCTGGACACCCTGGAGTCCCCCTACTCCCTGGTCACCCCGGCCACGCCCGCCACGTGGAGTATGCCCAGCTGAGGCACCCCTCACCTTTCGTGGCCTCCCAACCATGGCACAAATGTAGTAGTGCTGGCACAGATGTAGTAGTGCCGGCACAGATGTAGTAGTGCCAATGGGAGGTATGTTAACAGCACCCCTGCACCTACAAGGCTGTATGTGACCCCGGTGATAAAGTGACGGGTCACACAATGCTCAGGTGCCCCAAAACGCCAATAAAACCGTGCACGCATCCCCAGTAGCCCACGTGTGTGGAATTAACCTCCCGCAGTACGTGGTGGCACCCAGGGACACGAAAAACATGTATGTGTGGGACATGCAGGCTACTATGACCTCAAAAATGGCTATGCGATACACAGGGGCACCCGCAGTGGGAAAAATAGCATGCGTGACTCACTGTCAGACTAGCATGATAAGGAAAAACACGCGTAGCCAATACCCCCGCCAAAATAAGAGATACGCCCTTGATCCGCTGTAAAGTTGTGATGGCACGCAAAAACAACACGAAGTAGCAACACACACGTCGGTCTCCACGAAAGGCACATACAGCAAACTGCTGGCCCCGCACACCTTTAACCCGTGCTGAGGGAAATGCCTGTGTGCATCACTTCTCTTACGCGCTTAGGTCCTTACCTCGGATTACACGTATTAACACGCGTACATGATTTTTTTGCACGTGCGGATGCACCCGTGCTGAGGGAAACACCTGTGCGTATCACGTCACATACGCGCTTACATGCTAAGGGCCTTTCCTCTAATTACATGCTGACGTGCACTTTTTTCACGTGCCAAATCACTCCGTATCAAGCTGGCCACGCAACAACACACGGAAGACCACTCTCCTGCACAGAAGGCCATTTTCCTGCCACCCAGAGCCCCATGCATGCTCCCACCTGCCATCTGCTGCTGCCTGCCTGCCTACTGGCCATGTGCCCTGCTATTTGGTGCCTGCACGTCAGCCATCTGCAGGGGTCCAGTTGCTGTGACCACCCCTGCTGGAACAGAAGACTCCCAACTGGTATTCCACAACTCCACAGCCCAGCCCCAGGAGCCAGTTGCCCACCCACACCTGCTTCGGCGGTTGCCATGTCTGACACAACACCATCTGGCACTAGTGGCAAACCTCCAGCAGAGAGGCAGAGGGCTGCCAGCTTCAGTGCTAATGAAGTAGGCATCCTGGTGGAGCAAGTCCTGGGGCATTATATTGCCCTCTTTGGAAGTTCACATGCCGACAATGAAGGATGGAAGAGGATCTGGAAGAACATCGTGGCTGCCATCAACGTGGAGGGGGTGGCAGGCCGCGACATGCAACACGTCCGGAAGCACTGGGAGGACTTCAGGTCCAGGACCCTCAGCAAGGCCTGGCGCCTCTTGAAGGCAACGGATGCTGAGGGGTGCCGGGTCCACCTTACCGACAACCAGATGAGGGTCCTGGAACGTATACGCCCAGCGCTCCACCTCCAGGTCCTTGAGAGGCAGACCCATCCGGAGTTGAGCGGTAAGTGTACATGCGTACTGATTGGATGCTGTGCATGTTGAGGTGTGCCAGGAGTGTGCAGGTTGGACACATGTCTTGAAAGGCCCATGTATGGATGTGTATGTACAGGGACATGAGCCTGCTGCATGTGAGTACAGTCATGTGTGAGGCACATCAATGGTGTATGTGTTCAAATGCATGGTGCCCAAATGCATGTGTGGGTGCACACATGTTTAGAAATCTCTGTATGCCCTGTGGCATGGTTGTGGTGTGACACATGGATGCTGGTTCCACCTTCATGTATGTGCACAATGTACAGGTGCATGTGTGTGTATTTGACATGTGTGCCACTGTGATACACCATGGATGCATGTGACACCAACATGTAGGAGGCTGATTGGCAGAAGTGACATGGATGCAGATGATTTCACTGCGACAGGTGGCGGAGATGTACAGATGCATGTATGTCTGGTGGCGTGTGTGCATGTGTTTGGCACTCACCGTGTTGCATGTGAGGTCAGGCTAACCTTCGGATGCTCATCCTGCTGTATGTGTATGGATGATGCTGCCTGCTGCAACATTCCTGTGAATGTGCGCATATGTGTGGGTTCAAATAATGTGTGTTGGGGAGTGTGATGCCATGTGTGAATTTTGACACTGCCACTCATGTGCAACTCTCATGTGTGTATCAGACCATTGTACAGTGCCCTGATGTCTGTGTTCTGTCTCTCCCTGTCTGCAGCGTCAACTGATGAAGAGGGTGGAGACAGTAGTGTGGAGCACAGCAGCAGGGAGACGCAAGGCCCAGCTACCCTCCCATGTTGTCATCTCATCGGGGAGTGAGGAGTCTGGTGCCGTGTCCATGGCCGCAGCTGCCGAGGGTAGGTCCAAGAGGCGGAAGTCGGAGGTGGACTCCTCGGCAGCAGAAGGGGCATCTGAGACCCCACAGGGGCCTATAGAGGAAGATGGCACAGAGTCATCCAGGCCGGTGGGGGGTTTGGTTGAGGAGGAGGCCATGGAAGGGCCACACACGGGGTCTGGAGGGGGGGATTCCACTGGTGCTAGTGGTGCAGTCCAGGGGCAGGGACGGGAGGCAGCACAGGCTGCCGCGGAGGTGCCTGTGTGTAATCCTACCCCGATCCTGTGACTGCATCATCCCGCACCAGCAGGGATGCCTTTGTCCAGACCCGTTTTCAGGGAAGGGATGCGCAAACAACAACTGGCCTTCCTCTCCCTGCGGACGTGGCAATCCGGAACCGTGTTGAGCCTGTCCTGGCTAAGGGTGGTGTTGCGTCAACTTGGCATCCGGGATGACATGCAGGGTTCTCCTCAGGACAATGCACTTTATTTCAGATGCCTCGTTGACCGCGTTGATTGGCTAGGAGAGATCACCAGTGCTGGGTTCCTCCGTGTGCTGGACCTTCTAGTGACCCCCTCCTCAACTGTACCCCCTATGCGCCAGTCGTCCTCCGTGCCATCTTCCGGCCCAAGTATCACCTGGGCACCCTGCCGAGCTGCCTCTGACCCAGCGGCAAGGCTGGTGGAGGACACATCCCTGCCACAGTCGGGAGTCGGAGGTCCAGCAGGGGTGGCCACCCCAACAACTGGACCCCAGCAGGAGGAGGACGTGCAGGCATCAACAGGCAGGGCACATACACGGCAGCAGCAGGCTCAAGGTGGAAGCGATGATGGCTCGGGCCATGAACATCAGAGGGGCAGGCATCGGTCGGAGGGCAGGAGGACCCTGGATTGGGAGTGTCTTCCGTGTGGCAGCGGTTGGGCCAGCAAATAGATGCAGTGCGGCAGTGGGCGGAAGAGGCATGGCTCACTATGGTCAGGGCGGAGAACTCCATGCGCAGGGCGCTGAGGCGGGCTGAGTGCCTCGAGGAAATTCGCAGGGAGTTGGAGGTGGACATGGCATTATCCCTGCGAGACCTCTGGGCCAGGGAACAGGCACGCCGCCTGGACATATAACAGGAGTTCGATGATGCCCTGGCCCGGGAAATCAACAAGTGAGCCATAGGGCTTGCCCGCCGCCATTGTATATAGTACATTAGTGTTAGGTTTCCTTTCTATTTTTCTTTCATTTGGGGCGCATGGACTATGCCCCACCTTTTTGTATGTAGTTATTTATTAGGTAGGGTTTTTTGTAGGTTTCCTTTGGATTGTTGGGCTCATGGACCCTGGATTTTACATTGTATATAGTTCAAGACTGGATTTGACTACATTGAATTTATTTCCCCATGGAGCAATGGTTTTCTTTTTTTTAACTTTTGGATTTGGTTTGATGGACAAACCCTTTGGAGCCATTTTCATTTGGATTTATTTGGATTCAGCATTCATATATTTTTCATTCATTTTGGACATCCAGCCTTTTGTTTATTATTTTTTGTCTTTTGTGATTTTCTTTCATTCCGTTGATTTGTTGAATGTGGGTTTTCTCATTTACTTGCCCCCATTGTTTGTGTCTGATGGACATGTATTGATGTGCATACTTGTCATTGTTAATGTGGAGTGGATGGAATACTTGGTTGGGTGTTTGGACTGGGGTGGCGTGGGGTGTGATTTGGGTGGCCATAAGGGCCATGATTGTGGATTGTGATGACATATTGGGAGGGCATGAGTCGGGGCCTGCTGGCAGGTGCCCGTCACTGCTGGGTGGGTGGGGGTGCAGGGGGACATGAGTTGGGGCCTGCTGGCAGGTGCCCGTCACTGCTGGGTGGGTGGTGGTAAAGGGGGACATGAGTCGGGGCCTGCTGGCAGGTGCCCATCACTGCTGGGTGGGTGGGGGTGCAGGGGGACATGAGTCGGGGCCTGCTGGCAGGTGCCTGTCACTGCTGGGTGGGTGGGGGTGCAGGGGGTTAGGAGTCGGGGTCTGCTGGCAGGTGCCCGTCCCTGATGGGTGGGTGGGGGCGCAGGGGGACATGAGTCGGGGCCTGCTGGCAGGTGCCCATCACTGGGGGTGGATGGTGGTGCAGGGGGACATGAGTCGGGGCCTGCTGGCAGGTGCCCGTCACTGCTGGGTGGGTGGGGGTGCAAGGGGCCATGAGTCGGGGCCTGCTGGTAGGTGCCCGTCACTGCTGGGTGGGTGGGGGTGCAGGGGGACATGAGTCAGGGCCTGCTGGCAGGTGCCCATCACTGGGGGTAGTGGATGGGTGGGGGACATGAGTCAGGGCTCACAAGTGTGCTCACAATTGCATGGTGCCATGTGGGCAGCCTGCCGGGCATTGTGATGGTTATAGGGGGGCCTGCAGGTCAAGGGGAGGGGGGAAACCGCACACCCAGGAGGGCCCACGATGCCAATTTCTATGTGAAACTCCCAGCGTACCCCCCAAATACACGTACCCCGCTCTCGCATGGAGTATCGCATGTGAAACTCCCTGCATACCCCTGAAATACACATATCATGCTTGCACAGGGCCTATCGCATGTGAAACTCCCCGCATACCCCCCAAACACACGTATCCCACTTGCACAGGGCCTATCGTGCGTGAAACTCCCTGCGTACCCCCCAAATACACGTACCCCACTCTCGTATGGAGTATTGCATGTGAAACTTCCCCCGCATCCCTGAAATACACGTACCACGCTCGTACAGGGTATATCGTGTGTGAAACTCCCTGCGTACCCCCCAAATACACGTACCCCGCTCGCACAGGCCCTATCGGGTGTGAAACTCCCTGCGTACCCCCCAAATACACGTATCCCGCTCGCACAGGGCCTATCGCGTGTGAAACGCCCCACGCACCCCCCAAATACACGTACCCCACTCGCACAGGCCCTATCGCATGTGAAACTCCCTGCGTACCCCCAAATACACGTACCCTGCTCGCACAGGGCCTATTGCGTGTGAAACTTCCAGCGCACCCCCAAAATTCACGCAGGTTGCCCATTTACCGTCCCCATGCCCCACAGGCAGCCCATCCTCCCAGGCCATGCCCCACAGGGAGCCCACACCAAAGGGGGGACTTTTTCCAATTTACCGGGCGAGAGCGGGGTACGTGTATTCTGAGGGTTGCACAGGGAGTTTTACACAAGTTTTTGCTAGCGCGAGAGGGGTACGTGTATTCTGAGGGGTGCGCGGGCAGTTTTACATGCTTTTTCGCTAACACGAGCGGGGTACGTGTACTCTGGGGCATGCGTGGGGAGTTTTACACGCGTTTTCGCTGGCGCATGCGGGGTACGTGTATTCCGAGGGGTGTGTGGAGAGTTTTACATGCGTTTTTGCTGGCACGAGCAGGGTACATGTATTCTGGGGCATGCGCAGGCAGTTTTACATGCGTTTTCATGGTTGGGGGCTGTATGCTGGTCCACTGGCCTTTGTGCCAGCTACTGGATTTGTACAATTTCTTAGGCGCATGGGGCGGAGTTGGGGGGGCGTAACTGGCACTGCTGCAGGGTCGCTGCGCCACTCTGCGCCACGGCTGCTTATGGATGTTTTAATCCATGAATATGCTGTGCGCCTAAATGTGGTTTGGCACACACAGCTGGCGCAGACTGCCACACGCGCACTCTGTGCGCCAGCCACGTGCGCCACTTGTGTGCCGATTTCTATGAATTACCCCCTTAGACAACATCCCATAGAGAGTGGTCACACCTCTCCGGCTATACTCCTGCTGGCTGACCGGCCCACAGGGGGTCTGGAGAGATGTCCCTCCACAAAGTCCCTCAGAGGCCTCTAAGCTGCAGGCAGGCCACTTTGCCTCATTTAGAGCCGACAACCTCAGTCCTACTGGTCTCTACCTTTTATTATGTCAAGTCTCTCCTCTGGCATTTCCCATAGGAACTAATCATGCTCACCTTTCACTTATCCTCACCATTCTTTCCCTCCAAAACACAAACATAGTGCACCTTAGTGTTACATGTAATCAAGAAGGCTTACAAGCATTGTTTAATTCCATTCCCTTTTTCAATCTGCACTGTATTTCACTCTGAGTTTTACATTGCTTTAAAATGAGTAACCAACGTATTCATCTGGAGCCAAATAGCAAAAGAGATTATTTCGCCGGAGCCAAATACATATTTTTCAGATGGAATTCGGTCGAATATTTACTTGAAGCCGAAGTTCAGTACACCCCTGGTGACGTTGAGTCTTGTATTGGATGGAATTAATGACTGAAAAATGGTTTACTTTACCATGCATGGACAGCTTAAGCTGTAGGAATCCGTAAGCGATATATAAATCACTAAGAGCGATACAGTGCACTGTTTTACAACATGTAAACTATACTCCAAATAGCTGTTAGCACGTATCAACCTAAGCATAAATCACATCTCAGCTACAGCAAGTGCCTTGAAGCTTTGGACAGGCAATTTACGCCGTAAGAGTGAGCAACTGACTAGATTAGATCTGGAAAGTAGTTACCTATGTGACCTCTTGCCCAATGGTGTATTTGTGTCTCAATATTCCCTTAATGAAAATGTTGGGAGCAGTCAATCTTTATTATTAGACTTTTATCATGTGCATGGTGCTACGTGAGCTAATTTACCAGGATATCCTGATGAGCCTCCCCCATTCAACTGTGTTACAATACGTTGTGATCTGGATGTCGCTATTTAGTTTCCGCTATATAGCTCATGGTTCAAGAAGCCACTCCCTTGAGTAGTCCAACAGCTCAGCTAAAGTAGCATAGAGACTTTGACACTGACAATGTTTTTCTTTACTTCTTATTCTAAGAAAGTCTCTTTAAAATAGATGCACAAATAAATCTGATTTAAACTGGCTACTAGACGTTCTTCCACTGACCAAAATTCTAGCCGTGATGTGGTTATGCCCCTGCTAATACCATGCATATGTTCTGGAAATGCCCAATGATGTGCACATTGTGGTCGGCTCTGTCAATGCCTATTAAACCGAATTACTGGTCTTTCTTTGCACTCCGATAACTTCTCCATCTGGGGAGCTCTCCACAACACCCTAAAGACTAGTCTCCATTTTCATGACTTGCTTTATTAATAGCAAAGTTCTGTATTTAATTGACCTGGAAAGGAAATGGTTCTTTATCTTTATCGTTTTGGTTACGAGAACCGACCTGGGTAAGTGGAAGCAAAACATTATTTTGGTTAAAGACTTTTATCTGCATAAGAAAAACCCCTCACTATCCCCATTTCCAAGAGGTGTTTCTCTGCCTCAAACTAAAACTAAAGGAATTGTGAGAATGTCCGTCAAATCAAAGTTCCACCTTCCTATTTCAAATCCTACTCTAACCCTCACCTTTAACTAAAAGATAAACAAACAAAAAATTCATTGTGCAAGGAGAATGGCTCCCTTCTTATGCTTCTCGGGTTATGACTAAAATAATGTAGTCTTACAACAAAAATACCAGGGGGAATGACTGCTTTCCCCTGGCTTGTGGGTTTCACCCAGTCTTTATATAATGTCACACCCAGGAGAATGGCTCCCTTCTCCTGATGTGTTTTTGTAAGATTTCCAGTAAGCCAGAGGGATGCCTCTCTTCCCCTGGAGTCTCCAGCCCACCTCTCAGTTCAGGACAAAGAGAATGCCTCCCATACTTGATATGACTTGGCCCAGTTCTCCACAAGGCCAGGAGCAATGATTCCCTTCCCTTGGCATCTTTAATACAACTCCTGGTTTGATACCAGGAGAATGACTTCCTTCTTCTGGTATTGCTTGGTATAGTTCAGCACAAGGCATGAGTGAATGACTCCCTTCCCCTGGTATCTTTTCAATCTATTCAAAAGAGATTCAGTTTTCTCATCAGGAGGTAAATGGCAGACGGTAAATGGCAGTGGTGAGCCACACAAAACAAAGCTGCATAATGTATTCAGTCATTATAGTCGAGGGGGAGAGGGCTGCAAGAGGGACGTCATTTCACCATAATGCCTGGGGTAACGGACGTGATATCACATGACCCTTGATCTCTGATGACATCACAGGAAGTCATGTCATTTGATCCCACCCAGATGCGACATCATGGGAAGCGATAGTACATAACCTTTCACCCCTTTAATGAGTCTAGTCTTGGTTGTATACAATTCCAGAAAGACAAAGGGCCTCATTACACAGAAGGCGGTAATGGTTAACGTCCACCGTTAATGGTAACGGTGACCGTTAACCATTACCGCCTTACTACGAGGTCCCTTAGAGGGTTGGTGCTTTAACGCCTGCTTTTTGCAGGCGTTAAAAACCAACCCGCTAAGGGACCTTGGTGCTAATTACGGCACCGCAAAATTGCGGTGCCGTAATTAGCTCCTTCCCCATTCACATTATGCCCTATGGGGCAAAAATGGGAATGGGGAAGGGCAATGGTGGAAGGGGGAATTACCGCCCCACCAACCTTGGAATAGGGCGGTAATTCCCCTTTCCACCAAGGCGGTGCCGGTAATTTTTCCGGCATGGTCCAGGGTGCTAATAGCACCCTGGATTACCGCCTTCCGTGTAATGAGGCCCAAAGTGTTTGTTATTCCAATTCTTTCTTATTTAGGGTCACTGCTCTTTTTTAAGGGGCCCCCACATAAATTCCAGCCACTCCAGAAACAATGATCCACATGGCAATGGCCATAGTCTAGGAGCTTCAATGTAAAAAGAAGAAAAAAAAATGTGTTTACATTTTATTTAGGGGTAGCAAGGGAAACCACAGGGGTAGCAAGGGAAATATCAGAGGTCCCAGTTGCGACCTCTGGTGACCCCCAAATGACATCCCTGTGTTATCTGCCCACACATGAGTTAATACAATGATGATAATATCTGTTGCAAGCCTAATCCCAAGGGCCGGCACACCATTATAATACAGAAAAATCCCAAAATAGGTTAGAAACAAAATTGGTTGGGCATGTGGAGAAGGTAACCAGAGCCCTGCAGCGAACATTATCATGTCCTGGTAGAATGTTGGCTAATGAAGAGCTTTGAGGAGGAATGTTGGGAGAGAAAGGATAACTCTCGGAACAGTTGTCGGGCCCTCTGCTAGCCCACTGTTCGCATTGTGAGGCCAACATTCTGATATTATAATTCAAAAATAAACACCGGGGTTGGCAGGCATTACCAAGCAACATGGGACCCTGAGCCATAACCTGACCAGTAATACCAGCCCACAAAGGGGTTTAAGGCTATTAGCACCCCAGCATCGATGAGAAATCGCACAGTGAAAGTTTTTCATTTTAAAAAAATGCTACAATTCAAGATGGCCATCGTGAACGAAGGGCACTTGTTATAGTCTCTTGTTTCTTTCTATCATGACCATTTCGGGATTGAGGATGAGGCCAGAGGAGTGCATGGGAAGTATGTTCATGGGTTGGGGGATATGTGATTGGTGGATAGGGTTGAGGGTGGAAGAAGAGAGGAGTACTGGAGGCTAGATCACTGAGAAGTGAAGATGGAGGCATATGACTATGCAGGGGGCTCAGACTGCACACAATACCATGAGGTAAATTTCACATTCCGAGCTCCCTGAATGTGTGGCAGATCCCATGGCATCACGCCTCGGATGGTAATTTCACTTTATAGACCCAATCCGAGACCTATACCGGGTTTTACAGGCCCTGAGGATCGAGTTACAGGGCCTAGCACATCAAGCAAATTAAACAAGGTGCACAGGCCTATGCCCAGTGCAGCGTGAGTGTGGAGATTATAATGCTGTAATAATAAACCGCATCACTCTTGGTAGTATATAGCATGTTCCTCATTACGTAGCTCGATATGTAACAAATTGGACCATTAGATCGGGGATGGCAACATGCTACTGACTATTTTCTCATAATAATTTTATTTAATTGGTTACGAAAACAAACTAGGTTTTTCTCAAACATATGTTGAATTAAATGCTCTAATTAAATTACTCCATCGCTCACACGCACTCATCCATTCATACATAGAAGCTATTTATCCATATTAATACATGGTTTCATAATATATATAAACATCTAGCATACATTTTTTACAAAGTGTTTCTAACACCCTTTTCCAGTACAAGTGTGTCTTTATGTGCAAACTGCAGCCTTTGACTTGGTGGACCATGCAGTCTTATGCAAACACTTAGCATCGGCTGCCCACTTTTTGAGTGAAGCCATAGCCTGGTCTTCAGTCATTCTTAGACAACAGAACTATGCAAGTCTTCTCTACTTCGGCATCAGAAGACCAAATCCAGACAACATATGGCGTCCCACGAGGCTCTTGTGTCTCGCCAACTATGTATAATATATTTACCAAGCCCCTATTTGACAAATTGGACAGACTAGGTGTCACCTACACCAATTACGCAGATGACACCCAGATCCTCATTCCCCTATCGGCAATTTCATCACTGATACAGCCTAGGTAAATGAAATATACATCCTCATTCAGGCATGGATGGCAAACCATGACCTCTGCCTGAATGACGATAAGACAGAGATCCGGATTCTTGGCTCCGCCACCAATCTAAAAAAACTTGACACTAATTACGCTGCCTTCAACATCGATGGCAACATAATTACAGTAGCCAAAGAAGTCAAGACGCTAGGCTTCTACCTTGACTCTACCTTAACATTGAGAAAACAGGTAAACTCCTTGGCTTCATCCACCGCCTATACCTGTAAACTTATTAGATCATGTAGGCCATTCCTAACACAAGCTTGTTGTATTATCTTAGCTAATGCCCTAACATTATCTAAACTTGACTATTGCAACACCCTATATCTAGAAGCCAATAAATACATCACAAATAAAATCCAGACACTGCAAAACTATGCCCTTACAACGGCCTTGAACTTACCGACCAGAGAACATGTATCCAATACAAGAAGAGACCATCACTGGCTTAAAATTATCAATAGGATCCTCCTCAAAACAGTCTCATTAACCTTCAAATGTCTAAACAACACAGCCCCACCCTATCTCATGGAAAGAATAGTCAGAAGAACATCAACCTCTAGAGCGGCTAGCTCCCATTGCTTACAAATACCTAGATTCAGGTTAAAAAAAACAGGTGGTAACAGTTTTCTGGTTAAAGCTGTCCAGCATTGGAATGCACTCCCACTTGATCTTAGAACAGATCAATCCTACTAAAGCTTCAGACGCAACACCTTTAACTGGTTACGATCCAACGACCATTATGACTAACCTACTTGCACCAGCCTCGGAACTTGATTTCGCTGGTACCGCTGTACCTAGCTCCTCTTTGTATTATTTTCTGACTCTGTAATTATGTAATTTCACAATGTATGTATGTACCCTACCTTACCTGTCTTTTATTATGTAACTAAGCTATAAGTATCCTTTGTATTCTGTTGCGCCCAGTTACCTAAGGGTTCGGTGCGCCCTACAAATTAACAAACAAACAAACAAACAGACGATGTTGAAGTCGACACGTGTTTCAGTCGGTTATGTTGGACTTTAAATCTGTAGCCTTGTATTGGCTCAACCTTCATCAGAACGGAAGCTATATGCAAATTATGCATTGCTTCAGGATAGATGGAGTCAGAGACATCATCTAAAAAATAAAACAATTAAAACCTATTATCATAAAACTAATTCATTGCCATCCTCAGTTATTTAATAAACACCATAAATGTGTATGTGTAACTTTCTTCATTACTACACAGCATTGTACTCACCTCCAATGAAAATCTTGGAGGTAGTACAACAATTCTGGGCGTTGTTCCAAAAAAACTCAGCCGGTTCAATATCTTCTGAACTGAACCTGAAAGAGAAGAAACCGGAGAATGAAAAAAGCATTCCCCTATATTCCCAATTTAGATTGCAGTGCCTCTGTTACAGCCTCCTAGTTTAGGGATGGAAAAAGCTAATGTACTCACTACTTTATACAGCAGTAGCTAATTGTGACGCAATCTTCCTGTTTAATTGCTCAGTGAATTGTTGAGGTTTGTTACTGGCCATCAGTAGAATAATAGAGCCTCAGTTTCCTCTTGCTCATCATCGTAACATATAGGGAACACAAATAAAGGCACCTCGATGTCACTAGTGATCTATATAAAAGGTGCCACCTGCCAGATGCCATATCTAATTATATTTCTTCTACCCGATTAGAGGTAAACCTGGCACTAATATTTAATAAGCGGGCTGTACTCACTGTTTAGCACACCATTGAGCATCTTCTAGTAGAAGTTTCTAGTATAAGTCTGAAAGTCTTATAGTCTCATCTGTCACAAGTAATCCCAGTTTTTAGCTGCAGCACCGGGGCTGTAAATTCCCTTGCACACGGGGTGCTGCGGTATGGGAGACAAAAGGAAAAGAAAGCACAGATGTCACTGTTGCCTCTTATGTGTATTCCTGGAACACCCATGAGTTCATGGAACCCCACTCAATTTTCCAAAGCTTATGCTTGTTTTACGTTAACTCACACCGGACCAGTCTAACATGCTTTCACTATATTTATATTTTCCTCGGTCCATGTGTTCACCAACTGCCACTTTCTTATATTATGTAGCCGAATGGCGTTAGACTCAAACTAGTTGCTTTAAAATAACTGCTTTAAAGCAACAGCACTAGCGTGTGAAAAAATTGAACGCTTACCGTTGTATAGTCTCCGACATGTAGATCAAAATGCAGGCATTTCAAGATCCACCTATCCTGGTAAGCATAATGTTTGTAGAGAGAAACAAGGAAGAGTTTTCCACTCTTGGGGGCTAAGGGATGGTGTTCCACTGTTTTGCAGCAAGGAGAGGGACGTTTGCCCCTTTTGCTCTGGTTCATTCGAATTTGGGTTGGATCAGCCTGTGGGTGTAGGGTGTTCTAGTAGGACTACCAGTTTGATGGGGAACAATTTTCTGAGCTAGGTATGGTGGGGCCACTTTAGATATGCACCTGTGGGTGATGGTGAGTGTTTTGGAGAGCATTCTTTGTCACATCGGAAGCCAGTGTACCTCTCTAGATCTTAGAGAAACAAAAATGTCGAAGGGTAAATATGAATGCCCAAGTGCATCAATAAACCTGTGAAAGGCTATCCAAAGCCATACAAGGGTGAGAACAGAAACTGTGTGCCAAAGGATCACACTGTTCCACAGCTGTAAAGGTGTCCCATAAAGATATCCATTCTGCCATCTTTACAGAAGCTGCTCAGTGCTAAGCAGGCAAATGGCAACCCAGCTGGGTGTAACATGTGTCTTTGATGACATTCTGCCACACGCTCAATAATGCCAGGACAATCAACTGCAAAGTATGTCACACAAAGTGAACCTGTAGGCCCATTTATCAACAGACGTCTCATAGCATATCTCTCAATGTTTTATATGAGAAAATACACTTTTATAGCAAAAACTCATCATCATTGACGTCATACTACGTGGCAAACTAAGAAAACTTATCTGGGATAAGTTATTTGGTCCCCCTATGGGGGATAGGATTATGATTGGGTCTCTATAGTCAGGTGGACAACTATGCCCATCCCTAGTGCAAGTCATCTTCATTGTCATCAAATACACAACATTTCATTGGCTCTAAAACTATAGGGATCTTTGCTACATGGCCCTCTATAATTGGTTGGCATGCTTGTACCCTTCTGGAATATTCCACTCGGTAACAGCACCCAAGCTGGTACCCCAGGTGCTTGTGGGTGGACTTCACCATGCCTCCCCACCCAATTAACCCATCATCACTCCTGCTGTCTGCCATTTGAATTGTCTTTGAACTTGGCCTTGTAAAGTATCACTGGGTCTGATAATAGAAGGGAGTGTGAGCACATTCTTATCTTCAGTCTCGATGTAGCTTGCCCAAAGTCTATTTCCATCTACCCCATGTGACAGGAGACCGTGTTTTAGCTCCTTCTTCTCATTTAATACTATTAAAAGAATACAACTTGGCGCTCATTGTGTTTCCATTGCACTTCAACAGGAGCTTGCCTTGCTTCTCACGTTCATTCTATCTTCTCGAATAGATAAGCAGTTTCTTGGCTGCCTCAACGCTTGACACTGGGCCAGACAAGCCTTCTCTATTCTTCCTCCATCTACAGCCATTTTTCTCTGCTGCACCACACTTTCAGCCTTTTTGCTACTGAGGTCCTGGTGTGCTAAAACGCGACATGGAACATCCAGATTCTACACACAAATATATATTGGATGCGCTGCCTGCAGTCTGTTCACTGCGTATAGCCAGCCTTCATGGATACTGTAGTAAAGCAATGTCCATACTTGGGTTAGGTTGCTTATAAGAAAGTTTACTTCCAGTTCTTCAGTTACATGTCACAGGACATAAAGACATAAGATATGATCACCGGCACCCATCCCCCAGGGAGGGAGGGACCAACTGACCCATAAACAGAACACTCAGCACAGCCTTCTCTCACTCATACATCAACATTCCACTTGGTACTTGCATGACATCACAGTACCAAGTGGCTAGCTCATCTGGCTCAGGCAGTGCCTGAAGAGTGTGACATAACACATCTCCCTCCTTACCGAAACGTCTACACAAACAATAAGCACTTTACATATAGGCAAGTCACATCACCATCCACCATACAGCTTCACAAGAAATCCCACAGCTATGCAATTCCAAACTTCACCTACATATCCAGGTCACCCTCAATACAAACACAAATCACCTTCTGTCTATCCCTGCCACGGATAAACTCTAGACTCTCACCCTAGACACATGCCAGCCTATACACCAGGCTAAAGCTACCCTACAAACCAAACACTCACTAACATAACATATATCTTTCCGCCCGCCCCTGCCACAGGCGAGCCTCCAGGCTGCCACCCTGAAGCATGGCTTGTGATCCTGGCGCAATACTAGACATCCAGGAAAACAACAGAATCACCATACCTAGAGAATTCATAAAACCGCTAACCACTGCTGAAATATCACCACTATGCCTACATCACAAATATACAAACAAATACAACAAAAGGACTAGGCCAGAAGAGCCCAATTCAACCACACCAAGATAAACAGATCCTACAACAACTCGAAGATACTGGCCAGGTATCTCCAAGACCACCAACAAAACAGTGGGTTGGACTAAAGGCTCAACTCAATGGCAGCACTAACGAGTCCCATAATCCTGACCTTGGGGTACCTTGGCCTGGATTTACATATAACACAAAAAGAAAACAACTACAAGGCAACTCTTCATCTTGGACAACATATTTCCGTTTAGCCAATGTTACCACCAGAGGGCGTCCCCAACCAGTACAACAGCTAATTCTAAGATGACCACTACCACATCTTCATCCAACAAAACCACCTGTCCATTTCAGATAAGAGTTGACTTCTTCTAACAGTGCACTACTACCATTCCTAAGATCTTCCTAAAATCACCCGACCACAACTCCCACTCACCTTAGTGCACTTCTCCACTTACTCACTCCTGCACCTGAAAGGGCGCTACCCCCAGGATTTACCTCACACGTCCCCATAACCAAAAGAGGACTTTACTCACCATGCTTAAGTAAACAAAGGCACTACCTCCGTATACAATGTACCAAAATCCACAACTACTATGGATCCTACCTCCCAGCAACACATAGTCATCTTAAAACAAGTGTCCCTTGCCAACCAATTGACACCTAAATGAGGCGCTACCTCAATACCGTCAATTTAAATAAAAGCGCTTCCTCCATCTCATGGGGCGCTACCTAATACACATATCTAAGCAAAAGCGCTACCCCATCTCAACACAGATGGACAGTAATCCTAACTGTCCTAACTCCTAACCTACCAAACAGATTAATGACCCAAAGTCATTTGAACATGAACTAACCTCACATCATTCATAACCAGATACATATCCATCAGGTTTACTTATTCACAGTCAATCTTATGTACAATGTATGAACCACAAATGACATTTCTTTAGGCTTGGTGATTTAACATAAACATTTCCTACATAGTTCTTTTGCTTATCCATGTTTTGCATTAATCCTAAATGCAAAATATATCCTACATAGTTCTTTTGCTCGTCCATGTCCTGCATTAATTCTAAATGTTTAAAAGTCCAAAAGTCTATAACACTCTTTGTACCTAAAAATCCTCAATAAGTTACACTAGCTCATTCACACACAAAGAGCTGCACACCGTATCACATTGCATTTAATTATGCACCTTTCAGTAAACTGTGTAAAAAGTCCATAAACCTGCAAATATTAAAGAAATTGTTAAATTCTAACTGCAGTGACTTAACTCATTCCATACACACTCTCACCAGACCAGCATTTCTCATACAACAGTTTTCACCAAAGCCCACACTAATACTCAGTACAACAACAACCAACATTGCATTAATTAAGTCCTTAACTTAAATCCTAAATGCAAAACAAAATAAACTCCACCTCAACATGCATTTAAGCATTATATAGTCTCATACAAGTAGCATTGTACAACAATTTTACCAACATGTTGGCCGCTGCATAGCGCCTCAGTAGTGAGGCAGAGCGGTGTTACGTGCACCCGACCTCATGAGCGAAGGATGCCTTCCACAGTACTTTGCTAATCCATTGTGCTATGCACGCGTGGGTTCGTATCCCATCCTCGTCGCCATTGTAGTAAAGCAATGTCCATACTTGGGTTAGGTTGCTTATAAGAAAGTTTACTTCCAGTTCTTCAGTTACATGTCACAGGACATAAAGACATAAGATGTGATCACCGGCACCCATCACCCAGGGAGGGACCAACTGACCCATAAACAGAACACTCAGCACAGCCTTCTCTCACTCATACATCAACATTCCACTTGGTACTTGCATGACATCACAGTACCAAGTGGCTAGCTCAGCTGGCTCAGTCAGTGCCTGAAGAGTGTGACATAACACATACTTAGTCTACTTCCGTTGCAGCCTCTGTACAGTTTAGAAAGCGACTTATATTTTCTTAAATGTTCTATGCACGTGCAATTTTCATTCGGCACATGAAATGTTATTCGACTCTTTATTTCGTCATCAGATTCTATAAGGTCCATTTGCCTTTTCTCTTGGCATCTCCTCTTGGCGCGTCATCTTTGCTTCATGTGACGTCACCAATCTCTTCTTTCATTCATCTTTACACCTCTTCAGGAACCTCCTTTAAGAGACTGTCATCCCTTTACGGGTACATCATATAGGGCTTTCTCTACGGATACCTTGTTTTGAGGATGCTTCGTGGGATATGTACAATTATCGGCATTGTGCATGTTGCAATTTCGGGCTTCCAACATAGAGGCAAAATAGAGGCGGGATTTCCAGTAGAGGCATTTGTCTCCTCCTCTACATTGCCCCCTCTGGTTCATTCATCGACCACTCTTTCACCTGTTTCCACATTTAGACATCCTCTTCTAAAAAAGTGCTTCTTTTGAGTCCATACCTTCACTACTCCTTTCAGAGATCCTGCTGATTTTACATGGTCATCAACACTCCAAGTCATGTGGCTGCATTGTCAATTGGGCTGCAATAGATCCATCGTCCAATACACTTCTTGTAGTTCTTTTTTTGATACAGGAACTTTGTTCCATCAGGTGCTAAGATGCTGGCCTCTATATATTTTCTGAATTCTTCATCTGTCAGCTCCTTGGGTCCAAACCCAGACTCGACATTGATCATGATCTTCAGTCCTACTGCTTTCTTTGATGTCTTCTTGCACTGTGTGATTATTATTCTGATTACACAGACCCCAAACATGATCATTACCATCAGTGCTCCAAGAAACCTGAAAATATTCACCATCCATTGCAGAACCCATGAGAAGATCGATGCAAACAAACTGTCATCTACAATATCTTCTGTCTCATCTTCTACTGCTTTCTTCGAAGTCTTCTTGCAGTGTGTGATTATTATTCTGATCACACAGAATGCAAACATGATAATTACCACCAGTGTTCCAGGAAACTTGAAAATATTTGCCATCCATTGCAGAACCCATGAGAAGATCGATGCAAACCAGCTGTCATCTGCAATATTTTCTGTATCATCTTCCATCTTGATTTGTACGTTTGTTAGCAACGTTATGGCCTCTGTCAAGGTCCCATTCTCGTCATCGTGAGAAGGTATGAATGTGCAACATGATTCTCCGATTTTGGCCCAAACACCTCCATCCATGGCTGTCATCATGTCCAGGACATATCTGTTCTGGAGGGTCCTCAATGTTATGGCTCTCAATTCTTCCTTGATAGCGTTGAATCCCTTTATGGTGGTGTTGATCGTCTGCAGGAGCTCCCAGCGAGTGGTTTGCAAACACTTCGCATTTGCCATTGTCTAGATCTCTGGCATAAAGATAGTTGTGAATAGTGTAGCAGTCTGACTGAACAACCTGTGTTCATACAGAAAAGAATCGAAGGATTCTATGTATTTAGCTGCGAAGTAATTCTTCCTTTCTGTTCGATTGAGAAATCCAACTGATCTCCTCTTCCTCATCTGAGCATCAGCTTTCGGAAACTCTCCAATGGTCAGGTCACTCTTCGGAATCACCAATGCTAGAACGTGATTGAGAACTATGGAACACAGCCCCCGCCAGTCTTTGGCCAACTTCATATATGCTCTGGATCCACAGACCCAGTAGTGATCCATTATCATTACTGTCCCATTCTTCATGCCTGGTACATCGAACATTTGGCCGCACTGCTGATTAATTCCAACCTTTCTTGTGTCATTGTTTCTGAAGCACAACTCTGCACTTGCTAAAGGTACTATCTGCATAGGTCCTCCTTTATCATCAACCCAAGTCAGTATTTTCACAATACTTAACCAATAATGCTTACATTCATTCTCTGCAGCAACTATGACTGCTAATGCATTACATACAATCAGGCCTTCCGCCCATCCTTCTGGAGTCAGCACTGCTCCCTTGATTTGCAGCTGACCTCTCTCCTTGCATCTTCATATTTCTTCATGGTTCTTTCCCTCACAATTGAGCATTTTGTTTTGTTCTCTTCTGATTCCTGCTCCATATATTCCAGGCTGTTCATATCTTATCACTTGATTTCTTGTTTCTGATTTCCCTTTTGTCTTTTAAATCTTGCACAAAGCCATCTTTTCTTGGAGCTGTCTTCTCAGTCACCCATACCAAGGATGCTGTTCGACCCTGGAACTGACCTCTTGTATGGCAGAGTGCAAGGTGTGTCAGGCAATTAGCTTTTTGGACTGGTACTTCTATAGCTATGAATATCTTAGAATTCCCCATAGCATAAGGTATGAGAGCACAAACATAGCAACTCTTCTTGGACTCTCTCTCACCAACCTTTTGCATGTGCTGATACCACCCAAGGGTGCTGTGCTGTCTAGATAATTATTTAATTCATAATCACCTTCCCTTATGCTTCTCTTGTGTCTTCCTCTCACAAAGTGAGTACTTTCATAATACTCAAGAAGTATATCAGTAAGGGTCCTCCCTACAGGGGAGATCAAGAGTACATTTGCTTTAGCAATATGCAACCTCACATGAGCTACTAGTGTGGGGAAGAATCACCAATGGTCTTGGTTTATCAGTAATGGGCACTTCTTTGAGAGTCACTGGAGTGGAAACAAAGGGACTTCTACCTTGCTTGGACTAATGAAGTAAACAGTATGGATTAAAAGAATCAGAAAAACAATGATGAATGCTGAACACGCATATATTATGCACCAATACATTAATTCCCACTATTTACGATTCTCCACGCGTCGTTGAGTTTGCTCACTTTCCAAAACTGCACCATGTTCGACGTTCCTCATTGTGTCTGCATACAGCTTTAAGGAAAGAAAAACCATTTTAATCAGGCAATTCTGTTAAATTGTCAGGTAACTGCATGATCTGTTCAACTACCGCCACAAGCAGCCTCCTGATTGCAGGGCCATTTTTAGGATCATGCAGAAAAGTGCGTATATCAACACTGCACCCAACAAGAGCAGGATAAGCTTGAAGAATGAAAACAAAAACAGCGAGAAGGAGCTTATGGTCATTGGCATCTATCAGGACCATTGGATTAACCAATCACAAACTCAGTGAGGAACGAGTCTGGGAACTGCTCATGTTTCCAGTCGTCAAATTCGAACTCTAGGTTTGGCATATTTATAGTATGTCAACCCTTTCTAAAGTCCAATTCAAAAGCTTCCTGTTACTCAAGAACTGAATTTGCACTCCTGTTATAATATCTATTGACACGGATAGTATAGCTCAGTGGCAACACGCTCGTCTTGGAAGCAAGATGACGCAGAGCAACATGGGTTCGAATCCCGGGTCTGCGCTTATAAAACTCTTCAGTATTAAGCGTGTTATAAAAAATAATAATAATAATAATAAAGAGTGTCTGGGTGAGCCACAGTACAAATGCACACTTGTATTTATTTAATCAGCAACCTTAGCATCCTTCTTCCTCGTCAACGATCGGGCCTGCACATGCTGAACCTCTTCTCCTTGTCTTGCTTCCAAATCGATATTCGGGGGTGCGTCGGTCTCACCAGCGTATGGCTTTAAGTCAGTCAAAGGGATCCAAACGTGTCTCCTTTGGACTTTTACTGCTGAGGGAGTAATGTTTTCCACCAAATAGGGACCACTAAAGCGCGGCTCAAGCCACTTCCTGGTGAAATTCCTTATTAGCACTGGATCTCCAATAAAAAGTCTAGATACAAGTAGTAATTCTGCAGATCTGGTTGCTGAATGGTCTTCATCTGTGTCTTGAGACCGACCCCCCTTGCGGTTGAGTTGATCTGAAATGACAGCGATACTAGCGGTCATACATGTCAAATAAGGACGTAACTCATTTCCTAACATTTCTACAGTCTTCTGGGCATCACTTCTGCTGCTCAATGGAGGATACAAAGGCGTTCTCATTTGCCTCCCTGTGACTAGCTCGTTGGGTGTGAGGTAGTGGTCCGACGCAGGCTAATTCCTTAATGCATATAAAGCAAGGGGCAGGCAATACAGCCATCCCGTCTTCGGTGTCAATTTGAGTTTCGCAATTCTCTCTTTAAGGAGACTGTTCAGTCTCTCACATATCCTGTTCGCATGCGGGTGATAAGCAGAGGAAAACTTGTATTTTATACTTAATAGGCTAATCTGTTCAAATACCTCATTAACAAAATGGGGTCCATTGTCGGATCTCAGCACCTCACACACTCCCCATCTAGGAAAGAATTCTCAGACTAAAAACTTCACTGCGCAAATGGCATCAGGGTGCGCATAAGGACCTGCTTCGATCCACCTGGAAAAGGAACACACCACCACTATCATATACCTGTATCCACTACATACTTGCAGCATATCGAGATAATCAATATTTAAATGCTGAAAAGGACCGTTTGGTCGAGGAATCACTCCTCTGATCGTTGGCAGTGTATGCCCAGTGGTAAACTTTTGACATACAATGAAATTTACTACATAAAATGCAACGTGTTCTAACAGGTTCAGTACGAACCAGTCCTCCGCAATAATTGCTGCAAGGCTTTCCCTAGTTGCATGCGCAGGGAAGTACAGCTGCTCAAGCGTTACCTTTAACAATGCTACTGGCATCACTGATTTTCCAGTGCTGTTTTTCCACCATAATGCTTCAGAGGGGGATAAAGAACACCCCCTTCACTTCCATAGCTCTTGCTCTTGCTATTCCTGCGGTCACTGCCCTGAGCTTCCATCAACTGTGTTCTCGATGAATGATTAAACCCTTAATTTACTATCAAAATTGTGACTACTTTCTCTTTTACATCTGGAGTATCAAAAAAATATCTGGCGAATATCTAACCCTTTTGGCCTCTATATATGCAGCTTAATTCCCACACAAAATAAAGTCAGTTTGCTTAGTATGTGCTGCGCATTTAACTATTTCAATGGCTACTGAGAGATGTAGTGCCTTAATAAGCCTGTCCAATAACGCTGCGCTTTGCACTGGAGTGCCATCCGCTCGGAGGTAGCCCCTCCTTTTTCAACATGTGAGCCCTGTGTGCACTGTGGATGTCACATAGGCAGAGTCATTGTACACTGTCACTTCCTGCCCTGCATGTTTCTCAAGCACATCAATAAGTGCCACCAATTTTGCTGCTTGCGTAGAAAATTGAGACTGTAGTCTTGCACTTGCTACAACCTCAAATTCACTGTTTGCTCTTTGTCTCACCACAGCTGAGCCAGAATGCCTTTCACTACTAGTTTCATCGATTTTCGAAGAACCATCAATAAAGAGAATCTCCCCCCTACTAACGCATTTTTCTTTACGCACAGGATGTCATCATAGAATTCTTCATAGTTTGTGCAATCATGCACATGTTCACCCTCTGCCACAGGCTCAGCTACAAACGTGGCAGGGTTCACTATTTTACACCTGACTATTTTGATTGCTGATTCGATATAACCGTCTCGTACGCAGAAGCTCTCTGATATGTCTATGTCTCCTTAGGTTTTTCTAAAATGGCATACAAAGCATGCTCCACAAAGAGTGTCATAGAATACCCCATCATAATACTGGTAGACTTCTCAAATGCGAACACGGCTGCTGCCAGCGATTGTTCGCAAGGAAAGTGCCCTTTCATAACTGAATCCAGAATCCCACTATAATATGCCAGAGGTTTATACCCCAGTGTAGTTCTCTGTGTAAGTACTGCTGTCATGACTGTCCCATTAGTGTGAGAAAATAAAAAGAACTCCTCGTCATAATTGGGAATTCCTAAAACTGGAGCTGTACAAATTGCTTTTTCTTCGACTCTTCAAACCCTTCCTCCATTTCCTCAGTCTATTCTATTTTTTCCTTATCCCCTTGTGCTTTCTTTAAAACCTGCAAAAGGGGTCTTGTGTATGAGCTATAATCAAACACCCACGCTCTAACGTAGTTGCATAATCCCAAAAACTGTTGCATTTGTTTTACTGTGTGCGGTTTGCTGTTTTCCTAATCGCCTCAGCTGTTTCAGGTGTAAGACTCTTTCCCTCATGTGAGAACATCTGGCCTATATACAACACTTCTTCTTGACAATATTGCAGCTTCTCCTTGTCTACCTTATATCCCTTGTCTGCCGGGATAGTCATTAACTGAATCGAGTTTTGTCTGCACTCATCTTCTGTTGTGCTACAAACCAAAATATCAACTTGAGTTTATATACATACATAGCTTATATACATACATCGTTGTATACATGAATAATATGCAAACATAGACATATACATGAATTACAATAGTAGTTAACAAGGTGAAGCATAAAAACAGAAAATGTACCTCGAGCAGAGATCAATGGATAGATGTGTAGTAGAAAAGTAGAGCGATAGTCATAGTAAAACAAAAGTTCGGCAGGTAAATATGCTGTATTTAACAGATTAACAAAGTGGTCGGAGGCAGCCAGGTGACTGAGAAGCTGTGGCGTATAGCTTAAATGTAGGAGAGCCTCAGTTCTAATCGAAGAGCCATCATTTTGTTTTCAGCTTGAAGGTGTTAAATGAGCCCTCAGATCTGATGGTGACAGGGAGGGTGTTCCACAGCTTGGAGGCTAGGACAGGGAAGCTCGTGCCCCCTGCTTTTTGGAGTTTGAACCTTGGAATCGATAGGCTATGGGTCTGTGCAGTTCTTTGAGGTCAGGTGGAAGACTGGAGGGAGAGCTGGTTGCAGAGATATGGGGGGCCTTGTTGGCTAGGCATTTTTGCGTGAGGGCAAGTGTTTTCAGTGAGATTCTCTGCTTGACAGTTAACCAATGTAGGTTAGTTCTGGATTCAGAAATGTGGTGGTTTCTAGGAATGTTTAGGGCTGCCCTAATGGCATTGTTCTGGGTGATTTGTAGTTTATTCATATTCCCTTGGCTAGTCCCGAAGTTGAGGGCACTGCAATAGTCAATTTTAGACATAATGGCCCTCATTACGACCCAGGCGGTAAGTTACTGCCTGGGTCGTACCTTTACCACCATGGCGTAAACTATGTTTACGCCATGGTGGTTGGCGGATTTACCGCCCCATTCCAAGGTGAGTGGGGCGGTAAATCCCCATTTCCCATTTTACCCTTCCCCATTCCCATTTTCGCCCCATAGGGCATAATGGGAATGGGGAAAGGCGATAATTATGGCACCGTAAATTACGGTGCCGTAATTATCGCCAAGGTCTCTTTGCGGCATGGATTTTAACGGCTGCAAAAAAGCAGCCGTTAAAAGCCATCCCGCAAAGGGAACCTTGTAATCAGGCGTTAAGGGTCGGCGCCGTTTACGGCGCCGTAAACCCCTTAACGCATGAGTCAGAATGAGGGCCAATGAGCGTTCTGTCTAAGGTGACACTGTTCGGAGTACAAGCTGCAATAAGTGTAAGCAGAGGCTGATCGGACTGCATTTTTTTGTCAAGACAAGGATAGATTTGCGTCAAGGTAAAAGCCTAATGTTTTTGTGTCTTTAGAGACTTTAATGGTATTTCCATCAATGATAAATGACTGGTAGGAGGGATCTAGTTTGCTAAGATGTTGCGAAGAGCCCAAGATGAGGAGCTCTGTTTTGTCTGTCATTGAGGCATAGTTTGTGTTGGGCCATCCAGGCCTGGATGACCAGATAAACGTTGTTCAAGGCCTTGGTGTCCACTAAATAGTCACCAGTGATGGGGATGAGGATCTGGGTGTCGTCAGCATGGTTGGTATAGGAGACACCCAGATAATCAAGTACATCAAAGAGCAGTTTAGTGAAAACATTATAAATCGTGGGTGACACGCAAGATCCTTGGGGATGCCACAGAGAATTGGAGCGGGGTCAGCGGCTGCAGAAGGTGGGAAGACCCTCATGGATCTGTTACTCAGAAAGGATTTGATCCATGCCGTGGCTGAGTCCGAGAAGTGGGCAGCAGAATGAAGGTGCCGGCATAAGATTTGGTGGTTGACCAGATCAAAAGCCGCAGAGAGGTCTAGGAGAAGTAGCATTGCTAGTTTTGCATTGTCTTTCAAGACCTCAATTTGGGTTTTTAAATCTATCAGAGCCGTTTCAGTCGCATGTCTGGGGCGGAATCCAGATTGTCGTAGGCCTAGGAGATTATTGGATTCCAAGTAGTCTTGGATTTGCTGGTTTGCCGCACAGTCTAAAATCTTAAGCAAGAACGGGATGGTAGTTGTGGGTCTGAAATTAGTGGGTATGTTTGGGTCTAAGGATGGTTTTTTAAGCAGTGGGATCACCCATGCGTCCTTGAGGTTGTCAGGGACAGTGCCTGTTTTAAAAGAGGAATTAATGAAGGCCGTGATGAATGGGGCCAAGTCGTGGGCAGAATCCTTAATGATAGGAGCAGGGCAAGGATCACCTTGGCAGTTTGAGGGTTTGATTCTCTTGATGATGTCTTCTACCTCAGCAATGGTGAGTGGGGTGAAGGCAAAGGGTTTAATAATAGGAGAATCTAGAGGGGCGACCCTTACAGGGGTGGGTGGACGGCTGTCCAGCTTCAGGCTGCCTTGTTTGTCTTTGATTTTAGATTGTAGCATAGAGATTTTATTTGGTAGAGCGGACTGGATGTTAGCACACCATTTACTGTCTTTAGTGCAAGCGTCAGGGGGGGTGGCTGGAGATTCAAGTTAAAATAAGATCTTAAAAAGTTCTTTTGTGTTTGAGTCTGCTTGCAAAATACGGTTATTAAGGGACTCCTTTTTAGCAGTGATAATGGCATCTTTGTATGTGAGGGAGGCAAGGATGAAACCGTCTTTATGCTCATCAGAGGGGTGACTTTTCCAGCGATTATCAGTGCAGCGTTTAGCTTTGCGGAGCACTCTTAACTGTGGTGTAAACCAAGAGTTGAGATGTGCACGTGGTGTAGACTTCCTGAGTTTGATAGGGGCGATCGAATTTATGGCCGTGAGCATGATACGATTGTAAGTGTCTGCTAGGGATGTAGGGTCGGTGCAGGAGTATGTGGCAGCATTGAGAGATGGGAGTAGCAATGGGAGTAGTTTCTCCTTGGTTATGTCCCTTTTATTTCTGGTGGGGATGGCTGGTGCTATCATAGTCGGGGCACGTGGGGCTGCTTCAATATTGAAGGTAATGATGTGGTGGTCAGACCATAAACAGGGGGTATTGGAGAGGACATTAATATTACAGTTTCATCCGGCTAACCAGTCAAGGGTCCTACCTTTGGTATGGGTGGGTTCTTGAATGTGCATGGTGAAGCCGAAGTCAGTTAGTACATTCTCCAGGTCAGATGCAGTAGAGTCTTTAGGGTCACTGAGTCCCAGATTAAGGTCACTTAGGATGATAATTTGAGAATTGGTTTTAGTTTTGTCGAGAAGAAGGGTGGACATTTCGCCAACAAAGGAGGGTGCAGGACCCCGGGGGTCTGTAGATGAGGTGGAGGGTGGCGGTTTGGTTGTGTGTTAGTGGTAGTTTGACTGAGAGTAGTTCGGCTGACTCAAGTTTGGGATTGGTCGACACTCTTAGACCGAGAGAGTTTTTATGAATAAAGGCCAATCCACTACCTCTAGTTTGGGCAGTGTTGCGATCACATCGCGTGATGCCGTAGTCAGGTGGTAAGGCCAAGGACAGTGAAGGTCTGGATGCGGCATGTAGCCATGTTTCGGATATGGCAATAAAATTGAGTTCTAGGGTTGTGGTGAGGTCTGCGATGTCTAGTGCGTGAGCTGGAAGAGATCTGGCGTTTATAAGGGGGCCCTTGATCTGTGGCGGTTTGGCTGCTGAAGTAGTGGATTTCAGCGTAATGGTAGGTGAAGGTGAGCAAGGTGGTGTATGTATAGTGTGCTTGGAGTTATTGCTACAGGTGTGTAATAGGCGGAATCCTGAACCTAGTCTCTTGCTTCTAAGCGAGAGGGAGCAAGGTTGATTCGGAGTGGGTTTCCTTGAAAAGTGTTCCAGCCAAAGAACAGGGTTATTAAGGTATTGGTTGGTATAGTTGCTGCTGTAGTAATGTTCAGTGGTGGTAGTCATGGGGCAGCCCATTGTGGGGTCCAATCTGGACAGTAGCTGGTGGTAGGGGCTAGAATAGGTAACACTATCAGATGGCTGAGTGGGTGGTAAGGAGTGTAGGGATAGAAAGAGCGCACGCGGGAGATGTGTAGGTGTTATCACAATGAGTAGCTGAGCAATAATGGCTACAGGTAAGGCCATGAAATAATAAAGGATATGGATAGTCCTAAAAAGCATGATGGTGGTGTTAGACACCTGGGATTCAGAACAGGCGCGCCGACCTATGGTAGGTGAACAAGTTCCTGTAGATCAATTCAGAGGTAGGTGGGGGGCAGGCGAGCACACTGGCGCAGCGAGTAAATAGAAGCTCTAATCAGGTTAGACTAATGTGGCACAGCGTGACACAGCGCAGCTTGCGTATAATACAGAGTTAGATACCGTGTTGCCTATATGGTGTAGGTGTGAGCAAGCAATCGTAGTGCAAGACTTAAATGGCATGCAGAATTGTCAAAGCAAGCACCAAGGCACATTAGGTCAGCATAAACGGTTGATGCCAAGAGGTGGGGCTAAGCTAAACAAGCATAACAGTGAACTCATATCTAAAGCGTGCAGTCAAACAGCATAATGTATACATGTGGAAACACCTAAATTGGGGAGCTCACACGCTAGGCTAAAATTCAGTATGGCATTGCCTAAATTCGGGGATGACATTCTAGGCTAAGAATACAGGTAGCAAGGAGGATGGAATTTGACCATAGGGCATCATCTAGGTTGGAATATACATAGGCTAGGTATTAGGATAGTGTTAGCTGGCAGCCTAACAGATGAGCAGAATCGAATGTAGGGCGTACTGGGTATAATGAGCACAACAAATATGAATGGGATACATTAAAATTAAATTAAAAGGCCCAGAGCCTTAACCAACCCTGCCGGCGATCAGGGATTGGTTAAGGCTCTGGGCCAGCCAATCCAGGTGCAGGCAAGGTTCCTGATGGGTGAGGCCGTTTAGGCAAGAACAGTGGTGGCCATCTTAGCCTGTATTTCTCCTCGTGGGTATCAATGGGGGAAATGCAGAGAACAGGAGAAAATGGTGCACTGGTTCAATATTCAGTGCATGGCAGCATTTAAGCAGCTTGTTATAAAATTAAGGGCAGTGATTGCATTGCGCAACGCGGCATCCCCGTTACAGCGTGCGGGAGCACAGGGAACCCAGCAGTGTTGCCTGGGCTTACCTATGGCACTCTGGTGCTTCCTGAGTTAAGGCACTGCTCCGGCAGTGCCTCTCCTGATCCGACGGCGATCTTGAGGGACTGGGCTCGGGACAGGAGCCTACCTTGTGTTGTGAGTCTTAGGATGTGCGCCGGAGCTCGCTCTGTATCACAACGCTCCATCTAGAGGACCCTATTAAAGATCGATGGAGAGTCACAGTACCCTTGGGGTAAACGAGTGCTTTTCATATAGTTTGGTGAAAAGTAAATGACGTAAGGTCTTGAGAATCCTTATGCAACGGGATTGAGAAAATGCATTTTTCAAGTCAATCACCGTAAAATATTGATTGTCTGTTGGGATACGGCATAATATTGTCACCGGATTAGGAACTAAAGGAAACTTTGCCTCTGCAATCTGGTTATCGGTCTCATGTCTTGTATGAATCACCAGACCCCCCCTTTTGATTTCTTAATTTGATTTCACTGCGGTACTGCACGGTGACTCTGATGTCACTAAAATACCTTATTCTATTAGGGCTGAAATAGTCTTAAAAATACCCTCATCCGCCTCTCGAGACATTCGGTACTGTCATGCTCGAGGTAAAATTGCTCCTGGCTTCAACTTTATCTTGCCCTCCCCTACTCCCTTCAATAGGCCTACATCATAGGGGTTTGTAGTCCATAAAGAGTTTGGTACTTTTTCCAGATCTTTATCAAAAAATGCTGGACGCTGCCTCACTATTACCATTCGCTGTGGGATCTCTCTTTTCTCTATTCTGATCCAATATGTAATATTCATCTCAAATATTACTTCATCATCTGACGGATCATCTCTAAACATGTCTTCATCAGTGACGTCCGTCATTCTATAACCTTCCCCAATGGCAATCACTGTTTTCCATGGCCTGCCCTTGTCATCTGTTCCTTCGAGCATGGCCATTTCCCCTCGCACTATGCATTTAACTCTAGGGGAATGGTCTATCCCCCTCTTCGACCATAGGTATCTGTGGCCTGAACAAGAACTCATCAGGTATTCTCATAATCTTTCCCACTAAGCCGGGGAGCCATCTCAACAAAATGCGTACCCCATAAATAAAAACATCTGTTTCCAGTGGCATTCCTCGCCGAGCCATTTGCCCTGAAAATGCCAATATAAATTTGCCCGCATTCATATAATGTATCCCTGGAGTAGAGCACACTATGCCTTCATCAGTAAAAGAAATCGTATTATTAAGCTTCGTCATTAAATCTAGTCCTAGAATGTTAACTTGTGTCTGCCGTGAATACAATAATGGAACAGACATGTCACACTTTCCTATAGAGACTGGTAATTCATCTGTGAGAGGAACTCGACTCGTAGCTCCAGAGAATCCTTGAGCATTCAGGGCCTTTCCCAACATTGGATATTCTCCCTCTCGTGTACAAGAACGAGTAGCCCCAGTGTCTACTAAAAAAGAAAAGAATTTGCCTCCTATCGTCACATCAACCCTTGGTTCCTCTTGGGGGCCTGGTGTCATTGATAGTACTGAACACATCAAGTCACCCTGTGAGTTGTCCTGTTGTGGATACATGCTTATCCCTGTACCTGTGAAAGGACTCCCTCCCACCACAGCAAAACCCCCTACTCTAGGTGTCAATAACTGTCCCGTGTTTGCATTCTGCTTTAATCTGCATTGGTGCATGCTGCGACTGCCCTTGTGGGGGATTCAATGGTGCTTGCTGTGGTTGCAATACCTGTTGCATTTGATGCGCTTGTTCTTGATAAATTGTTTGATCTTGGGCGAACCTGTCCCTAGCTTGTGAGCTAAATGCTGGAGGATAAGCTCTCCCCCTCTTGAGAATTGCCCATTCTGTACATACCCTTGGGTTCCACAGATGCGCGCAATGTGTCCTGTCATCCCACATGTCCAACATACAGGAGGAACTCTTCTGATGTGTCCCCCTTGATTAAATCCTCCTTGCATATTCTGATTATCATTCTGCATATTCTGAAAACCGCCTTGGTTGTTCTGAGAACCACCCCTTCCTCTGTAGCCCATTCCTCTGCCTTGTGACACAAACCCATTCCCTCCTTGATCCATTTGACGTTGATTATTCACCTGCGATGTACAGGCTGCATGCTGTATTCCCAATCCCTCTCTGCTTGTCAATACCGCCCCTTCTATGGCGTACTGTGACAATATTTACTGGACTAACCTTGCTTCCTCAAGCTTTCTAGCATCTTCCTTCTTCCTATTTTTCTCCTCTAACAGTCGACAGTGATGCACTATGGACAACTGTATTTCTGCCCATGGCTTCGCTTCCATTCCCACTAATTTCTTGAGCTGTCTCTTTACTTGTTCTGGCAATCCCGGACATAAAATGTGATAAAATACTGTCACTGTTTTTCCCCACGGCTCTGGCGTTTCAAGAGTCCACCGTTCCTGAATAATCTGAAGGTAAGCAAGCGGATCTTCGTCATCTTTCATTTTACGTGCCATAATTGCACCCATGTCCGACATATCAGGATCCTGCAAGCTACTCACTCTCCAGACATCTGCTCAACAATTGTTAAATGGTGTCCATCGTGCGCTGTGTTCTGTGCTGTGGCACTTGAATAACCTGCTCTTTTCCAAATGTCATCAGCCCTTTCCCCAGGAATGGCTGCTAAGGGACCCTTAATGTCCCCTATTGCTAAAGTATTTCCCTGTGATTTTCTCTAGCTCATGGATCCATTTTCCCGCACCCGTCATTACACTGGGAAGTTTACATCCCAAGTTATTCTTATCCGTTTGTGGCCAGGGAATATACTGCAGTCTGGCCCCTCCTTTCTCCAATAAGGGGAACTGTGTGAATCCCAACCCACGATTGGCTCTGATCCTCTGCTTATCCATAGTGGGGACAATGGTTCCTTATCACCTTCTATCTGGCAATGACCTCAGCCTGCTCCCATGCGATAGTCACTCTCCCTTCTCTCTATGCGATTGTCATCTAGGACGCTCTGGATATTCCATGGGATCTGGCGTCCTATCTTTAGGCTGCTCTAGGCTAGACCATCTCACTTCCTTTTCTGTCTGCAGCCATCCCTCGGGCCACATGCACCTCCTCCCTCTTATCCATGGAAGGTTTCTCTCTCTTTGTCTGATAAATCTAGGCCCCAACTAGTATAGCTCTCATTCCTTTCACCCTTATCTAAAGTCAGCCTGTCTAAAAACAAGGCTCTATGCTCGAGAATGAATGGGTCTCTTTCTTCACTTTGTGATTGGAGGACCAGGGACTGATTTCCCTTCCCTTGGCTTCCCGATTTGCTACCTTCTCTCAAGTCTTGATAGACTTTATCGCTCCTATCTCTGATGCTTCCTATGTAAAAATTCTCTTCTAGGGCTGTCATAGATGGCCCTGACGTTGCTCCCTTTAACTGGAGGAACTCCTCTGTATTGCTCCATGATATCAATGGACTCGATTCCATTTCCTCTTTCTGAATACGATTTATATCGCTCTCGCTCTGTCTCTTTTTCTCTCCATTTCTTCATCTAACTCTCTTCGCTTTCGCACTTCCCATCTACTTCTTTGCTATTCTTGTCTTTTCTCCACCCTTCTTTTGTTCACTCTATGCTCTTCTTCCCTTCGCCTTTGCATCCTTTTATCCCTTAATTTCTGTGCTTCAGCCACTTCTCTCTTCCTTTCTTGCCTATCTTGTTCTTTGATTGCTCTCTGCCTGTTGTCATATTTCCTTTGCTCCTCCACCCTTTCTTCTTTCTTTTGCTGTTCTTCCTGATACATCTCTTCTCGCCTCTGCCTACTCTTTCTCTTATATTCATCCTCTTTCAATCTCTTTTCTCGTTCCCTCTCTTTTCGGTCCTGCTTGTCTTGATCTTCCCTTTGCCTAACTTCCACAAAACTTTTCCCATCAAGCTTGAGCAATATTTGTCCACCCATCCATTTGTTCTGTACAAGCGTTACCTTGTCAGCTTTATCCTTTTCTCTTTTTCATCTCTTAATCTCTTGTTCTATGTCTGTGGTTACATTCGATCATTCGCTTTTCTCCTCCTAGTTCTGTAAGATCTTAAAGATCTCCTCCTTCCTCCTAGTCTCTTCTGGACTATCGTCACTGTTATAAGCAGGCGGTTCATATATTGGATTACTATAACCTGAAGCTGCTTTTATTTCCTTTAATGGATACAATCCAATGTTTCTGGACTTCCGACGTTTACTTCTGGCGAGTTAAAGGGAGCAGAAGGCTCGAAACCTTCCTCCTCCTGCTGGCTAAGGATTCATTCGTCAGGCAGCGGATCCTCCTGCTCCTCCTGGTACATTTTCCAGAGCTCTAAAATAGTTAACCTTTTCTCCAATTTCTTCCCCGTGTACGCAGCATGCAAGTATGTGATCATGTGTTGCAATCCTGCTGTCAACAGCGATCCTCCTTGTGGCCATGGCATGAACATTTTATCTGCTGTGCCCTTTGCCCATTCCGCACTATACTGTTTGAGTTTAGGCATGTGTTCAGCAGTGTTTTACACAGGTGCATCAGTGGAGTAATATCTATCTGTTATGCTCACCTGGTCTCCAGGGGGGCGTCGAACAAAGCTGAGCGATGAACGTCTGCATGTGTCTTTCTCTGTCTCACTACTTCTCTCACGAGTGGGCGCTTGCCTAGAATGTTGAACGGAGATGTTAACCTGCTGCATTGGATAGGCAAGACTCCCACACCTACCTTTAACTCCTATCGCTTCCCTCTGTGCTTTTATCTCACCTTAGGTGTTTTAATGGTGGACTCTCCATCCTGCGTATGAATGCAGGGGCGCTTTAATGTTCATAGGTGTTTTCAGTGGATCAAGTTGCATCACTGATCCTGCGGTCCGTTAGAGGAATCCAGACCAGCTGTGACTCTGTAGATAAGTCTTTGTACCAATCGGTTCTTGGTAACAGTTTTGCTTAAGTGTACTTTTGTTGCCAAAGTTTTCACTATTGTGCCTATTCCTTTGCAGGTGTGGTTTTGGAGGTGCCAGATGAAGGATTGGGCTGCTCACTGCGATGCTGTGCAGTATTTCTGCTGGTGAGTATTAGCGCGAGAGCGTGGCGGCGAGATGTATTTAAAAATAGGTTTTTCCTTTGTGCGACTAACCTGATGTTTCGATTTCTCTTTCTCTGCAGGAGCGGTGTGACTCCAGAGAAGCGATCGCGTGAAATGCTTTGTTGGAATGCTGGAAGACTGTCGCCTCCGGGTGAGTATTCGCTTTCCCTTCTTGTGTCTTTTACTGCAGGTGCGGTGGTTCCCGGGAACGGCAGAAGAGAAGGCCATTCAGATGGAGTTGGAGGACAGCTTCTCTCAGATAAGGACACAACCGCTGTTCTTCTGCTTGTTCTCTCTTTCCTTTTCTCCAACAGGTGCTGATGGTCCGTGGTTCCTGAGGCGTGGCTGAAGTTTCGGGTAAACAGGAGCTGAGCAGACACGGTGAGAGTTACACTGCAGGAGTGCAGAATAACGCGAAGCGTGTTCTGTCCTTTGGGTGTGGTTTATATAGCCTTGATCAAATAGTCCCAGGTAAAGTAGTCCCAAGCCCAGCCACACCCTGGAAACTAGACTGCATGGCTCAGATCCTCCAGACTGGGCTATGTGTGCCTCCATGTTCACTGAATCCTTGTTCACATGATTAAATAATATGAGCCTGGTGCCACAGGCGCCAGGACTGGCTCCAGGAAGGCTTCTGCAAATGTTTTGGGGCCTTAAAGGTCCCCATGGGAGCCTGAAGCTGGGAAAGGCTGGTCTGATCCTGAAGTCTGGAGGCATGCATCATGACTCTATCATTGTGACAAGTCTCAATTGGCTGTCAATACTTATTGTGGTTTACACAGATACATTTCAGAAAAACAACAAACATGAGTGCGCTCCAAACTTCGCTCCTCAAAGCCTCTATTTCTCAATGATCTCAAACTACTTTTCGGTCGGCGCCAGCAATGACCTAAAATATGCAATAACTTTGTATCTCTACTTCAAATATACACAGCTTATTCTTGTCGCTCTTCGATGCATTTTCTTTTCAATACACATCACACAGACAGACAGACAGACTAGTCGACTCTTTTTACATATATACCATGGTACTCCTTTTCACCTAGCACCTAAAATACTCCAATTGGAGTTTAAGTCAATCCCTATAATAAACCGGTTTATGTGCCGCCTATTTATACCCCGATTGGGGTTTGAAATGACTCCTTCTAGACCTGCTTTGAGGTAGGAAACCGGGCTCTTAAAAAGCTCTTAGTTTTACGTAAAATGCTCTTCGTTATACTTTAAACAACCCATGTTACCTTTCTAGACTGTGTTTTAGCTCCTTCTTCACATTTAATACTACTAAAAAATAAAACTTGCCACTCAGTGTTTTTCAATTCAACCGGAGCTTGTCGCGCTTCTCACGTTCATTATATCTTCTCGAATAGATAACCAGTTTCTTGGCTGCCTCAACCCTTCACACTGGGTCAGGCAAGCCTTCTCGATTCTTCCTCAATCTCCAGCCATTTTTCTCTGCTGCGCCACACTTTCAGCCTTTTTGCTAAGGAGGTCCTGGTTTGCTACAATGCGACATGGAACATCCAGATTCTATACACATATATATATTGGTGCCAAAGCCTGCAGTCTATTCACTACATATAGCCAGCCTTCTTGGTTACTTAGTCTGCTTACGTTTCAGCATCCGTACAGTTTATAAAGTGACCTATATTTTCTTCAGTATTCGAAGTACGTGCACTTTTCATTCCGCATATGAAATGTTACTTGACTCTTTATTTCGTCATCAGATTCTATAAGGTCCATTCCCATTTTCTCTGGCATCTCCTCTTGGGGCGTTGTCTTTGCTTCATGTGACGTCACCGATCTCCTCTTTCATTCATCTTTACACCTCTTCAGGAACCCCCTTTAAGAGACTGTCATCCCTCTGTGGGTACATCATATAGGGCTTTCTCAATGAATACATTGTTTCGAGGATCCTTCGTGGGATAGGTACCATTATCAGCATTCTGCAGTCTCAATTTCCGGCTTCCAACATATAGGCAAAATAGAGGCGGGATTTCTGATTGAGGCATTTGGCTCCTCCTCTACAAATGTATAGATGTTTATAAGTAATCTTTAGATTAATTATACTTTACATACAAAGTAGGACTTTTACTTTGAAACAGTACTTTGAACGACAGCAGGATATCCATATCTATACCCACAAATCTCAATATGTTCCTATGTATTGTACAGTCCAACCAACTCTACGGAGTTAACTAACATTTTTAATTATCTTAAACGCAACCTGACAAGTCCCAAAGCCTAAACCACACCCACAAAGGTAATATTGCCGATTCATTGCTCAATTGTACTCTTAGAGTGTTGGGAATTTTGAACATTTTCACAAACAGCAATGATGTAAACAGTATGTTATAAAAGGTGCCTACATTGTGCAGTTACAAAGAATGCTATTGCTTCCCACATATGACTGTTCAGGGCCAACCTTATCCATTACTCCACCACGAGAATACACAGACAAAGATTCCAAGAACCTTCTCCGACTGTCTTTACTCTACTGAGGTGCTTATGCCCAGGCAGAGTTTACAAACTTCACTAGTGATTTTGCCATATTTTAATGGCGTTCCAGCCAAAGAAATTGGAGGTAAATTGGCTGCAGCAGGCAACATGTCTTATTCCAATTTTGCCACTTGCCAGCACAAGAGCTGTAACCTTGAGAAGGGGGTTGAGTTCTTTTTATTCAACATTTTTATAAGATATGCCTGTACCACTGGCATATATTTCATATGTAAACTTGACCATTTGAGGAAACCGGAAGTAGAAATTTAGCTGAGCAGCTCTACAGACCAGTCTAGATGCTTCACATAGAGTGACAGCAGGCAATTTGTGAAAGAAACCCAGTATTAGCATTGCAACCAGAATTCCTCATTCCAACCTTCTCTCACTTGTGTCCAGTTGGCAGACAGCTTATGTTCTTATTGTTTACTCTTAAAGAATGATTTCGGGCCTAACCAAAAAGATACCATTAGCCATAACAAAAACCTGTAGTGCACCCAACTGTAGAACACACCCCCTTCTTCAAATCTTGGGCACCAGAGATCTGAAAACACGTTTTCAACTAACATAACGTAGAATTTGGCAGGTTTCAATTAATAGAGCGGAAGTAACAACTTTCTAATCCCTGCAACCTTAAAAACGTCCTTATAATGTATGGAGCCCCTATGTGTAAGGGACAGAATGGTTGCGAAGGGGTGTAGTTTGGACAATGTTGACAGAGTTTGTTGAAGGCGAGGAATCTAGTGAAGATGCAGAGTCTGGCAGAGGTGGAGAAAAGTTGGGGGTGGGGTGCACACGCATGCACTTATTTGGGCCTAGGGTAGCAGAAAGCCTAAATATGCCACTGCACACAAGGGTAGGGTAACAAAAAAGGGTGTGCTCTCACTAGACTAGGAATGTTACAATGGGCCTCATAATGTGTGAGCGGGTCCGGAAACAAAGGTGTTGGTAACATGTTACTTGCACCCTTTCCGTACCGTTCACTGCAAGTCTGCCAGTAGGGGCACTAAACTACCAGCAGGCCTGACCTTCTGGGAGTTCAGGCCCCTTCCCGGCAGGTTTTTCACTGAAGCACTGGCACTGTTACTTATGGTGTCGGTGCTTCTGGGTTCCCATCGCCATAGAATCCTATGGGAGTCCATAGGAATGGGAATTTACCATACCACTGCCTGTGGTATCCCAGTAGTCACAGGATGTCAGGCAGTAGTAATGGTAATACGTGGTTACCGGCGGGTTACCGGCAACCTCATAATGAGGACCAATGGTTCAGTTAAATCTGATCATGCATAAATTCATTGACAGCATCACAAATTTCTGTGCCCACGTAAATCATCATTCTATTGAAACTGAGCTTTCTGAAATGTTGCCAGCAGGAATATTGCATCCAGCCACATACTCCACTTTTGGCTTATTTGCAGATCGCCATAGTGTCACTATTTGCATTTTAGCAAATATCAGAGTCCTCAAAAGTCACACACTTTTGTGGTAATGATAAGGGTAAGTTATTTATATAGTGCTTGTGCCAAAGCACTCTACATAGAACATATTTGCATACAATATTATGTCATGAGTACATTGGTATTCATTTATCGACCTCAAAAGGATCAAAGGCTGATTTGACATAGCCAGAATTTGAACCTGCGACCTACAGATTACACAGCAATCACAGCAGCAATCACTCAACCCGCTTAGCTATCTTACCAGCTATGGCAAGGCAGGAGGTAAATTGCTCTATGCAGATCTAGCAGGCTAAATGACTGATCATCTTTATTTTGCTTTCCAGAACAAGATTGATCTTTTCCAATATGGCTTTGCAGAAGGGAGATAATCTCACAGACTCCTGAAACATATTCTTCAAAGAACTATTTCCCCTTCCACGCACAACTCCAGTTCAAGCAGTTTACATTGGTGCTTTCATCAGATTGTGGTCCAATAGTTACTAAAAATGATTAAGTAAATCCCAACAGAGAATAACTTTCACCAGTGAAGCGACCCACAGACCTTATCCCACTTAGTAGGCATAAGGAAGGGAAACCAGCAATCCATTCATCATATTCTATTGTGCATCTCTCGTAGTGCACTCCCTCATCCCAGCACCCTCATGATTGTGGAGGCGCAAGGACTAGAGGATAACAAAGCAATTAGTGTAAGTGAATCATCAATTCCACCCAACAACACTAAAACCATGTCTCTGATCAAGCTACATTGTATTCTGTCCCTAGACTCTGCTTGATTTCTCCGTTTCTATTTGAACTGTAGGAATTCAAAGTTCCCTAACCCAGCAGTGCACCCAGATCTTCAATCCTTTGGATTACTGCAGAGAGCCAACTTCACCAGTGACGTTTATTACCACAGACCTTAGGAATAGGGTGGCCCCGTATCGTAGCCTTCTCGTGACGATAAATATTGGATGATCTGCCAACCAGAGAGGCATTCCATGTTGTCACTGTGTGAGAAACAATTGTCATAGAAGAGGCATTCGTGGACATTTCTTCTGGATTTCCATCTGGCAAGGGTAAGGCACCCTTAGCATTATTAACCATAAAATGATGCATGGATTCCATCACATTAAGGATGGGCTAGTATCCAGACCACCTTTTGCATCAAGCTTCATGCCAAAAGCATAGTGTACAGCTTTGCCCTGCTGTATCAGTAGCCTGACCTGAAGTTCCTACTCTCACATGGCACAGATCAGGTTCAGAGGTTACAGATGCCCTGTTTGACAGCTGCTGGAACAGCAAAGTCACTTTGGGGCAAAGGCTGCATTTCAATCTGCGCATAGGTTTTGGTATGGTGGCTGGTGGTTCACATAATTATTATCTGATGTGTAGCAAATCAGTGTCAACTCTATGAGATCAGATCAGCTATCAGAGGCAATGCAGATTCTGGGTCCTGCCTCTCTGTATTCTGGTGAATGGGACAAAAGACAGGATTCCTGCCTCTTTTGGCCCTCTCGCATGTTTCGAAAAATCTCCCTTCCAAGCCCATTGACTCAACAGGAGATCTCCTGCGAGCCTGGCTTCAAAGAGGCCATTCCATAACAAAGACCTGCCACAGAATAGGGTGTTGCACACCAAAGGGCCTTTGAAGTGCAGGGCTAAAAAAAAACGGCATGTTTAGCAGTCAAGCAGAGCAGAGCACAGGGGAGAAAGGATTCCGTCATCTTGATTTTCTGTGGTCTTCTCTTTCCTTTTTGACTCCTACCCTTCCTAAACAGCAAAACATTTTGGGCATGATGCAAAAAGGCACAAAACACTCATTAGCGTAACACGGATTGGACTCCTTTGGAGCAGCTTTGCTTTTAATCAACTTATTTATTTATTTATTACATTTATGATACGCCGAGACCCTGAGGTATCACGGCGTAGTTACAGACAGCATAATACATACTTAAAAATGTCAGTTACATAGATACATTGAAGCGGTGATAATCAACAGTAATGCGCAGGTTATGAGAACAGCAGTCAGGGTTAAATGGATTACTCTAGGTTACGGAGCCATGTTTTTAGAGATTTTTTAAATGGAAGGAAAGAGGCTTCATTTTTGATGTGTAACGGAAGGGCGTTCCAGTGTGTGGGGGCTAGTACTTTAAAGCTACTGCCTCCAGCTCTTTCATTTTTATATCTTGGGATTTCCTAGAGTGAATTAGAGTTGGATCTAAGGGATCTAGTGGATATTTTATTTATGACAACATTGTTGAAATATTTGGGAGCTTTGTTGGAAATACATTTATAGGTGATGCAGAGGGTTTTGTAGATGATTCTTTCTTTCATGAGCAACCAGTGGTGTTCTCTCCTGATGTGGGAGATATGGTCTGATTTTTTGATTCCTAGAGCTGCCCGTAGGGCTTTATTCTGCATCAATTGGAGTTTTGCAAGGTTAGAATTAGACGTGCCTAGGAGGAGCACATTACAATAGCCCAACTTTGAGAGGATTAGAGCGTTAGCTAATGTGATACAGTTTTTAGGAGTAAGACATTTCCGACTTAGTGAGATGAGCTTTGCCGTGTAATAAGTGGCTGAGGAGAGGACATTTATTTGTTTAGTCATCATTAGATTGGCCTCTAGGAAAACACCCAGGGTTTTCACATGTTTGGAGACTGGTATAGTAGAGCCGTCAATGTTGAAGGCATCATAGTCGGGTTGTAGAGTAGCTACAACTTGTTTGGAGGTCCGACTATGAGCAGCTCTGTTTTTTCGTTGTTAAGCTGTTTTGAGCCATCCAATTTTGAATTAGTGCCTAGATTTGATTAATGAGTAGGGTATCCTGTTCATGGTTACCTGATAGGGAGATAAGGATCTGGGTGTCATCTGCAAAGTTGGTGTAGATGACACCCATAGCATCTAGGGCTGCAAATAAAAGTTTTGTATAGGCATTGTAGAGGGTGGGAGAGAGCCAAGATCCTTGAGGAACACCGATAGGAACTGGTATAGGCTCAACCGACTCTTTTCCTATTGTGATGCGTGAAGTTCTCCCAGCTAGGAAGGATTTTACCCACTGGGTTGCATCTTTAGAGATGCTTAAGTCTTTTTTTAGGGTGGAGCATAGTTTTTCATGCTCTACTAGATCGAACGTGGCAGAGAGGTCTAGAAGCATTAGTAGGCATAGTTTGCCGGCTTCTCGCGAGGTGTCCATCTGGATTTTCAGATCCAGTAAAGTCGTTTCAGTGCTGTGGTTTGGGCGAAATCCTGATTGTCTGGTGCATAGGAGGTGATATTGCTCTACGCAGGTTTAATTTTGAGTGTATGCTATTGTGTCTATTTTTTTTAAGAGGAATGGTACAGTTGTTATTGGTCGGTAGTTGGTGGGTATAGTTGGGTCGAGTGTAGGCTTTTTGAGTAAGGGGGTGAACAAAGCTTCTTTAATGCTGGCAGGGACTGGGTTGGACTAGAAACAGGCGTTGATAAAGTTGATGATAATTGGTGTCATTGTGGGAGTGCAGAGTTTTTTTAAATGGGCTGGAAATTGGTCTCCTTTGCAATTCGAGGCTTTTAATTTGGAGATGGTGTCCAACACAGTTTCTGGAGTAACAGGATTAAAGTAAAATAGTTTACCATGGTTATCAATAGGTGTGTCCTCTATGAGGGTAGGTGCAATTTTATTTGCTAAAGCTTGTCTTTTGTCTTCTATGTTCGTTTGTAGGAGAGCTATTTTAGATGCTAACGCATTCTGGATAGTGTTGCACCAGATTTTACTGGAATTGACAGGTGAGGTGTCCTGACATGGACTTTCTAGTTCTCTAAATATAGAGAACAGTTCCTTTGTTTTAGAGGATGCATTATTGATACGCAAGTTCAGAGCATCCGCTTTCTGAGTTATTACAGCTGTTTTGTTCTCTTTATTAGCCTTATTGAATGCAATGGCCGATTGAGGCGTATTATTTTGTTTGTGGGTATGTTCTAGCGATCTTTTAGTTTGTCGTAGAATAACTAATTCGTTGTTGAACCAGAAGCTCGATTTTTCTGTGACTCGTCGGGTTTTCGTTGTGACAGGCACTAATGAGTCAATAGTGTTTGATAGGCATTTTTGGTAGTGGTCTGCTATGCAGCTAGGGTTGTTACTTTTAGGTGCGTTAGTAGCCAATTCTTTCTTTAAGGCGGCTGAGAGGCTTTCTTCTGTTAGTTTTGTTATGTTTCTAGTTTCATAGGAGTTTCATAGGTCGTAGTTTTGATTGAGACATTGGGGTCAGTAGCTGGGGCATTGATGGAGAAGTTAATGAGATGGTGGTCCGACCAGATAAGAGGTTGGATGGAGTCAATAGAAACTTGCGTATTTAAAGTAAGGATCCAGTCCAATGTTCTCCCATTGTTATGGTTGGGGGCTTTGACTAACTGCGAGAAGTTCATTTCTTGCAGTGCTGAAAGACAGGATGCAGCTTTCTAGTCCAGCAGGTCGTTTTACCCTAGATTTAGGTCTCCCAAGATGATGCATTTAGTTGTAGGTTTGATGAAGGGAGCGAATAGTAAAGGGATCTCTAGTTCTGGGTGGGTATTAGTGCTTGGTGACCTATATACAATCAGAAGGTTAGTAGTGGTTTTAGGGTTGGATGTGATGTGTTACTTTACAAGGAAGGTGGTCTCTCCCACTTTCTTTGATGTATTCCTGGACTTCAAGTATTCAGTTGGACCTCTTTGGGAGAGCAGGTCTTTCCAAAGTCATCCAGAGTGGTCCAAGGCAGAGGCAAGCTTTGCTCCATACCCATCCCTAGGGCCCATAAGGGGTGAACTGCAGTGGGAGCAAGACCTGCCTCTCTGCCAGCTACACTGCTACTGTGAGGAGTCTGAGGGCATCCTCACTTCTTTCCCCAAGATATCCTCCTCTCCGGTGGCCAGGGAAATTCCACTGCTCTTGAATCCTGACCCTGGGGATGAACATACAAGGGAGGACTACCTGGGTGGAGGATACTTGGGAAGAGGAGATGAGGTACGCTTGGAGGAGACATGGTATCCCCCTTTCCCTGCATAGATGTCTCTTTAATACCCCAGACATTTCTGGGCTAATTTAGATCAGAATTCTGCTTTCCCATTGACAAACACTATAACATCCAGCAGTCTGGTACCGAGACGAGGAAGAAGCAACAGAGACAGACAACATACTATGGAAATGACAGTATACGATCCAGCTGTTGGAAGTATAATCAGCCAGGAGTGATGGCTAAATGCCCACAGTTCAGAAGGAGAGAGAACCATGTCCACAAACATAGCCAGGAGAGTGAAGTGGAAAGCAGAGCAAGAAGCCCGAAGGAACCGAGCCAACTGCAGGAGATGTGCAGCAGTGAGCGTGGCTGGTAACTGGCGAGGCCCGGTGAGAAACTGCAATGAGGGACGCCCAACAGAAGGAGAGTGGTGGTGTTTGCAGTATCCAGAGAGGAGCACCGGAAAAAGAAAGGCCGAAGCTGCTCAGCAGCGTCATGACTGGAGACACCATCCCAGGGAGCAGTACCAGGCTTGGCACTGGAGGCGCGGAGAGCTGACACAAAGGTCCCATAGGATGCAGCAGCCAAGGGGAAGTGAGTCCCGGCTGTACCTCTCACTAAAGCCGTGGAAAGAATCAGTGAGTCTGCCTTGTAGCATAGGGGGACCCGGGAACTGTGAATATGCTAATAAGCATGAAACTCTGACTCAGATGAATATGGTGAAAGTCAAGTAATTTCATTAATGTGAGCAAGAGATATAAAGAAACCCTTTTGAAGAGGCTGTGACCCATGAGAAGTAGTACAGAGGGGGTGGGGTCTATGGGAACCAGGATTAACCAAGCCAGTAAAAGACTACTTGAATTCTAATTAGAAACATTGGTTAACTAGGAATACCCAAGGCCAAGAGAGGGTAAATGTTGCCAAGAGCAAGTCAAGAAAGTACAAGCATTTGCAATAGTTAAGAGAGTGCCAGAATTTCCCAGAGCTCAGATAACAAGCATTGGCAAAGCCCTTTGAAGGCCTAAAAGCCTCATCAAGTGAAAAGGGGGCAGAGCAGTGGTATCAGGTATGAAAAGAACTGATGACAAGTATCATTTGGTGTATTTCGTTTGTGTGACATGTAATGGGTGGACCGTGTGGTGCCGACAACAGCGCCTAGACTGAAGACACACGCCTATTGAAAGCCACGTGAATAACGACCCAGAAACCTGTGACTGAATACAGTGACTGAATACAAAGAAAGTTGTGTTTTCAGCTAAAGGAACTTTTAATTTGTGAATCCTATAAGATTGACTTTTTGTGAAACTGGTGAAAGTAAACAACTCAAAGGAACTGGAACAGATTCATGATAACTGTTTTGGTGATATTATGAGGAAGTATGCATTAGCAAGGTCCAGGAGAATCTAAGAAAGTGTAACAAGTGAATGCTGGCCAACGAAGCAACGGTATAGTGTCAAGAGAGGGTGGCACAAGTGAATACATCAACCATCAGTGGCAATTTGAAGCAGTGGCCTAGGGTTGATGAAGAAACAGTCAAGAAAGGGGCATTGGTTGCGTGACCTGTAATGGGTGGACTGTGTGGTCCAACAAATGCACCTAAACAGAGTGCACCCCTGTATGGAAAGGCCACTGAAAGCACCCATAAAGAAGATTGTGTTTTACAACAACCTCTTGTGTGATTTTGAAGTCATGAAACAGAACTATCTTTGTGAACTAGTGGACAGTAACAATATCATAAGAACTGTTAAGTGTTTCCTGGGTTCGTATTGTTTTGAAAAGCTGGAAGATTTGAACTCTTGGGAAAGGGATCTCCTGTGTCTTATGAACAATTTAGAATTCGGGAAAGGGGACGCTGATCATAAGCCCAGAGCTGGAAGAGCACACACGCACAGACCAATCCGCTGGATAGATTTTCACCAAGTAAGAAACAAGTTGGGCACAAAATAAAATTCTTTGTTGGTTTAGCGTAGATCTGTACAGTATTTTAGTTTTATCTGGCATAGAGCGGGGTGCCTTTGAACTCAAAAAGTTAGTTCTATCTCCCATGCTGCATTTTTGCCAGCAAGGCTTTTCATTTCTGAAATCTGCCATTATGCTGTTCCAGGTTCAAGTTCTGAGTTTGTTTGGAAACTGTCCCTAAATGATATAAGGGCTGTGAGTAAGGCAGTTGTGAGCTGGGGAGCTTGTGGGCAGGGTAAGAAAGGATGATTTGTTCTTTTTTCTCCAAGTGATGTAGATCCGAACCTTGAGTGGCAGAGAAAAGAAAAGAGTAAATACTTAAACACTATAATATATTCAGATGTGGCAATCACATTGGTTGCTAGTTAGTGGAAGAGAAGTATTTCAAGTGCATTTAGAAAGAAATCTGTGTTTTCAATATAAACTGATTATAGGGATTGCTTCATAAAATAACCTAAAATACCCTAAAATACGTAGGAGGTTTTCTTTACAAGTCTATTGGTGTTGTGGGGACTTGCATTACTTTAAAAAATGTAAAGTAAAAGTTTAGTTTTGAAGAAAAGTGCATAACTGAAGGTCAAGTGGTACTGATGTATGTTAACATTTTACTTTGTTTGGATTGGATAAGCATGTCACGTGACTTAACACTGAAGATCTAGATCTTCACCATATATCATTAGGGAAGATAACTCCAATCCCAACATCCCACTTCCTCGCCAAGGTACCAAATTAGTAATCCTACCTTAACCCCTAAATCCCCTTTCCTTGTCCCAATAAACAATAGTAATCTTACATTTACCACCACATCCCTTTTCCCAGTACCCAATGTTAATTTGACCTTTACCCCATATCCCTCTTCCTCCTCACACTCCCCCACTAACCTCACGTCACTCTTCCTTGTCACAGTTCACCACTACCCCCACCTCACTCTTCCTCATCACATTCTGCCATTACTCCCACCTCACTCTTCCTTGTCACAGTCCCCCACTAAGCCACCTCACTCTTTCTTGTCACAGACCCCCATTATTCACACTGCACTCTTCCTCCAGATTCCTCCATTATTTCCACCTTACTCTTTATCCACAGTCCCCCCCACTACTCCAACTTCACTCTTCCTTGTTACAGTCCCCCATTACTCTAACCCCACTTGTCCTCGTAACAGTCCCCCATTACTCCTACTTCACTCTTCATCACAGTCCCCCACTAGCCCACCTCAATCTTCCTTGTCACAGTCCCTCATTACTCCCACCTCACTCTTTTTCATCACGTCCCGCATTACTCACACCTCATTCTTCCTCTGTAAATTACCCAACTATCCCACCTCACTCTTCCTTGTCAGTCCTCCCCTACCCCAATTCACTCATCCTCATCACAGTCCGCACTAGCACCTCACTCGTTCTCATCGCAGTCATCCATTACACCCACACCTCAGTCTTTCTCGTCTCACTCCTATTACTCACAGCTCACTCTTCCTCCTCACAGTCGCCTACAACTGAACCCACTGTCATGGCCACAGCCAAGCATGACCCAGTGGTCCCACCCATGCCGCAGGTATGGGGGGGGAGTTGGACCACCGTATTGCATTCTTGGCTCCAACAAAACCTTTCCAAGACAGCCACCATCAGAGACAAGGCTATACTTCCAAGATGGCCGCTGCCCAGCCCACAAAACACCTGAAATAAATGTCATTCTTAATGTGTTGCTGTTTTTTTGCTATTTTTTGCTTCTTCCTTCTTTTTCTTTTTCCCTTTCTTGTTCTTTTTCTTCTTCTGTGTATCTCTTCTTTCTGTGCATTTAAGGTTTTAATGTAAACCAATTGATGCTTAATAACAAGTGAAAAAAAACACCTGAAGCTCACTGCACAGTCTGGGCATGCAGGCCCCATGGCTATATAAGCTATGCCCTGCACTCCCTCTGATGTTTAGCTTTCAGAGTGCAGCCTACAAGCAACAAGAACACTCACCACATATCTGTTTTGGGACTTACCTTCTATGCGCTCCAGATTGCATACTGCTATGCTCTGGTTTCTTCCGCTCTGCCTGTGAATCATAGGCTCTCCTGGATCTGCCTTTCTGGGTGGCGAAAGCTGGAAAAAAGAACAAACACAGCAAGTAAGTGTTGTGCACAAATCAACACTGCGCATTGCAATGCAGAGCATTTCAGAATAACAGCTTACCAATGTTGTAACTATACTCACCTTGTGGGGTATTCTCCTGTTCGGCCCCTAGGCAACGCGGGTTGTTGGACCCTCGAGCTGCAAAAAACAAAAGAGACACATCTAGGATTACTGTGTCTCATAATAAAACCCTACAGGACACTGGGCCTCTTGCATATTCACCTTGTGGGGGATTCTCCTCCTCCACCTCTTGGCAATTTGGATCACTCTGACCTCTACCTGCAAAAGAATTCAAGGGAGACATAATACAACACTGCAAATAACCTAAAGACAAAACAAGCCACAAACAAGAGACAATACAAGTGAAGATCCTCCTCTAGTCACAACTGGTCTGGGCCAGAACCAGTGAATTAACTGGTTAGGAACTCTGCTCAAGCGCTAGCATCAGCCCCCCCTAGGGTTACAATCTGGGAAGTGGGAGAAATTGTAGTACCATAGTAAAGATCAACCCTTTTGTTTCAGGGGATGGCGCTGATGACAGGCTGTCCTAGGTGCAGCCATTTATACACCAAACCCTACTACCCGTTTCATCCTAAGCATGTCAGTGCACCATTTGAGAGAGCCACGCATGGTTGCAGTGGGAAGAGGTGTGGGACCTTCCATGAGAAAAACATGACGCCCCAGCAAGACTTCAGGTGAGCATTGCACTCTCTCTCTTCTCCCATTCCCTATTACTCCCACCTAAATTCTCCTCCTCACAATCCCAAACTATCTCACCTCACTTGTCGCATCTCCCACTAATCCCACCTCGCTCTTTGTTGTCACATTCCCGACTACCCGACACCAATCTTTCTTGCCCAAGTCTCCCATTACTCCTACCTCACCCTCTTTGTGACTTCGTTTCTTTTTTTTCTCCTAAAGTGACTACTCTTGGTTCTGCTAATGTTCCTTCTTTTTTGTTTACTACTTCTTCTTGCTCTCCTTCAGTTATGTCATCTTTTCTTCCAATCACTACTTTGGACACTACACTTTTATTAGCACTTGCACATCCTACAGATGCTCCTTTGGAACAGATTCCTTCTTCACTCATACCTAAGGTCTATCTTTGCTTTGGTATCTTTCTCTTTTTAACATCTCTTTTCTTTTTTCAAATTTTCCTTCTTTATTTAAACATGCTTCTACTCTTCCTATCTTGAAAAGGCCTTCGCTTGATCATTCAGTACCTCCTAATTTCAGGTCTATTTCTCTTCTTCTGATCTTTCTAAACATTTAGAATGTCCAGTTTATTCCGAAGTTTCTTCCTTTGTTTCTCACAATTCAATTTTTCCTCATTTCCAATCTGTTTTTTTCTCTATGCATTCTACTGAAACTGCTCTTCTCTCAGTCTGTGATTTGCTGTTGTATACATGGTATTCAAACATTCTTCTCTTCTAATCCTACTTGATATATCTACTGCTTTTGACACAGTGGATCATGCTTTACTTTTGTCTCCTCTTTCATCTTTTGGGTTCTCCTGCTCTGTTCTATCCTGTTTTTTTTCTTACTTGTCTAGTTGTACTTATTCTGTATCTTTGGCTTGGGAATCCTCTGACCCGGTTTCTCTCCTTCATGGTATTTCTTAGAATTGTATTCTGGGTCCTTTTCTCTTTCCTCTTCATACTTATCCTCTTGTTTCTATTATTTCTTTATTTGGTGTGTCTCATTTTTATGCTGACACTGGGCTGTTTCTTTCTTTTTCTTCTTTTACTCCCTCAATTCATGATACATTGAAATCTTGTCTTTTGTCAATTAGGTCCTAAACGACTGACCATTTTCTTGTTCTGAATTCTGCTTAGATCTCTTTTTTCTGCAACTAGTATTCCTCATCCTTCTCTACCTGTGTAGAAATGTGACTCCAAAATCCAATGTGAAAAAACAGCTCAAAGGGAGTGTAAATGCACTTTGTCCGAAAAGCAAGTTTATTGCATGCTAATGGCAGGAAGCTTCTTGAAGCTGAAAACCAACAGCTCCTTCCAGAACTCAACAAAGTTGCAGCTTTTATACACATTAAAACAATTTACATAATCACACATTTTGTTACAAAGTCATCCCTCAGAATCCTATTGGCTAACCATATGCAAGGAAATCAAATCCCCCTATGAACTCAGACACATTGAACACAATGACAAAACACAATCCCCTCCCCATGTGCTTTCTTTACATAATCAGTCATGACGTTCTCAATATAATTTAATTATTATCTAAAAACAATTCAATTTATGACTTGTCCCATTTGGTAGGAAACCTTTAAACTAGAACGTGATGTGCAAGGCTTTTACAAGTACACTAGGGAGAGAAACAAATAACCATGTTTTAATCAAGCAATAAACATCTTCTCTTCCCAGACACACTGGTGTCACATTTTATTCCTTCTGCATTCCTTCACGTAATCTTATTTGCGACTACCTTCTCAGATTGCACACCCTCCAGCACACATCCTTCTGGTCTTCCTATGAGCCCAAACAAAACCCATAAAACACGACAAACTCTGACCTCCAGCACCCCTTCCATGTGTTTTATTAACTAACCCCAGTTCGACTGAGCATTTGGCCAGACTGAAGAACACGACTCTGTGCTCCCAGGAAGATCTGTTCCCTATATCCACACACCCATCTAGTCGTAAACCACGACCCAATGGTACTTCATTTACTCTTCGCCTCAAGTAACCATTTGATGCCATCATCAACTGCCCAAATGTGGTTTGCTTCATTCCTCTTTCCTTCAATCCTGCAGGCCATGTAAAGTTCACCTCCGCAAACCAACTCTCTGCAGCCTTCACAAATTCCAGCTATGGTGGAACGGTGATCTGTGACATTTCCATGTACTTGCAACAAACACACTATTCCCCTAAAAGCCCAGAACATGTCTCCGATCTAAACCATTATTGAATCCCACATGTACAATGTTCAGTACTACTGCACTCCTCAAAGTGGCTCGCCCCTTGCGGACTACTCTTTCTCGCACGCATAAAGCTCCTTGCTTCCCACTCCAAGCACTACACGTTGTACATTGCACCATTACATTTTGTCCACACGACTTCTACTATGTTGCTAATGATGCCAATCTAAAATGTATCCAAATTAAGCACAAAGTAACACTTATAATAACCTTTATCCCAATCAATTTTTCTACACTGAACACATTTTAAATTGCAAAAAAATGAAACCATGTATCGCTACACAGTGGCCCAATTATGCGCTCCTAGGGGGACAGCTGTCCCAATGTCTCTTAATGTCATTACCTATGTAGTTCCCTCAAAGTAGTGAGGATCATTGTTCCATACAGCTTTACACAGTTTCAAAAATGCGCAGAGGTAGATTCAAGCAAACATCCTCGACATTTCCATTAATAAAGATTACTTGTTGTAGTTTAAACCAAGAATTTATTGTGGTTAAAGCATTCACAGACCATACTAACATATAAGTGCTGTAGTGATTAACACTGAAAAGAGGTCCGCATAGTTTACATAAGATCCAGTGTTTACAACATTCACACTTGGACTTAAACAAATGCCATTAAGTATTTTTAGTAACACCAAAATAGCTCCTTATCGGTGTCTCTATAACCAACGCGTTCCAGATTCAAAATCCATCTTCAGGGTGGGAGATATATGTTCCTATTCAGTATTTTTCTTTTATAGGACCCTAAAGGGTTGCAAAAAACAAACATTCAGTATCAAGAATGTTTATAAGTTTATTCTGGATAGATACAGTGATTAAAATGAAAATTATGATTGAACTGACCTCCATGTTTCTTCGAACGAACCCAAGCGACATACCTGTAGTGGTAGAGGTGTGTCGTAAGTATTGTGTGTCAATAAATCTCTGTATTACTGTTATCAAAACTGTGTAAAGGGCAAAGACAAAAGTAAATCACCCAATCTTGTGGATGAGATCGAGAAATGCAGGGCAACGATGTTAGCGCAGTCAAGCGAGCACTCTTTATCCTAATGACAAAAAATGAGAGAAGTCAGGATCAGACTGGGCAGACCAAAACAGCGGAAAGCCACTGGTAGGTCAACCAAGTTGACACAGTAACGGACATCTTCACAGCTGTTCTAGGTATCCTGGCAGAATAGCATCTCAAGAGCATCTGACAGGAACAAAAAAAGATAAGCAAAAAGACAAGAATAGGCATCAGTATCTTCACAGTTATGCTCATCCAAGAGGGCATTCCAGAGAATAATAAGTCTATCTCATAAGAGACTCTCTCAGGACTGCATTTGTTTTGCCCACGCTCGCAATTTAGGATTTCACTTTGACTCCTCTCTCTCTATTTCCCACCATATCTCTCTCACCTCTCGATCCTGTCGCTTCCACCTCGTTAACATTCGCAAAGTTCACCCCTCACTCAACTTCCATGCTACTAAACTTCTAATCTCCTCCCTTATCTTCTCTTGCCTCTTCTACTGCTCCTCCTTACTCTTTGGACTACCTAATTCCCATCTCGCCTCCCTCAAATATATCTACCATTCTGTCGTCTGTACCCTCTGTCTCCTCTCCTCCCGTGACTCCATCTCTGCTTCCCTTTCCTCCCTTGGCTGGCTCCCCTTTCACTCCAAACTTAAATTTCACTCTCTCTGCCTAGTCTTTAAATCTCTCCATGGTCTTGCTCACCTATATCTCTCCTCTCTTTCTACACTCCCTCCTGCTCCTTTCGTTCTGCTGACCACTTCCTTCTCACCGTCCCTCCACCCCCTTTTGCCCCCTCCCACTTCCGTTCCTTCCAGCTCCTTGCCCTCCTGCACTGGAAGTCCTTACCTCTCTATATCTGCTCTATTCCTTCCTTCTCCTCATTCCGCACATCCCTTAAATCTCTCCTTCATTCTCCACCATGAAACCCCTTACCCCTCCTGCCCCCCCTCCTTCCTTCCTCTCTCCCCTTGATCATCTCCTCCCTCTCTCTCTCCTCCCCACTCTCATCCTTTTCCCCTCCCCTTCTCCTCCTCCCACCTCCCTCTCCCTCTCATTTCTACTGCTAAGCTTCCCCTCTTCCCTCCAGTTTTATTGCTCTTCTCACTGTTTTGTTGGACTGATTCATTATTGTATGTTGCTTCCACTGTTATTGTTTTATGTATCATGTTGTTTTGATGTTCAGCGCTTTGGTGTTAGGCACTTTATAAATAAAATAAAGTACAAATATAAATACACAGCACAACGGTCCTGGCGTCTCAGCTCTTCAACTTCTGCTGTCACGTGGAGGTTTCAAAACTACTCAACCTTCTGTTACTGCTCCTCTCCTTCTTAATTGCCTGCACCTGAGGGGGCCTTTGATGCCTCCCACTCTCCCTCGGGTGTGGGTCCTAGTGGGCTGAAACTTGCTGTCTTGAGGCTCTGTAATCCTCTTCTTAGTCCCAGTACTTTGGGAATGGTGGGACGTGTTGTCCACACCATGAGAATTCAGCTTTCGCAATGAAATTATCATCACAAAGTTCACTCCTCTCCTTATACATATTCCCCAAAGAAGTACCATATGTATTCCATGAAGTATTTGGCTTTACAGAAGAATGGGGGGTTTAAGGGATTAAAATGTAACATTTAAAGACCCCTCTTTATTATTTCCATGGGACTCATAGGAGCTTTCATTTCTATGAATGTAAGTAGCTTTAAAATGGTTGTTCTTACTCCTAATACATGACCGGTTATAATTGATTTTACCCACATTCCAACTGTTAACTTCAGGGAATGAAAGCTCTCTTTGACACACATATTCCGGTATCCATGATATTCCCTCCCTTGAGGAAGACAAATACCATGTCTCATCCCACAAAGTCCTCCTGTTCCCCTGGGGCCTTCTTCTCCTATGTGATCCTCTCAGATAATACCTCCCCCAGGGTCAGGATCAGGAAGAATCATGCCTTTCCCTGGCCAACTGGGAGGAGACTTCAGATAGGGTTTTTGTGAGGACTCTGCAAGATTCATCACAGGCTTCTGGTATCTTTCCAGACATTGAACAGGTGTCTTCAGCATGTGTTTCCCTCCACCTTCACAGTGCTGGGAGTTGCATAGTTCACCTTGTATGGGCCATGGTAGCATTGATCACCTCAACTTCGGACGAAGGACCAAATATACACTGAGTCCCCAGGGAATAGCTGTGGCCATTGTAGAACTTCAGCCTCTTGATCAATACCCTCTGCCGATGCCTGCTGTTGATGAGAAGTAGTAACCTGTGAAGATATACGTCTGACAGCATGAGTGGAGTCCCGAGGGTAGGCCCTAAACCCCTCTCCTAGAATTTCTGAGGACTTCTGAGCATCCGATGCTGTGAGTGCAGGTGAAAGTGGTATATGTATTTTTCATGGTGAGTCAAGTGGTGCTCCTTCCCTGGCTGGTTTCTGAGTTGAAACAGAGCCAAGGGAAGGCAATGCACCAAATACTTGAAAAACTGAAAAACAGTTTAGCTAGACGGTTCTTTAATAAGCCATTCATGTGCTTCACAAATCATTTGGTTTGTGGGTGATACACCGAACACAACCTGTGCTTTATGCCCAATAGAAACGTAATTTCTGCAAAAATGTTATTAAAAAAGTAGGTCCCATTATCAGATTTCAGGACCTCACATATTCCCCATTGTGGAAATACATCCTGCACCAAGAATGTAGCTGCTGATTTGGCATTAGGATGTGCACATGGTCCCACCTGAAGTCATCGGGAAAATTGACAAACTACAACAATAAGATAATGAAAATTATGACACCTGTTTATCATGTCCATGTAGTTGATATGAAGCTCTCTGCAAGGCTGTGAGGATCGGGCAATGTCCCTTTCAAGGTTCTCAATGTGTTTGCAGTGTTAAACTGATGACATGCCACGCAATTAGCTACGTACTTACTTACCTATTCCTGTAAATTCAGGATGAACCAATCTTCCTGGAGGTCTGCTGCCATTTGTCACCAAGAAGTGTGCAACGGATATTGTAGCTGTTCCAGAGCCATGGGAAATAGCTTCAGGGGCATAACTACTTTACTTGTATGCTCCTGTCTCCACAATAAATTGGTGGGGAAGAGGGGCACCCCCCTTTTGACCCACAGATCATTCTCATCCTTCGCCGCTCACTCCTGTATTTATGTTTCTGAATTAAGGGAACTGCAGTGTAAGGAACTGGTAACTGTACCTGCTGGGACACGGGTTCTGTGACTTGGGAATCTGTAAATGGTAAATAGGCAGAGGGTCCCATACAATCTTCTAAAGCCTCTCCTATACCATCTCAACAAACCTGAATGCATGTTGTAGGTGACATATGCAGAGTTAGAGTGAATGGTGACTACCTTCCCCTTACTCATCTCTAGCACCTCTGTGAGAGCTACCAATTTCACCGCCTGTGGAGAATAATACAAAAGTAATCGCTTCTTCACCCTGACTCAGTATTCCCCATCCACAAGGCCCACAACTGCTGCACTCGTATGCCTTTTTCCAGTGTCCTGATCAATTGTTGATGAATTGAAAAAGAGTACCTCTCCTGCCTCTAGTGCATCTTCCTTGACATCTGTACTCTCGCCCCCTTCTCCTTCATAGGTCACACAATCATGTACTACGACATCAGGTTTCACCGGCTCAGCTACAAATATTGCAGGATTGACTATGTGACACCTCACTGGATACATAGATGCATTAGATAAGATTACCTCATATCCTGAAGCTCTCTGCATGGTGAGAGTCGATTTAGAATTTTTCAGAAATCACAAAAACTGCATGTTCAACATACATTGTCAAAGGGCAGGTCATAGTAATAGTTGAAGACTTTTGAATAGCAAAAGCCGCTCCCACTTTAGCCTGCCTGCACAGAACTGACCCTGCATGACTGGATCTAAGAGTCCACTATAATAATCCAGAGGTTTATGGGCAATCAATGTTCTCTGGTCGAGGACCACCGTCATCCCCTGCCCATTTTAATGAAAAAACAGATAGCATGGCTTTTTGTAGTGCGGTGCCGCCAGTAACACCAGGTTTCAACTTTATCTGTACTGCTCTTTTGCTTTTCAGCAACCCACATCATGAAGACTACTAGTCCACATGTTACTAGTGTTAAGATAAAGAAATAAACCTCAATAACATAGTAACTCCAAATGCATGAGAAAATCCAGCTTTATTTAGCTACAAAAGGCCGCTGGGAGAGCGTACAAAAGACAATCTCAAAATGGCATTTGGAAAAACAATGTTTTAAGCTAGATAATCATCAAAGCTGATGTCATAGTTCGTAATCATCATAAAAACATCTGCTCTCTCACTCGATTGGTTAGTGGAATATAGGACATAGAACCTTTTACTATTGGTTCTTCTACAAATAACATCTTCTATATACATCCTCTACAAATTAAACATTTTAATCTACCACTGGTTGCCACTCTACTACACTAGTTGATAAGGACAACACAATCTGATTGGTCAGTTGTTTGCTCATCTGACCTCAAGCACTTTTATGAAGTGTCAAGGTACGTGGCAGTGAAGGAGAGGTGGGCGAACTGTTGTGATCCAGTTTAAAGTAGTTCCGCCCCGCTCGTTCCCAGGCCTGATGCCTTATCTGCCAGGCTATTTGCGGCCTTGGAATGTCATCTCTATGTCTGGATGTACTAACGAAGTGGCAGGTGCACTATCTAATTGGTCCTGGAATAAATAACCATTGTTTCGATCATGTGGTAGAGGACCACTTTTCAGAGCTCAATTTCATCTATTTATTGGATTTTCTGCTATTCTAACCTGTGTGTGCTTTCCTTCAATGGCCATTTGGGGTGTTGTATATTCATTCGTTATGGGATCAATTGGCACAGTAGCTACTTGCACCTGGCATTCAAGGATATATCTATTTCTCACTGCTACTAATTGCAACTAATTCACTTTGATAATTGCAAGCTGTGTGCCCTGGGAAATGTTATCTGGTGCGGCATCAGTTTTTAAGCAAAACTCCCCTCAGCGCACTGACATTGGTGCTGCTATCCGAGCCTCGTAAGGCCTGGAGTTTGTGTTAAGCAACTGTATATAAGGATGGAGCATTTGAGAATTGAGGGCTTTCAGGGTTTGGTCTGAATAATGGCAGTACTTCGGTTCTTTCTCTGCTGTGTTAGTATTCTTCATGTCTTTTGCATGCCACCATTCATTATTCCCTGCCTGTGTATGCTGCAACCTCTCCCTACCTGCCCATCTCTATACTACTTATGTAACCATGTCTGAGTATTCTGCAATGTTTCCCTGCTTCTATGAATACACACTACTTCTCGCCCTACATGTGTCGCACAACCTAATCTACTCTCCACGGTGGCTCGCATGACCATTAGTGTTTTACTGCTTATAGACTGTATTTTTGTATTTTTGCTCATGCTCGGGAAAGGGTGGGGCAGTAGCCAGATCTGGTGCAACTCTCATTTGCACCATCACACTAGGCACCTTCTCCAAATCTTCCATCCAATTTGGCGATGTAGTTCTGACAAAAGAGACAGTCTGAGGTATCTCCCTATGCTCTATCGTTATGTGTCAAGGTGCCTCAATATCAAAAACCATCTCTCCTGTGTCCTCAACATCCTCAAAAGTGTTCATCAGAAACCCACCTTAGCAATAGTGTTGGATCAATGCACAGAACTGTATGCCACTCCTGTCCTTCCTCACCAGTGCCTGAGACAACCACTTTGTCTTCTTTGATGACTACCCTTCTAGAAGTATGCTAACTTTGGTGCCTGGTGCAACCTCTTTTGGAACTGCGGGCCAAAATACAAATTCAGCTGGTACCCACCATGCTCTCTTTGTAATCCCAGGCACCTATCCCAGCACCACCATCACTCCACAGAGAAACACATCTGAATGTACGGGCACCCCCTGTGTTGTGCTGTCAGTATAGCATGCTTGCAAAAGTGCCATTGTCCTGGCTAGATACAAACCTAGAGTTGAGCATATTATAGCTTCTTCTGTGAAGGAGATCATCATATTCAACTTCCTCAAATGATCCTTCCCAAGAGATTCACTGAGTTATCTGTACAATACAATAAAGGAGCTGATAAATCCTGTGTACCTACTGTAATAAGTACATCCTCTGTGTAAGAAACTGACAGGATAGCCCCAGGAAATTCCTGCATGTACATCATGTTTCCTGAAAAAGGAAACTTACCTTCCGTGATACAAGATCTATTTGCCCCTGTATCGACCATGAATGAAAAGGTTTGGTCACCTATCGACACATTTACTTGTGGTTCCTCTTCTAGATTGGCGGTAACAGACAGGACTGGACAGGTCAGAGCTCTTTGTGGGCCGTCCTAGTCAGGATATGTGATTGTACCAGGGAGCGAGAAAGGACCTCCTCCCAAAAAGCATGCTCCAGTAGAAAATGTGACTGTACCCTGATGCACAGGATTCCTATGCCATGGCTGAGCCTGTCCTGGCACATATGACTGTATCAAATAGGTCTGTGAAGCCTCAGACTCTGGGTTCTGCCCTACCCATGCTTGCTGTGGCTGTACAGAACCAAGAGCATATGGCATGGTCCGAGGTTGTATATCTTGTGAGGGATAACCTGCAAACCAATGTGCTGGTCCATTGGAATTGACACACAGGTCAAAAAATATGATGGCCTAATTTTACAATGTCGTGACAAATGGACTCCATATGGTCCTCCAAACTGGTCTCCCATCTGCCCGCCAAACCTAGGCCCCATTCCCCCAAATTCACCAAATGCACCTCCAACCCATTCTCAGGAAGCCTCCTCTGCCACTTGGAAAACCTCCCATTTCCCTATGATTAGGAGTATGCCATCCATCCATCCTTGTGCAAAACTTGATTCAAACTGTCCCTGCTGTCCTTTGGTGGGGCTTGTGATTATTGCCCCTTCGAAACTTGTTTTAGCCAGTTTTTGTTGAAAGAGCTTAGCTTCAGCACTTTGCACCTGCTCTGCTGCTTCCTTTTCCCTTCTCCTGCCTCTTTTTATAATGATGCACTATATGTGCTTGAATTTCTGGCCAACTCTTCTCTTTTATCCGCACTACTTTATCCAAATCTTATTGTATCTCCTTGGGGAATCCCTTCTTTAGCATATGATAAAATATGGCCAAATTGTTATCCCATGCCTCCCCTTTATCCGCTCTCCTGAATCTGCTGTGTGTGTGTGTGGCAGGATCATCAACCGCCTTCATGGATTTTTCCATAATTCAATTAATATCCGGTGTATAGGGATAGATGAATCCCACAGCTGCCCGAATGTTTGCCCTGCAATTATTAAGAGGTGACACATCATGATTACTAGTGTCTAGCTGTACACCTGGATACTCTGCTTTTTCCCAAATTGCATCCACTCGTTCCCCAATATGAGCAGCAGACAAACCTTTCATATCTCTGATGGCCAACATAACACCTGCTGTTTGTTTTTCCAATGCGTAAATCCAGTTCCCTGACCTTGCAGTGAGAGAGGGTAGCGATTTCATTAGACAATTCCAGTCCATATGTGACAATAGGACATAATGTGCTCTCCCCGACCCCTTCTGAAGTAATGGGAACTACATCCCTTTTACCCTTGTTGGGATCTTCCTCGTTTTCCCTTTACACTTCATTACTGCTGCATGACCACAACGGTGTGTCCTAAGAACCCATAGTGTGATTTCTCTAACGTCTGTTTCTGGTGTTACTCCCTGTTCTCCATCTGTTTCCCATTCTTCCTCCTCTTCTAGATCTACTACATCCCTTACCCTTTCTGAGTGTACAGAATTGTAGTCTAAGCTACCATAGCACACTGGTTCTCTTGCTGGAGGTTTAAGGTCCACATTTAAAGCAACACATCCCTCTGCAAGGTCCACCTTGATATCTTTGAGGACCGCACTATCCACTTTAAAAAGAAACTGCCCAATTTACACTGATTCAATGATGTCTCTGCTTCTTGGTCGTTATCTTCTTCCTGCTCCTCTCTTCTTCACTGCGTTAATTGGGTCAATACTTCCTCTGCCTTCTACGTGCCTGATTTTCTACCTCCATTCTCAGCCGTTCCTCTATCCTGGCGTTGGAGGCATTAATCTATCTTCTACTTCCATTCTTAACCATTCTGCTAGCCTAACCATTGGGGGGGGTGTTTGTTTCCTCCTCACAATTGCTGGAGTGGATGATTGAGACGATGGAGACTCATACTGGGGATTAGTATTTATTTATTGTTTGCTTGTATTTATTGTATATCCCACAGAAGGTGATAAAGGCACTTTACTTTACTTTCGCATTTGTACCACGCTTCCGAGTACCCATGGGTTTAAGAGCGCAACATTGAACAAAACAGACTGACAACTTGGAGTGGAGGTTTTTTATCAATGGGCTATACTGGATGGTGAGTTAAATTTATTAGTGAAGCAGAACAGACATGTTTTCAGTTTCCTCTAGAACATATTGGTTGATTGGATTTCTTTGTCCAGTGGAAGTTCCAGGCTAAAGGAGCAGCTCTGCTGAATGCTCTCTTAAGAGTTTTATTCGTTTTGCAATAGCAAGTATTTAGCTGTGCTGTGCTGCTGGATTTTAGCTGTCTCTGATTCTGCTTCTCGACTATGCACTCCTTCAAATATGCTGGCATTAGACAAAGCAAACATTTGTGGGTAATCAGCAGCATCCAGAAAGTGATTCTTGCTTTCACTGAAAGGCAGTGTAACCCACGCCTAGCCTCTGATATTCAGTCCCTTCTTTTTTTTATTTTTAATTACCCTCACTGCACTGTTTTGAATGACTTGCAGGCGTTTGATCTCAGATTGGAGGATACCAATTAATAGACTGCAGCAATAATCAATTTTTGAGCCCATAATAGCTCTAGCTATCGTCTCTGCAGTATCCTGTGTAATAAACGGTTGAAGGTGAGCAAGCAATTTTATATAATAAGCTGATGCCGAGACAACGTTGCTCTCTTGTGCTTTCATGTTGAGGTTTTGATCTAGTGTTATTCCTAGTGTTTTTACTTTTTTCTGCACATCTAACTTGTGATTGTCTATGGTGAAGCTGTTGAACACGCGTCTTAGCTTGGCTAGTTATTTATTCCGAGCCGACCACCATGAGTTTGGTTTTTGCACTGTTGAGCACCAGCCCATTTTGAGCCACCCAGTTATGTATAATAGCATAAATGCTGTTGATACATTTTTTATCTACCCTGTGCGCTCTGGTCAGTGGGATGACACACTGCGTGTCATCAGCATAGTTTGTGAAAATGATGTTTAGAGCTAGAAGGTCAAAGAATGGTACCAAGAATATATTACATAGGGTGGGTGAGATGCATGCCCCTGCAGCACGCCAAATGTCAGAGTTACTGGTTTAGCCTCGCCCTCCCCGCTTGCCACTCTGCATTGTCTCCCACTCAATAAAGAGATCATCCACTGCGTTGCCTGATCTGAAAAGTGGGCAGTGACCTTTAATCTGGTGGCCAGTATATTGTGGTCCACCAGGTCGAATGCTGCGGACATATCCAAAATTATTAATAGTGATATATGCCCACAGTCCATTCTCTCTAATAGCTTGGACTTCAGGTCAAGGAGGGCTGTCTTGGTCCAATGACCTTGCCTGAATATTGATTGATATTTGTTAAGAATGGGGTGACTATTGAGGTGCAGTGCAATCTGATTAGACGCCACCCTATCCAAGGTCTATAGGAGGAAGGGCATGTTAGTGATTGGTCAACAGTTGGTGGGAGTGGCTTGACATAGATTGGGCTTTTTTAGTAGTGGTGTAACCCATGCCTGTTTAAGTCCAGGTGGAACGTGATTTTCCTCAAAGGAGGAGCTGACAAATTTGGTGAGTGCCGGTAATAAGATGTCTGGGTGTTCCTTAATAATCATGGCAGAGCAACGGTCACCCTTGCAACTGGTAGCTTTCAGTTGTCTAATATCCTTAACTAGCTCTTCTTTGGAAATTGGGGTGAAGTAAAATTGCTGTCGAGAGCTTACATTGTCAGTAGGCTGAATATATTGTAGATCAGTATGATTTTTTACGGTGTCTTTTTTGGACTCAATGGGGGTCATTCCGACCCTGGCGGTAAGGGGTTAACAGCGCTGGTAAAGGTGCCAGATCCGTCAACCCCTTACCACCCCATTACGAGGTCTGCTCGCGTGAACCCGCTAAGGACGCCTGGTAAAACCATACGTCCTTAGTGGGTTCCCTGCGAGCAGACCAGGATTCTAACAACGGCCCGTTATTAACGGGCCCGTTGTTAGCATCCTCCCCATTCCCATCGAGCCCTATGGGGGCTCAAATGGGAATGGGGATGTACTGGGTCCGGGTTCCTTGAATGAGGAATTACCGGGCCCTCCAAGGTCGGAATGGTCCGGTAATTCCTCATTCAAGAAACCCAGGCCCGGTACCCGGTATGGGGTAGCCATGCCGCTAATAGCGGCATGGTTACCTCCATACTCGGAATGACCCCCAATGTCTTCTTGAATGGTATCAATTTTATTGAACATTGCTTCTTGGATTGAGGTGCACCAGCCCTCATTTTAGACCAGTGGGGATTTCCTGTTCCCTTAAAGTGTTAAAAATGTCTTTCGTGTCTGAGGTAGACTTTGCAATTCTATTATTAATAGTTTCTTTTTTGGCTTGCATTATTGCTATCTTATAGACCTTGTCTGAGTTTATAGACAGTGTTAAGTCTGTTGACTTCTGACTTTTTCTCCATGCGTAAAAATGCTTTATTTTCTCAGTTTTAAGTTTCTGGATTTCTGTGGAGAACCATTTGTTGCACTTGTGTCCTTCCTGGCAGCATTTCTTCTTTATTGGGGCTAATTATTCCGTTATCTTGTGGAAAGTATTGAAACAGATGGGTCATCCCGTTCAGAGTATCTGCTTTCAGAATCTCTGATGATAGGGCTGTGACCCATGGATTAAGTATATCCGCTGTAAGCTTCCTGTGGTTTCTAGCTGCCTTTAAATCCCTATCATTATCAATTATCTTTGCAAAGAGTTAATTCGTGATATGGAAGTAGATGCAGGAATGGTCTGACCAGGGACACAGTACAACTACTGGTACTGACACTTTGATGTTGTGGGCCACCACCCAGTCAAGTGTATGTCCCTTTATATTTGTTGTATTATCAACTAAGTGACAGAATCCACATGAGAATAAATCGGCCTCTGGGTCCATGGAAATTGAATCTGCTTTATTCCTCCACCATAGATTGAAATCCCCCAGTATTAGGAGTTTTTTGCAGGTTTTGAGCAGTGGTAGAGCTCAGTTACAAAATTGATCCGGCAAGTGCGGTACCATCCCCAGTGCTCTATAAATAAGTTCAGGGTAGTTTCCGGACTAATCCCAATTTTAACCACAAGTAGTTCCGATCCAGGAATGTCTTTGAATTTAGTTTCCCATATGTTGAGTTCAGTTTTGAAGATAAGGGCTACTCCTTCGCCCTTGCCCTCCTTTCTATCTATTCTCAGGATACAGTATCCCCGTGCGAATGGCTAGCTCCAAAGAGGGTCCAGCAGCTTTGTTACTCCAGGTTTCTGTTAATACGCAGATGTCAATATGACTTTCTTCAATATGTGTAGTAACTTCTACAGAATGCTTAATCAAGGACCTGGTGTTCAGTAACATACTTTTTAAGGAGTTGGTCAGTGGCCTATCCTGTGGCTTACAGTCATTCCATCTATCACCCCACCATATTTCCTTGTTGAGACCCCATTGGCATTGTTAAGCTTCGTACATGAAGTGTCATGTTGTGGGTGAGTGAGTGAGGATGTGAGCTCCTACTGTGATGCTCTTCTCCATTAAGTCTTTTCCCTCCACTGCCTGGTCCGTCAGATCTCTCCTCTCATGGGCCTTAAAAGCAACCTCATGGGAGGGCAGTGGATCCGACGGTTTCCGCAGGTGGTGGGTTAGGACCATCGATTGGTGATACATGCTGTATTTGGCTAGGGCTGGTAGTTCTAATACTCCCCCTCTCCAATATCGTTTGTTCCATATTTATCCAGTCTGCCAGATCTCCCTCCCCATGGGCCTTGATAGCATATTCGTGAGGCGGCATAACACTGCTGGTCGTGATTAGGGATATTGTGGGGAGGATCTTATCTGCAATCCCGATCCTAATAGCTGGCATGGCTAAAGCCTGCTGATTACAGACTTCTGATATAACAATCCTACCTTGAAGGGGAATAGTAAGGCATTGGGAATTCAGCCTGTTCCTCGCAGTCTTAATGGCTTCCAGCACCTCTGCTAGTCCCATTGTGTACGTTTAGTATGGTGTCTTGAAATGCTTAGGAACCTAAGAATGGACCGGCACAGACCGGCTTGTAGCACTCCCGCCCGCGCTCTCGTGCCTGCTGTGCAAATATGTAGTCCCTACGACTACAGAACTGCTGGATGTTGTAGTTCCAGCTAGTTCCACATTATATGATAGCCCCAGGCAAGGAAAGAAGCGACGATTTTAAGATAAGCAGACAACGGCTTTTAAAACAAATGCCCAATAATAAAAATGACTTTTAAAAGTAGATAAAATAATGTTGCTAAAAATGCAGTTCCTTAATTTGCAACGGTATGAATCTAAAAAGTATAACAGGTTGTATTGGGGTCACACTCATTTACAATCACACATCCTCATAAAACAAAATAAAAAAAGTACCCGAGCAGGGAGGATCAGCTATTTAAATATCCGGCACAGACCGGCTTGACGCTCTCGCGCCAGCGCCCTCGCGCCTGCTGTGCAAATATGTAGTCCCTAAGACTACAGAACTGCTGGATGTTATAGTTCCAGCTAGTTCCACGTTATGTGATAGCTCCAAGCAAGGAAAGAAGCGGCAATTTTAACATAAGCAGACAACAGCTTTTAAAACAAACAAATGCCCAACAATAAAATGACTTTTAAAAGTGAGTAAAAAGAATTTTGCTAAAAATGCAGTTTCTTAATTTGCAACGGTATGAATCTAAAAAGCCTAACAGATTGTAATGGCAACGTGCTCATTCACAATCACACATCCTCATAAAACAATATAAAAAGAAGTACCAGAACAGGGAAGATCAGCCGTTTAAGTATCCGGCACAGACCGGCTTGACGCACTCGCGCTGGTGCTCTCAGGCCTGCTGTCCGAATATGTAGTCCCTAGGACTACAGGACTGCTGGATGTTGTAGTTCCAACTGGTTCCACGTTATATGATAGACGCAGGCAAGGAAAGAAACAGCAGAAAATACCCATAAGGTGGCAAGGCGGTAGGGGTGTCCAAGCCTCCCTGCATCTGCCCTATTTCCCCAACCTTATCTCCAGGAGCCTTCCCTGCCTCCTCAAACAACCTCCACAGCTCTAAGATGTACTGCCTTTTCTCCAATTTCTTTCCCTTGTACCTTGTTGATAAAAAGGTGAACATATTTTCCAACACTGCTTTATCATATGTCCCTTCTTTGGGCCAATATCGGAACATCCTATTCTGAGTCTCTTGCACCCACTGTTTGTGATATTTCAGAATCTCTTCCTTGTACCTTGGAAGCATTTGGCATATATGATCCAGTGGAGTCTCCATACTCCAAAACAACCTTAATCTAACACTACTCAAAAAAACAATCCTGCAGCCCTCCAAAAATTATTAAAATTCCAGATCAAAAGTCAATGCTTTCCCCCCAATTTCTTTTAAACTGCTCAATAATTGCTCACCTCATTCTCACTCACACCACAATCACCTGACTCAAAACTAATCCACATAAACACTTACACATACGACAGAATAATATCAATAAAACACAATTACCATGTTTCCTCATTAATATATCTCCTTCACTGAAGTACAAAGGAGTGCAATGTTTTCCACTACAGCACCGCTATCTTTCTCTTCTTCATCACTAGTACAGTGCTTTTCAATATAACACTGCCTTTTCCCAACTACGAGAAGATCTCCTCTCACTATTATTATTATTATGGTATTTATCGTGCACAGACCTTGCTTTGAGGTTATCCGGTAATATTACCACACACAAATAGTCGGCGGGAAAATGCTGTGGTGACGTTATGTATGGTGACCATTCGTGAGAGGTGCGGGGCTGACCCCCGCTCGCCTTGGGGGGAAAAAAAAGAAAACATATTTAAAAACGGGATGCGAGGGTGTCCACGGCATGTTCACAGTGCACCAGTGCTCCCAGCAGCACCATGTATAGATTGAAGATCACTGGGGAGAGGATGGAACCCTGTGGGACTGCACAGGTGACGGGTAGCATTGGCCATCTGTAGGAGTCCATCTGAACAAACTGCTTCTGGTTGGCGGGGAAGGACTTGAACCAGTGTAGGACAAGGTTGCTGATCCCCATGCACTGATGTTGGCTGTCCATAAGCGCCTGGTGGTCTATTGTGTCTAAAGCAGCCAACAGGTCGAGTAGAACCAGGAGGCAGGAGTGGCCGTAATCAAGGATGTTAAGGGCATCGTCGACTACCTGTATGGTTGCTGTGTCTGTGCTGCATCTGGTTCTGAATCTAGATTGATAGGTTTGGAGAAGAAATTGTTGGGGTTCATGTGTTGCTGCAGTTGTGCAGCAACCGCTTTCTTGATGATCTAACCTAGAAAGGGAAAATGGGTGATGGGGCGATAGTTACCTAGGTTGTCGGGATCTAGAGTGGGTTTCTTTAGTAGAGGGAGGATTTGTCCTGTTTTTAGAGTCGATGGGAAGGTGCCTTGGGTTAGGCAGCCATTGATGAACTCCAGTAGGGAAGGAGAGCTTCTGCAGGGAGGGCCTTGAGAATGGATGCTGGGAGGATGTCATCTGTATACAATGTGACTTTGAGGGTGGTCAGGGTTTCTACCAGGTCCTCTGTCAAGAATATCTTGAATGTTGTCCATGGTGTGGAGATTTTGTCAGGAGGGACTTGAGGTGGGTCTGTGGATGTAGCGCTGGCGTCTATGTGCTGCTGTATCTTGCTGATTTTGTTGATGAAGAAGGTAGTTGATTGTGGTAATTTTTCGATGGAGTGTGGTATAGCAGGGTTGGGTAGTGGGTTGATGCACTGCTTGACAACTTAGAAGAGGGCTCTGCATTTGTTGTCGGCTTCTGCTATGGTATTCTGATAGCAGGAGGCCTTCCCTGTGTTGATTAGTTTTCGGTGGGTTGCTCGGAGTTCCTTGATGATCGCCAGGTCGGATGCAGTCCTGGAGCGGTGCCAGGTTTTCTCTTGTTTACAGATAACTCTTTTGCTGAGGTTGAACTTTTGTGTGTACTTAGGTGGTGACGGTTTTGGTTTGCAGGTGTGCTGTTTCTGAAGCAGGTGTTAGTCGATGAAGGCAGAGAGGGTGGCATTGAGTGCTTCCAGTAGAGAGTCACAGTTTGGTTCGGGGTGTTCGGTCCATGTAAGCTGTAGGTTGGCAAGGTCTTCTGTGAGGGCTTTACTACTTTGATAACCATAAATAATAAAGCAATAAATGGAAAAAAGGACTTGCAACATATATGAATTCACCATACCATTAATGTCATAAGTCAAATCTCACAATTTCATTCAGTTTCAATTAACATCCGGACTTCAAATTAAACTCAACAACCTCTGACTCAATAAACCTCTTGTCCAATCCAAGAAATTTGTTTCTCACAAAGTGCACTCACATAAATAGATGTTCTTCGAAGCACTCTGAAGAAGTGCCTCATCAAAATAGCCTGCACAGCTGGACCACAGCTGCTTGGCTGAGTGATCAGACAGGTTTTCAATCAAAACGGCGCATGCAGGTCATTCTTTGATGTGTACGTAAACTGATCACTAGCAGATAGGAGCCACAGCCGAGCATGTGTCGCCACGAAAACCCCAAGAGCAGGGCCTGAACATCACATCAGGGCCACCAAATGTAGGACTGTGACTCCAAAATCTGATGCAAAAAACAGCTCCATCCCAGATTAAATGCACTTTATCAGAAAAGCAAGTTTATTGATTGCTAGCGCCCAGAAGGATTTAGTCAGCCTAATAAAGCTGAAAACTAACAATTCCTTCCAAAGCTCAACAAGTTGCAGCTTTTATACACATTTAAACAATTTACATAATCACACAAATTTTGTTACAAAGTCATTCCTCAAAATCCCATTGGCTAACCCTAAAAAACCCTGAACAAGTAAATCTAAACCCCCTAAGTTCTCAGACGCCATTGGACACATACATTGTGAATACATTCTCCTTATTACCGAAAAACAATTCAATTTATAATTTGTCCCATTTGGTAGGAAATGTTTAACCCAGTATGTGATGTGCATGGCTTTTACAAGAACACTTCAAATAGGAGGGAGAGAAACAAATAGCCATGTTTTAATCAAACAATAAACTTATTTTCATCCCTGAAGCACTGGCATCCCTTGTTATTTCTTATTTGCAACTACTAACTCAGATCATACAGCTTGCATCACACATCCTGTTTGTCTTCCTCCGAGCCCAAATGAAACCCATAAAACACCAACAAACTCTGCCCTCCAGCACGCACCCTTTCCATGTGTTTTATTAACTAACCCCAGTTCGACCCACCATTTGGCCGGACTTAACGACAAGACTCCATGCTCCCAAGAAGATTTGTTCCCTATTGCCACAAACCCATCTAGTCGTAAACCCACGGCCCAATGGCACTTTCTTTATTCTTCACCTCAAGGAACCATTTGATGCTATTGCCAGCTGCCCAAATGTGGTTTGCTTCATTCCTCCTTCCTTGACCTGATCATTCAAACCTTCAGGCTATGCAAAGTTCACCTCTGCAAAACAAACTATCTGCAGCCTACACGAAACTCAGCTATGGGGGAACAGTGATCGGTGATATTTCCATGTACTTGCACTGAACCCCATATTCCCCTAATATCTCAGAACAAGTCTCCCATATAAACCATTGTCGAATCTCCAATGAACATTGCCGGTAAGATAGCTCAGCGGGTTTACCGCTCGCTGCTGCAATCTATGTCTGATCTGCAGGTCGCAGGTTCGAATCCTGGCAAGGCTAACTCAGCCTTTCATCCTTCCGAGGTCGATGAGTACCGACTTTGGTTGGGATGATAACTGTATGTAAATATGTTCTCTGTAAAGCGCTTTGGCTTAAAATGCTATATAAATAACAAATTATCATTACATTGTTCAGGAGTACCGCACCCCTCACAGTGGCTTTCCCCTCACAAACTTCTCTTTCTTGCATGCATAAAGCTTCTTGCTTCCCACTCTAAACACTACACATTGTACATTGCACAATTACATTGTGTCCCCACGACTTCTATTATGTTGCTAGTGATGCAAATCTAAAAAGTATCCAAAGTAAACACAAAGTAACACTTGTAGTAACATTTATCCCAATCCATGTATCTACACTGAACACATGTTAAATTGCAACATCGCGTCAATATTGCGTCTAAAACAGCCACACCATTGTTCTTCTATGACGTGCGAAACGTGTACCTCTTCTCTACGTTGGGACATAAAACATACATCCTAGCACATTTCCTTTCCTCCTTGTCTTCTCCCTATTTCTAGCCCGGCCTGTAGTCTGGACCTTTACTTTGATACTGGACTTTCCTTTTCCTATAATATTTCTTTACTTTCACGTTCTTGCCGGTTTCATTTTTTGAATATTCGTTAGGCAACGCCTTTCCTTACCTTTGGAGCAACTAAGCTCCTTATCTCATCTTATTTTTTCTCAACTGTTTTATTGTTCATGTACTCTTTTTGGACTTCCTGCATCACGCTCGGCTCCTCTTAAATCTATGTTAAATTCTTCTGTATGATAATGTTCTCTCTCACCTCGGGACTTTCTTCATCCTTGCTTTCTCTTGGTTGGCTGTCCTTTCATTCTCATCTTAAATTGAATTTATTTCCTCCGCACAGTCTTCAAGTCCCTTCATGGTCTTGCTCCTGCATATCTTTCATCTCTCATATCTTTCTATTTTCCTTCACAGGCTCTCAATGTCTTTCTTTTAACTGTTCCTCGTCCTCCATGTGCTCAGTGCTGCTTTTGTTAGTTTTCTCTAATTGCTCCTTTACATTGGAACGGCCATCCTCTTTCTCTTTGTTCTCTGTCTTCAGATACCACATTTCTTACCGCTCTAAAAAAATCTTCATTTTTGACCTGTTTTATATATTGGATTTCATGACATTGTACTGTTTTTACTGTACCGTTTAGTGATATCTGTACAGCGTGTTGGCGTAATGCACTTAATGAATGCAAAATAAAATACAATAATAAAAATACACTCTTGTCCCAGTCCCCATAACTCCCAACTCACTCTTCTGGTCTAGTCCTGTGTATGGTTTATCCACAAAGTGAAAACTTAAGCCAACATCACCATCACATTCTGGATGCTAGGAAAACTAGGGCAATGAAGATGTATGCAGCACTCACGCTCCTGTACAAGAATTTTCTGTTTTTAATAATTAATATTCAGTTGTAAAGACCTGTTACAAGCACCTCCCCCAGCCTAGCTGGGCCTCCCATGTCCAGACAGCATATGCACAAAGCCCCATTGTGCCCAGAGACGCATTGTCATCGACACAGATTTAAAATCCCAAGCTGAGGTCCACTCTGCAGCTTCACAGATGTACCATTCCTTTCTCCTAGCTGCTGAGTGGTTTGCACATTTTCAGCCAATGCCCAATGCTGTACTACCTGCTAAAGGAGTGTGGGTTTCTGAAGAGTACACAATGGCAAGGGTCTGCAGTTGTGTAAATGTACAACAATTTCTATTGCAAAATAAAGCCTATGTAATTTGGGCAACCCATCCTTACATCATAGTAGAATTAACAGCCCAGCCACAGCACCCCTGCTGTATAGACCAGAGCAAATCCTAGATTAGTACTCTGGGCTGCCCATAAACAATAAAAGGTTCACACAAATATCTTCTCATAAATCCTCAGCACTAGATTGTTACACAATCTTAATGTATGAAAGGTTATGTTATGTTATATGGCATTTGTATAGCGCCTATGCGATTGGTATGGCCTCAAAGCATTGTGAGGTGAACGCCCTTGATGGACCGAAATCTGAGGTATGAGAATTGAAAGGAGGATATTTAGAATGCATGAGTGCATTTTAGCCAGAATGAAGGTAGGGAGGGGTAGCAAAGTCCCTGTTAACGACTCATGGAGATCTGGCTAGTAGGTGGTGCTGTGCTGGACTGTCAGGAGAGTCAAGGGGACTGATTATGTGCCCAGCTCGACTGAATATCTTTTGTGGGGCTAGGCTGCATTCTAATGGCAGGGGTGGCATACAATATGAAGTGAATTGTTGCAGATGTTTGTGGGTGGGCTGCTGTGCCCTGGAAGGGATACGGCCATGTTCCATTGAAATGGTGTGCTATACATAACAGAGAATGAAGGCTGATGTCTAGTTGCGATGATGGTATGCAGATCATATCATATGGATCAACTGGAATCCTTTCCGTGAGGGCTAGGTACTGACTTGTAGTTCCCTCGTGTGACTCATCTGTGTCATACAGTGGTCAATTTCTGTGAGTCATGATGCAAGTTTGTGGGTGATGTTGGAAGGGTCCTTTGGAGTCTTGAAGATGAATTGGGTGCCATTTGGAGTTTCTGTTGCATCAGATTTCGCCTCCTACTTTGGAGCTGCTAGGCATGATGGGGGACCCACAACCTCGGCCCTGAGGGAGGGAGGAGCAAGAGTGCAGGGAGAGATCAGGGCAGCTACTGCAATCAAGTGTGAGATCTGCACCAGTGCGTCAGGAGTACAGGCAGATCTCTCATAGTAGTACTGTGTAGGAAGGTGCAGTGAGGTGGAATATGGCAGGAATGTGGGTTGTGAGGCCAGTGCCTGTTTCCCTGAGGAAACGAAATGCAAGCCTATAACATTATTCCTGTGGAAAAAGATGCAGAGTAGTGGCACAAAACAACAGCAGGTTTCAAAGTGCAAGCCTACAACACGATCCCAGTGGAAAAGGATGCAGAGAAGAGGCACAAAACAACAGCAAGTCTCAAAATGCAGGCCCATGACACTATCCCTGTGGAAAAAGATGCAGAGTTGTGGCACAAAACAGCAGCAAGCCCAAAATGCAATCTCACAACAGTATCCCTGTGTAAAAGGATGCAGAGTAGCGGCATGAAACAACAACTATATTCAAAATGTAAGCCTACAACACTACCGAAATAAAGAAGTAAGCAGGAGCTACCTCTGGGAACCAGGAGCTATTATATAGCAGGCCACAAATGTAACCTTTGTCAATTGTATATGACACAATATGATTTAAATGTCCGCTGGAGGTGTCCTAATGCTCATTTATACATATTCCTATATGCAATTAGTTCATGTCATATGGCTATGTTTGTATGGCACCAGTTAGCCTGTGGAGCCAAATGTAGCTCATTCCACCAGTTGGGTGCCAACCAGGTTCTCCTAGGCTATAACCTGGAGCTAAACAGCTCCCAGCAATTTAAAACCCTGCACAACTGCAGCAGAGTACCAGCGATGTAGGGTGCAGTAAAGCTACAGTTTGCACCGGGTTTGGCTGGGCGGCAAGTAGACCTTGCATGCAGGTAACATGGCAGTGAATTCCTCATATCCACTCAAGCGCGGTGGGTAGCATCTGACCAACAGGTGGTAAGTGCATGTTTATTGCAACTCTTCAAGGGGCCACTGATAACTTCAATGCAATAAGAACACAGCGCATGATACCAGTTCCATTGGAGTCCCATATTAACTGTATCACAATTTTGTGTCACATCACAATATTGGGTTGAACTGGTTATTTGTATTGTGATTTACAGAACAGTAATGTATTTACTTCATTTGTTGATAGTGCCCAAATCCAGAGGTATCAAAGCACTAGTGCACACATGTTTTTTTTCTAAACAGGTAAGATGGATCATCTTGGATAAATGGAGGTAGGGCATCCCAGAGCGTGGGGGCAGTAACAATGAAATTAACTCCACCGGCTCTTTTTCTGGTGAATCTAGTCGTTGATGAGGGCAGGAAGCCTGGCTTTTGGAAATGCATTGTTTCAGGAACGTGGGTGCTGTATTGTGAATGCACCAGTGAGTGATTGATCGGATTTTAAACTCTATGCAGGCTTTGATTGGCAGCCAGTGGGCCTCAGATCTTGCTTGAGAGATGCGGACCCTCTGCTTCAGGCCCCAGGCAGCTCGAAATGCATTATTTTGGATAAGACGGAGTTCTGCAATGTCTTTGGTCGATGTGCCAGAGAGAATGGCGATACAGTAATCTAGTTTGCTTCCAACGATGGCTCTGGCTAGTGTGAGGCAGTTAAAGTGGACAGAAACTTTCTGCAGAGATTTATGAGTTTGGTGGAGTATGCAGCTGAAGAGGCAATGACTGACATGTTTTTGCATGGATAGCCCAGAGTCTAAGTATACACCCAGTGTGGTTACATGGCTAGAGCCAGCGGTGATGTTGCCATCAATAGTAAAGGACATGAAGGCTGGGTACAGGTGTTTCAGCCGATGCAGGGAGCCACCAATGAGGAGTTCTGTTTCATCATCATTCAAGCAGAGCAGAGATGGTGGTCTGCCAGCTAGGCTTGGATGATGCTAAATCCCAATTGATGATGTTTGTGGCATGGTTGCCAGTGAGTTCTAGTAGGACTTTGGTATCTTCAGTGACATTCGTGTAAGGGATTTCCAGGTTGTCAAGGTTGTTGAAGAGAAGCTTAGTGTACATGTTATAGATTGTGGGATACAGGCACGAGCCTTGTGCAACCCCTAAGGAGACATGGATAAGGTCAGCTACTACGGTGCCAGTGAAAATCCTAGAGGTCCAGTCACTGAGAAAGGAGTTTATCCAGCTGGCGTCTTCTCTGGAGAGGTTGAAATTAGAGGTGAGGTACTGACAGAGGATGTCGTGATCAAAAAGAACAAAGGCAGCAGAATGCAAGTAAATTGCATATCGCGTATGCTGTCAAACCGGATCTTGAGGTCCAGGAAGGTAGCTTTGGTGCTGTGCCTGGGTCTAAAACCAGATTGGCATGAGCCAAGGAGGTTGTGCTTTTCCAGGTGGGTTTGGAGTTGGGTGTAGCTGGTGCGATCAAGGATTTTGAGTAAGGGTACCGCAATAATGGGGGGTTAGTTGGTGGGCATGGTGGGGTCCATGGACGTTTTTTCATGAAGCGGTGTGACCCAGGCTTCTTTGATAGCTTTCGGAACCGAGCATGAGGTGAAAGAGGCGTTAGTGAATTTTGCAATGATGGGTGTGAGGAGGTCAGCACACATCTTGATTATGTGGGATCGGCAAATGTATTGTTTGAAATTAGAATATTAAAGGCGCTATCTGACACTTAGGGCATCAACAGGAGAGATGCAGGAGAAGGTGAAAGGTGGTGCAGTGGTTGTGGTGGGAGCGACTGCGTGATGAGTAGGCGTGACTTTAGTTGAGTGCATGGATTGTTTGCTGATGGTTTTGATCCAGAGCGCAACAATGGCAGATTGGACAAGGAAGCACCATTGTAGAGGAGCAGGTAGGTGCTATCCTGCCAGTCAGCACCACCATCATTTTGGAACAGTCAGAGAACAGCTATGGATGGGACCCCATGTATCGGTCCTATGTGTTATGCGCTCAGACAGCCATACAGAATGTACCATTGCACTGAAAGTGTGGAAGGATATTGCATGCCAGGGTGTCATAATGCACCAATGGAAATCAACGTTAAATGAAATCTGAAAAGGACAAAGTGATGTCATGAAGAAGATATATGAACCTATTTTGAAACAATATGAAAATACTAAGTAATGAAGTAACCGGAGTACTAAGAGTAACATGAATCTGAAGTTAAAGTGATGACGAATCTAAAAAGAAATGAAGTTACTTATTGACCAATAACTGTAAATACGCAGTAACGCAAGGGAGAAAGACAATGGTTCCATGTGTTTAAAACCACAATGAATAACGACAAACATTTTTAGTGACACTTAATTTAGGGGGTACCCCCCAAGCCTCACATTTCCCCTGCTTTACTAATGTGCCAAACCCCCCACTCTTTTGTATCTCTTACCCCAGACTCCACATATACTTTTATAAAATATTTCAACATTTGTTTTGTTATTTGGGTGTCACTGAAAATGTTTTTTCGTTGTGTATTTTTGTTATCAGCACTGTATACCAAAGTCAACATACAGAAGCCTGTTATAGATGAATATATAACATGGCAAGGACGGCCATATTAGGAAAATGGACGGTTCACGTTGAATGTAACCAAGCTACCGCAGAAACAAGCCGAAGCTGTAAGAATCAGAAAGCATGAAAAAGACAGCCCCGTTTGCAGACACAATAATGAGTCTAGATTGGCCTATAGCGAAGATTCTATTTTTAAAGGCTAAGTGCAGTGCACAAAGGGTGTACATGGATAAGCTTTGAACATGAGAAATTATTTTTAGATGAAGGAAGACAAAAACATCTGTGAGAGCCAACCTGCTGGTCAATTAATGTTGTATGAAGTTCATATGAAATAGAGTGAGCAAGTCTCTAGAGGCCAAGAGGAGCATCAGCACCTTGCATAATTAAATCAAATAGCAGTAAATGGAAGGATGAAATGGAGAAATTCGTGGTCTACTCACACGTGAACCAGAAGCAAAAATACAATGACTATTCATTAGAATTTTAAGCTAAGATAGTCGAATATTCCAGAATAGTGAGCAGCAACAAGATCAACTACAAACGGAAGACTTTGGCTGATGGTCTACTGATGACAAATGATGGTCTAATTGGGAAAATGGGGAGTAGTCAATGGGATTCAAACACCTATGTTTTGTTTCGCATACGTGCTGCTAAGGAGACGAAAGTCCAAGGTTGGGATAATATGCCAACTAATAAGTGAGGTTCGGGGACAGCCTAAAAAACTAAGTTGCAAGAGCCAATCCCCTGATGTTTTGTCTATCATAATCAGTACTGTATGCATATAGAGGTAGTTCAAAGCATGCTCTACAGATAAGGGGTAGCCAATGAAGCACTAATACTTATATATTTTATAAGTAGATATGTTCCCCTAACTAATCCCTCCCTCGATAGGTTTGCTATGTAGAATGATGTCATAGATGACACATTTTGGGGTATAAGACCTCCATGTAATCAAACTTGGTTGTGAGTGTGCAAACATCAGTCCGATGTCTGCCAGATGACCCTGCTTTATTAAAAGGATAATAAAGTAGAACATTGCCATACTCTGAGTCTGTCGAATGATTTGGTTTAAGATCTATTATTGTAATTCCATCTAAAAGAAAAGATGGCTCAAGGTGCTAGAGCACATTTGGTAGCAGTGTGAGTGGTTACGGTCTAGTCGACCTAGGCCAGATCCAGACCCCCGGACAATCAGTTACTCCCGCCATTAGCCAGACAACTGTGGAGTCATGTGTGAAGACGATTTGGTTGACAGGCCCCTTTTGATTAAACTCCTGTCAGGCACCCCGTGGATGAAAGGCAAACTGGTCAGTTGAGGGAGAGTCGATGCCGGAGGACTCAAACTTGGTCACAGATGTAAGTAGCACAAAGAATAAAGTGAGCTGTTAAAATGTTTTTAGATTGGGATAATAAACAACGATTGATGGTGCCTGCAGCAATTGATCGGTGGGGTATATTTGATAAAATAAAGAATCAAATAAAACAATGAGTATCGACGGTCAAAACCAATCCATCATCATGGGGATACACCTCTTTTCCCATACATGTAGGACACTATCTAGATACACAGCGAAAATAAGGAAATACCATTTGGAATGGGCTCAAGGCACGACCAGTAAGACACTCATGCCATGGCCTCAAGAAGGTTTGCTGTCAAAAGATGTAGTGTGGCATATGACAACATATTTGCATGCAACATTTAAAGGGAAAAAGCTGCAGACAAGATTCGCCATTTTAGAGCTTTGGAAAATGTACCATAATGAGAAGGAAAATCCACCTTATAGGGAGTGGATGCTCAATCTGCATAGAGAGGAGCATAAAACTCCTTTGGCTCTCCTTTCCCCTCCTGAAGAGAAGAGTGCAGACATAGAGAAGGGATTTTACACTCTGGAGGAATTAAATGCAGCTGCGGGCCATGCTAATACAACATATGCGCCCCCTCGCTTATAGTAGTGAGGATAATGCGGAAGAGGACAAGAGCAGAGAACGCAAGAATATATAAGCACGCGATGAAAGTAAACAGCGTGATGAGAGCAAGGACAGGTAAGACAGATGACTGGAGAGAGGAAGAAGCAGGGAAGCAGAAAGAAATAAAAGACAAAACTAATGAAATAATGACAGTACAGAATGAATGGCTAGAGGACAAATGTTACTTCAGCTAGATGTTAAAGGCATTGGTGGGGTTTGAGAAAGAGAGGAGAGAGAGAAGAGTGTGAAAGGAAAGAAAAGGAAAATTAAAGGGCATACAAAGAAGAGAGAGACAAAGAGTGCAAGCGAAGGGAAGAACAAAGAAGACATGAGACAAGAAAAGAAAAGGAGAGGCTCGAAGAGAAGAAATAGGAAGAGATAGAGGCCAGAAGAATGAAAGTACAATGAAGGTTGCAATGAAGGCAAGAGGAAAATGAATTGAGGGTTATATCCCCATCATATGCAATTAGGTTAAGATCATTACCGGGAAGGAAACAAATGAGCTAGGCCATTTCTGCTGTGAAGACAAGGAGTGTAGGTAAATATGATTATGAATGTTTTTTTGTGCAATTCCCATTATTGGAGAAGGGGGAAGACAACCACAATATATACCATGGCCGCAGGTGGATAAGGATAATTCAAGGTGTAAATTGCCAAGTTAAACTTCCGGTGTGGGAAAATGGATTTATGAATTAAAAAGGATGACATCAGGAATGACGTTGGCTACAGGTGACATAAAAGGGCCACTATTTTAGGGGAGAGAGCTTATGACATTTGGAAGTGAGCAGGATATGCAGGTGTGACTGCGAAAACATGACACACAATGGAGTGCCATTTAATAATTGCAGAGCAGACGTGCGGCAAGCGCTCTGAGTACAATATCCTGATACATCAGATATGGGTGAGATTATGACTTTGAAAATGGGAGAGGATAAAGATCCTATTGTTTATGTTCAAGATATTCAGGACAGATGGAGGCAGGAGACGCGTGAACCTTGGGATAAAACGGTACCATTATTTTACCACATTTTGGGTCAGGGGCTGCCTGAGCCAGTGCAAAGGTAATTGAAAAAACAGGTTGAAATGGAAATGAAGCCATGGCCAGAGATACATTTGACAATTGTGCATCGCTGATGATTAATGCAGAGAAAAAAAAGAAGAAAGCTGAGAATAGAAAGCAGGAGGAAGCAAGGTTAATTCAGAAGAAATTCTCTAAAATAGTAATTCAGTAGATCAGAGCAGGTACAATGTTTAGCCAAGAGGAAGAGGAAATGGGTTTAGAGGAAAAGGACGAGCTGTATTTCCAAACTCTCAGGGAAGAGGAGTATTTAATGGTGGACAGCCACAGCAATGTTGGAATTGTGGCAAAATTGGACACTTAGCTAAGACATGCAGAAGCAGAGGAGGCATGCAACATAATTGGCAAGCTCCAAGAGGGGGGATGGATTATACTCCACAAGATAATGCAGGATTACAGGAATATTATGGCCAAGATCACACGTATGCTGAGACATATGTGCTGCAACTGCAACAAATGCAGCCAGCACAATGCAAATGCAATCGCTGCAAGGGCAACCACAGCAGGCATGCATGCAAACACAACAAGCACAACTGCAGCAAACAGAGGTCCAACAGGCCAATGTACCACAATGGAACATGACTTCAGGAACGCAGCAGGCACCCACACCTAAAATAGGGAGTGTGACTGTGACAGGAGGAAATTCTTTCACAGGTACGGGGATACATTTCTATCCACAATAGTACAGCCCACAGAGTGACTTGATGTGTTCAGTAGAGGAAACAAAGGTCAAGGTGACAATAGGAGGCAAGACATTGTCATTTTTAGTAGACACAGGAGATACTTGTTCCTGTATCTGCGAGGGAAAATACCCAATCTCAGGTATTGCCATGAATGCTCAAGGGTTCTCTGGGGCGATGCATTTAGTTCCTTTTACAGACAAATTGCCAATTTTCATAGGAGAACATGACATGTCAATGCCATTATTATACTCTAGGCAGATGCCAGTTAATATACCAGGACGTGATTTAATGACAACACATAACATGATGATATCTTTTACTGATGAAGGGATAGTGTGCTCTACTCCAGGGATACACTATATGAATGTGAGAAAGTTTACATTAGCCTTTACAGGCCAGAAGGCAATATGAGGAGTGCCTTTAGATCCAGAAGTATTTTTGTATGGAGTGACTATTTTATTATCTTGGTTACCAAGGTTGGAATGTTAAATATTGAGAATACCTAATGAATTTTTGTTCAGGGCACAAAATCCCCATGGAAGATGAGATAGGGCAGATCATTCTGTGAGAAACCAGAAGGTGTCTCACCCATTAGACCCCAGGGATCTGTCATCCAGGTCGCCAGGACACAGCCATTGCTTTTGGATCCAGTTCCTGGAGGTGGACCAGTGCAGGAGGAACACCTGGGTGAGGTGTCTTGGGGGAGTCGGAGTGGGACACCCAACGGTGAGATGTTATATCCCCTTCCCTATAACACCTTTACCCCATCCTAACAGGTAGGATATTTAGGAACTCTACCCCCCCTTTACAATATGAACACTTTCTCCTGCCATTTAAGATAGAGCGATATAACTGCTCCCAGGGTCCCTAAAGAATTACATCTATTCAATGAAGGAATGCAGAGAAAAGGGTAACCATCGAGGTGCCATTCTGAAGAACCAGCATGTGTTCACAGCACATCACAACCCTATGAATGAAGTCAGAATCTATTCCATTGAGGTAGAAATCCAATTAAAGATACTCAATAGCACGTGGCATTCTGAAGAGGGTTCGTAGAGTCATTGCTTCAAAGCAATGAATTTTGGTTGGATAGCAATGATCCCAAACTTCAATGCCGTAGTAGAGGATGGGCAGTATCTTTGTTCGATATAGTAACAATACTGTCAATATCGAGGTGCCACCTTGAAACCCAATATATGCAGTAATTGCTCTAACAGATTTCATGGACTTATTTTTCGTTTCGAGCAAGTGGGTGGACCAGTTAAGGTTATCATCAACGCGGAGACCAAGATATTTGTACAAGCTCACACACTCCAACTATTGAGGACAGATAGTCTTGCGCGGAGAGTATTTACGAGAGAATAACATTGTTTTACTCTGAGATGTTAATTGAGAGACCGTTTGTAATTGCATACCTACTCAATACAGTTACCAGGGTTTGCAGTCCTTTTGGGGTGTGGTCTAGTTGCAGGAGGTCATCTACATAAGCAAGCCAGCTGGTTAGGTGGGTGCTGACCTTTACTGGACATATATGTGGTATACTAAAGGCCTCTGGAAGGTCAGCCAAATATAGATGAAAAAGGGTTGCGGCAACTGTGCACCCATATTTCACCCCCTGATGTGTTGGCATAGAGGCACATAGTTTACCCTCAGCATCAAGAAGTATCTTTAGTATTGTCTACATGGATTAACATCAGCATGTTTAGCAATCCGGAAGGAATGTTCCAAGCAGCCAGTTTTTGCCAGAGTCTATTCCGTAGAATGGAGTCGAAGGCGGTAGAAAAATCGATAAATGCGCAATACAGAGCGCAATCTCTCCGGAGCCATGCATACTCAACAGAGGACACATGAATCAGCAGATTGTGCTTGTCGATGGTTTTTTGACAAAACCCATTTAGTTCAGAGGAAGGATCGTATTATTGTTAATCTATTGGGTCAGCTTGACAAGCAGTACTTTGGAAAAAATCTTTGTAGGAATGGCAAGCATTGCCAGCATTCTATAGTTGGTGGCAATGTTCCAGTGCCCTTTTTCGTGTAGCGGAAGTATGTGACTTTCACTACATGTTACAGGGAGGATGCCACATCTGCCTATATGGACAAATAACAGGTAAAGCGCATGTGCCCACATTCCAGGTGTCAGTTTGAGGACAGCATTGCAATTATCATTTGGGCCGACAGCACGAGATGTATTGAGTCGTTCAATAATCATAGTTAGATCAAGTATTGATGATTTACATAGCCATGTAGTGTTGGAGAGGGGAAATTGGGTGTCAGAGGGGTGCATATTGCCAAGAGTGGAGGCAATGTGTTTGGGACCATTGAGGATCCGGAACACAGTTGATCCATAGTGCACACTTAGCATTACTTTCCAGTGCCTTCCAGAACTCAGTGTAGCTCTTTTTGAAGGCAATATGTGCAAGTTCCTTCCATTTGTCTCTTTCGCATTTTAGTTTATATCCCTTTAACCAGCTACAATATCTAGACTTAATCATACGTATCCGGATGTTAGTTTCTTCTGGAGTTATGATACCTAGGCGGGGATACAGTACCGCCCCAATCTCATCACGGACCAATTTCTTCGCTGTGAGATCTTAGTATCAAAGTTCAGCCACTTGCTGTGCACCAGGTTGGTACATTCAGCAGCACTCTTGTACGTGTTACGCTGATGGGTATGTATCCCCATTTGAGCGATGAGGGCAAAGAAGTCGCTCACAATGAGGTATTTGGTCAGCTCTACTTAGGCTTCAAATCGCATTATGAATGAAGGAAGGAGGCTGTCTACAGCATTCTTTCACGTTTGACAGATCTACATTATTCCATCTAATACGATTCCCCGAAGGGTTGACCTGTAGGTCATATTGCCTATTTACCCCTATTCCATGTAGGTTTTTCAGGAGAACACACAATGGTAGGTGATCACTTTCAGCGTGTGCAATGACAGCCATGTCTTTAACCATGGTCCTGTCTCGTTGCTTCATAAAGACATAATCTAGAGTAGTGGCACTTTTGCCACACAGACGTGTGAAGGCAACCAAGGCATCACCGGGACATAGCCCATTAAGATGCACAAAACCAATGTCCTCCAAGAGCTTTTTCCAAGATTTACCAATACGATGTGAAGGGCCAGCGGGAGGAATTGGCATAGATGCAGTCAAGCCTAAGAAATCGGGGGAAGGCCAACTCAATGCTCACATTAAAATTGCTTACCATCCATATCGGCATCAAATGATGGTAATAAGACAGGATGTGTTTCACCATGTTTACATTAGTGGCTGTAGCCACCCGATTCGTAGGGTCATATAGATTAATAAGAATAAAGGGCGGCTTGCCATGGCAGAGTTTGACCACTTGCACCGTAGCTGTCGATCCTTCAAGCTCCACGAGCGACCAGGGTCCTGTCACAGAGATCAGAAGGCTGCCCTTGGGTCCACCTTTGGAGCCTTTAGAGGCAAGTCTATGTAGGGTAGAGCGACCGTCGAAGTCTATAGTTTCTGTCAGCCACGTCTCCTGAAGAGCAACTATTGAGAATATATTGAAGTTTTGAATGAGCCATTCAGCACTAAACAGATGGGATAAGCTGCATGTGTTCCAGGAGTCGATGGCATCGGGACAGCGTTGAGAAATGTGATTTAAATATGGATGGCAGCCATTGTCAGTACCCATCTTTGGGGTGAGTTGTTACACATGTGGGCAGTGTCACTTGATGGTCTCCATGAGCCTTTGGCATGCAGGAGCTAGGGAGAGTTGTGGGCTTGGACATATCATTTCTTGAACACTTGGATTGGAAATAGGTTTATTAGTATAGGCCCTTTTATTTTTGACAGACTCGACTAGGGCTGTGTTATTATGTGATGGCCGTAGCTTGCTCTAATCTTTAGATTTAGGATTAGATAGGTGTTTTTCAAACCCAATTGATAACATGCCTTCCTTACAATTTCCTTAGAATTAGAAGCCGCAGTTGTGAGAGAAGAAAGGGTGATGCTGCATGGAACAGACGAGGGAAGAGGATGGAGAACAGTGATAGCTCTCAGTGAAGGATACAGGGTGACAGATTTGACAGACGAAGAATTGTTTAGAGATGACTATTCTGATGATGAACTAGTGTTTTTTATAAGCATCACTTATTGGATTAAAGTGAAGAATATAGAAATACACCAGAGAATGGCATTGGTAAACAGACGGCCCCCATATTTTCAGGAAGACTTGGAGAAAGTGCCAGACATTTTGTGGAGTAAGAGCCCATATGATGTAGGTCTCTTAAAGGGGATAGGGGCAGTTAAAATTAAATTAAAACCAGGTGCTCTTTTACCACAAGCAAAACAATACCCCTTGTCTAGAGAGGCGGATGAAGGTATATTCGAGACCATCGCTGCAGTAATGAAGCAAGGCATACTGGTGCCATCAGATTCATCATGTAACACGGCCAAGTACCCTGTCAAAAAATCAAAGAGGGGTTATGAAGATTTATCCAGGACCTTCACCCTTTAAGCAATATAGTTGAAGCCAAGTTTCATTTAGTCCCAAATCCTGTCCCGATATTGTGTAATATTCCATCTGCAGCCAAATATTTTACAGGTGTTTCATGAAGACTAACAAGATTTGACTTCCTTTTCATATAGAACGATCCACCTGAAACACACTGGTTTGCCTCAAGGGTACTGCGAATGCCCTTCACTTTTTAACAGATTTCTCCAGGTGGACTTGAGTAATGTCCAACTCGAAAGTGCAATACTTTAGTATGTGGATGACATTTTGGTGTTTAGTGAGATGGAGGAAAAGTGCATAGAAGACTCTGTTAAACTCATGACTATACTCTCATAGTATGGATACAAGGTAGACAAGGAGAAATTACAATATTGTCAATAGGAAGTCATGTATATAGGACAATTAATCTCTGACAAGGGAAGAAAAGTGACACCTGAAAGAGCAGAGGAAATTATGAAAACAGTAGTGCTTAAAATAGTTAGAGAAATGCAGCAGTTTATAGGTCTATGCAATTACCGCAGGGCCTGGATTTTTGATTACAGTACATATATTCAACATCTTTTAAAAAGACTTAGAGGCACAAGTAGATAAGAGTACATTAACATTCTCAAGGGTTTTGACCCATGTTGAATTATTAGACTGGGTAGATGTGGGGATGAGCTGTCGCCGCCCATCATTCTATCCCAGAACAAAACTAAATCAATAGACGGGGTAGATGTGGGGATGAGCTGTCGCCCGGGTAGATGTGGGGATGAGCTGTCGCCGCCCATCATTCTATCCCAGAACAAAACTAAATCAATAGACGGGGTAGATGTGGGGATGAGCTGTCGCCCGGGTAGATGTGGGGATGAGCTGTCGCCGCCCATCATTCTATCCCAGAACAAAACTAAATCAATAGACGGGGTAGATGTGGGGATGAGCTGTCGCCCGGGTAGATGTGGGGATGAGCTGTCGCCGCCCATCATTCTATCCCAGAACCAGGAGAACTGCGCAGGTTTGCGCACACCAAAATGGACGCCTGACCTGCCACCCACCAGTGCGAGCGTGATAGGCCAGGAGTGCCATGAGTGAAATGTGTGCCAAAGGAAAAACAGCAGTACCGGTGGCAAAAAAAAAAAAGCGCTTTGAAATCACCTTTGTTTCTCTGAAATGCAAGATAAAAATGCCTATTATAAACATTGCAAGATATTCAAAAATCTCAATGAACACCAGCAGACATTTGGCAGAAGGTAGACTTGTGTGCATACAAAATCTGGAAAGAGAAAGAGCACAAAACAATGTTTATTACAAAACTGCCTGAGCTGTGGATGTCAGCAGCTGAAGTGAAATTGGACTGGAAGACACTAAAATCTAAATGTTTAAAATAAATGAGTGACCCACTGTTGAGTGTCACAGTTTGCAACTGTTGAAATGTCATAGTTTTGAACTTAGAATCAGCGTTCTAGCTGCATGTGTAAAAATTGTCAGTTTGATTTGAATGTAGAAAACTGGGTACCAAAGTGACATTTAGCTGAAGCCTGGCTTAAAGAAATTGAATTCTGCCCGACAACCACCCCCAACAGGAGTTGAAACTTGATCAGCAGCTGTTTCCCAGGCCTGGCTGCATTCTGCTGCCCCTGCCAAAAGGAGATGACACCTCTCTGATTGAATTAGGGGAGGAGCACCTGGGGACTACAGGAAACTAAACAAAGCACTGTCCTTGGCCCAGGCAAATGTTAAATTAGCGGGGTCGTAAATGGCTTCTTCTTGGAAGGAATCGGGGAGGGGCACTGCATCTATGAGCCAGCTGAGCTTGCGGGAAGTGGATAAACCAGAAATTCCACCATGTGCTTTGGAAAACCACACCTCTTTGGGGCCACAGCATAATTTTAAAAAGATGGATAATTCATAGTGCAGACTTGTAAAAATTAAATAAATAACATCATCATTCTTGTGATTTTTCTGTGCACATTTTAAGAGGTGTTAGGACTCTGGGGTATGGTCTTGGGGATAGTAGCGGAAAAAAGGTTGTTACTCCAAATGTATGCATGTAAAAAATCTGACACTTTATCATCTGAAACCCATATCCCTGGTGCACATTTGTGTAAAATCTGGAAAGGTTTAGAGGTCGTTATCTGGATGAAAAGGGGAGAATTCTGTCATAAGTGCACACAACATCTTACAAAGACAGGGATCGGATGGTTTGGTGCTACAGAAAATATGTTAACTGGACATATAATATTAGAAAAATGGTACATGGATAAATATGTATTTGGATCAGAAATAGATTTGTGTGCAATTTGACAAGGGGAGGATCCTCTGACCATAAACCTACCTCATCACTCTGACTCACAACCCAGTTCCCCCAATCAAGGGAGAGAGGAGGAACTGGCCAATGATAAGTTGAGAGGGTTGGGCATAGAAGATGAGCCGACCCTCCCACTTTCTAAACACATAAAAGGAGACTGTGCAGGACAGGTAGGGACATTCACTTCCCACTTCAAGCTGATTTCTTGCAGAGCGTTTTGCCAGAAGACACCAGATCCAGCACTTAGACTTCAAATCCAGACAGAGACCAGAACTTTGAATTCAGACTTCAGAATTTGACAGCAGGCCTCAAAATCTTTTGCAAACTGATTTACCCCAGACTTCCAAGGGGCACATCAGATTAAAACAGCCGGGCTGAGCTGTTTGATTCTGGCCTAGAACCCTGTGCCAGAAACACCCAGAAAGCAGAGCTGTACCCGGAACCAGAGACCAGACCTTTGTGAAGCGCCGAGTGCCAGACCAGACCAGCAGAGCAGAGCTGACCCAGACCGCTGTAACCAGAGAACCGGTGCTAAAGACCGTCCGTGGCGAAAGAACCGCAGTCAACCTGACCAGATCTGTGACAAGGCCCATTCCTTCCAAAATATAGTGTGAGTACCCAGCCAGAACTTTAAAAAACCAATCTCTTAGTTTAAAATAATCTAATTCAAACTATTTTAACCTATTGAGAACTGCATTATAGAAATCGTGTCCCGTCTTTTGATTCAAAGCTGCAAAACTGTCATCTGTCATTCTGAAACTTTAAAATTTCATTTCTGAAAATCTACCTCCACAAAATCGTCCATATCTCTTGAACCGTTTGTGAGATTTAACTTTTATTTTGAAGCTGAGAGTCTAAGCTTTCCAACAAGCTCTAAACTGACTTGCTTCTCCTTACACTTCCTCTGTAATTGCGCTCGGCCCAAGCCACTAAATTGCCGCGATTTGACATTTTGCTTCATTTCAGCCACGTGTAAAAATATTTGTCCTTGCTTTCCTTTGCAGAAATTCGTTTGCAACCTGACAATCATTCATAGAGCATTGCTAAAGTGATCCTGAACTGATTTAAAGTAGCTATCACTCACCCTGAACCTCTAGAGGGAATTAAAATAATTTTTAGCATATTTTTCCCTTCTTTGCATACCACCTTTAAAGTACTTTGCCTGTGTTTAAAATCATCCCTGTTGATCTAAGCTTGCTAGGGGGGAACTGAATTGGGATTGTACTGTAATTGTATTCCTGAAGACTGTGTGTGTCACTTCCACCTCCTTACATTGCATAGAGGGGGGTGAATTGCCAAAAGGGGAAAAGTGATTATATTATGTTTTGCTGAAATCATATCAAGTTTATTCCTGTGTTGCTTCTTTTCCAGCTTGCATTTCCTTGTACCATATAAAGCATTCTCAGCTACCTTATCCTCTATACTACTCCTAAGTAATTCCCCTGTGTGCTAGTATCACATCATCCATTGTTGATCACTCACTGTCATATGTCGAAGTGTGATATCAATTATTAATTTATTATAAAAGTGCGATATATATAGATATATTTTAATTCTCAAATAAACCTTTTAAATTTACAAAACAAACTTACTTCTTGGCTCAGTGGGGTCAGGGGGATTCTAAGAGAGGGGTGTTATATAAGGGTTGTCATCCAGAGTACACGAACTGGACATAAACATATATAAATAAGGGCTTCCCTTGAGCAATCCCAGACAAGGCACTGACTTAGTGGGACTGCTTGATTGGAGTCATTAACAAAGTGGGGGCTCGTAGCCGGGGATTCTGGATTAGATCTATCACTTGTGCAGATTTATACAGTGTGCCAGCTGACAGGATACATATCCGGTTAGATCACCACGCTGTGTTACGCTGTAAAGCACTCCTCAAAGGAACGCTCTAAGGAAACGGTCTGTTTTGCAAAATAAAATACAAACTTCTTTAATTCAGGAAGGAAATCAAGTTCCAGAATGACGACCTTGGTAGATATCAAAATAGACAGAGAACACCTCTTACATAAGCTATTTGTGAGAGGTGAGAGGGCTCATCAGGACTAGATGGTCTGGTTGCAGGCAGTCGCACCCCAGATCACTGAAACAGGGTCAGATATATGGAGAGATCAGGGTCCCTTACATGTGGTCCTGAGTGAACTATATATGGCCCCTAAGGCCAAGGATGAGCACAACAGAATTGCCAGGGTAGCGGCATATTTATATTTACATATGGGAGCCATACAGGACAAATGTGCTGAAGGCCAAGATCTGGCAAATGGGCAACTGATGGCATTAGAGAAGGCCCAATCTGACCTGGTCTCTTCTGAGCAGAGGCTGCAGAGGAGCCAGGAGTCAGAAAATGATAGTAGGCAGTATATTATTAAAATAAAGGAGGAAATGGATATCCTGCAACAGGAAAAGTCTGACCAGGATAACAGATTTCTGGCCTTGCAGAAGGAGTACCAAGATGGTTTGGATGCCCTACTGCAGAGCCAGAAAAAGCTGGAGCAACAACTGGACTTCAATAGGGCATGCGCATAGCAGGTAGTCACCCTGCAAAGCCACCTAGATAGGGAGAAAGAGGAAAGCAATACATTGATTTTGAAAGACCTGGACACCCAGGCAGAGTTTGATCAAGAACGCCAGAAAGCTGGTACCTTTCAAAGGCAGAGGGACGACCTGGCGGCACAGATGCAGGCTCTTAGTCAGGAAAGGGACACCTTAGGCCAGGAAGTCTGCCAATTAAAAGAAAAAATTGAAGGAAATCACCTGGCCTTCCACGGGCTGGGTGACCTCCAAAAAGAGCATCAGATTTTTTTAGAGCACACCAGGAGGGTGGAAGATGCTCTGGCAAGAAAGGAGCAGGCCATTAGGGATGGGACTCAGGAGGTAACCCTCCTGAAGCAAAGACTGGCCCAGTACTCCAGGACCAATCAGGAGGCACAGAGAGAGAATGAGGCTCTCTGTCAGCACAATGATAGGCTCCAGCAACAGGTAGCCATGCAGGAGAGACTGATAGAGTCTAGTAAGGCCTTAACTGAGGAACTGAAAGCGCAGGCTCTTGCATTGCAACAGGGAGCAGGGGCTGACAGAGATGAAGTTCGCTGGGAAAGGGAAACACCTGAGCATAACCTCAGGAGCCCTAGTACCAGAGGCCTTCATCTCTCCCAGTCCTTGGACTCTGCCACCCCCATGTCCCCTGGCGCACAGAAGCACAGGGCCACAGGGAGGGCAGATTACTATCCGGCCAAAAGTATGGGGTTCATAGGCCAGTACCTCCCAGGAATGGATGGGCGGGCATCCAGGTATGGGCACCTAAGCACAGTGCAATTTAGTGGGGAACTCCAGGAGACTAGGCCCACTAAGGGCATCCTGAAAACCTCTGCCCAGTTAGGTCAGTGGGGTGGGGGGGGTACCCAGCAAATCCTGGTAGCAAGGAGGGATCTGAAGACTACTCTGAGCGTCACAAGACACAGGAGACCAGGTCCCCACATTCTGCCAGCCATTCCCAGGCTCGCAGAATCCGGGAAAACCTGGAAGATCAGACGGGCACCTCTGTGAGCAGTGCTTCTGAGTCGGAGAATGAATGGACCAGGGTTACCCGAACCAAAAAGGCCAAAAGGCAGAAAGGGCCTTGCTTAAGGACCCCTTAAAACAGATTAAGGCAATCAGGAGTGTCATCACACCTTATCACAAGAACTCCAAGTATTCTGTGTGGGAACACTTGGAGCTCTTTGAGCAAATGATGGAGACCTTCCATTTGAAGGACAGCAGTAGCTGCATCCAGTACGTCAAATGGACATTCTCCCCAGAATACTCCAGTTTCTTTGCGGGACTGGAGGACCAAAATCATTAAAGATGGTCCACCTATAGGGCGGGCATCTTGAAACACTTTTCTGTGCATAGAAATCCCCAAGAGGCTCGCAAGGCAGTCTATAATTTGCAATGTGGGGAGGATCAGGCCCCACAAGAATTTGTGCAAGAATTGAAGCGTGCCTTTGCGCAGACCACCAGAATGGTGCGCACGGACAGCAGAGAATTCATCAACACATTTTTCCATGCACTCCCCAAATACATAATGACCCAGCTTGTGAGAGATTTTCACGAGAAAAGATCTTTAGACTGGGTCATTGAGGAAGCCACCCGCATCTACGAGGTGCAGAAACCAGTGGAAAATAAGAATCAGCCCAAAAACCCCAAAACCAACAGCACCCCTGCTTCTGCCAAGGTGGCAGAGATAAAGGTTGCCCCCGTTTTAGATTTGGAGATGGGGGGACCTAAAAACCTGCCTGCACCAAATAATTCACAGTCCAGAAGGCCCTCGGGCCAGTCACAGACAGGGAATCAAGGAGGTAGTCCCACAAATGGGGTCCCCCGCTCCCCTGACTATGTAAGTCCCCGCTATAAGGGAAACAGACCAATCCTGGGTCATGTGTGAACTCCTCCGGCCCAAGGGGGGGATCCAACCAAGCGCCCAACCCAGGGAACTTCCCTCCGCACTTCCCCCAGGAGGGCAGAAATGCACCAAATCCTGGGCAGAACTTGTTCCCCAGGTATCCACCCAACTTCCAGCCCCAAAATCATCCATTCTTCTTTCCCCACTTTCCTGAGCTCAGACAACCTAATCCGGGAGAGGGGAGGCCAAGGGTGGAGGGGTACCCAAATCTTCCCAACCCAGGGTACTACCAGAGAAGGGATAGCTACCCTTCTCGGGATCAGCCCAGGGGAGAAAACAGAACCCCGTATCAGCCTGAGCGGGTTTCCCAACTTGAGCGCCAGGTCCAAAATATGGCCCGGGATCTGGGTCACATACTGAGGGCTCAACAGAACCCTCAGATGAGCATGCAACCAGAGAATGCCCCAAACTCTGGCCTGGTGCTCAAGAACAATGACGGGGGCAGCACCCCGATAACCCACCGGTTCCCAGGGAGGAGGCACAAGGGGAAGGGGGGTGTAAAGCCTTGTAGGAAGCTTCCTTCCCATCTTGTAAACAGCCCCTGGAAAACCAGGAACCGGAAACAAAATCTCCTACCCCTGAAAGTCTGCCACCCAAGGAGCAAAGAGGAGGTAGGAGAAGCAAAGGACGCAAACAGACCCATTTTGTGGAGGAGGTACAGGTCTTCCAATTTGAGGGAGAGGGATCCTCAGAGGATCCTGGGAAAAGGATCTTCTCCTTCAGAGATGGGGGAACTCCTCCCAAGGAAAAATGGGTCCCAAGGGATTCCAACCCAGACTGGGTAGATGTGGGGATTGAGCTGTCGCCGTCCATCATTCTATCCCAGAACCAACAATACCAAAATCCCCTGGTTCAAACCCATCCTGATGACTGCCTCCAAAAAGGGGGGGGCAGCCCAGAACCGGAACCAGGGGACCCAAAACCATTTCAAGTTGCCAATTTTTGTTTGCAGATTCCCAAGGCTCTCCACAGAATTCTGCCCAAATTTCTTCTCTCTCAATGTCCAAAACCAGAAAGTTAGCCCAGCAGTTGTCCAAAAATGTGCATTATCTGTGCCCCCTTGGGGACAAGGAGGGAAGATACTATGCCCCGGTACAAGAACAGGGGCAGGGTACAATTTTGGCGCTGGTGGACACTGGATCTCAAGCTACCCTTCTGTCCAGAAGGGCCTTTGATGAACTGAATTCAGGTAGGGGGGAGAAGTACCGAATTCCCCTCACCTCTCTTCCTGGACAAATGCAGAACTTTGACGGGAAGGAAATTCCCGTCGAGGGGACTGCAGATTTGAACATCAAAATTGGGCGACACAAGGTGAAACACCCAGTCATAGTAGTGACTCCAGAGGGCACCCCTTGTTTACTAGGGAATGACCTCCTGAGAAGGTTGTCACCCCTAATAGATTGCGTAAACAAGGTCCTCTGGACCCAGACTAGCCGACCAATAAAACTAGAGTGTCAACTATGTTAGTTTAAATGGCACCTGCCACATGGTTGAACAAAAATCTGACAAAGTAGAATTTCACTTCCAGAACAACCAAATTCCAGACGTGACAGTAACAGCAGTAGGACAACAGACTGGTGATGGAGGGTCCTCTCTATTTCTGAAAATCAACCTTCCTTCCAGTTTAAGGTGGTATTCCACACTGGAAGGAAACACTCTGAAATTCTTTAACAATCCACAATCAGACACTCCCACTCCTATAGTCCAGAAAGATGTGAAATCAGCTCAGATCCTGGCTGATATTCAGCAAATTGTTCATCCCTGTTCAGTTAAATGATGGGAAGGACTCTGTTCTCGCTCGAGTGTGTGTGAACAACGGTAAGAGCATCATCAGCGAAGCTATGTTCCGCCAACTCCCAAAAGATCCAGCCATTCCCACATTCAAACTGATAGACAAATGGGAAATGGATCTGGAAACACCCAATTCGAAACATCTCCTGCCAAGCAGGTGTATGCTCAAAATCTCCATTGGCAACAAGAGCATAGTCCATAATTGTTGGGTCGTGCGAGACGTCACTGCCGCCTTTTTCTTAGGCAGTGACATTCTCAATCGCTTTGCCATTAGTTTGGACCTAATGAACTTCAAAGATTGGTCCCGATTAGCGGATAATCCCATGGGCTTTGATGATCCGGAAAAAGCATTTAGGTCAGCTCAATTGCTACCTTATGCAGTTGAAATTCAGATTAAAGAGGAAGTCACCATCCCAGAAAGGACCCGACAATTCTCCCTGGAAGTGAAAGTTAAGAGGACAAAAATTGAAAAACCCTATTCATCTAAATGCTTCTCTCCAACAGCAAGGGTTAGGGGTAAACCCAACACCATTAGTCAACATAGAACATGACACCATTCCAATAGAGGTGGATAACAGCGACTTAAAGAGTATTACTCTAGCCGCAGGCACCATTATTGGAATGGCGGTTGATGACCGACATTTCTCCATTGATTTAGGAAATGAACTATTAGGACCAATCCCGAAGGACTGTTTTGACAGTGACAGTGATGACAATACAAAACCAGACAGGATCTTTACCCGGCATGGGGGGATCTTCCTGGTGTACACTTCTTGCCCTTATGGTAAGGAAGACGTGACTTGTGACTTTAGAAGGGATGAGGTGATTTTCCAGGTCCATGAGGGCTGCCTTTCCCACCTGAAGCCTCCAGTCCAAATCAGCACTCTGACCAGGGACTTCTCCACGCAGCTGGAGGAGGCCGCTGAGATAGCAAAACCAGAAGTCTTTCCAGGCTTCAGGCAGATGGTGGAAGAGAGAGTCAACCTAGCTGATGCCTGTGTGACTCTGGAACAGAAGCAAAAGTTGAAACAAGTTTTCTTGGATTTCCAAGATCTCTTTGCAGTAGACTCATATGATTGTGGTCGCACCGACATCCACACAACAACAATTCCCACGGACCCTGGCATGACTCCAGTGTTTGTGAAGCAATATCGCTTGCCTCTCGCATCCATGGAGTCCCTTACTGAAATAATTAAGAACCTTGAGTCCCGCGGAATAACCCGACCAGTACACAGCACCTTCAATAATCTGGTGCTGGGAATATTGAAGGCAAACGGCCAGTGGAGACTCTGTGCCGACCTAAGGGAGCTCAACAAACGGGTCCATACTTCCCGATGGCCTCTGCCCTACATTGACCAAGGGCTGGCCCAGATTCCGGGGTCACAGGTATTCACTGCAATAGACCTGACAAATGGATACAGGATCGTGCCTGTCAGTAGGGAGGACCAATACAAACTGGCTTTCACCTTTGGGGGCCAGCAGTACACATGGACCCGAGCTCCCTTCGGATACCTCAACTCCGGCAATGAATTCAACATTTTCCTACATAAGGCCATGCCCGACCTGGGTGCAAGGGGTAACCTGGCTAATGTAGATGATGTCCTCATCAAAAGTTCATCTGTGGAAGAACACATAGCGGAGATCCGTTATCTTCTGACACAGTTGACACGCCGGAGCAAAACTTTCCTTTCAGAAAGCACAGTGGTGTAGAACCCGTGTTAACTTCTTGGGGCATGAGATTACTCCTCAGGGTCTCTGTCCCCAAGAAAAGAAAGTGTAAGCACTTCAGAAACTGAAGGATCCCACAACTCTGCGGGAACTAAGGAGCCTCCTTGGACTGACTAATTACAGCAGAAAGTTCATTGAGGGCTACGCAGAGATCACCAGACCCCCGATTCATCTTTTGAAGGGGGGGGTCAGGTGAGAATGGGGTCCAGAACATTCCGAGGCAGTAAGACAACTCAAAAGAAGCCTCTCCCAAGCGCCTTGCCTAGCTTACCCTGTCAGAAACAAGGAGTTCATCCTGGAGACAGGGTTCTCTAATAGGTGCTTGACGGCAGTATTATACCAAAAGCATGACAAGGTCAATAAAGTAATCTCCTATGTGAGCAAAACTTTATCCTCTGTGGAGAAAAAATTCAACGATTGTGAGAAGGCACTTCTGGCAACGGTGTGGGCATTGAAGAATTACCGCCCGTTCATCCAGGGGGAACACATCATAGTGGAGACTCCACACCAGCCTCTGCAATATCTCCAAAGTGACAGAATCCGGACCGGAAATGTGAGTAATTCCCGAATTACTTCCTGGATTCTGTCAATGCAAGGCTTTCCTGTGGAGGTCAGATATGGCCAAAACAAGAAGAGTCCCCTCGCGCAAGGTCTGGCTGACTTGCATGATTGTGCCAGAGAAAACTGTCTCGAGGACGAAAGTCTAAAAATCAAGGACAACATGGAGGCATACCTTAATTCCCCCCACAAAGTCTTTGAAGAAGACAAGTGTGAGGGAATGCCCACTGTCTATGTGGATGGATGCTCTTACCATGTTGACAACAACCGGGAAAAAGAACTGTTGGCAGGCGTAGGGAATGCATGGATGAATGAGTCTCCAGAACCCTCCGCTGGGTACAAAATTGGTCCCCGAAGTAGTCAGGTAGCAGAGTTGATGGCTGTGCATCAAGCCATCCTCACTGCTGTCCAACATCAACTCCACGAACTGGTCATAATCACAGATTCGGATTATGTACGGAACGGGTTCGTGGAGCACCTGGTTAATTGGAAAACCAGAGGCATGTTATGTGCTAATAACAAACCCTTGAAACATGGGAAGTTAATCCAAAACATTGATGACCTGGTCCCCTTGAATGGGATGACCATCTACTGGAAAAAGATCAAAGGTTATTCCAAAGTAGAGGGACCAGACAAAACTGGAAATGACTTAGCTGATCAGCTGGCCAAAACCGGGGCCATCCAAGGGGATCTAATAGAAATAGAGTCCCTGTTGGGGGAAATCCAGGTCACTGCTATCACTAGGTCCCAGACAAATGCTCACAATGATCTTTCAACTGCACAATGGAGTAAGGAGACCCCTGATGCTGATTTAATTACGGCCCAAAAGGGGATCCAATAATTGGTAAGTTTTACCAACACATTGAGGACCCTGAGAACTTTCCCCTGACGGATACCGATTACATTGGGAAGGAGGACCTTAGAGTGTTGATGAAATGTCCAAAGAAGTTCCGAATCTAAGACGGTTTGTTGGTAAGGAAATCCCAAGCTGGCCATGATCAGTGGGTGGACCCTACCTCATTCCGAAGCCTGATGTTAAGTCACACCCATGATGCGGCCACAGCCAGTCATAAGGGGTTTCAAACAACACTTGAGATCTTAAGAGAGGTTGCATACTGGCCACACATGGGGCAGGACCTCGACCAATACTTGAAGGGGTGTCTGGTGTGTGCACAATTTCAGCCATCATCCCTCACACACCGTGCACCAGTCCAAAAGAGGGGGATGACACTGCAATGGTCAGATTGTTGACCGTCACATGCTTGTTTACCAAGTGGGTGGAATGTCTCCCGGCCCCAGCCCCAAACTGCAAGGCAGAAACAGCAGCTGCCCTACTGATTAACCACATCTTTTCCCGTTTTGGTCTACCTCAAAGGATTGAGTCAGACAGAGTTAGCCATTTCACCAGCGAGGTAATGACAAAGATGTGGGAGATACTTGGGGTCAAAAGTTACATATTGCTTACCGGCCAGTTTCTTCTGGGGCAGTAGAACACTACAACCGGACCATTGTGAGCATCTAAAAAAACTTTGTGGCAGATTTTGGGCCAAGTTGGGATATCCGATTACCTCAGGTCCTAATGGCCATCAGATCTATCCCGTCATCTGCAACTAAAATGTCACTATTTGAGCTGATGACTGGATGCAAGATGGTGCTTCCCCAGCATTTGCTCTACAGGACCCAAGAGCAGACGTTGATAAATTCCTCCACAACTCATGAGTATGTGGAGAATTTAAGGAAACACCGCCAACATGCTTTTGCCTATGCTCAGCGGAATCTAAAAAGATCAGCTGATAGCATGAAGACCCACTACGTCCTGAAGACCACCAGGAAGGAATATAATGTGGGAGACCGGGTTTATCTATACAATTTCCAAAGAAACCAGGCCAAACAGCAAAAATGTTTGCCTACATGGAAGGGACCGTTTTAAATTATAGACAAGGTCTCCCCAGTAGCATATAGGATCCGCATCCCCAAAGGTAGTCTGGCGGAAGGGGAAGACAAGTGGGTCCATATTAGTCAACTAAAGTGTTGCCATCCCAGGCGCACACTGCAGCAACTGGAGGAGTCCTCTGCAATCCCAGAGGGGACCGCTCCAGATTCAGTTCCACCCTAAAATATTCCACATATAGCCTATAAAATTCTATGATTCTTGAATATGTTCTTGCCTCCTGATTTAAAAAAATGTATATGTTCATGTTTTTGACTATAAAATGTATATGCCGCCCCACTATATCAATAGTGGGGGAGAAATGTCTAGGAATGTGTATTGCCGCTTTGCTTTATCATCCTAGGAGAGATGAAACCCAGAGACTGACCAAGGAGAACGACCCAGGGACCGGGAGCAAAGATCCGAGGGGCCCAGGGTACCGCCCAATATTCCCATCAGGACCGGCGAGGAGAACCGATCGATCCAACTGGAGGGAGGAAAAGATGCTGAACTGTGCCATCTACGGAATTGGAAGAAGATGATGCGGACATACCAGCGCGTGGATCAAAACATCCTTTGCACCCGACTCCCCCTCAACTCGAAATCAAAGCGCAGTCGGGCGGGGGGGCTTGTCAAGGGTTTTGACCCATGTTGAATTATTAGACTGGGTAGATGTGGGGATGAGCTGTCGCCGCCCATCATTCTATCGCAGAACAAAACTAAATCAATAGACGGAGTAGATGTGGGGATGAGCTGTTGCCGCCCATCATTCTATCCCAGAACCAGGAGAACCGCGCAGTTTTGCGCACACCAAAATGGTCGCCTGACCTGCCACCCACCAGTGCGAGCGTGATAGGCCAGGAGTGCCATGAGTGAAATGTGTGCCAAAGGAAAAACAGCAGTACCGGTGGCTAAAAAAAAAAAAAGCGCTTTGAAATCACCTTTGTTTCTCTGAAATGCAAGCTAGAAATGCCTATTTTAAACATTGCAAGATATTCAAAAATCTCAATGAACACCAGCAGACATTTGGCAGAAGGTAGACTTGTGTGCATACAAAATCTGGAAAGAGAAAGAGCCCAAAACAATGTTTATAACAAAACTGGCTGAGCTGTGGATGTCAGCAGCTGAAGTGAAATTGGACTGAAAGACACTAAAAGACACTAAAATAAATGAGTGACCTACTGTTGAGTGTCACATAGTTTGCAACTGTTGAAATGTCATAGTTTTGAACTTAGAATCAGCGCTCTAGCTGCATGTGTAAAAATTGTCAGTTTGATTTGAATGTAGAAAACTGGGTACCAAAGTGACATTTAGCTGAAGCCTGGCTTAAAGAGATTGAATTCTACCTGACAACCACCCCCGACAGGAGTTGAAACTTGATCAGCAGCTGTGTTCCCAGGCCTGGCTGCATTCTGCTGCCCCTGCCAAAAGGAGATGACACCTCTCTGATTAAATTAGGGGAGGAGCTCCTGGGGACTACAGGAAACTAAACAAAGCACTGTCCTTGGCCCAGGCAAATGTTAAATTAGGGGGGTCGTAAATGGCTTCTTCTTGGAAGGAATCGGGAGGGGCACTGATCTGTGAGCCAGCTGAGCTTGGGGGAAGTGGATAAACCAGAAATTTCACCATGTGCTTTGGAAAACCACACCCCTTTGGGGCCAGAGCATAATTTTAAAAAGATGGATAATTCATAGTGCGGACTTTTAAAAATTATATAAATAACATCATCATTCTTGTGATTTTTCTGTGCACATTTTAAGAGGTGTGAGGACTCTGGGGTATGTTCTTGGGGATAGAAGCGGAAAAAAGGTTGTTACTCCAAATGTATGCATGTTAAAAATCTGACACTTTATCATCTGAAACCCATATCCCTGGTGCACATTTGTGTAAAATCTGGAAAGGTTTAAAGGTTGTTAACTGGATAAAAAGGGGAGAATTCTGTCATAAGTGGACATGACATCTTACAAAGACAGGGATCGGATGGTTTGGTGCTACATAAAATATGTTAACTGGACATATAATATTAGAAAAATGGTACATAGATAAATATGTATTTGGATCAGAAATAGATTTGTGTGCAATTTGACAAGGGGAGGATCCTCTGACCATAAACCTACCTCATCACTCTGACTCACAATCCAGTTCCCCCAATCAAGGGAGAGAGGAGGAACTGGCCAATGATAAGTTGAGAGGGTTGGGCATAGAAGATGAGCCGACCCTCCCACTTTCTAAACACATAAAAGGAGACTGTGCAGGACAGGTAGGGACATTCACTTCCCACTTCAAGCTGATTTCTTGCGGAGCGTTTTGCCAGAAGACACCAGATCCAGCACTTAGACTTCAAATCCAGACAGAGACCAGAACTTTGAATTCAGACTTCAGAATTTGTCAGCAGGCCTCAAAATCTTTTGCAAACTGATTTACCCCAGACTTCCAAGGGGCACATCAGAATAAAACAGCCGGGCTGAGCTGTTTGATTCTGGCCTAGAACCCTGTGCCAGAAACACCCAGAAAGCAGAGCTGTACCCGGAACCAGAGACCAGACCTTTGTGAAGCGCCGAGTGCCAGACCAGAACAGCAGAGCAGAGCTGACCCAGACCGCTGTAACCAGAGAACCGGTACTAAAGACTGTCCGTGGCGAGAGAACCGCAGTCAACCTGACCAGATCTGTGACAAGGCCCATTCCTTCCAAAATATAGTGTGAGTACCCAGCCAGAACTGTAAAAAAACCAATCTCTTAGTTTAAAATAATCTAATTCAAACTATTTTAACCTATTGAGAACTGCATCATAGAAATCGTGTCCCGTCTTTTGATTCAAAGCTGCAAAACTGTCATCTGTCATTCTGAAACTTTAAAATTTCATTTCTGAAAATCTACCTCCACAAAATCGTCCGTATCTCTTGAACCGTTTGTGATAAAAGCGAGATTTAACTTTTATTTTGAAGCTGAGATTCTAAGCTTTTTTAACAGGCCCTACAGCGACTTGCTTTTCCTTATACTTTCTCCGTAATTGCGCTCAACGCACACGACTAAATTGCCGCGATTTGACATTTTGCTTCATTTCAGCCACGTGTAAAAATATTTGTCCTTGCTTTCCTTTGCTGAAATTCGTTTGCAACCTGACAATCATTCATTGAGCCTTGCTAAAGTGATCCTGAACTAATTTAAAGTAGCTATCACTCACCCTGAACCTCTAGAGGGAATTCAAATAATTTTTAGCATATTTTTCCCTTCTTTGCATACCACCTTTACAGTACTTTGCCTGTGTTTAAAATCATCCCTGTTGATCTAAGCTTGCTAGGGGGGAACTGAATTGGGATTGTACTGTGATTGTATTCCTGAAGACTGTGTGTATCACTTCCACCTCCTTACATTGCATAGAGGGGGGGTGAATTGCCAAAAGGGGAAAGTGATTACATTTTGTTTTGCTGAAATCATATCAAGTTTATTCCTGTGTTGCTTATTTTCCACCTTGCATTTCCTTGTACCATATAAAGCATTCTCAGCTACCTTATCCTCTATACTACTCCTAAGTAATTACCCAGTGTGCTAGTATCACATTATCCATTGTTGATCACTCACTGTCATATGTCTAAGTGTGATATCAATTATTAATTTATTATAAAAGTGCGATATATATATATTGTTTAATTCTCAAATAAACCTTTTAAATTTGCAAAACAAACTTACTTCTTGGCTCAGTGGGGTCAGAGGGATTCTAAGAGAGGGGTGTTATATAAGGGTTGTCATCCAGAGTACACGAACTGGACATAAAAATATATAAATAAGGGCTTCCCTTGAGCAATCCCAGACAAGGCAGTGACTTAGTGGGACTGCTTGATTGGAGTCATTAACAACATGGACAGACATATGAGATGACTGAAGGATTATCAGTACAGCCCCTGTGTTGGTGGTGCAAAATGATAGTGAGGAATTTTCTTTATTCTACGATTCAAATGGAGAAGTCATGACAGCAGTTCTTACACAGAAGACAACATTCGGACAAGGACATAAACCATTGGCATCTTACAGTGGGATTTTAGATCCAGTAATGAAGGGACACTATCCCTCTAAGCAATCTTCAGCTGCTGTTGCATTTGTAATGGAAAATGATGTGGCCTTCAATAACTTTCTTTGTATAGCATGCATTATTTGCAATTTTAGAAAAACCCAAAAGTACATTGACTACACAAAGAGCATCATGGTACGAGGTATTAATTTAAAATTGTTAGATGTAAGACAGTGCACTGCGCCACATTTATAGAAGAGCCAGTACGAGAGGATAACTATGTACATCATTGTACAACGTATATTGAGAATTATAATGAAATCCCTAAAGTTAGAGAAAACACTATTGGGAGGGGGTGGAAGTTGTTTATATTGATGGTTCTTCAAAAATTGATCAGACAACTGGGGAAAGGCATACTGGATCAGCGGTGGTAAAGCTGAATAGAGGAGGTGAATTTGAGGTTGTAACAAACATGATGTTGCCTTTGAGTTGCTCAGGCCAGGCTACAGAATTAATGGTGCTCATCAAAGTACTGCAAATCTTTGGGGATGAGGAAATTATGGTGTACTCTGACTCCGCCTATATGACGTCAACCGTGCATTTAGTTTTATCACGTTGGATTTGGAGGGGCTTCATCCACGCAGATGGCACTCCAGTGCAACATGCGGCCCTATTGGATAGGCTTGTAGAAGTATTGAGTCTTCCATTAACCTTAGCAATTGTAAAATACTCAGCACATTCTAAATGAGCAGATTTTATTTCCTGCGAAAATGAAGCTGCAGACAGATGCCAAAAAATGGGGCATATTACCCATCCATATTCAGTTTAGAGAAAAAATATGTTAAACAAATGACAGGATGATGCATGTTGGTAAAGGAGGGCTTCAACATGTTTTTTATTGTTCAGTTAATTGAAATACAAGGTCGAGCTCCACAAGAAGAACAGGATGTATGGAGGAAGGAGGGGTGTTCTTTATCCCCCACTGAAGCAATTTGGATGCAGGATAGTACCTGAAAGCCAGTTATGCCTCTAGCATTATTGAGAGTAGTGCTGGAGCAGTGCAACTACCCAGCACACACGGCTCTAGAGAGTCTAGCTGCAACTGTTGCAGAAGAATGCTTCTCACCCAATCTCATGGAACATATGGCACCGTTCACTGTGAATTGCATTGTGTGTCACAGGTTTACTGCAGGACACACTTTGTGAACAGTAAGAGGAGCAATCCTTAGACCAAATAGCCCATTTCAACATTTACAAACAGATTATGTAGCTATGCTACAGATATGTAATGGCTATAGATATATGCAGGTTGTAGGATGTCCTTTTTCTAGATGGATTGAGGCAGGTCCGTGCACACAACATGATGCATCGTGTGCTGCCAGGTTTATGGAATGCAAGGTGTTCCCCAAGTGGGGGGGAGGTGCAAATGTTGTGGTCTGACAAAGGACTACACTGTGTAAATAAATATTTTGAGCAGATACTACTTTTGTTAGGTATAAAGCACACATTTTCGTCTGCTTATCATCCACAGTCCAACTGTATCTGTGAGCAACTAAACAGACTTCTTAAAGAGAGAATAGCCAAAATTAAAATCACTTTAAAAAAAGGGATGGCCACATGTGTCTGTTCCTTGCTTTGTTTCCTTTCAGAAACCATCCTGGTTCAGATCGCCATTTGACTCAGCATGAGTTGGTGACTGGAGGGTCTATGAGAACCCCACTGACTCCTCCAACTAAGGTAAGAACTTATGCCAACAGTCTAGGCAGGGCATTAGATGACGAGATGCATGAATATTTAACAACAATGATTGCAAGTGTTTCGGTCATGTCTCAACAGATCAGAAACTGGAGGGAGGGGGTCAAAAAGAACCAACAGCAACAATCAATACCAGGAAATGGAAGATCAGCTCAAACCTCCAAAACTGTATCCTGGAGACCAGGTGGATGCACCTGGAGTACTCCTCGCTTTGAGGGTCCCTATGAAGTAGAGGAAGCAAGCCCCTCTGCTGTGAAATTGAAGGGGCAAAGAGCGTGGCTACATCTACACGACATCAAACCATATAAAGGCGAAGCACCAGCCCCTCCCGAAGACACCCCAAGAGAAGCGACACAAGTAGTTCCGCACATGCTGATCCACCAAATATCTAAGAAGAACAAGGAGAATGAAGTGCCCATAAGCACTATAGATTAGGATCCAACATCTTTTTGAATCAACTAAAGATCATTGGTTTACATATTTGACAAGGAGAAAATAGACTTACAGCTACCATAGAACACTCTCTTTAGACAGAATTTAAAAGACAATGACCGGACCTATTTATAAAGAAAAATATCAACTACCATTTATGACACCTGTAATAACACAAGTATATACATTCTTATCTGTTCTTTTTCCCTACGTATTTCAGAGTTATACAGCTTTAGTTTGAATTTAGGATGATTTTTATGGATCTTATGATTTGTATTCTTTCCTTTTTATGGCAATTCAAAACGTGGCAAAAAGTAGTACAGATATGGAATGTATTAATGAAACATCTATTATTGCCCTCACTAAAGGCATAGACAGCCTGTTTTACAATACATCTAGGAGGCTGTTTCAATTTAAAAAGGGATGTTGAAGACAACCAGGAGGATATAAACACATATCTTGAATACTGGAATTCCCCCCTCACAGAACTAACAGACGTCCTCTTACACATGCCATAAAAGCTATGATATATGTTATTAACCTGCATTGATGTTTTTATCTGCATGTACATGTCACTTTATTCACTGCCGCATTAAGTTATTATATGCCTCATCTGGTTTCACAACAGCGCCCTGGTGCCTCAGGGTTTGGGTGCTTTACAAATGAAAAAATAAATAAAGGATAAGTATAGAGCACAAAGGGAGTACATGGATAAGCTTTGAACATGAGACATTCTTCTTAGATGAAGGAAGATGAAAACAACTGTGAAAGCCAAACTGCTGGTCAAGTAAAATTGTATAAAGTTCATATGAGATACAGTGAGCAAGTCTCCAGAGGACAAGAGGAGCAACAGCACCTTGCATAATTAAATCAAATAGCAGTAAATGGAAGGCTGAAATTGACAAATTCATGGTCCACTCACACGTGACCCAAAAGTCGAAAACAAAGACTATTCACTAAAAAAAAAAGCTAAAGCCTTTCCCAAAGGCAGCCTCTCAGCCGTGGGGAGGCTCGGAGCGGGGATGGCCCCGCTTCGAGCATCCTCATTGGCTGAGTGTTTGCCACGCCCCGACAGAGGGATTCCCGGCCTGGTAATGACTCGGCGAGGGCCAATCAGAATGGCTCTTTCATTCTGATTGCGCCCTCGCCGGGTACTAACGGGGTATAAGACCTCCATGTATTCAAACTTGGTTGTGAGTGTGCAAACATCAGCCCGATGTCTGCCAAACACTTCAATTTGCTAGAGCACACCATGTTTTGTCTTTAGGGAAGCTTTCAATGGGGGGTGTGCTGGGGATTTAAGTAATGCAAACTGTGAGCGCTGAGATTCAGGAGGATGTACCAACAATATTGACGTGAGGCTATTGCTTAGTGTGTAATCTAGTTCACACATGAATCCATGCCGAGAGCCTTTTTGGAGAGATGTGGCGCTACTGCAGTAGATGATGAGAAGCCGGGGATATACTACATGCTTAACACAGCTTACTCAATTACTTTAGTTGCCCAATTAGTTAGATGGCTGCACGGGTACCTGGCTAATATTAGGGAAACAGCACAGCAAGGCGTACTGTTCTTACCACAACTCGGTTCTGGGACAATGGTGGGGAGTAGGGTTCTTAGAAAATTCTCAAATTGATTGCGTCAATAACTATACAATGGATGGGTTCCACTTTATCTTCCTGAACTCGTCACGGTCACAGAGAATGAAATTAATGTGTTTATCGAAAGCTTTGAAAGTGCCAATAAAGATGCGGCCATCTTGCAGGATACAGCTCATCCTAAAGTCGATGTATTGGAGCATCTTACTACTCTTTCCCACCGTCATAGCTGCGGTTCTGATACTGCTGATGCACAACGGATTCTATTCAGGAGATTAAAAAAATTCCTCCTGCTGAAAGTGATGTTGGAATAAGCATTGATGCACAAAATCTGTTACAAATTGCTGTTTTTAGTTTAGGCTATTAGGTGATGCTGGCGCACCTATAAACTGGAGCTATTGCATTAAAGGACAGATATGGAGAAATGGCATACAAGGAGGGACACACTGCTTGTAGGTGTTTGATTGTTTACCCACCCATTGATTGCCCATGGCCATGCTAATCCGTATGGCCATTCCCACCCATTTCCAGCCCCTCCCCACCCCAAAACCCTCCTCATGGAAACTCTTTGAGCTTTCAAACGTTGCACTCTAAATGCCTGCCAGTGGTTTTTCAAAGCAGAATTCTGAGAATGAATGACTTAATTAAAGCTGTAAACACACTACTGGTGTTATGAAAAGGTCTTAACCAGGTCTACCTTCAACCACTCTATTTATAAGCACTATGCATGTCCTTCACTGAAGTCCTATAAAAAAAAGGGGATTGGTCAAGCAAACAGTTTTGACTTGTGTATAAGTATGAAGCATTTGCCAGTCACTGCTATGAGATGCCAAGGTACTCGAACGAGATTGCACCTGCTACAATCAATGGACAGTTTATACCACTAGGGTAGTGGCTGGCAAGTGCCTTTCCCATGCCTACACAAAAGCCCAAACTGTTGGCACTGCAGGACCCAATTCTTGCTGACATTTTTAAATTAGGGTTGTCAGATAGGACAAAAATGTGGTTAAATCCTTTGATCCTTGTTTTTTTTGTTCCATTTTAAATAGGTTCCTAAAGTGTACCATGTCCTCAATCAGGCTATTAAAGGTCTCAAACTTCCCTCTAACTTTTCACATCCAACACCACCCATTTTCATTCTTTTACTGTCGGTAATATTTGCCATTAAAACGAAATTCTATGGAAGGGTGACCGTGTGTTGCTATAAGTGCAAGAAATCAACAAACTTTTTGAATTTTATTTCCTCTAGCTTGTTGCCGACCAATCCATTCAGGCAATACTTCTGCAGGAACTGTTTGGGTTGTCCCATTTCGCAAATCATCTGGAAAACTGCTTATTCGAAGGTAATTTTTCCTGTGGATAGCTTACTCTGATAACTTGTCTAGCACCTTTATGAGTTTACCTGTGAGGTCTGCCCTAATAGGTCTGTGCATCAATCTTCAGCCCTATTGTTTGCACAAATTAGCACATTTCACTGTCTAGCATTATCCTTCTCCACATTCCAAAAACCCAATTGTTCATTTGATACAAGGTTTATTCTAAAATGTCACGTCTTTATAAGAAGGCGTCAAGCACATCATCAGTTTACATTTTCTTTTCCTTCTTCCTTATTGTGATGAATCCAATGGAGTCATCAGGCATTCCCCATGGTAGCCTCCTCCCATGTCGTCAGAGGACGGCAGCTGCTACCTGATCATGACCCTGGGGGCGGCTATATGAGGGAGGAATACATAGGAGGAGATAGCCACTGGTAAGATGTCATGGCTTTATTGGATGAGGCACAGTATCCCCCACTTTCCCATGAGGACATAACCCTTGCCATATATCTGTTACCCTCCCCTTAGTGAAAGAAAAAGAACCTTTTCCCCAACACCCTACAAATCAACCTCTCATTGATAATCTGAAAACTAACAGCACTGAGAATCCCTTGTCTAAGAGCGCCCAGAAATCTAAAAGAACCTTTTTTAGTTCTCATTTCCGTTCATGTGCTACTGAGTCTTTTTGTAACATCCTTGAGAAAGACTTTCCAAAGTATATCCATCAAAAACCATTAAAGGACTTCAATTCCCATAACCACCTGAGTAAGGAGACGGGGAGGATGAAGGAATGGACACAGAGCTGAAAGTATTGAGCGTGCTAGTTGTTGGAGGAAGATACCTCTGCGTGGAACCTTTAAAAATGTGAACCGTGAGCATCGCCACCGGGAGCGCAGAGATGTACTAACTTCTCTGCATTACTGCCAGGTGGAAAAAGGGTCTTGAGCCCCCCCATTGAGCCCCCACATGATGGACTTGGAGCCCCCAGTGTGCCCCACAACACCTGCAGCATACTGGAGTGAAAATCCGGGCTCGCGGGCCCCCAGGAAGCCGGAGACACAGCACTGAGAAGGTGGATCCGGTAGCGGTGTGAGATTTGAGCCGTCCCCCAGCTCTTAGTGGAAACTGCACCATCCCAAAGCACATGAGGTGAGCCAGGCAAGTTGACGCACAGAGGACGGACCAAAAGGGAAACAGCCCACTGGGCAGTGGGGGGCACAACAGACCACCCATGACCCCAGGGTGTGGTGTGAGAGGGGAGAACAAGCTGGGACACAGCCGAGAGGCACCCGTCCATGGCGGGATTGTAACCACCAACTCCTTCGGAGCCAAACGAAACGGCGAACCCCCGGAGCGTCTTGACAATTAAGTTAATGCCCCCAGCCATGGAAGACAAGCCCTAAGCGGGCTACACAGTCAGCCTTGGTCAGCAGCTCTGAACACCTGCAGGGACTCTGACTTGGCCCCTGCGACCTCCCCTAATCTCCTCCCCATCCCCCACAACGGAGTCAGGTGGAATAAGCAGACTAAGGGACATAGAGGCCAGGAAGGAGACTGCACTGCTCCAGGTGGGCCCGCTGGCTCAGGATACATCTAGTGTTTCGGGGGTCACCCCCACAGGGAAGCCTGAGTGCACCAGACCAAGGCACTGGACAGGCCCCATCCGGGTCAGAGAGGAAAGGGGTCAGGCTGCCCCAGCGGTGAATGGGCACAGCGGCATTGGAGTGACTGAGCCCAACCACACCAACATAATGCACTACCTCAGGTGAAAAACTTTGCAAGCTATGCTATAGAGCACTGCCCATCCCTGAGGAAGAAGAATATTAGGAACTCCAAAAAATAACAACACCCCCCCGCTCCCAAACATGAGTAATAATGCCCACGATACCACAGACCCATCTGGATGAGATGGAAGAAAGCCCCACAGGAATTCGGCATCCAAGAAAACCTGTAGAGACCGGGAGGCACGACCCCCCACAAAATGGCATACCAAGAAGATGACATTTCACAAAAAGTGACATTAAAGCGCTAATGCAATTAAGAAAAGAAAGAGCCCATTATTGCTCCCCCTTGCCTCACAAGGAATAAACGCAACATCACAGCAGACGCTGTAGTTCCTTTGGTAGCTTTCCTACTCAATGCCCTACAGGACACCAATGATCCTAACAAGCTAATTAACATCTATAATGAGACTATGACTAAAGCCATTGATACTATTGCTCCACTAAAGCTACGCAAAAGTAAACCCATTGCCCACCTTAACTCGTGGTTCACTCCAGAGCTAAAAATACTCCGCACTGAAAAAAGAAAATGTGAATCACGTTGGAAATCATCCCCTACACTGGAAAATAAAACTAATCTTGCCATCATTACTGCTACCTACAAAAAAGTACTAAAGAACCCAACCCACCGCCAGACACATGCACTAAGGACAAAGCCTGGTGCACCAGCATCCAAAATGCCCTCTCTAACAAAATTAAAGGTCTGCAGACCAAAATAGCTCACAAAAGATCCCAACTAACAGTCACTACACCAGCACCCAATACCACCCCTCACACTAACTCAGGTTTCACGTTAAAAAAAAGTCACCATTCCTAAAGTCCACAAAATCATTGCATTTCTTAAACCATCTAACTGTAAGGGCGATAGTTGCCCAGCCAGATTATAAAATTTGCAGCTAGAGACCTTGCCCCATTCATTACTAAACTTGTAAACTCCTCCTTCTCGAACGATTCCGTCCCAAGTAACCTTAAACAGTCCTGGGTTATACCACTACTGAAAAAACAGACCCTAGACCCGGCTATACCCACCAACTACAGGCCAATTACGACAGTCCCCTTCCTACTGAAAATTCTGGACAGAATAGCCTACTTGCAAATACAAGACTATCTTGAAGCTCACAAATTACTCGGTACCCGTAAATCTGGCTTCAGACCTCGGCATGGAACAAAAACTGCACTTGTTGACCTTAAAAGCCAGATTGATGAATTGAAAGACAAGGGAAAGATGGCCATCATACTTCTACTCGACCTCTCTGCGGCTTTTGATTTGGTGGATCACTCTATACTTTGCAACCACTTATCCTCTGCGGCCCACTTCTCTAGCTCTGCAGTTGCCTGGATCCAATCTTTCCTCGCTAACAGAACTATGCTCATGTTCTCACCGTCAGCAGCTGCTGACCCCATCCCCATCACCTGCGGAGCCCCACAAGGATCCTGCATCTCGCCCACTTTGTACAACATTTTTACAAAGCCACTATTCGACAAACTGGACCGTCTGGGTGTCACCTACACAAATTATGCAGATGACACCCAGATACTCTTACCCCTCTCATGATACAGACGTCGCACGGATTAACAAAGTCTACATCATCATTCAGGCATGGATGGCCACACATGGCCTCTGCCTGAATGATAATAAGACAGAACTACTCCTAGTCGGATCATCTAATAACCTTCTCAAAATAAGTCCTTACTACACAAATATCATTAGCGATGGGAACAGTATACCCATAGCCAAACATGTAAAAACTTTAGGTTTCTACCTCGATGCCCAGGCTAACCTAACCAAGCAGATCAACATGACCTCTTCGGCCACAGCCTACACTGGCAAGTTGATCAGAGCCTGTAGACCTATACTATGCCCCACCAGTTGCCTTACTCTGGCGAGAGCGCTCATACAATCCAAACTGGATTATTGCAACAGCCTTTATCTAGGAGCAAACAAGTCCATTTTAAATAAACTACAGATTACGCAAAACAACGTGCTTAGAGCAGCGTTGAATATTCCTAAAAGAGAGCACATCTCAGAAATTAGAAAGCAACACAGGTGGCTCTCTATACATGACAAAATTGCCCTAAAAACTATCTGCCTCACACACAAAGCGATTAACTTCCAAGCCCCCCCTTATCTCACAGACAAGTTCACTTGGAAGGTATCCAATAGATTCACCAGATCATCTAACACGCCATCCCTGGTGGTGCCTAGATACAACCTAAAAGGAGCCGGAGGGTCTAGCTTCCTGGTATTAGCCGCCCAGCTTTGGAACTCTCTCCCACAGAACATCCAAACCATTCAAACCTTCAACAATTTCAGAAGCCATGTTATCACTTGGATTCTTAAAAAAAAACACAAAACAGTAGCTCTTGATACCATTAATAGCTAGATGATCTTCTCAACTAGTATATGTGTCACCCATCCCATACTACTGCTATGACCCTATGTATAAGATGTATAATATGTATTATGTTTATGTATATCCTATACTACTGCTATGACCCAATGTATAATATGTTTAATATGTATAATGTTTATGTATATATGTACCACTGTAATTTTACAAACTGTATTAATGCCTTTCAACTGCCTATACTATACCATGTAACCACTTCCACCCTCAAGCGCCCAATTACCTCCGGGTCAGGTGCACAATATAAATAAAATAAACAAACAAGCAAGAAATTAGGGACATGAGAGCCGACACAGGCCACAGGCTGGAAAAGATGGATCAAAGAGGGAACAGATGGAAAATAGAATACAGGGCTTGGAAGCCAACCAATCTTCGGTAGACATTTTGGAGTCACAGATTGATTCTAGATTGTCTACCCTGGAGAAGAGGGATGAAGAAAAGACAACTTCGAAAACAGGGAGCGGAGGAACAACCTCAGGTTCTTTGGCTTACAGGAGGCAGAAGGGGAGACGGAAAGAGACACCTCCCAGACGGTCAAAGATGAGGTCCTACTGTTCAGCAATGCGGCGACAAACAAACCAACCATAGATAGAGCGCACAAGGTAGGAGGCAGAGTTGGTGGACGGCGCTCAGTTCTGGTCCACTCATTACGCAGAAAATATCAAAATCTTGGAGTAAACCAGGAAATCTGCCACTACCACCTACAACGCATCAATATTGATCTCTCAAGACCTCTCCTCCTTCACTCTGTCTAGGAGGAGGATGTGTGCTCCATTAACACAGTGCCTACAAGAAAAGGGGATCCGTTATCGTTGGGGCTTCCCCTTTTCACTTACTTTTGGATACATGGGCCAGCAAACCAGACTGATCGCTGAAGAACACATTAAAGGAGCAATCTGAGAATATGTGGACACCCCAGTTGATTAGAGAAGCACTCGGGTAAAGCTGCTGAGGGGAGCAATGGAATAGGACCACAGAGGGACAGGAGACGAGTCCAGGACTCGAGGAAATTCAAAGAATTAAATACACCACTGCATAATGGTGGCCCCTGACACCATCGAGGGTGGGATGTTACCTTATGCTTAGTCCTGTGGATGCTCAGTTTAGCAGGGATGGGGGTGGGGGACCTCTCCTTACCGGTGCTAGCCTCAGGGTGTAAGCTGAGCACTAGGACCAGGGGCTGAAGGAAATGACAAACTGGTCCGAGCAGGGGAGGGGGAAGAGGAGGGTTAAAGGTTAACATATTGGCTTTGGGGGGGCTCAACACACAGAAGTATTGCTGAATGATTTGCCCAGGGGGATCTGGCAGGTTGGTGGTCCAGTCGGGTACCAGGAATGGTCAGATTCCCTGAATGAGCGCCTAGGGAGGGGGGAAGACAATGGGGATGGGATCTTGGAGAGAAGTTAGAGAGGATTCAAAGGAGAGGTTGGGGTCTCGCTCCTTTCTGGTGGGTGGGGGGGAAGTTCCCATGGAGTTGGCAGAGTTTGCGGTCTTAGTTTTTATGGTTTCTAGCACACAGAATAGTTAATATTCAGGGCATCAGGAAATAATAAACAGACCCGGGAACGGAGTTGCAAGTTTCAAGGTATTTGGGCGAAAAAAGAGTCGCCAAAGGCCTGATCGCTGACATGCTACCAACCTTTGGGATAGGCTCCTTGAATGCTTTGGGAGTCAACTCTCCAACAAAGATCTCTCCTGGCTCAGGAATATCCACGTACTAAGCTAGACCTACTCTTCTTACAGGAAACACACTGGGTGAGGGGGCAGGAGCAAACTCCCCGGGGTGGCGGGATGGGGGAAGTTCATAGAGCCTCATTCACATCCAAAAACAGAAGGGTGGCAATCATCATGTCCAACACACTGGGGTTCAAGACGGAAGCGACATTAAGGGACCCAGTGGAAAGCTACCTGTTCATCAAGAGGGGATATCCAGGGAACCCCACTAACACTGGGAGCTGCAACTCTTTTTGGGAGTCACCCTCATAGTAGGAAGGGACTTCAAAAGGGTCCTGGGACCCTTTAAAGATATGAAGAGGATGGCGGCGCAGAAACTCCCCCCGTTAGATGAAACCACATCACAAAACTTCCATAGCAGATGGCAGATGGGGAGCAGGTGCAAGTGGATCTAGGCCACCTGGCCTAAGCCCTGCCCACCTGGCGCCTTCCAGGCTGTGGCTCTTTATCCCCACTTAGCAAGCCCCGCCCACCTGGTGCCTTCCAGGTTACTGCTCTTTTTCCCCACTTAAGGAGCCCTCCAGCCTCTTTTCCTTTCCAGATGGGGAGCAGGTGCAAGTGGATCTGGGTTACAAGCCCCTGCCCACCTGGTGCCTTCCAGGTTGCTGTTCTTTTTCCCCACTTAGCAAGCTCTGCCCACCTGGTGACTTGCTGGTTGCCACTCATTTTCCCTACTTAAGGAGCCCTCCAGCCTCTTTTCCTTTGTAGATGGGGAGCAGTTGCAAGTGGATCTAGGTCACCTGGACTAATCCCCCCCCCCTAGTGCCTTCCTGGTTGCCAATCTTTTTCTCTACTTAAGGATCCCTTTAGGCTCTTTTCCTTTGCATATAGGGAGCAGGTGCAAGTGGATCTCGGTCACCTGGCCTAAGCCTCGCCCACCTGGTGCTTCCAGGTTGCTGCTCTTTTTCCCCACTTACCAAGCCCCGCCCACCTGGTGCCTTCCTGATTGCCGCTCTTTTTCCCAAATAAAGGAGCCCTCCAGCCTCTTTTCCTTTGCAGATGGAGAGCAGGTGCAAGTGCATCTAGGTCACCTGGCCTAAGCCCCGCCCACCTGGTACATTCCAGGTTGCTGCTCTTTTTCCCCCACTTAGCAAGCCCCGCCCTCCTGGTGCCTTGCTGGTTGCCGCTCTTTTTCCCAATTAAAGGAGCCTTCCAGCCTCTTTTCCTTTGCAGATCGGGAGCAGGTGCAAGTGGATCTAGGTCACCTGGCCTAAGCACCACCCACCTTCTAAGCCCTGCCTCTTCATTCCTGCTCTTATCAAGGGCGTCTCTCGTCTGGGCATCTGAAGCAAAGGGCTGACTAAGAAAATGGCAATTCCTGTTTGGACCTGATCGGACAAGGATGACGCAGGGCCCAAACCGCTGATCAGACAGCAGGTAAGCATGCACCAACATGGTTTACTCCCTATGTCCCCACAGGCCACCCCCACACCCTCTAGTTCCCTTGTGCCCCCCTCCCTTCATGCACACAGGTATTGCCTGTTTTGCTCGATTCTTCTCTACCCTGCTCCCACCCGCTCCAGCCTACTTCTGCAGGAGTCTGTCCTGATACATTATGGTTTCACCATCACCGTCTTGTGGCCAATGCTGGATTTGAATTTTATGGACTTCATTGAATCACGGTGCGTCACCCTTTTTCAAACGCCATGCTGGACTTCCTTTGCATCTTGTACTCATGGTGGCCCTTAATCATGCTGCTCCCATCTTGCAATATTGTGTTACTACTGACTTCTGCAATTTTATTCGCTCTCCCCTCTTGCTTCTCCACTCTTTTTGACTGCTTACACTCTGTTCCCTCCTTCGCTCCCTTTCTCCCTTTCCCCATCTCCTCCCCTCCTCCCCTTACTCTCTTCTATGCACTTACTCTATCAGAATTGTCCCTGGACCTAGTATGATAGCAACCTCGTCTGCCTCCTCCACCCTCCTCTTGTTCCCCCCTCTACCTTCCCCACCAGCACTATCTGAAAGGTTGTCCTAGTACGATAGTACTTGTTTTGTTCCTCACCTCCCTTTCTGCACCCCTCACTCTCACCTTTTGTTTTTCTCCAGCTCTACCAGAAATGTCATCAGGCCTAGTGCGTTAGTCGCCTGTCTGTTTCCATTTCCTTCCCACTCTCCCCCTCCCTTCCTTCCTTCCTTCCTTATCTATGTCTTAGCTCTTGCACTATCTGAAATGTTGTCAGGCCGAGTACGGTAGTTAATTTCACATCCTTACTGTTCATGGCCTGTAAGAATGTAATTGTATTTTCCATTGAAGCGCTTTGAAACACATTGTGTATAGGCACTATATGAATAGACTATCACATCATATATCATATCATAACTCAGACTTGGGCATAGTGGATTCCCTAACCCCCCCTTCCTCAGGGGACCCCCCCATTCATGTATTACGCGAACGTTCACAAATCCTTTTCCAGGATAGCTCCTTAGCTGGCCATGTGGGGGACTCCTGAGTGGACCCAGTCCTGTGGTCGGATCATGACCTTGTGCAAGCTACACTGAAAAGGGGCTGGGGACTCCGGCCTAGAGGAACATGGAAGTGTAACGACTCCCTTCTGAAAGATAAAGCGATAGCCCAGACGGTGCTAAATGACATACTAGAGTACTTCGAACTAAATGACAATGGGGCGGTGGGCAGACATACCCTACAGGATGCATTGAAGGCCACAAATTTGTTGGGTGTTAATACAGATATGGGCCCAAAGGAGGAGGGAGGGGAAGAAACAGGAAACCCACCTAAGGGGGGAAGATCGCTGAACTCCAACCAGGACGAGTCCCAGGAGGTTTGATCACCTCAGACCAGACGAAGATGCTAGAGAATAATAAAGCCCAAATAAAAGACCTCCTGCTGACCAAGACTGAAAAGAGATTATTGTTCCTAAAACAAAAATATGTTGAAAACGGTGACAAAGCGGCCAAATTACTGCCATGAAAGTTAAGAGAAGCCCAGAAAGGTAAGATGGTCAGGGCAGTGAAGACCTATGAGCGGACAAAGTGTTATAACACCAAGAGTATAGGGAAGGCCTTCATAATGTCTTTTGAACTGTTATAAAAGTCTGAATTTGACAGAGACGAATCCCATATAGAAGACTTCCTGGCACAACTCCCCATACCGAGACTAGCCAGAGAGACTGCTTCCGACCTGGAAGCTCGGGTGACAGAAGAGGAAGTCATCCAGGCAATCAAGATGATAAAGGCGGGGTACAACACCGGGGGAGGCTAGGTTTTCAGTGACATTTTCTAAGACGTTCCGGTGCACCTTGTGAGAGTTTTCAATGCGGTCCTAGAGGGAGGGATACTTCCAGAGACAATGACATTATAGTGGTACTACCAAAAGAAGGTAAAGACCTGACACAGTGTATTGTACCGACCAAATCGCCCTAACTCAACACAGACGTGAAAATCTTGGCGAAAATATATTGGGCAAAAGGTTGGAAGGGGTCATGCTATCCAGGTCGGCTTCATCAGTGGTTTCCAGGGATCAGACAATATTCAGAAGACGATCGACCTAATGCACTATACGAGACAGACCGACCTGGATGTGTGCCTCCCTCGCTCGATTCGAAGAAGGCCTCGATAGGGTGGAATGGATGTATACGACTATCCTCCTAGAAAAAATGGGAATAGGGGAAAACATACGGAAATGGGTGGGGACACAATACAGATCGCCAGGTGCATGGACAAAGATACAAAGGAACTGTTACCCAAAAGACATTTTTGTGAAAACACTGAAGAATCCACGGGAAGGGAATCGTCCCCTCTGGAGTTACGATAATTTAAATTTCTGGAAAACATTTATATTGGAGTTATTCTACTTTTGTTTAAGAATTTATTTTGCAGATACCAGGTTATAAACGTATCCCTTTTCACTTTATTATTGTGTTTTAGTGCAGGGGTCAGGAAAGATTGTTTGGACACAAGGACAGGTTCCTGACAAAGGCAGATCCTTAGTTTTATTTTTTAGGTAGGGAAAATCCACTTTAGAATAGGGTCAGAGAGGCATTTTCCCAACCCATTTGACATGACTAAAAGTTTATAACCAAAACATGACAACTTTGTGACCAGCTTTCATTCCTGTCTCCTCACATAATCGATGAATCTGCTTTGAGGTGTTGACCTCAAGTTTCAAAATAAAATTTTTAGTATCACCTTAAGTCTTTCCTCGCTGCTCTAGGGTTTTCTGCGTCTAAAAACAGTTTGAAAGTATATACACTGAACCTTAGTGGTATGAATACTTCCTTACTGCATATGTCTTATTTAATTATGTGCAGCAAAATAATATTCTAATATTGGGTTTAGTTATATAATGGGAAAATTGAGGTAATATTTTCCCATTAGGTGACATGCCATATTACAAGCTTGAGTTTTCCATTGGTGCTTAATTCAACTGGTTGTGTGATGCCCCTTTTGTGTTAGCTGTCTCAGTGCACTACATGTGATAAGCTTATGAAGCGCACACTCGCTTTTATTTCTAATTGTAATGCTATAATGCATCTTGAACGTACTTTAAAATCACCCCTATGCACCGTATGCATGACTTCTAGCATCTTTGAATTGGCATATGCTGGTTTCCGTTACATGACCTTGGTGGGGCTCTTCGACTGTGGGCCAATTGTTTACCAAGATAATAAGTCTTGCTGGACCTCTTCATCCAGTGTCTGTGCACGTTACCAAATCAGACACGGGGGACATTGTCAGTGCTGTCGTCTTTTGAAGCACTTTTGAATGGGGGAAAATCATGCACGATTAATGTAAGAAATCTGCTTTTTCAGTAGGTTTACTTTTATGAACTATCGGACTTTGCTAGATTTTTCTGGACACCAAGTTCTCCTAATGTGCTACAGAGTTTGGCTCTTCGATTATACATGCATTACTTCTTGGACCCGGTTTTCATTCGACAAAGGGGGGAAAGGGAAGAGGCGAAACAGCTTGCATAAATGCCAAGACGCAGCAGTTTCTGGCCACCTGCTGAATCAGTGACATCCCTCTGGAACAGTGAAGAGGAAGTGACAGGCATCATCCGCACTTCAGCCGCCCCCTTCGAAGTGCCAGGAACGTTCATACCAAAATATGTGACGTATGCAGAACAGATAAACCAGCAGAGAGCCGCAGTGGGGCTCTGTCCAGTGCCTATTGGAATAACAGCACCTATTGAAGTACCAACACCTAAGAAAACCTGGACAGTATGGTACCCATTGAGAAGACCAAATCTACAGTCAAGACAAAAGGACATTTGTCAGAATGAACTACCTGAAGAAGCCAAGAGGATACTAAAAGAAGATGAATGGTGACGTTGTGAGAAAATTGGACTGACACACATATAGAAGATATAATGACCTAAGAATACTGACAAAGAGACGAAATACCATGGATAAGTAACATCTTGAGCCTAAGGTGAAACAGTTGTTGTCAAGATGAAGAAACGTATGCCATATGCACAATGAAGATATTAAGTTAGTTTAAACGTGTACAGCTGCAGGAAACTGCAAGAAGCAAAGAAATTGTTAAGCTTGCTTATGCTTAGTAGTAAAATAGATTGCGGCAAGTGCCAACTATACATATATCTACCTCAAAAGCACTTTATAGGTGAGTGTAAATCCATTACGCACATGAGCAGAATGGAACAGAGGTTACTAAAGGTCTCAAGTGGAGAGTGTTGAGCAAACAAATTGAGAGTTAAGACGGAGAGAAACTCAGCTGAAGGTAACCAAGCCAAGAAGCCAATGTCGTATCGGGCTGGTACAGGCTAGCAATGGATACAATTAAGGAAAAAAAGAACAGAGTATCCTGTTCAGAAAAGTCGAGATAAGCCACAGATGGTAGAAGACTGGCAGAATGAAATCAAATACACAAAAATGCATGAGGAAGAGGCCAATTTCACGGTGTCTGAATCACGTGACAAGGCAGGCAGGAAGGGATGAGACTTTAACACCTACACATGGAGCCCTGCTGTACCCATACTCCTTAACTTTCTCAGACCAAGAAACAGACTCAAGGCCAAACTACAAAGCAGTAATTGACACACAACCACTGAGGTGATGAATGATTGTAACATAATTGGAGGAAAGCTTAGATGCAGACTTACTCCCTGCACCTGGCTGATTATTCTGCATGCTGCTAAGCGCAAGTTGAAAAATATGAGTGGGATTGAGGCCAACCCAATCATAGTGGACCGTGTAATCTAGGGTCCTATAGTAAGTAGGACAAATGAGACGTCGTACTTTTAGTGACGTTTACAGTGACCAGTTTGAAAGAAGGGCTTAGTTGCCCCACCTGACATTGATTATCCAATCCCCTCTCCCCGTTACCATATACAGATATAGTACCTATTTTAAAGTTACCTTCCTATAACCAATCAAGTTGCAGGTTAGGTTTTTAAGGTTACGCGTCAATGAGGATGAGAGTTTTTGGAATAAATATTGTGTTTTTTTGGAAATTAATTGGAGTTTAAGCGAGAAGAAAGACCGAGCGGTTGCTGATGTTCATTGAACTCCCCGTTTTCTGTACTTTTCATTAAATGGACTCCCTTTGCCAAACTATTGAGTTGTAATTATTATTTGGTGCAAGAGTTCGAATCTGCATCCCCATCTATCTCAAGGGTAATGCTTCTCATCTTAAAGGGCTTTTTGGAGACCCCCAGTCTTATGAGCCGGCTGGGGTCCATCCAGTTCACTAGCCTCCCTGCCACTCTAAAACTTGAGGGGAACCATCTCCGGTTCCGGAAGCACCTCAAGACCTTCCTATTTGCTTCTGCCTTTGCTCCCTCTCTCCCCTGTTCTCTCTTGGCACCGTGCACCTGGCTACTCTCTGTCCTCCGGATCCAGGTACCTGCTCACCCTGCCACCCTCCCTCACTTCCTCCGGGCCACCCCTGGCACTGGGGTCTGTATCTGTACCCATACAGTCCCCCCCTTTTTCTTCCTGCACTTATCAGACCTAGCCTGTCTACTGCCTTAAACCCAGCACTTGCCAATTGCTGGCTGCACTACCACTGTTTATTGCCTTTACTATTTATTTATTTATTTATTTATTATTCTTTATCTGTATCTCATTTGCTCCTCACGTTCCACTTCACCCCCCTCCATGCACTTTTCCCCTCCCCTCTCCCATGCACGTGCGCGTTCTGAATGTCACTGGGCCTAGTAAGATCGGTGTTTTGTTCTCCCTTGTTCCCCTCCCTTGCTTTGTCGCGCTCTGAAACACTTGTGTACGAGCACGATAGGAATAAAATATCAAACCAATGTATCGAAAGATGTATCCCAGAATGAATCCCCACGAGCCAGAAAAGTCATTAGATGCACCCTGTGAACATTGCCTCCTTCTGCTTGAGCTGCAGTGCTGACTGTACTAGGTTTAGCATGTCCCCGTTGGTTTTGGCTCCTTTGGGTGGTACTGGGATTCAACGCGTTGGGAGGCAATGCCATGAATGCAGAGAGAAATTGGCTGTGGCATCAATGGCCATTGCACATATTGTTAATTGGTGTGCAACGTCCATGTCTACCTGAAATGGAAATGCTAGGCTGCCAAGATTACTGTTGCATGCAGTCTTCTCTTTTGCTGATGTCATGGTGCAAGACACCGTTGTAAGGGTAAGTTGACAGTAGAGTTGTCTTCTGCAGCCCACGGAATAACAGGCAATAAGCAAGGTGAGAAGGAAATGCACCCTGTCTAACCTTTCGCAGGCAGGTACCAAGGGCAGTGGAAAAGTGGAGGCAGGATAAGCACTCCTAGCACCGGGAAGGTAAGCTGCAGTGTTGCTTCACTGCCCCAGCACTGCTCACCTCCCCATATATTAGGTCAGCGGCAACTGGAAAAGGGAGGCATGTGAGGGTAGGTGAATGCATCAACGCGTGGCCTATCATCACGCATTCCCATCAATTGCTCAGGCAAATCTCCATTGCTGCCGCGCCTAACACTGCTCCCCACTTCTGCTAAGCAGGGCTTCACAAGACGAGAGAAGCTGAACCTGTATTACACACCAGTTTTAAGAGAATAGAGGAAAGGTAGGGGAGGAGGATGCACAGCTGCACTGCTCCTGTATATGAGCTTCTGGGTGAGGGCTCGGCAATGGGGCAAGTACCTGGGCATTTCAAGGTAATCCACGGAAATGCTTGGCATCGACCACTATCCATAACAATAGTTTGCTACAGCGACACCTGTGATTCAAAACCTTAAAAACACCCCAAATCTGAATGCACAAGCTTTCCTAACTACAAACTACGAGAAAATGCTGCATGTCCAGTGAGGGAAGAATTTAAATGTTGATAAAGTTTTCTAAGACTTCTTTTGGGGTTTCTGTCATTCTTGTGTTGAAACCGTAACTTTTTAAATTTCAAATTAAAGCCCAATATTTGAAATATTTTAACAAAGAGAATGGTTTCCTAGCAATGGTTTGTTGCAAAACAAATTGCATTTCCACGGTGCGATATTAGTTGGAATCGTCCATATACAAATCAAATGGCTTTCTTGTTAATAGACAATGGACGGAAACAGATTATTCGTGTTCTAATATCTTTATTGGTAACACACAATAATGTTCACACCCATTAGGTGTCAGTCCATTTGAGCACAGTGCTAAGCATTAAGGAAAAACAGGACATTAAGAAATCTTTCGAAGCTACTTGTAAAAAGTAGACAAGTCTTTTTTGGAAATAAAATATTTGTACTTTTTTGTTTTTTAAAGAATGTGCTTAAAGAATTAAATACAATATGAAACTCAATCAAACAGGTGTATATTTACAGTCATTCATAACGGACTCTGCCGTAAACATAAAAAAGCTATCCCTTGAGTAACTTGCATGATTATTTTAAATAGGATAATTTTTTTTTAAAATACATTAAGGAAATAATTACATTCTTAACAAAACACTATCTTACAACATATAATCTTGGTGAATAAAGTTCAACGTGTCAAACAAGAAAATTGTGACTCATTTATTATGCAGAGATCTTACACTTTTTTAAAAACAAAAAAATATTTAGACCCCAATTTTTTTTCTTCAATTCAATTATGGTAAGAAACTTTGTTACATTGTTGCACATTTATGGAGATATTCTGAGTAGCAGAAATGTGTATTCTAAAACGTAATTTCATTGGGAAATGTGATCATTTCATAGAAAAATCATAGCACCAAAACTCATGCAAGTTCTAAAGTGATCCTTTTGAAAGATATGTTCTTTATTCAGGAATGGCGTTTTCCAGAAATTGTGCATGCTTAATAGTAAGATGGATCTGTTCTGCACCACAACAAAACTTTCCACCGCTTTTGTACATAAAGTGTTTAAGTGTTATACATGAAACATTAGGATTGGCTAACCAATTCCCAAAGGAATTAGAATACGGTCCTCTGTTACACAGGGAGGACAGCTGTACAAAAGGTTATACTAGTTAACTCTTGAATGGCTATTTTGGCTGTGGAAGCAGCTTCTGATGTCCCCATGGGGGAGATTGCATGTTAATGCACTTGACAACATGCATTATCAGTTCTGCAAAACAAGATTGTTGCAGACTACTTGGAGCAAGAGACTGTTTCAATGCTGCAAGAATAACCATTGACTAGTAACTGATCCATCTTGGTGGAAAAGATAACTGGCCAAGCTGTGCTAGATCCTTTTGCATTGCCATCAAAGGCAGTAGTGGTCCCTTGCCCGGATATCTGGTGGCATCTCCTTCTTACAGTACATTACTGGACAACCTTACACATGAGTTGACCCAAGGCTTCTATTTGGGGAATTGATTGTATGAGGGTGGAGGTAGTAGAAACAATACCTGCAATGCAGAGACCAATATAATACAAAAACACATTATACTGAAATTGACTACAGAGGGTCAATGTTTTATGGAAAGGTGGTGAGACTCTGCACCATTTTCGAAATAGATTATTCAATAGTGCCTACAGGGAAAACTCTTGAGAATAGTCACCAATAAGAGCCCACATGCAGTCCTTGGCTAATCAGTGCTGGTGTTAATTTAAGGATGTACAGTGAATTAAATGTGTTGTAACACTCTTGATCCTTCCCGCAAATATATAAGGAAAACAAATTAACATTAAACGCATGTTAAAGCAGTACTCAATCAACGTGAGGGAAGTTAAATTGACAATGTGTAACTGGTTGCACTTCTGGCTCAGAGAAGAGAAGGCCAGTAAAATGTCTATGGAATTTAGAATGTGAGTATAATGTAATTCAATTACTGTCCTGGGAATGGGAATATGTATTAGTTTCAAAACATGTTATGCCCTTTTATTTTAAGTTTGCAATGGGTGTACACCAAGTCCCCCATTAGAATTTACTTTTTACAAATAGGTTTGCACAGCCGACATATGGAAAAAATGAATGCATGATGGATTTGTGTACAAACTATTACACTATATGCATCAATCATAAAGAGTGGAAGTCTACATTGTCAATAAATTACACTGTCAACCAATGACAGGCCCAGATTATCCACTTTGACATTTGCAGGACTGAATAATGAAAAGTTAACAATGTCCTATTACAATGCAGCCATTTAATATGCAGCTAAAGCAAACTTACAGGGAAATTGTGTCTTGACGAATATAATCTTTAAAAAGGATAATGAAACACACAGGACACCTAAGGAGCTCAGATTACATTTTCAAATTGGCTCACAAACTGAGCATTGATATGTTCTTGGTCTTTCTCCAACACAGATTCCTGTATTTATGAGTTCATTATTTTATTATCATAAGAAGAAAAGCAATCCTCACTTTACTTTGCTTTACATTGGATTACCATTTTATTGCAGTTACTTGTGCTTCGGTGGCACTTATTTCTGGGATCCAGTGCTATTCCAAAATGAAGGAATCCTGCTCAGAGATGACATAGGAGCAGCAATATGGCGACTATGTACTTTCCAATGGACTGGCAATTCTCCTGAAAGGATCCACCCATAGCATCATTTGAACTCAGAGCACCACAGATCCAATACAGAGATTTGTGCGAGATGTTCACAGAGCTGTGCATTGAGGATCTTCTGAGGCTGGAAAGCGTAGCACATGTGGGGTAGGGGAAAATGGAGAACGCTGTAGAACAGCATGGCTTGTAATTACATAAAAGAAAACCTGCACAATAAACATTGTAGACAGGCTACCTGTTGCTATGTCTGCAGCACACAGATTATGGAACTAAGTATTTCTCCTGTGAAACCATGCAAGTATAGGATATAGTTTATAACATGCACGTTATGTAAATGGTTTAATTCATTTGATTGTCGGTATCAATATTAGTCATATAGTTCAATTATATCTGATCTGCTCCTAACTAGGTTTTTTATTTTAAATAAGAGTTGAAATTTGCGTAAAACACCCACTGTCTACGAGATGGTGTGCACTTGATTAAATGTTAAATAAATAAATAAAAATAAAGTGACATTTTAGAAACAGTTCACATTTTAGAGCCTGGAGCAAATTTAGATTTTCACAATGTGAATATTCCAATATTAACAGAGGGTTGGGCCGGACGATTATCAATATTTTATAATGAGATTAATAAAATTTGAAAATCCAAAATCTTACTGGTCTCGTTATTATTATGTAAGCATGCAACACATACATGTATTTTGGTATTAAATATGTTTCCTCTTAAATTCCCTCTATCAATTACACCGTAGCTTAGTGTAAATCTATTGCTATTTATGTTTAAAGAGTCAAACAAGACAAAATAATTGGTCTCTCTCGGCCCCAGTGCTCCAAGACCACTGCGGTGACCAATGGAGCAACACAAACACCTAATAATTTAACATAAGTTATAAACTATTTTAGAAGATGGAGCAAAGAGTGTTACAAATACAGGTTAAGGGCCCAAAAGACTACCATGCAAATATGTGCAAGTAAATTTGGATCAAATCCGCACTGGGTCCATTGTAAAAACAATCTTGGGTGACTATTTGATCTCCAATTAAGGATGGGCTGTTCTCCAGCGTCATCTTGGTCCAAAAGTCTTAAGGCTGTTAAAAACAAAGTTCAAGTGTTGAAGAGTAGTTGCTTTATGTTCCATTTTTCAATTCCCATTCCTGAAAAAAGCAAGAATAAGTATTTCAAGAAATGCATGAATGTTAAGGGTGCAAGATTACTCAGTTGCCATAAGATGTGTACAAAAATAAAAATAAATTCAAGGCATTAAACCTTATACAATTGCAATACTTCCAGTGTGACAACATTGGATTTAGAAAACTGACGCACTAGGAAGATATCACTGCCATTAGTTAAGAAACACCATGAATTCATCAGTGACCACAACGTCCTAGTTGGTGATCCATAATTAGTAGATTTGAACATGTGACTGTCATGCAAAAAAGAAGCTACTGTAGATCACCAAGGCTTGAATGACCAATTAGCAGAAAAGTGTCATAATGAAGTTGTGCGGGAAGGGCCAAATGTGCCTGAAGTGCATGAGGTTTGTAAATATGAATGCATGTTCCTATACTTGACTAGGTAAATATTACCTGGTTTTCAAACCCCATAAGAGAAGAAACGGGAGTGGTGGAAAGTACTTGGAAGGAGGACCGGAAAGGATTCCATTCGAATATCGAAAGACTTCTAGGATGGGCAATCTCAACCTCTGCCATTAGCTTCAGTGAACAGGAAAGTTCCAGTTTCCACGAAGACAGAGAGTGGGAATGCTCAAGCGCACAAGTTCTTGTGAGAATTTTTGGTAAGCCTGAAAGTCAGGCAACAGAATATTCACCAACATTTAAATTAAGACTTTGAATTTGTCCGAGTACATGAAGGATTACAGACTAAGAACATGTTAGAATATCTTCCAAAATATGTAACAAAAGATAGCAGGGAAGAACTGTGTGCTCACAGTTAAGAGGTGGTTTATTCAGGAAAGTTATCCTTACTCAAAGGCATAAAGAGGACAAATGTGCTAGGTAACATTTTTCTGAATGAGAAAGAATGTATTCAAGGAATAGTAAAAACACAGCATGAAAGTAAGACCATGACCACATTATGATTATGGGGAACACAAAGTCAGAGAACATATTCTGTTTTGAAGGAGACATTTGTCCAGTCAACACGCAGCTTGTCTAAAGCAAACTTCAATCAAGTAGAACTGGATAAAGACAACTTCCTTTTGTGCGTCAGGTAGGACAGAATGAAGATGAGCTGGGTAGATGTAGCATTCAATGATTTATTTTGCAACTTAGATGTTTTCAAGTGTCATGGATGTCAATGTCTTGGGTTACAAAAAAGTAGGCAAAGATGTTGTGAAAAGTAGCATGCCCCTGTGGTTCACCTCCTTTCAGCAGCGAAAGGAGTGCCCTGAGAGCAAGCCACAAGCACAGGGAGACAGAAAATGAGACTGACAACACTTCCATGGATAATTGGGTCGGAATAATGAGCTATTGAAAGTGCATTCAAGCCAGAGACATGCCACTTCCACATCCAGGAGGACATTGCAGCCAATTGCATCATCGGAGAACAAGAATATAAGCCCTGAAGTCCGAACACAGCGGCACGTTATGATGTAATGGAGTGGCAGCATAATTTTGAGTATGGCTGGGAGCAACGCCAGCCATCTTGACTACAGCAAGCAATCCTGGGCAGGTTTTGGGAAAACTCAATTTCTCACTTCAAGAAAATTTAGAAAATAATGGGCCTATTTTACAGCACAACGAAGAACCTAATTTCAACATAGCCTCCTCCCATTGGTTTTATTTTTTCCATTCTCCTTCTTACAAGTAGATACACAGTCATAAGGAAAGGATGAGAACGTTCCTTTTTACACTCATCACAATAACAACCTCTCAGGCGTAGACCATCAAACCATCTCTCTTGTAGAGAGATTTGACAGGCTCATACATCTGTTATACTGCTCATCTCCTGAGAGTTAGGTCTGGGCTGTTCATTCACACTACCTCCTGGAGAGCCCCTGGTGAACCCAAAGGTCACCCTATGACCCAAGTGGGATGGAAGTACCTGGGCCCTGGAGACATTGCGATGGAAAAATCCCTTCAAAGGCACCATTTGTAATATGACCACAATAATTAGGCTTTTCAAAGCCACAAACATATTGAGATTTTCATTTCCATCGCTCGGTATGCGCGCAGTAGGGTAAAACCTTTTCTTATTATTAGAAGCTCTTGTAAATTAGAAAGCACAAGAGGCATCCTTCTGATGTCCGCTCTTGGTTCATCGGCCTCAGAGCCAAGAATCCTTCATCTGTTTTCAATTCAAAATGCTATCTTTGCCAGCCTCACCCCCCGCGTAGCGCCACGCGTGTGACTACAGGGAGGGCTACGTCAAAGATGTGCCTGCTCAGCTCGCGTGCAATGAAAAAGCTGCGTTCGGTTATTTGGAACACTGTCTTTGGTAAAATAACATTAGGAGATTAAAAAACGGGAAACGTTCCCTGTTGCTTCAAAACCAAAGGCAATTCTTGAAGCCTTGTAGAGCATGTTATTTGAATCTGCGGGATATTTGAGCATATTTAGTGCAGAATGTCCCTTAGCCACACAGCCGCCATTTGCAACATAGCAATTACACATGATTTAATGGTTGTACACGATCCAATGAGCTGTTCCACTTGCAGATTCATCTCGTTTGCAATGCCTATTGGTCTGTAATGTTAATGCCTTGCATAACGAGAACGAGTCGTCATTTTAAACAGAAGACATTTTGTTTGAAACAAAAATGCACAAAGACACTAGCATGTGCCACTGTGATTGGTGTCCAGATACTGAAATGTGCTTCTTTTCACAAGAACACGAATGGCACCCAGTGGAACATGGGGCGAGAATTCACAGCCCCTTACTGCTGGCAGAAGACAGCTCGCTCGAACATTCGGGACCCGTAAAAACACATCGACAGATTTGGTCCTTAATGTGATGTGTTCTAGAGCTTTTGGGAAAAGAAAATCACGGCCAGGTCAGTCCAAAATGACTCGAAACTTAACATTCCCATTCATGTGCAGGAGAAGCTCCGCAATGACCCAGTAAAGGCACCTTTAAAAACGGACCGCCTCCAGACATCCTGGACTCTGCCCACTCATGTTTAAAGCCAAGGATTCCCATTGCCTCCATTTGCTTGAAATCCATCATGGTCTTCCACCGGCCAGCATCAACAAAAAGTACCTCGTTGGATCCAAAGTAACTTGAGCTTTCAACTAAACAACACAACCTACTTTACTTGGGAGAAGAGCAGTGGGATATAATTCTGGGCCAGATCCCTGGCACTAACCTCGCACAATGGCTTCTAGGGTGGAGAGAGTTAACTTTGGTCCAGACGTCACCCGGGAAGTTTGGAACTATTATTCGTGTCCTCTGCACACGACAAGGAAAACTGCAAGCCAGATATATCTGCTTTAGGTTCCCAAAAAAAGTAAATTTCACTTCACAACGGTGCATACACATACTATATCCAGTGTCTTATTCCAGCTGTTAGTTACTTTAGCAGGCATGTAGCAAGCACCAACCCCGTGTGGATCTACTTTAACATTTCATCCTTCAATTGGGTTAAATTAATACCAGTACAGCCCCTCCCGCCCATAGCCTACGATACGATACGATCTCGAAGAGTGGTCATGAGGTTAGGCCGCAAGGATGTGCAGTCAGCAGAGCACCACTCAGATGTGAGCACTGTACCTCCACACCACATTCGTTTAGCTTCCGCTCACCCCATTGAGCTTTGCAGAGCACCGCATAACAGCTGCGACAATGTACAGCATGCCAAATGCTTTGTAACCAAATCCCCACCACCACCAGTATTTCCACGCAATAGCGGCTCTGTGTCCCTGCAATATGAGCCACTGTGACAGCTTTAAAGGTGTCATGACCTGCATCTCTGTATCACATCACCGCCTGAACTACCTCCAGTTTGGCCCTTTTACTCTTCTTTCCCACCACAGTCTAGTCAATAGAGTTAAGAGGGAGCTGAAATGCCACGCTAGTTAAAGAAGTTGTTTCCTCCACTTCCTACCAAATTCCAAGGAACTAACACGAAATCCGGCCAGAACCGGATGTAGATTCGTAAATATGCGGCGCATAACCACCAGTGTAATGCTGCAAAGTACAGGATATTTATGGATGTTATTATTTTGCTTCTAGGGCCCCTCTCCATGTCTGTACATCATTCCTTGTCACCTACCTGGTTTAATCATCCATAAACGGATTGTTTCTCTGAAAAGGCACCTAGACATGGGATTGGCTCTGCTGCCTGAAGATACTATGTACTCTTTCTTCAGATAAATACAAACACAAACTACAAATTGAAATGTAATGCACGCAAAGAGATTGTGAAGTTTTAGCCATTATGAGTTTGCCAAGTAAATTGCTGGCCTACATCATAAATTGTTGGTAGTAGCAGTTAAATTACAGACCACTTGGCATTTGACCTCATGGATTATCATTACGTCAGAAACATTTCATTAAGTTGTAGGACAACGCGTGGTTACACATCCTATACATCTCGCTCTCTCACTGTATGTCTATCTATCTCTATATCTGGGGATCGAGATGGAGAGAATGAGGAATGGGAGGGAGAGAGGACAGAAGTAGAGGGAGGGAGGGAGAGAGAGAGAATACGATATACTTGTTGGGAATAGTCCTGGTTGATTTGATCTCTCACACAGCAATACCGTTGGACAGATTCGGGGCATGCCAGCACGAGAAGCTATCGACTGATCCCGTTGGACTTCATTTCCTCTAGTGAAAATGTGCATAGTATTTCTTTAATTCCCACAAAAGTGTACATTTGAAGTACACAGACATATTTGCAGGCAGACAAGTTTTCTTCAGGCCCGATTGGTCAATTTGTCTTCGTGGAATGTAGGCCAGGTTCACCAAGTTAGTAAGGGACAAATAGTCTACTCAAAAGGCAGCTATTCGGATTGGTCAGGGGCACAGGAAAATCTTCCCAACGCCATTGCGGCACGCATATTTGTGTGTAGCATATTCCGTCCTTGGTTCCCCCCTGACCTAGACAAGGTCATGGGTCACCACTGAGGGAGCAATATGCCTGCAAATATTTCATAACGTATATTGTTTTTATTGGAGCTTGCACACAGGATCAGCGGGCCCTTGAACAACGATACGTTTTTTCACTCTTGTCAGCCATATTGCACCACTGTGTGACCTGCCTGGACAGGCCTAGTCTTAATTGGGATATGGCAAGCACAACTGTTTTAGCTGCACAATTTTCAACATTAGTCCGAGAAAGGGGGGGTTTAGTGACAATTAAGGATGCACAAGAGAAATAAGTGACTCTGGCATAAAACGTAACTTTCAAACGTAGCAGCAGTTAGTGTCCAAAACGTAAGGACACTCCCATCCCATGCACACTTGTTATACTGAAGATAACTTCAAAATATTTTTAGTTTTGTTAATTATAATTGCAGATAGGTATGTTCAATGTTAATTGCAAGGAACATTTCGCAGTAATATGAGCTTAGTCAGTATTTTATTTGCTAACAGTCTAAGTCAATTTATCACATCGTACTTTCATAAGCAAATGGTAGTATTCATTAGGAAACTCAATGAAGTCAATACAAAAACAATGTATAAAATGAGCTCTACGCGTTTTGAGATATCCATCTCTTCATCAGGAGCTAGAGGTGATCTTTTCTTTGATTTTCTACATTTCAATTTGTTGTGTCTCGGGTCTATGAACAAATATGAAATAGGGTCAGAAAGAGTAGCCTCACAAAGTTCTATAGTGTTAGGACTGCTTCAAGTTCTTGATAGTTCATTTGATATCTTTCTTATACTTCACGTAGTCGTATCTCATAACGTAGATAATGTTCTAGGTGAGAAGTCCATCCATGTGGCAGATTGGGGAGCAGGACCTGTGACTAACATGGACAGGTCTAGTCACGTGGAAGCCCCAAATAGACACAATGTGCCACTTTTGTAAGCGTTTGCAGCAGAGGGCATGCCCTTTTGTCACAGAAAGTGGCTTGAAGTGCACTGGGCATGTATGAAAGTGGCCACTGAAACGCTCATGATGCCCCACATGCAAACCCAAGGACATCCACGTGCACACAACTCATACAGGACATCAAAATAGAAAAAGGTTTATGAAAAACAGTAGTATCCCATATGGGTTATGCTCGCTCAATATGAGGCTATCAGAAAACAGACTGTAAAAAATATTTTGAAGCGTATTTTCCATATCAATGAGCACATGCTCAGCCGGCATGAGCAGTGAACTGTGGTGGCAGCAGGGTGTGAGGAACTATCCTCTGCTAAGGGTAAAAACCCTGGATTTTTTTAAATTAAATAATAAAATGACGTGGGTAATTCCATCTCTAAAAGGTTCATCTACTGATCAAATTCCTCCTTCATAAGCTTTATGGCAAAAGCATTGCATGCACACGTGTCCTACTGCATCAGTGTCCTGATTTGCAGCGCCGGCTCTACTGGCGTCACCTAGCAGGTTCAGAGGTCACTGATGCCCTTATGACAGCGGCAGTGACAGACACGTCTCTGGCGTGCAAGGGCAGCATTTCAGATATGCACCACTGTACCAAATCTATGATGATCATAAGTAACCCATGATGGTAGCAGGATAATCTCTCAAATAAAGCCATGCCTCAGTTTACGCAGTGTTCATGGTACTACTTTTGATCATGGCCACCACATCCCAATTGATGTTGCACATCTGTCGGCTCCTGTGGGTTAGTTCGCTGTGGAAGTTGATGTGTACTCTGGTCAGAATGGTGTATCCCTGCCAAAGGGCAGGGCAGGAACCTGATGAGCACGACCTCTCCTATTTGATGTCTTTGTGAGGGAAGGTAACACCCCCTTTAGTCCAATCACCTGGGGATGTTTGCCTTTATAAGAAGTGTTCTCCCACCCCTAAAAAGATTCTCACAGATCCTCTCTGAACTTTTGAGGCAATATTTGCTCTGAAGAACTCACTGGACTTCCTTTGGGAAAGAGGTACTTCCCAAATCCCTCAGCCTGCGGCAAAGAAGGAACCATCCAAGACAGATCGAAGATCTGTCACTTGCCTATCCACTCCCAAGGTAAATCGGGAGTGACTTCTGCTGTGGACCAAGAACAGTGGTCGAAGTGTACAAAAGGAAGTAGTGGAACTATGTTCCCTGTAGGCTTGACCCGCTCCCCACACACCCTGCCGACACCCCACGTCCCACATGCAAGTCAAACCCACAAGCGCGCCAGCTGTTTAAGGGAGCGTTTAGTGCAGTGCACTGCAAGTTCCAACTTCTTCCTACACTTTTACTTTAAAACTAAACCATTCCGGAACGGTTTCTTTTTTAAATTAAAGTATAGGAATGGTGAAATGTAATTAAAAAAGTAGAGGAGCACCGCTCTCACCCACTTCGACCACTGACAAAGACCTACCACTCTGCACCGAAATATCCTAGAGCGGGCAGAGCAGATTCAGAACGGAATCATCCTGTTCTCAAGTCCCCCTGAGTTGGCTTCACAGCAGCCGGAGGGCTAGACCAGAGAAAGCTCCCCAATCTACTGCACTGAACCAGTTGTTCTGTGTTCTCCACACCTAGAACACGAGGGAAGTTAACGTCACTGATTGACCCTTCTGGTGGCTAAAGCCAGACGTGACCTAGACAACTGTGAAGCAATCCTGGGGGTGCCCTGATCTGCACCCTGGAGAGCCACGCTTTGACTGCACAGAGACTGCATTTGTCCTTCTCCAAGCACACTTGCTGCTTGGGCCCCACGATCCAACGAGAGCCGGAAAATATCCTATTTGTGGCTAGTGATTTACCTACCAGCCCTGGAACTATGCTCGGTGTGCTACTTTCTCCAGTCTGTTGCATCTTATCTGTTCTCACTTCGTTGTGGGTTCTGTACAGTGTTTTCCATTCCTTCTATTTGAAAATGGTGCGTTTGATTTAAGTATATATATTTGTATAGAACCTTGATTGGACATTAGATCATGATACTGTGTTGTTTGGGTCTCTACTGGTTCACCTTCACATCCATCTTAAAAGCATAGCCTTCCTTCAGCCCACATTTACACAAAAGGCATAGGAGGTATATCTCTGAACTGTCCTTGTTTTACCTTTATGATTGCATTGCGTTTTGGTTTCTAGAAGTGTGAGGGTTGATTGAGTCGTTTTATTCCTACTCATTCTTGTACCCCTGTGGAGCAGGATCCAATTTTTCCCACAGTGTTAGGTTTGTTTTACAATAACTGCCATATTTATAAGGTTTTGTGGATTTGTGTAGCCACCAAAAGATCCCTCTAACCAGTGTTGATCATGCACACATTCATGTTGCAATTAGTGATACCACACAAGCGTATTGTAATTGACCACTTTCTTAATATGTTTCATAAGGAAAAAGTGGAAAGAAATTTGGTGACAAGGTATTGGCAACAGAAAAAGAGATGTCACAAAGCACTGATAGGTTTCTCAACAGGAAGCTGCAGAGAAAAGATACAAGGGAGATGGAGAATGCAGAAGCGTGAAGGGGAGGCACCAATAGGAATATCAGATCTGATGAGACTAGAAAGTGCATGAAAAGAGAAGGGTCCAAATATAATTGTTTTTTTATAACACACCTAATACCATACCCGAGTTTGGTTTCTAAACACGGATCCTGGATTCGAACCTCTGTTGCTCTGCGGGGCCTTGCTTCCAAGACCAACATGTTGCCCCTGTGCTATCCTCCGTTCACAATGGGTGACTGGGGCAGCTTTTTAATCATAGCGTTGGTTTGTATTACAAGGTTCTTCTAAGATTGTATACATCCATAATTGCACCACTGAATAAATGACTCTGAACTAGTCAAAAAGTACATTTATATATTTTCCCCAACACTCCCTTTTTCATTGAACTACCTGAAATATGTCTACAGCAGTAGACACAGTAAGTGATCTTTTGCAAGTAATGGTCAGGGGAACTTGGGAGGATTGACTTCAAAAGAATGGCCCACTGCAAGCAGATGTGACCTTATGCATTCCCCTCTGTATTAATGTACAAACAAGCTAAGTACATAGAGAATAAAATAATTCATAGAGTTTTCACAGACACCATTTGTTGGACTTTAAATTCATTACATCATGCATTTTAAGAGGAATTTCACTATTGTTTACATTGGACACTGAATCTCTTAACATTATGTACTTTTGATCCTGTGTGTCCTCTTCCTTATGTGTATGCCATTTACAGCTTTAAATCCAATCAGGAATGGTTTCTGAACACCTACAGTTCTCCATTTTCAGAATCTGCACGTAGAGGACCACTTACCCTTCCAGAAGGCACTCAATAACTGGGTCTCGTTCCCCCCCCCACCCTGTGTTTTAACTGACCCAATCCGTCTCTCAGGTGAATTTCACCCCCAGACAGGTAGACTGGGGCATCGATGAGTCACTCCAAGAAAGTAGTGAGCACGCACAAAAAAGACTCCCATAGACCCGCAGGACAGGACCTGCACTCAGTTAACGAAACAAGTAATTAGCATCGATTCACGGGTACTTATCACACTCCATGTCAAGGTAGATGGCCTTATCCCGCCAAAGGCACAGCCTCCAACCTGCACGCATCTGCAATCACCCACTACTTCAAAACACACCGCACAACACCTCCGCATCAAGAATGCAGCTAAATCGCACATTAAAAATAGGGTCTAGCTGGACACATAATGAGTCTCCTTGACTGGCATACCCTTCCAACATCCTTCACAGCACCCATTAACAAGCCAGCTCTACATCAGCTGCTAGAAGGGATTTAGCCACCCCAATATATTTTCCTACTGTCTAAAATACACACACATTCTAAATTCCTCTGACCAATCTCTGATACCTCTGACTTCGGTCCTCCAAGGGCATCCGACAGCGCTTTTGAGGCAATACCAATGGGAAAAGGCACTATACAAATGCCATATTATATTACATGTACCATGCCTAGGTCAGAGATAATTCTCTCATGCATATTATTTTATTCCATGAACAGGATCCTAGAACATTTATTCCATGGTTGTACCAGTGCAGCCGGAGAGCAGTTCACACAAAGCAGCCTCTCACCTTTGCTTTTCGGAGTACGTGGCCTCGCACTGGGGATGTTTTTGAGGATGTCTGCCTCTTCAGAATTGCAGCACTATTCACAGGAATGGAGCAGTCCGTATCGCTGGTGTCGCAACTCGATACGGGAGAGTTTTCAAACGTTCGGTGCTTAAAAACAGGGGACTAGCAAGAGGAAAAAACACAATTCTACTATTTAGCTACTTATTTAATAACATTGATACAAGCCATCATTACCAATCCCCCTCCTGCCAAAAATGTCCTCTACATTTCACCCACATCTTGTTCAGCCTTCCAAGAACTAAGTCAATCAACTAGACAAAAGCTACTCATCCTAGCACTCCAATCCATCCGTAGGCTCCACCTACGCCCAGTCTGTGTTGTGCTGGCTATCTGCACTGAGACAGGAAACTGCAATATTCATTAGAATTTCATTACACCTGTAGAAACAATGCAGGGAGTGCATGATGAGTGGGTAAAGCAATGGGCATTCTGGGTAGGCAGGCCAGTAGGCTGTCCACTGCCATCAAATGCAATGTTTCTTACAAGTTGCCATGTGGCAGATACAATACAGAGATGCATTCTCCATTTTCATTTTGATTTCATAGTGGACCACTTCTTTGCAACTTTTTCACATAGGACATCCAAGTGAATAAACGGGTCAAAGATCCAGCTGATGCCCTGGGTTCTTACCTGCCTTGGGATGTCCAACTCCTGAAGCTGAAGGACACAGTGCTTTTTTAGAAACTATAAAACCTTGAAAAGCCAGACAAGTATGGCCAGTAACAGTGGCTGGCGGAAGTATGAGCCTCATTGAACAAGAGATATCTATCCAAGAGTAAGTCTTTCCTATTCTGTGGAAGGGAGCATGCAGCATGTCTTAGTATCCTTCGCTTGTTGTGCATGTAGACCTTCGGCACCTGAACCGTATTCGGTCTGGAGAAAAGTTTCCTGTACTCCAAGCTACAGTCCCTACACCTGTACTCCTCTTGCCTGAACAGGTGCCTGGCAAGCACAGGGTGGAAATAAGGGCAACCACAGGGAGGGGAAAGGGCAGGCGCAGGGAGGGAAAGGGCAAGCGCAGGGAGGTGGAAAGGGAAAGCGCAGGGAGGTGGAAAGGGAAAGCGCAGGGAGGGGGGAAAGGGCAAGCGCAGGGAGGGGGGAAAGGGCATGCGCACGGAGGGGAAGGGCAAGTGCAAGTGCAGGGAGGGGGAAAGGGCAAGCGCAGGGAGGGGGAAAGGGCAAGCGCAGGGAGGGGGAAGGGGCAAACACAAGGAGAGGGGGAAAGGGCAAACACAAGGAGAGGGGGAAAGGGCAAGTGCACGGAGGGAAAGGGCAAGCGCATGGAGGGAAAGGGCAAGCGCATGGAGGGAAAGGGCAAGCGCAGGGAGGGGGAAAGGGCAAGCGCAGGGAGGGGGAAAGGGCAAGCGCAGGGAGGGGGAAAGGGCAAGCGCAGGGAGGGGGAAAGGGCAAGCGCAGGGAGGGGGAAAGGGCAAGCGCAGGGAGGGGTAAAGAGCAAACACAAGGAGTGGGGGAAAGGGCAAGCGCACAGAGGGAAAGGGAAAGCACAGGGAGGGGAAAGGGAAAGCAAAGGGAGGGGAAAGGGCAAGCACAGGGAGGGGGAAAGGGCAAGCGCAGGGAGGGGGAAAGGGCAAGCGCAGGGAGGGGGAAAGGGCAAGCGCAGGGAGGGGGAAAGGGCAAGCGCAGGGAGGGGGAAAGGGCAAGCGCAGGGAGGGGGAAAGGGCCGACAAATCCACAATTAGAAGAATCCAAACCCTTCAAAATAATGCCCTTATAGCGGCTCTAGGCATCTCCAGAAGAGACCACATCTCCGAGAGCAGTCATCGAAACAACTGGCTCCGGACTAACGACAAACTCGGTCGCTCACCCCTAATTCTCTTAATAAAGCCACCCCCATCTACCTCTCTGAGCGATTCCACAAACAGACTTTCCTAAATCCAACTAAATCAGCAAACAGGGATAGCCTGTCCATCGCTAGATTCAAACTATCCAAGATTGGAGGTAACAGTTTCCCAGTTAAAGCGGCCAAACTATGGAACTCCTTGCCTCCCACACTAAGAATAGATCAATCTTACCAAAACTTTAGAACCAACACTATCCAGTGGCTGAAATCCAATGACCACTAAATCGCACAATGTAGAATCCTAAATGCAACTAGTAATGCCCACCTGTTACTCTTAGATATCAACATATTCTGCCTTTGAGAATTCTGTACACATTGCCTGTAATATTTGTAAATATCTGTACATATCTTGTATTATCTGTAAAGATCTGCATATACCATTTTCTGTAAGTAATGTTTTGTAAGTAAGGTATCTCATACCACTATTCTCTGTAACTAAGCTTTGCATCTTCTTGTAACTGCTGTGCCCTGATAGCCCTGGGTCTGATGTGGATTATAAATAATAAAACAAACAAACAAGAGCAGGGAGGGGAAAGGGCAAGCGCAGGGAGGGGAAAGGGCAAGCGCAGGGAGGGAAAGCGAATAAAGGGTATGAGACGCAAGCATAGACTGCCAATCATGGAAGGTGCTGCTGGCGTCCATACTATTCTTCTGCTTCAGATTCCTTGTTCCAGTGGTCACTCAGCCTGTGGCCCCAAAATCTTTGATTTATATGCTGGAACCCATTCATTCACACTTAGAGCTGTCAATCACCTCGGGTTTTGCAGTCCTCTAAGATAGCAATCACCCAGTTAGAACTGGTTTCAGCAAGGCATACCAACAGAAAAAGGAAAGTGAAGTTTCAGGCTCCTCCCTCACTTCCTGCCTTCACAGACACTACAGCCTGGGCGGGCTTCAGGGTTGAAGCCCGCCAAAGGAAAAACTAACAAAGGACTCAAATCTACTCCAAATGATAGAAGAAATGAAAAAGGACCTGGCAAACGAAAAATGGCGAAAAAAAGACGACCAGGGCCTTTTTGAGAAAATGGTCACCCATGGGTGCTGCACTGCAGCTGAGATATCGGATCTGTGTGATTTTACCAGTGTAAATAACCCGCGATGGAAATGACTGCATGGGAAATGTATGCAATACAAACATTTTCATACATTTCTCATGCGGTCATCGATTATAAACCAACCCCAAATACATACAAACACACACACCCACCCACCCCCAACACACCCCCATCCCCGTACTTACCTTTCATTCCGACGCGCTGTGTACCTGCGGCACCTGTTCCCTTTCACTTCCGTGATCGGGAACCGGCAGCCAGAGTCCTTTCCTTTCCTTTTTTGGGGGAGCTGCAGGGGTTTCCCCGGCAACCCCAGCTCACTATACTATGTAGTATAGTGAGCGGGGTGTTTCGGTGGACACCCCTGCAGCTTTTTTTTTTGTTTGACCGACCTCACCAAAAGTCCTAAACACACACCACAAACAGTTCAAACATTTTGTAGTTAAAACTTTTTGTGGTGTGTGTTTTAGGTCTTTTGGTGAGGTCAGTAATTTTGGGTTAGGTCATTTTGGCCTATTCCGAGAAATCAGCCTGCTAGCAACCTGCACAGGAGATTAAAATCAAAAAAGTGCAGAGTACAGCAAAAGCGCTGGGTCTCAGGTTAAAGGGAATTAGCACAGAAACTGAAAATTCACCCTAAAGGTCATCAATATTCAAGTTCAATGATACGTCTAAAAATGAACTAACTGCACCTCTCCATTCTCTCAGTGCTGTGCCACTTGACGGAAAATGCACTGCCTATCCAAATATTTTAGCCATACCCAACATGTCGCATTGTTTTCTATCACGCAGATTAGGCACCATATGCCATCCTGGCGATTTTGTTATATTTATTGTGAATTACTGTGGGGACTTAAGCTTATATAGACTAGGAAAATTCCCCTCACAATGCACATACTAAAGTCCAACTTGGATGTAAGACTTTAGTAAGCTATCCCAGTGGTTTGTAGATGCCCCAACTCTTAGAATTAGTCTGTACTACGCAAGGACCTTCGTAGAGTGGCAGAGCAGTCAGGCTTATCTTAAGAGGAAGATGTGAGCTGTAGGTAAGTACACTGAGCCCAGTCAGTAATTCACATCAAAGAAACAAACATACATTTAAATTAAAATGTAGATGTATTATATATATATATACACACACAAGAGTCACTGTTAAATACCTAGCATGATAAACCAACACACAGGCATACGTTTCAATACTTTCAAGGGGTCACTTCTTAGTTGGTAGTTGCTGAACATAAACACTTTTTGCAGGAGTTTTTTTAGGAAGGAAAACAATTGGCTTGTGTTATCCTAGCAGAGCTTCAGGTTCTAGAGGCAGGTTCACAGCACAGCAAATCTTTCACAGTAAAAAACACAACCCTAGCTAAAAGACAGTTTGTAGCGGCTTCAAGGCTTGCAAAGCAGTAGAATTCAAAAAGATCATGCATATACTTTCTAGTCTCTAGGAAGGAAGATACAAGAAGACTTAACCAACGTTGGAGACCCTGTTAAAGGACTCTGAAGAGACACAAGCATCGCTGGAGTCTGATGGATTCCTTGGTCTGATGACTGAAGACAGGAAGTCTAGAGGGAGGAGCTCTGGCATGACTTTCAGCAACTTCTCTGGTCACTCTGCGATTTTGGCTCCTGTTCTGCAGCACCAACAAAGGACGCGATTCGCCCGGTCAATCTACTTCACTTCCTGCAGTCCCACACTCTGATGAGGGGGTCTGGATGAGTTGGATCGGATCTCTGGAGTTTCCTTGAGGGCTCAGCAAGGATGTGCATGGATTTGGCCTTTCTACAATGATGCACTCAGAATTGGCAGCAGGTCTCCTGTTATTGGGGTTCTGCAACTCTGGAAACTCACAGGACCTTAGGAGATGGCTCAAATCAAAGTTCATCTTGGGAGTGGTTGTTCCCACCAGCCAAAGGGAAGGAGGACTTCTCTTCAGCGCTCCTCTGTCGCACAGAAAATGGGGTCAGGCCTGCAGTGGTCGCTTCAGGCTGTTGCAAAGGGTCTGCAGGTGTCTCTGGTCATCATCTAGGGTTAATTCAGCTTCCAGTGGTCGACTTGCCTTTCACTCCAGGAGCCTCACCTTTTACATTGTTCCAGTACACACCCCTCTACAATCTCTCAGCAATTTACGGAAAGGGGTGTCCACTGAGGATAGCAAGAACCCCAGTGGGAGCTGGTTCTATTCAGACACTCTGGGAGACAAAGGACAGGGCAGTGGAAAAATCCCCCCCCCCCCTCCACTTCCTGCCTGCCCAGATACTCTGGAGCCTAGGCGGGGACAGCAAAGGGTTCCCGCTAAAGGCAAAACACAGACCGCCATCCCCCTCCCAGAATGGTAGAAGGGCTAACAAAGTAGCAATAACTAGCAATGGTGAAAAAAGAAGGGAGGCCCCAAGCTAGTACGTGGGTGCCCCTATTATGCACTACCGAAGCTATGGACATAACCTGTGGTACAGAAATGACACAATAGTTGGTAGAACACGTCCACTGCCACCAGTCATTAGGAGATTGTCTATGTGACTAAAAGCTCACAGGTGCAGAGAGAAGGGAGATACTAGGTATCCCTTTGGCACTCCACTTAAGGTGGTGTGCGCCAATCTCACAGACGCTAAAGTTTGAGGAGAGATACTTATCCTTAAGAACTGTAGTTTCTCTTGGATTAAAAAAAATATCTCAAAAGGAGTACTCTCTGGGTCCCCAGAAACACTGACCATAGGGAGCTGTGTGCTGCAATAGCAAAATACAGATGCCTTTAAGATTTATGAAAATAGACTCCATGGTACAGGTAAAATACAAAGAATAGAGTCCAAAAGGCAGAGCCCATAAGAATGAATGAGTGGGAAAAGACTCTGCTCATTCAGGATTAAAGAAAAAGGTCCCGAGGTTCAGGAAAAAGTGCTGGGGGGTCTCACTAGGAGAGGGGATGAAGCATACACATTATACATCTCGCTAACACTGGGCAGGTCAGTGTTACCGCTGGTGGTACGGGCACCCTGGTCAGTGCAGAGCTTGCCATGAAACCTCTTGCCATAGAAAGACAAACCCAATAAATACCAGAGATTTTTTGCACATGACTGAAACCTTAAGAAGCAGAACATCTTAAACGAATAGCCACAGATTTAGGGTGGTAGTCTGGTACGTTCATGCATTCGCAATCACATAAGCACCAGTCTAAATACACTTGCATTGGTGCTCATGAGATTGGATATTTACAAACAGCACTTGAGCCTCTGAAAACGTACAGCAATATCACTCATGCACGCGGATTGAGCCTCTGATGCACAGCCATGCAAAACACAACAATGGTGCAAAGCAAGGTGCACTCAAAGTTGGGTTTGCAACACAACTTCAGATTTAACTGTACATAATTTAAAACCTTTCATCAAAACCAGACACATACTGCATTTTCCTGATGTTGAACATTAAATCCGCTTATGTGTATAAGACGTGAAGATGAATTCTGTTCGGGCTTACACAAATAAAATTTAGAGCGCGTATTTGAGAATCATGAAAAGAGTGCATTAATAGAAAGCAATTGTCCTGAAAAAGTCAGTGAAGTAAAATAGTCTTGTGTGCATGGAAGAAAATCAAAACAGATCAAATTCCCGGCGCACGCTGTTGGGGTGGCGCTCGCCCATTTCCACATTCCTGCAGCCCGGCACGTGGGTGTAAGTGAATGGAGCATGTGGATTTAATGATGGCCGACACTAGACACATCAAATGTGAAAGATGTGGAACAAGGAACAGAGGACTATTCAAGCACAACGCCTCCTACTAGACACTAGGCTAACACATTCCAGGCTCAGGTTTACACATGCGCGTGCTCTGCTGGCCTCAATGGTCAGCTGTGTGTATGCCAGTGCCAGTCCCAAGAATAGTCTTGGCTGCACCTGTGGCCAATGCAAATGGCGAAGATCGAGTTACCGGAAGCATTTGTTTGAGGAACGAACGTCCAGGCTGCTGCACACATTATGTGCGTGTTTCTTCCATGTAGCAGTCACAGGAGGTGTGCGATTATATTACGCGTTGTCTGTGCTGCGGGCCAACTGGTCAGAAGCGGCGTGATCGTATCTGGCAAATGCTTCTTGGCTACACAGCGCTACATATATATTTCTGAAAACCGACTTAGACATAGGAAGTCAAAGACAAGAAGATGCACTACAGTGTTGAAACACCACTGGTGGACAAGAACCAGGAAATCAGTGATATGCGGAGATAAATAAATCCTTACCCAATAATTCTTTAGCAAATGGATATATATAAAAAAATCAACTCTATGATCGATGGTTTTGTTTAGTCCTTTCTGGGCATTTTTAACTTCACATCAGATCAAAGAGCTCCCAAAATTAGTAGCAAAGAAGTCAAGGATTTCTCAGCCACTCGGGAGGATAGCTCAGGGGCAACGCGCTCACCTTGGAAGCAAAACGATGCGGAGCAGCACAGGTTCGATCCCAGGTCCGCACTTAGAAACATCTGGATATTAAGCGCATTATAAATAACCGATTAAAATAAAGAAATTGTTTGCAGTCCATTTAAAGTAGGACTTGCAATCGAGTTGTGAGGTCTCGGAAGGAATCCTAAAATGATGCTTGGCGTTCTCTCTTAATGCCTTTCTCCCTTCATTTCAGCCTTGGTGCCCGGATTTGGACCACTATAAATCTAGTTGGCTAGAACTTGGTGACAGTGATACTAAAACATTTTCAGTAAATGAATACATTAAATTAATATTACAGCATATTTGTAATCTCAGGCAACACTCAATGTGCCCTTTCCCAAGATATAATACCCTTAATTTGGAAAAACACTTTCCATAATTTTCCCAGTCGCCAACATGCTTAAAAGAACACCAACTTAACATGCTGCATTGTCTACTGTGCTTCAGAATAGACACTGAAGGTCATCCTCAAGATGGCGTCTGCCGCATAGACGACTCCCTGGCCAAGAGCAGGGCTCTACTTTTTGGCTTCAAAAGGTCCATAGACTTGGTCTGTGCATGCCATTTTTCTGCACCGGCCGGTCCACATTGCACAGTCCTGGCTTGTTTACCTGGTCTGCTTCGAATAAAAGCACCCTTTATAACACCCTTGCTGCTTTTACTGTGCGAGTTGTTGAATGGGCAGACTAACACAAAGGGCCTCATCACGAGTTGGGCTGTAGCCCTTAAGTGCGGTGGTAATGGTATTACCACCGCATTTAAGGGCTGGCCCTATCATGATTTGGGCGCTAAATCGGCTGTTTTACCTCCAGCTTTTTTCTGGAGATGAAAATCCTTGTTTTCGGCGGTATTACAGCCAGCTGTATTAGCCTGCAGTATTAGCACCGAAAATTCCCCATTGGATCCAATGGACCCAATCAGGAATGGGGATTTACCGTTAAGGCCCAACCCGTGATACGGTGGTAATACCACCGGACCGGTCAATGCTGGGGCTATTACAGTCAGCGGTATTACAGCCAGGAATACAGCCCAACTCGTGATCAGGCCCAAAATCTAAAGCTATTTTGGATTTAACATCAGAATCCACCCCAAACCCTTGCATGGGTTGCAGTATGCCACCACAGGGATGCCAGCATCCCGTTTCTCGACGTGGTTTAATCGCAGAATTCACACACGGTCAGGGGAACAAAATGTCAACTTACTCAAAACATTATCAGACAATCTTTAGACTCAACCAAATGTGTCCTTTTCTCATCCAATCAAGCTGCTATCCAACTCAACAGAATAGTTAGAGGACCCACATGTTAGCATTAGTTCGATGTGGGTCTGTAGTTTAGTACATGGCCATATTTCTGGCAGGTTTTAACCACTTTTCCAGTATCTTATTTTTAATGCAAACAATTGGATGGATTTTCACCAAACCAAGGGAAGAGTGCATCTTCTCACACAACTTCGGCGTAAATCAATTCCAGGGTTGTGTGTAGGTGAGAGGGCTCTATGTGGGGGTTTGCATGGGACATGCAGGTTTTGGGACATTCTTGTATAATGCCCCCCTAAAGACGGAACTTCATCAAACTTTCCAAAAATGAATCCGATTTTGAAGTATTTTATTTTCTTTTTAAAAAGATTCATCAAACAGCCCCAACATGTTAGCACCTCAGGAAATTATCTTTTGAGGAGTAGTCTAAAGTAATGAGAACTACAGAATTGGGATCACTCTCACTAAGGGCCTCATTACACGGATGGCGGTAAGGGTTTACCGTACTGGTATTTTACCGGTACCAGTAAATCCTTACCGCCTTACTACGCTTTTTGCAGGCGTTAAAAACCAACCCGCAAAGGGACCAGAGACCAAATTATGGTACCGCAATTTGCGGTGCCGTAATTAGCACCTTCCCCATTCCCATAGAGCCCTATGGGGCAAAAATGGGAATGGGGAAGGGCAATGGGGGAAGGGGGAATTACCGTCCCACCAACCTTGGAATAGGGCGGTAATTCCCCTTTCCACCAAGGCGGTGCCGGTATTTTACCGGCATGGACCAAGGTGCTAATAGCTAATAGCACCTTGGTCCATCGCCATCCGTGTAATGAGGCCCTAAGACTTACTTTCTCTCTCTATATATTACATATGACAATGCATTACTTACCGTAAAAGCATTTCTGATGGTTGTATCTGCTTAGATTCACATGCTGTGCATAGGTCCGACATCCAGTGGTCACTGCGGAGTATTGCATTTTGTTTTTCGTAGTCGAAAAGGGGACGTCGACAAGGCGTGTCTTTCTCTCTCTATATATTACATATGCTATTTTACCCACATACTAGATGTTTGTGGGTCGGAGAACAACAGTGCAGTCACACTTTGATTTAAACCTCCTCCAAACTTCAAAGCGAACATGCACTTCTATGTTAATGTGGTTACTGTATACTATGCACATGAATATGGGATTAGGGTGTATTGGAAAAATGTCACTTCCCTAGTTCCAAGGCTCGCTTTAACTGCACAGGATGTACCTGTGCTTGAAATACAAAGTGACCTTCATGTATGGATGGCAACACGTGAGCAAAAACGGAGAACCACAAAAGTGACTGTGATTGTGCTTAGGTATATCGTTCTGGGTGTGCTCACCTGTGCAGAGCCTTTCAAGTGGGGGAGGGGAGAGAGCAATTCTCATCTACTCCCCACTTAGGTGCCAGTAGAAAGTGCACCATCACCTTATAGTCAAGTTCTCCACTCTATCCCCACCTGTCATGAGCCAGCGTCATGGCTTCATAATTATGTCCTAAGCCACCTCAACTTTTTAAAGACTAATGTTCTCAAACTTTTTTGGAATGAGCACACACGTTTTGCAATTGGATTTCTAAGACTATTGGGACGCAGCCAGGCTTCTGTGTTTATGCGGGTAGACATTTTTGAAACCTCATTTCACAACGTTGCACGAGTTGAATTTACTCCACCAAGGCTTGCACTGAAAAAAATAAACTAGTCGATCAGGGCATTTGCCTGTATTCGATTTTCAGTTTCCTGTAGCTAGAGGCCCAGGGCTTTACATACTCTTTGATAAGTATATTGGGGGGAAACTGCATGATGGGAAATCGCAAACTTTGCTTTTCTGATGTAAAACAAAGTTGACACAGTAAGCCCAACCAGTAGTAGAAAGAAAGATGTAAACATGCAATGTCTGCCATCTTCAGGCACACACAAGAACTATATAGGAGGCCCAGAGAGCACACACGGAAACGGAAGGGGATTCCCAGCTTGCCACACAGGAGAAGTGAGGGGGGCTGGGGAGGAGAGAGAGGTGGCGGACTAACTACTACTAAGCAGAATGCTGTTGGTTAAGATGAGCAAAGAGATGAGAACATACTGTGAGTTGTGGGTATTTTAGTAGGACTGCTTAGAGATCTGGCATATGTGGTTGGGGGCATTTCAAATATGTTAAAACCTGTTTTCATGGACTACTGAAATCTACTATAAAACAAGGCTGTATATTTCTCAGTGTTTTTATTGGTGACCTACCACATTGCAACCATGCTTTGCATAGCTTTTACTACTCATTTAGATACTTATGGAATGACAATCCTACATTAAACCAGCCCTTTACTCATTCACTTCGTGTCAGTCATTTAATGCAATGAGCAAACTGCTATCTGTACTAACAAACACCTCATTAAGGATCATTTCCTGGAATTCTGTCGACTTTGCTTAGAAGCCGAAATCATCAGCAAGGAAAGGGTGGGCGCCCATGCTTCAGCCGACCTCAGACACATAAATGGTCATGGCGATCACAGCTCCTAAGCGCAGTTGCACTGGGGGGCCTTCAAGGGCCCAGTGGAATGCATACGCAGGTTGGGGGGTGGGGTGATGACACCAAAAGTGTTAAAATCATGACACACCCGCACTTCAAACGCAAATGTAGGTGAAACGGTGAAACTGAGGCTAGGACAGGTCGCAGACTCCAGGTGGGTCTGCATAGAATGCCAGGCTGGATGTACAGCTTCTGAAAGCAGACCCCACACCTATACTGAGGTTGACAAGGCCAAAGTAGAAACATATTACTGTGCAACAGGGATCCAGACTTTCAGAAAAGCAAATGGAAAATCACTTGCCAAACAATCAATATGCTTGAAGGATGCACTAATGATATCCTAGTTACAGCTAGCTTAATAAGCTAGGCGTCCAATGATGGCGAGATTACAATGAACCGTCCAGCTGAGCGCATAAATTGAATTTGAATTTTGAAACATTTGTACCGCGCACACAACAAACTAAATCGTATCCTGGCGCAGATGGTAACAATTCAACGAAGAGGGAGCAGGGCAGCAGCCTAGCTCAATAGTGTCAGAGCAAGCAGAAACTGAACAGAGCCAAAATCATTAAGTTTACTTAAAGAGATAGGTTTTTAGGCCTGCTAAACGCATAGGACGCTACTTTAAGAGGGGGCCCACCACTCTCCCACTGCACATGAACTCTGGACTGTAGGGCACGGTTCTGCTGGAGCCGGCGGACTATCTTTATGCTGCACTCAGATGTAATGTTACAGTGGGGGGCGGCATTAGAGCGGCATCAGGGCATGCAACACACTACAAAGAAGTGGTTACTGGACCAGTCAAGGGATTGGGTCAGTCTCACAGAAACATATTATAAAGAACATTCCAATACCACATCCGACCATGTAATATAGAAACGCTGGATCGGCCTTGTGCAAGGTCCCCTATTGCAAGATAAGCACTGCATCAATACAAATATTTCAATAATAATGTGCAAAATAATGGGAGATCGTTTACCAACATGACTCCCATATGATGGAGAAAGGAAAGCCTCACCCTAATTCCTCAGGCTGCCTTGATATTGTTCCAAGTGTGGGGGAGAGGGCCAGATGAGCAGGGGCTTGCTCGCCACATTCAGGCCGCAGGCTCTGCAGAGGTTTGGAGGGAGGCGGGGGGGGTGTAGAAGAGCAGCATCTGGACATGCAATTGCAGGGGGGATGTTGAAAGCAGACAGCGACAATGGCATTGGATAAGCCTGCTTGAAAAAAGTAATTTCTGTACATAAACTGCACTGACCACTGTAAAATACTGCTTTTGCCAGTTACCTACCCCCAACATCAGATAAGATCTTTGGTGTCCAGAGGGGACAGACATGGGTAAACCTAATGATTTCCTTCTCTGGATGTCCATCTACAGTTCAAGTACCCCTACAAGCATTGGTCATCTAGGACAGGTCCAAGTGGGTATATATTTAAACTGAGGTTAAAGATTACCTTCTACCACCTCAACCAGTTCCTGTAGACGACCAATGCCCCAGCCAGATATGTGCATTAACTACTCGGTACCTTCTGTATAGTAAGTGCTTCTACAAATTAATTAAATGTCTAGCACTTCACTGTAATGGAGGCCGGTTTATATCTTGTTAAATAGCTGCCCTACAGCTATGCAGCATACCAGCCAATTTTGAAGGGAGGCAAATACACCAAACAAAAGAAAAAAAGGACAAATTGACATATCGGAGCCTACAACTCCCACTCACACAACCTCTTCATGGATATTTTTGTATCAGTGGCACCATCAGAACTGTGCCACAGGAAGTAGTTCCAATATTATAACTGCCTGATCCCAAGAGGACCTTTTAAGTAAACCTATGAGCAGAATATACATTCCAAAAAAAGAGATCAGTTTTAAGTTGAAAATATATTTGTACACACTTAAAGGGTGCCTGTTTAGGAATCGGAATTCTGTTTTGCACATTGAATAATCATTACAATCCAATTTCAAAATATAGGGATTCAAATTCTCACTTTTCAAAATCAGTTAAAAGTATCCATGCTTTCTATCTATGAGTAGAAAAGGCATAAAGACAACAGATCTACTTTAAAAACCGTTTTCATCAGCGTGCCAAATAAAATCTTACTCTCTTCATAATTCATTGCAAAATGCCTCCTCTACCTGTGGGTTTGAGGTCTCAGATTTGGGCTCGATCGCTAGCCCCAGAGTGATTCCGCCAGCGAGGGCTTTCTTCAGGCTCTCTTTGACTTCGGTCATCTCCAGCTCCAAGCTCACACGTTCATTTTCTTTCTGCTTACACTCTTCTTCCAGCTTCTTTAACTTATCTTCAAGAATACTTTGGGTCTTCTTTCCTGCAAGGCAGAGTTCAGTATTGAGAATACCCAACAAAATCCCTTATACACACTCAAATAAATGGATGGGCCGACTCTATTGGCTAAATATCAAATGCAATCAATGCCCAAGTCAATCTGCATCAATATGAATGGCTCATTGATTGCATACTGATCTTGATGAACCTACTTGCTGCTCAATTAACCCTTCATAAAAAGCAGAAGAAGGTGGCTAGACTAGTGATGCTCTCCGTCCATGGAATCAGGGCTTTCTGGATAAACTTTGGGAGCAAATGGCCTTCATGAAATGAGGTTCATTGGCAAACCCGTTCCTAAACTGTGTTTGATTACTCACTCTAATAACAAAACAAGACTGTTCAAACATGTGTTTCATTGAGGAGTTGTGCTCAAAGTGTTTAAGGAGCCATGACACTATTGTTGGGATGAGGGAGGGAGCAGAAGAACAGACCTCGTTACATTGCTAGCTGAAACAGCATATTTCAAGGCCGGCTTAAAAGTCCTGACAGCAAAGCAAATGGTTCCTAAATGTGAGTTCCAGTGTCCTATTTTTGGGACCTGATAGAGGCCAGGATGCAGTCACTGAAGAATCAACTTGATGAGGGAGATGCAAAAGGGATTTTTAGATGCAATATTTGATTATTTTTACTCCCATCTGCAAGATATTTCCATCGCATTTTGCTCCCCTGGTGCCCTCTACCTAGGATCAGTTCCTGAGACATCTTTACAATCCGTTATAATGAATTAGTATTATTGTTTGACAGTGACAACTGAGACTTGGATGGCGTGGGATCCACGCGACTTAATACCTCACTATTATATACTTGCCCCAAGTTTGCCTGCTGTAAAGAAACTAAACACAAATATTCTACAGATCCTGGATCTTACAGCATACTCTGCTGTAACGGTCACCTTCCAAATTCAAGGAGGGGAGAGACCTTCCACAACAACTAAATGTAATAAACTGCACAAATTCACTGTTAGCTTTTTTTATTTTTATTGTGCATATGTTCAAAATTAGAACATTTACACATCAACAGTACTTATTTAAAAAATAGAAGAGAAAAAAATGAAAGAAAATCAATTTAAAAAATACATTCATCACTAATTCACATTTTAATATTAATACCTGTTAGCTGATATGATAATGGGTTTCTATTAGTCGAGGCTAGCAAACCATTTTCCTAAAGTCTGCCTCTCGTAAGACTTTATAAAATGATCCCTTGGTATACAGGCCCCAACATCTATTATAAGTCTGTACTACTCAAGGTTTTGGTAGTATGGCAGAGCAGCAGGCTTATTTTAGGAGGGAGATGTGAGCTGTAGGCAAGTACAATGAACTCATCAAATACATAAGCCCAAAGGAACTCTTACACCCTTGTAGTTATAATAAAATATATATTCATTTTATATACACAAGTTAAGGTTATTCGGGTAAGCAAGTACTATTTTAACTAATCAACACAATAGAAAACAAATGCAATATTTCAAGCGAGTAAACTATAAGTAAAGAATTATACAATTCATGAACACAGTTCAAAGTCAGTAAAAATCACTTGTTATAGCAACTCAGAAAATGTTCTGTTGGAGGAATAAAAAGGTTAAACCACACCAACAATAGCAGGGCAATCCACGACTTTCCAGAGGCCTTAATGCAGTTCATTCCTATCTAGGTATGAGTTTTTAAAGCCAAATTGGAGGTAAAGTAGGCAAGGTACAGCAACAGAAAAGACAAAGTTCCAGAGCATTCTTCAATTACAGGTAAGTAAGATGCTTTTGTGGTTCAAAAAGGTTTCAGGGACCTTGGGTAAGGCTCCCTATGTTCGAACAAGTGTTAAGCCTGGGCGAACACCCAAACACCGGAATTAGCTCCAGCAGCAAAGGAGCAACAAAATGACTCAAGCTATGTACTACTCCAGCAGCAAAGGAGCAAAGAAATGACTGAACCTATGTACTACTACAAGTCCCACAGTACCGGAGGAGTTGTGAAGAAGATGCAGGTAGATTCTTTCACGGTGCAGCAGTAGTGGACCCGGTCTTGTGTTCCTTGGTCGTGGTGACAAAAGGAGGGACTCCGGAAGGGATGTTGCAGTAGCAGTCGAGAGAAAGGACGCCCAGCGAAGGATTCTTTGTGCACCAACAGCGGTCTGAAGTTTCGGCCCCTTTTCACAGGCTCCAAGGATGAACGTGTATTGCCCGGTAAATCTGCCTTGATTCTTCTGTCCTGCACTCTGGTGAGGGGACTTTGAGGAGGGGAATCTTGCCACTGGAGGTCCAACAGGAGCCCACCAATGTTATGGGAGTATTTGTTCATGGGAAGACAATGCACTGCAATATCGTGTGGGATGTTTCATCCACGCATCCAAGCCCTACCACATCATTGTGCATTACTGACATGGGAAACATCATAATGGCCGCCGGAAAGCATGCTGCTCGCCAGAGATCATCCAATAATGCGCAGTGAAAACCTGACAGATAGGCCACCATCCACTTTTGCCTCTGTCAGTGTTAATACAGGAGACCATTGCCAGACCCTATCCTTTGGCTGCACACAGAGCAAAATCAGTGCAAAGGAATATAGTGATGGTCAAAATCCGTTTAATTGATGTCAAGAATTGCTAAAATCATGGCTCACAGAACCACTAAAAAGGTCCCACCTCCTTGTTGGAGGGTCAACATCATTCTCCCGCAAGAATTTACATGAATCTGAGGTCCACAGAAGTGCATCTATATTTGAACAAAGTATAATTTGAGGATTGCTTACTGGTAAGGCAGTTGTCAAAAATAGCCGCAATACCGGTGCTTGACACTAACCGGCGCTAGCGATCTAAATTCTGACAGGGGACCTGTATTTCAGAAGCTAAACAGCATCCTAAGTTAGCTGAGACTTCAAAGACTTGCTGGTCAATGAGCATTCTTAACACCTACTCTTCCCAGGCCCTACACCAACAGCACAGGATATCACAGGGTCCTGTTGATTAAAAGGGGAGGAGAGTTTCCCTGCAGCCTGGAGGAAAGAGACAATGGATGCCTTCAGCTGAATAGAATATGCTGATTTTGGGTGTGAACTGTCAACACTGCTCTGGGGAAGGCAAGACACATGATCTCTGAGTCAAGCCAAGTTCCCGGGGGCGGGGGCAAACAAATGGGTGTACTGAATTGAGAGCAAATGTATGTTTTATTAAATTGCTTATAAAATATTTTATCAAGCTGACTGAAATGTACAATTTGGGGATTCTTAATATGAAAAATTCACTCACAGTTGAAGACGAAGTTAGACGTTGTCGGATGTTCTGAGGCAAAACCCTGGATTTTTTAATATTGTAGACACTGTTTATGCTAGGACAATGCAAACTTACAGTAATATGCGCAGAGAGGGGGTGTACCTCTGTAGAAGATTTGATGAAAAACCAATATGGCAAAACCCACTAAAAGCGCAAAATGTTGTCATTTCTGAACCCAAGCTCTTAGAAAGATCAGGGTTGTAAAGAGACCCGTTTTAATTAATCTATGATGTGTACATGTAATTTCAACAACTTGTGTATCTGGGAAATATGTGTTTTGGGTAAAATTGATTTTCTATAAGAAACCAAAGGGGAGTGTTCTTTCCTTAAAGCCATATAAATGATACCTGATGACACAGGATGACTCACTACTCCATTCTCCAGTCACAGCACAGTAAATCCTTTAACCTATCAGAACCCTTAGTGGGTTGGGCATAGAAAGTCAGCCTTCCCACCCACTTTCAAAAGACATAAAAAGAACCACTGAAAGCCAAATAGGGACTGCTCTTTCCACTTTCTTGCGCAGTACTTTGCCGGACCAGACAATATCCAGAAGGACCATAGACTCCAGATAGACTCCAGAACTTGAAGCAGAGAGGCCTGAACCAAAAGCTGACTCCTTCTCAGCAGGCCTCAGAATCCAGCAACCTAACTAAACTATTCAACAGCCGGGCTGTGCTGTTCGCTTCTGGCCCAGAACCCGTGCCAGAACTGAGATCCAGAGAAAGCAGAGCTGTATCCAGAACCGTTAGGTCCAGTTCAAGAGGCCGACCAGACCGCTGTGCAGTACCGGTAGCAGACCCAGACCAGACTGCTGTGCAGTGCCGATAACAGACCCAGACCAGATGCAGTGAGCAGAACCAGTGGCAGAGACAGTCCCGTGGAGAGAGTGCAGTCCAAGGCCCCTTCCGGTCCAAAAACTAGGAGTGAGTATCCGGCCAGATCTGTACAGAACCAATCTCTTAAAATAATCTTATCCCATCCATTTCAACCTGTCCCGAACTGCATAGAAATCGTGTGTCCATTCTGTGATTTCCAACCTGTCAAAGCGAAATTGTCATTCTGAAATCTCGACTTCATTCTGAAATCTACCTCCACAAAAACGTCTATCTTTTGAACCGTATGTCCTAGAAGCGAGATTTCAATTTAAAGCTAAGAACCTAAGCTTTCCAACGAACCTAATACGACATGCCAACTCCTTATAGTTTTTCCGTAATCGCGATCGACGCACTCGGAAAAAGTGCTGCAAATTGCAAACTGGCCCAATTTCACCACTTGTAAAAATAGCTGCTTCTTGCTTTCCACTGCTGAAATTCGTTTTCACTCTGATAACCATTCCTGAATCATTGCTAGTGTTGACCTGAACTAATTCAAAGTAGCTATCACCTACCCTGAATCTCCTATAGGAAATTAAAATCATTTTTAGCATTTTTTCACTTCATTGCAAATCACATGTAAAAGTATTTTTGACTGTTTAAAAGCATACCGGTTGCTCTAAGCTTGCTAGGGAGGAACTGAACTGCTTTTGATTGTATTCCTGAAAACCTGTGTGCCCTCAACTTCATATTGCATAGGGGGGAGCGAGTTGTCATAAAGAAAAAAGTGATCATCTTATCTATTGTTGAAACCATATCAAATTATTTCTGTGCTGCATTCTTTCCATCATTGCTTTTCATTGAAACCATACAAAGTATTCTCTGCTACCTTATCCTTTCTATACCAACTCCTAAGTAATTAAAGAATTGTGCTACTATAATATTATCCATTGTTGATCACTGTCATATTCATAAGAGTGCTATCAAATATTAATTTATTCATATAAGTGTGATATATATATATATATATATATTGTTTAATTTTTCAAATAAATCTTTTAATTTGCAAAACAAACCTACTTCTTGGCTCAGTGAGGTCAGGGGGATTCAAAGAGAGGGGCGTTATATAAGGGTTTATCATCCAGATTTATGAACTTGTCATAAAAATATATAAATAAGGGCTTCCATTGGGCATCCCAGACTAGGCATTGACGTAGCTGGAGTGCTGAATTGAAGTCACTTACAAAGTGGGGACTCGTAACGGGACATCTGGATTAGATCTACCACTTGTGCAGCTTAATACAGTGTGCTAACTGACAGGATACATAAACCCTGTTGGATTACCACGCTGTGTTACGCTGTAAAAGCACTCCTCAAAGGAATGCTCTAAGGAAACTGTCTGTTTTGCAAAATAAAATACTAACTTCTGTAAGTCAGGAAGGAAATCAATTTCCAGAATGACACTAGTAGACATCAAAATAGCCAGAGAGCACCTCTTACATAAGCTATTTTTGAGAGGCGAGTGGACGGAACAGGATCAGACGGTGTGCTTGCAGGCAATCACACCCCAGATCACTGCAACAGGGTCAGATATATGGAGAGATCAGGGTCCCAAGATTGCCAGAATAGCGGCATATTTATATTTATATATGGGAGCCATACAGGACAAATGTGCTGAAGGCCAAGATCTGGCAAATAGGCAACTGATGGCATTAGAGAAGGCCCAATCTGACCTGGACTCTTCTGAGCAGAGGCTGCACAGGAGCCAGGAGTCAGAAAATGATAGTAGACAGTATCTCATGAAAATAAAAGAGGATATGGGTATCCTGCAACAGGAAAAGGCAGATTTATGAACTTGTCATAAAAATATATAAATAAGGGCTTCCATTGGGCATCCCAGACGAGGCATTGACGTAGTTGGAGTGCTGAATTGAAGTCACTTGCAATTGTCAGAAGTCCTAGGGTATTGGTGGTTTGCAGCCCAGGAGGGTCGCATCAGGTTGTGGCATGGCTCTTCTGGCAGTACATCTCATGGCTGATTGGTTCCGCCAGCTAAAGGGAAGGAGATGTCCTCTTTGGAGCTCCTATGTTGAATAGAAAACGGGGTCGGGACAGCCGTGGTCTCTTTGCAGTTGCTGGAAGGGGCTGAAGGCATCTCTGGTCATCATCTTCTTTGGTTCTTCTGTTACAGTGGTCGACTTCTGCCTCAGGATCCTCACCTTTTATCAGGAATCCACACTCATTCTCCGCAAACTCTCCCTGCAGTTTACAGAAAGGGGCAGATGGCTGTCCAATCTGGATATCCAGCCCCCCCAGTGAGAACTAGTTTCGCTCAGGCACACCAGAAGACAAAGGATAGCAGCATTTTTGGATCCTCTGCTTTTTTTCCAGTGATCACAGACACAGTAGAGCCTTAGCAGACTTTCCAAAGGATTCCTGCCGAAGACAATACTCAAATAAGGACCTTGCCAACCCCAATTTGTATTTTGTTTATTTGTATAGCACGCCAGGCCCAAAGGCATCTGGGCACATAATGAGAGAAGGACCAAAAAAGTATAAGCACACCAGGAATGGCGATGAAATAAAGACACCATTTTGGGTCAATGGTGACCCTTCTGTGCATAGCCGCAGAAGTGGAGACAGCCTGTGAGTATAAATTGCACAAAAGTCGGTAGAACATGCTGCCACCAGCCATGACTATAGGGTTGTTACCTTAACAGAAATGTTACAGGAGCAGTGAAGAACAAGTTACTTACCAACTGTAACGTTCTTTCGACTGGATGTTCCTCCCACGTATTCCTCATCTTGTGATAAATCGTTATCTCCAGCTTCGCAGCTTCGGAAAAAAAAATTCTCGGCAGAGGGCGCTGTGCTCGAGGTCGTGGCGTCGATTGTCCCTCGACGTACTCCGTACTCTGTCGACGTCACCGATGGTATAAGTAGCTCGAGCCGCGCCCGTTGCTTCAGTTCTGTTTTTTCGATGAAATATATATAGGAGGAACACCCAGGCGTGTCCCATGACCGATACATTCTTCGTGAGAGGAAAGTGTAAGAAAACGTAAACTGTACTGTGGGGTAGGATGGGAGGGTCGATGAGGAAAACGTGGGAGGAACATCCAGTCGAAAGAACGTTACAGTTGGTAAGTAACTTGTTCTTCGAATGGATTGTGTCCTCCCACGTATTCCTCATCTTGTGATAGGCTCCCATAGCATTATCAATTTTTTGGAGGTGGGAGTACCCATTTCAGTTTTCGTGGACAGAATGCAGAACTGCCTTTGCAAATAAACCCTCGTTAGAGGAGGCAGTGTCCAAACAATAATGTTTAACAAAAGTATGTATTGTTTTCCAGGTTGCAGCTGCACAAATGTCTGCTGCCGGGACTCCCCTCTTTAGAGCCGCAGAAGTAGCCATTCCCCTTGTAGAATGGGCACGAAGCCCATCTGGTGGTTATTTTCCCGCTAGTCTGTAGCATTCAACTATGGCTAATATGATCCAGCGGGAAATGGTCTGTTTTGTTAAAGATAAGCCTAATTTTTGACCAGTGTAACCCACAAACAGTTGGTCATCTTGTCTCAATTTAGCCATCCTAGAGATGTAAAAACTAAGAGCCCTCTTGGGATCTAATCTGTGTAATCTCTCCTCTTCTTTGCTCAGATGAGGAGGAGGATAAAACGTAGGTAGTACTATTTTTTGTGACAAATGGAAGTCCGAGACTACTTTTGGTAAAAATGAAGGTTTAACTTTAAGGACTACCTTATCTTTATAAAAAATAGTATATGGTGGTTTGCATGAGAGAGCCTGAAGTTCGCTAACCCTGCGGGCTGATGATAGGGCCACAAGGAGGACAGTTTTTAGAGTCAAAAGCATCAATGGACATGAGTGCAGAGGCTCAAAAGGTATGCAAGTCAAGAATGTTAATACTAAATTTAAGTCCCAGGTTGGTACATGAAAAGGTACTGGAGGGTATACATTAGTGAGCCCCTTTAAGAATTGAATTATTAACGGTATTTTGAAATATGAAACCTCTTCCGAGGAGCGCTTGAAAATGGACAGCGCAGCAAGGTATCCTTTGATTTTTCCTATCTGGAGCCCCAGATTAGCTAGATGTAGCAGAAACGAAAGCACCATTGGGGTGCCACACTGAAAAGGGTCCACATCCTTGTCTTTGCACCAGTTACTAAACCTATTCCAGCGACATCGGTACAAAGACTTTCTTGCAGGTCTTCTGGCCGAAAGCAAGATTTCCATTACGTCATCCGGAAGATCCCAATCCTTGTATCTCAACCTCTCAGAAACCATGCGTGAAGGTTGAGTGTCTTGACCTCTGGATGGAGAACCCGACCTTCCTCTTGCGAGAGAAGATCCTCTCTTTGCGGAAGACGTATTGGAGGGCAGATGGACATGTCTAGAAGGTCCGGGTACCACGTTCTCCTGGCCCAATCTGGGGCAATTAGGATCATGGTTTTCCTGAACTTTCTCAACCTCCTGATTACTTGAGGAATCACGGGGACTGGGGGAAACTAGTACAGCAGTGGAAACTTCCACTCCACTACGAATGCGTCTCCCAGAGCTCCTCTTTGAGGAAATTCCCTTGAGCAGTACTGATCGCACTTCCGGTTGATCGGGGTGGCGAACAGATCCACTTGAGGGGTTCCCCAAAGGGCGAAGATCTCCAGAAGGACTTCCTTAGCCAGCTCCCACTTGTGAGAGACTGTGCTCTGCCTGCTCAGAGTGTCTGCCGCCGTGTTCTTCTCTCCGGTTAGGTGAATTGCCGACAGAGAGATTCCTTCTCGTATTGCCCAGAACCAGAGCTGCATTGCATCTCTGCACAGTGGCAGTGACCCTAAACCTCCTCTCTTGTTGAGATAGTACATGGCCACTGTATTGTCCGTCATTATCAGGACATTCTTTCCCTGTACAGAGGGCAGAAAGGCCTTCAGAGCTAGTCTGATTGCCCTCAGCTCTAATAGGTTGATGTGTAGTTTGGACTCCGATGGAGACCAACGACCGCTGATTGTCAGATCGTTGGTGTGTGCTCCCCACCCCGTGAGTGAGGCGTCCGTCACTACCGTTATATCCGGCCATGGTTGCCAAAAAGACTCCCTTGAGAATGTTGTCGTTGCAAGCCCACCATAGAAGATCCTGAGCAACTGCGCTCAGAACTTGCAGAAGATCCGACATATTCCGTGAGAACTGGGACCACTGAGTTCTGAGTGCCCATTGAAGGGATCTCATTCTCAACCTGGCCTCTGGTACTAGGAAAATGCAGGATGCCATGAGGCCGAGCAACCTGAGAAAATCGAAGGCTGGTAGATGTTGGGCATTCTGAAACTTCGTTACCATCTGCTGGATGTGGAGAGCTCTCACTTCGGGAGGCGAGGCTTTTCCCGATGAAGTGTCCAAGACTGCTCGATAAACTGGAGTTTCTGGACTGGTATCATGTGGGACTTCTTGAAATTGAGGGAGAAGCCCAGTTTGTGGAGAAAGTGGCAGGTGATCGAAAGATGTTCCTGAGCTTGTTCTGGAGAACTTGCTCTGATCAACCAGCCGTCCAGGTAGGGATATATGTGAATAGCTCCTCTCCTGAGACTTTCTGCCACAACCGCCAACAGTTTGGTGAAAACCCTCGGGGCAGAGGTCAACCCGAATGGCAGAACTCGAAACTGATAATGAGAATTGCCAATCGCGAACCTCAGGTACTTTCTGTGCTTTGGATGGATAGGCACATGAAAGTAAGCATCCTGAATTGGAGAGCCTGCAGGATCTGAGAAAGTCACCATCTTGAACTTGTCCTTCCTGAGGAACTTGTTCAAGTTTCTCAAGTCCAAGATGGGTCTCAGTCCTCCGTCCTTTTTTGGGATGAGAAAATATGGGGAGTACCACCCCTGTTCCTCTCCGCTACAGGTACCAGTTCTATGGCACCTTTCTCTAGCAGGGTTAAAATTTCCTGCAACAGGAGCGGATCCGGAATTTTGGCAGAGTTGGCTCCCGGTGGATGATTCTGAGGCCTTTTTAGAAAGGGGAGACAGTAACCTTGGGCTACTGTTTCCGGTGCCCAAGCATCTGAGGTAATGCCTCGCCATTCCTTCAGATGTTGAGAGATCCTGCCTCCCACTGGTGTTTTGTGTAACAAGGTCTCAGAGGGATTTGGAGACGGCTGCAGGAGTGGCTGAGGGTACAGATGCTGCTCCTGAGGCTGATTTTGCACCTCTTCCTCGTGCTCCACGAGGGAAGTTTCTTTTGCCCCTTTGAGAAGCCTGTCCTCTTCCTCTACCAAAAGAGGAGTAGTATCAAAAAGAACGACCCCTCCAGGAAGATGAGCCGGAATAGGGTTTTAGAGGCTGGCGCAAAGAGGCGCTAAGTGATTTAGCTGCCGCTTTCGAGGTCTGAAGTTTTTCTAGGCTTTCATCAGCCTTTCTGCCAAAGAGCCTCAAGCCATCAAAGGGCATGTTGAGGAGTCTAGCTTGCATGTCTGGTGCAAATCCCAACTTCCTCAACCACGCAAATCTGCGTAGCACAACGCTTGCAGCCATGGATCTGCTGATACTATCAGCAGTATCCAGTCCAGACTGGAGGCATTCCCCCAATGCCTCCTTCCCGTCTTTGAGTATATTCAGGAAGCCTTCCCTTTCCTCGCCTTCCGGAATATGATCAGCCGCCGCCGAAATACAGTCCCACAGGGTATGGGTGAACCTGGCTAGGGTACAGGTGACATTTGCCGACTTAAGTGACATACTGCCTGACGTGAAAACTTTACGTGCTCAGGCGTCCATTTTTTTATCCTCTCTATCTGGAGGGATAGTTGGATAAGCAGTTTGTTTTGAAGTAGATGCTGCTTGAATGACTAAACACTCTGGCGTCGGATGTTTATTCAAATATTCAGGATCCGTTCCAGCTGGTCTATATTTTCTTGGAAAAGTGCTATCTGCAGCAGCAATAGTTTCTGGTTTCTCCCAGTTTTTCTCCACAGTCCTTTGAAGGGCCCTGTGAAAAGGGAGAACAGGATCTTTCGGAGGTCCCTTGACGATAATATCCGTCATGTCATCTTGTTCAAAAATGGGTGAAGTATTACCCCAACCCATGTATTCAACTACCCTGGTCATAAGACCCCTGTACCCAGCATCTGCATGCTCTGCAGGATCAGGTTTGGCGAACTCTAATTCTGGGGATGTGTCAACTCCACTGGCAGAATGTAGAGTATCACTCAGGTCGCTCATTCTAGATTCCTGGTCAATAAGTTCTTCAGGAACTTGTCTTGTACCATAGGTAACTCCCAAAGGAGTAACCTCGTCTTCTTCTGAAGCAGACTCTTCATAGATTGCTGACATAGATTTGAAAAAGTCTGATCTGGGCAAAGGAGTGAATCTCCTTTCTTCCTCTTCCATCTGCTTCGAAGGAAATGGCAAATCCCTCGAAGTTTGAGGGTGTCTTCGAAGTCTTCAAAGTTTTCGAGGGTGTCTTCGAAGTTTTCGAAGATGACTTCGATAATGGCGTCGATGACACATTTGGCTTTGGAGTCGAAATTATCGACGTCGAGGGCGTCGACGAAGTTGTCGAAGTCTTTGACGACTTGTGTTTCTTGGCCGGCACTGGAGAGGTGCTCGACTCTCAAAGATTCTTCGATGGTTTTACGTCGACTCGAGGTTTTTTGTATTCCTCGACGCTACTGGTCTTGGCCATAGTAGCCTTGGACTTCCCTTTGTCGTCCAATGAAGCGACTTTAGGGGTATGGCTTTTTCGAGGTTCTTTCGAGGGGGTCGAGGCCGCATTCTCGAAAACCTCCATCTTTTTGCGGAATTCTTCCCACTTACTGGGAGAATCCGATTTAGTCAGACAACGAATTTCCTCGGTCAACTCTGAAGAAGAAGATGATGAGGGAGATCTATGTCTCCTCTTCATTAGATCGAGATCTCTTCGAGTGCCTATGGCGATCCGATTCCTTAGAATCAGTCGCTTTCTTATGTCTTTTTGATGAAACCTTTTTTGAGGCCTCCCTCCCCACCGACAGTTTACCTCTCCTCTCACAAAGAGCTTTTTTGGTCATCGATTGGCAGGACCCGCAGTCGTCGGTTCGGTGACTGGAACCGAGACACCAGAGACAAATCCGGTGGGGATCAGTGATCGACATCTTAGATCCACAATCTGCACACTTTTTAAACCCAGTTCTGGGTTTCGAAGGTGTCGAAGATGATGACATTTTCTTCACAGAAAATAGAAGCGCGCCGTTCTCGATAGCGAAGCGATTGGAAAAACAGAACTGCAGCAACGGGCGCGGCTCGAGCTACTTATACCATCAGTGATGCTGACAGAGTACGGAGTACGTCAAGGGACAATCAACGCCACGACCTTGAGCACAGCGCCCTCTGGCGAGAATTTTTTTTCCCGAAACAGCAAAGCTGGAGATAACGATTTATCACAAGATGAGGAATACGTGGGAGGACACAATCCATTCGAAAGGGGATACTAGGTAACCCAGCAGCACTCCACATAAGGCGGCGAGTGCTGATCTCACAAAAGAAAAATCTAAGAAGGATAAAAAGTATCTCCCTAACTAGAGAACAGTTGTTCTGAAGTAAAATAAAAGAATATAAAAAGGAGAGCTCAAAGGGCTCCCAGAAAACTGCACAAAAAGGTGCTGTGTGCTGCAAATGTGGACCGCAGATGCCTGTAAAAAGTATGGAGCAAAACAAGACTCAATAAAACAAAGTAAAAGCAAAATGAACAGGGTTTTCATGGTCAGAGAAAATAGATTGAGGGGATCCTTTCCCCCCTCATTCAGAAGAACATGAAAAAGGTCCAGAAGTCCAGCAAAAATCTCCCTAACACTTATTGACATCAAACTGAAATGCCACACCCCATCCCGTTTAAAACCCATAGCAAACTCACGTACCCATCCTCAGGCGGATATTTACCTGTGCATTAATGTACCTACCAATGCACATCCATCTCAACATGAGAATGGCAATACAAAATGTAAGCAACCCATACAATGTTAGGAGTGCCATCCTCTTGACTAAGCATAACAGACCTCATCCCCTACGAACCACGTTAGCAATAACAAAATGTAAACCTCAAAATCCTTCAACACAGAGAGCCCACAATACACGTGCCACCAGCCATGACCTCAGCCCTGGCACTGAAATCCAAACCCTTCCAAAAAAAAGGCTCATGATACTGCTCCTGCATGAGTAATAGACATGAACTAGAATACATACCTTCTAGAATAAACAACATCAATATTTCTACCTAAACATCATGAAGACCAGCTCATAAAAACAAAAATGCAGTCAAAATTCAGTCTGATCCAGAAAAAAACATGTGTACTTCTTGGGATTATGGAGCCGTGGGCCATCAACATTTGCACTCAGGTCATAGACACACCGGGCTCTAGAAGGTTCTGAAAACAACTGAAATGGGAATTCCTGAAAGATGTCCTCTATTCATGATAAACCACGCTTGCAACACCTCTTGGTCTGAACTAGTACCTACGTATCCTCTGCCTCGTCTCCACTTCCCTCTAATGCAAGGGCCTGCATCCTTTACCTCTCCAGGATGTTTTGGACTACAATTCCCATCAACCCAGCCAGCATAGTCAATAGTGAGGTATCATAGGATTTGTAGACCAAAACATTTGTAGAGCAATAGCTTGAAGACCCCTGATCTAACATTTTCAGCATGCATCCAACACTGGAAAGGAGTCTATGTTTGTGTGACTGAAACTACTGTTTACCCTGTCCCTCCCGTACCCATTTAACAAATGGAAGATAGAATATGGACACCTCTTTTGAAGTCAGCAGGCAAACCTCTTCTAACTTGAATGAGAGTGGAAAGGTTTCTTAATTCGTCTATACAGTATAAAAGTGATATTAACATGTGCTTATTTTAGCTGTGGCTCAACTTGCACACGTCATGACAAGCTATTTTACTTTCAAAGAAGATACAAGCATATACAAAAACAAAAGCATTTGCTCATGCACTTCCATTCATGATTTGTGACTTGTGGAAAGCTTTCTGCTTCAAAGGAAATGAGAAGACATTTTTTTCACCCAGATGGTTCTCTTGTCTTATCTCACGTGCCTGCTTTATCAGCCTAAATTTCATCTAATCACAGTCTGTATTTTTCCCTTTAACAACTACCTCTAATAACCCTTTTATTCACAGCTTCCCAAGAGTGAAGAGTTAGTTTCATTTCCTCCTCTATTTTATACAGTTTTTCTTCCAGTCATTTTTTGAGTTTTCCAGCTCATATAAAGGATGTTGCTTATGGAGACCTTGCCAGGCCGGAAATAAGTAGGTCCCTTTATTTGTGCAGCTCAGCAAGGCTTCCAGCAGGAACTCTAGAGCTTCCTTTCCAGCAGGAATAGTCACTGCCATCACCACCTTTTAGTCTTGTGCTCTATTTAACCTACACATGGGGAGGAGTATCCATGTAGCTCTTTTTTTCATGGGTATGTGCTTCACTAACAATACTTTTGCTATGAGATCATATGTATAAAGTCCTTGCACGGACGTTTTGTTGTTCTCTGACACAAAGTAGCATCTTCTAAAGGTTCATTTATTTATACTGTGTACTATTCAGTTAATTCTGTTGTGAACCTTTACACTTTAGTTCTTGCTCACTGCCCGGGCACCACAAATATCCTACTGCTAGTTGCAAAAAGGCATCGAGCTATGGAGAGGCCATTCAGCCTGACAGGCAAGAATGTTTCATGCTTCGGTCACATTGACATACTACGTTCAAACAATATGGTCACCTGTGTGCGCTCCTGCTGTTTTCTTTACACCAGGCAGGTTCCCGACTCTCACATTTCTGCTCCTTTTTGAACTCAATGACTCCTTTTTTTTAAAACAATTGGCTGATATATTTTTGAAATTGGAGGACTGCCGACCAACATTTGCAATATGCTTCTTGGTACATATCTACTTTTTTCAGGACTAGCCTTCTGTTTATTGACTAACAAATTGTTGGCATCTACCTTTCCTCTTTTGATAATAATTGAACATACCCCATAAGCTGATTTGATTAAGGGAAATTTATAATCTCTCATTCCATTGGGTTTCTGAAATATAATGAGTCATTGGTCAATGCCTGAATATGATCCCTTTCACCCCAACCTTTCCTGGGCTAGTCACTGCTTAAACACCAGCTGCATTTCTCTAAATACTGCTGCTTCCCTCTAAAGAATAAGAACCAAACTAGGTAATAATGATGGCAGAGTAAATATTAGGATGAAAGTTATATGGACTCTACTTCTTTTATAAACGGGCCTACACTTATGGTCATTTCTAAATGCAAGATGAGGAAATCGTGAAGGCTAACTTTAGTGAGTTTGCTGGGCCTTCACTACACATAGGCCACCATCTCTGGCAGTCACTAACACAGCCACAGATAGGTTCACGCCAGACAAAGAGGAAGCAGGGGTTAGGTAGTCTGGGATAGGTGGACAAAAACAATTTCAGGTCTCCATTATTACTACATTGCATACGTTCAAAATCAAGAGGCGCATACCAGTGTTCACTTCAATAGCAGCTCGAATGTCCTTCCTCTCTTTGCGAAGCTGAGCCAGTCGGTTCCGCAACGCTTCCTTTTTCTTTAACAGCTCCTCTTCTTTCATCTGCAGCATCTTTGCATCTGCTTCGACTCGGTTCTTCCCATATTTGTACTGCTCAGCATCTATCAGAGATACACCGGTCAGAAGAAGGCATGCTCATGGATCTGGCGATATTTCTTCAAAACCAGAACTTATCGATTAGGATGAGATTATGTGCAGTCAATATGTTTCATTCATCCAACTACCACTTTGCTGATACAGAGTGAGAGCAATTCAATGAAGTATTTTCATTGAATGTATTTGTCTGTATTAGGATATCCCTTTGCTTGAGCTGGGCACACCAACACATTGCTATTGTCAAATACTAACTACTCTTTTGGTAATACATCGTAACGGTGTCTCTAGAATGAACTACAGGTCATTTATGACTGAGGATGTATTAGGTCGTGCTTCAGTTAGGACATAATCAATTGCTTAGAAAAAGACTAATACGTGCAGGGTTAATAAACATGCTTCAAAAATCTCTCAGTAGCAATGTCTCGAGAGCAGAAAAAGGTCCATGGAAGATCTTAAACACAACTAGAATTTAGAAGAAAAGTGTGTAGCACATGCAATGATACTATTATATAGGACTGACACTAATTTGCAAATAAAGGGGGAACATTAATGGCTTTTACAGCCCGGGGAAGATGGACCATAATTAAGCTATATCACCCATGACTGCTGGCTTGATCAGCCAGTAGCAGCCCAAGACCCAAGTGGTAAGTCCTCTGACTTTGGCACCTGAGGTGCTAGTAGCGTTTTTACCCGAAGGAAGCACAGTAAGTGCATGGGTGGTGATGGATGGCTGCCATGGCAATGATGGAGCTCTCAGCTGGGTCCCATTCCCGTTTTCATGGCCAGGGGAGATGGAAATGGGGAGGCAGAGGAGAAAGCATGGAGCCACTGGGGACCGGGAAGATGGGCATGAAGAAACTGGGAAAACAGAGGTAGGGGTCGGAGGCCTGGGAGCGGCTGCATGCCCCAAGGTTAGCATGGGGGTACTGAATGCACAGGCAGGGAAATAAAGGTGGACTTATGGAGTGCTCAGCTTGCTCGGAATGCAGGCTTGGATAGTTAGCCTAAACTCGCAAACTGAGCAAGCGTATTGGTCCATGCACCTACACAAAGTGCTCATATACAATACAGGTGTCCTCTTATAACTGAAGCAATCATTATAATCAAAGCACCCACTCCAAACAATTAAAGTTTACAATTTGGAACTGGGCCTATCCTTGTTTAAATATCAAATCTCTGTATCAACCAGGGTTATAGTAGGTTGCAAAATATCACAAGTGCAGCTTCAAGCATCGTGACAACAAGCCTATGGAGAATTGTATATACTAGATAAAAAATAATCTACGTTGTACATTCTTGTGAAGCAACTACAATTAGTCCCTGATGGATGAATCAAGTTATCTGAAATTCAGGAAAGAGATGAAATTGTTACTCTAAAAAGAATCGCTCAACCTGCAATTTTGTTCAGTGGAGACCACGCCAGGTGGCTTGCGCATGAGTAGGCTATCTGAGCAGAACATTCCTCAGGCAACTACCAAAATGTTGGCAAAATAATCGATTAAGTAACAAAGGCAGAAACTATGACACCTTTTGAAGGCACAGTCTACATTTACAGACCCTTGCAAGCAAAAGTCATTTTCAAGCACGGGGGTTAACATTCCCTGAACCTGTTACACTTCCAAAGGCTTCAGAAAGCTGTCAATCACGACTTGTCCCTTCTTTTACTCAAGGTTGCTGTTCTTATACAGTGAATGACAAAGGAACACCCAGGGAAGAGGCTGAGAAAATATACACTGAGCTGCATTCAACACATGAACGTCTGATCTTGCACCAGAGAAGTTACATATGACATCTCAAAAACCATCCATAAAATGTAATGGCTGAACCCAACCTTTACCTGGATTACTACAGGTTCTAACACCCAATGCACATGTGGAATACACCATAGGTAAACATATACACATTGTGTGTTGATGAGCCGGCGCCTTGAATCTCCTATGGAGAAATATTAGTATAACTGAAAGAAAACTTGAAAGCAAGTAATTTCACTTACTTGAAGCGGTACGTTTCACATTTGCAGCTGCAACGGGTTTCCTTTGAGGAGTGTTTGTAACTCTGCCTTTCGTTGCCACCCCGTTTGACAATGCAGGAGGCTTCTTGCCTTTAAACTGGAGGAGGGGGGACACGAAAGAGAGCATATGTCAACACTCTTGAACTGAGAATCAGGAGCACACATTTTTTCTTATCTATAATAAGTGGAAAAATTAAGAACATTACACTATGAATATGTGTTCATCATTTCATCAACACAAATTCATAGTTTAATTTTCTTTTTTTAGTATAAGAAGGCACATTAAGTAACATTTTTTGGAGAGTGAGGATCTGTGGAAGAGTATGACCGATAAAATGTTGATTTGCTTTTCAGAAGCACGAATGATCAAGTTCGACAAACTTGCTCTTTGTTTGATAACGTTATGAAATGTTCAAGCGTTGTTCAGAAATCATAATCATTGCACTCAATGTCAGATAAAAACAATGGATGTGAAAAACACAAATATGGTGGAATGTTGAGCTACAGAGATAGCATGAGGTTTCATTCAAGGCTGGACAATGGTGAAAAATGTCACATAGCTTATTAATAAATCTGGCCTCTTACTTTGAACTCTGAAGTACTTCATCTTTCTCGTATTGTACAGAATGCTTTTTGGGGCATTATACTGGGCTACTTAATTCAGATTAGAATGCTAGAGCTTTTGTTTAATTTCTTTGATGGTTAAAATCTCCCTGGCAGCGTCCCTATTGTAGCTGCTCACAGAATTAATGTAATACATTGTATTGATTTTGTTAGGAAGCGTTCCTGATTTAGCTCCAATTGAATAAAACCCCTACTTTTGTTGCTCTCGACTGCTGCTACATCTTAGCAGATATATTGGGAATCGTCTTTATGAACCTATAAGGCCTTTGCATCGACTTGATGTGAATATTGTCAACAAAAGCCGATACATTTTTGTTATGAACACTTATGTGAAACAATGTTGTATTTCAACCTTGTTTGTTAAATCATGTGCAATCTTGCTTGATTTTGTTCATCTTGTTCACACTCTGTATATCCTTTTTGTGTTGAAACCTATTTGTATAGGTCTCTTGTTGATGGTGAAGAGATATAAAATTGATCAATCACTAACCAATGTTGAGTATTCAGTTTTCTTCAAAGACAGATCTAATTGGTATGATTCACATGAGATCACACTCATTATGAGTTATTTGAAACACTACATTTCCAAATTCGTGTACCCGTTCAATTTATATCTGTGTACTATAGTTTATACTCCTGAATGTACCTGCTAGACAAGAGCATCAGGCTTATATACTAACTGACCGTACATGGGACTATTTGCCCCCCTAGGAGTGCCTATGAGGGCTACCATGTGGCAACACGTGGTTTTGTTTGCCCAACACAATGGTCAGGCAGAGTCAGGCAATTACTGATAATTACACACACCTGACTTCCACTACACTTCCCCACACAGATAAAAGGAGAGTACGAAAGCACACTCTGAGCAAGACAAAATGCATGAGGAAGCAGCAATTGCAAGATGGCTGTTTAAACCGAGGAGAAAGGTGGTGAGACCAGAGAAGGCTGCAAGGAGGGAACTACTGTTGTCCTTTTCAGGGAAGAACCGCGACTTTCAAGAGACCTTGAGGAAAAGATACAAAAGACTGGGAATTGCAGCTGAAGAACGGTGCAGTGTGTGTCGAAGGTACACAGGGCCCTCCCGCATAGATAGCCAAGGCGGGGAGAAGCTGTTTCCACTGTGGTACTGTCCTTGGCTCTGACAACAAAGCAACGCAAGTGAATTGAAGGACAGCCGGTGAGTCGGAGAGACTGATGGCAGACCAGACTGTGTTACGCTCAAGGTTGCAAATGGCAACATTGTATGAGCAAAGATGACTCATATGTGATTGAACTTTATGAAACCGAAATAGATACAAGATACAGAGTGGTCCAGTGTCACGTGGGTGCTCACTCAAAGGTCTCTGTTTGGTATCCAACTGAGCATGTGAGAATTATTGAACTGTGAAATTGAATTATTCCTGCAGCAGGTCAAGCTAAATCCTGCGCACATTCGAAAATATTTGTTAGCCTATGAACTGAAATTGGTCGGAGTCCGGCTGAGGGAGACTAATAGTATAAAAGGGGATCTTATAGACATACTCTGCATCGGAGAGAGAATGAAAACATGCCAGCTTCCTTAAAGGGACATAACTCCCAGAATTTTTGGTCACTTCTGAATAGCACTGAAGCAACACAAGTTCGATTGGCTGTAAACCCAATAAAAGAGCAACTTTCAGGAGAACATTTTGAAAATCTATATAAAGGATCAGAAACGGACACATTATAAACACAAAAACTCCTGCTCCCAACTGCCTGTCAAATTCGATACCGAAACAGAATGTCCCTCTCTGGTTGAGAAAGTTAAATCTGCTCTTTAATGATGTCATTAGGACTAAGAAAATGCCACCATCTTGGAAATTATCGTATGTGCTGCCATTTTTCAAAAAAGGGAAACGTTTGTATCTGATGAATTACAGGCCTATAGCCTTAGTGGACGCTGATTCGAAAATCTTTGCCTCAATAGTTTTAGAACATATACATGACTGGATGGATATGAACGATATTCTGGACAGGAGGCAAATAGATTTTAGAAAGAATGTGGGCACAGATTGTCATTGGCTGTGCTCACGTGTCTACAAAGGAAAGCCTGGTCTAAGAATTCACCTTTGATATTTGTTGCCTCTATGGATCTGTTGATGGCTTTCAACAAGGTGGATCGAGCAATTCTGTGGAAAAGGCTGGTGGTACTAGGAATACCAAATGTCTTGTTAGATTTAATTATTCATCAGTATTCAAATACTAAAATGAGGGTGGGGTTGAATTCTGTGGGTCTAATGTCTAAGGACATAGATATGCAAAATGGACTGAGACAAGGGTACATGTTAGCGCCTACTCTGTTTAATTTATTTGCCTCCGGACCGGGTAAAGCGCTTGACCACAGTGGCCTTGGAACTCCTAAATTAGGCTCTACGAATGTGAAATGGCTGGCTTAAGCCAATTATTTTCTTTTGCTTAATTCAACAAGAGTGGGGCTACAGAGATTAATAAATGTGTTTGAAATCTTTATAGCTGAACACAAATGAAAGATAAATCCCGCTAAGACAGTTATTCTTCAGTTGGGGTGTGGTAGCAATAGAAGTATGCAATATAGATGGGTATGAAGTCAAAATGTATTGCACTATTTGGGCTACTCTATAGTGAGTACTTATTCCATAATTTTCTTCAAGAATTGTTTAAAGATAAAAGCTATAGCAGCATTAAGACAGATGAGAATAATAGAAAGAAAATGTGTGAAATTATCTCCAATGCCCTGCCGAGAGTTCTATTGTATGAAGGTGATGCCTCAATTGTTATATGGCCTTGAATTCTTCCCTTGTGACCTCACAGAATATCTGAAAGTTGTAGAAGGCATGATTTGGAGCTGTGTATTAGTTTGTATTCCTAAATGTGTACCCTTTGAGTTATTCCGATATGAACTAGGATTACAATCACTTAATAGCTGTTTGCAATGGAAAATAACATTTCTTCCACGTAAGTGTATGACATCAAAAGTGAATGCTCTGTATTCGGTCCTTGATGGGGCTCAAAACATGTTTATGGTTGAACTTAAAAGAGATGTTGAATTGATTATGCATAAAGTAGGGTAACCTATGCAAATGTTGATACACAACCCTAATAAGGTGAAGAAGATAATAAGAGCATATGACTGGTGTGAAAACAATGCAGTGATCTTGAAATCTACATTTTATGTGCAGACGGTATCTTTGTTGAAATGGAATACAGAACCTGAGAATTGTATTAGAAAATATCCAAGCAGACCTTTTAGAAACTGTATAATGAGATATAGGTTTAATGTTATGAGAACAAAAGAGATTATGAATAGTCTTGTAATGGATGAAGAAGAGACGCTAATGCATTTGTTGCTGGTCTGTCCAAATCTTCCTATGCAAAGAATACTTTATTTTGAAGGTTTTGTACTAATATTAACCAAGTTTATAGTGAGAAAATATGGTTTAAAAAGATGCATGGCGACTCAAATGGTACTGAAAATGAGGGCATTAGCCTTTCTAGAAAGTGTGTGTGAAGAGGCATTTATTTGTTTATGTTGATCATTTTTATTCTGTATATTTCTATTTTGTTTTTATCATTTTTGTTTTTTGGTAGTTTTTATGAAGATTGAGTTTATTTTAAAATGGTTCTTTGTGTAAATAATTGAATTTATATGTTCATGTATGTATTTTAATTCTTTTTGTAAAGGTTTATACAAACCAATACGATAAATAAAAAAAAATAAAAAAAAAAGGGGATCTGGGCCCAGAAGACATGGATCCGGGGTGAACTATGAGTCACCTGAGATTATATTGCTGTGGCCAATGTGAACCCGACTGAGGGATACCTGCAAACTAAAATTGGTCTAGGCCCGGCTGAGGGAGGCTAATTGTAAAAGAAATATCACCAGACTTGAATATTTGGAAAGGAACTTTTTTCGTTGTTTTTGATACACCAGGCCCTCTGAATCAAGAGACTTTGAATGTTAGAGACTTGGGCACAGAAGACCCTGATGTTGGTAAAAGGAACTGTGTCCTCATGCCGAAGAAACCCAAGAGTGTGCTATGCTCGTGTGAACCACCTTGTCCCTTGCTAAAAACGTGGGGAAGGGAGGCCAATGGCCTGAACATCCGGACTCATAATTTGTGAACACTTCTTTCCTTTTTCGTGAACATTACCCCATGCTAGTTGTAACTTAGCAGTAAGGATTGGCAATGGGATTTTTCAGTATAGGCCCTTTTAATTTGACAAGACTCCACTAGGACTGTATTATTATTTGATGGTCGTAGCTTGATCCAATCTTAGATTTAGGTTTAGATAGATGTTTTTCACACCCTTGATAAAGTTCAATAAACACCCTTGAACTGTGGTCACTTGCGCCTGTCTTACTTTGATACCACGCCTTCCTTACACTGCTCACTTTATAATCCAAAGTGTATCAACCTTTGTCACAAGAGTTACACTGGTGCTGAACTCCTCAGGTTTGTGTCTCAGAAAAACCACTAATTTAAGTTTGCATTGGTAAAAGTAAAGTTGAAAAACATTGCATCCTACCCAGACGAGTATCTTACTTTTTGCCCCATCTTAAATATAATGTACTTGGCCAAATTACTAGAAAAGGCTGTTGTACTTTAACTCCAGAATGTTCTTAATGAGAACACTCCCTAGGCCGGCTTTAGGCCATAAGTAAGAAAAGAACATTGTAACCCCTCCATTCTTGATTATATTAGACTTAACACAGACAGGGGAAGAACTTGAGCCTTAATCCTTTTGGGCGTATCAGCAACATTGACGACAGTGAACCACAGTATTCCACGGTCTAGGCTACAAGAGGCAAGCACTAGAGGGACAGTGCCAGTGGCAGTGATTACTTTTGAAGCACTCTCAGGAAGTTGGCAACCCTAGCATGTTCTTCTCTGCACACACTTGTGTGGAGTTTCTCAGTGGTCCGCCCTGTTCACTTATTTATAGCCTCCAATCGTAAGGCCACATTTTTCACAACTACATTGAGGTATCAGAGGCCCCACAGCCCCACGATGACCTTGGCTTGCGTCACACTGATTAATGGATGACCACTAATTTCTCAAAACTGAACCATAATATAACAGAGGTTATTTTTGGTCACTCCCCAAAACATGGACTCCTAGCCACTGGCTATTTGTGGGCACGGGTGTTGCTAGGTCTGGAAAACATCTGGGGCTACGCTAATGGCAGGATTGCAGCACCTGGGGCTAGCTAGCCTTTTGGTTGTAGCCCCCGAGCTTCCATTCTGGTCTATAAAGAAAAGATGCAGGGCTATAGCCCCATCGGCCTCTGTTTGTGGGACACAACCCACTTCCTAGTTATGCAATCAGCATTCTGGACAACATTATCAACACAAAGCTCGACTTTGTACCCCAAATAACAAAAGAGGTTCAAACATGCTGATTCCAATTGCACAAAGTTTAGCATTTGTTTCAATGTCTAAACCAGTCCCACCGTACCTCAGTTGTGCTAGCTTTGGTTACTTGCAGGCTATACTAAGATTCTACAGAATTAACACCACCACACAACCCGCTCTCTGCACAATTATTGGTTTGCAGTGAGAAAAACGAGTGCTTTCTAAGGCACTGCGTATAATTCAGAAGTCCTTCAAATTCAATGGCCTGATATTCGCAGCCAATCGATTCCTGGTTCATACCCTTCATTCAAACCCATGTTAAATGCCGCCTGATGGCTGGCTCCCCCCGCCGCCATCTTCCCTCCACCCTCCGTCCTCGTTTTTTTTGTTTGCCTCCTCCCCCACTTAGCTTATTTCAGCATAACATCCTTTACGAAGATGGCCGCCATTAGCAGCATGCCGGAAGAAAAGGGGAAGGAGCAGATGCTGGATTTCTGCACAGCACATCATCTGTGTTCAAGAAGTGTTGAACTATTGCTCTCGACCCATCACGTCTTGCGTTCTCGATCTGCTTCTTCCCACAGAGTTTCCACCATCACATGTCTAGAGGCACCAACACTACGTTATACAGTGCAAACCTAGCTCAAGAGTAACAAAGCTTTGCAAAGGGAGGGTGCCAGCATTGGGCTTGGTACTTTATATGGTAGCTCAGTACTGTTGGTCGAGGGTGGGCGGTATTATTAGTCCGGCAGGTATTGTTGAAAGAGTCAAGTATTTAGTGTTTTGTAGAATTGGAGGATGGGGACAAACACTAGCAAGTTGGCATTTGAGAACACCGACAAATACAGGCAAAAATGCCATGAATCACGCAATACACCTTGGCATCTAAAGAAAAATAGATGTTTATGATTCGACATTTGACAACACGGCTAAGGCATTGCAGGCAGTTTTGATTCCAATGCTGGAATATTTTATTGCGGTGCACCTTACCGTTAATAGATTGGGAAACTTCATTTTTTCTCAGAAAACAGCGTTATTAATGTGTTAAAACAAATAACATGTTTTTCACAAAAAAGAAAATGAAGAATTGGAAGCTAGAGCTGTAAAATAACAAGATTATGCCTTCATGTATGACCACACATTTGTTTTTTTTGCATTAGATTAGAAGACGTCCGACCAGCGTGATGTTCTGGTACAGACTTGCAGGAGCAGCTGGCTCTTAAAACATGTTCTTTTTAAACCCCCAGACTTTCCCTACTTCCAAACAGCCAGTTAGCATTCAGAAATGCTTCTGAACTATGGGTTTTCAGAAACCAGGCAAGACAGCTCATTTAGTAGGCATAGACAGATCCTTAATTTACAAACCTCCCTCCATATTGTTGTTCATTTAAAGGCAGACCAGCAACTGGGCACATACCACTAACAGCTCTGGTTACAATGTGAAAATCCACACACACACACACACAAAAATGAGAATTGACAGAGGTTGTGAGAAGCAGAAATGAACATATTTAAACATTGTACCTGAGAGTGCAGCCCGACAGAGGCCCGCCCCACAGCAGAGGTGTTAGTAACAGACTGTGCAGAGGACAGATTGGAGGAGACAGGAGATTTGTAATGGTTAGAAGACAATTTGTCAGAGGAAAACCTATTGGCTTTGCGGTCGGCTGGAGGATAGCGTGCAAAGATTTTCGGAGACGGCAAGTTATCGTACAGGCCTGCGTTATCATAAAGCGCTTCTTCGCCCGCGAGCCTGTTAAGTGACGCAGGAAGGCCATCTTCGTGATCCCACTGCAATACACACACTTGCACGGTTAGCGTTAATGTCATGCAGAGCATGTGCTAGATTCAGCAGACAACACACAAAGCAGAATGTTATATTCAGCAGACAAAACCGCCACCAACATGCCATTATACAAAGCAAGCTCATACATTTTATCGGTTTGTATCTTTAATAAACATGAAAATCATTACTGACTTTTATTTTTTAAAAAACACTTCAAATTAGTTTCATAAGCATAACATTTGAAACACGTGCTCATGAACACGAACATGCGTTTTAATTGTTCAGGGTTCCCAAGGGTTTTTAAAATGCAACTTAAGCAAACAGTAGCTCTCCACATATGTTTTTCTTAGTGTTTTGTCACATGCCAAGAATGGGAGCAAGGTACACGGAAATAAGTGAAAAAGTCTCCTAGGACAGAGGTCCGTTTTCTGTTTTACAGTGGAGTGAGTTGCAGGTGGCGGGTGGTGCGCCAGCAGTCAGAACGCGCACCCCATCTGCTGGTGAAACCAACGCAAATGATAATATGGACCTCGTCAACATGGGACTTTGGGATTGGTTGTTCAGAAAGAAGAGCCAGAAAATGGGAAGTGGAGGATCTTGTATTGCCTGGGAGGGACCACGAGCAAAGGACTACATGTCAACTCTGGTGAGCAGGGGGACCACTCAATATGGAACCCAGGCAGAACAGTTGCACATCCCAAATAATGCTGTTGCATTAATCCAGTGTGCGAAATAATACCAATGAATCCTTAAAATGTGTAGAACTAGAACTTTGTTAGCTTTGGCAATGTTCTATCTCTTGGATCTAATCTGCAGTGTCAGCTGAACCAAAAACCTTATCCCATCCGGGGGCACAGGGCAACTCCAGTGTTCAAGTCTCTTGCCACTGCTATGCCATTACTCTGGAAGAGACACCAATATATAAACAACTATATATACACAGCTATATACACACCTCGTGCCTTAACGTCAATTTCCCCTGCATTCCCTGTGCTCGGCCACTTGTGGGACGCACTGATGCGGCAGGATCTGAGGAGGAAGAATCGGTGTCAGGAACATCCATCAGAAAGAACACTGCCAGAGGGAAGCAAGGTGTTCTTCTAATGTATTGTGTCCTCCCACAGATTCTTCATCTTGGAACGGCTCCTGTAGCAGCACTTCTGTCTAAGGAAGCGGGGAGAACAAGGATGTCGAGAATATTTCATGCTCAAAAATGTCTTGGAGTATTCTGCCAAACCAGGTGCCAGGATCAGAGAGGGAGTCCAAATTATAGTGTTTGGCAAAGGTTTGTTACATTAACTAAGCTGCAGCTTGGCAAATGTCTAAGACTAGCACCCTACCCTACAAGACAGCAAATGGTGTGCTAACATTCAGGCAGCGTTACTGAATAAAATCACCATGCTTCAATCTAAAATCACTGCTAAACAAGACAGCCTAAAATTGGACAATCACCCTCCTACCCCAGCTGAGGCCCTCTCCCCTGACTTGCCCAACCTCAAACGGTTTGCCTTCTCACCGTTCACTACTACGGAGGTGGAAAACATCATCCTGAGGATCAAACCATCCAACTGCCAGGGTAATCCCTGCCCTGCCCTAATTATCAAGGACTCTGCCCACGACCTGGCCCCATTTATCACATCCTTTATCAACGCCTCATTTAAAACAGGAATTGTCCCCGACAACCTTAGAGATGCATGGGTGATCCCCTTGCTCAAAAAACCTTCCCTTGACCCTAGCATACCTACCAATTACCGACCCATTACGACTGTCCCGTTCCTGCTAAAAATTTTAGACCGTGCAGCATACTTGCAAATCCAAGAGTACTTGGAAGCCAATAATCTTCTAGGTCTTAGACAATCCGGTTTACGCCCCAAACACGGAAGAGTGACAGCTTTACTTGACTTAAAAACTCAAACTGAAGTTCTAAAAGACAACGGCAAACTTGCCTTGCTACTTCTACTCGACCTCTCTGCGGCCTTCGATTTGGTCAATCATCAAATCTTATGCAAGCATCTTCACTCCGCCGCCCACTTCTCGGCATCTGCTACGGCCTGGATCAAATCATTCTTGAGTAATAGATCTATGCGGGTCTTTTCTCAATCTGCAGCTGCAGATCCTTCTCCCATTCTCTGCGGCGTCCCTCAGGGCTCTTGTGTGTCGCCAACACTCTACAATGTTTTTACAAAACCGCTCTTTGATGTACTTGACTATCTGGGTGTCTCCTATCCGAATTACGCTGATGACACCCAGATACTCATTCCTATCACTGGAGACTACTTGGCTGACACTAAGGCCCTGAACGAGGTCTACCTGGTCATCCAAGCCTGGATGGCAGAACACCAGCTATGCCTCAACGATGACAAGACTGAGCTCCTCATCTTGGGCACTACGCAACGTCTTAGTAAACTTGAGCCGTCCTACCAATCATTTATCATTGATGGCAACACCATCCAAGTTTCGAAAGAAACCAAAACCTTAGGCGTCTATCTTGACGCCACCCTATCCCGATCTCGACAAACTAATGCAGTCAGATCGGCCTCAGCATACACCTGCAAACTCATTGCAGCTTGCAGGCCATTTCTGACAACCCCAAATACGGTCACATTGGCTAGAACTCTCATCATGGCCAAAATCGACTACGGGAGCGCCCTTTACCTAGGAACTAGACAAGAGAACATGAACAAACAGCAAATCGCCCAGAATAACGCCGTCAGAGGCCTTAAACATCCAGCGAAACCACCACATCTCGGAATCTAGATCAAACCTACACTGGCTACCGGTCAAACAGAGAAATACCTTGAAAGCCTTAGGTCTTACCCACAAATGCCTAGCTAACCAGCCCCCTCTGTACCTCTGCAGCTGGATATCCCGCCACGCGCCTACCCACCCTCAAAGAACTGCCCAGACCCACTGTCTAACCATCCCCAGGTTCAAACTACAAAAAGCGGGTGGATCTAGCTTCCCCGTCCTAGCTTCCAAACTCTGGAATGCCCTCCCCCTTACCATCAGATCTGAAGAATGTTTTACTGCCTTCAAATCCAAAACAAAATCCTGGCTCTTCAACCAGCCTTGAAACCCGGCCTTACGCTCCTGGGAGCCTCTCCCAGGAATACACCAGCCTTAACCTCCGAGCTGTAAATATGTATATTACTGTATGTCTTGTATACTTGCACTGTCTTAAAATCTGAATATATGTATGCATAATGTCTAAAGTTGCGCCCGGATGCCTTTGGGCCTGAAGGTGCGCGTTACAAATAAAACAAATACAAAATACAAATACTATGCAGAGCAGAGGTACCTGCAGGTTATCGATTCAAGTGGGCCTTAAGAACATCAGGCTCCAATTGCCCACTAAAGATTAGCACTCAGCTAAGCAGAGCAGGATCCATCATGACAAAATATGTTGTACAACCGCATTACCAAGTTTTGCCCCTGCATAGTTAAGTAAAAGTGAGTCAGCTTGCCTGCACTCTCAGATCCTACCCACATAGAAGCTCATGTCTCTTTGGACCCAGCCTGTGAAATCTTTCTTCATCCTTTGATGAGTGAGGAGGAGGGTAAAATAACAGTAGTTGTATCTCTTAACAACTTTCGGCAGGAAAGATGGTCTTATGTGAGAATTATATTTTCCATAGAGAAGGTGAGATAAGGAGGACATCATGAAAGGGCCTGCAACTCACACACTTTTCCTTCAAACAAGAAATATTGTTTTCCATTGCAAAAGCTGTGCAGAATGGGAGTGCATTTGTTTGAATAGTGCTCCTATCAAGAAGGTTAGTACAAAGTTAAGGTTGCAGGAATGGATGATAATCTACACAGGTGGAAACAAATTCATGGATTACCCGAGAACCTGAATGGCCATGGGGATTGCAAAATAAAGGCCTTGTGCTAGTGTGCATTTTAAATACTCAGTGCAGCTGAGAAGCCTTTAATAGTTAATATTTGAGCCCCTGACAGGGTTGGTGTAGCAGAGAAGGAAGAACAAGGCTTGTGACAACTGAAAACTAAGCGGAGAACATTCTCCAGGAGCAGCTATGAAAACACTTCTTAGCTGTTTCCTGGCACCTTCAAAGCAGGGGAAGAGCATCAGTGCCAGTATGACCAGAATCAGACTCTCCTAGAGATGCATCATACTGCATAAGAAATGTGTCCACTGTGATCTGAGAAGCCACTGAAGCGATATCTTCTTCATACGATTCTCTGGCACCAAGAACACTCAGCCAGCCAAGACCTTACATCCAAAGAAAGTCTGAAGCTGGCAGATTGGGGTTCTGGAATTTTCGGGATGACATGTCCAATTGATCTCGACTTTGTCATTGGGAAGAAAAAGCCTTCCCAGGTTAGACTCCAGGACCGCTCTAATAAACTGGAGTATTTGTGAAGGCATCATCTGTGATTTATTGAAGGTCAGGGACAAGCCCAATCTGTGCAGGAGATTGTGGGTGTGGTTTTGATAGTCCACAGCCTGCTTTGGCTGGAAAATGAGCGCTGATGAGCTAATTGAGCATGTAGGGGAATATATGAACTCGCCCTCTATTGCGATTTGCCAGCACCGATCTTAGTGAAGCACCTTAGGCCAGATGTCAGGCCGAAAGAAAGGACCCAAAACTGGTAATGGGTGCCGTCACTCACAAGTCACGGGTATTGTCTGTGCTTTGGATGTATCAGGACATCGCATAAGCGTTCTGAAGTTGCAGTGATATCAACCAATCCAGGCACTCCAGGCCCTCTACGAAGTGTGCCAAAGGCACCATTTTGTCTTTCCTGACAAACTTGTTCAAACGCTGCAGAACCAAGTTGGGGTGCAGTCATCAGTCATTCAGGACCAGAAAGCAATGCAAATAAATAATAATAATAATAATAATAATAAATAATTTGGCACTTATATAGCGCTACGAATCCTTAGGTATCGGAGCGCTGCATATTATTACCCACAGTGTGTGGTGCTCATTTATCGACCTCGGAAGGATGAAAGGCTGAGTTTGGCCCCGCCGGGATTCGAACCTGCGTTAGCAGGCTCTGCACTGATGTCAAAGCGAGCGCTCTACTCGCTGTGCCACTTGACCAGCTGGAGAACCCTCGGCCGTTTCCTGATGCAGGCAGCAGCTCTATGGCTGCTTTGTCCAGCAGAAAGTTGATCTCTTGCAGGAGAAAGTGGGCTGGATGCCGATGATGACCCGAAAGGAGGCAAGTCAGTGGACAAAGCATGAAGAGAAGGTAGAAGCCTTGGGACACCACTTGGCAGACCCATGCATCCGAGGAATTGCAAACCATTCTTCAGAACACTGCATAGCCTTCTACTCCACTGGAGCAGTATGGGAGAAGTACTTAAAGCAGTATTTCAATAGAGGAGGAGGAGACTATAGCAGTTGTGGACTGGACTCCTTTTCCACCTCTACCTCTTCCAGGCCTTTGGTATTGCCTTTTGACTGGCCTGGTTTCTTCCCATCAGGCCAACAGTTGAAAAGTAATGAAAAGGTAGAACCTTCAAGGTAGGAGCTGTAGCAGGTTTCCTAGATGGTTGTATAGCTGCTCCCCTAAGCTGTGGCTAGGGATTCACTATTATTGGATCCGAACAAGTGAACTCCAGTGGAGGGCATGTTCATTATTATAGCTTGGATAGCTGGGGTGAGCCCAAGTCCTCAACCAAGAATGTTGCTTCTGAAATTATTGCCACAGGGAGTATTTTGTAAGGGCCCACGAGGAAATAATTGTCTTCAGTGACACTTCCCGAGGCAAAACCCCCTTTGGTCATGGTGACTATCATTTTACTTTCCCTGTTGCGAGGCTGTGCATTTTATTTTCCCTGTTGCGAGGCTGTAGCCACCTGCACCAGAGGCATGCAATGTTTGGATAGAAAATGCAGGTCCAACGGTGCAGGCCTGTATTATTTTTAATAGGTTCTGGCCATGTCAATGGCCAGGAACAAGGCCAATTCCAAAATCTAGTCTTTTTAGGCAGCCTTAAATAGCAATACAAACTCCTTAAAAGGTCCTTTATCTTGTATGTCTGTTAGGTTACACTATAAAATGTTCCTTGTTGGGGAACCTTACCCGAGATACCCTGCCACCTTTGCCATGGTGCGATGATAGCTGGCGATTGGGTGTTCATCAGGGTTTGCCTGCATAACGTTGAGGTTGTGTGAGGCGCTGTGACAGCTCACATCTTTTAAATTTGAGGCCAAATCAGATGTTCGAGCCTCATCTGAGATGAACTCTTTGGGGAAGTACCCATGCTTGTAAGTAGCAGGCTCGATGCCAAACAGGCCTTCCTCAATGAAAAGAGACTGCATGGATCTAAAAAGAAGACACTTCATGCTTCCTGAGTACACATTAACTTTAACTCTGATGGAATCATTCGCAGTGTTGATGGCTGACCTTTATGGGTCAATGCAGAGTGTCGAAGTTGAGTGGTCGGCCATGATAAGATGTGTCGATATGATATGAGCGGTAACCCCGTTGAACTTCGATCTCAAGCTCTTGGGTATGGGGTATTGGATTTGGTGAACATCTTTACCACATGGAGCCTGTATTGCTTCCACTGCTCCTCTGAGGAGGAAGATGGTAGAAACCTTCCCAGATCCCTTTCAGGAGGCTACTCCAATGAGGTATCCTTGCTCTAATGCAGTTTCTTTTTCTTGGAGGGCGGCTAGGAGGAACAATGAGATTCACTGATCGAATGAGGAACTTTTCTGTGCTTTTTGCATCTCTTCCGCTACTCTGTCTGAAGATCTTGGTCCGTCAGCCCTTTCTCAGTGGCCTTCAAAAATGTACGTTTTGAGCGTGCACTTCCCAGGTACATGAAAGCAGATTGGCAGAAAGCCTTCGGAGTCATGCATTGACATAAACCACGCTATCTGACATTGTGACCATCCCCGTCACTACACCAAACGTAATATGGCTCTTGGAACTGAAGTCAATAATGTAACATTTGAACGGTGATAATTTGGGAGTGGATATGTCAATGTATTTACATTTTTTCTGTATGGAATCAAATGACTCAAGGTGAGTTTATTGAAGCGTGCAGAGTATTAAGGCTAAAAAAGAAATCATGCTCTGGTGCGATAAGAGGTGATAATATAGCTGCTATTCACTTCCAGAATTGCATAGTGTAGCAGTGAAGAGTCCATGATGGGAAAAAGTCTCCATAAGTCAACCCATGTTGAACAATCTATCCAAGATAAAGAATATGTGGGAGGACAATCCATTAGAAATTGTGAAAAACCATTCAAGGCTTGTAGCTGGGGGAAAAACAGATGTGTGCCGCTAAGAACATGTTTGTTGTCAGTCAATGGCTTTGGTTAAAGAGGCCTCCAAAATATCAAAACCAGGGATGAAATAACCAGTGTCTCATTATGAATTCAGTCCATAAATGTTCGACATAAAGGTGGTGGCAGTCAATGAATAGTATAATCAAGTACTACAACTTAAAGATACATTGACGTTTACACACAAACCACAACAATCATATTACCAGTCCATTTATGCAAGGGACATCATCGTAATGAAGTGCTGTTCCACTAGGACATGCATAGCCATTTGTAGGGGCTTCTCGGTAGGGATACGTGGAAACACCTCTTCTGTTCATAAAACTGAAAGAAAAACGCCTTAAGTTTAGAACATTGCTACTTCAAATTCACCAGTGTCCCTGTTTTTGTTTAATCTTGTATTCCAGTTGGTACAACATGACATTTCAATAGCAAAAAATAGGGCAGACAGAATTTTCCAGAGTAAACATGGGAATTGTAAGGGACTAAATGTAGATTGTTTGTGTTCAATGCAATTAAAGGAAGGATTGCTGGGTAACACAGACAATGGCATTTCTTTGGTTTACCCTCCATGAGAACAGTACTAGTCTTGTTTACTGGGACTGCTAACGCAGGTAGCACAACTGCGAGGATTGCGGGCTTGGTACCAGACAGTTGCAGCAAGATGTGTTGGTGGTCATCACAAAATAACTGGCCCGTCCTATAGAGTTACCTCTGCAGCCAGTTATGTCAGTGGTCTTTGTGGGGCTGTGGTAGTCAGGTTTCATGCATCAGTTATGACCGAGCTAAGTCTTGCAAACAGTTGCACAGAAACTATTCCACTTTCCAAATCTAAAGTCGTTTTTTTGTTGTTCTTCCAGATAATCCACAGTTAGGGCATTATCAAAGTTTTTGATGATGGAAGGTCACAGTGTATAATTAGTTCTGGTCTTTATTCCATGCGTTCGGAAAGCCCGATTACATTTCATGGTCATTGGCATTTTAAAATAATTTCACAAAATTCAAGTTGTGATAGGATTGATTGGATTAGGCGTAAATAGTATGTCGAGTTGGTACAATGGATTAACATTTGAAGGTCCATATGGCTATCAGATAAGGTACGAATGAAAGATGCCACCCCTCTCAGCATGGGGTGAGAGGACCGCCAGGGAGGAATCCAGAGCCACTTATTGTCCCCTCTCCGTGCAAGTTTGTTCATGTTCAGTGCCAAGTTACATCTCCCCATACCTATGACCCAATTTGCTGGCACGGTCTTCTCTTTTCAGAGAAATAGAAACTCAAGAAGGGGGACACCCAGCCAAGCTCCACTAAGACTCCTGAACCCATTGGAACAGAAGGAAAGCCTACCAAGAGAGAGACAGAGAACCAGATTCCCATCAAAAAACCTACGGCACAACCAGTCAGAATACTGCTTTCCCTGCATGACTTTTGCAGTTCAGGGGTACCAATATGAAGACCCTCTAAGGAACGAACTCCGCTGCCATAACAGCGGTGGCTCCAGCGCCTTCAGTATTCTGCTGCTCTAACTGCGGTTGACAACTCCTGCTGCAACTTCATATTCTCGTTTTCATAGTCTGCACCTGAGGGGGCCTTTTATATTCAAACGTTGTGCTCAGGTCGGGGTCATTAGGACCACTAGACTGCATCTTGCAGTTTAGTGCCTCTGAGCTTCTCTTCCTCATCCCAGTAGTTAGGGTATTGTGGGACTTGAAGTCCCCAATGCTCCAATTACTTTTCATATCACGAGTTTCAAGTCCAACCTTATTTACTTCCTCCTGTTTATTAAATACAGGTTAAGGGTAAGATTTTAGGGTAGGAAATAGATGGCCCTTAACCGCATAGCTCAAAAGTGAGAATCATAATCATCAGAAGCAAAGGTATTAAGTCTATGCTTTTTATATACATTGCTCCCATGTTGATTATAACAGTTCCTACTGTTACCAAAGTGGATAGTTTTGAAAAGGGCAGCCTCACTTTGACAACAAGCCATGAGGTATTCTGGTATCATGGAAATCCCTCCCTCTGAGGAAGGCAAATACTGTGTCTCTCCTAAAGGAGTCCTCCTACTCCTTGGAACCCTTCTCCTCCAATGTGATCCACCCAGCTAATACTGCCCCCAGGGTTAGGATCAGGTAGCAGCTGCCATCCCCTGGCCACCTGGGAGGAAATATTAGGCAGATTTTGAAAGAGCACATTGAGCTGTGCAGAAAAAGAATGGGAATATTAGGCAAATATATTTATTTCACTACCAAGGTTGAATTGCAATAATACATTATTTTTCTGGACTTTAAAAGGAAACACAAAAGGAAGGACTGCAAGACCTGTTCAAGTTTTTTTTATTTTATTTGGAATGCACTTGTACTTAATATGTGCCCAATTAACTTTGCAATTGTTTAAGGAGGTACTGAGAAAGTATCCATTTGAGCAAATGTAATGTACTTTATTATGAACTATTATAGGCTATGTAAATAGAAATTAAATTGATACAGATGTTTAACATTTATTATAGATATATGATCCTTGATGGTCAATGTGTATAAATTATTCAGTTTCAGCTCGACACATGCACGACAGCGCTTTTCAGCCATGGACAACTGGTTAAATCTTCTTATACTCACAGGATGCAAGCACAACATGCTTTATTGATCTATTCTGAAAGGTGTCTCATGCTCTTCACCACTACACAGGAGTATTCCTATTGCCCTGGGCCTGGGGTCTGAGTCACTGGGGCACCACAGAACCTCTTTAAGAGGAGTAATAGACCCAGACAGTGAGCCATCTGACCTACTTGGACCGGTTGGAAAAGAATGATTAGTAAGCAGCTCTGCACTCTTTAAAACTTTGACATCACCACTTTACAATCCATGCTTGGGCTATAAACCCACTTTATTTATGTAGAGGAGGAACAATGCTCTGGTATGTTCATTACTGTTATTTGAAGTCTGGTAAACTCCATAGGCATCACCTTTTGTGAAGTGCCACTGAGATGTCCCTTGGACTTCTCTTAATGTTTATCTACATTTTCTTGGGTGAACTACTGTTCCCAAGAATAGTAAGATGACTCCTGTATTACTTACCTTTACTTTATGGGTCTAGCACACACCACCCTATGTGGAGTGCTGGGGGGGTTACATAGTAACTCCTTTAACCCATTCCTAATGTAAAATTTTGTTACATAATTCACTTGAGGAGCTGGTGGCAGTGGTTTCTATTTTACTAACTAGTGACATGTATCTGCAGACTGAAACGTGTTAGGCAGAGTTTGTATGCAGTACACTTTGGGACCACTACACACAACTATGACTACAGGTGTAAGCAAACCAACCTTTGGTATAAGTCTGTACTACACAGTTTTGGTAGCAGCGCTGAGCAGCCAGGCTTATCTCAAGAGGGTAATGTCAGCAGTAATGATGTTACACAGTGGTCTACAATAACAAGTGTTCAAATAAACTCTTACACTCAAGGTTTCTTTGACAAATAATTTATGTATCTGTAAGTTATAAAACATTCATAAGAAGGAGGAAATTATATAACACACACACACATATACTTCAATACTATTTCAGAATACTTTTCAAGAGGAGTAAAAAGGCAAACGTTATTAGAACATGAAAGGTTACAATTATTCTTGGACAGACAGTGTAGATATTTTGAGTTCACCAGAAGAGTCAATTCAATTCAATAGGGTAGGCCAAAGTCAAAGGGCTAAAGTCTTGGATAGGACAAAGCGGTTCTGGTAGTTCAACGGAAAAGTCTCTGCACAAGTTCTTAGAAGTAGTTTGTAAAAAGAAGAATCATATGTTGGATCACAAGCTGATTAGGCCTGCAAGTTGTGAAAATTTCAAGCACTTTCACTGGAAGAGGTAAGTACTCTGTCTGATTTCACAGTACCTTGCAATGAATAAAAAGATGCAGCTGACGACTTCTGTTCCTTGCAGTTCCTTCAGATCTTGCTGTCCCTGTGCCTCCATCGTAGGGACAAGGGGAGGACATCAGGGTACTCCTGCACTGCACTGGGACTTGTCAAAAAGTGGCAAGTGGCAACTTATATTTCTGTAGCTTTAAGTAAAGCACACAAACTGGTGTCCCTCTCCCTGGTTATTCGGTTTCCTGCAGCACTCTGAGGAAAATACAACCAGCTCCGAGATTAGTATCCAGATGGCTTATTGTCGAGTTGATTGGTCTCATCAACTCAAAGGGAGAAGTTGTCCTTGCAGGGCTTCTCTGTCAAGATGAACTTGCCGATCCGGACCTGCAGCAGGGCTTCACCTGGCAAACCAACGGTCCAGGAGTTGCAGCAGCTGTCCTCTTCCAGCTCGTCTTCGGTTCTTTCGTTCCAGTGGTCGACTCTGCCTTCCAAGCCAAGAGACTCACCTTTTATTTAGTTCTCTCCCATTCATTCCAGCCTGGCAGCAGGGTGGCTGCCCTTGCCAGACAGTCAGCTAGCCAATCACCACAGAGTGCATTTGGGTCTCTTAAGAGACTAAGCACAGGGAGTTTCGGGGACCTCCCTCACTTCCTGCCCATCCCAGACACTCAGGCGCCAGAGGCGGTCTTCACTCCTGAAGTCCGCCAAAGGCGATGGAACAAACGGACCAAACATGGTTTGGCGTACATAGACAGACTCTAGACGGACCTTTCCAAAGAGAAAAGGTGAAAAAAGAAGACCCGGACCTGTTTTTACAGAACGGGCTTAGACGCCACCTTGAAAAACATGGCTCCCAAGATTTAACGTTACCAGACCTACGAATAGTTGACGGTCGGGAAAATCATGGTAGTTTGTTGTAAAACCACTGCCACCAGCCATTCTGAGAGGAAAGGGTAGCATTTGACTGCTATATGAGTATCTAGACACAGGGGATACTAAGTAACCCCTCCAGCACTCTACTGTAAGATATGGTGTGCTGGGTCTAGGAATTTAAAAGACTAGTAAAGTCAATTTCACTTTACTTACTCTGGGAAACAGTAGTTTATCCCAGAGAAGGTATTTAAACCTTGGGAAAGCCTGTAAGGCTTCCCTGTGCCACTGCACTGAGGGTGCTGTGTGACACAAATGAAAAGATGATGCCCATGGAGTTGTTTAGACTCCATAACCAAAGAAAACACAGAGGTAAAACATGTATCAAAATACATGAGAGAGTAGGAAAAAGGCTCACACTCTCTCCAGGTAAACAAATCAAGTCCTCAAAATCCAGCAAAGTTGCTGGGGGTCTCTAAGGTGAATGTAATTGTTCATTTTTGAGAATTCTCCCTAACACTCGTCCCACCAGACTAAGGGACAGGAGGATTTATTCCACCCCTGGATGAAACACCTTACTCCAGTCGGTCATACATTCTGGAGGGACCATCAGCATTTTGGTGATTACACCCTGACCTGTGTTCAATGGTACAATCACACCCCTGTAGGCTGATTGACCATCTTAACAATTTAGGATTTTCCCCCTTCATCTGCATTAACCATCCCAAGGGTTGGTGGTCTATCTGAATCACAAAAGTAGATCCATACAAGTCTAGTCTAAACTTCAGAGACCACACAATGGCAAAACACTCACGTTCTATGGTTGCCCATCTTGTCTTAGGTTCCTTCAGCTTCCTGCTGATGAAGCAGATTGGGTGTTCCCTGCCTTTGTCATCCAGCTGAGTCAGAACTGCACCTATACCTGTATTGGAAGCGTCTCTCTGCACAATTAAGGTTTGGCTGTAGTCAGGAGCTCTTAAGGCTGGAGCTTGACAAAGGGCTTTCTAAAGTCCTTCAAATACCTTGGTGCACTCCTCATTCCACCGGACCTTCTTTGGGAATTTGGGTGAGGAGACCACATTCAAGGGAGAAGCTATGGTCCCATAGTTATATATGAAGTCCCTATAATAACCAGTGAGACCTAAGAAGGCTCTCACTTGGGTTTGAGTAGTGGGGGTGGCCCATTCTTGTCCAGCTAGTACTTTGCTAGGCAATGGCCTTATTTCACCTACTCCTACCTAATGTACAAGGTAGACCACTTTGCTTTGACCAATTTAACATTTACTTGCCTTTATGGTCAGATGGGCCTGCTCAAGAGCCTACCATACATATCCTAAGCGGTCAGCATGTTCTTTCCAAGTAGGGCTGAACACTGCAATGGCATCCAAGTATGCCATGCAAAAGTCTTCCATCCCATTCAGAACTTGATTCACCATCCTTTGGAATGAAGCAGGTGCATTCTTTAATCCAAAAGGCATTACCTTAAACTGGTAGAGGCCTGCTGGGGCAATAAATGCAGTTTCTCCTTGACATGGTCTTTCAGAGCTATTTGCCAATAGCCTGAAGTTAGGTCAAATGTACTGAGGTACTTGGCTGTAACAAGTGTTTCCACCAGCTCATCTGTCCTAGGTAAAGGATGGGAATCAGTCTTGGTGACTGCATTTAGGACTCTATAGTCCACACAGAAGCTCAACTCCTTGGATCCTGCCTTTGATACTAGCACAACTGGACTACACCAAGGACTTGTAGATGGCTCTATTACCGTGAGATCAAGCATCTTGTTGACCTCTTCCTTTATGTCGGTTCTTACATGGTTTGACATTCTGGAACCTCTGCTTTTAACAGGTAAACAGTCACCAGTGACAATATCATGCTGGCCCCAAGGGGTCATGCCTGGTGATAGTGAAAACAGAGAGGCAAACTGATTTAACAGAGATTTGCACTCCTCCCGTTGATCCAGTGTCAGATTAGAAGAGAGATTAACTCCTATTTTTCCATCTAAAGGTTGTCCCCTGAGGAGGTCAGGCAGAGGTTCACTCTCCTCCTGAGCAGAGGCTAGAAGCAAAGCTCCCAGTTCTGGTCTAGAGACATAGGATTTTAGACGGTTGGTGTGAAAGACCCTGGGGGCCTCCTTAGGATTGCCTAAGCCCACCAAATAATTGACCTCGCCAAGTTTTCCCACAACTCTGAAGGGTCCAATCCATTTGTCCTGTAAGGCCCTCTTCCTTGTAGGTACCATAACTATAACTAGATGGTCTTGAGTAAACTCCACCATGTTGGCATTCTGGTCATGCAAATGCCTCACCAGAGCCTGACCTGCTCACCTGACCTTTGCCATTATTTGTGTTTCCCTTTAGTTTCTCACAAAAGACTGCATTTCTAGCATCTACTCCTAGTGTAATTAAATAATTCACTGTACTCCCGCCTATTTGAAATATGTTAGGTTACTTTATCTAGTTTTTGTTTCATTGTATCCAATTATTGAAGGATATGCTGAGATCATGTAGGTATGGTTTCATTACACTAATTGTTGAATATTCTGTGTATGCTTGTTTTGAGTGAGTTACACACTAAGGCTAACTATTAAGCGGAACCTATGTAATACAAACTATTGTGTATAAAATGAAGCAACACATGTGTGTTGCCACTGAGTAGCTCTATTAAGTTCAAAATGTGTGTATCTGACAGAGTCAAACACACACTGACATAGAAAGTGTCCATCGACATTACTCGGCTATTACAATTTCGAATTAGAAAAGCACACTGCTTGCTATGTGCCAGCAGAAAAGTGCATACAACAGCTTTGTCTGCATTTGATATGAAAAAGAAGGCAAATGGAATCACAACAAAAGTGTCCTGGTATTCACATTCAAGACACAAAGCGATGTATACATATTTTAGATTGTCGATTCCTTTGGAAATGTGATCCATTTTCATTGTAAGTGGTATAATAGTAAATGCATTCACCTTACACAGAAGAATAGGATGCTAGCACTCTAATCAATTATGTTATTGATAATATTGGAGATGTCATACTGTTCGACTATACTGTTTTTAATCTTCATATATTTTCTTTACAGGAGAATAAACATATATGCTAAACAAAGGAGAGCACGATTTGTATCTTATTTAGAAGCACAAAGAGGCACTATACTACCATTGTTAATGGCTTTTTTAATGATCAAACATTGCAGACACGTTATTAACGTTAATCATTTAGACAAGGGTACTAGGAATTGGTTCCTGGATATTCTGGGCATCGCCCCATAACAATATCAGTGGCAAACAGTAAACCAGTCAGGTAGTGGGTTCTCTCGGACTAAACAGAGGGATCCAGCTCTCTCCGGAGTCTTCACTCGAGTAAAGCACTACCCCCAGCCACAAAACCTGCCATGTGGACATTTTGACTGTCTGAGGGGGAGGTTAGGCTCTGGCAAGTGTTGGGGTAGATGGAATGTTTATCTCAAAAGAAAGGAGAGGTTCATGTTGCGCACACCATATTAATGTTATGATGGGACAAGAATGGGTGTGATATTCTAACAAGGTTGCAGTTTTGCAGCATGCATCTAGAATAGTTGAGGTCTGTTAAAGGTTACTTTTAGTGTTGCTTTGTGCCTAGTATGATATATTTAGAGTTGCATACAGGTGGCAACAAAAATATGGGAGCAGTGTGCCTTTTAGCGCAATGAGATTTAAAGCACAGAGCTTCATACCAAGTAAAGTATGTACGGGAAAGGCTCCTGAATGGCCCATTATGAGGTTATGCAGTAGTTGTGAACACGCGTACATAAATATAAACATGCACACATGTGAAATAAATGGCTAGTTTGCTTGTTTGGAAGACTGGCTGGCTAAGGGGGAAGGTGTTGATTGGCAGAGGGACAGCTGCAACAACATTGGAAAGGCTATTTGGTGCTGAAATAGAACTAAGAGTGATGAGACCATGGTTTTGAGCTTGCAAAAGGTTTTTGGAGTGGCCGAAAAATAACCTGGGGTAAGTGGCTAAAACTGTAGAAGGGTGACTGGAAGCGAAATCGACCGCCAGACTATGAGAGGTACAAGTAGATCACCAGGAAAAAAAAAAAGAAGAGTATAATAGGACCAGAGGACTAGACTGCCCTTGTGGGTGGGACAGACTGATATGCAAATGGTTATTGCTACTCTGTGAAGGGTGCAGTGAACTAAAACGTAGTTGTAGACCCGCCCGAGTGGAAGCAATTCCATAGAACAGGGTATTTGACCCATGTTTGTTCTCAGTAGATGGGCTCCCACACCCCTTTGTAATATTGTCTATATGTGTCTTAATTATTCTACTCTGTACTGGAGGTTATGGCAATTACAGGTCCTGCATTGGCATTTGGGGGTCGTGAACATTACGGAGGTAATATATTATTGATATCTTGGGGTCCCTTTTTCTCCCCACCCCTTAGCCTAATATGTATTCAAGTGTCTTAATAAAGGCCCTCTACTATTTTTATACATATACTGTGCTGTGTATTACAATTCAAGTACTTATTTGAACTTTGTGTTCCATGTGTAACCCTACAAGAAAGTGTATACATTTGCCAGTACATATATATGTAGTGTGGCTATTGGGACTAATTGCATCTATGCGCGAGCCTTCTCGGTTCCCGGCAGTAGGGCCTTTTTGCTCAACCACATCTACCCATAAGAGAGTGTGGTCTAGCGTTTAGGTGGAACCACACGTTTCCCTTAGGATATATAGTTTCTCACTCCTGACTATAGGGCCTTGCAAAAGTCTCGTTTACAGCACCAAGTGATTGATAAAAGTTAAACAAACAGAGGTTAGATTTTCTGCAAGCGCCTCATACATCTATTCTTCTCCTTGCAGCATTAATGGTTCGAGCCATTATACCCTTCTCGCCTTTCATCAGTATATCAAGGCCATGAAATTACCAGTCACTGAAAATGGACTTGTATTTCTTCAACATCACAGTAGTATGCTTTTCCTTCCTGGTAAAAATTCTCTTGGAATTGCCAAAATGTACTTTGTCACAGTTGCTAATAAGGTATCTCGAGATCCAGTTGGCTACCACGTTGGATAGGCCGGGGAGGTACTCTGCTGTTATCAAAATCTGTCTGTATAGGCAGAAGTCCTTGGTCATCTCTGCATCTGGCTCCCCGATCTTGCCTGCTGGCATCTGACTCTGTCCAGAGCCGACCCAAAAATGTCTCTGCCGCTCATTGCTTCCATGTGGTTCCACCACCATAGGAGCTCTACCCTTGCTTCCATAGCTAGCAATACTTGTTGTAAAAACAGAAACCTTATTGTCAGACAAACAAATGAGCAAGCACCTGCTGGAGCATTTCTGTGCAAATTGAGCAACTTGGGCATCACATCCCATCTATTTTAAGTCGAATTCTTTCACCAGTTTGTGCATTTTATTAAATGTGTGAGCTGCGTGGTGCGGTATCAATGCAAATATGCAATTCCCTGCGATTACGCTGCTCCAATGTTCTGCGTATCTGTTCTTATACTTGCCCAACTGGCTATGTGATCACTGTGAATCAACAATACACAATCCACAAAACCATCAAACTCAGTAAAATAGATTTGGTGGCTTCGAACGACCGCTTAAATGGACACAAGCTCACCACATCCGGCACAGAGCCATGAGGACACTAGAATGTCTAATGATCCAATATGAAGCAATCCCTCTGAGCGAAGAGCATCTGGGGAGGCATTTACCTTTCAGAGGCTGGAGGAGAATTACTTTAGACACAGACCACTATAACCCCTTCAATGATAATTACTTGATTAAACCGGATCAGTTACTCTGCTGTACAGACAACACAGGAGCACTTAAGGACTTGATTTTATTCTCAATGTGTATTATTGCAGCCATGCGCGTACGAGGAGGATTTGTTTTGTTGTTGAAGAAATGTGTAAAATATACCAAACCTGCAGGGTATGTTTGTTTCTTTTGCTGAAGTTAACGGTATAAGCCAAGGTAGTCTGCAATTTGCATATGTGTATTTGGTTGATTAGTCATTTGAAATATGTTGGATGTGAATTTTGGGGTGCTAGGAGTGTTGTGCAGGGGGTCCGGCTGGTGTACAGCAGAAGGAGTAAGGTCACAACACTAGGGCACTGTACCAAAGTGTCCCCTCACTCATGCTTCTGTGAGACTTAGAACCCAGGGGCCATGTGGTGGGCGATTTTTAAAGTGTTTCTAAAACTGAAGAGTAAATGAAAAACGCTCGAGACACGTTTGTCCCTTCTAATTGCATATTCTAGGAGGCCATAATTTACTATTCCAACGCTAGTCCTAGAATATTTTGGGAAAGATTTTGATTTTGGAATCCCGGCAAGGAACTCCCCCCATTGGAGGCTTGACCGAACACTAAGGTATAGTCTGGAAGGCAATCTGGGATGCTCCTGAACTTCACAGATCTAGTGCTGGCGGATCTGCATGCAGGGAGCGCCATCCTTCAAATATTTGGTGGATCGATGAAAGGCTTTCAGGTGTACGAAGACCCTGGAGAGGATTTCCACGATCGGAAGGTGTGGACGAGGTGGCCTCAGGCACCGGCTCATCCGATTTCTTTTCTATTATCTTGCAAATATTTCAGTGTTTCATGAATTAAAAAGCCCTTTGAGGTATGTACTCAGCTACTTTGTATGTGTTTATACGATAGATGTTCTGGTTAAAACTAATGTTTTACTTAAAGAATCTGCTGGTCCGGCCCATGTCGCGACTATATCTTTCATTGGGTGAACGGCCCAGTCAGGCGCTCCAGCATCAACATCAAGGCAATGTTCTGCCGAGGGCTACAGCAATTTTATTTGTGTGTATTTCACGTTTACAATGCACGTTGTTAAATGTGGTGCCCTGAAGGAATTTTTAAAATATGAATGAATGACCAATAATTGTTTGGGAGCATTCCTCTTTTAGATACATTGTAATGTGTAAGGGGATCTTTCTCTAAATGTTTGTGGTCCGGTTTGAGGGTTAAGTCCAAGGAGGGAAAGGAATAAGAGTCTCTAGAACCAGACAAGGATTGGTCATGTGTTGAGAAGCCAGGTTGTACCTTACATGCACATTCTGCACCCAGTCGTTCACCGCCTTGATGCATGCATAGGGATGCAACTGTTCTGAATAGATGCACGAGTCATATTTTAGCAGCTCTTGGTTCAATTTGAAAATGCTCCAACGGGAATGCCCGGTGTAGACATGTCCAAAATATCAGGGCACTTGGTGAAGTTGTAAAGTGAGAAACATCAGAGTCCACCCTCCCTGCAGCTCCTGACACGTACCCATATGGGTCCCTTGCACCACCGAGTCCTTGCAGTGACAGAGGCCCTGGAGGCATCCACACAAGATGGGGCCCCACGAGGGAATCGCTCCCTCAGGTGCTAGCTGATTTTGTATTCATTTCACAGTGCGCTTCGGCAGTGCTATGCATGACAGGGAATATTCAATAACCACTAGTGCATAATAGAAGTAGCTGCAGCCCACCCGCTATTATGCACTGGGCAACACCTTCCCATCAAAATGTACCACCGTTAACTACTATCCAATCGTACGCAAGTTGCCTACATATGGGAGGTGTCATCAGAAACATTTGTGATGGTAGATTTTGACAAAGAATGACCTCTAGACGACACAAAAAACTAAAGTTAATTTGAAAAGGGAGCCTCGTTCAATCAACTCAGCAGCAATACCATAGGGCAGCCACAGAATATAGTAAAATGATGAGTGCCTGCTCTAATATGCAAGAACTGAGCTGGTCCTATGACGTCACACTCTGAAATGAGCAACTAACACTACATAGTTTTTTTCTTGCATTTGTTTAAACCCCTCATAATATTGATGGTGTTTGGTAAACGCGCCCAAACTCTATTTGCAAGGTAGTCATCTACTCCACACGGACGATGCCCAATGAAGGTGAAATGCACACTTGGTTGTTGCATACTTTGGAGTTGCCGGTCTTGGGCCGGTAAAGCGATGTATAAAATAGTGCTGTCCTATCAGACAATAGCATATGGAGCGATAATGCAAGCATTTATTTTAATGGCTGCATACCCATAGTGCCTCACCCTGTGGCTCTGACCGAGAGGTGAACTTCCAGGCATGGCTAGGAGGCAGCGCCGCAACACTACCGATTCTACGTTCTGCAAAGTCATCACTCAACTCCCACCTACTCGATCCCAGTGACGTTGGTTAACCAACTCAATTGTTAATGAATCTAATTGCAGGGCCTGCTGCATTTGGCTCTCCAGATGTTTCGGACCACAACTCCCATTGTCCATATCCAGTAGAGTTAATGGTGAGGAATCATGGGAGCTCTAGTCCAAAACATCTAGAGATCCAAAGGTTGCAGACACAGGGCCTCATTCCGAGCTGGGCGGTAAGGGGATAATGGCGCTGGTAATGGTGCCGGCGCCGTTAACCCCTTATCGCCCTATTACAAGTCAGCTTGCGGGATCTGCAAAGGGCGCCTGGTAAAACCATGTGCCCTTAGCGGGTCCCGCTAGCAGACCAGGGAGCTAACAACGGGCCCGTTGTTCGCTCCCTCCCCATTCCCATTGAGCCCTATGGGGGCTTGAATGGGAATGGGGATGGGTTCCCTGAATGGGGAAATCCCAGGTCCTCCAAGGTTGGAATGGCCCGGTATTTCCCCATTCAGGGAACCCAGACCCGGTATGCGGTTTGGGGGTAGCCATGGTGCTAACAGCACCATGGCTACCTCAAACCGCGGAATGAGGCCCACAGTCATGTTATACCGTCCTGATTTGTGTATGCTTTATCAATAAATCATTCACCCACCCACAATCATTCACCCACCCACATTTACAAACAAAGCTTTACCCAATCTCCTACCTCCCTGGGAATTGTTTCAAGTACAGGAGATTTCTTGGTTCAGATGCAATATGGGGAGATGTTTAAACAAAGGGAATGCACTCATTAGGCTGGGAAGGGGATGCTAGCAGTATCTTTGACTGTGAACTGCGCCTGCTCAGTTATGTCACAAATCCTCACTGGCCTATGTGTGTTGTCGGCAGCTCTGAGGAATTAACAGGTATTGCGCCTCTGTATTTACAAATATCAGGTATATTAGTTGAAAGGAAAGGGGCTCGCACAGGGAACCCGAATGAATGACGCTGTGGAAAAAGAGTTTGATACCCGATCCAGCAATTAGAAACTGGAGGGGTCCGGCATTAAGTGTGGTAGAAGTGACTAATACAATAAAATAGAAGACTGTGTGGTATACTTAGCGGCAGCCACAAACCATTGCGGCTCACTGAGGAGGAGTTTACTTTGCGTAGGTAAGTTAGCCTCAATATTTCTCTCTCTAAAGGTGGCCTAACTGCATGAATGCGGCGATGGGGTTAAACTATTGTCCCATTTGTTGACATGAGGAAGGCTAGGAGGTGTTTATGGAGGGTGCAAATTCCATTCTGCTACTATAAAACGTGGTCACTGTGGTGAGTGAGGCACAAAACACATGTCGGCAAAGGAAAAGCTTCAATTGTCAGTCGCTTTAAGAGAAACCTACACATACATCCGTCAGTAGACAACTTACATCAAAAGGGTCTTGGCTGTGACCAAAATAAAGGGAGGTTTTGGTAAACAGAAAGACACCTTTGAAAGCTGCTCTTATTTCCTAACCAGGGAAGGAGAGGGCTGAGCTCGACCATTGCCAAACTATCGCTCTTGCCAACGGTGGGACAGAAGTGTGTGGAGAAGCGCAAAGTACCCCCTGAACCAAGGATAGCTTATTTTCTGTGGTGAGTGCAAAGGGGAAGCAAATGTATATCGGAGAATAGTAGGGCATTTACATGATCTATTCTTTCTACTTTTGGGGGCTGGGGGAATGATACGTGGAATACTGAAATGAGGATGAAAGAGTTTGGCAAGAATGTGCCATACTTTCTGCAGTGTGCACCAAGGGGATGCAGCTACATATAGGAGAATAGTTGGGCACATATATGTCCTACCTTTGGGGATCAATGGAAACAATACATCGAATCTCCCAACGCGCCCCAGGGATCCTCATGCAAAAATGTGCCCCCAGACCCATCCCAAATCTAGCCTCCTGGAGCTGGTGGACAATCAATGGTTAAATTTCCTTTATAATACAAAACCTTTGGAAATTAAAACCCTGAGATTCTAGGTCTTGTCCATTTCAATGGCAAGGAAGAGAAAGTTAACATTCATTTGGAAGACTGAACTTTAGATATATGCCGAAGAAAGTACCACTGGGGTGGGATATATAATGTCATCTTTGTGGCAAGTCTGACCCACTTAGAACCACTTTGTTGCCCATTACTAATCTGTGTGTACTGAGCAACTGACTGGTGGGAAAAGAAAGTTGTTTTGTCAAAGCTATGCACAGCTGGTATCATGCCTGCACATCTATGAACGTCAATAGTCCAACCTGCACCCCCCACATACCCTGCTGTGACTCCCATGGCCAATAGACTGAGAAGATTAATGGGTGGGTGAAGAGGTTCCAGTGCTTGATAGACCCCTACTGCTTGGAACCAGGGAGCAACAGCCGAAAAGGATAAGGAAGGGGAAATTACGAGGCAATCCACAAATGATGGATCCTTTGGTAAAAAGGCGACTAAGGACAGTTTCCAAGCCTTTGCTGTACTTTCAGAATCTGTGGGGTACATTTACCAGCCCAGCAGAACTTCCCATACATCACCAAACTGCATTTTCAGCAGTTACAAGAAGAATAGCTGTGCTGGCTCTGCTGAGCACTTATTCCCTTGCATCAAAACTGCGTTTTTAGCAGTTACCAAAAATAATGGCTGCGCTGGCTCTGTTGAGAACATATGGGGCGAGTTGAAACAAAGAACACCCCGAGAATTGCTGCAGTTATTTTCTTCATGTACACCAAAAAGAAGAATTCAAAAGCAGCCTGGTGCTGCTGTGCTGCCAGCTTAAAACTTCCAACTGAAAAAGGAAATGTTTAGCATTTAAAAATTGCTTTGCACTGGTGCCCTTTTTCATCCTTCAACATTACAACAGTTTGGTTCCAGTAAAACACAGCCATGCCCATCTATCTTTAGAAATGAACCCCATCTAATGAGGGCCATCCCTCCCTGAAAGGTATTGTATGCCAAGCAAAATCTATGAACAGCAGAGTAATTTGTTTCAAGCAATCAGGCCGTATGACCCGTGTTTACTTTTGCAACAAATACACATGTGCCGAGGACTTCAAAAATAAAGCTTTTCTCCTTGGCTATGCGTCAATTACAAAAGAAAACTATGTCTAGCACCTTTCCCTGCCAAGAAACTGATCTGATCGAGCTGTGCAGGCTGTTCTGAAAATATGTGTTAAAGAAACTGCATCTGGTGAAATTACCGTGTAAAATAAACAAATGCAAATTCGTTTTTGCATTAGCAGTGAAATAACACTTTGAAAGTTAAAATTTGAAATCATCCCATCACACAGAAATAGTATTCTAGGTGGGGATGGGGTTTGGTTTAAATGTATAATATATTTATTTACAAAAAGACTGGCTTTTGTGAAAGAAAGAGAATATATTTTTTTAAAGTTGTTTGAGATCAGCAGAACCAGTTTGGCAAAGGGAGAACACTTCAAAGGAAGCCCCTTTCCCAATGAAAGGACCAATATCTGAGAATTTGCGACCTCGTCAGACTGAATGGCATTTCCCCTACCATGGGACAATGGACAGCCCTGAGAAACGTAAGACCTGTTGTTGCCAACAGGGCAACCACCCTGCCCTCCTAGTGGGGCACTGCTCAGAGTTTCCATGTAATCACATCAAGAATACAATTGCACTCTAACAAGGTTTCAGAAGGATTTCAAACATTCAGCATATCTTTAAACAACAAAACAATTCTTTGTCTAGCAATCAACATATATTCAATCTCAATTGAATAAAACAAATTATTTAATAACAGTTGGAAAATAAGAAAGTCAATTAAAGCTTTTGCAGGTTTACCCAGCCACTCCATATGCTGTGGAATCCCAAAACAAATCAATTAGTAAGCCACCGGCTTATTCTGACATAATTGACAAGTCCAGAAAAGTGTGAGGACAATTAGACCATTTAAATATAGGATAACAACTTTGTAACAACTTTCCCATCAGTTTCATTAATCTAAAAAAAAAGTAATGTGAAATTATGACCGTTTTAAATGTCATTTTTGCACCATTAAAATAAGACATTGTAGATTTTTCTGGCATGTGGTGGGTGCAAACGCCAATAAAATGTCATTTCTGGGGAAAGCATACATGGTACAGTTTTGAAACTTAAGGAAAATATGGCCAGTGATAATAGGTATATATGTAGATAATTGTAGAATTTTAGGTGAAATGTTTTCCATGGAAATGGTGAAAGATTGCCAGAATGACTAAACAGCATTGCACTGACTTGGGATTTGGAACAGCATATTCCTTGTAAAATATAGTCTGCCTATCCGATTTTCAGGAGGATAACAACTGTAAATATAGGGGTTTTGTGTCATAACTGATTTTGGTATAAATTCCCGATGGCATAACAATGCACCTCACAAAAACATACACACTAAAACTGAGTGACGTCCTTCAGTCCAATCTGCTTAGAGGGAGGTGGCGACAGTTACAGGCTGACCTGTCCCATTTTTAGAGGTATGTCTAGCTTAGTTCTGCCCACATAGTAAAAATCCTCTGATGTCATCCGTTCTATATAATGTGGAGACATACCGACAGACAGGTTTCATTGAAGAAAATCCAGCATTAATAAATCAACATCCAGGAGATCCAGACATTCCACATTCACCCTGCAAGATTCCAGATTCCAGTGCCAGGCCAGGGGTAGCCGATAGCATATCCAGGTAGAACCTCTTACCGAGGCTGAACCTCTTATCCAGAATTAAACCCTACAAAGATCCCAATAAATCAGGGAAAAAGGGGGGGAAGGCTGCTGAACCTTTTTGGGATTATCCAGCAACCAGACCTGCTTTGCCCAGCTGATGCACCCTGCTATCCACTGAGACTAGACCCCGGTTGCCTTGCTGTGTCCCAAGAGGAGAGCCGCCGCTGTACAGTGACTAGACCCCTGTTCTGCTGTCCAAACACCCGGCTGGCTGTCCAAACTATTCCATTCAAGTGCTTTGTTAGTATTTCCCTTCCCTAGTAACCAATAAACTGCACCCCTTGCTTTGTTACCTGGTACCATGTCCAATCCCATAGAAATCCTATAAATACCCTAGTAAATTCGTAAATTGTCAGAATCCTCTGTGTATCCTGTCCTTAGGAAAGTCTGTGTTAATCTCCATGTATTAGCGCCATTCTTTCCAAATCATTTCAGTCCGTTGTATAAGTCCTTAGTACTATTTTGAATAATTTAATTAATTCCCATATAGAGATGAACACGGTGTGGATGTAGGTTGACCTTACAAGTAACCTCCTCGCGTACTGTGTCTTTCCTTAACAATCTAGCCATTAAAAATATAGTTGCAGTAGAATAAATCCTTTTGCTAACAAAACCGAGTTGCCTGTGAAAGTGTTTCCCATTTAATACCAGATTTCCTTTCCTTTAAAGAATCCCATTGCTGCCCTATATTGAATGTGTTTGATTTGTATTCACTATTCAAAATTAATTAAATTTTTCATTATTACACTCCGGCCTGGTTCATTGTCCATTGCGACACAGGTTGTACGTTAAGGGGGGTTTGAGACAGGTTGACTGCCTTCTCAAAGCTGAATCCCAATTCATAAATTTAAAAGTGTTTTTAATGTGCACTGCATCCCCGGCCAGTACAAAGGGTCCTGGTCTGGAGTGTGACACCTCTTTAAAATCCTTAACAGAGCACACACCAGGAACGTAAACGTGCTTTCGGGAGATGGGTGCAATGTCCAACTCCCAACTGGGCAGGCAACTGGTCTCAGTAATGCTTCAGATAGAGGTTTAGCTTCCTTTGGAGAAATCTCATCTCCTAGAGTACTGAAAAGGGTTCCATGTGTTAATATCCCCGCAAAAATATTGCCATACAAAAATATCGCCATATTTTTTCTGCGATATTAAGGCATGGAACCTGCAGGGGACACCCCTGTAAACCCTGTATTTTAAAAGGAGCAGGGGGCACCCCTGCTATCCCCACTCCCAAAAAACCCTAATATTATCCCCACTAAAAATATCGCCTATTGCCATTCCCGACGACCATATACAGTGATATTTTTGGTGGGGATAATATTATCTGATACCCTGAAAAGGGAGTCCATGGGAAGAAACCCTTACTTAATGAAAGAAAGATGAGGAGTAACCTGTTGGTCTGTTTCTTTACTAGGGGTAGTGAAAAAGGCAAACATTCACCCAACCTTTATTCAGTTTGATGTGAAAGGGCATGCAAACGGTTACATATCTTTCCATAGAACTTTGTCCATCGAGGAATAGTTCCATCAAATCATTTCCATCTAAAAAATGTCCATCAAATGCATTTTTTATTTATTTTGTATGTCCCCCCCCCCAACCACCCGTTGAACCCTAAAAAACCCACCTGAAACAAAATGAACCCTTTACCCCCTATAAATATGCATTTGGTGGATATTTCGATGGAAAGAAATTAGTTGGGCTATCCCTTCATGGAAAATGTTTTTATGCAAAGACTGCATACCCACGCGAACAGTAACAACTCTGACCCTGTGGGTTGCTTTGACAATGCATCCTGAGAAGAAGAGTGCTGGCAGCCATGGTGAGAAAGAGGCAGGTACTTTCCATATCTCTGAGAATTTGGGAGGGTGCTGCTTCTGCTTTGCAGTAGTTGGCATTTCAGAAAGAGTGTCTGGCTAGCGAATGCTAAATGGAGATCATGTTTAAGTAATACAGTGAACCTGTTGCATTGCTCTGATATGTCAGAGTGCCATTAACATAGCTCAGAGTTTGCTCCTCACCAGAAAGACTGTTTTGCTGTTTGTATAACATTTGCAGTCATCTCCACATCGATGTAGTCATAGTGCAGTGTTCCGGGATCAGTCGACGAGCCTGTCTCAGCCAGCAGAATACCGATCCATCGGCCCATGCTCTCCGAAGATGAAGCCTGCAAGGGAAAGAAGAGAGATCACACCTAGGGCACAGACCTCAGGGCACGCATTCGCCTCTCAGACATGTACACACTGTGACAGATGCACCAAGAGGTCCTCCTGGATAATCTGCAGGTATACTTCACAACTCACTGCATGTGTTAGCTAAGACTTGCACCAGCGAACACCCTGTGGTATCTCACAAGGTTTACGTGCAGATAGGTTTCACAAAGGATTGTTTTAATGCCTTGTAGAAAGCCATGGTCAACTGAAGAACGTCCCGAGCACTACCAGGCATGTCTAAAGTGGACCCAAGAGTAAATGCAAATTTGTTTAGTGCAAGGCGGCTTTTGAACCTCTCAGAAGCTTCAGAGGAAACTAAGCCAACCTCATTTGCATACCAGTAAGCGAACACTGTCTTCCATTGGTGTAGAGAATTTAAAAACGTAAAGCCGATCTGCTGTTTTACAGACATACAACTAAATGTAACAAATGGGGAAAAAATGGCATCTCACTTGTAAGAGCCATGAGATTCTCATCGCAAAATGTTTTCATGGGCAGGCCAGTAATTCGGGATTTAGTAATGGTCCTTGATCGTCTCAGTCTGCACACTTCTCGCCTGCTACATCTGAAGCTAGTCCAACACGTTATTAATAAAGGAGGGCCGGTCTAAAAGCTCATTACCAGCGTATGCTGCAAATCATTCCATTGTTCTACATCATTAAGCCAGCTGCTTTCTAATGCATGTCTCCAGCAGCCCTGGTGTTTAGAGTATGGCACCTTCACAAGGATATTTAGAGGCACTGGTTGAGCCGGTGGAATTCCCTTGCTAAGGCTATGCAAGACACCTCCGATCAATTTGCAGAAATGCTTCACGCTCAAACTAGAGGCATTCAAAGGCCCAAAAGAGTAAGGAACAGGCACCACAGGCACCACCAGCCCCTTAACAGTACTCCAGGCGCCTGCTAGTGACGCAAGAACAGTCTGTGCCTCTATAAATGTGATTCCACTGTCCGCAGTCGCAATTATTTCAGCACAGTGTGCTGTGCGAGGGCCCTCAAGCTCTCAATGCACTGGACGCCCATGAAGGAAACTCCCATGAGGGTGGACACATGGGTTATTCACAGAGCCGCTATGTCCATTAGAGAAGCCTGCAATAAACAATCAGGCAGTTTTTTAAAGATGGGAACGTGCACACAATGTTTCATTTACTATGCAGCCTACACCCCATACCTATGCACTGTTTCTATTCAAGAAAGAAAACGCAACTTTGTGTCCGGTATCCGGTCATTGCATCAACAACCAAAGCATCGACAGCCATAAAATCTAAAAAAATCATCTAATGCATTTTTTTTTTAGATGGTAAAGGGTATAGTTTAATAAAAATGGGTTTTAAAGGTTAAAAGAATGGGGTTTGGGGGGACCCCCCAATAGGGGAACCCCCATTAAAAAAAAATGAAAAAAAATGCATTAGATGTTTTTTTTTTAGATGGTATGGCATATGCTTTGGCTGTCGATGGAATGACTATAAACCAACCTCCCTCACCCAGGGAATCGTTCCCAATGACCACACTCACCCCCCTCAGTTCCACTCGAACCCACTTTCAGCAAAGTAATGTATATTCCCCACTAACTGTCAATGTGACTGACTGCCTGCTGCCCCACTAGTATGTTGGTAAAAAACTATGTCGTCAATATGTCGAACTCTTTCAACATACAATGTATATTGACTGATGCACAGCGCTCCATTTCTTCCGAAAGTTAGCCATGTGCTATTGCCCAAAATATGTTTTTTAAAACCACTGCCAAGGCTCGCAGACTGCACTGTGTCAGGGTTGACAGTGTTGCTGGTATTCTCTGGTTGCGCGGTGCAAGGGGATTTCATGCCAGTATATTGCAAGATGGCTCCTACAATATACCGGCTAGAAGCCGTCACAACCACGGATGTGGTCACAAGTGCAGGCCAAGTCATTCTCTAGATTTGACTCTGGAGTGAAGTGGCACGAGTTTGCATAGGATAGGCGGGGTTTACTGTTGCTAGAACTAAACTGTCATTCATATGTCTTCAAATTACCATGGAAGGTTTCAATGAAGACCTATTGCTCCGGTATGTATGACTTCATGCAGGTTAGGAATTTTTATTTTGCACTTGTTCCATTGCCTTCAATGAAGTCCCCCAGTATATCTGCTAATGATCTGGGTCTTGAATGCTTTTTTTGTGTGTGGGCGGAAAAGGAGGCGGGCTCTGCTCTGCTTGCCTGCACAATTCGCTTGGTTTGGTGTGCACTGGTGCAGGGAGAGTGGCTCCCATTTTCTTCCCACCTTCATTTGTGCATTGCAGTGCAAGCCACCTCAAAAGAAGTGTTGCAAGAACTGTGATCCCCCCCCTTAACTTTTATGTAAGTAACATTTTTGTTACTTTTGTAATGTGTTATGAACAGACTGTTGTTAGTAAACTGATTTTCACTCTTTCTGGAACACTTACTTTATTGTGAAACTAGTGTATAGGCCCGTGTACACGGGCCAAATTGCAGGTTTTCATTAACACAGTAGGACCACTATATATCCTAAGCCCACAGCTCCCTCTAGCGGTGACAATCAAACAGGTCTCGAAGCCCAAGGACGTCCCGTGGTTATACATGTTGCAGCTGCAGATCGCTGGAAGCAGCGTTCTCAAAGCGTATAGAGAATGCAGAAGAAAAGGAACAGAGGTCATGAGTGCAGTACCCCCCCATATATACCGGCCCCGACATCACGTCCGATGTGGGATGAGCAATGGTGTGGAGCCACGCAGCACCCCTGGTGGTGAAAATGTTTCTCAAAGCAGCTGGAGGTAGAAGATCACAGATGAGGAATAAGTGGGAGGGAGGAATCTATTAGAAGTATGTAATGTATATATACATTTTAATAGTGACTTTACTTCCCAGTAGTGTGTTGATTTTGTACTTACTGTATGGGGGTCTGTTCCTTAACAGACTTTCATCTTGTTAACATTGCTCCACACAAAGCCTGGGGCCTCCTGGGACCAAGCCTAACTGCTCAGCTGCGTTATCCTTGAGACTCAAATGTAAACTGGTTGCACCTTTAAATTGGCTTCTCAGAACCCCTCAGCTGAGCACGTTCTGAAAAGCTCTCCTAACTCCCAGACAGTGAGCTGGAATAGTTTTCATTGGAACTGGAGCTATATTCAGTTTCTCAGGAGCATCTGGTATCTTTAGGTTTTCTGAAGGTTACAGGCCCTAATCCCTCCCTCTTGTCGCCTTGCACTTGCACTCTTTTCTTGAAATTCTCAGAATCTTCTCTGAGCATTTGTCGGTGCTGGGGCTGTTCAGGAGAAAGTATTAACAGGGCTCAACTTGTCCTCTTTGTAGCAGGAGGAACTTCTGTCTATCTGCCATGGTTCAGAAAGTAATTTTGGTTACTGCCGATTATATGATGTACACTTATTTGCCTCGTTTGTTGGGCTCTTGGAATGAGTATTTTCACGCCATGTGGGCAGTGGGCTAAGCTTACTAGGCTTAAGAAAGTGCCACACATTGCAATATTCCTGAGCTTGCATGGCAGAACATACCAAGTATACGAATGGATGGGGAAGAAAGGGCAGTCTGGAAGCAGTCGGTGCGGAATGAGGACTAATGATAGGCTACTGAAGCAGCCTTATCATACCAGTATGGCAGCAGGCCGACATTGGGAGAACAGCATCAGCGGGCGGTTCCGTGCTCTGGGAGCTTAACACCATGCTCTCAGGCAATCCCCCAAATATGCAGAGCCACGCTTGCTGAAAATGATGGGACTCTGCCGAATTCGGAGCTGTACCCTACCCAACTCTTTTCGTTTCACCCTGCTCTGGCCGCCAACCTGGCCAGCCTCAGGCTTCACCTTCCCCGCCCTGTCAAGCATACTTGTTTCAAGTAACATCCCAGTCAAATGAGTTGCAGCGGGTCACTGCCGTACCTTGGCCAGGGGTTCCTCCCTGTACTGACTTCTCCCATTGGCATCAGCAGCATCAAGGATCATGCATGAGCCCGGGCTCCCCAGCGCTTACCCCCCTCTGCCTCTCTCTTGCTGCACTTGCACATTCTGAATGCTCACAGTAGGTCCGTCCTTTTTTCTCCCACTGCTCTTAAATATTGTGTTTTGCAACGTGTTTTTACTCCCTCGTTCCCTACCGTCACCCTGTGGGTGCTTTGAAACAGTATTTTACTTGCTGTATAAGCGTCTACCAAGCAAACAAATAAATAAATACAGTGAAGATATACTGGGCACACAACGCCACACTCCAGCTGGAGCCTGCCAAAGGCAGCAAGCCGTACCCTGACTGCAAATGAACACTGCTGTGGGTAACAGTAGCGCATACAGGCGCTTCCGCCAATACTCTCCTCTGACCTCCATAATAGGTCAACAAATGAGTATTTATTGCACAGGATGTATCACACTGCATGTTTGCACATGGTCCCTCTCTTTGAAGAGTGTTCATTTACAGTTAGTTTGGGTACTAGGGTGCAAAGACTGTTGGATGGGGGGCCCATCCTTCACAAATGGCAGAGGCATCAATCTAGAAAGATTTTAATTATGTGGGAAGAGTATAAAGGCACGATGGTAGAAACAAAACACAATGCGACTCACTTGCTGACCAAAGACTCAGTACTCCGTTTGAGCGCAAACATAGCTCAAATATCCTACTAGCGGAGTCCTGCATTTCAAGTGGGGCTGGGCGGCAACCAGGGATATGCTTGATTGGCCAACGGCATGCCGTTTATTAAAAGGAATAACCTACACTCTAAAATAGAAGGTCATGACTTGCAAACTTACAATTCTGTGGTCTCGGATCATCGAGTTGGCTAAGGAATTCCGTGTACGGTTTTTGGGAAATGGGTCTGGTACAGTGTTGCCTGCAGTCTTATGTGAATCGATATATAACAGGTGAGTATATGAGGCCTTACAGAACAGAGAGCCTTGAAAGAGGCGGCAAGACAGTAAGAACTGTAGAAAATGCAAGATGGGGAACATTTCCATTTGGGAAGGAAGCAACAGAGGCACCACCATGGTGTGGCCAAGGGGGGCCACGGCCACCTTTATAAAAATGCCTCCTCCGCCCGGCACACCTGCCTCTAAGACTCAATGAATGCAACTTCCCCCGTGCCGGCCTGTCCTCATCGGGCCACCCCTATGAAAAATGTCTGGGGTGGCACGGAAGCAAGTGGAGCAGATACAGGAAGGTAATTAAAAGGTAATTAAAGCTGAACAAGGGAACAATCTGTAGATTAAATGGAGGATGGAGAGCTGTTAGGAAGAGGAGGCTGCGTACTTGAAAAGAGCATTCTAGTGTGTTCATGTAATTTATCGTATGTGGACCTCAGACTTCAGTGCTTCCTTGTTCTAAACCACTCTTAAGCTCCCACTGAAGTCAGGTTCTACAGTTAGGGGGTCTTAAAAGGCGGCTTTCTATAATGGCCCTGCAAAAAGAAAAGTTGACCCCATTACAAGGTGGGAGAAGGGTGCTGCAAAATGCAACTCTTGTACCATACCATTTAAACAACTAGAAACACTGCTTGTAATCGGTTGTACAGCAAAGCTAGAAAGCAATGCATTTGTAACATTTTCCGAAAAAAGCAGCCTTTGCTTGATCGACTGGAATGGTCATTAGCAGCCCACAAGCAGACGACGGCCACCACAGGGTCCAGGACGAGTTCCATTAGGGAATGATATAATCAGCCACAGACAAGCAGGCCGAACCAGGAGCAGCACAAGCCAGAAGATGGACTACATGAAGCTGCAGCCATTTCAATGTTAAACTGGACCCCAGAAAAGTGGACGTTTAACTAGATTCCAAGAACCAGGGAAGTCTGTTCGTTCAGGAACTACAAGAAACAAAAGAATTGAGAAATGTACCCTCATTTTGTAAACTAATGGAATGTACCTGTATTGTACTAAACAAAGATTGAGAATGTATTTTATGAATTATAGATTAAAGATTGACAATGTATTTTATGAATTATATATGGCACGCCAAACAATGTATTAAGTGCCTTGACAAAGCCCCAGAGAGAGCGAAATACAAGAACGTGCCTCCTAGAAATGTTGGCACAAGTTCACTAAAGAATGATACTATGTGAAGATGTTTCTCTTTTTATGATGAATGTGAAACAATTGAATTAAAACATAACAATTTGTAATCACCAATACGTGTGTACCTAATAATCATTACAGAACTGAAACGTGTGAGGATTGTTTACATAAACGCACAAAGGCTTACATAGAAAATCCATTTTTTCTATTTAACCTAACAGACCGATGGGTGAATGTCGGTCTCTATGCAGCCATCCAGCCAATGACCTCGAACTAACTTGGATTAGTCAGGAATTAAATGAATACAAAAACAAAGCATTATAAACAGATCAATAGGGGGTAGAGCGCACAGACTGATAATATTCACCAAAACCGGAAACGTATACATTAATAAAGAGTAGCTACCTCCTTCTGGACTGGCAGATTCCCATATATTTCACAATGGGCAATCCCGAGTGAATGCTCAAGAATACAGGTTTTCCAAACTATCCCTGCCACATGCATTGCCTCCTCTACTAAGAGGCTTGTATGTATAGAAAGTACTCGGGCACCTCCAGCACTGCCACCTCCTGGCCATTCCGTAGCAGGCGAAAGGTCAAAGGATGTTTGGAGTCCAGGCCTGGAATGACTTCGCACCCTCGGAGGGGAATGGAAACAATTTGTGTCTTCAGATCAGTCCTGTCCTTGTGCAAGATGAGCTTATGGTCTTTCACTCTGCACCAGCGCTCACGCCAGCGGTTGTTGGACAGCACGTTCAGATATCCTGCAATAAAACAAAATGAAGCACGAATCACGCCACATGTTAGATTACAAAAGTGTGCAGAGAAACACCTGTATGAGAGAGCTTGTTAACATGGAAGTACAGTCAGGAAACTGGCACATTGGCAAGACAAAAGGCAAGGGCTGTGGAAAATGCAAACACAAACTTCTCCATGCAATCCCCCAAAGGAGACAGTTGTATTCAGCGCATTGACTGGGTTGAGAGATACGCTCAAGGGCCACATTACAGAAACCTTGCACTGGTGCAAGTGCAATGTAGAACTAGGCCAACGTGCCCTAGTGCTAATGCCATTGTGTGTAGGAACAAGGCTAAACTTTGCCATGGAGTAAATAAATGTGTTTTTTTTCACTGGGTCAATGTTTTCTCTTGTGCTTATACCATGCCAAATTACACTTGCCCAGGTGCAAAGGTTTTCTAATGCGGCGTCAATGTTTTTTTGCACTAGGATAATCTTTGCCCCAAGTCTAATAACTGTGCAAATTTGCAATTGAGTTCCAGTAATCTGGAAACAGGTATGTTCTTGTGTGCAACTAATTTCACACACTGATCAAACACTGTTTTGTGAACGGTATTAACGCAAAATAGAGAAAATCAAACGCTGAATGCGCTCTCCTAGTTCGGCATTATGGGCTTCGGGGGTAGCAGGGGTGTCCCCTGTATCCATTAAAGTGAAAGCGGGGGACAAATTAACAGATTCCCAAAGGCTTGAGTTTCAAAATGCGCCCAAGTTGGCTTTGCAATTTTGAAACTCGAGCTTTTCACAATGCAGTTTTTTTAACGTAGATCCTTTGTGTCCATGCATTCCTTTGAATGGAAAGCAAACCAAAGTACAGGACGCACATGATTAGTAACTTGAGAGATATTGGAGGGGAGGGAAACACTAAGAACCACAGAGTAGTTGTCTCAAAGTAGGGCATCAATTTAGCACAGCTGCTGCAGGCGCAAGGGCAACTTCAGTTTATGGCTTAGGCAATTGTCTGTAGAGTCTTGTGACGAAAGGACTACTACCCTGCAGCAGTACAGGGATAGGTAGTGGCTAAAGAGCCTATTCAGCCCCACACTACTAGTAAACCCGTAGTAATCCCAATCAAAGGAGGTATACCTTCCTTGCCCCTCTTAGTAACATGGGCCGAGGGAAGGAAGAAGTTACTTACCTGTAACTGTTGTTCTCCAGCATGCGTCTGGCATGGATTCACATGCTCATGAATATTCCCCTCAGGCTAGCAATCCTCGGTAAAAAGAAAGCAGTCTTGCTTTAAAGCTTGAAAAGACTGCCTTTCTCCGTTTAACCAATCACTGATGTCTGGGTCATACTGCACCCATCCAATGACAACTTTGGCCCCAAGCCCCACCCCCAGTGGTCATCTTCAGATGACAGTATGAACCAAGACACGAGCCACAGCAGGGAAGGAGGAAGGGATTTCATGTGAATCCATGCCAGACGCATGCTGGAGAACAACAGTTACAGGTAAGTAACTTGTTCCTTCTCCTGCATGGGGTCTGGCATGGATTCACATGCTCATGAATACGAATACACAGCAGTATATAACACAACCACGTGAGGTGGAAAGGCTCAAGAGAAGTGCAACCACTTACCCCTGAAAAGACCCACCTCAAAAAAACAGGTTGCATAGCGCTGCCTGGCCGACCCCTGACTCCTTCCTGGAATCGCTGTTGACGCAGTAGAATTTCGTGAAGGTGTGCGCAGACCTCCCCATAGCAGCCCTGCAAATGTCCAGCAGGGGAGCACAAGAGAGAAATACTTTTGTGCTGCAGTGGCTCTGGTGGAATGGGCTCTCAGCCAGCCTGGAAGAGGTCTGTTGGCCAGACGATGACAGTGCGTGATGCAGCCAGAGAGCCACCTGGATAGGGAAGCCTGCGAAAGGGCTGTTGAGATGTTTTCCAAAAATCCTTTGTGAGTGCCACAAAAAAGTTCAAGGCACGAGCAACGTTCAGCGCATGCAGCAACCTTTCAGCGGGCGAAGGAGGATTTGGAAAGAAGACTGGAAGCACCAAGGGTTCGATGAGATGGAACCTTCAACATATATGTGGGGTGGGTCTGAAGCACCACCCTCGCAGCATGGAAGGACAAGTATGGTTGCTTGCAGGAAAGAGCCCGAATCTCCCTAACTCGCCTGGCTGAGGTGATGAACTAGGAAAGCCGTATTCCATTAGAGAAACTTCAGAGAGACCTGATGTAATGGTTCGAATGGAAGTCCCTTGAGTTCAGTAAGACTGACATCGCGTTCCTAAGACAGGGCAGGCGGCGTCACTGGCGGAAAAGTCCTGGAGAGGCCTTTCAGAAACTCCTTGAAGAGCCTGTGTGACCACAGCAATGGCCTACCAGGTAGCTGCGTGTACCAGGAAATGGCTGCCAGATGCAACCTGATGGAGGCGCGGGCCAATCCAGCCTTGGCTAAAAACAACTGTTACAACAGGAGCTGTGATGAGCAGAGGTGTAATCTTTTGCGCCCTGCACCACACAGTGAGTTGTGGTGCAGTATCGTTCCATCTACGCTGGGGAGGAGGTTAAGTAGAGGAGGTCGTCGGGAAGAGGAGGAGGTCGGGAAGAGGAGGCAGTCGGGTATCAGATCAGATCTGGCAAGGCCACGCCGGAGCGATGAGTATCATCTTGACGCGAAAGGGTTTGAGTGTGTTGATCACACATAGTTGCAGCGGGATTCGAGGGAATGCATACAGGAAGAGTCCCTCCCATGTGAACAAGAAAGCATCTCACAGGCTCCCCAGCTGGGGAAACCTGTTGGCGAATGCCTGGGACTTCGAGTTTGGTGCGGTCGCAAAAAGGCCAATCCGGGGTTGGCCTCACATACTGAAGAGACGTGGCGTCTGCCCTTGCTGGGGCTCCCATTCATAGCAGGACTGGAGTCTGCTATGGTGTTTTTGATGCCTGCCAGATGTAATCGGATGAGAAACATATCCTGAAGAATGACCCATTACCAAAGGGCCTGAGCCTCCAGGGAAAGGGCTGGGGATCTGGTTCTGCCCTGCTTCCGGATGTAAAACATAGTGGTGTCATTGTCCATAAAGATCCTCACCACCCACCCTCGCACAAGAGGTAGGAAAGACTTGAGGGCCCAAAACACGGCCCACAGCTCCAGATCATTGATGTGCAGAGTATGCTCCTCTGGAAGCCAGAGGCCCCTGGCATTGGACTGTCCGGTGTGAGCCCCCACCCCATCCATCCAGAGAGGCATCTGTGGTGCCCGTAGCCTGGAACGGGGGAACATGAAATTGGGGTTCCTGCATAAGGTCCCTGCATACTCCCCACCACTGAAAGGCTTGTCTGAAGTCTTGGTGGAGGGCTATTCTGTCTGTCCACTTGTCCGTCTTCTAGAGCCATGTGGCGTCCAGAAACTTCTGCAGAGGTCTCATCAGTAGCCTGCAAAACGGAATCAGGTGAATGCAGGACGACATCATGTCCAGAATTGTCTTGATGGAACGAACCGCCTGAGCCGTAGCTAGGCAATGTACCTTCCACAACATCGCTGCCACCCTCTACTCCAGAGGTCTTCAAACTGTGGGGTGCGCCCCACATGGGGGCGTGGCCGCATCCCAGGGGGGCGCCACAGCCCAGCATGAAATGTAAAAAATAAAAATAAAAATTGAGGAAATGGAAGGGGCAGCTCACATGGTCAGACTGAGCCATAAAACGGTTTTAGGCACCAATGAAAAAATGGCCAGCAGTTGCAAATGGATATTCAGTGTTTAGGCTGTTTGAATAGTACCCAAGGGGTTGTTTTTTGTTTAAATGTAAACAAATGGTGATATTTAAAGAATATTTATTCAGCAACAATGGTCAAAACTACTAGCTGCATAGTGAAGTAACTCCTCAAACTGGCCCACATTGGCCAAAGAAAGTGGCCCATTTTTACTGGCCTACACTAGCATTTTGCATTTTTGGTACACTCATTGCCCTATTGCCCTATAGGCCAGTCTAAGCCCACTGGCTCATCCATAATGGGTGAGGGGGTGTCCACCTACTGGCCACCTCACCCATTATGGAGCAGCCCAGTGAAACACTGAGCACTCCCTCAGCTGCTTTTTCCAGCTGAGGGAGTGCTCCTGGGCTGGCTGAACTGTCAAAGGGAAACTCTGTTTATTGACAGTTTATTTCCCCTGTGGGATGTATTTACCCATGCATCCGAGCCATACCTCAAAACTGTGCAGTACTGACATGGAAAACTCATGATGGCCAGAGCTTCCCAGAAAATGCACAGGGAAATGCATGAAGAATAGGCTGCCACTCATTTTTGCCGATGTTATGGGCACAGAAGGACACTGCCTAAAACCACCATTGGACTACCCACACAGTAGTCTGAAACCATTGGGAATGGCAATGCTGATTGCCAAATGCAACCTAGAATTGTTGGGAATTCATTTTCTTAAATCCCAAAAATGGGTGCAGTACCAGTACTCACCACTATCCAAAAGCCGGCAGTTTAAAACCACCCTGTGTTTCTCTGAAGGCAAGCCAAAGTGCCTATTTCAAACATTGCAATATGTGCAAAATATTCACTGAACACCAGCAGACATTTGGTAGAATGGAGTTTTGTGTGCCTACAAAATCTGGGAAATGAAGAGCCCAGAAAAATGCTTATAACAAGACTGGCTGCGCTGTGGATTTCAGCAGTTTAAGTTGCATTGGACTGAAAGACACTACAAATCTAAATGTTTAAATTGACTGAGTGACCTACTTTTGAGTGTCACATAGGTTGCAATTGTTTAAATGTCATAGTTTTGCACTTAGAATCAGCATTCTAGCTGCATGTGTAAAATTGCAAGTTAATTTAAAAAGCAACAAATAACATGACAGTAGCTGAAAGTCTGGCTTAAGGAACTTGATTCTGCCTGGCAACTACCCCCATCAGCAGTGAAACTTGAGTCACCACTGTGTTCCCAGGCCAACCTTCCTTTTGCTGCCCACACTAAGGATATGCCATCTATCTGATAATTGAATTACCTGTGCTCTGCAAGAGAGTGAACAAAGCCCTCTTCACTCAGGCAAAGGTTTTTATTACCGCAGTCGTAAAATGTAGCTTCCTCTTGGCAGGAGCTGGGAGGAGCACTGCCTGTGAGAGCAAGCTGGCTTGGCAGAAACTGGAAAGACTGGTTTCTATACCATGTGACCTGGGAAACCACACCCCTTTGGAGCCAGAACATAACTTTAAAAAGATGAATAACTCATAGAGCGGACATGTGAAAATTTTATAAATGATACCATAATTCTTGTGATTTTTCTGCCCACATTTTAAGAGGTTTTTCGACCCGGTGGCATGTTCAGGGGGGTTTTAGCGGAAAAATGGATATTACTCTAACTGTATGCATGTTAAAAATCTGAAACTTCTTCAGTTAATGTCCATACTCCCTGCACACATGTATGTAAAGTTGGGTCAATGTCAGAAATTGAAAAATCAGTTAAAAAGTGAAATATGTGCCATTTCTGAATGCAAGCTCTTAGAAACAGCAGATTTGGACAGAGACATGGCTAAATTCAGCCACACCATGTATATGTAATTTCAAACAACTGTGTAACTCTGAAATATGTCTTTTATTATCAAATATAGAATATGTGCAATCTGACAGAGGAGTGTCCTATCTGCAAGCCATAAAATGACATCCCTCTGACTCACAGTTCATTCCCCAATCAAATGATAAATGGAAGTTTGACCAATTAGAAGCTGAGAGAGAGGTAGGGTCAGTGATGCTAGAACACACCCACATTCTAAACACATAAAAGCAGACAGACAGGACAGATAGAGACCTTCCAAATCCATCTGCAGCGGGACGCTCTGCCGGAAAAATCCATACTTTACCTCCATCAAACCTCCAGAAAGCCAAACTAGAGACTTCAATCTATCCAGAACTAGAGACCCAGACCAGAGAACCAGAGAGAGCTGACCCAGATCACTGTGAAGTGCAGAGACCAGAGGCAAATTTAAAACCCTGACCAGATCCGTGATGAGGCCCATTTCACTCAAGAATATAGTGTGAGTACCTAGAAAACTGTGCAGAACCAATCTCTTAGTTAAAATAATATAATTCAATCCTATTTTAATCTAAGTAGAACAGTCTCCTAACTGTCACCTGTCATTTGTAAAGCTGTCAGCTGTGATTTGCTAGTTGCAAGCTGCACTTGTCTTTTTGAACTTTAAAATTTCAAATCTGAAAAACGACCTTTATTCAATCGTTCATATCTCCGCAACCGTTTGTGCTAGAGACTTGCAGTAACTTTCATTTGGAAGATGAGATCCTAGGCTTTCCTAGGACCCCAAAACGATAGAGATCGTCCTTGTGGTTCCTCTGTAATAGCGCTCGGCGCATCCGCGAATTTTACCGCGATTTGCAAATTTCTCCACATGTAAAATCAGCTGCTCCTTGCCTTCCATTTGCCAGAAATTCGTTTAACCTGCTAACTATCCCTGCCTCATTGCTAGTGTGAGCCTGGACTAATATTAACTAGATACCACTCACCCTGAACCTCTGAAAGGGAATTAAAAAGCATTTCCAGCATATTTCTCATCCATTGCTAGCACATATCAAAGCATTTGGGCCTGTGTTTTCAAAACTCCTATCTGTAGTCTAAGCTTGCTGGGGTGAACTGAATTACATTGAATTGCATTTCTGAGAATTGTGTGCCTTCCTTCCACTTCCTTGCATTGCATAAAAGGGGGGAGGGGATTGCCAGAGAAAAGTGATTACATTGTTTTGTTGAAATCATATTGAGTATTTTCTGTACTGCATTTCATTCCACATTGCATCCATTTGAAACCATAAAAGTATTGTTGCTACCTTATCCATTTCATGTCAACTCCTTAGTGATTATCAAGAAGCGTGTTAGTGCCAGATTCTCCGTTGTTGATCTTTATCATATCAGATTAAGTGTGCTATTCAATTATTAATTTATTATAAAGTGTGATCTATATATCTATTGTTAATTTATCAAATAAACCTTTTAAACTTGCAAAACAGAACTACTTCTTGGCTCAGTGGGGTCAGGGGGATTCCAAGAGAGGGGTGTTATATAGGGGTAGTCATCCAGAACGCATGAACTGGACCTAAAGATATATCAATAAGGGTTTTCATTCAGTATTATAGACTAGGCGTTGACTTAGCTGTAGTGTTGAATTGAATCCTCTCACAAATTGGGGGCTCGAGCCGGACGTTTGGGTTAGAATACCACTTGTGCAGCTTAATACAGTGTGCTAACTGACGGGATACATACATCCGGTCGGATCACCACGCTGCATTACGCTGTGAAGCATTCCTCAAAAGGGACACTCCAAGAAAAGTTCTGTTCTGCAAAAATAAAATACAAACTTCTGTAAGTCAGGACAGAGACCAATCTCTAGAATGACGACCTTAGTAGACATGAAAATAGCCAGAGAGCACCTCTTGCATAAGCTATTTGTGAGAGGTGAATGGACCGAACAGGGCCAGGATGTGTGGTTGCAGGCCATCACACAACAGGTCACTGAAACAGGGTCAGATATATATAGAGATCAGGGTCCCTTACATGTGGCCCTGAGTGAACTATATATGGCTCCTAAAGCCAAAGAGGAACACAATATGATTGCCAGGATAGCAGCATACCTGTACCTATATATGGGAGACATGCAGGATAGATGTGCTGAAAGCCAAAATCTGGCAAATAGGCAACAGATGGCATTACAGAAGGCCCAATCTGATCTGGACTCTTCTGAGCAGAGGCTGCAGAGGAGCCAGGAGGCAGAAAAAGATAGTAGGCAATATATCATTAAAATAAAAGAGGATATGGGCATCCTACAACAGGAAAAGACAGACCAGGATACCCGATTTCTGGCCCTGCAGAAGGAGCACCAAGACAGTTTGGACTCCTTACTGCAGAACCAGAAAAAGCTGGAGCAACAGATCAATTTCAACAGGGCATGCACAGAGCAGGTAGCCACCCTGCAAATCCAACTAGACAGAGAGAAAGAGGAGAGCAACAAACTAATTTTGAAAGACCTGGATTCCCAGGCAGAGTTTGATCAGGAGTGCCAGAAAGCCGGCGCCTTCCAAAGGCAAAGGGACGACCTGGCGGCGCAGATGCAGGCTCTTAGTCAGGAAAGAGACGCCTTAGGCCAGGAAGTCTGCCATTTGAAAAGAAAAATTGAAGAAAATCACCTGGCCCTCCAGGGGCTGGGTGATCTCCAAAAAGAAAACCAGAACTTGGTAGAGCACACCAGAAGGGAGGAAGATGCTCTAGCAAGAAAGGAGCAGGCCAATAGGGACATGGCCCAGGAGGTAAACCTCCTGCAGCAAAGACTGGCCCAGTTCTCCAGGACCAACCAGGAAGCACAGAGGGAGAATGAGGCCCTCTGTCAACACAATGATAGGCTCCAGCAACAGGTAGCGATGCAGGAGAAACTGATAGAGTCGAGTAAGGCCTTAACAGAGGAACTGAAGGCACAAATGCAGGCTCTTGCATTGCAACAGGGAGCAGGGGCGGATAGAGATGAGGTTCGCTGGGAAATGGAAACTCCGGAGCATAACCTCAGGAGCCCTAGTACCAGAGGCCCTCATACCTCTCAGTCCCTGGACTGTGCCACCCCCATGTCCCCTGGCGCACATGAGCACAGGGCCGCAGGGATGGCAGATTACTATCCAGCTAAGAGTATGGGGCTCATAGGCCAGTACCACTCAGGAATGGAGGGGTGGGCATCCGGGTATGGTCACCCAAGTACAGTACAGTTCAATGGGGAACCCCAGGAGAGTAGGCCCATTAAGGGCATCCTGAAATCCTCTGCCCAGTTAGGTCAGTGAAGGGGGTACCCATCAAATCCTGGCAGCAAGGAGGAATCTGAAGACTCCTCTGAACTGCGCAGGACACAGGAGACCAGGTCCCCACATTCTGCCAGCCATTCCCAGGCTCGCAGAATCCGGGAAAACCTGGAAGAACAGATGGGAACCTCGGGGAGCAGTGCCTCTGAGTCCGAGGAAGAATGGACAAGGGTTACCCGAACCAAAAAGGCCAATAAGGCAAAAAGGGCCTTGCTTAAGGACCCCTTAAAGCAGATTAAGGCGATCAGGAGCGTCATCACGCCTTACCATAAGAACGCTAAGTATTCTGTTTGGGAGCACTTAGAGTTGTTTGAACAAATGATGGAGACTTTCCATTTGAAGGACAGCCAAAGCTGTATTCAATATGTAAAGTGGACATTCTCCCCGGAATACTCCAGTTTCTTTGCGGGGCTGGAGGATCAAAATCATTTAAGATGGTCCACATATAAGGCGGCCATCCTGAAACATTTTTCTGTTCACAGAAATCCTCAAGAGGCTCGCAAGGCAGCCTACAATTTGCAATGTGGGGAGGATCAGGCCCCACAAGAATTTGTGCAGGAGTTAAAGCGTGCTTTTGCACAGACCACAAGAAGGGTGCGCACAGACAGTCGAGAATTCGTTAATACATTTTTTCATGCCTTGCCCAAATATATCATGACCCAGCTCGTGAGGGATTTTCACGAGAAAAGATCTTTAGACTGGGTCATTGAACAGGCTACCCGGATCTATGAGGTGCAGAAACCGGTAGATAGCAAAAGTAATGCCCAGAAAAACCCCAAAGCCAACAGCACCCCTGCTGCTGCCAAGGTGGCAGAGGTAAAGGTCACCCCCGTTTTGGATTTGGAGATGGGGGGGCCTAAAAACCTGCCTGCACCTAATAATGCTAGGCCCAGGAGGTCCTCGGGTCAGTCACAGACAGGGAGCCAAGGAGGCAGCCCCACAAATGGGGTCCCTCGCTCTCCTGATTATGTAAGCCCCCGTTACAAGGGAAATCGACCCATCCTGGGTTATGTGTGGACTCCTCCAGCCCAAGGGGGGGGATCCAGACAAGCACCTAACCCAGGGAACTTCCCTCCAAACTTCCCACAGGAGGGCAGAAATTTACCAAACCCTGGGCAGAACTTTTTCCCCAGATATCCACCCGACTTCCAGCCCCAAAACCATCCATCCTTCTTTCCCCAATTCCCTGAGCCCAGACCACTGAATCCGGGAGAGGGGAGGCCAAGGGTGGAGGGGTACCCAAATCTTCCCAACCCGGGGTATTACCAGAGGAGGGACAGCTACCCTTCCCGGGATCAGCCCAGGGGAGAAAACAGGGCCCCGTATCAGCCTGAGCGGGTTTCCCAGTTAGAGCGCCAGGTTCAAAACATGGCGCGGGATATGGGTCACATACTGAGGGCTCAGCAGAACCCTCAGATCAGCATGCCGGCGCAGAACGCACCCAACTCTGGACCTGGTGCTCCAGAACAATGACGGGGGCAGCACCCCGATAACTCACCGGTTCCCAGGGAGGAGGCACAAGGGGAAGGGGGGTGTAAAGCCTTGGAGGAAGCTTCCTTCCTCACTTGTAAACAGCCCCTGGAAACCCAGGAACCGGAAACGAAATCTCTTGCCCCTGAAAGTCTGCCTCCTAAGGAGCAGAGGGGGGGTAGGAGAAACAAAAGACCCAAACAGACTCAGTTTGAGGAGGAGGTACAGATCTTCCAATTTGAGGGAGAGGGATCCTCAGAGGATCCTGGGAAAAGGATCTTCTCCTTCAGAGAGGGGGGAACTCCTCCTAAAGAAAAATGGGTCCCTAGGGATGCAAATCCAGACTGGGGAGATGTGGAGACTGAGCTACCGCCACCCACCATCTCATCCCAGAACCAACAGCAAGAAAATCCCCTGGTTCAAACCCATCCTGGGGACTGCCTCCAAAAAGGGGGGGGCGGCCCAGAACCGGAACCAGGGGAACCCACAATGGCTCTGATCTCCAGTTGCAAAATTTTTCTTTCAGATTCCCAAGGCTCTCCACAGAATTCTGCCCAAAATTCTTCTCTCGCGATGTCCAAAACCAGAAAGTTAGCCCACCAGTTGTCCAAAAATGTGCATTATCTGTGCCCCCTTGAGGAGAAGGAGGGAAGATATTATGCCCCGGTACAAGTACAGGGGCAGGGTACAATCTCGGCACTGGTGGACACTGGATCTCAAGCTACCCTTCTGTCCAGAAGGGCCTTTGATGAACTGAATGCAGGAAGGGGAGAGAATTACCAAATTCCTCTCACCTCTCTTCCTGGACAACTGCAGAACTTTGACGGGAAGGAAATTCCCGTCGAGGGGACGGCAGACTTGGACATTAAGATCGGGCGACACAAGTTGAAACACCCGGTCATAGTTGTGACCCCAGAGGGCACCCCTTGTTTACTAGGGAATGACCTCCTGAGAAGGTTGTCACCCCTAATAGATTGCGTAAACAAGGTCCTCTGGACCCAGACTAGCCGACCAATAAAATTAAAACAGAGTGTCAACCATGTTAGTTTAAACGGCACCTGCCACATGGTTGAACAAAAATCTGACCAAGTAGAATTTCACTTCCAGAACAACCAGATTCCAGACGTGACAGTAATAGCAGTAGGACAACTCTATTTCTGAAAATCAACCTTCCTTCCAGTCTAAAGTGGTATTCCACGCTGGAAGGAAACACTCTGAAATTCTATACTAATCCACAATCAGAAACTCCCACTCCTATAGTCCAGAAAGATGTGAAATCAGCTCAGAGCCTGGCTGAGATTCAGCAAATTGGAGAGCAGTTGTTCATCCCTGTTCAGTTAAATGATGGGAAGAACTCTGTTCTCGCTCGAGTGTGTGTGAACAACGGTAAGAGCTTCATCAGCGAAGCCATGTTCCGCCAACTCCCAAAAGATCCAGCCATTCCCACCTTCAAACTGATAGACAAGTGGGAAATGGACCTGGAAGCACCTAATTCCAAACATCTCCTGCCAAGCAGGTGTATGCTCAAAATCTCCATTGGCAACAAGCGCATAGTCCACAATTGTTGGGTCGTGCGAGACGTCCCTGCCGCCTTTTACTTAGGCAGTGACATTCTCAATCGCTTTGCCATTAGTTTGGACCTAATAAACTTCAAAGCTTGGTCCCGATTAGCGGATAATCCCATGAGCTTTGATGATCCAGAAAAAGCATTTAGGTCAGCTCAATTGCTACCTTATGCCGTTGAAATTCAGGTTAAAGAGGAAGTCACCATCCCAGAAAGGACCCGACAATTCTCCCTGGAAGTGAATGTCAAAAGGGGACAAGAGTTGAAAAACCCTGATGCTTACATACATCTAAATGCTTCTCTCCAACAGCAAGGGTTGGGGGTAAACCCAACTCCATTAGTCAACATAGAACATGACACCATTCCAATAGAGGTGGATAACAGCGACTTAAAGAGTATTACTCTAGCCGCAGGCACCATTGTTGGAATGGCGGTTGATGACCGACATTTTTCCATTGATTTAGGTAATGAACTGTTAGGACCAATCCCCAAGGACTGTTTTGACAGTGACAGTGAGGACCATACAACACCAGACAGGATTTTTACCCGGCATGGGGGGAACTTCCTGGTGTACACTTCCTGCCCCTATGGTAAGGAAGATGTGACTTGTGACTTCAGGAGGGATGAGGTGATTTTCCAGGTCCATGAGGGCTGCCTTTCCCACCTGAAGCCTCCAGTCCAAATCAGCACTCTGACCAGGGACTTCTCCACCCAGCTGGAGGAGGCCGCTGAAATAGCCAAACCAGAAGTCTTTCCAGGCTTCAGGCAGATGGTGGAAGAGAGAGTCAACCTAGCTGATGCCTGTGTGACTCTGGAACAAAAGCAAAAGTTGAAACAAGTTTTCTTGGATTTCCAAGATCTCTTTGCGGTAGACTCATATGACTGTGGTCGCACTGACATCCACACAACAACAATCCCCACGGACCCTGGCATGACTCCTGTGTTTGTGAAGCAATATCGCTTGCCTCTCGCATCAATGGAGTCCCTTACTGAAATAATTAAGAACCTTGAGTCCCGGGGAATAATCCGTCCAGTCCACAGCACCTTCAATAATCCGGTGCTGGGAATATTGAAGCCAAACGGCCAGTGGAGACTCTGTGCTGACCTTAGGGAGCTCAACAAACGGGTCCATACTTCCCGATGGCCTCTGCCCTACATTGACCAAGGGCTGGCCCAGATCCAGGGGTCACAGGTATTCACTGCAATAGACCTGACCAATGGATACTGGACCGTGCCTGTCAGCAGGGAGGACCAATACAAACTGGCTTTTACCTTTGGGGGCCAGCAGTATACATGGACCCGGACTCCCTTCGGATACCTCAACTCCGGCAATGAATTCAACATTTTTCTACACAAGGCCATGCCCGACTTGGGTGCAAGGGGTAACCTGGCTTATGTAGATGATGTCCTCATCAAAAGTTCATCTGTGGAGGAACACATAGCGGAGATCCGTTATGTTCTGACGCAGTTGAGGGCCGCCGGAGCAAAACTTTCCTTTCAGAAAGCACAGTGGTGTAGAACCCGTGTTAATTTCTTGGGGCATGAGATTACTCCTCAGGGCCTCTGTCCCCAGGAAAAGAAAGTGGAAGCACTTCAGAAACTGAAAGACCCCACAACTCTGCGGGAACTAAGGAGCCTCCTTGGACTGACTAATTACAGCAGAAAGTTCATTGAGGGCTATGCAGAGATCACCAGACCCCTGATTCATCTCCTGAAGGGGGGGGTCAAGTGGGAATGGGGTCCAGAACAAGCCGAAGCAGTAAAACAACTCAAAAGAAGCCTCTCACAAGCGCCCTGCCTAGCTTACCCTGTCAGAAACAAGGAGTTCTTCCTGGAGACGGGGTTCTCTAATACGTGCTTGACGGCAGTATTATATCAAAAGCATGACAAGGTCAATAAAGTAATCTCCTATGCGAGCAAAACTTTATCCTCTGTGGAGGAAAAATTCAACGATTGTGAGAAGGCACTCCTGGCAACGGTGTGGGCATTGAAGAATTACCGCCCGTTTATCCAGGGGGAACACATCATAGTGGAGACTCCACACCAGCCTCTGCAATATCTCCAAAGTGACAGAATCCGGGCCGGAAATGTGAGTAATTCCCGAATTACTTCCTGGATTCTGTCAATGCAAGGCTTTCCTGTGGAGGTCCGATATGGCCAAAACAAGAAGAGTCCCCTCGCGCAAGGTCTGGCTGACTTGCATGATTGTGCCAGAGAAAACTGTCTCGAGGACGAAAGTCTAAAAATAAAGGACAACATGGAGGCATACCTTAATTCCCCACACAAAGTCTTTGAAGAAGACAAGTGTGAGGGAATGCCCACTGTCTATGTGGATGGATGCTCTTACCATGTTGACAACGACGGGGAGAAAGAACTGGTGGCTGGCGTAGGGAATGCATGGGTAAATGAGTCCCCAGAACCCTCCGCTGGATACAAAATTGGTCCCCGAAGTAGTCAGGTGGCAGAATTGATGGCTGTGCATCAGGCCATCCTCACTGCTGTCCAGCATCAACTCCACGAACTGGTCATAATCACAGATTCGGATTATGTACGGAACGGGTTCGTGGAGCACCTGGTTAATTGGAAAACCAGAGGCATGTTATGTGCTAACAACAAACCCTTGAAACATGGGAAGTTGATCCAAAACATTGATGATCTGGTCACATCGAATGGGATGACCATCTATTGGAAGAAGATTAAGGGTCATTCCAAAGTAGAGGGACCAGACAAAACTGGAAATGACTTAGCTGATCAGCTGGCCAAAACCGGGGCCATCCAAGGGGATCAAATTGAGATTGAGTCCCTGTTGGGGGAAATCCAGGTCACTGCCATCACTAGGTCCCAGACAAATGCTCACAACGACCTTTCAATTGCACAATGGAGTAAGGAGACCCCTGATGCTGATTTGATTACTGCTCAGAAGGGGGATCCAATAATTGGTAAATTTTACCAGCACCTTGAGGACCCTGAGAACTTTCCCCTGACGGATACCGATTACATTGGGAAAGAGGACCTAAGAGTGTTGATGAAATGTCCAAAAATGTTCCGGATCCAAGATGGTTTGCTGGTAAGGAAATCCAAAGCTGGCCACGATCAGTGGGTGGTTCCTACCTCATTCCGAAGCCTGATGTTAAGTCACGCCCATGATGCGGCCACCGCCGGTCATAGGGGGTTTCACACAACATTGGAAATCTTAAGAGAGGTTGCATACTGGCCACACATGGGCCAGGACCTCAACCAATATTTGAAGGGTTGTCTTGTGTGTGCACAATTTCAGCCGACATCCCTCACACACCGGGCGCCTTTACAAAAGAGGGGAATGACACTGCCATGGTCAGATTTACAAATCGACTTTGTAGGCCCTGTGATTCGCTCGGCTAGGGGGAATAAGTACATGTTGACTGTGACATGCTTGTTTACCAAGTGGGTGGAATGTCTCCCAGCCCCAAATTGCAAGGCAGAAACTGCAGCTGCCTTGATGATTAACCACATCTTTTCCCGTTTTGGTCTACCTCAAAGGATTGAGTCAGACAGAGGTAGCCACTTCACCAGTGAAGTAATGACAAAGATGTGGGAGATACTGGGGGTCAAAAGGAAGTTGCATATTGCTTATAGACCAGCTTCTTCTGGGGCAGTAGAGAGATATAACCGGACAATTGTGAGCATATTAAAGAAGTTTGTGGCAGATTCTGGGCCAAGTTGGGATATCCGATTACCTCTGGTCCTAATGGCTATCAGATCTACCCCTTCATCTGCAACCAAAATGTCACCATTTGAGTTGATGACTGGGCGCAAGATGGTGCTTCCTCAGCATTTGCTCTACAGGACCCAAGAGCAGACACTGATAAATGCCTCCACTACTCATGAGTATGTAGAGAATTTAAGGAAACACCTCCAACATGCTTTTGCTTATGCTCAGCGGAATCTAGAAAGATCAGCTGATAGCATGAAGACCCACTATGACCTGAAAACTTCCAGGAAGGAATATCAGGTGGGGGACCGGGTCTATCTATACAACTTCCAAAGGAACCAGGCCAAGCAGCGCAAATTTTTGCCTACATGGAAGGGACCCTTTGAGATCATCGACAAGATCTCTCCTGTGGCCTACAAAATCCACATCCCCAAAGGTCCTTTGGCAGCGGGGGAAGACAAGTGGGTCCACATAAACCAGTTGAAATGTTGCCATCCCAGGCACACTCTGCAACAACTGGAGGAATCCTCTGGAATCCTAGCAGGCACTGTCTCAGACTAATTCAGTTCCAATCATAAAACATACCACATCTAGTCTCTAAAATATTGTGATTTGCATGAAACTGTCTCTTAGTTATACTGTTTTTTTTTTTCAAAATAAGAATGTAATGTTTCGTGATGATGAAATGCATATGCTGCCCCACTATCTCAACGGTGGTGGAAAAACGTCTATGAATAGGTATTGCCGCTCTTCCTTTGTCGTCCTAGGAGAAAGAAAACCTTGAGACGGGCCAAGGAGGACGATCCGGAGACCGGGAGCTGAGACGCAACGGGCTCGGGGTACCGCCCAATATTCCCATCAGGACCGGCGAGGAGAACCGATCGATCAGTACCGGATGGAGAAGAAGATGATGAACTGTGCCATCTATTGGAAGAAGATGAGGAAACATCCCAGGTCTTGCGAGTCCCATTCGTGAAATAGAATGGCCATCGCAAGAGGGGGGCTTGTGGGATGTATTTACCGATGCATCCGAGCCATACCTCAAAACTGTGCAGTACTGACATGGAAAACTCATGATGGCCAGAGCTTCCCAGAAAATGCACAGGGAAATGCATGAAGAATAGGCTGCCACTCATTTTTGCCGATGTTATGGGCACAGAAGGACACTGCCTAAAACCACCATTGGACTACCCACACAGTAGTCTGAAACCATTGGGAATGGCAATGCTGATTGCCAAATGCAACCTAGAATTGTTGGGAATTCATTTTCTTAAATCCCAAAAATGGGTGCAGTACCAGTACTCACCACTATCCAAAAGCCGGCAGTTTAAAACCACCCTGTGTTTCTCTGAAGGCAAGCCAAAGTGCCTATTTCAAACATTGCAATATGTGCAAAATATTCACTGAACACCAGCAGACATTTGGTAGAATGGAGTTTTGTGTGCCTACAAAATCTGGGAAATGAAGAGCCCAGAAAAATGCTTATAACAAGACTGGCTGCGCTGTGGATTTCAGCAGTTTAAGTTGCATTGGACTGAAAGACACTACAAATCTAAATGTTTAAATTGACTGAGTGACCTACTTTTGAGTGTCACATAGGTTGCAATTGTTTAAATGTCATAGTTTTGCACTTAGAATCAGCATTCTAGCTGCATGTGTAAAATTGCAAGTTAATTTAAAAAGCAACAAATAACATGACAGTAGCTGAAAGTCTGGCTTAAGGAACTTGATTCTGCCTGGCAACTACCCCCATCAGCAGTGAAACTTGAGTCACCACTGTGTTCCCAGGCCAACCTTCCTTTTGCTGCCCACACTAAGGATATGCCATCTATCTGATAATTGAATTACCTGTGCTCTGCAAGAGAGTGAACAAAGCCCTCTTCACTCAGGCAAAGGTTTTTATTACCGCAGTCGTAAAATGTAGCTTCCTCTTGGCAGGAGCTGGGAGGAGCACTGCCTGTGAGAGCAAGCTGGCTTGGCAGAAACTGGAAAGACTGGTTTCTATACCATGTGACCTGGGAAACCACACCCCTTTGGAGCCAGAACATAACTTTAAAAAGATGAATAACTCATAGAGCGGACATGTGAAAATTTTATAAATGATACCATAATTCTTGTGATTTTTCTGCCCACATTTTAAGAGGTTTTTCGACCCGGTGGCATGTTCAGGGGGGTTTTAGCGGAAAAATGGATATTACTCTAACTGTATGCATGTTAAAAATCTGAAACTTCTTCAGTTAATGTCCATACTCCCTGCACACATGTATGTAAAGTTGGGTCAATGTCAGAAATTGAAAAATCAGTTAAAAAGTGAAATATGTGCCATTTCTGAATGCAAGCTCTTAGAAACAGCAGATTTGGACAGAGACATGGCTAAATTCAGCCACACCATGTATATGTAATTTCAAACAACTGTGTAACTCTGAAATATGTCTTTTATTATCAAATATAGAATATGTGCAATCTGACAGAGGAGTGTCCTATCTGCAAGCCATAAAATGACATCCCTCTGACTCACAGTTCATTCCCCAATCAAATGATAAATGGAAGTTTGACCAATTAGAAGCTGAGAGAGAGGTAGGGTCAGTGATGCTAGAACACACCCACATTCTAAACACATAAAAGCAGACAGACAGGACAGATAGAGACCTTCCAAATCCATCTGCAGCGGGACGCTCTGCCGGAAAAATCCATACTTTACCTCCATCAAACCTCCAGAAAGCCAAACTAGAGACTTCAATCTATCCAGAACTAGAGACCCAGACCAGAGAACCAGAGAGAGCTGACCCAGATCACTGTGAAGTGCAGAGACCAGAGGCGAATTTAAAACCCTGACCAGATCCGTGATGAGGCCCATTTCACTCAAGAATATAGTGTGAGTACCTAGAAAACTGTGCAGAACCAATCTCTTAGTTAAAATAATATAATTCAATCCTATTTTAATCTAAGTAGAACAGTCTCCTAACTGTCACCTGTCATTTGTAAAGCTGTCAGCTGTGATTTGCTAGTTGCAAGCTGCACTTGTCTTTTTGAACTTTAAAATTTCAAATCTGAAAAACGACCTTTATTCAATCGTTCATATCTCCGCAACCGTTTGTGCTAGAGACTTGCAGTAACTTTCATTTGGAAGATGAGATCCTAGGCTTTCCTAGGACCCCAAAACGATAGAGATAGTCCTTGTGGTTCCTCTGTAATAGCGCTCGGCGCATCCGCGAATTTTACCGCGATTTGCAAATTTCTCCACATGTAAAATCAGCTGCTGCTTGCCTTCCATTTGCCAGAAATTCGTTTAACCTGCTAACTATCCCTGCCTCATTGCTAGTGTGAGCCTGGACTAATATTAACTAGATACCACTCACCCTGAACCTCTGAAAGGGAATTAAAAAGCATTTCCAGCATATTTCTCATCCATTGCTAGCACATATCAAAGCATTTGGGCCTGTGTTTTCAAAACTCCTATCTGTAGTCTAAGCTTGCTGGGGTGAACTGAATTACATTGAATTGCATTTCTGAGAATTGTGTGCCTTCCTTCCACTTCCTTGCATTGCATAAAAGGGGGGAGGGGATTGCCAGAGAAAAGTGATTACATTGTTTTGTTGAAATCATATTGAGTATTTTCTGTACTGCATTTCATTCCACATTGCATCCATTTGAAACCATAAAAGTATTGTTGCTACCTTATCCATTTCATGTCAACTCCTTAGTGATTATCAAGAAGCGTGTTAGTGCCAGATTCTCCGTTGTTGATCTTTATCATATCAGATTAAGTGTGCTATTCAATTATTAATTTATTATAAAGTGTGATCTATATATCTATTGTTAATTTATCAAATAAACCTTTTAAACTTGCAAAACAGAACTACTTCTTGGCTCAGTGGGGTCAGGGGGATTCCAAGAGAGGGGTGTTATATAGGGGTAGTCATCCAGAACGCATGAACTGGACCTAAATATATATCAATAAGGGTTTTCATTCAGTATTATAGACTAGGCGTTGACTTAGCTGTAGTGTTGAATTGAATCCTCTCACACCCCAGCCGCACATGATCACTGAGCCATGCAATGCTGGGGGTGTTTTGCTTCGCCAGCCTTGCATAGCTCATTGGAAATGCTGGCTGGGGCACTGCATGTACGTACGTACGTACGTACGTACGTACGTACGTACGTACGTACGTACGTACGTACGTACGTACGTACGTACGTACGTACGTAAGTGCAAGGGGGTGCTCCTGCGCCTCCTTGCACATACGGGCAGAGCAACCTGGAGCGGGGCATTTTAGCTACCACGCGAGGTACGTTTATGGCGATTTATTTTTTATTTAAATGTTTATGGATGTGTGTATGCTTGTGTTATGGGACTGTGGTGGGAGCAGGATGGGCGGCAGCACTGGGATAGTGGTGGGAGTAGGGTGGGGAGAGCCCAGGGTCTGTACTGGGAGTAGGGTGCGGTGACGGCACGCAAAAGTTCATAGCGATTTCTACATACTGTCCATCTGGCACTTTTGGGGGGGCCCGGCTTGCCCAAACTTTGCTCAGGGGGGGCCCAGGCCAAAAAGGTTTGAAGACCACTGCTCTACTCTGAGGGATAATGCCAGAGATGCCACCATGATGAGGCTGGCACCTAGAAACAAAACGTTCTGCGATGGCACCACACAGGACTTCAGATAGTTGATGGAAAATCTGAGCTCCATCAGAAGGAGTATGGTCTGCCTGTTGTGCTGCACCGCCAGGGCCCGAGAGGGGGACCGGATGAGCTAGTCGCCCAGGTACGGATAGACGTGTACGCCCTTGAAATGCAGGTGCGCTGCCACCGGGACCAGGCACTTCATGAATACCCTTCGTGCTGATTTCAGGACAAAGGGAAGGGCCATGAATGGATAGTAATGTCCCACAACCACAAAGCGCAAGAATCTCCAATGCTTTGAATGTATGGGGATGTGAAAGTAGGCATCCACTAGGTCCAAAGTCGGTAGGAAATCACTTTCTTCCAGCTGGCCGATTACTTGCTGCAACGTGACCATCATGAATTTTTGGGACTTTAGGTACTAGTTGAGGCATTGCAAGACTAGGATTGGACACCACCCCCTGACTTCTTCTGCACCAGAAAGTATCTGGAGTATACTCCGGATCCCTGGTGGCACGGGGGAAGGGTTCTATTGCCCTTTTCTTAACATGGCCTGCACCTCTTGCAGCAGCTGTGCCATGTGCAGTTCCTTAATTGCTACAGAGGGAATGCAATGGCACCCGAGTTTGATTTCCAGGGTGTGACCTTGATGAAATATGTCCAGTACCCACTCGTCGGTGGTGATGTTCTGCCACTCATTGACTAAGTACTTCAAATGCCCCCTCCCTGACTGGGGTGTGAAAGCGGGGGTCCGGGTCCTGGGCTGGGTCAGGATTGGACATCTGGTCTAAAATCTGTGGCCTTCAGCCAAACTTGGCATCCGAGTGCCACTCTGCTTCCCATTTGGCAAAAGCCTGAGTCCGCGACATCCAACGCCACTGTGATGGCGTGGTCTGAAGTCATCTCAACTCCTGAAATAGGGCTTAAGTCTTTGTCTTTTTGTCATCAGGAAAGAATTCTAGGCCCAGCTTGAACCACAACTCCCTGTCGCAACGGGCCAGGATGGCCAGGGCATTGGCGGCCTGCACCGTCAAGGCAGCAGTATAGCTGATGTGCTTGCCCATCGCATCCATCTTCTTCCCCTCCTGTTCGAGGAGGGGGGACCATGGATGAGGACGACACAGCTTTCTGGGGACAGCTGCGATTTGAGGAATCTAGGGGCAGAGTCAGGCACTGTATACCTTTTCTCAGGTCCGTCGCTCTTGGCTGGTCTAGAGCTTGGGGTCTTCATGAGAGTTAGACCTTCTTCCCAAACATCGTCCAACAAAGGAATGGATGTTATGTCTTCCTGGATGACGCACGCCTCTGGTAAAGGAATACCTACTTTTTCTTTTCCTCAGGCAGTAGGTTGAAAAGGGAAGATGTCGTTGAGAGCATGGAGTGGAAGGAACCAACCTCATCTGGTGGCGACACCCTGGGGGGACCGTCATCACTCGGAGGTACAAAGTCATCAAACTCATCGGCCTCTGTAGTGCCTGTATCTGTATGGAGTGGATCCCCCTCTGGTACAGCTGGAGTGGGGCGTGGTGTTGGCCGCGTTGGTGTAGGAAGACGATTTGGACCCATAGGGCGACGTCTCGGTCATGGTTTTAGTGGGCTGTGAGGGGCCACTGGGGCTTGCACTGATGGAGGGCTTGCGCACCTTGATGGGATCGATGGGCGGTCCTCTTCCTCTAGTGTGGTCTCTTAACCCATCAGGTTGTCCCCTTCCTGGTCTGAGAGGCAACCTTCTTGCAATGACCCCTCGTCGGACCTCATGTAGATTGCCCTTGCTACCAATCATAGGTCTGGGGAGAAAATCTGACGGTGGCAACAGCTCTCTTGCTCTTCCTGCCTCCTTTGGGAAAGAAGTGACAACTGGGGCCTTCACAGCCTGGGTAGTCGTGGTTGAGGCAGTCTTAACCGTGGCCTGGGAGGTAGTAGCCGTGGGCCAGGGAGGCAGTGTAACCCTCTGCATAGATGTTGCTGTGGTCATCGACGGGATGGCCAACGGGGTCGACGACCGGATTCGTCATTGGGGTTGTCGACTGAGCTGCAGCAATGACTGTCAACAGGGCAGCCGCCGACGAGGTCCTGGTCATGGATGTGGTTATGGTAGATGGCAGTTTTGCTGATGGTGGCTTCTACTTGTGAGACGCTGACATTGTTGCTGCTGGCAAGGACTTTATGTAAGCATCGATGATGACCTTGGAGCGCCCTCTTTGCACGTATCTTTCGTTGGCCTATCCTTCGATGAAGGGCCATGATTGGACTTGAGGGTCGGTCCCTCCGTTGACACCACCCACCGGCAGGCTTACTGTTGATGGGGAAGACCAAGGGGAGCGCACATGCTCTGAACTGGGACTCACAGCAGCAGGGGCCTGTGTCGGATCAGCAGCATGGTGCTTAATCTTTTTATAGACATCCTGCAAACATCAAGCCACATCTGGCGCAGAGCTTGAACAGACCCCTTTTGCCTTCTTCTGACATGGCGAGGCATGACGTAGGCCTAAACAAGGCCCTCCGAACAGGAAAATGCAGATCTGATGGTGTAACGGTTGTTCTTCACCAGCAAGCGGTTACCGCTGCTGGCACTGATCAGTGGTCAGCGAACAAGAGAGATTTGAACAAAAATCTAACAATGTATCTGTAGAAATACTTTCAAACAGGAAAGATTTGCTCGAAGAGCAGCTTGAGAGGACTCCCAGCACTGAAACGTTTGGTAAAAATCTGAAGATTGGCCACTGGGGGTGTGGCTTAGGGAGACGGTTGTCATTGGATGGGTGCAGTATGACCCAGACATCAGTGATTGGTGAAAGAGATAAAGGCAGTCTTTTCAAGCTTTAAAGCAAGACTGTTTTCTTTTTACTAAGGATTCCCAGCTGGACAACAAGCAATATTCATGAGCATGCAAATCCGTGGCCGACCCCATGCTGGAGAAGGCTATATTCTTTAGTAGTGTGAGCTAGTACAGATTGTCAGGTTTATCGACCCACGTTCAAGTTATTATGCTGCAACATTTGGTGCTGTGGGCTTAGAAAATCCAAGATGGCCGAAAAGCCCACAATTGCGCCAGAATCCAGGAAAACCACGCAGTTTTTGCGCACACCAAAATGTTCGCCTGACCCGCCACCCACCAGTGCGAGCGTGATGGCCAGAAGCGCCATGAGTGAAACGTGACGCCAAAGGAGAAACAGCAGTGCCTGTTAGCTCAAAAAGCGCCTTGAAGTCACCTCTGTTTCTCTGAATGCAAGCTCAAAATGCCAAACATTGCAAGATATTCAAAGATCTTACTGAATGCCAGCAGATGTCTGGTAGAATGAAGTCTTGTGTGCATACCAAATCTTGAAAGATGAATAGCTTAAAATAATGTTCATAACAAAACTGGCTGAGCAGCTTAACTAAAATGGGATTTAAAGCCACTAAAATTGAAATGTTTAAAATAAATGAGTGACCTACTTTTGAGTGTCACATAGGTTGCAACTGTTTAAATGTCATAGTTTTGAAATTAGAATCAGCGTTTTAGCTGCATGTGTCAAAATTGTAAGTTTGATTTGAATGAAGAAAAATGGGAACAGAATTGACCTTTGGCTGAAGCCTGGCTTAAGGAGATTGAATTCTGCTCGGCAACTACCCCCGACAGGAGTTGAAACTTGCCCAGCAACTGCATTCACAGGCCTGGCCTGCCTTCTGCTGCACCACCAAAAGGAGATCACACCTCCCTGATTGAATCAGGGAAGGGTGCCAGGGACTGCAAGGAAACAGAACAATGAACTTCCCTTTGCTCCAAGCAATTGCTAAATCAGAGGATCGTAAATGGCTTCCTCTTGGAAGGAAATGGGAGGGGCACTGCCTCTGTGAGCCAGCTGAGCTTGGAGGAAGTGGACAAACCAGAAATTCCCCCATGTGCTTTGGGAAACCACACCCCTCTGGGCCAGAGCATAATTTTAGAAAGATGGATAATTCCTAGTACATAATTGTCAACATTATATCAATAATATCATTATTCCTGTGATTTTTCTGTGCACATTTTAAGAGGTGTCAGGACTCTGAGGTATGTTCTGGAGGGTAGTAGCGGAAAATAGCGTATTAATCCAAATGTATGCAAGATAAAAATCTGACACTGCATCATCTGATGCCCATATTCCTAGCGCACATTTGTGTAAATTTTTGGAAAGGTTTAGAGGTTGTATTCTGGATGAAAAGGGCAGAATTCTGTCAGAAGTGAACACAACATCTTACAAAGACAGGGATCGGATGGTTTGGCGCTACAGAAAATATGTTAACCGGACATATAATATTAGAAAAATTGTACAAAGATAAATATGCATTTAAGTCAAAAATAGATTTGTGTGTAAAGTGACAAGGGGAGTGTTCTTTCTGTATGCCATAAAAATGATGTCTCATGACACGGGATGACTCACAACTCAGTTCCCCAGCCAGGCGACAGAGAATCCTATAGCCTATCAGGGTCCTCAGAGGGTTGGGCATAGAAAGTCAGCCTTCCCACCCACTTTCAAAAGACATAAAAAGAGCCACTGAGACCCAGGTAGACACATTCACTTTCCACTTCAAATTGATTTCTTGCGAAGCGCTTTGCCAGTAGACTCCAGAACCAGAACTTAGAATCCAGACTTCAGAACTTGTAGCAGAGAGGCCTAGTCCACAAGCTGAATCCTTCAGAGGCCTCAGAATCCAGCAACCTAACCAAACTATTCAACAGCCGGGCGAGCTGGTTGATTCTGGCCTAGAACCCTGTGCCAGACCCAGAAAGCAGAGCTGTATCTAGAACCACAGACCAGACCCAGACCAGACCGATGTGCAGTGCCAAGAACTTTTGCCAGAACCAGAGATCCAGACCCGCAGAGCAGAGAGAACCGCAGCTAAACCTGTTGACCAGATCTGTGACGAGGCGCATTCCTTCCAAAATTAGGAGTGAGTATCCAGCCAGAACTGTGCAGAACCAATCTCTTAGTTTAAAATAATCTAATTCAAACCATTTCCACCTATTTAGAACTGCATAGAAATCGTGTGTCCATTCTGTGATTTCAAGCCTGTGAAAGTGTCATTTGTCATTTGAATCTTACTTTATTTCTGAGAATCTACCTCCACTAAAAGTGCAGCGAATTGCAATTTGACTCAAACTTCTTCACCTGTCAAAATAGCTGTCTTTTGCTTCCATTGCTGAAATTTGTTTTCAACCTAATAATCCCTCATGAATCATTGCTAGTGTTGACCTGAACTAATTCAAAGTAGCTGTCATCTAACCTGAATCTCCTATAGGGAATTAAAATCATTTTTAGCATATTTTTCACTTCATTGCAACTCACATTTAAAAGTATTTCTGACTATTTTAAAGCATACCGGTTGCTCTAAGCTTGCTAGGTGGGAACTGAACTGCTTTTGATTGTATTCCTGAAAACTATGTGCTCTCTTTTCCATCTCTTTATATTGCATAGGGGGGGGGAGTGGATTGTCAAAAGAAAAAGTGATCATATTATCTCTTGTTGAAACCATATCAGTTTATTTCTGTGCTGCATTCTTTTCCATCATTGCATTTCTTTGAAACCATAAAAGTATTCTCAGCTACCTTATCCTTTCTATGCCAACTCCTAAGTAATTAAAAAAAAAAGTGTGCTAGTGTAATATTATCGATTGTTAATCACTGTCATATTCATAAGTGTGCTATCAAATATGAATGTATTCATAAAGGTGTGATATATACATATTGTTTAATTTTTCAAATAAATCTTTTAATTTGCAAAACAAACCTACTTCTTGGCTCAGTGAGGTCAGGGGGAGTCAAAGAGAGGGGCGTTATACAAGGGTTTATCATCCAGATCTATGAACTTGTCATAAAAATATATAAATAAGGGCTTCCCTTGGGCATCCCAGACTAGGCATTGACTTAGTTGGAGTGCTGAATTGAAGTCACTCCAACTAAGTGTTACCAAAAAAAATTAAAATAATTCAGAAGGTTCTATGAAGATAGGAACTTTAATAAACTAACAATGCACACAGCTAAGAAAAAAAACATTAAGACCCACCTCTGTAAAGGAAACACAGAACGCAGACTTGGAGAGCAAAGGGGCCGCTGTGTGAAGACAGGGGTGCAGGCAATTGATTTGAGCCTCAAATATCACAAGTACTTGAAAGTGTCTTTAAAAGACGAACTGCAGGGTCTTATAAGTAACAATGACCCTTGAAGGCAGACCATGGAGACAGGTTCATTGCAAATACTATAATCACCTATCTTGGTGGCTTGAGAGTGTCAAGCCGGGCATCTGAGGTTTTTTGCACGTGAGCCGGTTTAGAGACAGTTGAGCCTTGTTGTTAAAGTGGTTAATCTGCATTGAGGTTGATTCAAGACAGAGCTCTCTATGGAACGAGTCAGTGTTTGAGACGGGTTGAGTCACTGGCTCCCAAAAGGTGGAGTCAGTGGTCTAGAAGGGTAGAGGCAATGTTTCAGCTGGGTCAAGTCAACATGCAACATGTTTGCTTCCAGCGGGTCGAGTCCGCTTTTGTGTTGGGTCGAGACAATATTTCCGTTGGGTCGAGCCAGCGCTCAGGAAGTGGCGATTCGGGTGCTCTCACAGCACATGCCGGTGGTCGAGTCACAATAGTGATGCACTTCACTGGGTCGAGTCAGTGTCAAGACAGCTTGAAGGAGCAGGTAATCAATTAGAAGTGCCTAGAATGATTAGGATCAGTACTTCTGGAGAGGTGTAAAGCAATTTCTAATGTTCCCCACTGAAAAGTATTAGGCTCAATACAATAAATGCGCTTTCGCATTGTGAAAGTCATGTTGCAGCTCTGTTTTCCTTTACACTCTAGTGATCTTCCTAAACACTCTAGTGATCTTCTGGCCGGCCCTCTTGCCGGCCAGAAGATCATCTTCTCTTGGCCCTCTTCCTGCTCCCACCTGCAAGGCTAAAATCCTCTGGTTCATCTTCTACTCCACACTCTCCTTCTCTCCTCACATCTCTGACGTCTCTAAGAAGTCACACTACCAGCTGCACCTTCTCAGAGGTATTCTTCCTTTCCTCTCCTTCCCCCAGAAGCTCACCATCCCCAGAGCCCTGGTTCTCTCTAGGCTGGACTGTTGCAACAGCCTCTATCTAAATCTGCCTGCCTTTACTCTCCGCCCTCCGCAATTTATCCAGAACAGGGAGGCGAGACTTGTCCTTGACCTCAAACCCAGGGATTGTATCTCTCCAGGACTGAAATCTCTGCACTGGCTCCCAGTGGCTGCAAGGATTAAGTTCAAAACCCTCTGCATTATCCACAAGGCCTTCTGGGGACTGGGGCCGCAATACCTTCAAGTCTCTCTTCCCAAATACCTTCCTTCTCGGGCTCTTCGCTCATTTGCCTCCAACACCCTCCGGGTCAGCCGCTTCTCCAAACAACGAGTTGGTCGTCGATCTCTCTCTTCGGCAGGGGCCTCCCTCTGGAACTGCCTTCCTGCCTCCCTGAAACTTGAGGAGAACCATCCCCGGTTCCGGAAACACCTCAAAACCTTTCTCTTTGCTTCTGCTTTCTCTGCCTCTCTCCCTGCTGAAATTCCTGGCCGAAACTGCACTGGTTACCTGGCCACCCTTTCTGATCTTGGGGCCAGGTCCCGAATTTTGCACACCTGCCCAGCCTCCCTGGCAACCCCCGGACTTAGGGACTGTTTTCTGTATCCCTACAGTCCGCACTTATGTCTGCTCTTACCTTGCACTTGCCACCATCTGGCCGCTTTTATTTATCTTATTTAATCTTCTATCCCATGTACTGCAGTTTCCACTCTCCCTTCCCCAGGCACTTTTTCCCTTTCTCCCTACCCATGCACTTGCGCAATCTGAATGACACTTGGCCTAGTAGGATCGTTGTCTGTCTTCCCACTGTTTCCCCTTCCTTGCCTCATCACGCCTTGAAACACTTGTGTATAGGCACGTTATAAATGCCATATCATATCATAAATGCCATATCATATCATATCTTCCCCATTACCCATAGGAGGAACCCAGGCCCAATGCACCACCACGTATGGTCAGGTATGGTATGATATGATTGGTTATTTAGAACGTGCTTAATACCCAGAGGTTTCTAGGCGCGAACCAGTGGATCGAAGCTGTGGTGCTCTTTGTCATCTTGCTTCCAAGGCAAGCACGTTGCCCCTGAGCTATCCTCCCGAGACAAGTAAGGGTAACTGTAGGGTAGGACTTTATACCCAATTGATCCCACTGGAAATATGGAGGCGTCAAAATAGCTATGCAGGCTCCCCTCCTGACCGCCAATTCTGGGTTAACTAAGAGGTGCTGGAGACAAATACTCAGGCTGTTGCTCCCATTGCTGGAGTCCTAAGGGTCGTGGGTGCAGTGGTCATTACAGGTGTCCGGTTTAGGTTAGGCTGTCAATGGTTCTGGTCTCTAGCAGTCACGTTCCAATGACCCACCACGTTGGAAAAGACTCATGAAGAATGACTGCTGAGACTCCCATGATGTTGGAAGACTGCTAAGAGATGACAGACAGGAGAAGAAGAGACCCTCCTCAGAATCGCCAAGACCTGGGAGACTGATGCGTGAACACATGCTCCACGCAAGCCCCTCTTCAGCAGTAGGTTATCAGTTGAGGTTCCAGCTCTAAAGCCAGACTATTTCCATGTAGTAGTAGTGTCCCTTCCCTGGGTGGACCTGAGATGACCCCACAACAATTCTAGGCCCAGACTTAGCAGGACAGCAGTCCAGGGTGCAAGACTGGTTGAGCCCACCTGTGTAATGGAGGGAGGCAGCTAGTGTTTGTCTCCCATTGTCACAGATGAAAAGATCCAGATGTCCAAGTGCTTGGCTTCGTCAATGCAGTGTACATCTGCAGTCCTCAGACGTACTCCGCAGTGTCTATGGACGCTTGGTTCAAGAAGGATTTCAGAATTTCTCTTTATATCCAAATAAGCCCATTTTCAACCAAAGAAGCAAGGAACAAGGCAAAGAAGGGAATGCAACAAAGAACTGGGCTCAGTCCACGAGGAGCAGACTTTTTTTGTGATAAAACAGAATGGTGCACGTTAGTGCACCGTGGAAGGTGGAGAGCTAAAGTCTGTTTACTGCCACAATAGTATTCAGTGTGCAACACAAAAGTAACTAAAATGTTACTTACAGAAAAGTCAAGGGGTTGCAAAGTGCCTGACAGCATTCCACTTAAGGTGGCGTGTGCTGCAATGAAGAAATAAAGACTGAAAGAAAAATGGTAGACCCTCCCAGCTCTGCTATCGATAGGGGCTGTCCAGTGCAGCCCACACGAAAAGGGTTGAACTACTGAGTGACACAAACGGGCTTCCCTCACCCTAGAAATAAGTCAGGATCTAGACTGTTAATTATGCTGGGGGACTTCATTCAAGCGAATGGAAGAAACACATACCCTGATTTAAAGACAGACAAAAAGCTCACTCTATTACAAGTCAGAACAATCAGAATACACCAGCAACCCACTTCCAACAAACAGGGCCCAAACAAACTCTTCTGAAAAGGTTTGGAGATTTGGAACTGCAATAGGTCGGAAGGAGAGGCAACCAATTACAACTAAGCCACACACCACCTTTACATTGAACCATTGTGAAAAGCCAGAAACGTACAGTAGGGAGCAGGGGACATCACTAAGGTCGATGTGTAGGTATGCACATTTGCCACCTGCCCCATCTAAAACGATACCCTTTAGCTCCACTAGGTGGCACCTGTGAGCAAAAACTGAACATTAGGTCTAATGAACAATGCGTGATGGAATCTTGGATGGGAAGAAAGCTACTTTAGGGAACTCATTCTCTTACTACAGCAGTTCATGAGGGATTGGAGGCCACTGGAAGAGTCGGGTTTAGCCTAGGTTGACATTGTTGTCACTCTGTGGGAATTACAGTCTGGTTCTACTACTAGCATTGCAAGTAAACCTGTTGTATTGAAAATGGGCCACATGAGGTACAGAGCTTGCAGTGCATGATAGAAATGAAAGGGAGAGATCCATTTGGGAGAATTCATGGTTTACTCCATACAAGCGTCGGTAACACGAGACCCCTCAGCACTGAACAAACAAGTAGAAAGTGAGGATGAATGAGTGATAAACAAAACAAAATGATGGAAAATGTACACAGCAGATAAAGGGACAGGAAAATGGTATATGGTCTTTCCATCTAATGCCATTTCATCTAATGCCATTCCATCACATTTTTTCCATCTAAAAACTTTGAATCTAATACATTTTTTTGGGGGGTAAAGGGTTAATTTTTGTTTAGGTGCATTATAAAGGGTAAAAAATGGGGGTGGGGGAGGGCCCCAATTTTTTTTTTTATTAAATGCATTAGATGCAAAGTTTTTAGATGGAAAACATTCGATGGAATGGCATTAGATGGAAAGACAATAAACCAGGAAAAGATATCATGCTGAGATCTAATAAGGACAAATGAGTGACCAACAAACTGAAGTGAGTACGAAGGAGTGTTCAAATAAAAAGGGATAGTGGGCAGAGACAATAGGCAACACATAGCAAAGGCAGGCACAATAAGACATGGGGAACAAAGTTTTTTTTTATAACTAGGCGAGTAATAGGGATAGTGGAGAAAAATCAGGATACATTGGAAATATATCTTCAGAAACAGATAGCTGAAGGGGAAATGGGAAAACTACTTTTGGAAGGAATGCTGGAAAATGGAGGCAAACTGCAGTGTAAAAAGAGATATAGCCAAAAGCAACGGACAAGAAAAAAAAAAAACACATGAAAAAGTGAACTAAAAAGATTGATGGGGAAATAGGGGGGGGCACAAAGATTCAGTTATGCAGGGTGCATTATCCATCTACTGCCTACTGCAAGGTAGTTCATGAAGCCAGTGCCGGTAGATCATGGTCCGCTTTTGCCAAGTATTTAACAAACGGCATCTGAAGCAATGGCCAATGTGTGGCTAGAGGCCTTAAACCGGTTGCCGTCACTTCCTCTAATCAGGAGCACTTCAGCTGGATGTGGTAAAGACCTGGGGTCTTCAGCCGATGGGTGCGCGTCCTCACCAGGCCCTGGCCTTCTGTGTGCCTTACACCAGATGGACCTAACCAGAGGCCTGGCTGTGTGTGGGGACACCCCCCAGAGGCCAGAACTGCCCTTTCCTCAGGCTGATCCCAGCATGGCGGACCTCTGCAGGAAGGTCCCCCCTTCCTTATTCCTTCTACTCTTGGGGGTGTTTCTCTGGGTTATCCTTTCTACTGTGCAAAGGGCTTCGGTGCCTTTCTGCGTGAAGCTGCAAAAAGAAGCAGGTATTAGTCCCTGAGAATGACTTGGGGCGACATCTATCACCGAGCCAGCTTTGGGAGACAAGGGAACGTTTTCATTTGGAAATCGCTACAAGCAAAGCTTCAGCTCAAAAGAACTGCGAGGCAATAAAGGCATGGCGGACACGGGGCGCTTCAGCTCTGCAGGCTGGAGCGCATCACTCGTCTGCTTCTTTTGTCAGACCTGAAGGGTTAACTCATAAATCATACCAGACAGGGATTATGTTTTTGTTTAAAAGGAATGCTATATGTTTCTGGGTTGTTACATGCTATCCCCTAGTTATGACTTCTGGACGATTGCCAGCATTGCCTCATTGCCTGTAAATCCCAGCTGCTCCCAGACAACTTTTTTTTTTTTTAAAGCTCACTTGTGTTAAAGGCTTGAAAAAGTTAAATCGTACAGTGGCGTGGAGTGATGGCCCATGAAAACAAGAGTGGGCAAATTGAAAATGAAGCAAATTGATGACATATTAATGTGTTATCGTATGTTCAACAGCATGCTTTTGTATTTAAATTACGAAAGGCAAGAGGTGTCCTGGTCTTTTAACCAATAATGGCGAACTGCCCTGGAAAAGTGCACTTGATCTAATAGAGATATGTGCGTTACTATGACAAAAGCTGGAAAACGGGTAAAACCGATATCCAATTCACGTGGGGGGGGGGGGGGGGGGCTCTCTGTCGCACTTTGAAGAAGCCTGTATTATAGCAATGTTACCCTTATTTTTTGACGTGTGAAACATTTTTATTGTGACAAGCTTGCGAAAAAAATAGATGTAAGAAATTCAGGTGCAATATATATATATATATATATGTTTATTTTATGTATTTGCATTTTTAAAATCGCTCACACAGTCGGGGGATCGAGGAGCTGTTACAGAATGTTTTGTTGTCTTAGTTGCATATTTATAAGGCACTTAAATACCCAGCGATTTCTAAGCGCAGACCCAGGGATCGAACCTGTGTTGCTTTGTGTCGTCTTGCTTCCAAGGCGAGCACGTTGCCACTGGGCTATCCTCATACACCTACATATGCGGATTGTAGTCACAGGTTTTGTCCGGATTGCTGAAAAACGTAGCCTCAGGAATGGCTGTTGATTAGTATGACCCGGAAGCAAACACCACGGGCCTAGAAGGTCATTCCTCCATGCCCCACGAACCTTCAGCTCTCCAGCCCCAATAAAACACTTCAAAGGGGCCAGTGTCCCTGTGCTCACAGTGCTTCGGGTCACCCCGAGAAAAACCTATTGGCAAAACTGTTTGGGCAATTGCCTAACATCACCAACGTATAAACGTATAAACCACAAGGAAGCCACCGTGCTACATTACAACAGTGTTCCCAGTCACAAAGCATCTAGCAGACCAATGAGAAGGATACCAGGCTGCAAAACCCACCTCTCACAAGCTTTCATCCCTAGCAAACACAAGAGGACAGTGCCACAAAAACCCTGCCGAACTTTACTGCATCGGTGGAGTCCAGTCATCTGACGGCTTCACTTCTGGTGAGCATTTGCACAAGAGGAGGCGCTCCTTGGTAAATACTGTAAGTGAAGTACTGGACTACTACTCTTATTAATTTGGACAACTGGAAGACAGTGCACGCTCCTCGGCGCGGCTGTAACCTTCTACACAGTGGCCTCTTTGGGTGAAAAATATGAGGGGCACATTTTCTGATCGGTCTGAAGGGGGGGCTGGTGCCTATGTGGACCTCACAATGACAATTATGCATCTCTTTTTAAATGGAGACGAATGTACGGATCTGCAGATGAATTGCAGAGATGAAAAGGTTTTCTGGCAGCTAGCTATTGAGTACAACTGAATGCCAAGTTTCCTTCGCTTCTAAGGGCATGGTGGTAGTAGGACACAGAGGGTGCAAGGAGCAGGGCGTCTGTCACATTGACTACTATCAGGATGTGTGCTTAGCCGTCATTTAACACCCAATTTGTTCGAATCACATTGTCCGTATGGACGTTTTGTCCGGATTTCTTGTTTACCTTTTAATCAAAGCCAAATATACCAAACATGTGGAGCAGGAGCTGCAGGGATGTCCCCTGCTCCCCATGTTCAGTAGTATGGGCTTTGGGGGTTGCAGTGGTGTCCCCAGCTTCCTTGACATGGACAGCGAGGGACTAAAAAAAATATATATATATATATTTACAAAAAAGGGACCCTGCAGCATCAGTACCGGCCTGTGTTGGAGGGATGGAACAGATGCCGCAGGCCTGTAGAAGAAGCACTGGCGGCTGGAAGGCAAGTAGGGGAGGAGGGATTCGTGCGAGGCTGCTACCAACACAGGGCTTGGGTTGTTTCAGCGAAGGTCAGAATCATCTACGAACAATTCCGCCGCAAACTGTTTGACTTCGGTCAAACAAAACCGATCCATTTAGACAGATCCCATGGGCTCTCTAGTCCATTCTTCTACCTCCATCAACCACTCTGCAAACGTTGGATTTCATCCAGCTCCAACCAATGAGAAAAGAGGTCATTCATCGGCATAAATCTGAAAGGCCAGGTCACACTGTAGCAAAAGCGAAAACCTGCGACACGTGTATGTGTGAGATAGATGCACTTATCCACAACTGTGTGAGCAGTGGGAGGATGAAAAGTGACAAACTTTACAAGTCTCGTCAACAGTCAGAAAACAGGAGACCCTGCTCTACAGGTACCAAGGGAAAAACTGAAACGCATCGTATTATCCAGTTCTGCACTTCTACTCATCAATTCACTAGAGAGGTAGCAGTAGTTGGGAGTACATTTTTTTTAGAACAGTTGGGGCGGTAAGGGCTCCTGAAGTGCTCTCAAAAGATGCACTACAAATCTGGTAGCAGATTGGATCCCATCTATTGTGTTGTAAAGAGAATTCCCACCTACCCGAAATAAGCCAATTATTCTAGTGTGACAAATGACTAGAATGTGAAATGCCAAATTAGGCACGACCCTATTCTACCATTCCCTCGCACTGGTGGATGGCTGTCCCTTTCACAAGCCTTTGCAGAAACGTTTAGGGAAAAGTTACATTTCTAAGATACTGGCACTCAATGATAATAGTGTTTCTAAGACATTTGCAATAACAGAAAATCTGTTGTAGGACCGCAATATTCAGTGGGAGTGGCTTATGCTTCTTCAATATGGTTAACACTGGAGCCCCTTTAGTTGACTGGAGATATGACAGAGGGAAACATTGGCATCGGTGATGCTCAGAGCCAAAACAAGTGGTAATTGTCTTCATTACTGACACATTTTGCGTGGAAAGCTAGCAGGTAGTTTCGTATAGCTTTTAGAAGTATGTTGAAAAAGAAAACATCAAATCGAATCAGAAATTGTCTCCCTGTCCAATTAACATTTTCTATTATATACTAGCAAAAACTACAAGTTCTTCGAACGGGTTCTGTGGACAGACATGACAACACTCATCAGTTGTTGAACATCAATGATCCTGTAGGTCGCTGTTCTGATTTGCTTATCGCTTGATGTGCTTTGCACTCTGAAGTAAACTGCACTGAGAATGGGCGTGGGCAGCTGGCTGACATACCCCGAGCAGACATTGGGGGGAGGCGAGAGTTGATGTGCTTCTGAATACTGGGACCTAATGTGCTCTTTCCCCCACCTGTTGCCTCACCCTGGCGTGGTGCAGTTCATTGCGGTGCATATGTCCCAGAAACTGCACTCTATGGTTGAGGACCAGTCCTTCAACGACCACATTGATGTTTTGCTGGTTTCAGGGAACCATCTCATGTGTGAAGGTGCTGAAAACCAGGGAAAGGGGTGGAGGTATCCAAATGTTATGTACCCAGTATTGTCCACAGGGTCCCAACAGGTAACTATGCAAAATTTGGTGAACATTGGTGAAACAGTGTGGAATTGTAAAAGGAACTAAGCCACAAACCCACACATTTTCACTTTTATAAATACAGATAGATATGGAAAGTATACAAAATATTACAAGTCACTCAAGGGATACTAAAGACCTTGTGCAGTGATGGTTCTTCAATTGGGATGCAAAACAAAGTACTGTGTGTTAATGTTACTATCTTCCCCTTTCCACTTTTATATATTTTTTTCATAAATGATAACTTCAGATACAAAAATGATTGTGTGATAGAAACAATATGTACATTTTAATTTCAAATGTGGCTAATGTGTGGACAGATCAAGGCTGCCTGTATGTCCACAGTGCTTAAAATGCATTCCGAGCCTTGCTCCCAAAACAACAAGGTTGTGAGGCCTTGATCAGGACAAAAGGTGAACTACGCATATGATTTATGAATAATAGACTGAACGTGAGCACATTGTAGAAGTTGCTTGTTTTCTCAGACATTGCTAGGTGATCACTTAATGAAAAGGCTGATGGAAATTAACTTCAACTTCTAAAATATTTACTAATATTGGTCTTAGATATGAAATTCATATGCACAGAGGTGGTCCTTGGAGAACTCATCCTCAAACATCTGCTAAACTGCATCCTATGCATTATCAGATTAGACTAATATGGCCCCAAGAATGTCTTCTCACATAGAACTACAATAATGTCACTCTTTGACGAATATAGGGAGCGCAAATCACTCAATGTGGAGAAATTAAACTAAAGCCAAATTCAATAATAGGAAGAACACAAATACATCTGGAAAGGAGTAGGTACAACCATAAAAATACTGCACAGTACTTATGACCAGGACACACAATGCATTACCACTATACTTGATATTACTCTGAATGCCTCCAAGTCAAATATTGCACTGCATCAGTTTAAATATGTAATTGGTGTATTATAAACTCAGATAGCATCACTAACCACATGTAGGGACATCTTCCTCAGCTGAAGAGGTTTGCTCGTCTGTTGATGGTTTCTTCTTTCCTAAGCCAATGATCTTGGTAATCTTTTTTCCTGTGACTTTCGTCACTGTTCCTTTTGGCTCAGTCTTCGTACTTTTTTTCCTTTTCACTAGCAATGAAAAGAAAATAGTAACAAAGTTAACTCAGTGGCAATAGTTAAATTTTAGCTCAAAAGATGGGGGGGTGTCATTACAAGGTTGGAGGTAAGGGATTACTGACACCGGTAATGACACCGGTGCCGGTTATCCCTTACCACCCTATTCCGAGGATCCTTAGCGGGTGCCTTCCTTAACGCCTGGTTTTACCAGGCGTTATGGAAGGGACCCGTTAAGGGACTTCAGAGCTAATAACGGTACCGCAAACTGCTGTACCGTTATTATCTCCATCCCCATTCCATTGAGCTCTATGGGGGCTCAAATGGGAATGGGGAATGATTCCCGGAATGGGGACTTACCGGGTCCTCCAAGGTTGGAATGACCCGGTAAGTCCTATTTCGGGAACCCGGAATGCGGTAAGGGGGTAGCCCTGGTGCTAATAGCACCAATGCTACCTCCAACCTCGTAATGACCCCCCCAGGGTATTCAATATACAAACTTATAAAAATGGACAAATGTAGAATGCCACACCTCTACATATATGCATAGAAAAATTTGAAAACTCTTAAAAAAAAATATCAATTGTGTTCCTTAGTACAAAAAGGCATCTCATCTTTAAGCTCATTCAACAAGCAATTAACATTCCTTTTGCCAATGATGGTGTCAAGAATGTGTAAAACCCTCTATGGTTCCTTTATTAGAATACGGAGGTTTCACTGCAGACTGACCTCAAAGTTCAATCTCCAAATTAAATTGTACTGCTCTTGAACTTTGATCGGCTTCACCTTTAACCAATGTTTTATATTTCACAGGCAGCGATAGCGCTTCTTCACTGGGGGCCAATTTGGTCTTTCCACAATAACAGCAGTTGATAAGATGTTAACGTGAACGCTAACTCGAGAATTGGCAGAACCGGTTTTGTAAAAGATAGCTGAAAACTACCAATTAATGCTTTAGAACATTTCTGGATTATTCATCCAGTGCAGGCAACGTTACATATTTATTCTTTCCTCAAAAACTGCAGATTGGATTTACACCGAATTTGTAAATTATCATCTAGAGGTTGCTTCCTCTTGAAATAAGTGTGATGGGATCCGCGACAATACCATGTCAAGAGGTGATAGGAAGCCCTCTCAGCCTGGGGTCTGAAGCCTACCACAGGTATTCCCAGGGTCATTCCTGCCCAAGCAGCAGGGTGGGGACTTGGTAGGGCCCCAGTCCCTGCCCCTTTTTGTGCCTGCATCTATAAAATTGCTACCACCTTGTCTTGCCCCATGTCTGTTTCGGTTTCCCCACGGAAACTACATTCCCCAGAAGACCTGGTTTTGGAGAGCGAGCAAACAGCATGAAAAGGAAAAAAGAAGCAAGGAGGTTGTAGGCTGCACAACGACCCATCCACCGAGTAGGCAGCCCCAGCACTGCATGCAACTCGGACTCCAAAAGCATTTTCACCTCACCAAACCACAGGGTGCTTCAACGAGCATTTGAATGTGCACACCGACAAGGCAAATGCATGCACTTGCTAAAAGGCTGTGGAGTGGTCCTGCTGTCAGTCTGGCATCCCACATTCATGGGAAAGCTCTCAACTGAACGGGACATTGAGAATGATACTTACGGCTATGGGTCGGCATTTCGTATTGTATGCAGACTCACGTACAAGAAAGGAGCAGGACTAATGACACCTTTTATGCCTGTAACACCTCCATTGAGAAAATGAAAGCTGGGGTTCGTCCAGATAAGGGAGAGAAAAAGGGGGCAGGGACAGATGTTAGTTACATGGGTGAGGTCAATTGAGGAGAAGAAGGACCAAGAGAACCGGTGGAGAAAGGACGGAGGAGAAGATCATGGAGAGAAATTGCTAAAGGAACGTGCTAGGTGAAGTATTGGTTGGTCATAGAAAGTGGTACTTGGTTGTGAGCACATGCGAAAGGGATGAGAGCGAAACTGATTGAATAGGAATTGAATGGTAAGGTGACTGGAAGAGTGAAGGAAGGGTGACATAGAAGGTGTCTCAGAGTAGTGTGGACAGGGGAGGAGTATTAGTGTAGAGAGGGGAGAAGTAGTGTGATAGGAGATCGTAGTAGAGTGGAGAGGGGAGTATAATAGGAGAGAGTAAGATTAGAGGGTGGGAGTAGATAGCAGCATGGAAGAGTAAGAGGAACATCGGAGGGATAGAATAGGACGTGCGTGGGAGAGAAAGGCGAGATGGTGGATGGAGTAGTAGGGAGGAGAGTAGGTTGAGAAAAGAGAAAGAAAGCCAGAGACAAACAGGAGGCCATGGGAGTAAGTGAGCAAGCGGCCCCCCTTTGGATCTGAAACCATGTATAGTATTAGAGATAGAAGGCGTTTGCCTTTAGGCCATCACGCTCAGTCAGACAGTTTAGATATTAGCGGTTAGCTCTTTTGATTCAAGCCTGGTGTTGAAGGATGCCTGGGCCAGGGATGGAACTGGCCACACTATATGAGAGTCAGAGGGACGTCCCGTAGTGAGTCCCCTTTACACTTCTGAAAATAAAAACCCTCGAACTGTCTTCGAGAGTTGGTGTGCTCTTAAGGACATCTGTGTAAATGCATGGATTGGCGAAAATCTGTTCAACAGAAGATTTGAAATATGAAAAACAAATACAGTTGACCAATTGTTTAATGTTAGTTTTGTCTTGAATGGTTGACTAGTCCTGCCTTTCATTCAGCTGAAGTTAGTAAGCTAGGGCACCATTCATCTGCAGCCATTAAAGGCTGACATTGATAACAATGAAAGGTCACTAATGGCATTCATATTGCCAGGTCTGAAGGAATGAGCAGTGCATGGTGGGAGGGGATAGTTCTGGTTGCACAGCTAACCATTACTGATTCATTTCAGTGGCGTGTAAGCTTTGCATCGTAACAATGTTATTTTTCTTTTTTCTTGGCAATATAGGATATGTATAGGGAATGACAACTCTAAAGGGTAAGTCCTCTTCTAAGCAAGCAAGCTAATTTACATAGGTAAACGGAATTAAATAAACATTCCATGAACACTGTTTTTTTTGCCAGGGACATTGTGCTTTTAGGCCAAAACTTAAAAAGATGCTACTTTCATGAGTTTGAGTTTACTATGCAAGCGTATCTTTCCGTGCCAGGCACATTTAATGAAATTTCAAATCATCGAAGACATTGATGACAGCCCATATATCCTTACCAATCGCAGCATCAAAGGTTTAAACATTATACTAGAAAAAGACCAATCAGCAATTACAATCCGCACAAGGTTACTCATCTAAAACAGAAGATACTGAACCAGGGATTCTACAGAGAACCACACTCTTGGTGGCTGTGTGTTCCTTATGTGTTCCATAGCAGGCAGGTCCTCTTTACCCTATTTTCTCGGATGAATATTTTCACCAATGTGAGATAATGGAGACTTTTGAGGTACTAATATTGACCTGCCGGTAGCTCTGTATCAAATCAAAGAGGCAACCCAAAGGAAAAGACCAGTGAGTCGTGGTCATGCTCCAGACGCCCATGACTCCAAAATCCCTCAATATTTCTCAACCGGTTACATACACCAGTATGCAAACCAATATGGCTGTGCTTAGTTTCCGCTCCAAAGGTTGAATGGGCCATTAAGTCGGCCAGAAACCATCCACTGTGTGCTCTCATGGAAAAACTATATTGGTGGAAAGCACAGTATTACAATGAAACAGGGGGGGAAGAGGGTGTTTGGCGTGTTTGGTCCAGGGGTGCCCCGCGCTCCATTCTCCTCCTGTTGTAAAAGATTGAAGGTAATTAGTGGTTTGCACAGTGTATTAAAATCGCCTGTTATTATGGTGTAGTCAATGCTATTGGCGCTTGCAATTCAGTATGTGATCCAAGCACAGAGTCAAGCTTGATTATTGATACAGGCCCAGGTCTTAAATACACGGTGAGTAAATCATTTCTAAATGTTCGGCCCCAATAGACCAAATGAGTCTGTATCAATTACACACATTTTAACATTAAGATGAGCTGAAAAACATATTGTGAGCCTGTAAGTGGGATGTCCCCTTTAGAATTTCTATGCAGACTTCATGCAAGCTATACATGCAGGAATATTTTCAGGTTCCCAGGCCCATGTTTCTGGTTCGGGCACTTTGTATATCCTCCATGTTACTTTTTAGACCAGATATATTCAACATATAAGACTAATGTGTGTCATAAGTACTGTACCTATCGTCGCCGATTCCCCGATTTGCATACAAATCAAAAGGCATATACAAATGGAGGGTTCTAGAGGTTGATTTAGTTTGATCAAGATAATGGTGGATGCAGGCTTGGTGGAAGGAAGGGGGACAGATGGGCAACCAGATGGTGACTTGTCAGGATTATTATGGGAGTATTTTTCTCATTTGGAATGTGATTTAAGTGGCCATGCTTATGGTCCAAACCCTTCCAACTGCATCTCCATGAGGACAATGGATGAGCTTCATGCCTGAATCTTTATACTTGCTACTCATCTTGCACCAATAGCGGTAAAGCCCAAATGAAAAGATACAGAGATACTGATGAGGTAATTATACACCTGCCCACTCTTTCTCAACAGTCATTTGAAAAGTGGCCGAGTGAATACTTAGTAAAACTAAAATGTCCAATTCCCCCCTCCATCCACATGATCAAAACGTTATTTGCCTCACAGCATAGTGGGGCTTTGATGTATATTAAAAAAGTAGTTTGGGAACATTTAGGAACCATAGGTGTTATAAGAACCACCAAGCTAATTACCCTGGGCATTATGCCAAAAAAAGTGGTTTGACCAGAGGAAGGGAAGAGATGGCTGGAACAGAGGGTAAATAGTGCAGTATAAATGCATGCTTCTCCTAGTCCATCCTTCTGAGCCCACTCACTGTGACAGATCTAATCATTTCCCCATAACACTGTGTAGCGAATCACAGGAGTCAGTCACTTCTCCCCGGGGAGGAGCCTATCCCTGTGACGCTAGGAACTTGAGCCCGCTAGGCAATACCCTCCCTAGTGGTAGAGGCAAGCAGGACCTCACTGGGAGCGACTCCCCTTTTGGGGACAAGGACTCCTGTTCCAAAGAGGAACTCCCCAAGTCACTTACAATCCAATGGTAACCATAACTACCAGAAGAAGACATACAGAACAAGTCGATATTTGGTATTGCAGATAGAAGCTATGAGAAAACATGAAAAAGACAACTCCACTGATACTGAGATGAAGAAAACCATTGGAGTAATACAGATTACTAACAGAACAAAGAAGAAGGGCTTTGACGATGGGCATGGGAAGTCCCAAGGCTGCATCATAAAACAAGCAGGAGAAGTCCTGAGAAACCGAGAAGCATGTGAGTTTGAAATCAGCTGTGCGAGTGAAGCGGATTGAGAAAGCGGCATGCAGTTTTCAAGGGTGGAAGAAAACTGTGTGTGACCCGAACCGGAGGAAGAATGGAGCAAGAGAAGCTAGAAGACTGAAGTCTAGCACGGGCAAGTTAACCCGAAGTGGTGGCGTGACCGAGAGTCAGTGGATGGTGAAGTCCGTTAATGGCACTGAGACCACTTACTGAATTTCTCTGCGAGGCATGCACAGTGAAGGGACGATGGAAGCCGACAGGCAAACTTAATCAACAGAGAAGAAAATTCCATTCTGATGGCAGGCCCAGTGACGCCAACCCTAAGGGAAGAATGCTACTTGTCCCAGTGAAGTGAAGTGAAAACCATCATTTGTGATCACTCATTCGGCCCAGTGAAGAACCAGTGTGGAGAAAGAGTGAGGAGCATTCCTGGGATATACCGACTCATTTCACGAAGGAATAAGGCTCATCAATGGGTTACCAGAATTCACCCCAGTAAGGAACCAGTGTGGTAAAGAATGGCGCCAACTGACACAAAAAGGAGAGGTAGGAGGATATTTATACTGCTACACCAAACATTCCTCCAAACTAGGGAAACAACCCTTTACAAACATACAAAAAGTTTGGTGAGCAGTGTGTTGTTCAGGTGTTGCATCTATCGAAAACCAAATCAGGTATCGTGCACCACGCATCAAGGGAATTTTATTCTCCACAACGGAATATCGAAACATATAGCCTGGTTAGTACTACTCTGTAGACTTACAGAGAGAAAAAAATCATGTCATAGTATAAAACAGTTTTTATTCAATAATTTATCAATAGATAAAAGAAAAGAATTGTTCTCAATTACAATTCATCATTCATAAACACAATACAATAAAAACATGTAAACAATGCATCACACAACCTTAAACAGATACTATATGAGTTACAGTGGCATAAAAAAGGAACCAATATTGTTCGGGTTCCACCCTACAGAATACAAAAAGGAATCTATAGTTATAAGAAAATATTAGATTAAATAAGCTGAACAGTCTAGGGTCAGCTAATTCGCCCACACTGTGCTCCACGCTAAATTGCACCAAAGTACTCACACTGCATCATACACAATCAACCCGACATGTTTCATTCCTCATACATATTCACATTCATCTACTAAATTCAAGGGAAATTCATCAGGGGCTCATATTCAAGGACAAACACTATTCACAAGAGAACAATAATGTATATAGGTAAAAAGTTGAAGCAAGACGGCTCAACGGCCGTTGTATTTATGAAGAAAAGGCTAGGCAAAGCCTTCTGACATAGTCCAAGGCTGGTCGCCGATATGCACTGTGATTGTGCTGCTACGGTGCAGGGCCGAGCTGGGTTGATGGATGTAGTAAAATTATTCTTGTCACCAGCTCCTCACTTACTGAACAGGCCAAAAGAGGATGCTTGCCACCTGAAAACAATCAAAAAATAGGGTGTGGGTAAATCGAAGTCTCAACGTATGGACTTCAGTCCCACCAGAATCTTTAACAACTATGATTCTGTGGAGTATACTTAACTTCATTGAAAGAACTCCAGTCCCTAAACACATCGTGAGCCTAATGCCATTGTCATAGCTGAATCTAATACATAAAAGTCTTCTACCCATAGTTGTAAAAAATACAACAAGACAAAGAGGAACCACCATAGAGACAAGTAAGGGGGGAGGGGGGGGGGGGGGGGGGGAGAAAAACGAAGAAAAGGAGGAACAGGTACTAATCCACTTTATTCGAATTAGAATTGGTTTTATATACGAAACCTTCACCGCTCTCTTAATCTAACTCACCCCCCACATACACTTATACCTTCTAGCTTGAGGTATGATAACAAAACCCAACGGCCCACAAGGGGCAATGCTGTATCTAAGGTTCCTACAACATCATGCTTGCGGGGTATTGGAAAGCATCATGGTAATAAAATCTTGATAATAAATCTTGCAGCACCCACTCCTATGGTCAGGGGAGAATACTACAGTCTCCCGATGTCAACAGAGACCCCCTCAGACCAGGAGCAAACCAGACTCCTACGCGAGTGCCTACCTTCTTAAAATTGGGTTAGATCTCAGTTGAACTCATTTCAACGAATATCTCATTGTTGGGTGTAGACAGGCCTATCAGGACTGTTCCCACACAATTAAGAAGGACTGTTGATCAGGTCTAAAAAAGACAGAAATACAAAAACATCATAGACGTCAGTAACCTACCCATAACAGTATAGTGTGCACAAAGTAGTTTAAAGTCGTTTAAAATAATACCTGTGCAATGTTAAATAGGTCAGTCAAAAAGGGGGGGGGGGGTTGCACCCAAAGTTATGCTGGATTAGGTCGAGTCACTTAAACATCCGCCCGGCATTTAATGACGGTACACAATCCCAAAAGCAGATCATAATTAAGGTCGAAGCGACGGGTCCTATATAGAGCAAAGACAAAAAGGCAAAAGATCTAAATCAGAACCTCGTACTTCATCAACCCAGTAAGGCACAAGATCAATAAGGAATATGTAAATAGATTACAATGCTGTTGTACAATATCAAAAGAACGACGGCTCTCCTCAAGCCGCAACCCCGTCCAGCAATTACCTGTTATTGAGAGTTTGAAATCTCATGTGGCCGAACGTCCTCGGGACGAGATCATTATACTCCCCTCATTGCGCTGTGGCTCTCGGTACGTATCGGCACTCGAATCCTGAAGGAAGCAGGATGTCCTCTAAAGAGCTTCCCGGAAAAGGTGCTTTTTAAATAAATACTGACCAATCGGCAGCATGGGTGTGTGCGCACTCGCCTATCAAGGTCGAGGGCGGGTTAATACTTTGCAGGTGTAAAGTTTTGCTGCTAGGCCTACTAGTAAATGGGATCCCTGGCGAGTTAACGCTTAGCAGGTGTGTAATGTTGTCACTAGGCCTGCTGGTAGATGGAGTCCCTGGCTCGCCAGATCCACCAATGGGCTGATGGCCATGGGCCAGCACAAAAAAAGAGAGAGATATGGTCATAGCGAACGGCGGTTTCCGAACAAAGGCAAAGCTAGTCTACAAAGAACAGAATCACAAAATGTATAACTGTCCTCTTACAATAAAATATTGTAACAATAGAGAATCGAAAGGTGTAAAGTTTTGGCGCACCATTACTGGACTATTCACATTCATCCCACTGAGGAATAAATGTGTAAGAAAAGTGAAGATCATTACTGGGGAGTTAACATTCATCCCAGTAAGGAGTCAACATAAAGAAGCAACCAATGTGAGAAAAGAGTGAATATGATTACGTGAGTAGTCATATTCATGGCAGTAAACCATTAGTGTTAGAAACACCTAATAAGAGTGAAACTGATAACTGGAATAATATTGGTTATTGTAAACCAGGGAAAGATTGGACATTGAGTCAAGCGTGTCTTTAGTGTGTTTAATAAAAGAGAAAGAAAAGAGAACAAAAATCTGAGAGAGAAGTGGAAAAACCTCATTAATGAACTATATGATCTGATAAAAGCAGTCTACAAAAAGTACCTTTGACTACTTTATCAAAGTGAACTGTTGCAGAAACCAGTACACAGGAAAGTTAGTCATTCTACTGTGCCTTAGATATTTTTATAGTGGTAGGGTCAGAATAGGTTAGTTTTGGACTGGATAGATCTTTATTTTGGGACTCACAGAGGATACACAAGCACCCTAGTTACTATGGTTAGGCAGGGAACCACCACACCTTAGGGAAAGTCAGGCATTTGCATCTTTTCTTTACATAATGATTGAGTTAAAATAGACGATAGGAGTCGTAGTCTTTCTTCCGGCCCACCCCAACTGGGAGTGCCCAAATCTAATCTGTCAGAGGGCCCAATCTTTGCATGCAGTCCCCTGCATTGGTACGAAGACAGCAGCTATGTACCATCTCCTGGCCATATTTAAACTCCATCCCTTGAATGTCAATAGCCATGCACATTTTCAGAGACTAGGATCCTCATGTTTTATCCTTACTGTACAGATAAGAGCCCAGCAGTCTTTATATATTGGCCATACATCCCTATACTATGCTAACCATGTTCCCATTGTCTTCACCATATCACTTGCTTGCCTAGGAGTAGCATTGGCCAATCTCCCCATTCAGTCTTAAGTGCCCTCTGAATTAATTGCACTAAGAAATGGTTACCCTCTCTTGTCCTAGCCATGTACCTTCCAAATCCAGTTCAACCCGGAATGCAGTCGGTATGTAGTTAAAGCATTGCATCCTCCACCTCAATTCTTCAAAGACTGGTCTGGGTCTACCACCAAGCTCCCACTTGACCTTTTTCACAACCGCCTCAACCCTTTCTAGAAGGCTCACAACCATCCAATCCTAACAGCACACTAAAGTTTCAACAATTAATTATTTCTAAAGGAGGTTAAAAATCTATGGAAAAAAAAAAATCAGTCCACACAACCGCTGACAATATAGTAAGACATTGATTTTCACTCTTGTCTCTGGCGGTCTTCACTACTTCTCAAGCCTCTTCCTGGGTCTTCCCTTCTCTATTAATTTGTCCCCCTAACAAGTACTCAACTGCAGCCCATACTCCTTACATCCTCCCACATTTCTCTCACATCTCCACCCAATGCCATAATGCCAGATGGCTCTCTGTGCAACACCAATCATTCTTTCAATTCCTGATCCTTGCATTCAAATGTATTCACGGGTTGTGCTCTCAGCCAACCGCTGCCAACCTGGTTAACATCTGGCTAACTTGTCTCAATTTCACCCCCCACTCTGAACCCTGAAATAATTGGCCCAGCTCAATCTGAGAAATGCTCTCCACCCGTCGTGTCTCTCATTTCCTCTCCCACACCAATCTTGAGCCCTGTCAATAGAGCTTCTTATCCCTCTAGTATTAAAAATAAAATCATAACCCAGGCTTTTAATAATTGATTTCTTCACTTAATATCCTTCAACACTGCTCTCAAATAGCACCCCCTTTTAGGGAGCAGGCACCCTACAGTGGCATCATCCCCTACCCTAAACCTCATCTTCAACTGCCATTCCACATAAATGCAAACTGTAAAGAGTGGGAATAATGTAATGTCAGTCTGATGTTCCTAATACAAGTTCCTACTTGAGTGTTCCCTTTTGACCAAAGGCATCATTTTGAACTTGCCATGAAAGATGCAGCTCCTGCTCTTAATTGGATGAAAATTGATTGCAAGGAAGTCACAAATGGTTTGTGTTAAATGCCTACAGGTGTTAGGGGCACTGAACTAAACGGTGCTAAAGGTGTCACGATGAGTCAATGCAAATGTGTAGTCACAGCCTAACTATGCGAATACCTATCTCCCACGGGTTTCCCTAACTAAGACTCTGTAACGGTATAAGTATTTCTTATATAGTCTCACCCTCTAGCTGAGGGTCACCCCCCCGGGACACTCTTGTCTCTCAGTTGGAGCCATCTCTCATAGTGGCCGTCTAATGCGAATAGCTCCTCAGGTAACGCTTGTCTCTCATGGCTTTGGTGTCAGAGCTCTCCAACCCACGTCTACACTTTTTCCAGACTATGAAAACAGCACCTCCTTTATAAATCATGGGCCAAGCACCTACTCCATGATTGGCTTAGGTTGTCCAATGTTTCTCTGTGTCCATTTGATTAGGAACAATGCTTTGTTATTCAGGACTCAGAAAGCTAGACATTAAAAACTCTGCTTGCCATGTTGAACTCATGCCATGAGCTTTTGGGGTTTGTTTCCTGAGCAGCCAGTTTCCCTCTCTTCTTTGCCTGCTGCTTTCCTTGCATGTAAAGGGGCTTGGGGATGTCAATGTGTGAGTTGCTGAAGAATGCTTGCTTCCCTTTCCCTTGGGACTTTGTAGTTGTGCATTAAACTGTGGTTCAAGGGTAAAATCAATATCTTTATATTTCAAGCCCTTCTGCTGAATGGAGGTAGAGTGGTGAGGATCACTACTATGCTGTTCTAACGGTGATGGAGAGGCCCCATTAGTGCACGAGGGGTGGGTTGGGTTGACCTTCTCGTCTAATTGGAGCTTGGCATACTTTGCACTTTGATTTCAGGAAATGGGGCCAATGATTCTATGCAGGCTGAATTAGTAATTTCCATTATTTCATTTTCTTAATATCTACTCTTTTCTTACATTTTATGCCAAAACAATTTGTATTCTTACTATAGCCCTCTCTCTGTGAATAATTCATTTCTCTTCTTTCTTTGTATGCCCAACAGCATCCCATTCCAATCAAATATATCTACTGTATTTGGGTTTTCTTTCAACTTCCCACTCCCAGCACCTACATCTCTCCATCAGTGGTCTAACTTAGCTGGCTCAATTTCTTCTCATCTGCAATGGTGCTTTCTTTGCCCATTCATTAGGTGTGTTTAGAGTCTGGCCCCATTTTACCAGTTTCAAAATGGAGTGTCTCCCTGCTGGATGCTGTACTTGTGGGGAGGGGTACTCTTCAAGCTGGACAGCCTCCCCGGCAGGCCAACCTATTAAGGACATCCCCTGGATGGAGGACATCCAGGGGATGTCCTGAATCCAGATGTAATGTACCAGGCAGTAGGCAAAATGGATCACTTTCCAGCAAAAACAGTCCATGCTGGAGTTTATGCACAGTATCTATCTTTAGGAGCAAGGCACAATAGGTACTAAGGCATAAACAGGGGCTACAATAAATCCACCATGTACCTGCAACAGGCACTGTGTGACAGATGGCCCTTGCTCCCAGAGCCCCACTAATCTCATGGGAGGGGCGGGAGTGGCTGTTCCAATCTTGATTATTTGCACAAACTGCTCAGATTGCAAAGGACTGATCCATTTGAAGAGAATGGGTCTCTTGGTGGTGATATGTATATCATGTTAAAACAGTGGCATTCCCCTATTCTCACTGATCTTTGATCTATTTTCTGCAACTGTGGCCAGGAAGAAAGTCTGGATCTCATTGCAGTTTTGGTCTGTTGCAACGGGTTTGGGGTATATATTAATATGATAAGCAATTTCTTTGGCGATCTTGAAGAACCCTGCCACAAGATTTGCTGCTTCCATTATCCAATGTGCGTTGTAAACCTCTATACCCATTTAACAGTAGAATGATGGCCCTATGGTGCATCTTGCAGTGGATCATATCTGCCCAGAATAGTTCCAACTTTTCTTTTGAAAGTGAGCATTGAACCATTTATTGGCTGCCTTTCATGTTGCATTATTTTTAACCGGATGGGTGTGACCTTAAAAAAAAAAAAGTTCAGTTAGTTATTTGCATATGCTTTCCTTTGTCTTCCTCAATAGCAAAGCTTGAGTCATGAACAACACTTTCCATAAGGTAAGCCCAGTCTCCTGAAAGCAGTTTTACAATGGTGGTGCAACGATCACCAATAATCTGGCTGGCCTTAATGACTTTACACTCTAGTAGAATTGGATAGGTTTACAATCCGCATCTACATTTTCTTTTCCATAAATCGACAATTGACTAATCGTAATATTTCCTTCCATTTTAAAAATAGAAACGTAATCCTCAAATTGCATTAATGAAACAGATTGATTTACACAGTTTCATGGAAATGTATTCTGACATTTTCCATAAATTCATCAGGCACAAAACATGTCTTCAAATAGCGTATTGAGCACAGAGGTCATGAGAAACGTGCAACTCTCATAGTGGACACCTAGGATAAACCCTCGAGCCGTAATTTAGCATTGCATAAACAGCAACCAATACTTCGACAGCTCAGTTATACTATATCAATTTGGATAATACTTAAACAATATTTAATCATATCGCAAGTCTAGTTAAAATAACACTAGGCTTGTGGAAGTAGTTCTCTAGTCCACAATACAAAGACATTTTGATCCACTTGTCCTATGCTGCGTTGATATAAAACAGCATTTTGCTGGGTTTCAGGCATACAAATAAACATTTCTATAGGATATACTGTAGACTTACCCTGTTCTTTACCATTAAGAAACACAGTGCCGTTCTCACCAACACCTTCTCCGTCCGAGCTTGGCCGCTCCAATGACAATTTCTGTACGGAAAGAAAAGACAACATCATCAAAGAGCAAGAACAAGTGGACCACGTCAATTTGTTGCAGAGGTGATGAACTGTAATCACTGATCATCAATGCAAAAATAACTGAGTATATACAAAAGTGCACTATTTGAATACATGACAGCATTAGTACTCTCATTAGTACAGGTTACCAGTATATAAAAGCTGCAGGGCAAAATGTAACGTGGCCCGCTACTAGTGTTATATGTGTCGTTTGCTGAAGTAAATTACTACGTGGTAATTTATTTCGAGGAAATTACTTTGATCTTAGAGGCTTCCTTCCAGAGGGGTAGTTTCTAACAGTGGAAGGACTATGGGACAAGGGGACCGTGTCACCTCTGGATCAGTTTCTATATTTTAGATTGAGAGAATCCCTGAAACGTCTATTTTCCACATTTCCCAAAGAACCAGGGGTAGCCCCGATCCTAGATTAAATTATAGAACGAGTGGATACCAGTAGAACTGTGTCCAATTTATACTGTGAAATACAGAGTACACAAGTGGAAATGGGTGGAGTCCTCACAGAGGAAATAGGAGATCTCTCTTGGGAGCACTATATCTGAGGAAGTATGGAGATACTGTTGTGCACAAACGAGAGAGATAGTGCTTAACAGTCTACTTAAATTGATTAACTTCAAGTATCTCCATCAGTTTTATTATAGTCCTGCAATGTTGCATAACTTTTTCCCAGATACATCAGCTGAATGCGTTCGGACTTCATACATGTAGCATGGAGCGGTCCGTCTGGGTCACAATTCTGGGGAAAAGTATTTGAGACGCCGAGTGACATTATAGGTAGAGGGTGGAACTAGCACCTGAGGTAGCCCTGTTAGGTAATACCAAACAGATTTCAGAACCTGTGAGAAAATTGGTGGGCTACTAAATCTACTATTGGCTGAGAGAAGAGTGGCGATGGTGTGGGTAAAAGACACAAGGTCCGGTGGTGGAACAGTGGAGAGAAAACATTCTTTATGGTAATGCGATGGAACTAGGATATGAGAGAGTGGTGCATCCCAGTGCCAGACTTTGGAACATCTGGGATCCTCATAAGCATCTTATTGCTCAAGCCCAAATGTATGCATTGGGCTCTAGAGCAGAAACGCCTCAAACGTTCTTGGTGATTGACTAATGGGGATCGCTGTAAACTTGGTAATGTGGCTTATGGAGGGGGATATATATTGTTGTAGAAAAGCTTGAGCACAAATGCAAGCTGATGGATAATTCTATAAATGATGCAAGAGAAAATGATTTCTGTAGGTGTAGAGCAGACGGGGTGGTTAATTCACTGGAGCAATGTCTTTCTGTTTGTTGAATGTGTATTTTTCTGTTTTGCTGTTATTCAAATCAATAAAAAGAGTTTCTTTAAAAATTATTTTGCTGGGGGAGGGGGTTATATTTGTATTTTAAGGGTTGGGGAGTATATGTGGAGGGAGTTTGGAGGTGGAAGCAGTGGGGAAGGGAGGTATGGGGGACACCTCACCATCTAAAAATAAAATATCCCAAAGAAAAACGAGGCGAATCGAAGTAATGTTGTCAAAGTAAATATATTATCTTTTTCCTAGATAATATAATTCACATTTAACAAACAGGAGTATGTTGTTTCACCCACATGGATAGTACTGTATCACATTAAAAACTTTCTCTTCAAATCGTCTACTCCTAAATTCTCCATTTCTATTAAGTGGCAAAGTGGGGACCTTCAGGCACGCAATAAAAACTTAACAGAAATACATTTTACTCCAATATTCACAATGTTGTCGTGGTTGTAAATAGAGTCAGGCTTTGAAAGTACATGTATTTCAAGTTTGGAATTGCCTGCAGTTTCTGGTCTGGGGGACACTGCATCCGAGTAATCCAAGCGACTTTTGTATTACGGGCATCTGCAGCAACATTTGATTTACTTACAATGGTGCAGATGAGCGCCAATATTTATGATGCATCATTTGCTACTGACTAAATACTCCTGGACTGCTCGAACCAACTGCTTCATGTGGAAATATATGGCTGCCCCAATTTCCGACAGTCCACCAGTAAACATTATTCCCGGCATACATTTCCCTTATGCACATAGCATGACCTGTCTGAAAGAGTAACATATAACAGTTGGCATTATAGCAAAGTTGCAAAATAAATTACTACCTTGCATATAAGGTGCAGTACCATACATTCCTGAAAAGAAGGCCTTTAAAGGTTGACTTGTTTTCTTCCCATTTTGATTTCTTCCAAAATTGCCATACAATAGAGACATCAATATCCCAAAAACAACAGGTTTCCTTCTGACTGATCCATAGTGTGGCGATTAGAGCTAAATTAAATCCGGCTGTTCTATATATTGTATAGCTATTCATCCAAGTCTCATCTAAGTTTTATCCCTCAACGGGGTGATGGTGCCCATTGTCAAGGGTGGTAGAGATGCAACCCAGCCCCCCCCGCTTACCGTATCTGGGCTGTGATCTGATAGTCTAAGGAGGTTCGGAGGAAGCTTCTTCCAGAAGGACAGTGTATTTGAGAAGAAGGAATCCGGTAAACCTATGGTTGTCCCTCCATGATTTATCCCGATAAATCTGGCTAAGCATATTGATCATGTTTTTTCATGACCCATGATTCCATGTGGATGGATAATGGCAGGCCAGATTCTGCAATTAGTCATGCTCCTGACCCCACCACAACATCATTTTGTAGTACTTTTTCAGAAGCTGTTTTGTAGTTCTTTTTGCAGACTTATAACTTGCTTTCGTCTAGAAGTAAGATGTTCTAACTTCTAGCAACATTGACATGGTGGTTAGCTTGGAGGACGACGATGATCTTTCTCAGCATCATCGCGGGTCAATCGTTTGTCACACGAATCAAAGCAGATATAGAGCGACTTTTTGGCATGATTTAGAAACATCTGCTCAAATGAAATAATTTTCGTTCCAAGAACATGTGCAGATATTAATCAGAGGGCTGTGCATGTTATAAACTAACTAGAATTTTCAGTTTCCGCATAAACTCACAAGGAGAGCTTTGAAAATGAAATTGGAAACTTTAACACCTTTCTAAATACGCTTTTATAAAATGTATTAATTTATTAATTGATTATCTTCCAGAACAGATCAGGCTAGGCATATGAGCACCAATACAAATATATGAGCACCTGGAGAAGGCCCTCGGGTGGTAGTGGTGCGTGGTATACATATGAGACATAATGTGCATCCCAACCTTACAAAAATCGCAGTGCATAACATGTTCAACTAGTCAAGTGGCAACAACGGCTTCGGTACCATTAAGGTAGTACTGGTACTCACTGTGTAATGGTGGCTAGCATGTACAATGCTGGCTAAGTAGATTTAGTTGGAAAGAGGGTGGTGAGTCATGAGTGTCAGCCAATGTGCAGAATGTTTGGGATAAGGCATAAAACTACTGATCGCGTAACCACAAATTATAGATTTCCCTATGATTCAAACAGGATAAAGTTGCAATAGAAGCCAACAAAAATAAAAAATAAATCATTGTAGGTTTAAAACACAAAACAAATCACAGGAACTTACCCCCCCCCACGTCCCAGACACAGAGGGGTTGACACATTTATAGCTCATTCTCGATTCTGTTAGTGGTGGTGCATGGCCGTTCTTAGTTGGTGGAGCGATTTGTCTGGTTAATTGCGATAACAAACAAGACTCCGCCATGCTATTTGTACAACCCCCAGCAGTTGGCATTACACTTTTTTTTTTCTCTTTTTCTTTTGCATTTTTAAGGCGCTCATACAGCCCGTGGGCATCGAGGCATTAGATGTGTAATTGCTTTTTTTTTGTTTGTTTTAGTTGCATATTTATAACGCGCTTAAATACCCAGAGGTTTCTAAGTGCGGACCCGGGGATCGAACCTGTGTTGCTTCGTTTCGTCTTGCTTCCAAGGCGAACACGTTGCCGCTGAGCTATCCTCCCACTTCTTAGAACAACAAGTGGCATTAAGCCACACAAGATCTAGCAATATATATTGTTGTTTTATTATGTATTTATTTACAAACATGGAAAAAACAAGCTCCCTTGATCACACAGGAGCGTTCAGAGGTAATATTGCAGTTAAACAGGAAGCAGTGAGCCTCTTATATTGGGGAGAATTCAAGTGAAATAATGACCTAGTTTGAGGGTGGTGGGAGAGGGGGGTAAGTAGAACAGATGCAGGGGATGATAGTGGACAGACTTAGGACAGATAATTGTCAACATTTGAATGCATATAGGCCGACTAGCCCGCTAGGCAAGGTTTGAGGCCTAGAGAGAAGTGAAGAAGCGACGGAAGGGTTGGGGGGAAGTGTAGGAAGGCGAGAGTAGTAGGGCTGGAAAGGGGAGTCGGGAAGATAGTCCAGAAGCAAGGAGGTGGGCTTTCAATTTGCTTTTGAAAGGATCAATGAGGACCGTGGTATGAATTTCAAAGGGAAGGGAGTTACATGTAAGCGGAGCAAGAAGGGTTAAAGAGAGAAAGCGGGAGATAGCACAGGGAAGGTGAGGTGCCATGAGGGACACTGAGGAGGGAGAGCAGAGGTTGTGATAGAGTTGGTAGGGGTTGATAGGAGAGGATTGATACAGCGTTAGGTTTCCATGGATGGATTTATGAACTAGCAGGAGAATTTGGACTTGTTTTGCATAGATAGCCACCCAGCCTGCTGGCAATAGAAGGAAGTAGGGGTGAAGCGGGGAAGTTCAAAGAGAGTCTTGGTTGCAATGTTAATTACTTTGTCAAGGCGACAGAATGCATAGTTTGGGAGACCAAAGAGGATACTGGCACAATAGTCCAGTTTAGTGAATACAAGAAGGGAAGGAGGTGCCCGAGTTTCCTGATATTTAGGATGTTGATTCTGACAATGCAGTTTTAGAGCTGAAGAGAGAAGGAGTGTGAAGGTTCGTAAATGACACCAAGGTTTCTTGCAGACGAGGGGGTAGAGGAGTGTCAGGTGGGAACTGGAAAGACGCGCCACACCCACAACCCAGGGTGCCCATGGTGCTATGGCCCAGCCCGAGCATGCAGAAGAGGAGACGCTGGGGCCACGATCCTTCCAGCAGATGGGCCCCGACACAGACGGGCATGTCCAGCAGGATTGGGTTAAACTGCGGGCACATACTCAACCAAACAGCGGAGAGGGATTCCACAGATAGCCCCTTCTCTGAGCCAGCCCCGAGCTGGCCGGTTGCTCCCTCTCCAACTCGCCAGTGGGCAGGTGTTGACCGGGCCCAGGTAGAAAGGGAAGTCCCAAGTTGGAGCTTCTGGGAGGTAAGGGAAACTTGACTGCCCTCGAAGGACACCTTCCAAAGCAGATGGGACATAGAACTATGGGGAAGCTCTGAGCCATGGCACAGCCAGGCCTTCTCAAAGGCAGGAGTCGAGGTTCCATCCGCCCATCACCATGGGTGAACAATGGCCAGATCTGCCGGTACAGCGGATGACCTTCCCTCATGTTGAGGTACCAGGAGCCTGGGTCTGTGCAGTCAGGCTGGGGATTGAAGACTCCAGCGGTCCCACCCAACCACTCTGTCCTTCACAGGTTAGGAGGTCATGGTCGCTGGGGGAGAAATTATCAGGTAGGGAGCAGAGTGGCCTATCTCCATTGCCGTGGAAAGCGGATGGTGGAGGGCTTCCCGGTCAGAGCACCTGGAACTAATTTATTTAAGCCACTAATGGACTTGGCCGACTCCCAAGTGGGGAAGCTGGACTGGGCACCAGGCAGTTTCTCTATGCGGTGGGCGAGGCTTGCACATCGATGAATGCAGCTAACTGTGAGAATTAGTGTTAATTGCAGGACACATTGATCATCAACATTTCTGGGTAAAGCTAGATCACCTCATAGGAATGCCAAGGTACGAAACATTAATAATATTGTCATTTCCAAGTTTGCAACACTACACAGAAAATCTGCAGCTGTGTTCTACTGCAAAACAAATATTAAAGGTAATGCAGAGAAATCAACATTGTCTTTCACATGTTTTGGAAACTCCATTCAAAAGAGTTTTTAGAAATGTTACACCATCAGGATGACCTGGAGCGCATGCCAAGGAATCGAACACAACATTGTGGACTCACTGCAGAGTGCACATTTTAAATTGTGTACTCTACCAGCCAGACCCTAAAGAGCCACACCATGATTTGTGAACAGAGGAAATTCTGCATGTCCGTTTAGATACTCTGCTTAGCTAATTTAAATATGTTGAAACTATATGTAGTACTGATCCACCTCATCACCTTGCCCAGTCAGTCCAGAGTCCCAGGTCCTTCATCCAGTCCTGGGACACAATGTATGATCTTGGGAAACTTAGTAAGCCACTACCAACTCTCTGTCGGAGGCTGTAGCACCACATATCCCCCCTTCACAGGAGCAGGCCTAAATAAGTCAAACTTGACATGATTTCCCACATCCCAAAAGAATATCTTGTCTCTTAAATTATACATGATCATGTTAATGGGTCATATACTTCTCAGCTCATCATAGCACATAACAGATGTGAACAATGTATTTTACTAAACCTAAGAATGTGTGCAATCAATCTCCAATACTTTTCATAATTCATAAAAAGTACCTGCAGGATGTGCTTTCAGACTAGATTTGTTGAATAATGAACATTCAATGTGTGAAGCGCAGGTTCACCTACTGAGGCCTAGGACGATGCATGCAACAAGGAGAACTTGGGTTATCCCTGCTTGGGCCCATTACAAAATTATATTTCAAATCAGCCATTCTCTTCTGCATCATGTGTGTCAGTGGGACTCTGTTATGCATTTCAGTGCTTTGCCGATTTCAGGCCAACAATGCAAGGCACCTCATATACACATCATGGGCACGGACACCAGTTCCACAGTAGTTAGTTTGGAAGTGTAAGCCCAGTAGCCTTACGAAAAAAGATAGTCTCTTTTATTTGGGCTGTCTGGTTTTAAATATATTAGGCTTACAATCTATATTGCTCAGAAATGCAAGACATGTTTGTTGGGCTCCTGTGGCGATGTATGTATGTTTTACTGTGTGTTTATATTCATGTAGATGTTTATTTCAGGTATGTGCACCTCCTATGACCCTGAAGATTGCAGCAACATTCCCAGGTTAGCACTCAAACTAGTTGGTCATTTTCAGTTTCCAGTGTGTTCCTCTAGCCTTATATCTGTATAGGCAGTCTTTGATCCCCCTTGTCTAATTTTCTGTAAAAATCTTTTTAGTTCTCTGCGTTTTCTTCAAGTATTTTCTGAGGCAGATAATGCACAAAGTAATTAATTATTTTGTATTGGGTATCTTGTCCACATAAATATACAAATGAGGTGTTGGGTGTCTGTTTACATTGGGGTGCAAACATGGCTGCAAAATGAAATATTTAGGCTTCTGTGATATTATTAAAGATGTATATTTTTCATTATAGTGTGTTTAAACCCTATGGCTTCTTTGACCTCATTTAATATGTGTACTTTTGACCTCGGATGCATAATTATTAGTATTAATTTATATATTCAAGTCACCCCCAGAGTACCATGCATTGAACATTTAGCTTCCTCTGGCCTGTTAAAAAAGGTTCTTAGGCGAAACAAGTCTGCCCGTTTTAGCTTTTATTCTAACTTCTTCTGAAAGAGTTTACTGGGGTGGCCAGGGAGAGGCACCCCACAGAAAGAGAAGCAATAGTATTGAATATTATCGTAATGCCCTGCTGACCTAGTGTAAAACCGCTGTGATTTCTCTCCCCTGTTCCTCATATTCATTATTGACCTCAGTGGGGGGGAGGGGGTTTGGGGGGTCCCTAATTAACCTTTCCCCACCATGTTTTTGCTTCTTTGATTGATGACCACTTCAGTTGTTGTCCCACTGTAATTTTACTCCCTGGAGTCATACTGTCACTTCCCTAACTGGTTTTGCACGCTCATTTTTTGCCCCACTGTAATTGTACTCCCTGCTTCTGCATATTAATTGTTGCCCCATTTTTATAGTTGTCTCAGTGTGATTCGGCTTTTTTTCTCACATGATTGTGCTCGCGTTTATTTTTTTACTTTAATTGCTGCCCCACTCTGAACTGCTACCTGGTGACCAAAGTTAATTGTTACTAGAGCTGGGCGATATGGACCAAAAGACACATCTTTATATTTTTGGGATGAATAGTGATATATGATATATATCTCGATATGTTTATGAGGGTTAAATGCTCAGATGTAAGCTGTCAACTGCATGCGAGATGTCACAAACACCTTTCCAAGACATTTATCAAAATAAAGTGCAAACACTGGGGTCCTCTCCCTGTTTGAGAATACACAGCTGTGTAAAATGTAAATAAAAAATAGTATATGTAATAATGTATATATATGTATATATATCGCAATGTTAACACACTTGTCTCATCCTAGATCAATTTTGAAAATCTATTGATATATCTCCAAAACTCAATATATTGCCCAGCCTTAATTGTTGCCCCACTGTGATTTTGCTACCCTGTGCCCCACATCATTGTTGCCCATATTAACAGTGGCCCCACTGTGATTTTGCTCCTACTGTGACTCTGCTCCCTGCTGTCACCATTTTATGTTAGCTTCAGTATTTTGGCTTCCTTGTTGTGCCGCAAACTGCTACTCCCTTCCCTAGTCACAAGACAGCAACTCTCAAAGGTAAGTAAACAATATCTTACCTTCTCAAACATCATACAAGTTTACTTTCCAACACCTCATGTCCTGCATAAATTCTCGCCCAGCTGGGCTTTTCTGATTTGGTGTCCTCTGGGAATGTATGTATGTGTGTTATGTATTTGTCTAATGTGTAACAATCACCAAGCGGGTATAATGGTGCTGTAGGTTATGGACGAATTATGCTGTCATTTCAATTAACAGACTGGCCTTAGAAGAGAGATCAACTGAATGGAGAGGTACTGCCCAGGACAGAAAACAAAGTTTTCAGTTTTCTGAAAGAAGCTAGATCCTGTGTTTCCTTAGAGCAAGGTGAACCACATTCTGCAAATTAGAGGCCAGGTGAATGAACGTACAACCTCCAAATCTGACTCTTGTAAATCTTTGAATAACCAAGGTGTAAGAGTTCAGCAATCTCAAAGATGTACTTGGATGGTAAAGATGCAAGAATAAGGACAAAGGATTGATGTGATTTCCATGGACCCATTTATGGACCAATCATAAACTCTTGAAGATGATCTGCTGCTTAGCTGGTAGCCAACGCAAAGATCACAGAGCAGGCAAGGCATGGTGGCGCTTCCTGAAGCCCCGGGAGCTATCGGGCTACAAAGTTCTGCATATGTTGCAGCTGCAAATTTAGAGTTCCAGAAACATACTATTGCTAAAATCAAGGCTGGACAAAACAAAGGCATTATTAAATGTAACCTTGTGAGTAAATGAGAGCAGAGGCATCAGGTTCCTTATTTCCTGTTTTGATTGAAACAGGCACGAGCAACAGGGGGAATTGGATGAGTAAAGGGCAAATCTGATCTCAAATTATGCAACAAGTGTTAAACGAATCACCATCTACTCAAAATTAATGTCAAGGATCCCAGATCAGCTGAAGATAGACTGTGAACCTAAATACCAGCTATTGGGAGCCTACGTTCACACACAAACGGAAGCAATGGACTAAAAACAGTGGCTAGTGATCAGGCTAACTTGCAAGACCCAGACTGACTGACTGACAAACCTTGTATCAATACAATATTTCAGTGATGCAACTGCTATCATCATAATTTTAAGACCTTGCCACAATGTGAAGATCCAGCAGATACTAAAAAGCAGGTAGCTAAACAATTAACTCGGACACTCAGTAAAAGAGTATGTCAGCTGTATGAAGTCAGCTGGAATTCATAGCAGGATGTTAGCTATCATAAAACATTCACTGGTGGGGAGACTTAGCCTTGGACTTAATCATGAAACTAGTTTGCTATGCCTACAAAAAGATCTTATGAAGCACATATGTAGTAGAAACATTACATATCTATGTGAGCTGAATATTGGCAGTGGAGGATTTGCAATAGCATTTTAGCAATATCTGCTGGGTAAAACACTTTGAACCAATATTGCCTTGCCATCTGTTCCTGGCATTAGAGATGTATTGCAAGGTGCTTTATATTATCTGACTGAGGAAAACATTCACAAGATCCTTTCTTTCCATGGAACTTGATCTCCCCGCATAGATCTTCCTTCTATAACGGAGCCTTTCGGGTCATGGTTGAGATTAATATCCACTCATACGCCCAAACTAAGAATTCTTTGACCAGATAAATTGGCATCGCTAATGATAACCACATATTTCTACTACCAAGTCAAAATACAACTCTGACCCGATTGTTTAAATCATATTGATGGTCTGGGGCCTTTTGCCGACAAATCTGTTGGACTATTGCCTATTCATTACTCGTGTCTTACTCTTAGTTTCCGAAAACCAGGTATTTACCTCTGACAAAGATGCATACAAATGAATACCTTGATCCGCTATTTCAGACCAACATGTGAAGATATTGAGTCATATTTCCCTAGGCAGAAGTAGTCAAGGGAGGGTACCCATGATGCTTGCCAGGGAGCTAGGAGTCAATGGCTAAAACTCACAGCAACATGTCTTCAATGGTTGCACAGCTGCAAATCCCACAGCCAATCAAGTATGACTGGCTTTGCCTTTGCCACCCTAATCCCATGTATACTTTACAGGTATGCACTGTGATACACAGTTCAAGACATCATCTGGAAAATACTATACACATCAGAAAAAGATCAGAGATTTAGGAGAACATGGTTAAAACACTTAGCGTCAGTAAACTGCTTATTCTCTACATTTAATTATTAGGACTTTCCTCTACCTTTTCTAGCTCACTCTTGGGTACAGGAGAACTAGAGGACAGCCCATCAGAATCGAATGCATCGTTACAGCTGCTGCAAACATCTTTTATAACCTGAAAAATATCAAACAAAACAAAAAGAAATGTAATACACTATCAGGAAAAATTGTGAATTAAGAAAATAAAAATACAGGCACAGGAAAAACACATCAAATTGCATTTATTTGATTACAAATTCTAAACATTTTTTAATACAGTCTACCCTCCAAAAAAGAAAACAGAGTCCGTCAAGCAGTGCCTCGTCTTCAAGGAACCAGAGTCAGAAAGTAACACTTCAATTAATCTAACCTTTGTCTTAAAACAGTAACATTTTATTATACCCATGTGCCATGAATTTACAGAAATTAAAAACAGTGTTAGTCAGCGCAAATCCTCACCTTAACAGGAAGGTTTGCTGTTTTTGTAACCTAAGCATCCAGCTTGTCAACCGTCTATGATTTAGTAATCGATGCACGAATCTTAACACTCAAGCAGTGTTCCAAACCTACATTAAGCAGGATTTTTCTCCGTTTAATTTCCCACCACCATAGCTTTTACATGAGCAGGTACAAAACAAGTGTCCGACTGTCTCTAGTGAAAGATTGCGAAAAAAAACATACCTGCTTTGCCTTAAGCACATCAAATAAATGCACAGGAGTGCCCAAGGCCATACCACACAGAATCCTGGACAGGTAGGACCCCTAATCTTACACATAGTATTTCCCTCCTTACCTTGGGGGAGGTCATGTTTTCCAGGTATGGCTGCATCCCAGATGCTTTGGGTAGTGTGATATCACATTTTAAGGATTTTAGCCTCTGAACCTTAGCTGGTTATAATTTCCTATATGCCGAGCCATTGTACCCATTTTACACAAATCAAATGCAAGTAAAGAACAAGTTTCCATACCGAGAGTTCCAACATATTCTGGTAAAGGTCACATTTGAACGGTGGCCCTTCCCCCGTACCCATATTCATGATGGATGGTTTTGTAATATTTATGTACTTTTTTTTTTTTATTTGTATATGGTTTATAAAAACCTTTACAAAACGAACATTCTTTAACAATATATCGCAAATATATTTACACAATTTAAAACATTCTCGTTTTTTTCCCGTACAAATAATAAGATATTTAGAAAGCATCAACATTCCTGTAATATTTAACATTATACATAATCCAGTGTATAAACAATCTCATCACAATTTTCTTATTCTCCGTCCTTTACCATAGTTTACAACATTCTAGTATACACTAAAGTCTTTAATTTAAGTGAGCGATAAGGAGATAGGTTGTGATCCCATAAACATTTAACATTATCCTTGATCATAAGATACTGTCTATAAACAATCACCCACAGCTGGAGAGGTGATGTTAAGAGGACTGCATTCTTATAAACATTAGCCTAATCCTTGATTATAGCATACTCAGTATAGTCCATCTCTTATCTTATCTTATGATTGCCAGTTTTTGATTTGTTCTTGTCATGTCACGCGGGAGACTGGGGTCTGCCGCTCCCATTTCCTCCTGGCGAGTCTACCCGCGCGTTCGCGTCTGGGGACTCGCCGGGAGGGGAGCAACGGATTACAGGGCCGGCGGCCTTCGGCGCATGCGCGGAGGTCCTCTCTCTCGGTTCCGCGCATGCGCCGTGGGGGCTTGCCTTCCAAGCCTCGTTCTGGGTTCGCCGGCGCCCGGAAACGGAACGGTTTGCGTTCCAGGCCTCTCGGGCGCCGGCGGCCCATAAAAGAGGCCGCTAGTCAAAGCTGCCCGCGTCTCAACGCGGTTTGCTTCGCTTTCCTCGTTGTTCCTGCCCAGCCTTACCTGTGGCCTGTCCTGGGCCTACCTGCCTCCAGCCTTACCTGTGGCCTGTCCTGGGCCTACCTGCCTCCAGCCTTACCTGTGGCCTGTCCTGGGCCTACCTGCCTCCAGCCTTACCTGTGGCCTGTCCTGGGCCTACCTGCCTCCAGCCTTACCTGTGGCCTGTCCTGGGCCTACCTGCCTCCAGCCTTACCTGTGGCCTGTCCTGGGCCTACCTGCCTCCAGCCTTACCTGTGGCCTGTCCTGGGCCTGCCTGCCTCCGGCCTTACCTGTGGCCTGTCCTGGGCCTGCCTGCCTCCAGTCCTTACCTGTGGCCTGCCCTGGGCCAGCCTGACTCCAGTTCTTATCCGGGTCCTGTCCTGGGCCTGCCTGCCTTCAATCCTCACCTGGGTTCGGCCCTGGGCCAGCCAGCCTCCAGCTACTACCTAGGTTTTGCCCTGGGTCAGTCTTCCCTCAGCCCATTCCGGAGTTCTGTCCTGAGTCATCATTGTGTAGAGGGGACTTATCCCACACTAGCCTGCATTCCCCCTGTTCCATCTTGGGCACGTTCCTACAGTTCTCTAATTGGCCAGACAACTAGTTCCAACTGTCCTCACTCTTTCCTGTCTTGCCTGACTCCGAATCTCATCCTGTGTACCATTGGAACTATCTGCACCAGCCAAGCTCCTTTGCCTACTACGAATACCTTTCTGCTACACTGGTCTATCTATCAACTGTCGCTGCACTGAGGTTCTTGGAAGATTCATGGTCTGGACAACAAGCTCTACCTGGACTATGGTTCCCTCCATCTGAGCCTACATCCTCTTGTCACGCTTACCTGGGAGAGTGCCTTTGTGACATTGGGGGTTGGTCCATCCTTCACCCAGTTCCTCATTTGGGTGGTGGAGAGGCTGATTCCTCGTGCCGCTATCTCATCAGTTCCTGGACTCCTGACTGGCGACCTCTGCGAGACCAACCACCAAGACTACAGGTACGCGGTCCTCTCGGGCCAATCAGCTTGACAGATTGAGACGCCTTCCTCCTGATTCAGAGATGGATGAATCGCAGGACATGAGGAACGAGTTGCTAGCGCTCAGGGCCGAGATGACCGCCCTGCGTCAGGAGAATCAAACATTACGACAAATGATAACGCAAGGAGCACCTAGTACCTCTCAAGGAGAGGGATCATTGGCTCATACAACACCCATCAAATTCGACGGAGACCCTAGACGGGTGGCGGAGTTTTGTAACCACTGCAGAATACACTTTCTCTTCAGGTCTACCTACTTCAACACTGATAGGGCCAAGATTGGTTACATCTTGGGGAACCTAACTGGGAACGCATTAGCTTGGGCAACTCCGTTTGTGGTTACGAACAGTCCTATTTTGAATGACTTTGCTGCCTTTGAAAAGGCCTTTCTTGAGGTATTTCAGACGCCGAACCTGGCCTCCGTTGCACAGAATCAATTGATGGACTACAAACAGGGAAGCAATGACGTCATCACCTACATCAGCCGTTTCCGACTTTTGGCTACTGACTCCCAGTGGCCCGAAATTACACAGAAGACACTGTTTCGTCGAGGCCTGAGAGAGGAGTACAAGGATGAGTTACTTCACATCCCTGAACCAGAGAGCCTTCAACTCTTGATCGATCAAGTACTCCGTATTGACCAAAGGCTAGCCGAACGAAAGGCTGAGAGACGTCGGCTTGACAGAAGCGGTCCCCGGACAACCAACACACCTGCTGGTTCGTTTGGGTCGACCGAGTCCGGACCTGAGCCCATGCAAGTAGGAGCCATGAGGGGACCTTTGACGGAAGAAGAGAAGAAACGAAGGAGGTCTTTGCGTTTGTGTCTTTACTGTGGAGCAGCTGGACATTATTTGGGTACGTGTCCTTTGCGTCCGCAGAAGAAGAAGTCGGGAAACTAGGAGACCTGTCGTATACAGGAAGGGCAACGACAGGTCCCATTCCTTCCTCAGACCCTTCTGTTATTTGTTCTATACGTCTGCCCATGCAACCAGCGGTACTACAGACCCTGAAGGTCCGAATTAAACTACCAGACAAGAACCTGGAAGTATCCGGTCTACTGGACTGTGGGGCTTCCGGCAATTACATCGACGAAACGTTCGTCACCAGACATAAGATACCACTCGTTTCCAGACACACGCCTCTGTCGGTGGAGCTTATTGATGGTACTCCCTTGTCTTCTGGACCCGTTAGTCAGTTCACAGTTGGACTGGCCCTTCTGATTGCTGATCATTACGAGGAACTAGCCTTTGATGTTATCAAGTCACCGAACTACAAGATGGTTTTGGGATTACCTTGGTTGCAACACCACAATCCTTTGATAGACTGGAGAACCCAGACCTTGACCTTTTCATCCGAACGGTGTGCTCAAGAATGCAAGCTACCCGTTCCCACCAGGACCGTCTCGACTTCTCTAATAACGGACAGCAATGGGGTTCATCTATGTTCCACGTCTCTGGTCCCACAGGAATATTCCGAATTCAAACATGTGTTTTCTGAACCTGGCAACATACCCCTTCCTCCACACCGTTCTTTTGATTGCTCCATTGACCTGCTACCGGACCACGTTATTCCCCATGGGAAACTATATGCTTTGACACGTGACGAGAAGCTAGTTCTTCAGGAGTATTTGTCGGAGAGTCTAGAAAAGGGGTACATTGTGCCATCGAAATCGCCTGCAGGATTCCCCCTGTTTTTTGTAAAGAAAAAAGAAGGTACATTGAGACCCTGTGTCGACTACCGGCAGTTGAATGACATAACAGCCAAGGACCGGTATCCTTTACCCTTAATTCGCAGCATCCTTGAAACCCTGCATACTGCGCGAATCTTCTCCAAATTGGACCTCCGCGGAGCTTATCATTTGGTGCGCATCAGGAGTGGGGACGAGTGGAAGACAGCTTTCAAGACATCTTTTGGGCATTTTGAATACAGGGTTATGCCTTTCGGCCTATGTAATGCTCCCGCTGTTTTTCAACGATTCATGGACTACATCTTTGGTGACCTGTTAGGGTTATCCGTTTGGGTTTATCTGGACGACATATTGATATTCTCTAAATCCTTAGACGAGCATGTGGAACATGTTCGTGAGGTCCTTCATCGGCTGTCCGTCAATAACCTGTTCGCCAAAGCGGAGAAATGTAGCTTTCACCAACCCAGCATTGAATTCTTGGGATTTGTTATCAATCAAGAAGGCATTGGGATGGATCCCAAGAAGGTGCGAGCCATACAAGAATGGAGACATCCACACGATATCAAGGCTCTCCAACGCTTCCTGGGATTCGCAAACTTTTACAGGCGCTTTATCCCACAGTTCTCACAGATCTCGGCGCCCCTCACCAGGCTAACCAGCAGCAAGATCACGTTCGAATGGGATCTCGTGGCTTCCCGGGCTTTCGACGTATTGAAGTCGGCCTTTATGGCTGCCCCGATCCTGCGCCATCCCCAGGAAGAGTTGCCTTACATAGTGGAGGCCGATGCTTCCAGCTTTGCTGTAGGGGCAGTCCTTCTTCAGAAAGATCCTATCACGTTGGTAGAACATCCAGTAGCCTATTATTCTCGCAAGTTGAGTCCCAGCGAACGAAACTACGCGGTGATTGAAAGGGAACTGTTAGCCATCAAGACCGCATTCGAGGAATGGAGACATTTTCTCCTCGGAGCACGCTTTTCTGTGGAGGTGCGGACAGACCATCGCAATCTGCAATATCTTCGCTCTCTGCAATGTCGGACTCCTCGTCAAGCCCGGTGGGCCTTCTTCTTCTCTCCGTTTGAGTTCCATGTTACTTATATCCCGGGAACCTCCAATACGAAAGCGGATGCGCTTTCCAGGTCCCTGGAAAACGTAGATGGGACGCCCTGTCCAGAACAGCCACTGATTTCTCCTCGCCATTTTCTGCTGGCCTTGTCCTCTCACCTTAAGTCCATCGCGGAAGCCACTCGGTCGGATCCAGAAAGAACGTCCCTTCTTAGTCGGCAACTAGTATCAGAACGAGACGGACTGTTGTTTTTTCAAAGAAGACTCTACATACCCAGAGGAGCCATTAGAAGGGGCATTCTACACGGATTCCATGATTCACCCATAGGAGGACATCGCGGGGTCAGAGCCACTCGAGAGTTGATATCCCGACAGTTCTGGTGGCCTGGTTGGGCGACCGAGGTCCAGAAGTACATTGACAGCTGTCCAATATGTGCCCAGTGCAAGGTTCCCAGAAGACGACCATTGGGTTTGTTAATGCCCACCGAAGTGGCTCCCTATCCATGGCATACCATCGCCACCGATTTCATTGTGGATTTGCCTCCATCTGAAGGGTACACCTGTATAATGGTGGTTGTGGACAGCTTCACCAAACTGGCCCATTTCATCCCATTCCGGAAAATCCCTACAGCTACTCAAATGGCTTCAGCGTTTCTGCACGACATCTACCGGTTGCACGGCCTACCGGAGAAAATCATATCGGATAGAGGTACCCAGTTTCTTTCATCATTTTGGAGACAGGTGTGTGGTCATCTGGGAATACATAGAGCTCTAAGCTCAGGCTATCACCCACAGACAAATGGGCTAACCGAAAGGACCAATCAGACTTTGGAGGGGTACCTCCGCTGTTTTGCCAATGCCACACAGTCTAATTGGAAAGGTGGGCTAGATCTGGCCGAAGTATCCTACAACAACACTGTTCATGCCTCCATTGGAGTCAGCCCATTCTTCTGTTCCACTGGTCTACATCCTCGGTTAATGCCTTTTCAACCAGTTCCGTCTAGTACTGTTCCCTCTGCTGATGGTCTGGTCTTACACATCCGGGAACAGCAAGAACTTGCACACAAGATCTTAAGTGAAGCCAAGGATCGGATGAAGAGACAGGCAGACAGGAAGAGGAGTGCAGAACCTAATTTCCAGGAGGGCGACAAGGTGTGGTTGTCCTCAAAGAACCTGCCTCTCCGCAATCTGCCCGTCAAACTGGCCCCTCGATATTTGGGACCCTTTGTTATCACCAAACGGTTGTCCTCTGTAGCCTTCCGTCTTCACCTACCCTCTTCCTGGCGTGTACATCCCGTTTTTCACGTGTCCCTGTTAAAACCCTATGTGGTCGATGATTATGGCCGCACCTCTCCTCGTCCGGCCTCTGTTTTGGTACAGGGGGGCCCTGAGTTTGAGGTACACGAGATCTGTGATGCCCGGTACCGTAGAGGGGTGCTCCACTATTTGGTTGACTGGAAGGGGTACCCGGCCTGTGATCGTACCTGGGAACCGCGCCAGCACGTGCATGCTCCCCGGCTGATACGTGAGTTCTACGTACGGTTTCCCTGGAAGCCTGGGGCCCCGGGTCTTCCTGGGAGGGGGCATAGTGTCATGTCACGCGGGAGACTGGGGTCTGCCGCTCCCATTTCCTCCTGGCGAGTCTACCCGCGCGTTCGCGTCTGGGGACTCGCCGGGAGGGGAGCAACGGATTACAGGGCCGGCGGCCTTCGGCGCATGCGCGGAGGTCCTCTCTCTCGGTTCCGCGCATGCGCCGTGGGGGCTTGCCTTCCAAGCCTCGTTCTGGGTTCGCCGGCGCCCGGAAACGGAACGGTTTGCGTTCCAGGCCTCTCGGGCGCCGGCGGCCCATAAAAGAGGCCGCTAGTCAAAGCTGCCCGCGTCTCAACGCGGTTTGCTTCGCTTTCCTCGTTGTTCCTGCCCAGCCTTACCTGTGGCCTGTCCTGGGCCTACCTGCCTCCAGCCTTACCTGTGGCCTGTCCTGGGCCTACCTGCCTCCAGCCTTACCTGTGGCCTGTCCTGGGCCTACCTGCCTCCAGCCTTACCTGTGGCCTGTCCTGGGCCTACCTGCCTCCAGCCTTACCTGTGGCCTGTCCTGGGCCTACCTGCCTCCAGCCTTACCTGTGGCCTGTCCTGGGCCTACCTGCCTCCAGCCTTACCTGTGGCCTGTCCTGGGCCTGCCTGCCTCCGGCCTTACCTGTGGCCTGTCCTGGGCCTGCCTGCCTCCAGTCCTTACCTGTGGCCTGCCCTGGGCCAGCCTGACTCCAGTTCTTATCCGGGTCCTGTCCTGGGCCTGCCTGCCTTCAATCCTCACCTGGGTTCGGCCCTGGGCCAGCCAGCCTCCAGCTACTACCTAGGTTTTGCCCTGGGTCAGTCTTCCCTCAGCCCATTCCGGAGTTCTGTCCTGAGTCATCATTGTGTAGAGGGGACTTATCCCACACTAGCCTGCATTCCCCCTGTTCCATCTTGGGCACGTTCCTACAGTTCTCTAATTGGCCAGACAACTAGTTCCAACTGTCCTCACTCTTTCCTGTCTTGCCTGACTCCGAATCTCATCCTGTGTACCATTGGAACTATCTGCACCAGCCAAGCTCCTTTGCCTACTACGAATACCTTTCTGCTACACTGGTCTATCTATCAACTGTCGCTGCACTGAGGTTCTTGGAAGATTCATGGTCTGGACAACAAGCTCTACCTGGACTATGGTTCCCTCCATCTGAGCCTACATCCTCTTGTCACGCTTACCTGGGAGAGTGCCTTTGTGACATTGGGGGTTGGTCCATCCTTCACCCAGTTCCTCATTTGGGTGGTGGAGAGGCTGATTCCTCGTGCCGCTATCTCATCAGTTCCTGGACTCCAGACTGGCGACCTCTGCGAGACCAACCACCAAGACTACAGGTACGCGGTCCTCTCGGGCCAATCAGCTTGACAGTTCTCTAATTTTCAGACTTTTTTAAAAAATAAGCCAATACTCTTAGCTTCAGTGACATAGATTCCCCAACAACTTTTTATCAAAATGAATCTCTCAGAATACATTCAGGGTTGACAAAGTCTCCAAAGTAGTGAAGCCTATTAAGCAGAAGCGTAGGGCATCCCATTAGTAGGTGGATTAATGATTCAATGTCAAGTGGACTCTTGCAGTGTCTACATATACCACTCACTCCATCTTCTTGTTTCCGAATGTGGTTAATTTAATTTGGTTAATTTAATTTGTTTGCAACACATTCAGCCTAAACCTCATAAAACACATTTCACATTTTTGCATGGAAAGATAAGATTCCATTTCACCTGGGATTTTTAGCGCAGATAACACTTGGGCATAAACCCTCGATTTAGAAATCCCCAGCCTATTCCTTTCCCAGTCCATACCCCTGTTTTTATTTTACCTTATTCGGGTTAGTTTTCACTACTTCCATCGAGAGGCCCAGATTTTCCAGAATGATTCCACATTCATTCCTTAGGTTACTCATATACCCTGTATATAATTGCTACGTCATTTATTCCTAGCAATTGGTATATTGATCATTCACATGATGTCTCACATTTTCTCAGAAGACATAGTTTCTTCCATTCAACTAAGCTAGAGATTGATTGCAGCCCAATTTCGTATCTGATAACCTCTATAGGTACACATTTCGGAAGAATAATAACTAAAGGGCACAACTTCAACTCGTACACAATGCGACAAATCCCCAAATGCCGTCATTTCTCCCCTATGGGGAGCCCCTTGTCATGAGGCCAGGGAGGTGAGGCCACCCCCGATAGTCCCCCTGAGGGTGGTACTCAGCAGGTGGATCTCATGGGGACGACCCGGGGACAACATGGAATCCCCATAACCCACCTTACCGTGGCACTCCTTCCTACCCCCATCACACCAACACTATCCCTAATATTCCTATATGATTTTGTAGAGCTATCAATATAGGAAGTACTGGGATGAGGAAGAGCGTAGGCTCCACAAAGGAAGAGTATCCTTTAAGTACTGAGATGAAGGAAAATCCAATTGACCCACACGAAGATCGCCAAGTTAGTACTAAGACAAAGAACAAGCACGGAGCAGTGCATGTGGAGCCGCAGAACCAAACCAAGCGTTCTGGCTGCATCAGGGGAGGTATGAAACACTGTCAATAAAAGAGCAGAGGGACAACCAATGCTGTCAGACCCGCCGCCCTGGAGGAACCAGGAGATTCAAAGTCGGACGAATTAAAGAAACCGAGAGATTGCAGCCCGGCACGCTTACCTGCAGAGAGACTTGAAAGGTCCACCGTGGACTATCCGGCAAAGGTGGAGAAGCAACGGGCAACCAGCCGATCGAGGAAACTGGAACATGCAGTCAGCTGAAGAAGCACACCCCAGAGACAGGGGAACACTCAGAGTCACCACAGCCACTGGAGAATCCAAGACAGACCAGAACGGGATAGCAGGGAAGCCCACAAACGACCAGAGGATGGCAGTAAGCACCCTACAGACCTCTGGGTGGCCGGGATGGTTGGTGGGGCCCCGTGAAGGGCGGAAGATTAAAGAAAGATGGGTCGGTCTGGGACCTGCATCTATATCAAGCAGCCGCCTAAGTCATCTTCCTCATGGTGGTACCTGGCAGGGTAGTGAACCAAGTCTGCCAAAACCCTGGGAAGTAACAAAGCGCATGTCTGGGACCTGCGCCCACAGGAGAAGAACACATTAAGCCTTCTTCTTTGTTGCAGTATCTGGCAGGCGACTGAACCAGGTCTGCTTGAGCAGGAGAAGACAAACATCCAGGTCTGGGACCCACAGAACTGAGCTATAAAATTAAGATTGAAGAAACCAGTGGAAGGGAGTCATTCCCCCAGGTACTGTGCATTGCAAACGTCAAACCTAAACACGATCAGGGGAAGAAGTCACTCCCCAAGCCGCCGCCACCAGCCCCCCACCCACCCACCCCGACACTGGGAACTGTAAAAAGAAGCCCAAGAAAGGCCAGGGACAGGGAGTCATCCTCCTGGCAGTGTGTATTGTGAGAGCAAGTTTGAAGATTGACCAGTGCAAGGGATTAATTCCCCCTGAAGTGGTGAGAATCGTGAGAAAGACCAGGGGAAGGGAGTCATTCCCCCAGGGGTCTTGTAAATTACAAGAACAGTTGGAAGGAAGACCAGTGGAAAGGAACCATTCCACCCTGACATTGTGAAACTTGGAGGAAGCCAAGAGGGATCAGGGGAAGGCAGCCTAACCCCCTTGGTGTAGTGTAACATAAAGCAAAGCCGAGGAAGGCGTGGGGAAGGGAGTAATTTCTCTGCCACTGCATTGAGAACACAATACCTGGAGAAGGAGGCATTCTCCAGGAACCCAATAGTGAGGAAAACTATGGGCAATAAGGAATGATGTTTCAGTTGGAATTTTTGAGTTGGAACTGAGACCTTTACAGCCCCTTAAGCCGGAACGTTGTGCTATACCCTGGAAAAGAACTGAGACCTGGAGAAAGGAGTCATTCTCTCAGGCACAGTTCCCATGTGACAATTGGAACTATAATCCAGTATCCAGAAGAAGGGAGTCATTTTTCTGGACCAAGAAGATCAAGTATCTCTTTAGCTCAGTTGCTAGTGTAAGGGATAGATATAGGAATTTTGACACAGAAGGTTGGACACTCTTTCAATTACTTGGACATTCTGACAGATTCCTTAGTTCCTTAGCGGAGGTAGAGAAACCCCTCATAGTAGGGAGAGACAGGTTTTCGCTTTATTTTTTAACAAATAAAAGTCTATGCCAACAATCATGCCACCTTTGTCAGTCTCCTCCTTATAGACCATTACAACATTAATGACTACTTTAATGATATAAACCCTGTTTATTTTTTTTTAAAAGCATAATGTTCCACGCATACTTTTGTCTTTGACAAATCTAGGCCCAAGTCGCGCTTTCAGAGAAAGTTCTTCAAAAACATCAAACTCAAGTATTTGTACTGAGCCATTTCTTACAATGTGTTGCCATTTAGGAAACCACACATACCAGAATTTGGGCCTCATCACGACTTGGGCGGTAACGCCGGCAGTATTACCGCTGGCGGTATTAGCCCTACCACCGAACTCCCCGGCGCTAATAGCGCCGGATCACGAGTTCGACGGTAATGTTAATCCCCATTCCCAATTGAGCCCATCCGGGAATGCCCCATTCCCCATTGGGCTCAATGTGGAAATTTCACGCTAATACCGCCGGCGGATTTCCCACCGGCGGTATGAGCGCGAATTTTCGGCGGATTTCCCCCCAGCTAAGCGCTGGGGTGAAATCCGCCGAAGTCCTGATTTGGCGGACCCTTAAATCCGGCCGTAATAGCGCTACCGCCGGATTTAAGGGTTACCGCCAAAGTCGTGATGAGGCATTTTGTCTTGAAAAACGTAATATTAGTCTTGGATTATTGGAACAATATTGTGCAAATATATACAATTGGACTTGTAATGCAACCCCTGTGGGATCTAAAAATCAGCGCACCGTTGGCATGAGGCAACTAGAGTGATCTTTCGGTGGAAAGCAATGTGCTTTAGTCAAGAGTCTGGGAAGTCAGGCAGATACTTACTGAGAAGCAACATGGTGTGCACACAGCCCGGTTTCAAGCCATTTACAAACTCAATCTACTATTTGTCCCAATCCCTATTCCCAATTAGACTGTGCACCAAGGACCCACATGCGACACATTCACTAGGTATAGTGACAGGTGGAGGATGTAAAAAGTAATGCATCCCCCATCCATCAAAAAAGCATAATGCATACGTCCTTTCATGAGCAATATGGTTTGTCAGTAGACATGAAACCGAATACAATGAAACTATGTCCGTTATTATTATTGTTATTATTATTATTATTATTATATGTATTGAGCATGGACCCATCTTATGGAAGCATTATGATGATGTAAATAAACAGAATGGTGTATCACCAAAGTTAGAATTGGAGGACTGACCAATTAATGGGCAACAGGCAGTTTGAAAATGATACATGCATCACCGGATAGAATGGGCAAATTATTGCTTTACTTTAGAAAAAGAATTACATTTTTTGGAACCTTTTATTTCAGAATATTATTCTTTTATTTTAGAATATTATAATACACCCCACATATTGAACATTACTTTCACAGTGATGCCAAATACATACATACATTATACAGTTCTATGCTAGTATAACAGTTGAAAAACTATCATCCCTGGACTGTTTCATAACCGTTATGAGATTGTGATGCAATCATTATGTTTGTGGCATTATAGGTAACTTCAACCCCCCAAGAATGCAATGTAATATCTGTCCTGCACCAGCATATTGTCTCATCAACCAAGTACCCTACTTGACATTTCCTACGGATTGTGAGACCAAACTATCAAATTCAAATATCCAAGTTCTGGTCTAAAGAATTTTCAGAATCAGCAAGGAAAAGGAGTACACCATCTGTATAAGACAACATTTTGCAACTTTGGCCCTTATGAGGTATACCCTTCAACAAGCCATTTTACTGAGCAGTTCAAACTAATGGCTGTAGCACTAGATTACACAGGCTCTGGCGTAAAGACAATCTTCTACAGATATGCCTGTCCAGTGTCCTCATTATTTGATATTCCATTCAGTGAATTTTAAGTCTGTAAGGCACAAGTGTATTTACTCCCTTCACCAATTCCCAGTAATTCTGTGTTTCTTCTCAGGCAAATTCAGAAGATTATTAACTAATACCTTGATCAGTCTTTTAGACTGACTTTACCTTTGGTAGAGAATAACCAGTTCTAAAATATTTTTCGATCTAATGCAAATTTCCATTTCATTTCAGCAACTACACTATTCACCTGAACACTCACAGAGGCTTAAAGTACCTACATTCTATAATACGCCAATATTGTTTGCCAGAAATTGCTAATATCACGATTGCATTCATTTTCATCTGGATGTGAAACAGTCAATCTACAACTCTTCACTTCTACAATATCAGTTGCAGATGTAAGGAAGGCATGGTATCAACAGACACAAGTGACCACAGTTTAAGAGTGTTTATTGAACTTCAAAAAGGGTTTGAAAAATGCCTATGTAATCCTAAGTCTAAAGATGGGAGGAAGCTATGACCATCAAATAATAACGCAGTCCTAGTGGTGTCTTGTCAAAATAAAAGGGCTTATACTATAAAACATATTGCCAAGCCTTACCTCTGAATACAAATAGTGTGGGAAACAATGTTATGTAAAAGAAAGAAGTGTTCAAGAAATTATATGTCAGGATATTCAGGGCATTGGCCTCCCTTCCCCACATTTTCAGCACGAGACAAGGCGGCACTCTCGAGTTTGGCACAGTCTCTGGCTTCTCTAGCACGAGGGTGCAGTTCAAAGATTAGCATCACGGCCTTCTGTGCTCAAGTCTCTTTGCCTTTAAAAGTCTCTTCTTTGAGAGGGCATTATGCGACAAACAAGTTCCTTTCCTTTTAGAATTTTACACATACTCAATTTCTCAGGTGATTCATTATTCACTTCGGATCCCCCTCAGCCAGGCTCAGATCCCCTTTAACACACAATGCTTATAGGATTTCCATGTAACCAATTTCTCGTGTAATTCACAGTTCACCCCGGATCCCCCTCAGCAGGGCTCAATTGTTTTTACCCAATTTTCAATCAGTCTCCCTCCGCCGGGCTCGGAGCAATTAAATTCACTTTAACACGAAAGCTTTCGGTTAAAGCAAGTTTAACTGATCTCCCTCGTTCGGGTCCGAACCAACTTTATCTATTTTGTCATAACATTTCTTGGCAGTATCACCATCGAAGACTTAGGATTGTGCACAGGATTTTGCTTGACCCGCTGCAGGACCACTTCGATTCACAATCCTTTGCCACTCTTTCACTTCCGCCACCTCTCAGTTGGATACTTTACAGAGACCTTCGAATGAGCATGAACACTCGAAGGTCTCTGTAAGAACACATGTCAAAGGTATCGTAGCTTGGTTTCAAAGTTCAATCACTCATCTGTTGTTCAATTTTACTCGCGTTGGTTATCACATGCATTTCATTCACTGTCACTTCAGTGCTCACCATACCATGTTGCCACTTGCAACCTTGACTTCAACACAGATTGGTCTGGTATCAGCCCCCTCAACTCACTTGCTGTGTTGATTTCACTGGCGATGCTTTGTTGTGGGAGCCAAGGACATTACCACAGCAGTATGTGATTTTCCCTGCCTTTATTATGGACGCAGGATGGTCCGGCTACCTCCAAAACATGATGCAGGATTCCTCAGCCTGGTTTCCTGGTCTTATGCTTTCTATTCCTGGGGTTTTGTGAAAGTAGCGGTTGCTTGTCAAAAAGGTCAAGGGCACTTTCCTCCTTGCGATCCATTTCTGTTTTGTCGTCTTTCCCCTCATGTCAAACTGCTATCTTGGAACTGCTGTTTCCTTGTGTGCTTTGCCTCGCTCAGAGTGTGCTCTCATGCTCCGCCTTTTATCCATGTGGGGAAGTGTAATGGAAGTCAGGTGTGTGGAATGGTCAGTAATTGGCTGACCCTGCCTGACCATTGTATTGAGACATGTCAGGTATACAGCCCGGGTGTTAGACCATTTTCTCTCATAGCAAGCTGTCTGTGAGAAAGTGTTCATGTTGTTAAATGGGGAGGTTTGATTTCCTAAGTATCCTACCTGGTAGGATGGGGTAAAGTGGTTACAGGGAAGGGATACCGCATATCATCATCCAATGTCCCACTCCCTGAAGACCCCTCACCCAGGAGATCATCCCGCACTGGTCCACCCGAGGAACTGGATCCAAAAGCGATGGCCGTGTCCTGGACACCTGGATTACAGATCTCCGGGGACTAGTGGGTGAGACACCTTTGAGTTTTTCACACAGACAACTTACTTTAAAATCAAGAGCACATGATCTGAAATATCAGTGCCTTGAATTCTAGTAAGTAACACTTTGATCATTGGCCCATCACAAGTTAGTAAAATGTCTTTCAGTTTCTAAACTGTTGAGAAGAAATTGCAGACTACATGGGCTCCCCAGGCATCCAATAACTCATACTGTACCTTTTACTGCTTGATCGTTTAACACATTGCTAACTGTAAGCTCATCGATAAATGCTTTTGAAAATGTATTTATGTCTTTTGAACAAAATTGGTCTCTATCCTTCCAGTACACACATGACTAATCTATATACATTTGAAACGCCAAGGTATGTTTGCATACTCAGCTGATGCAATTCATCAGTGTTAGGTTGCCCTCTGCTGTCCAAATGGCAAAGTGCAGCTCTGTGTGCTCTTCCAGTTCAACAACAGCTACCACTTTAAACAGAATGAGAATGGTTCTACACGGTCACCTTCACCTTCCACTATCGCATACATTCAGAATAATTTCAAGTTACTTCTTTCCACTCCCACTTCTCTTCACACAGGGTATAGCGGGTCCAGTTTCAATGAACAGTTAATCAATGTGGTACACTGCAAATATCAAATATTACACTTAAGTGTATGAACAAAATCAAAAGCGTTGAGATGGCTTTGGCAATGCTTGTTTTCTTGTCTTTTTTTGTTGAACCAACTTCATGTAAGCACCCTTTAAACATTCCAATGGGGTGGCTCATGTTTCCATGAGAGTGGCTTGGGTCTTTCGAGGTGGAAAGATTTATTGTGTGCTTAAATCATTAAAAACCCATTCAATTCCCAGAACAAAAGGCCCTGTGAACAGGCCCTCCAAGCTAATGAGCAGTCCCCACCTTTGTAAATCACCTTAAGCGCTAAATATTCATATAAATATAAACTAAAATATGGATAGAAACCGAAATATAGTGTGCTATTGGATAATCATTAGAGCTGTTCTCCTTGTGCTGAGCTTCAAAAAGATTGTTTGCACTTAATGTGACACCTTTGAACTCTTTCTTTGTAATTAAGCCAGCCAAATGGTGAGCCTGATGCAGTGGGACAAAGAAGACCGGTTATATCACTCAATTCAATCATTGACTGAAGCAATTATAAAGGCTTGCTAATGTGAGTTATTGTGCTGACTGGAGGACATGCCTGGCCATTCATGTCTGTTCTCCATTCTAAAATGCAAACAATACTTACAATTGCATTATAGACTCACAATTGAGAGTTAGCATAACTCTGCAAATATAGAAAAAAAAGGGTGCATTCTTATTGAAAACACATTCTCCATCTAACCAGCATAAATATAAAATGTCTACACTTATACAAAATTAATGCAACTAATATTCATAACTTTATGAATAAATATGCAACTAATTCATAACCCATATCCAGAGGTGTGTGGATGGGGGCATCCATGTTTCAATAATGTACCATATTGCTGTTATTAGATTTAAAAGAAAAAACTATTTAGAATTACCCTATTTTTTGATATTGAGATATATCAACATCCAATGAAGATTGGGTGATTCTCTAAGCGTGTCTGATTGCTTGGTAAGCCAATAGAAACTGTCACATAATCATGACATATGCGTGGAAATATTGCAGATTTTAAAAAGCATGAACGCACAGAGAATAGGTCAGACTTTGGAATTAAAATCTGGAGGGAAAGAAAGTACCCAACAGCTGTTTCAAGGGGATGAATTAATCAGAGATGAACTGAAGAGCTGGGATTCCATATTTCATAAGGAAAGCTGAAGGGATGATTCTTGCTCCAGGCTGAAAAGGGTAACCTGGGCTGGTTCTAATTTCGTGCAAGCAGATCTGAAGCAGACTTCCTGACAGGAAGATCTCCAATTTGAGAGAGTCAATGCTGATCCTCAAAGCAAGAGGTTGCCAACCTAGATTGCCCTAGTCATTTCCAAGTCTCTGTTACAGTCTACCACACCTAATGTGGGCTCTTTTTAATACCCCTGCAACTTCCCACTATTACTTCTGATTGGTTGTGAAAAGGCCAGACATCCTTAAGGAGTCATGCATGACATGTGCTTATGGGCACCTATATATAATCTGCTACTTTGCATCAAATCACACTCACCTATTTGATTAGCAGGTCTTTTGTAAAGTGAAGACAGCGCAAAATAATAATATAAGCTTAAAAAAGTGTAATGCTAAATTACGGAAAAAGCATTTGCCTGTGCTCGCTTTACATGTTCACCTGGGCAAGGGGATAGTTGAGCAATTGAAAATAAAATATAAAAATTGCTCTGCATATTAAATAACATCAAACTATTTTCTTGTTTTAAGGGTGGGTGTGACAGATGGCATAAAGCATAAAAAAGCTGTATTCTTCAATTATTTTAGAAAAGCAAGTGGTTTGGTCCAATTGCAGATTATTATAGGGTTTGAATTGCTTAAAATAGCCTGTACCTCCTTTTGAGCCGCAATGAGTTTAACGGATCTGAATAAGGTATTTATCGAAAGAGCGGCATCATGTTGATACAATGTTCCATTTGTTGTTGAGGTATAGAGGGTTGTTCCGTGGCTTCAATTGTGACTGAGGCAGAGGGTCCTGAAAGCGCTGCAATGGTGTGAAGTAAGCATTCGGCTTCCAATTCACCTCCCTGCCCTATGAACCTCCGAAACTAATCCCATGAAGTTTGGATAGAGTTTGACACTCCAATGGACTTAATAGTAAATGTATACACTGGGTCCAGTCCAGTTGCTAAACATATTTTCTGCAGACACTAAACCGAAAATCATGACACTTGATCCCATACCAAACAAAAGCCCCCGCATTTTCTTACTAAGACCTTAAATTGGCAAGCCTTATGAAAACATACTATGTTTTCATTTAAACAGAATCCCGACAACTCTGTCTCTGGAAACATTCTTGCCCCCTCCAGTCTGAATCTTGTACAATGGTTTCTGCCTTTAGCATCAGCAAACTCTGCACAGTTATTAACCCTGGCAGAAATTCACAGTTGCCGAAGTTACAGACAGGACAGGGGGAGGAAATAAACATGACCACAAAGGCCCAGGAGTATGTGCTTCGCTATGAGCATGCGCAAACACTGTCCTCGTCATACCTTATTCATTTGACAAAAATGCTTCTACTAACCTCCTCCGCTGGCATGATCAGAAAAGCTGAAGAAAAAAAAAAAAAGAAGATTTCATAGCACATTGCTTGAAAAAAAGCAATGTGCCTGCAATGTCCGAATTAATTTATGGTACACATGAACTTTTCTTTTCAAGCCTACTAATTCAATGATTTGCAATTGATATTTTGAAAGAGGCTGAGCACAATCGGCGGTGACTGAACCTGGAAGATGCAGTGATGTTGAGGTGGAAACCTCATGCAAAGCTCATGGCTTAACAAATCTGCCTCTTCTCCCTCTCCGCTCAACACGCAACTCATCCGCACAACTTGCAAAACAAACAATCTCTTCTGTCCAAGGTCTTTTACAGTCGGGCCACATTACAAGTTGCTTGGTAAAAGCGGGTTCATTACCGGCATGCCGGAATGAGCGGGTCCGTGCTCGTATAAAACCGCTAACAGCGGGTGATTACGTTTGCGCGAGCATGCGCGTTCCCCATGCCAGTAGTGGCAATACCGCCATGCCGGTAAAGGGCCACCAACCCCCCTATACCGGCATTGCGGGGCCCGCCCATAGCGTTACCGCCTCATAACACCTAAATACCGGCACGGTATTACCGTGTTTGCAAAAAACAGACCCAGAAATTACATCATTGCGCAGGAACGGGAAATGGGCCGGCGGCCATCTTTAAAAACACAATCCATTGCCATCCTCCACAACCACCAGTTCTTTCGTGTTGTTCTGTGGCAGAATAGAAGCAGGATGTCCAAGGCTACCAAGCAGGCGACCCAAAGGAAGAGAAAAAAGCATTTTTCAGATGCTGAACTAAGTATGCTTGCTGACACCCTGGCCCAGCATGCGGACACGATCAGGAGCACTGGCATGAAGCATGCGGCCCAAACAAAAAAAAAAGAAGTCTGGCAGGAGGTCGCACAGAGGGTGTCGGCAGTGGGAACCACCCCAAGGAGTGTGCGTGATTGTAGGAAGCGGTGGGATGACCTCTGCCTCAGGGTGAGGAAGATCCTGGCGGATAACAGGAGGGCCGCAATGGTGACAGGCCGGGGCCCACACTCCCCAGTGATGTTGACGGCATGGGAGGAGACCGCCAATACCTTCATTGACCATAAATCCATCGAGGGATTTGGAGACCAGGAGGCGGGCGCCGCATCATCCACAGAAGAAGGTGAGTGACCATCACATCCATGTAGGCTAAACCATGATGTGGCACAAGTGATGTGGAAGTGAGACTAGGCAAGGCAATGCATGTCCCAGGCCCACATCAACATATCCAATCAAGAATGTGTGGCACACCCTGCAACACACGCATGCTGAGTGGCAATCCCAATGCCAACACAAGTGCAACATGACCCAACCGTGCCAATGGAACTCACCACACAGACACCATACCAATGCCATGCCACCAGCCATGCATTAATTGCCCACATGCCCCCTCAGAACACCAAATGCCACACCCCAGAAATAATTTGATGCATGAATGTATGAACATATCGCAGCACAATACATCATAGCTGCCATGTGACACCATCACTGATGACCTGCATCTCTTCTATCCCCCAGGCACCGATGAGGAAGATGGTATGCAGGACAGGGGTGCAAGTTCATCCACTTCATGGCAAGGGACCAGGGCCACCGCCACACCCCAGCCCAAGAAACTGCCCAGAGCAACAGGCAGTGTGCCACACCGGGCATTAACCCTGCAGGAGACACCTGCAGCCACAGTACAGCAGCAGCCACCCACAACAGTGGGAGGCGTTTCCATTCCCGCTCCGCCAGCCACCGCGGACGTTGTGGATACAGAAGTGGAGAAGGAGGGTGACATGTCCGGCACACCCATTCCAAGCCCCATTACCAGCCTACCCCACCCTACAGAGGCCGAGAGCATGGACGATCCCTCCCTCCACGACTCGGACCTTGGAGACTCAGACATAGGCATCTTTGAGGAGGACTGTGCCCTGGATGTGGGCCCCACGCAGGTGTCATCCTCCACCCTGCCTACCACCACCCTGCCATCCACCACCCTGCCTACCACCACCCCGCCCACCAGCACTCCTGCAGCCAACGACTCCTTCGAGGCTCGCCTGTCAAGAGTTGAGGCCCGACAGGAGTCGATGCTCGGACTCATGCGGCAACAAATATCCAACGGGAATGACTCCATGAGGGCCATTGCCACAGCCATTGCAGCCAACACTGCTGCTGTTGAGGCATCGACACGTGCCATGAGGGAGTGTATGGGGGCACTTTCACAGGCCCTGCTTGCGAATCTACCTCAAACGCAGTGCCCACACCCTGGGGCAGGCATGGGACTGATCATCAACACCTCCACTGCCCTTCTACCTCGACCCAATAGAGCCCTGTGCGGTTGACGCAGAGGAGTGCACGGCGCTTGACCATGCAACCCCCAGATCCCAAAATTGCAAAGAAATAGAGTGGGCAGACAATGACATTTTGAAAATGTACGTTGGTGAAGGGACCAGTGCTTGTTGAATATATGGGGACATTTGGGGTTTGTAGGGTGGGTGAGGGAGTTTACTTGGATATTTTTGGGGTTTGTAGGGTGGGTGAGGGTGTTCACTGGGGGTTGTGAGGGGATTTTGTTCACATTATCACGTGTCTGGAAAATACACCCGTTGTGTGCAAGAAAATAATTGGCTGGACATACTTATTTTTGAGCATGTACATTTAATCTGTGATGGTGTACAGTGGGGCAATTCTAACAAAACAAGTGTGCATGTCCACATGCAGACAGTGTCACAGGCACATTACATTTATGGTCCCTGCATTTCAAAAGTATTTGTCAATTAGTGCTTTGCGTACAGCATGGCCATCCCGCGCATCACCTAATGGCAGGGGGGCTCCTTCGCTTCCATCCCCTTCATCCTCATCCGGCCCATGCATGTCAATGTCAGGTGGCAGTGGGACATTCCTTTGGACGCACATGTTGTGCAGCATGACACAGGCCATTGTGATCTTCGCCACCTTCTCAGGCCTATATAAGAGTGCCCCACAGACCTGCTTAGGCAGCAGAACCGCGCCTTCAACAGGCCAAAGGTCTGCTCAATCACAACACGGGTACGAGTGTGCACACGATTGTACTCCTCTTCATGGCTGTTCTGCGGGTTCCGCACAGGGGTAAGTAGCCACGGCCTCAAGGGATATCCTCCATCACCTGCAAGCAGATACAAATAGGTGTGTGTCACTCTGAAATGCCACCTTCAGGGAGCACAGTCATGGCAGCAGCTATTTGGTGTGGGCATGCACATGTCCCTGTACATGTACAAAATAGTCACCTAGATGCAATGTATACTGTAATGAGGTGTGGTACCCTGGATGGGGTTCAATAGATGATGCAGGGTGTAATCATGCATGCTCTGGCAGATGTGCTGTGGTAGTGCAAAAATGTTTGGCCTCCAAATCATGCTGTATATTCTTTACTATGCATGGTCACACTAGCCGCATTGCCACTGTTGCCATCCCATTCAGTCATGCATTGCTTGCCATCAACATGGTGCCCTGGTTGTGCTTCTTACTTGTCATCCATATACAATATTTGTGATATGTGGCCCAGTGATGTGTTATGCTCTGTTTGGCTGGTTCAGGTGAGGAGTGTTTAGCGCTGAATGCATTCTCCACTAACTGGCTAGTGCCACCAGGTGCACTATTCCCCCCCCCCCCTTTCCCACCCAGGTGCACTATTCCCCCCCCCCCCTTTACCACCCGGGTGCAGTAGCCCCCCCCCCTTCTGCATCCACACACATCAGTACCCCACAGCATGGCCATGGCCTTGTTTTGCAACTCACTGAGCAGCCAGGACCGTGGTCCAGCATGTCGCTCCATGTGACGGGGTAGCGTGGAGTTGCGCAGTACCATGGCATCATGTGTGGATCCAGGAAATCGGGCGCAGCAATGTATGATGATCTTGCTGGAGTCACATACCATTTGCACATTGATGGAGTGGTATTGCTTGCGATTGCGGTACACCGCCTCTATGGCATGGGGGACTACCAATTCCACATGGGTGCAGTCGATGGCACCAACACAATTGGGCATGCCTGCCAGTGCATGGAAGCCTACTTTGGTTTCGGCTATCTCCTGGGCAGTCCGTGGTAGGGATATATGGGTGCTTGTGTGCTTCAGAAGGGCATCCAGCACTTGGTTCAGCATGCGTGACAATAGTGGTTGTGAAATGCCATGCAGCTGTCCCACTGTGTGTTGGTAGGTGCATGTGGCCGGCCAGGAAGTGTAGCACAGACACCACCTTTAGTAGTGGGGGGATGGCAGTGCGTATTTCTATGTGGCTGGCAATGTCGTTCTGTATCATGTCCACTATGGTGGTGATGGTGTCACGGTCCAACCGGTACAGGGTGTGGATCTGCTCAGAGGTTAGGTTGAATGGGCTGGGTCTGGTGTGAGGGATTGGTGGCTGCCTACGAGGCACTGGTGGCTGCGCTGGTGGTAATTGCTCGGCCTGTCTCACCCTCCTTCTCCTCCTGCGTCTCCTCTGTGCTGCCTGTTCTTGATGCTGTAGTTGTAGCAGTATAGGCATGTCCTCCAGCGCCATGATTGCAACTGCTAGTGTTAGCATTTTGGTGTAGGAAGGGGTGTGGTGTGTGGGTGTGCTCCTTTTGTACTGGGCGACTCTACATTGCCTACACCTGTGGGGGGGTTGTGGTGTGTGGGTGTGCTCAGTTTATACTGGCACAGCCTCCATTGACTCCACCTGTGGGGATTGTGTGCACCTGTGGCAGCTGCCTTGTATCCTGCTTGCTGTTTGCGGGTGGTCCGCGATGCCTGTATGGCCGGCATCGTGCAGCCCGTGATTACCGGCTTCGCGATGCCGGTATTTGCATGTATGCGTGGGTTGTAATTACCCCCTATTACCAGCATGAAGGGGCGCGGGTACGCGCCTATGCCGCTATTAGCAGCACCGTTGTTTAGTGTGCCGCTAATACCGGGTTTGCGGGTCGGAATGCAATGGGACGGTAAATGATGCTGGTATTACCATACCAGCATCGTTTTTGCCTTACCGGCATACTTCGTAATGAGGCCCATAGTGTTTATATCTTTGCTGCTGCAGCAATTTTCAAATCTCAGTTTCATGCTGTTCAAAGTCCTGCTTGGAGACCATTCATAGAATTCAAAAGGCTCTTCTGGGAAAGCCTGATTGTTGAATAGAGTGGATCCGACCACCTGCCATGTTGGGTGTCTTAATTAGTGTAGTTGATATGGGATGCCAAACTTCTGGGAGGTGGGTGCAGCCTCTAGCAAGGTTTCTGGCTTTGGCATCGTGAGACCCAACCTGTTCCCCACGTGACCCCATTCTACTATACTGCACAAATTACTTGAATCACCCTGTGCCTCTGTTCCCAAATCTTCCAAAATTGGCGAAACTCTTAGAAATAAACTAAACGTTAGAAGAAGTGTTACAAAAACATCTACAGAATTACATTTCTGAATAGAAAGCTGGCTAGAATGCACTGGCCTAGGCGCCACTCATGATATGTACTTTTTAATATAGCTTAACCAATAGGGTTATAGAGCGGACATACATCTCATTACAAACAATGGAAACCCCAGGTACACTTTTGTGAATTATTATGGAATTTATTGAGCATGGACCTAGCTTCTGGAAGCAACAGAGCGCTTTACAAACATAGGGTGAAGAACATGGTGAGGGAAATAGCACAGAAATTAGTTTTCTATCAACTGGGAAACATTTATAGGGATCCTACAGGTGTGTGCCTCTTGCCCCTCATTATCTAGCTTAATGTTAAGAGCAGTGATCCTTGCAGGGTCAATACATCCAATTACACATTCAGATTTTAAGTCATTGATATAATTTTCTACCCTTGAGGACTCCTAATATCCTTTCAGGCCCAAGCCAAATCAGGTTGCTTGAGGAGGAAGGCAGGTGTCCTGGAGACTGCCCGGGCAATGGGGACAAGATTTCCCTCCATCAGTTGCCCACTGAAGCAACAGAACCCAAGGAGAGGGGCATTACCCGTCTGGTAATGCCCCCGGGGCTATAGTTGCAAGCCCAAGCGAATTGAGAGCTTTACCATAGCTTTACCATAGCCCCGGGGGCATTATAAGACCTGTAATGCCCCTCTCCCAGGGTTCTATTGCCATTAGTAGCCTGGCACATCGTCCTATAGTATACTACACGGGGTACTAATAGTATTTTTTCGAGCTTGAAACGAGCATTGAAACCGTTTGCAACTTGAGAAAAAAAAGCAAACTAACTTAACGCCAGGGATCAGGGAGAAGGGACTACACGTATAGTCCCTTCTTCTTTTCCCTGGAGTCCACTGAAATCAATAAAAATTGCCACCATGGAAAGGGGAAAAGGGACTACACGTAGTCCATTCTTCCTTTCCATGGTGGCTTCTCGCACGACAGATGTGCCGGGAACAGGACTGTTCCCTGCGCAAGCGAGGGAGAGAGGAGCATAGTTAAGTGGGGTTTAGGTAGGGAGGGGGTGGGATATGTGGAAAAGGGGGTTGGGGTCGGGGAAAGGGCAGGGCATGTAGGGAGGGCACTTAGTCCCAGCAAGGGAAGATGGCGGCCTCCCACTCTGAGGGGGTATGGAGCAGGTTCTTTCCCCGTCAGGGAAGGACTCCATTCCAAGTCTCCTCATTGGCTGGGAGGCGGCCACATCCCCCTTGTGGAGTGCTAATATGCATTGTTTGGTGTAAATCAGGCTTCAGCAGAGATGCTCAGAGAAGAATGAAGGAAGAGGGAAAGTCTTTGAAGAAGTACCTCTTCCTTCCATGCTCATCTCCGAATGGCTCTTAATTAGAATTTCAAGGAGGTTTATAGACAGTTGGAAAACAAGGATTTGAGTCCTATCATCATTTGAACAATGCCCTAAAGCAAGCCTGAATAGACCATGCCAAAACGGACTGGCTGAACACCAGTTATCAGTTAAGGGAACACAGTCAGCAACAAGAAAATGTTGTCAGCAGTAGGGTCAAGTGCACCATCTGGTGGCACCAAGCTTTCAAAATTACGCTAGCCACAAGAATCCTATGACTGGACTAGTTGTCATGATGCCTACCCCCGGGGAACCAGACCAGGTCCAGCAACCCCGGAAGCAGGCATCAAGTTATTTTAAGCAAGCCCAAAAACCCCTGCTAGGGGCTGTTTGGGTGCGGTCCTGGTGCCTATGCCGCTAGGCTCATATGGAGAGTCAGTCCTGGCGCCACAGGCGCCAGGCTCATTGAGTAGAACTTACCTGATGCAGACCATGCTGCAAACTTACCTGATGCAGACTATGCTGCAGAGCTCCAAGCCAAATGAGGCTTGGAAGGGACTATTTTACCTAGGGACTATTTTTTACTCGGGTGGGGCTGGGGAGAAATACTTACCTGGGACTACTTTGGAGGCTATTTAAACCACGCCCGAAGAGCAGCACACGCTTCGCGTTATTCTGCATCCAACAGCATAACGCTCACCGTGTCTGCAAACCTGCATCCAGTCTTCTGCCACGCCCGCCTCGAGTCTGCAGCTCCTAGAAAAAGGGAGGAACAGAAGGAGAAGAGGTTAGAATAAGAGCAAAACCTTCGATCCTTACCTGAATTCCGGATCCACCGCGCCTTCGAGCTGGAAGAAAGAAGCATTTTACGCACGCCACCTCGCCTGCTGCAGCGCCGCGCTGAACTCACCGGCCTTCGCAGCATCCTCACGATCCACCGCATCCTTCTGCACGTTCCCGCCGCACTCTGGCACCTAAGGGGAACACAAGAACAGCAAAGGTGAGCCAAGGGAATAAACCGAGGCAATAGTAACTACCCCCATAGACTTACCTGATTACAGCCAGGGGTACTATTCCTCTTCATGGGTCGGTGCAGTCTCCATTGCATCCTAAGGGGAACAAAAGGACAACAAGATGAGACGAAGGGACAAACAAGGGGACCTCTTCTCACCACAATAGACTTACCTAATTTTACTGCCGGAGGCATTATTCCCCGAACTTCATATTTTCTCTCCACACCTGAATAAGGGAGCAAGCCACAGGTTACATTCTGGCCTTATTTTATTGAACTGTGCAAGATAAGCCAAATCCTTACCTGAACTTCGTCAGCTACCACGAGGAACTCTTCGCTGGGGTCAAGCTGCAAACTGCAAGGAATCAGACAAGAGTGAAAGTCAGACATGTGAACTCTTACGAACTACATACTTTTCGGAGTCAATATTGTTCTGGAACTCACCAATTCCTTCGAGCCAGTAAAGCAACTGGTTATCAACGCGCCCCTGCGCTCAATGCAGGATGGAGAGCTCATCTTTTCAAACCATCAGATGAGACTATGAGAAGGGACATCAAAGGTGATCTGTGGGGAGAACAGCGGGGGTGGGGGGATTTACGCTCAACTCCACGGGTGGTTAATTCCCTTTCTCCATTTGCAGAAGAATATTCCTACGGTCCAAGCAAACGAAGCTAGGTGGGCCAGTCCAGTCCGTCATCTCGGCCCTACGCGTCACATTGGTGGAGACCGCTGCTGTCCAGTTCAGATCAACGCCTCTGTGGGAGCCAGGGGAGCGTAACACTAGTGATGAGCATTGCAGCTTTGATAGGACTAGTCCTAAATGCTGGCATTGGGATATTTCATACTCCTAAATGAATGGGTATCACAAAGGTGCAGTTGGGATAACTGTAGTGATACTGGCTTATTCTCAGAACATAAACGGTCATGGCTCAACCATTCAACAACATGCAGGTGTGCCTTTGATCTCATCCTTCATAGCATACCAAACAAACCGCCAAGACTGGATGACAGTGCAACAATACTTGCTTATTCTCAGAACGTAAAAGAGCTTGGCTCAACCAATCATCGACTTGCTAGTGTTCGTTTATACAAACTGAAACTAGCAAGACTTTCATGAATACTCTTTGGGTAGAAATTAAAACGCAATAACATGAAACACGAAAGGCAGAAGTGTGGTCACTTGTTGGTACAGGGATTGTTCCTATACACGTGGTCGAGGTCTTTACATGTCATATGTACGAAGAGGGGTATGAATAATCTGTGACTGCATGTCCATCAAAACCAAATGTATCATGATAAAGAGAGTTAGTAACCCATCTCCTTAGGAAAACATTAATATCACTGGATATCTACCATGCTCCTTAGGCAGATCTAAACACTCATGAAATAACATTTGAAGAGGGGCAAGTATGCTGGTTATGTAGTTACCAGAGTCAGGTGAATTCCAGATGCTGGAGGAAACAGCATGATGGTGATGATTTAAATCAGTCTTCCCAATGTTTACAAAAACTTGGCTTGCGAAAGACCAGCACCATTGTAAGACAAAGGAGTATTGAAATCTCCACCTGAGAAAAACACGTTATGGTTTGAGAGGGAATAAAATGAAGAGCCTTTTTTCACAGGCCTAAGACTCTGGATGATCTCTGAAGCTAGAAATTCAGTATCTCAATATCCCATTCTTGCTAACCCTTAATGGATTCACTGATCTGGGCACAAGATGTATGCCAGCTTCCAAATGGTTTCTTTTCAACTGATAGACATTTGTAAAGAGGAATGTAAGGAAGGCATAGCATCAGACAGCAAGACAGACACAAGTGATCACAGTTCAAGGGTGTTTATTGAACTTCAATTGGGTTTGGAAAACATCTATCTAACCCTAAATCTAAAGATGGGAGCAAGCTATGACCATCAAGCAATAATAACGCCGTCCTAGTAGAGTCTGTCAAAATAAAAGGGGCCTACAGTAATAAACCTATAGGCAATCCTTACTTCCAAATACAAATAGTGTGGAAAACAATGTTATCGAAAAGAAAAGTGTTCAAGAAAAAATGATATGTCAGGATATTCAAGCCATTGGCTTACCTTACCCATGTTTTCAGCACTCAAGCTTAGCACACTCTCTTGCTTCTCTAGCATGAGGAAGCAGTTCAAAACCTCAACATCAGGGCCTTCTGTGCCAAAGTCTCTTTGCCATTTAAGGTCTATTATTTCAGAGGGCCTGATGCAACCTGACAAACATTTGAGTTCCTTTCTTCTTAGGATTTCATATATACAACTTCTCAGGTGATTTTGTGTTTAGCCCGGTTCTCCCTCTGCCAGGCTCAGACCAAATTAATCTACTTTTGCAAACGTTCTTTACTTCATCAAAATCGAAGACTTTCGTCTGTGCGCAGGATTTTGCTCGACCCCGTTGCATGACAACTTCAATTCACAATTACTTGTTCTCTTCTTGAGATTACTTTTTTCTCATTTTTACTTTTGACATTTCTCAGCTGGATACTTTAAAGAGACCTTTGATTGAGCATTCACGTGGTGCCTGACACACTGTTAAAGGTATTGTATCTTGCTTTTTAAAGTTCAATCACTCATCAGCAGTTCTACTTTACTGGCATCTTTTATCACACATGTTTTAAAAATGTTTGTTCCAGTGCTTGCCATACAATGTTTCTCCTTGCAACCTTGACTTCAACACAGACCATCCTTGTATTAGTCGCCCCAACTCACAGGCGGTGTTGATTTCATTGATGCTGCTTTGATCTTGGAGCCAAGGACAGTACCATGGCGGCTGCTGCTTCTCCCCGCCTTGATTAGTGATGCAGCAGGGCTGCGGGTATCTCTGACACAATTCAGGATTCCTCAGCCTGGTTTCCTTGTGTTATGCTTTGTATTCTTGAGGTTTCTGGAAAATAACGATTCCTTGTCGAAAAAGGTCAAGGGAGTTTCCCTCCTTTCAATCACCTTCTGTTTTGCCGTCTTTCTTCTCTCATTCAACTGCTGTCTTGAAACTGCTGTTTCTTTGTGTGCTTTGCCTCGCTCAAAGTGTGCTCTTGTACGCCGCCTTTTATCTGTGTGGGAAGCTTAATGGAAGTCAGGTGTGTGATAGTCAGTAATTGCCTAACCTACAAGGAGGAGCAAGATCCATACATTTCAACGCACCAGCTTTTGATGGTGACATCCACCCTAAAGTCAGTTCAATCCTCTGCCAGTCCCTTTGCCTGTTAATATTGTCGTCTATAGGCCCTCACCAGCCACAAACAAAATCCTCTTTTTCCCCACAACTCGGCAACTCAAAAGGTGTGGAAATTTCTCCTAGCTCCCACCAATTTTCGAACCTTCATTTAATTTACAAGAACAAGTAGAAATTGTTCTAAATGTGTGAACTAGATTTTTTTGGCAGTTTCTGTATGTTGTAAGGACTCTACAGTGGTCAGAATGGTATATTTACTATTTGAATCCAACAAAATCTCTGTGGATTCACGCCTCTCCTTGACGCAAACCATTTGCTAACATCCCTATCACTCGGACTCAACAAACCAGTCAGTGAAAAAAGGCCCAACGCTTTTAGCTGAGTCAGACAATTATAAATATAATGTAGCCATGGAATTTTACACCAATCGTCTCTCCGAACAAAGGCCTGAATAATATCTTCAATTACAACTGCCTTTGGAGTTCACCATATGCAAATGCAGTGTAATAATGGGGCCAGATATCACTTATCTGCCAAATACTTGCTCCAAGCTCACATGTTCAGCAAACAAAGGCACTGAGCTTGGCAAGGCAAGCAATTTTTGAAAACATGTCTTTTCATGATTTGGCAATGTGTGAAGTTTACCATAGCCCCAAAGGTGCCCCATAGTTGGCCGGAGCCCTTGCCTGCGCATTACACACATTCATTATCAGTTGGAGTGGTTGCCGCTCACACATGTGCATAAAACGGGTCATTCCACTCAGAGACTGACCCATTGTAGTTAGTTGTTTATTTATATGGGCATCCCCGTCCATGCTGCCGAAAAACCAATTTCCAGGTAATCCTACTCGTATGCCCTCTCGATTACAGACCCGTTACTCCACAACTTCAGCATTGGGATGGTTTCCTTTCGTCCCGGGACCCAGGCCATAATAGCTTAATTTTCAGACCCAGATCAACTATAAAATCTGTGTACACATTGATCAGCCTCTGGAACGCCATGAGGGTGCAAGCAATGAGAACCGTATCATAAGCATGGGCAAGCAGGGGAAAAGCCTCATTACCCACACACGGATAATCTGCGTTTGATTCAACTAGAGCTTTATAAAGACCATTTGTATATAAAGTACAGAGGATTGGGGCATCCCTGACGAACTCCTAGGTTTATATAAAACAATCTTGTACACTGACCATGCTCTCCAAAACGAACACACGCCTGGGTGCTCATATAAACCAACAGCAGAACCCTCAAAATCCCTGCGTTTTGATCTTTTGAGGGGCACTAAGCATTGGCAGTGTTAGAGCTCCCAGGCAGGTGTTCATGAGGATGACCCTATCCATTAGGGATAATCGGAGAAAACCACATCTAAAATGAAGCATTAGCAGGACATCAAGTGGTCTTCAAAGCAAAACAGCTGATCTGTGGAAGGCCTGGAGCAGGGGGGTATTCTGCAGGTAATTGGCTCATTTCCATATAGTATAATTTTATAAGTAACAGAGAGATTTGTGGATTTAATTTACAAGTGTAGGGCATTTTCAGTTCGTAATACAGAAAACTGTTTAGAAGGAATCGCATGCATTTCACAAACCGCAGATCTTTTTCCATGTGTGGAGAAGGGAATCCATGCGATTACTGCACCGCAATTACTGCAAAGGTGAAAATGTTGCACTGCTTAACACAAATGCATGCCAAATTAAATTTGATGGATACCCCCCGCCCTCTGCCCCCAACATCCACCCACTTTATTGAATATAGCAACCCCACCTTTAGCTGCAATTTCGCCCAAATTCGTTTTTAGCGAGGCAACAGTTTTTTCATTTCGCTGTGGTTCTGGTGAAGTAATGGACTAATATCTGGAGAATGCAGATGAAACTAATGAATAAAAGCCATGGTTTATCTGTGTTGGGTTGTCCGAAAATTAGTACATAAAACACAGCCTCTCTCTTTTCAAGTTGATTGAACAAGGAGTTGTAAATGTTAAGGGCTCAATTGTCCAGCTTATGTCTTACTGAAACTGCAGGGTAAAACGGGAGTAAGCAATTCGGTCTTTTCTGGGTGCCTACAATGCATAGGGAAACATTCAGAGATTGCATCTAACGTGTCATGTATTTGAATCTTCATCAATAAGTATACATATGGATTGGTTTTCCTAACAATATGATTGTAGGCATGTAGTCTATGTTTTTATGTTCATGAGGAGTATTTTACTTGTCTTGTATTAAGCGCCTTAAGCTAAGTGCTAAACATAAAAATGAGAAACAGCACAATAAAAGTGAATGAGCAATTAGATCCAGGAAACAATCACTCATGAATGTTGAAGTAGGTGAGAATTTAAAGAACTACAGAAGAGAGAGTAGACAGAGATAGAACAATGAGAAAGTGGACGAGCATTCCAGTGAAAGGGGCAAGAAGCTCCAAAGATCGAAAACGAGACCGAGCGCAGGGAGCTAAAAGTCGGAACCGATAAGAAGACCGAAGAGAGCGAGAGAGAATGTAAAAGGATATTAGTACAGCAAGGTAACTAGGGGCAAGCCCATGGAGAGACTTGAAAACAAGAGAACATCTAATTTAATTTGAGAATGAAAGGGAAGCCAGCCTAGTGTTGCAAGAGAAGAAGAAATAGAATCCCGATAAGTGAGAAAACACAGTAGACGAATAGAAGAATTAAATACTGATCTAACAGCAGCAAGACACGAATTATATAGCCCAAACAGAGCAGTAGAACAGTAGACACATTGAGAAAAGATTAAAGAGGAGATAAAGAGTTTAGTGCTTGAAATGTGAGAATCGGGCAAGCCTTACGGATGTTGTGGAGACGAAAAAGACAAGAGTGAGAGGCTAGCGAAATGTGCTGAGAGCTAGAGAGATTTGAGTCAAAGTAGGGACCAAGATTACGAGCCGTAGATGAGATTGGGAGTTTAGGAGGAAAATGGGATATGAAAGAAGGTGGCGTTCGCAAGAACAAACAGTACTTCCCAGAAATAAGAGTAAAAAAGTGGGAAGACATCCAAGAATTAATAGCAACTAAGCAAGCCCAAAGAGTGTGATGAATTTCAAGAGAAAAGGAACAACAGGATAGAAACAGTCAAGTGTCATTGGCGTAAAAGTGGTGAGATACGGCAAAAGAGGAAATAATAGCTGCGAGATGCAGTGTGTACAAAGAGAAGAGAAAAGGGCCTAAGAACGACCCTTGAGGTACCCCATGGGCAAGCGAGAGAGACAGAGGACCTGCCCACGCAGGAGACAGAATACTTTTGATTAGACAAATAGGAGTGACACCAAGACAAAACAGAACCTGTAAAATGAATCAGTATTAGAAATGTCTTCCATTTAGAGCCCAAAAAGAATCCGACTTATGGTGTGGAAGACATTTAAAAAATTAAAAAAAGCCGAACTATATTGTAGGATAAATGAACTCTTTCCATGATTACTATGTGGTCATTTGAAGGTACAAAAAAGTGAGGTTTTAAAAATGTGAGTTGGCAGTGAGCTACTGAGCGGTCTGACTGTGCATGCGGGTGGCTCACCATGAATTTCGACAATGGCATTATGGCTTGTAACTGAAACCAATGTGTTCTAAGGAATGATCTCATATTGACCAAGACTGGCATCCAGTGAAAGGCTATCCAGGGTTTATGAGACAAGAGGGAGTCTGGTGGTTAATGGCAAGAACATATGGCATTTCCGTAAAACCTATTTTTCATATTTTTTATAAAAAAAGAAAATACTCAAATACTCAATGTTTGTTATTTCCATTATTATCGTACATACAAATGCCCACAGTTCCCTTATGTGCAGCCCTCCTCTTCACCTCACCACTGCATTCTCGGCTACTTGGAACCTTTTAATCAAGCCTGTGCTAAACCAGCATAAAGACTCTAAACAATATATGTGTAGATTAGCAATAACTCACAGCAATTTAATAGCAATTAGTGCTGTTGGAAATAATTAATGTTCTCTGAAAGAACTATAATAATGACACAAAGAGAATGGCAGATTCCTTAAAATCATCACATAGTCTATTCTCTATCATGAACTCTTCATTTTCACACAAGAGCCTAATGGTTTTGGTGTCTGCTTCTCCTTGCATGGGTTCAAGAACTGCATGTCATCCACACAAGAATGACACTGCAACACTTCATCTGTAGTCAAATAGAGAAGTTGGACACCAGAAAGGACCCAACCAGCTGATAAATATTATAAAATAGAATGCTTGACAGAATTTAAGGTAGCAGAGTGGGTCTACAGCACTACAGTAATTAAGAGCCATGGCCAAGGTACAACCCTACACCTCCATCACATCCTTCATTGGCAAGATTAGAGAGAACATTGCAACCAATAACTTGGTTCGTGATCACCAGTCCAGGTTCAAAATAACAAGAGTTATTATCATAGGGCACAACTAACCTCCCATAAATGAGAGCTGGGGTCCTCTAGTAATTAGTGACTGCCCTTATGTCCTCATACTTCTCAATCTGATCTCGGTCTTTGACATTGTTGACAATACCATCTGGACAACTCATTTATCATACATTGTAGTGCACTTGGGTCAATATCAACCTTCCTCCTCTAAGCCTAAAACACCAATTCTGGGGTCCCCACGGATTCATACTCTACCTATGTCTCTTCAACCCATCTTCAAATACTGATTACTTCTCATCCCTTTTTCCTGCATTTTCCAAACCTATGCAGATGATATGCAGATTGATTTCAAGGTGGGAGGAAAGCCTATTATTGTTGCTTCCATTTTGATTGCTTCTTGTTGCCAGGGTTGGATACATATAAAAATCAAGTGCCTGATGCAATGAAAATCAAACTCATTTACCTGGGTGTTGCTATCCTGACTTGCTTCCCTTTCCGGACTCTTCCCCCTTCAACCCTGGTCGCTGAATAATGGAACTTGGGAATTAATCTTAATCTTTCAAGGCAGGCTTTCATGACTTCTACAGGCTCAAGCACGGTTTAAGAATGTCCACTTCCAGCTCCACATACATCCTGTTAGTCCTTAATTTTCCCCACAAGGTGAAAGTAACTCAAGACCTATCTCGTCAAGGAGGCTCTCCGACTCAACATCTAGGACATCACATAACCAGTCATGTCACCTGACCCCCTAGATGCCACCCGCTGCTCTGCTCCCCGCCACCCGGTACAGCTGTACCTTTCCTTGGTGCCCCTCTGTATCCTACCCCCGATGTATATCTGTTAAAGCACTCGGTTATGTATCTGTATTGATGTATACCTCTCTAAAGCACTGCCATTGATTCTCTAAGCTAGGCCTGTGCTCAATAAAATTAATAACAATAGAAAAGTAATGAGGGACTCTACTTCATCACATGAAGGTCATACAAAGCAAGGCGGCAAGACCAAAGCCTAAGAACCACATTACGCCTGACTTGAAATCAATGCTCAGGCTCTCAGTTGATACCTGGATCCATTTTAAGTGTCTTTGAATCACCCATCAGGCCGACTGGGATGCTGGTCGAAATTATCTCCAGAGTAAAGAGACCAGGTACAGACATCTTTATGGTCTGCATCCTCCACGTCTCTGACCGTCTGGTGCCCAAGAATAAAGACGCTGGTAGCAGGACTCCAGAATGACTTGCATGTGATCCTCAAAGCAGAAGAAAACCATCTCCATTTCCTTCAAAAAATCCTAAAGACCTGCTTGTAAGAAAAAGCCTTTGGTGTTTAGACCTGCCCTCTTGCCTGGGCCTGCCAACCCTTTAGGGCCCTGGCAGCTTTCAACCAGTCCTTGAACTGTTCTCTGTTTCCCTGCCCTATGGCAGGTTGCTTATGATGAAGCCTTCTCAGGTTTTCCCTGCCCTATGGCAGGTTGCTTATGATGAAGCCTTCTCAGGTGGAACATATTGAGCACCCTAAATTATGAACCGTTATTTTGTACTGTTTCACCTGCTTGCACTTCCCACTTGATCCTGGTTCCTTTGCATTTCTTCCCTTCCCTTTACCTCTCCCCTTACCTGATATCACCTCCAAGACTGGGAGGATCAGTTCTCCTTTGTATCATTTCCCCTCTTTCAACTGGGGTACTACAAAGGGCCTGCCCACAGATGGCACCTTATAAATCTTCATTAGTTAAATTACTAGCAGCCTATATTTTACAAGAACAGTCGGATCTCGAGTGTGTCATCAGAAGCCTTCTGGTCACAACATATGGGATTTATATTGTGCAATTGGAGGGGAGTTGGTTCCTGGCTACCAGCATTGACTACAGCTACCAGAATTCCCTGAGGCCAAAATTGGTACTAATCAGCAATACCTGAGCAGACTGCCTCCCTGAAGATTGCAAGAGGCATGAAAGTGCTTGGAGGAGAAGAGCAACTGAACTGCAGAAGTTACACAAAGCTGGGAACGAGAGTGCGCGCCTCATCCCCCTCCTGTTTTGTCTACATATTGATTTGGGAGTCCCAGGCTCCAGAGGCGCAGCACCGGTGTGACCCATGCCCCACTTAGGAGAGCCATAATGCTGGATTTACCGCCTTCCCAACCGTGGGATTTATATTGTGCAATTGGAGGGGAGTTGGTTCCTGGCTACCAGCATTGACTACAGCTACCAAAAGTCCCTGAGGCCAAAATTGGTACTAATCAGCAATACTTGAACAGATTGCCTCCCTGAAGATTGCAAGAGGCATGAAAGCGCTTGGAGGAGAAGAGCAACTGAACGGCAGATGATACACAAAGCTGGGAACCAGAGTGCGTGCCTTACCCCCCCTTTTTCTAAATGTTTTAAGCGAGGATGGCAGGTCCAACTACTGAAATGTCTTTTGAGACCCATCATGAAGGCAGCATGAGTACCACATTGCTCCATGGCAAGCGGCAGAGAGAAACCTCAGCAATGAATCCTAGTGGTTTGACCCCACTTCCTCACACTAATGAAGGTCCTGGTTCTAATGATTGTTACTGAAAATATATGCTCGGTCTGCTTTTATTTGTATGTAGTACATCCTCGCTCTCACATTATAGTCATGGAATAGCTCCTCACGTCCCACAGTGTAATCCAAGTTAGATTGCCTTATGGTGAAATCGGAGACAGATCCCTTTCCTTTGGTTTAATCCAGGAAAGACTCATCCCTTCCCCAAAGTGTAATAAGGGGGAGATTCCTTACCTTCCACAAAGTAATCAAGCCCAGGCTCTTCCACTCTCAAGGTGGAATTAAGGACAAACCCTGCACCCCATTTTGTAACAAGAGTGAGCCCCCTTAATTTTCAAAGTGCAAACTGAAGAACCCCCCACACCATCCAAAGTGTAACAAGACCCACCTGCTCGGACTGTATAATTAGAGGGAAATACGTTACATTCCATAATGCAAAGTGCTTACATTTGAGCATATGTGCACATAGATACACTCGCAACTCTTTCCCAGATGCCATGGACTGTTGCCAGATGTCAAAATTGAGGTGGAGAGGGGTGGTTTAACATCTATCAAACAAATATTAAGATGAGAAAGGAGACACTAATATGTTTTTCTGTAAACCGATTTCTCTTATAAAAAGAAACACTGATTTTAGTGCAAATGTGGAAGCACTGGTAACCAGCGCTAATATTTAGTCACGCTGAAAAACATTGTGAGGTTTGAAATGATAGCAACAGTGGTAAAATCAATGTTTCGGATGTATGTCTGTAATGAAAAAGGCAACATTGTCCATCAATGCGTCAAAATCTGAGATCCTTGTTTTGGAGAACTTAAGCGGCCAAAAGAAGAAATTTCACCCAAAATTTCGTTGGCATGTGGACAAATCTGTGTTGAACATCACAATGAATGCGCGATATTCGGGTATACAAATCAATTCAAATATCAATGACTCCCCGTGGGTCGAAACAACGAAAAAGAAATACCACATTCTAGCAGTTCAGGTGACGGTCCTAAATTGAAAATATGGGAAATACTCTGTTACCTGCTTTGGCCTTCTATAAACAAAAAGCAGTTCCTGCATTAATTTTTGGTGCAGAATGCGCATTTGGCTGCCCAGAAGAATTTTGGAGCTCGCTTGAGTATATCTTTTGGTCTAGAGTTTTGTGCCTGCCCAAGGGAACACCCACTGATTGTATACGACACAAACTCAGCTTAATTTCTGTAAAAGCTAGAGTGTGCTGGAACATGCTTTCCTATACAGGAAAATCCCAATGACAGATTTTCCAAAACAGTTTAAGATCTTACAAGCATCCACTCAATGTAAGGAGAACTCAGTTTTTGCTTTATGGATGAAACGATGCAGTGATAAAATGCTAGATCTTGATATCAAGCTGGAGACTTTACAAAGAAATCCAGAACACGCAAAAGAAATGTTATGGAGACGTGATTGGTGTTCAACCTGCGATCAAAAAAGAAAGCATCACATAATGAAAAACGTTCCACAAGAGAAGAGAGTATACAACGAAATTCAAAATTTCTGGAAACTATTTCCGGATCCGCATCGAAGGAAGTTGTACATGCAATTTCGTTTAAATCTGTTTAAAACAAGATTGACGGCCCATACGTAGCCCTTTTTCCTCAGGTCATCCCCTGAGGATGGGGTGTCGCTGCTGGTGGGGGATCGCGTTTCTATGTAGCGGACGTATCGTCTTCTGTGAGAGCGACGCGTGTCCTCTGACGAGCGCCTGTCGTCCCGGGAGTAGTGGCTGGATCTGCTGCTGTCCTCTCTTTTTGTCGGCTTCCTGTCGCTCTCTCCTCTGGGTTTGGGCGGGCTTTGCCGGCTGTATCGGCGTCTATCTTGAGTTCGGGGTCTACCCTGTGCAGTCATGGGGGCGTACTTGCACGTGGCCCTGAAGTGGTCCATGCCTCCGCATGCGGCACATTGTTGTCCCAGGGCCGGGCAGTCCCCAACGTGCGGATATTCGTACCCGCACTTGTAACAGGTGGCCTCTGTGCGTCTCCCACCCTGGCTTGCGTATAGTTTGTTGACAGATTCTGCGGGTTCTCCTGGCTGTTGTATGGAGACTTTCCCCAGGTTGTCCAGTTGTGAGTCCACGGCGGCCTCCATGCGAGCCAGTGCTAGGATCTCTTCGAGTGACCTTTGTTTTTGCAGGAGCTGTTTACGAAAAGGTTGCGAGAGGCAGCCTGCGATCACCTGTGATCTGAGAGCTTCTTCGTTTGAATATCTGTGAAATTCGCAGTGTTTTAGTTTTATGCGCAGGCGCATCACGAAATTGTCGATGGACTCGCCCTTTTCCTGCCTAGTCGTATGAAATACGTGACGTTCATAGTCGACGTTTGTGTGTGGAGCGAAGTATTCCGATAGTTTAGTGTGGAGTTGACCTAGGTTACTGTGTCGACGTCGAGTAGCTCTCCGGCTATGTCTCTCACTGCTGGCCCGACCGCCATGAACAGCGTGTTCTTCAATCTTGCGTCATCGGTAAGTCCTATCGCCCCCGTGTAAAATTTGAAGTCCCTGAGCCATATCGTCCAACGGGGCCCCAAGTTTGAAGTGTCTCTAATTTCAAAGGGGTTTGGCATGTGCATCACCTGCGCTGCTCCTCCTTCTGTGTGAGGGGGCGGATTGATGCCTTGAGTGCCGTCGCCACCTCCTGGCGAGGCTGCTGCGTTGCTTGCCCCTCCTGTGGATGAGGCAGGCGTGCTTGCGGTGTCCGACATCTTGACCCACTTACCGCCGACCGGTGTGCCTCTAACGGTGGGGTGTACCTGCACTCCTTATGTAGCTGTGCGGCTGTGCCTGCTGTTCCTGCACCCCTGCTGTGGCTGTGGGGCAGCGTCTGCTCGTGTGGTGCGCGGGGTATGGCGTGGTCAGACACCGCCGTCAGCTGTTGGCAGCTCCCTGCTGTCACACGTTATGGAGGTGTGCCGACGCGCCGAGCCGCCCGATTGCGGACCTCCCCACGGCACTCGTGGGCTGTATTCACCTCGTCGCCATTGTCAGGCCGAGGACAGGCCTGGGACTGCTAGTCGCCCAGCGCGCGCGCGGGCCTCGCGGCAATGACACGCGGGAGCCGGGAGTGCGATAGAACCTTCCTTTATTACAATCAGGCGGCAACTGCCGAACTTCCCCCCCCCACCCCTCCCCTTCCCCTGACGTCACGTCCTGGACGTCCTTGCGTAGCGGCCGCAACGGCGGCCGGCCCACACATAACGATGCGGGTGAGATGACATGGGCTGGCCCCAACAATCTAAGTGATGAATGTAGACTGTGTAAAGCATCGGAGGAAAACCGCAAACATTTAACATTGTTCTGCCCTTCACATAGGTGGTAAAGAACAAAGCATTTGGGAAGATTCATCCGAAATAACACTAACCGCTCTAGACTGGTGGCAATTAATGTTTGATGAGACCGACAGGGCATTGACGATAACAGTAACTTTTTTCCTTGAAGCTTCGATTTCGTGCTGTAAATGAGGATATGTAATAAGTTGTCTACATCTCTCTGGTTTTTCATTTGATATATACTATAAGGATGTGAGCTGGAAGGACCAGTATATGCACTTGATCTATTTTTATGTATAGTGTTCATACCCAAGTTCTTCTTGGTGTTATTTGTTACCTCATTTACAGAGTGTGGTGATCTTATTGATTTAGTGTTGACGTAATTTATGGATGATATGTAATGTTTTCTTTTTTAAAGGTATGTAATAAACCATATAAACCATATAAAAATAAAAATAAAAACATAAAAAAGGCAACATTCACAAAATCGGGGCTTCTTCTCATTGAGGCTGGACATGCCTGGTATTGAGAACCCCCCTTCTTTCTGTCAAAGAATTAGTCGTTTGTTAACGAGCTCCAGCCAAATAAAAAAACAAAAAACGACAACATTTGGGAAGACAATAGAAATAACATTCTAATTACAAGTCAAAAACGTTTTTATGGAAATGTATGAAACAGTCTCAGATCCGGCATGAAAAAGGCACAATCACAATACAATACAAAAACAAGCTTAAAACAAAATATTTACATTGTTGAATTAAAACGTCAACAGCAAAGAAACAGAATCCAGATAGTGCCATACAATGCCCCCAAAAACAAAACATAAGAATAATCACACAATTTAATTTAAAAGAAACCTTTTCCTAGAAGCATCATAAAAAAATGCTGAAACTGCGGTCATGTCTCCTAGGGTGGAGCAGCATTTCACAGATTCAATAGCAGAGTGGGAGGAACTTACTTTTAGCAGTAACCATATTGGTTTTAGCCAGTGGGATCTCTCCCTATCATACATAGGACAAAAACAGAAAATGTGCAGTTCATCTTCCATCACAGCAAGACAGCACAGGTACAGCGATGATTGAATCTTGCCCCAATTAACGGTAGGGTGAGCGAGTGGCAATATCCCTAGAGGCAACTTCGCATAAGTACTCTTCACGTTCGGGCTTATGTGATCGCCTAGATACGGCTCCATGCCACACATCTTTTTAACGGTCAGATAGTTGGCTGCCAACTTTCTTGCAGCAAGTGTCAATCATGCCCCACGCCTAATTCTTGAAATATTTCTTAAAGCAACCTTTGTCGCCATAACCACATTTTGTAGGGTTTGCCCAAAGATCTTCCAGCCCAATACTGGCTAGCATTCTTTTCACCTGCTTGAACCACGGCATAGATAAATACCTCCTCCAGCCCTTCCCAGTATACTACAAGTGTCTCCGAGTTCCAAATCCTCAGCCAACACAATTCCGGTTGGAGCAAAATAGTGTATTTCATCTCAGTTAATCCAACTTCACATGCCAAGTCATTCATAATAAGGCACACAGTGCTCAAGCAACTTTACAAGGTTTCGAAGGCTAAAACCGTGCTGGGAAAAAGGAGACTACAAACATAAATGCTTAAATGTTGATTCCCTTCCATACTCTCTCATGCTTTCTCAAGTTCAGCAGATTAGCTCAGTGGAGAGGACAAGGACCCTCTTGACTTTTAGTTAATTCTGTTACATATTCTGGTAAAAAAGACCCACTCGGATAAAATGGGCAAGAGAACCCCCTGTTAGAAGATTGGCCCAAAGTAGCACTACACATTTCATCATGAATATTTTGTAATGAGAAACAGACTATTTGGTAAATTAGTAAACCAGGAGTAAGGTCGTAATAGGCAAGATCATGTACCAATGTAATGTCAGTCATTTTGCTTCCTGTACTGCATAGAAGTAAATCTTCTGTAACAGCACCACAATGCTTCTGGGCCGCTATGCGCTTTATAAATTCAAATAAATAAAATAAATATACCCCAGGATATGAAAGGGACGCACTAAAAACCCAACACACCACATCCTTGAGAAATGTCTGTCTTTGGTTGACAAAACTATGCATCATGTAGCACTGCCCTATAAAATGAAGAATTTCCTGGAGCAAAAGCATTACATTTGTGCGAATTTGCATACCCACAATGCCTTGCTGATGTGGCTTTGAAGTGGAGGTGAACTTCCAACAATGCTTACTAGGTGGCGGCTGTGGCATGTGTGACTCAGCTCAAACAAATGATTCTGCTTTCAGATTCAAAGAAAACAACCCTCGCTGCCTGCAACAGCTGCGATCCAACCTAAAGAGGGACCTCTCTGGAGCCGGTGTCTCACTGCCAACAAGCGTGTGCATGTGGAACCCTGAACAGGGTCACTTTGCTGACTCTGCACACCTGCCGTTTCCTGGTGTTTCTGTTGACCCCCCTTTATCCGAAGCATTAAAAGACAGTTTGCTTTCTTAGTGATAAAACGTGACTTGCATAAACCTGCAGGAAGAGATAATCACATCGCCAGACTTCCTAGGAGGGACTGGAAAGGACTCTGGTGCACTGATTTTACGGTCTGCAGATATGCACCAATGGCGAAGAGCAGGACAGGTGGTCTGGCTGCAGAGAAAGGGATTCACAGAGTGTGCAGGGAGGTTAGTCTGGTAAGCAGGAAAGGGGAACGATCAGAGCGGGAGTACATGACAGAGTTAGGGAACAGGAAGGAATCTGAATGCTGAGTAATCAAGAGAAAATGGTTCTGAAAAAACTTCAATAGAGCCAGCTCGACAATGACCATTGGCAAGCTTGCTTGCGACATTACTGCCTGCAGTGACTTGGAAGCTGTTCCAACATTCTACGTCTAATTGTAATGACTGGCTGCCATTTTGGAATAGGATAACCCTCCATAGATTACCAGTATTTCCTAGTTTCCATTCCTCAATCTCAGTTTCTATACTGGGCACCTGCAATATGACCAATAGTTGAACAGTCGTGATTCCTACTTTTCTGGGGAGCTGAGGTATTTTTAGAATTGAGTTCCGAGGCAGAGTGTATATACTACACTTGGTGACGCACTTGCCGCAAAGGAATTGAACTGGAGTCTTTGTTGGGAATTCCTCCCTGGGATCCTTCAGTATATAGGAATTTAGAGTACACCCTTCCTTGCTGGAATGCTATTTTTACCCCCAAAGTGTATTTTTACTTTGTAAATGATTTACCGTGAAAGTTACAATAACTGTCCTTTGTACAGGGACCTTTGTAACCTTCCCCAGGTACTTAACTGTGTGGACTGACCTTACCTAACCAGGTACTGCCTTATTATAGAAGGGGATAGAAGGGGATGCCATTTTATAAGGGCTAAACCACTTTTTCTCTTCTCACTTTAGTTGAAAACAGTTCTGCTATTACTTATTTTTATATATTTATGGGAAGGTGTCAGTGAGTAAACAGTAGTCTTCATTTTTAGCTGCATAGGTTTAATTGTATACATGTCTGTACCTATATTTCGTGTTTCTAATTGTACCTACATGGCAAACCCCTTCTTGCTCAGCCTATGCAACCCACGGAGAGTTTGGTCAGACCAAGGGTGGAAACCCCTTGCTTATCCACTAGGTGAGCCTCTCAGATCGCCCATACCTGTGGCCATCATTAATCTTCGGCCTAACCAACTATTTCCAAAATTTAGAAAGAATGACTTGAAGACAAAGCTATGGTCCCTTTTCCACACACTGTCTTTTCATATGTAGAGATTCAATACTTCAGATGTTAACTTACCATCCACCTCCTGTTCAAATTTCCAGATCTTTCTCGTGTTCCAAAACAGTTTGTGTTTTTGTTAATAATCGTGAAGTTTCAGTCAGCCGTGAATAATGGGAGGTCTTTCTGAGTGGAGGCATATTTTGCTAAACCCCACTTCTGCCCCCATCAACAGCCTCCTCATGGATACTTCCCCCCCCCCTACTCTCCTCCCCTATTCACTGTATTTCCTCTCTGAAGGAAACGTGTGCCGTTTTGACCGCAGCCTTCCACACAAAGAATATTTTCTTTTGCATTTGAACGCTCCACGTGGAATGAAAAGTAAACCGTTTTCGGTTTGGTGCGCCTTGCGCAGCGTATTTTCGATTGTTGATGGAAGCAGCAGTTTGCTTTTTCTTTCCATTTTTAGAACTAGTGTGTTGGAAATAGAAAAACAGTTGAAGGTGCCCCTCTGCCCTGCCGCTCTCTTCCAGCACAGCACTGGGGCAGGGTAGGGGTCGACGGCTGTCCTTCCCTGCAGGGCCCAGTCATGCAGGAATCAGCTTTTTCAGAAGCACTGCTGATAAGGTTCGAGGAACTGTGAATCACCCAAGATTTGGGTAGTTCGAATTTCCCTTTATTTAACCTGTCAGGCTGTGAAGCTGTGGACCACGTGATGGTCCCCCACATTGTTATGTGGGAGTCTGCTGTTGCGGGCTGTTTAGGGGAAAGGAAGTGACGTTGCGGTTTAGGGAGGGGCTGGCCGGGGCACCAGCAGTGGAAGTTTGTACGTTAATAAAGGCGCACGTTAGTAACCTCGCTCCGTCTCAGGCCTTGTCCTTAAGTGCATGCATGCTGAATGAAAGTGGCCACGCATAGCGTTCCTCACACTGGCGACGAGGAGCTGGACACCACGCACGTCGAGGGCTGCCGTCGGGCAGTTAAGCGCGTCGGCGCCCCTCACACGCACTGGACCCTGTGCTGCGTAGCACGCGAACCGCGGTGCCGCCCACGGAAGAAAAGGGCTGCATCGCGTGCATCAGGACAAAGGCCCCGCCCGCAGCACAAACCGAGCGCTGACAGCGCCCTCAACACCGCGGGTACAGAGCCAAGCACCGAAGCGGAGCACAGGAGGCCAGCCGTGACGGGACACGGCCAGCGGTAAAAGACGCCGCCCCGCCCCCCCTCCCCTCCTCACCCATACAAGGAGACAGGTGAGAGGCAAGGGGAGCACGGCTAACTGGCAAGGGTTAATAATCCAACCCTGGAGGGTAAAGCCACAACTACACGGGTGTGTTATACGTCCAAGAATAAAGCACACATGCTAGGGAAAGGAAGTAACGTTGCGGGTTAGGGAGGGGCTGGCCGCGGCACCGGGAGTTTGTACGTTAATAAAGGCACACGTTAGTAACCTTGCTCCGTCTCAGGACTTGTCCTTAAGTGCATGCATGCTGAGTGAAAGTGGCCACCCCTAGCGTTCCTCACATAACCTATGACTATTCCCATGAATGTATCTATTGTGGTCTCGGGAGGATGGCTCAGGGGCAACGTGCTCGCCTTGGCAGCAAGATGACATGGAGCACCACAGGTTCGATCCCCGGGTCTGCGCTTAGAACCCTCTGGGTGTTAAGCACATTATAAAAAACCTATATCATATCTGCCAACTGAAAGCGAGGGATCGTCTTGAGAAAACAGACACGAAATGGAACCCACATTTAAAAAAGCATCAGACCTTTCAGAGCAAATCACACAAGGGTGCAAATACCCAGAAGCAGAGCTGCCACTACACAGAATCAAATCTTGTATCCTGCATACAGCCTGGCAACATGCCACACACCGCCCACATTAAGACGTGAATAGCCATGATCAGAAATATGACCTGCACTTAGTCCTGCTCTCCAGGAAGCAGTTCAGAGCTCCTTGTTGGACATTCAGATTCATTTTCATAAACACAGTAAAACCTTGTATTAGGAGTACACCACAAGAGTAATCCCAATCGGATATTGCTCATGCCTGAATACCACAACTTCAATGTCGCAGCAGGAGTCACTGCTAAATCTGCCACCACTTCCTTTTAGAGCCTGTGTTGGTCACTTCCCCGCAAACATTACAAATATTGCAATGGCACATGTTTAATCGGGGTGTAGGGACTTTTCTGTATGGGGAAATGTAATTTAGTAAAAAAATTAAAAAATCACAACAACACAAGGCCTGCCTGGAACAAGATTAGAGACCAGCAGTCGCAGCTGTTGAATTTTTTAACTGGAGGGACGTAAATGCATGTGTCTAAGATGCATGAGTGATCAAGCGTAACAAGGAAGCCCGAACCAAACAAAGGGGGATCGGGGTGGGTTCTCCCCCCGAAAAGATGTTTTAAATAACGGGCTAAAATGGTGCAGTTTACAGCACTTTGTGAAAAATTTTGTAAAAAACCACAGAGTTTGAAATCAATTTTGTATGATGGCACATGAAAAACCCCAATAGATTGAAGTTACCAACAGCGCACGACCAATTTCAAATACATTTTCATTATGGCTTTGCCCACAACATATGCCAGTATACAATACATTTTCATGTCTTTGCATGCTGCACCAATATGTGCTAATATTACCATAAAAGGACTGAGCCAGTAAATATGGCATGCCCCAGAAAGAAAGTATATCCAGACTGGCTATATCAAGATGGGCTAGTGTACCCAGTAATCACACTTATGTTTGCTTTAACCCTTCATGCATAGTGCAAAATGCCATCACCCACAAAGAATATATGGCTATACTCTAGCCACCACTTTAAGCCAGTCTAGCAACGTAATAACACTTATCAGGTTTGCTTTACACTTGACGTCAAGAAAAAGTAACAAAAGACCATGCCACAGTAAGAACGTAAATGCACACAGACACCATAGGCTAAGCTGGCCACATACTAACACTTGTGTTTGTTGTTCCCTTGATTCCAATTAGAAAATGACATGCCATATTAATAAAATATATGCAGACTGAGGGGGTCGGCACAAATGCGCATACAAATACTTAAAGACGGTGGGCAGTCATAATTTCGAAAAAAAAAGTCGACTTTCGTTTTTTTTAATTATATATTTATTTTAGGGGTTCGGGAGTTAAAAAAAGGGAAAAATTTTTAAAAAAAATTAAAAAAGGGGGGTTGGGGGGGAACCCCCCCATTTAAAAAGAAATGCATTGAAAAAAAAGTCGACATTTTTTTTTCGACATTTTTGTTGTAGGAATTATCACTATAAACCCTTAAAGACATCGCTCATACAACTTGCATGCATGCATTCGTAAAAACAAACGCATACATGCATGCATACAAATTAAATTAAAAAAAAAATAGGATTACGACTTACAAAAACTAGGACCATATCTCCATACATACAGGTTTCCTTTATTTAGCACCCCAAAACAAAGTCTAATTCATGTCATTAACATATATTGGCACCACGTGTTAGCAGGAACTTTGACATTCATTGATCAGATCTCGGCACTAGTTGATGAGATACTTGAAGCTGACACTAATTCAAACATTATAATCTGTGGAGACTTAAATATTAATTGTAGTAACTTAAGTCAAAACAAAGCTTCTAATATAGCATCCAGATGGTGCCTCGAAATGAGCTTGCGAAAACTAAATGTTGAATGGGAACACGAAAGGAAATATACCGGCCAATTATACCTGGAGCAATACAAGAGCAAGCTCAGTCCTCGACTATTTCTTTGTCTCAGATAGTTTACACGTGCAAGTAACTAATATGCATGTTCAGGTGGGATCTTATAGTGACCACAACATGCTAAAAATAACTTTCAAAATGGATAAAGAACACAAGGGTGGTCGGTATCAGAACCAGGCTCCCCCTGGATGACGAAGCTGTAAAATCGATCACGAGATAGTTTTGTGAGGAACTGAATGGAATTGAATATAATCAACTATTAACCCAATACACGGAAAAAAGCCAAGGTCTAAAAAACCATAAATTTACACCAAGACACATTTTTGATCTGGATGTCTTGAAGAGAAAAAGACTAATGTGTTGTGAAATTAGGAACTATCAGAGCACAAAACAAAATGAGTTAACAGAGTTCAAAAGAGTCACAAGTCAAAAATATAAGAATTGGGTTAAAGTGCACAAAGCTCTGATGTTCCAGAAGGAGTCTGAACTTATGTTCCAAAACTGAAAGACAAAAACTCTTGAGAATTCTGGAAAATAATTAACATGGAAAGCGCTTCCCAAATAGCCCTGCAGACCAACTCTGTCAATGAAACAGACTGGATCAAATTCTATACTGATCTATACAGCAAAAAAGACATCACAAAAGAGCCAGAGTTACCCACCCAAAGCTCCTGGAATATAGAGTTTGACAAGGATGATAGCCTTGAAATTATAAAAAAAAGATAGCTCTTCCAGAGCACCGGGGCCTGACGGGTTAACCAATCACACATTAAAAGAAAATCCTGAAAAGTGGGCGATGCTATGTGAAGAACTCTTTCATAGAATTAACAGCACTTGCACCGTACCCCTGTCTTAGAAAAGTGAAGTCGTCGTGCCTATATTTAAAAAAGGTAATCGGAGCAATCAGAAGGATTATAGGCCAATAGCACTATTAGACGTCCTTGGGAAAGTCTATCCCACGATACTACAACAAAATCTTCTTAAATGGATCACAATTTCAAAACATATTGACCTTAGACAATCTGGTTTTGTGAAGGGTGTTGGATGGAGTCTGAATTTGTTAATAACTAATCTACTCAAGATGGAGGCAATAAGATTGGGAAATAAAGTCCATCTGGCCTTCATAGATTTTTCTCATGCATTTGACAGCATCAACAGAGAAATATTGTGGTCCAAACTAAAACAGTGGAATTGTCCTGACAGTCTTCTGGCAGCAATAAAAGAACTTCACACTAGCACTAATATAAAAATACGACTAGACCTGGAAGGCACACTCCCAGCTGCAATTAACTCCTTTTGCAGTGTAAAACAAGGTTGCCCACTAGCGTTGATTATATTCAACTTGTTGATTTCTGACATTGGTCATACAATTGAGGGAATATCGTCTTTTCCACCTAAGATCAATAGAAGTCATGTGAGTTGGCTTCTATGCGCTGATGATCTGATCTTACTTGATGTGACACCTATCGGACTTCAGCGAAAATTGGATGCCGTAGAAACTTATGCAAAGAATAATGGCCTGCACTTTAATAAAAACAAGTGTGAGATACTAGTGTTGCAAAATCTTACAAACTTTGACAGGACAAACAAGAAAAAGTTCATATGGCATCTTGGGACTGAAAGTCTTAATATCGTGACTAACACCAGATATTTAGGAATGACGATTAACTCGTATATGGATGACAGTCATTGGGTTGAAATGGCGAAAACAAAATGCTGTCAACTGGCATGTCAGGCATCAATTCTTAACAAGAAAATATGGAACATTTTCAATAAAACCTGCGATCAACTTCTAGAACCTGAAAGCAGTTCCGGCATGGATATTCGGTGCAGAATGCGCTTTGGGATGTCCTTACGATGTTTGGGACACACTTGAAAACATCTTTTGGACTAAGGTGCTTCAGCTTCCGAAAGGCACTGCAACTGTATGCCTCCGATACGAGTTGGGCCTTACATCTATTCATGCTCAAGTTTGCTGGAGTACGCTGGCACTCTATCGCAAAACCTCTATGGAGGTGGTTGTCCCTCAATTTAAGATACTACATAATCTTGGAGATGATAAACCGGGACACGTCACAACTTTATGGGCACAACGATGTGAAGCTTTGCTCATGGAATTAGAAATCAAGATCTCAACCTTAACTTGTAATCCGAACAAAGCAAAAATGTAATTATGGAGAAGTGATTAGATCTCAACTCAAGACCTCAGAGCCAAGAAAATGCTGATGTATGATGTATGATGTGCCATACAACGCGAGAGCCTTTAACGAACGCTTAAAACCTATGGAAGTCTTTCCTGACTCTTGTCGTAGATCCTTATTCTTGAACTTCCGACTAAACATTTTCAAAACAAAGCAAAGACTAAGCCTGTGGACACAAGATCTTAACAAGGATCTAATCTGCAGATTTTGCACAGAAGAATTGGAAACTCTGAAACATCTTGTGCTGTACTGCAGTGCTCTTCAAGAGTTGAGATCTAAACACCTTGCCTCAAACATCGAACTTCATCCATCCTTGAGCAGTGAAGATTGGTGGAGGATGAGGTTCAGCGGACACGATAAAAAACTCATTTATGCTCTGACCAACTTGCTCAGTGATTTAAGAGCTTTACTCACAAACCCCACTAATGGGTGTGACTAAGCAAATCTGATGTTGGGATTAATGATAAAGAAAAGGACATTAGAATAGATTCCAAACTTGATATCGACCTGAATTTTTAATTTGACATGATGGGAAATCATGAGATGGGATATAGTTGTTTGTATTTGTTATGTTTTTTGTATGTCTGTATTTTTTTTAAAGGTTTGAATAAACTGTAAAAAAATAGAAAAATAAATAAATAAATAAATAATACTGAAGTTACCTGTCTGCATCCTCCACAAGCACCACCACAGGGAGGACCTGATGACCCTCTCCTCCTCACTGCAACGCAGACATGCTGCCTGACAGGAAAGGACTCCTCTATAGTAAAGCTGAAGAAGTAGACACAGGACACAGAGGTGGCATGCTTGTTGGCATAAATCTTCATTTAACATAAAAGAAGGAAGAACCCTACCTGTCCCTACAACTAAGAGGGGTTCCCCTGTCTCAAACAAAACTAAGGATGATGTCATAGCATCAGTCACAAGTAAATAGTCCATTGTTCTATGTCCCAAAACTATTTCCGTCCCTTACACTTAAAATAAACCCACTAAATAACAGGTTTCGCCCTATCTTCAGACGGGTTGCTCCTTCCTTCTGGATGGTTTTAGGCAGTTCGTAAATGATGGGGAAATATCCTCCTTCCACTGGCCGTCACTAGGCCTTTCCCTATAGTTACACACATAGGGATGAGGTCTCCCTTGCCCAGTCCTTCTCAGGCAAGTTCCACCAAGATGGGAAAAGCATCTCCATTGCCCAGATCTCTTCCAGTCGCTCTTTCAACAGCAGCAATTACATCTGGATTTTTGCCAGAGGATATCTTTCCTCCTCTGTTCTTCTCACATTTGCCAAAGGATATCCCTCTCTTCCCCTGGTTTTCTCTTGACTTTGGTTAAAGAATGTCTATCTTTTCTGTTGGTCTTTTGACCTTTACCAAAGGATATCTCTCCCTTTCCTTGGTCTTCTCTTCTCGTTATGTGGGTCCCAGATCCCTTTCTAAGGTTTAAAATGCATCTTTCTCAGTATCCGGCCAGGCATTATCTTGCATGTATGATTCTTTTGTACCAGACCCTCACTTCTGGTTTATAATGTCAATTGCTCAAGGCAGATTCACTATCCTGCCAGGCATTGTCTTGTACATATAACTCTCCAAACCCGTCAATGTTCAGGTCCCAGACCCTTATCCTCTCTTCTGGAGTCTTTGGGGTACTCTCTCCCAGTATGTTTCGCTTCTCTGTTTCCCACTTGGACGAGGAAGCTGGTTCTGCACTTCCTCCGACCATAGCCTATGGGGTCTCTTGGGGACTTCCTTGATCCCCTCTCGGTACCTTTGAACTTGGTCTGTGAGGGTCCCGGTCCTCTGCAACTCTGGAAAGCTTTACTGGCTTCCCTTCGGCTCTCGCTGTCTGCTCTCTGTGGCTCTGCCACACTGGTTTCTCGCCATATGTCAGGTCTGTCCTGGACCACTCGGATGGCTTCCTTCCCGCCACCGGTCATTGGGTTTGTCAGCTTTCAGTAGAGCCCTCACTACGTTCAGCCTTTTCGGACCATGTTTCGCATCTCCCGTCATCAGGGTCTGCGGCGCGCTCTCCCTTAACGGATTTGCACCACAGCTTAATGCTACTCTGGGGCAGGACTGACTGAGGAGAGTCCTTTGTCAGTTTTAATGGTAAGCCACCTTTCAAAATCCATATAGCTAGTATGTTTGTCTTGGTTCAGAACAGGGCTCTTCATAATCCTGCTCTTCTTCGTGTCAGTATTACTGTAGCCATCTACTCTCACTCTTCCTTGTCATGGTATTTTCTACTTGATAGACAAGGAACTATGCATGTAGTAACTAACAGAAGAAAGAGGACACAGAAGGTGGGGGTGCTTGGGCTCCATCCATGTTGTTGGGTGAGCAAAGAAAGGTGGCATAGTGTTTGACATACCATGTTCTCCCTTGATAGTCTTTCCTTCTCTTGCAGAGGGGGGGCCGCTCCCATGGTATCCTCCTACTGAGTTTCCATACCCAGGGAGACTATCGGGCAGGGGCCTCACCTCCCTGGACCCATGAGAAAGGTGACATCAAGGGAATCTTCACACTACCCTGCCAGTGCAAAAATGGGAGAGTGCAGAGCCAGTCTTCAGGCACCCTGTCGGAACCCATTACTGTGAGCCATGTTTGCTGCAGAGTCAAAAGGGCTCGCAACAAAACAAAAGAAATGTGTAGCGGGGAATGCACCCACAGTTGAGGCAGGCAGCACAGTTCCCCATGCAAACAAAGCACACTAGGGACTGTGATGCCTGTGGTTTCGGCCAAAAAGACTGAATCCAAATGTCTGACCCAACTAAAAGTCCTAAAAGAGATACCACCAATTGTTCTACTTACCAAAAGTTCGACTTCTGTTAAGTAGAACATTAAAAAGAAAGGCTGTGGATGTGTCCCCCGCAACACCCCGCTCACCATACTATGCAGTATTGTGAGCGCGGTGCTGCGGGTGACACACCCGCAGCTGACCCACTGTCACAGAAAAAGAAAGAAAAGCTGCGGGGTTGTCTGCCGCAACGGCCCGCTCACTAGCCTATACAGTGTAGTGAGCGGCAGCTGCCCCGAAGAATGAAAAAAAAAAGAAAAAGGAAAGTGAAAGGGAACAGGCTTTGCAGGGACATGGCGAAACGGCATGCAAGGTCAGTAAAGGTGTGGAGGTGTGGCGGGGGTGTGGGTAGGGGTTTGGGCACATTGGGAATGTTCAGGGAAGAAAAGACTGAAGATTATGTCAAACAAATAATCTTCGGTCGTTTCTCCCTCAAACATTTCCACCTCGGTAAAAACAACCCCAAATCCTGCACGTCACTCAGGCTAGGTGGCGGCCTGCCACTCTGCTGAGGGGGCGGCACCTTCCTGCTCATAGTGGCGGACCGGCACTGTAAACTACGAGTATGTTTTTCGGTGAAATAAAATTAAATGTGTGAATGCAGATTCAACTTTTAATATTGTTTTTTCTCTGACTGTATAGAGCTACATGCTTGGGTTGCCCTCTTCCAAGACGTGGCTTTCTTTCTAAAACAAGAAAGTGTTCCTTGTGTGGACAGTGTAGATTGTGTGGGGGCCTCTTGGATCTAATCCTTCCAATGATCCTCCATCAGCTCAGGTGTTCTCAAGCTCACAAACCTACTGGGCAAGTAATTGATGTAGTGATGTTAGATAGCCTTGTTTCAGTTGCAAATCTGGCATCTGCCAGTGATAGACACACACCCAACACACCTTGAAGAACCCTTCCTGACACTGTGACAGGGCCTTCTTTTAGCACATACTCTGTTTCTGCTTCTCAGCAAACCTCAGCCGATTCACCCAAACCTCACTTCCAGTAGCAGTGTCAGGTCTATCTTATTTGTTGGGGTCGTGAAGACTGAAGACAAATGACAATTTGTATTCCAGAAGTTATTGGTCATTAATGTGTAATAAAAATAATCAGTGTCATGTTTACAAAGCAACTAAAAACTAATTAAACCCAACCCGTGCAGCTGTTTGAGGCTCCGCCCTCCAACCAGCAGGTATAGAGCACTAGCAGTATAGGATTCCTGTAAGTACACTGCCAGTGATATGAAATCCCACCTGTGCCCTGTAAGCGCTACAGAATGCAATCAATGTGAACTTCCTCTAGCAGTGCACGGTAAGTGACTGCTGGGTGCAGCTCGTTGAGCTTCATCCTGCAGTTCCCTGCGAGAAGGTCCATCAGCTATATAGTTTGACAAGGCTCTAGTGGGCAGATGTTTACACTACCCGGTCCCAAAGCCGGCAAGAACACAGCAATATGCCCCATCTCCTACTGCTCATCCAGTGCATGGCCCTATCGAGGGAGGAAGTCGAATAAAACCAGAATAGGCAAATGAAAACTACATACAATCTTAATGTTGCCTGTCCCACTCTATGGACCTAATTGTGGGTCCATAAACCAAACATGCAGGGCTTTAATCATATTATGTTACTTGGCATTTATATAGTGCCTTTTGTATCATTGGTATGACCTCAAAGCGCACATACTGAGTACCGGAGAAGTGGATGCTGGACGCAGCGTCAGTCGCTAAAACATTCCAGAGCCAATGAATAAGAGGACATCACAGGGAATGGGACATGCATTTTCACTGGTCTCAAGGACAACAGATCAGCTTGAGAGCTGCCCTACAGAAGAAGCCTGCACCTCTGTCCTCCGGGCCCAGGTACCTGCTCACCCTGCCACCCACACGCACTACCTCCGGGCCACACCTTGCACTGGGGTCTGTATCTGTACCCATACAGGCCCCCCTTTTTCTTCCTGCACTTATCAGACCTACCCTGTCTGCTGCCTTAAACCTAGCACTTGCAAATTGCTGGCTGCACTACCACTGTTTGTTGCCTTAATTATTTATTAATTATGAATCTGTTTCTCCTCTGGTTGGCACTTTCCACTTCTCCCCCCTTCCATGCACTTTTCCGCTCCCCTCTCCCATGCACTTGCGCGTTCTCAATGTTACTGGGCCTAGTAAGATTGCCGTTTTTTTCTCCCCTGTTCCCTTGCCTTGTCGCGCTCTGAAACACTTGTGTACGAGCGCGATAGAAATAAAATATCAATTTCATGCACATCCATCACTACTGCAGAGCACTATGGGTCTGCAGTCTCAGGTGGAGATCCTCACAGGCTGCTGGCTGCCCCAGCCCTTCCACTAGGCCAAAGATGAGGGGAGCAGTAAATTACAGTGTTACAAAGAGGGCGGTGGGTTCTCATAGGGTGTTGGCTTAGGGTCGTTTTTGTTAGGGAGGACTGCACATTTTTTAAATATGCCATTTTTGAGCCAACTCATTACATTGTTTGTTTACTCTACCGTTGTTCCAAGTACTAAATATGCCATCCAAATTAGTTGGGGCTCAGTGTTGGAATCTGCATCCATGACCTTTCAAGTCATTCACTAAATTCCTGCCAGATGGTCAGCATGTCCTGCTAGCAGGCACTCCATAAATAAGCACCTGGGTTTTCATGCATCAGGCAGCCCTTTCTCTGAACCGAAGGTCCATGCCTCCCACAGCTCATCATAATGATTGGAGCCGCCACCCTGCTGCTTCCCTCATCTCCCAGGATCCTTTTGGCACAGGGTGAACAATATATTTATTTTGGAGAGGAGACATAGCAAGAAAGAGAGATAGTGAGGAAAAAAAGAGAGAGTAGCCCTGACAGTGCCAGAGTAAGTGAAATGGGAGCCGCCTGCTGGTTCGAGAGTAGGTAGGCGACCAGGTTGTTTTTCTTTGTAAGGCCTTCTTCAGGTTTGACTGTGACTTATGCCTTGTTATGCCTGTGTCTTCCTTCAAGAGTGTATGCGACACTCACCAATCTGCCCCTCAATGCCTACACTTACTGCTCCATGCACGGGAACACTCAAATTGTATATCTCTACACAACACAACATGCACAACACATGGCAACTGAAGGCTACTTCTAACAGTCATCACACATCAGGCATCAGAATGCTGCACATCTACTAGTAACTTGCCCCTGGCTCACGCATCCTAGAACCACATGCCCAAAAGCCCCCCGGCCGCCCCAAGGAACACAAATGTCTAGAAAAAAGACCTGCATGCAACGCTCTGGGTACTTAATGCCTGAACTAAAAACGCTACACAAAGCTATCTGCATGTTCCCTCTAATCCCACTACCCAGCCTAGCCAGCCTCCTTCAGATCTACCAGGTCACAAAGAGACCATGCAAATAGAAGCAGAGCGTGAGATATAAAAGCTATGAAACTGGACAGCTGGTGCCCGGCACCCCCAAATAAAGGCATCCCACACTCTGCCTTCTATGAACTCATTTGGCGCCAATCACCTGAATAAACAGCCTTAGAAATTGTCATTTTTACACAAATCAAACCACAGTGGAGCTCTTAAGTACATTAAGGAACGTTGACCATTATCATGGGAACTTTCCCTCCATCAATGTTTCTCCAACATCCCTTCCCAGAGTGAGCTAGATGCGAGTTCCTCGGTCTTAAGTAGCACTGCTAAACTGTGGCAGACATGAGAAAGCAGTCCATGTAGCCATCATTTGGGTCACTAGCTTAAGACCTATTAATTCCCGTGTTACCTGCGGCTGCAAGGGCTTGACTTGATCATTTAAAGCAAGCAATGGAACTCGTCTAGATCTGGGTGCAAATATTCAGGTATTACATAAAAACAGAACCACCCCAGCATTCAAAATAAACACAGCTTGCAAAATCTGCACTGGCTACCTGACAACGCGGCAAATTCAAAAGCCACTCAAGTGCAAACCATTCAAAGGCACTGTGCAGCACACCGCAATGACATTGTTAAACCAAACCACAATCCAAACGGCGCCACAGAAGCTGGTTCAGATACCTACATTTTCAGATGCAAATCCAGGGGAGGACGAGCATTTGCAACTCATGGACATCTACTCTGGAACACCTAGTATCCCAGAGAGCCTCCTACTCTGATCTGGACATGGCGGTTCAGAGGAGCTACAAACCCATGTTCATCAACCATATGACGCCTTGCCTGGGGAACCATGCAGGCCGCCAACAGACATTGGCGATTTAGGCCCTTGTAAACTATCAATAATACCGACAACAAGTAAAACGCATACATGGATGCGGAAAACAAGTCGAGACAGAAAATGATGCGAAAGGAAAGACTTTTCAAGCCCCTGCTAGCTGGTGTGTTGCAGTTCATGCTGTACCTTGAGCCACTGATCCGCCTGTTCTTTGCTTTGCACAGCAAGCACCAGTGCCTCCGTGCCTTGGTGGGTGATGCGCAGCTCGTGCTTCTTCTTTTTGCTGTCTTTGGGGATGTAAGTGACGCTGCAGTCGTTCAGCGGAAGTTCCATCTGGGGCTGATTATCTTTGGAACTTTTGTAGCACTAGACGCAAAACAGGAAATGCAAAGAAATGTTAGCTGCTTAGGGTACAGAGTAGGTTAGCCTGGCAAACACACCTTATTCACATTCGCTTTAAATATTACAGCACACACAGCTATAAATAAAGCAGTTAGTTGTAAGCAACTTTCACTTCTGTACAGACAATACATCCGTGGAATTAATTTGCAGCTAACTGTATACGTGTTGATAGTGGAACCAATAGCGACCCCGGGAAGTACACCTCCAGTGCTCAAGGATTTGATATGACATGATGGGTTATTTATAACGCGCTTAATCCCCAGATGGTTCTAAGCGTGGACCCGGGGATCAAACCTGTGTTGCTCCGTGTCATCTTGCTTCCAAGGCGAGCACGTTACCCTTGAGCTATCATCCCGAGCTCAAATGCAATTACATGCGCGTTTCATCCTCAATGGAGAGAATCAGTGTGGTGCAGTCTGGCACACTTACAATCAAAGCATCAGGGCATGTTTAAGTGTTTATGAACTTGCCGGGGTGGCTACTGGGTGTTGCTGTAGGATGTGTGCTTGTTCGGTGATATGGCTTACTCTACTCATTACATGCTTTTAACGGCACCATAACTTAGTACACATGCCCCAATACTCTAAATCACAAGGATATCAGACTGCACCACACTGATCATCACCAATAAGGGTTAATGTTAAAGGACATTTGTACCGCGCACTATCACCACCAGAGTGGTCCCCTGGTGCTCTGGTGGCTCTGAAAGAGGAAGGGAGGTGGGGGGTTAGTGGGAAGAAGCTGGAAAAGTGCAAGAGAGCTGTGATGTGCTGTTGGCGGCCTCAGCCCAGTGGGTCCATTGGCTGGGCCTGGGGTGTTTTCGGCCAGTAGTCGTCGTCTTCTGTTGTGCGAGTCTATGTGCGTTTTTGTTTTGTTGTTGCAATGTAGTAAAGTTTGTGCGGTTTGTTGTGCTGTAGGTTTGTGGTTGTGTTTGGTTTGGAGTTTGAGAGGTGTATGCAGAGGGGGGGAATTGTTAGTGCAATTGGTTATTTGGCATCTTTCTCCTGAATTGAGGCGCTGGGCTTACGCAATCTCCCCAGGTGTGGTTCCGGTGCACCCCTGTGCCTCTGTTCTGATCTGTGTCCGTCCGGCCTACAAGGTCCCTTTCACATCTGGTCCCCTCTTCCCCAAGCCTCCCTCGCAGCACTACCCGTCTTCCCTTCCCACTCGTACAGCTAGTACACCTGCCAATATCCACAGCTCAGATAGTGTGGTGATTGCCAATATCCCGATAATTCCACCACACTGTGGTACCTGGTGGCAACTAAGGGGCGAGTGCAGGTGTTGGGTGGGAATTAGGGTGGGTTGTTGACTCCATGTCCGTGGGTGTCTCCTGTTTTCCACTCTAACCGGCGTCCTTCATTCAGGTGCCATGTGAGCTTCTTCACATAGGGAGTTGTCCACAGTCAGAACTGGGAGTTGTCCGTGTTCACTCCAGTTTAGTCATCCCTCTTCCTTTCTGTTTCGGTTTTCCATTTGAGTTTCTGGTGCTTAAGAGCCAGGTTTTTTGTAATTTCCTAAATTGTAGGTGATTTTGGGCATTTCTTATTTCTTTTGGGATGTTGTTCCAGGTTTTTGTGGTTAAGTTTCTTCTTGAGGTATGGTTTTGGTTCCAGGCGCATGAAAAGCATGTGTGGCTGTTGCATCCTGGAGAATGGTCCGTCTTGGGCTGATAAAGCACTGCATAGCCCTATAAATAGAAAGATACTACTCACGTGGGGAAAAGATGTATGCTTTCCAGCTAATTTGCATACACAAAATGCATAGCTCAGTGCTTCAGTACTAGAGGTGAACTTCCAGAAGTATGAACTGGCTGGTGATATGCATGCATGCTAGCTGAAATGGCCTATTCCACTCCCACTTTAGGCAGACAGAGGAGGCTTTCCAATAAATAAAAAAATAATGCACCAGCTAGTTTTCCCTTGATCAGTTTCTCTCACTGTTCGTGTCTTCCCTTTGACTGGTCTATTGCATGACATTGCTTATACAGCGCCTAAGTGACATCTGTGGAGGTTGGGGATCCCACAAGGGCTATGAAGGGCTACCCGGGGGAGGAGCACATGGATCTTCTAGAATCCCTCTCCCCTGCACAACCTCCTATGCAGTGTACTGTAGGGTACATGGAAGATGCTGTAACAGTCAAACCTATGCAGAGCAGACGCACACTACCAACTCTTCCCACAGCGAAAGAGGAAACTGCGTTAGTAAAGTCCAAGGTTCTCCTGGCTGTAACTATAGAGTGGTAAAAAAATGTACTTTGATCCCCCACTCTTTATCCTTGGGATAAAGTCAAGAAGCAGGCTGGATGTATACCCCTAAGATTGTGTGTATTAGACAGAATTGGGAACACCCCCCTCCCACTTTCATGCGTCCTTTCACAACACTGGTCCACCAGCCTGACACTGAGCATAGTAATTCGCCGTTTAGTTAGGTCCAAATCTGCTAGCGCTTTAAAATTCATCCAACTATGTAGATGCATTCAGTTGACTCAAGAGCTCCATTAGTCGGACATGGCCACAATTTTCTCCTGTAAAATCATGCAAATGAAGATGCTATTTACTGCAATCTCACGCTGAGGTTATTGAATCTGGGAACTCAGAGAATGACTTTGTCTTGTAACATGTAGCCAGCATTTCAATATAGAATAATAATTTTAAAGGATGGCCCAAACCACATCGAATGTGGATCAAGAGTTATACACCACTATTTTAGTTGTTTTTCTGTTATTTTTCTCGCAGTCTTTTAAACTTGATTTGTTATTTAGGATACGTCAAGCAGCCCCTCCTTCCATTTAGCAAGTTTGCTTACAGTATAAGATGACCACTTGGCCACTTCAGACCTGCATGTTTGGTCCAGTCCATTGCTTGACCAAAACAGGTTTGGAGTGGCTCTTTCAGTCTTTCGGCCCGTGGCCGAACGAAGTTGGGGTCCCTGGGGGCTGGTTTTTCAGACAGGCACCCTGGGCCGGTTTTCTTTTTGGTAATATTTTTTTTTGTAATAATTATATGTTTAACGAACTTACACACTTTGTGTACAGTGTGCGGCATCCGTGGCGGCGGTGCCTGTGGGCGGGCAGCCCTGCCCAGGGCGGAGCCACTCGCCTGTGCCTCGGCAGAGGGAGGGGTTGGGCTGGGCACGGCAGCACACTAGAGTACCTTAGGATAGGAACTGTCACTCAGACAGTCACTGCAGCAATAATTCATCAAGCAAGGTAACAACAGAGATGGTGTTGTTACGTTGCTTTGATTATTGCCTGGGCCTGGCCACCGGCGGCGGCCGTGCCGCTGCCACTGCACTGCACGAGCCGGCGCTGTGCAGTGATTGAATGATCACACTCGGTCCGCGGGCCGGCCCGGCTGATGTGCTGATTGCGCAATTAAGCAATGCAAAAATCATGTAAAACCGCTCCTGAACCTGGGGGGCCGTGGGGCAGCCTACCTCAGGGCTTGGATCAGAGCTTGCTGCTGGGTGCCAGGTGGATTTCACACTACACAGACCGTTGCTTTCAACTTTGCAGGAAGTAACAACACATTGTTGCACTTCTTTGCAAAGTTGAAATGCAACTTGTGCTTGGGGGGCCGCCATGGAAAAACAGGGTGAGGGCGGAGGCCAATGAAAATTGGCTGCAGGCACTGGCAGCTCGACCCAATAGACTCTGCCACCAGAGTGTGTGCTGTGCATGTGCACGTGCGTCACAGACTACTAGTCACGCCACGTGATGACTACAGTCTCTCTCTTGACGGAATCGGATATTAAATTGGGCCTCTAACCCTGGGCAGAGAGAGAGCCACACTGAGCCAGCCCAGCCCAAGGAGGCCCAAGCTGAGCCGCACACTACTGCACACCAGTTCCAGGAGGAGTCCAAGCCAAAGAGAGCAGACGCACCAGCAGCCAGTGGCAGTGTCCTGCTCACAGGAGGACTGCCTGCGTCGGTACCGGCAGCACCCCACCAAGTTGGGAGGCCGCCAGTGCCCACAGGACCAGCCATGAGGACCAGCCGAGTGGAGGCCGCCGCCACAGCCGGCCCGCCAGTGCCAAGCCTCAAGCCACAGCAGCAGTCAGCCAGCCAGCAGTGCTGCACAAATAGGTAAGGTGGTGGACACATCACACGGGGGCACCGCAGTCGACTCAATCTCTTGAATGAGACCGTACCCGTCTTTTATACCGTGGTGGTGTATGTCCGTGTGTCAGTGTGCAATGAGCCGTTCTGGGTTGAGAGAAGAGAGGGTCCGTGGTGGGCGACGGGCGTGTGAGTGAGTGCTGCTGCTTGTGCGAACTCGTGGCTGAAGTGTGTTTGGTTGCAGACTCAGCCCTTTGACCCTCATCTTTCTAGAAAGACCGCTGTGTGGTGTTGTTGCTTATTAACAGGCAGTATGGTAATATGCACTCTGTAACCGTGTTTGTGCTGTTATTTGCAAAAAAGTGGAACGGTTCCCAGAGAAATGAGTGCAGGTTGGGGGAGGGGCGGGGCAATAGTTTGTATCTCAGCGACATCAACGTATGACTGTGGAGAACAAGACATACAATGTGCATGATAACCCGTGTAAGGGGGTGGGGGGTGCATGGTCGGACTGGGTCATAAAATTGTCTTGGGTACCAATAAAAAAGTGGCCCACGGTTGCAAATGGCTATTCATTCCTTTTGTGACATTGTTTGAATAGTAACCAATGGGAAGTGTTTTGATAAAGTGTGATGAAATGTGTGCAATTTAAAATGTTAAAGAATTTTTATTCAGCATCGGACGATCGGACGACCTGATGCAAATAGATCGGTTGTATAGTGCCTTGAAACCTCGGGCTTCCAGTGCCCTATTGCATGCATGCAAAATATGATGCTTTTTCTTGGCATAATTGGAAGTATGTATGCGTCCTTTCTGATCCTGCTAACACACTATAACTGACACCCCTGCAGGCCAGAGGCGCCCACACTATTCGGGGCTCCAGATAAACATGAGAACTGTGAATACCCATGGGTGGCTACTGGCATGGCATCATCTGTTCACACTGTATAAAAAGCACACGATTTAGCTTAACGCTGCCTAATGCCAGCCACTAGCAAAGCCAGAACTGTTTGTTTGGTCTTGGGTCAATAGTTCATGTGCTAGGGCAACTCAGCCATTCATACTACAGAATTTAAAAACGAAGTGCCACTACATTACATAATAGCAGCTGTTATTATAGTGCTTAAATGCAGAAGACATCTAGCATGATGAGCTATATAAACTGATATTATATCATTTAAAATAGCCTCTATAATGTACTATTGCGAACCGGTGACATGGCAAAACATGTCCATGCCACACACACCTGGGTTCTCTGCACCACATAATTCTTCCATCTCTGCAGCAAACCGTGGCCCTGTGGGGGTGCCAGCCTTCGGCGCCTTCCACATATCAGTAGCATACATGTATAACATGAGTCGTGCTGATTCCTCCTGCGTCAAGTGCAGTGATCGTTTGTCTTGTGTCATTAGATTGATATGCCTAGCTTTTCAGGAACAAAGACATTGCGGTTACCTTCTCCCATTATAGCCTATAATGTTGTATACATAGGTTTAACTGGTGACTGCATGTCACTGGAACACCATTTTCCAAGCCTGGACTTTTATTCCACAAACCAGTGCATTATGGGAGTTGTAGCCCTGGTTAATCTAAGCATTGTCTGCATGGCTTTTGATTTGTTGAGCAAAATCACAGGATGTGAAATGGGTTTTCCAGGTCGCATGGCGTCATCTGTTCACACAGTATAAAAAGCACACGATTTAGCTTAACGCTGCCTAATGCCAGCCCCTTGCAAAGCCACAACTGTTTGTTTGGGTTTAGTGTTGTTGTGCTCCCTTCAGCTGAGGGTGATGGGAGCCAGAGTTTGAACCCCCCACCCAACCATTCCAGGAGTCCGGTTTGTCTATCCACCGTGCAAACAATCTTTGCTTTTGAAAAGAGAGCAAATAGCTTCCATGCCAGCAGCCGCCTCAACTTCAAGGTGAGCAAGGTCTGGGCCATGATTGGGATTAGGTGTCAACCTGGGGAACAGCCGTTGTCAATTGAATTAACAATTGAGATTATGTTTATGTACTGTGGAATGTCTATGTTGCTTGCGTATGCGTTGAGTATTTAGCCATATACTGGTTGCGGGTCCACTTGCCAGGTACAGTTGTAGTGGTATACCGTATTAACTGCCCATTGATGGTAGCAGGTGCAAAATGGTGTGAGCGAGTACCTGGGCATATCATCACAATGCCTGAGAAATGCCACTTGTGCACAAGTCAAAACTGTTGGCTTTGCCAATGTTTGTTTTTAACAGGACTTCAGAGCAGGTCACAACAAATGCCTATAAATCAAGTGGCTCTAGGATGACCTGGTTAAGACATTTTTAGTACACCAGTAGCGGTTTACAACTCACAAAAATCTAACTCTCAGAAGAAGGCTTTGATAAACACTGGCAAGCACTTCAAGTGCAAAGTTTGATAAGGCCTGATTAAAGTGAGCTCAAAGAGTTCCCATGAGAAAAGGTGTTGCTAGGAAGGGTGTGGGGGGGCTGAGGAGGCGATGGTTCTGGGTCCTCTTTTTGTTATAGCCCTGGATAGAAGGTTAGGGGGCATGGCTGCCTACAACTAAAATGGTAGGTAGCCCAAAGTCCCGCCAGTCCTGACATTAGCATAGCCTGCCCCTGGATCCTAGCAACACCTCTGCCCAATAGCGCAAACTAAAAAATGGTGCTGGGGTTGGTGTTCTTGTTGTATGTAAACAGGTACATGCTTCCAGATCCCACAAACGCTGCACCTAGGAAGATGAGGGGAGTTACTAACTTACTGGGGACTACTGGATCCCAAAGTCCTGGTACCTCTACTGTGTACCATGCATAAGAGTGAGAGGTGTATGGGCTATTTCAGACAAATTTAAACCAAAGCTGCCAGAGAAGGGATAAATCCTTCTATCCTGTGCTGGAAGGGGATGGGAAGGGTAAGGGTTCATATTCTTTTCAGAACCTCACGTATGGCCAGTTCCATACTACCAGTCTCCCTATTGCAAGGCGGCTGATGCAGGCGTTCCGGGTGCCTACTTTTCAATATGCTATTAGTATATATATATGATATATATGATATATACTGGGTTTTCGTCATCTTAACTTTATCATCACACTAACCCTCCTTCCCTGCTGGGGTTGCGGAGCCCTGTATAAGCATTGACTTGCAGCAGGTCCCAAAAGTGCAGTGGGGGTGGTTGGTTCATGGCACTCCTGCGCCTCGGAGCTGTGGACGGACCCTGTCACAGATCTGTATGCAAAGTAATGTTATTTTATGAGTTATTTTGTAATGTAACAGCCACATGAAACCTCAATATGTAGCATTTTCTGTAGAAGTCGTGAATTGACGCGATTCACGGATGATGTTTTGAGGACCACTTTTTTTGAGGCGAGGGGTGGGCCACATTTTTGAGGCGAGGGGTGGGCCACTTTTTTTTTTGGGTGTCCGGGCCCATTTCCTGTCCCAGTCCGACCCTGACCAAAAACGTAATTTCTTTGCATCCACAATAAGAGAGTCTAAATACTGGAGATGAGCAAAGCTGTATCAGTTCCAACTCTCCATTCAATATGTTGGGAATAGCTGGGCCCAGCCTCCCGTTCCCCAGCGTGTGTCCCTCTTCCAGAGTTCCCATGTGTCTTTATTTGTAGAAATGGGTACAGCCCAGACTGGTGTCTAAAACCCAAGTAGCTCATTGTACCTCAAGCTGACAAGCTCACCTTTTTGTTGTGTCGATTGGGTTTGAAACATGGGCCTTTACACAAGGACTTTGCGGTCAGGGCTGCCTACTTCTGTGAGATAGCTCAATGAGTTCAATTTACTGCAACTTTATTTAAAATGCATTTTTCAATGCCTATATTTTCTTTTATTACAGCAAGGACATAAATGCGAGAAGAAGCCAGAAGCAGTACAGGACAGAGGAGCCAAGCACGGAAGAGGGGCCTTTAGCAATACTACAAGGGTGGCTCTTCGGGACCTCAGATGACCAGTTTGAGATGCGGAGGCAGTGGACTGGTGTTCCAAAGAGAAAAAGATTAAGCGTCTAGCCCTAAAGTGTGTGTATTTAGGATGGCAGATGCCTTTTAGGGAAGCTCACCTCAATTGCATGCAAGGCTGGGAGAGAGTGAATAATCTAGTCACATAGTCTTACGCAAGGACTTGGTAGGCTTTATGGGTTAGGCAGCGAGTCTTAAGCAGAGGCTTTGTTTTATCAACGGCCAATGACAGGCTCCATAGACTGAGTGCAATATATTCAAATAACGTTAAGCCAAAGGCAAGATACCTGACCGTTGTCTAAGGATTTAGCCAGTCACCCAAAAGAAGCTATTGCAGTAATGGAAGCAGGATGGGGCTTATGCTAGAACCGTTGCCACCTTGTGCCCAGTCAGCATGATGGGTAGAAGGAAATGAAGGAGCATGTGTGGTACCATGCCACATTGGTGAAAAGTTTGTCATGCAAGACAAATCCAGTCCAACAAGTACCCAAACTTCAAACTTGCTTTTTAAGGTCGAGGCAGGGTCTAGATAAGCAGCAAAGAGAATAGAGGTTTGCCATGAACCGAAGAGTCTGGGATCATAGCCTCTGTTTTAATTGTTTAGGCAACAACGGAAGGCTTTCAACCAAAATTAGCCTGCCGAAATTCTCTTGTAGTTGGAAGCAAAGCTGAATATCATGGACAAACATGTGATATCAACCAGGTACTTGCGGGGAAGTGTATATTTGAGAGGAAGGTGGAAGCCAGTAACATGGTAGCGTATACATGATCTAAAGCAGCAGAAGAATGGTCTTGATTAGCATTATGAAGGGCGGCATAGAGGTTCGGTGGGTTCGATGATTGCAGGAGGCCCTGGACTCTGGCTGTGTACAGCTTCATCTTAACATCAAAGCAGGTGGTTTCAATTTCCAGAGTGAGATGGAAGGGAGACCAGGTCATCCAAGAGGGCCTTCCATTCATGATGGGATTGGGGGAGGGGTGAACCGGAGTCTGTCTGGCATGCTAGTATGGTTTAAGCTCTAGTCTGATCAAAGGAATGATATTCAGTTTATAATGTAAATGTCTGTGTGGAGCAAAAAGAGCAGGTTAGACTCTGGCCAGATATGTGAGAGTTGCTGTGTTGAGGAAGTCCATATTACTTCTTGTTTTTCGGCGTTTTGGTGGTTGGTTGGTTAATGGCAGGAGATTGACACATGTTCATTGGTTCTTCAATCGTCTCAATGAGCATCTACCACCTATCAAAAGTCCAATATTGTTCTCCCCACATCCTCCTGAACCTTTTCACTGTTAAGCATGGCGATAGTTGAGCAATTTTAGTGTTGTTTACCTAGTGCTCACACCTTCTCAATGCATTTTATAGAGTCTAGCGGTCCATGGTTATCATGTTTGCAGGCACCCATCTTTTTAAAGAAGCTACATTTGTTAAGTGCACCCTGGCATTGATCCATTGCCAATGATGTTTTTGTATTTTTCAATGTTGCGGTATTGGGCATAGATCGAGCTAAGCTGAACGTACTGGTTGCGTGGCACCACCCAGGATACGTTCCCGATGACGCAGCAGAGTGTGGTTGAGGTCTGCTGCACGCTGCGCAGCAGAAGCGAACTGCTCTGCATCAACTCACTTGCTTCTGTGGGAGACTGCTTCAATTTACAGGGGTCATTCTTGAGCTGGTACAAACCATCCAGTGATGCGTCGCAAACAGCGTAAACACATGCAAGTATGTACATTGCCTTGACAAACCCTCGGAAGAAAGCAGGGTTGAAAGAGGCTCTGTTATAACAGAGCAGATTTGAAAAGTCCTTCTGGAGAAACTCTCAGTGAACATCACTTCAGCTGCAGTCACTATTTGATCAGTGGATCAATGTCATCGCTACTATGATCTGTGTGTTCCCCAACAGTTGGGGTGCCATACTGGCAGGCAGTATTAGCCTCGCAAAAGTCAAAACAATATGTACCGCTCACTGTAATTGTTAACAGCTGTTCTAAGCAGCAAGAACACGCGTTTGCAGCGAGAATTGAACAAGTGGTTGCTATTGCACATCTGAAGTCAGTTGTGGCCTGTGTGTGACGGAGTGAGCGGGTTGCTTATGCATACTTTGCAACACAGAATAGAGCATCCCCTCTTATTCGTAAAATTACAGATTTCTTTGAGAAGTTATGAAATGCAAAAAAAGGTTTAATTGTATAATTGCTCATAGCCATCAGAACCTCAACTGCTGAATCTGAAAACTGCCAGAGAAAGGATAAGGCCAACAGCAGACAGCCATGCAAACCCACATCTGCGTCCACGCAGCCCCTGGCTCTTGTTCCCCTTTCATTTCCACAATTAAGTCCAGGTACTGCTTGAAAACATGGCCACTGTAGGCCAGCAACATCCAATAATGGGAAACACCCTCCAGCCAAAGGCCCAACAGCTCAGTGCCATGATGCTTAAATTACGGTCTACGCAGCTGCGCAAAGTGGATGGTTTGTTCTGGTCCAAACTTTCCATGAGACCCAATATATCATCGTCCCAACTGGCTTCACCCACGTGCGTGCACTCAGTCAATAATCAGATCCTCGATATAGGGTTTCCGCTTGGCTTTAGCCAGCCATCTGCTCTCACTCCCCCACTCCGACACACAAAAGGCATTTCATGAAAGTGAAATGAAGTGCTACAGAGCATTGGCAAAAGAATCTGTTGGACACGATACGCTCTCAAAAAAGTGTTCCGCCTACAAAGAATATTTACACGGCCTGTCATGCCCATTAATGCAAGCGGTCAAGGACAGACGATGTAAGTAACAGGCCTTCAAGCTATATTTTCCTTCCAAATAGGTCAGGCACTTCAGAGGGTACACATGTGCACTGCCAATACTTAGATTGTGTAGCCATATTGAGAGGATACAGCGGCACAAGGATTTGTAACAGTGTTTCACTGCTTTGTGTGGACAGGCATTTCTAGGAGTGCCAGCCTTCAGTACCAAATCGGGAAATCCATGGGAGGAACTATATAATGCCAGATACAGATTTTAACATGGTAAGAAAAGTGGAGGTCAACACGTAGAGAGATGCACAATTCAACTTCCATAGTAGTATTGATGGGTTATGTATTTTCCATAGCAGGAGTTACTGGGGCAGCAGCATCTAGGCCCCAGAGATGCAAGTGATATCAGCGGGTTCTGCCCGCTGTCCCCTCTGTAGACCCGGTCCACCAACCAGGCCAAACCGAATCTACTACCGGCGATGGTGCAAAGAAGAAACATGGAGCAAAGAAGAAACAGAAGCACGTGCACTTTGAAGGGCTCTCGTGGGGGTTCAATAGAGGGAATTGCAAATTTAAATCAACCAACAGACGTTTGGGAGAAGCCGGGGTGAGCACTTAGAGCACTAGGCACCAATATGTGGGTGTATTACGCTCCTCCAAAACCCACAGCGGACAGGACGACGGTCTCTCTTATGCCAACAATGATTCCGGTACTCGTAGGCCTGGAAATGGATTATATATAGCATAACGCTATGGCTAAAGGCTTGGAGAAAAAAAAGAAACCAGACCAACATATTGCCCCTACACTTTCACTTGTTGGTCGGTATTCATAAGCATGCATAATTCGCCCCTCTCCCTCCACAGCAACCTGTGTCTCTCTGCAGGCACCAAATCATCATTTTGTTAGTGCTTTGGTTCCAGTTGGAGTCTATTCCCCTGTCTCATGTAAACCACAACTCACTTTTTTTTAAAGCAAACACAACAAACTTGGAACTGCTGCTACGTCCCTTCGGTGTTCGATTGGCTTGTGGCAACTGTTGTATCTATTGTTGCTATGTTGTTATAAATCCCCTGCATCCGATTGGTTGATGGGGAAAAATGCACCCTGCTGCGATTGGTGGCGCCTGCCGAATGTCCAAAGTGAAACCCTCCCTTTTTATCAGAACGCCCTGCACTCTTCCGGTTTTTATCGATCCAGAAAGGTCATCGGGGATAAATAATTCTAGCAGGCAGACAGACTCCGCACAGTCTGATCAGGGCTAAGTGGAATTCACCTTCTGGTTGTGAACGTATACCACTCGCTGAGACCGCCTCGAGGCAGAGCTCGGTCATGTCCACACAACTCCAGCGGGGTTTACACCAAGAGTCATGTCTGTACGAAGCTTAGTTTATAAAGACATGCCTTCTCATGACTTGTGCTGCTTTCAACTTGCATTGCGATGTTTACAAGCAAAGCATGACTGGAAATGGAACCTTGCTGTTGAGGTTGCTGTTTTTATCTATAATTTGATATTTTTTTCAAAAGTATTTATTAGGCACGGCTATTGCACCGCAATCGGTCAAAGCACTATACAAAAGAAAAGAGCTAGACCAGGGATCCCCAACGTGTAGCTCGGGAGCAACATGTTGCTCGCGGCACCCTAAATTGTTGCTCGCCAGTTGCTCTGGGCCATTGTGTGGAGGCCTAGAAGGAGGTGCTGAATGGATGAGACCTCAGTAGCACTGTAGTCAGTACAGAGTCCCGGACTGTGCAAGAATGTTGGCCAATGAGCCGCTGTGTTTCCAGCTGGCTTATTTTTATACATGCAAGATTTGTGTTTGGTGCCACCATGCACATAATTTTACAGTAAATGTCCTTACTAGTTATGGTAGTCTCATTGCTAAAACCCGTCATCTCCAGTTAATTTGCCCAGCTGATAAATGTATTAATGAGTACATTATTTGAACTATGTTTGTGTCATGGAGAAAATTGGCCTATTCCGTTCCTTGGTACAGCTAGTATGAGCATAATGGACAAGGAGGTGGTATGCATACCCAACTTTCCTTTATTAAATAATGTGCATGCACACTTTCTGTAGAAGTGAGGTTTGTGTTTGATGCCACCATATTTATCGACTACATTCATTTTGGTGTCACCTGTATTTATATTACATAGTGTCCTAGTGGAAAAATGGTAATCGTTTGATACTGTGCCCATCTCGCACATGGTTAATGGGCAGATACGGTAAATGCATGTCCACATTTTTCATAATTAATTTTCCCTGTATTCCAATCCAATTAAGTTATTGTTAACTTAAGGCAATTTTTTATGCCATTTTGAAACTATAAATCTGACCAGAGGTACACACCCCTCATTAAATCATGGTTCGGTTTTCTTTTTGAGATTCTACATTCTGCATCAAACCATGGTGCATCCCTTCCTATAACCTGGAGCTCCTGAACTTGGGGGCATGGTTTGCCAATAGCTCTGTCCTGGATAGTTTCTCCTAAAGACTCAAACAAACTCACGCTTTCCTTTGTGGCCTCTGAACTGTTCAACAGTTTTAAGAGAATATCTTTATTTCTTGTGAATTATTAATTCTTTCCAAGGCCTCCTTTTCGAGTCTAGGCATCGCCAACCAGCCGCTCTGGCTGTCAGATATCTTCTTTGTGGTGCCTACCCTGGCCATTGGAAAATGAACTCCAGAGGATTGTGTTTACTCTTTGTTCAATAAGAAATGTAACATTTCATAACATTCCTGAAGAAAAAAACATCCACAATACAGTCATCAATGACTGTGGAACAGTATTGCTGATCTCGTATGCTTAGGAATGCACCATTTGCCATTAAAGATCCCATAAATTCCTAGGCAGAATCTCAGTAGAGCTGAAAAATCAGTGCCCCGTTTGTGGCCCTTTTTACCATCCATACATTTGCACTAATATTTTGCTCAGGAACCTGAAATCCCTAGGTAATGTTTACTTACGCCTACTCTATTTCTGAACAGCTGGACTGGTCCTATATGTCTAAAAATGTTCTACTGACCACTCAATCTCCTCAACATTTCTTGTAAATCACTAAACGTCAAATGAAGTTAAAGGCCTTCCACACTTCCTTGACTAGAATAACACGTGGTCTAGATAACTATTAAGTACTGCAAATTAAATGTTCTATACACAGTTTTAACTTTGTTACATTTCTAATTTGTGTTGCAAACAATTTGTCTGCCAACTGTGCGACAATATGTTCCGTCGAAAAATTGATGTTGCTCACCATTTAATTTGATATGCCAATTTTGCTCATTGCACACAAAAGGTTGGGGACCCCTGAGCTAGACAAACTACAGAAAACCTATGAAGGCAAATAAGATCGGTCAGTGGGTGTGAGGGGAGGATGGGGCCTGCAGGTTTGCAGCCCCACAACGATTGACCTGCGACACCGCCATCCCTCTGCAAACAACCAAGTAGAGTCAGTTACAATGTGCAGCATGAGGTTTTCAAGCGGCTTGACAGTGAATGCAGCAGTCATCTTGAAAGGAATGTTTGTGACTCACTGCTATGGCTCAGTTACTAAAGAAAATGAAACGTTTATACTTAATGAAAACAAAAATGTTATGAGCTGTTAAACCTTACAATTTGGAAACGTGTTTTCATGAATACGGATTATCTTTGCAAAAGTAAAACGTTAAAAATAGGAGCAAAATGTGCTCATAACACGTAATGTAAAATGAACAATGTTATTTTTAAGCGCTACATTTCAAAACAAATGATTTGGTTTTGGTAAATCAAGGATTTTCCTCATGAGCTAACAATGACATCCATCTCCAATATGGCCACCAGCATGGAGAGCTCAGGCCTCAAAGAGTTCCCATGCTGATAACGTGTGGGCAGAGAAAGGCAGGAAGGGGTGGGATTGGACATAGGGATTAGCAAAACAATGGGAATGGAAGTGGTGGGATTATAACCAAACAGTGTATCCCTCCTCAAATACTATTTGTGTGTGCCCCTTGTCAGAAGGCCTTGTCTGCATTTATACACAAATCAGTATTTGAATGCACTAGTTTGGACTTTATAGGTGTCGCTTTGCGACGCCTAATAACCCAAACTAAACATGAAGGGAAAGAGGCTGAAGGACTGCTGGCCCATACGATCTTGACTTACCTGGGTAAGAAAAGAAATCAGATTTAATGACAATGCCAAAACTTTAAACCTAGTATTTGGTCCTTAAATTGGCACGTTGACAATTTTCCCACATTCTGATTTTGCATGTTTGCTTCAATACTTGGGGAAAAACTAATTTACAAAGCCGAACTGCACTGGAAAAAAGCAGAAAATAGCTTTCAAATGCCTTCACCATGAGAGAGTAAACTGCTCAAAGAGCTAATTGCCAATGTTCCAAATTCAAGGTTTTTGACTGTTTGAATATTTTGGGGTCAGAAATGAGCCATGTCAGGGACGTCATTTAGGGGTCGCCAGAGGTCGTAACTGCGACCTCTGTGGTCTCCCTTGCGACCTCTAAAAAAATAAAAAATTGTACTTTGTAATGTAAGCTTCTGGGCTGTGGCCAGCACCATGTGGCTCTTTACTTCTGGAGTGGCTGGCTTTCTTGTTCAGGCCTCTTCAGAAAAATAAGAACAATAGTGCCACAAGTCTAACACTTTCAGCACTGACCCTAAATTAGAAAGAATAGGAATACCAAATAATGTGTCTTTCTGGAATTCTATACAATAATTGTTAGACTCATTAAAGGTTTATTTCAAGGCATACTTCAGGGGGTGAGTCACTGATTTAGTCTGTTCTTAGACACCTCAACTCAGCCTTTCATCCTTCTGAGATAGATAAATGAGTACCAACATAGGTTGGGTGATATTTGGTGTATATTTTTTCTATATAAAGCGCTTAAGTGTAAGTGATATATAATAACACATCATTATCATTTGGTCATGGACGTCTGCTTGCATTCACAGTAATTTGGTAATATGGGCCTATACACACTGATCTTAACCATACATATGGCGATCCATTCTTGTATGAAATGTACATCACATTGTAGTGATATCATAACCATATTTTTTGCAGTGTACAATGCTATCTGATGCCACTTCCTGTTTGGTCAACGGGTGAAATGTCGTGTTCCATCGCTTCCCGCGAAATCACTTTGGGGTGGGGTCAAATGACATCACTACTTGTGATGTCATCAGGGGTCATGGGTCATGTGATGTCACTTCTGCTACCCCTGGCATTTCGGTGAAATGATGTCCGTGAGCCATGTAGACCTATTGTTTGAACATATGTTTCGATTCCATGGTAGCTCAATTGGTTAGATTAGCCTTTCATCATTCCCTGTGCTAGTGAAACACTAAAACTGAGTTTAGCATGGTGCAAGTTTTAGCACAGCACTGCATTCAAATATTATCTGTGTTGCCCCTCATATGTCTCTTTGGCCAAGATAAGAGACACCATCAAAGTACAGAAGAAGGGTCAGAGGAACACTTTGCATGGGGATTTAAAATGATCCATGGATCTAGATTGCTTTTAGGCGGTTTATAGTTAAGTACCAATACAATTCATGGACTGTTTTTGACAACATGTTGAACTATTTCCACATACTGGGGAATCCAGGGCTTGGTCTGTAAACCCCACCTGTCCGCTGGAATGCCAATTCACAGCATCAGACTTATGAGTATGATTCTACTCGGCCACAATGGCCACATGCACAATTGTGATTGGTAGTAGGTAGTTTTAGCATTTTAGAAGAGTAGGATGCTGGGGCCACTACTTTATTGCTAATATTAGAAACTGTACATTGTTTGACTATTCTATTTTTAATGTTCATATTATCTTTACAAGAGAATAAATATACATACAGGCTAAACAAGCGCATGAGAGCACCATTAATGTGCTTATATTTAGGATATAACATAAACACGTTGGTTTAGAGAAGTCTGTGTAGATAATATAGAACATCTAAGGTTTGTCATACACATAAGGGTAATATGCATTGACACCTAGATTCACCCAGAAGATATTGCTGCAATAGTAAGGCTGCCAGGTGCTCTGAGGTAGTAGTTTCTCTTGCACTAAAGCCTAGAGACCCAACCTTCGTCTTAGTCTTGCTTCAGGTACAGCACTGTTCGTTGCCACAGAATCTGTCACAGCCATTTAGACCAGCTTTGGGGTACAGGTTAGGCTCTGGCATTCGGGGTATGGTGCACATCCTGACAACCTGCCTATAATGCTAGAGGAATCCCAGGAACCAGGTCTGAGACTGAATGGCTCGCAAATAAAATGCAGCTATATGCAGTTGGCTGGGTCATACTGTTGTCCAATAAAGGACTCCAGCACAATTGCAACCTCCCTAAACAAATTACACACCCTTGGCCCTGGACGTGAAACAAAATGATACCAAAGAAATGGTAGTCCAGAACAGCAGCAAATGCAAACTATTCCTTAATGGCACAGAGTTTGAGTATGTTACAGCCTACACCCACCCAGGACTGAAAATATGTGCATCTGGCATTTCAAAATGGAGACGAAAGCCTGTCAAGAAACAAGGTGCTATTATTACATTAGGAAGCAGTTAGAATGCTTCAAAACACCAGTAAAAGTAACACTAAAATATGTTGACAGCACCATCTCCCCAATCCTACTTTATATATATATATATATATATATATATATATATATATATATATATATATATATCTGAGTGGCAAGTTCCAACACTGCAAAAACAAATAAAAGTATGCAGAATGGGAAAAAAAAATAATTCTTGCAGAAATCCTGAACCCCCTGTTTTGCAATTAAGTACCCCACTGGACCAGATGCTGCAAGATCAAATGGTAAAACCCTTGAACAATATATTAGAGAACTGAATTCTTGCTGCCACGGTGGCCCATAATATCCCAGCATAGGAAACAAAACACAGGACTCAAAATAGGCCTGGAGAGCAAGACTAGGAGAGCACAAACTAGAACGCTACATATCATTGGGGCACTTCGTTAAACCACCAAGGTGGGCGCAGGGAGCCCATTACACAGAGATAGGGCCATAGGTCTTTAAATGGCCAGTAACGATGTTGGCTAAAGTTCTACCCAATATTTACTGCAATGGTAAAAAGTATGCTGCATTGTACAAGATCGCAGTGCTTATCCGATGCCTCTGCAAATAGATGGGTTGGCACCATTTTCACACATTCATTTTTGTGGGCATTAACCGTCTAATAATTCTACAGAAGCAAAGCATGTCTGCACTGATTTACCAGGAGCTTGTTCTCCTTGATGACGCAAAGTAGTTTGGTCCATTGGCCGAAACGCTTCTTTCTCAGGAGGAAGGCACAGATTTTGGCATCTTTCACAAGGTCCATTGAAGCTTCCTCAGAGGGCCACTGAAGCCTCATCTTCTTCCCTTTGCCATCCTCTTCTTCCTCATCATAGGATTCATAGGAGCTGCTCATGGCATCCGAATCATGATCTGGGAGAAAAATCATACAATTACAAACAATGAAATGCTGCCATACGTTCAGCTGAGCCTGCGTATTTGTGACAGAACATAACTCAAGAAAAGCATGTCATAGCTGCCTGATGTTCAGCTGAGCATGCATAACACAGAAGTACACGTTCCCTTCACATGTATGCACGCTCAGAACTAAACTCAAGAAAAGCATGTCATAGCTGCCTGATGTTCAGCTGAGCATGCATAACACAGAAGTACACGTTCCCTTCACATGTATGCACGCTCAGAACTAAACTCAAGAAAAGCATGTCATAGCTGCCTGATGTTCAGCTGAGCATGCATAACACAGAAGTACACGTTCCCTTCACATGTATGCACGCTCAGAACTAAACTCAAGAAAAGCATGTCATAGCTGCCTGATGTTCAGCTGAGCATGCATAACACAGAAGTACACGTTCCCTTCACATGTATGCACGCTCAGAACATAACTCAAGAAAAGCATGTCATAGCTGCCTGATGTTCAGCTGAGCATGCATAACACAGAAGTACACGTTCCCTTCACATGTATGCACGCTCAGAACATAACTCAAGAAAGCATGTCATAGCTGCCTGATGTTCAGCTGAGCATGCATAACACAGAAGTACACGTTCCCTTCACATGTATGCACGCTCAGAACATAACTCAAGAAAAGCATGTCATAGCTGCCTGATGTTCAGCTGAGCATGCATAACACAGAAGTACACGTTCCCTTCACATGTATGCACGCTCAGAACATAACTCAAGAAAAGCATGTCATAGCTGCCTGATGTTCAGCTGAGCATGCATAACACAGAAGTACACGTTCCCTTCACATGTATGCACGCTCAGAACTAAACTCAAGAAAAGCATGTCATAGCTGCCTGATGTTCAGCTGAGCATGCATAACACAGAAGTACACGTTCCCTTCACATGTATGCACGCTCAGAACTGCATCGTTAGGTTATATCACCTCAGTATCGCTACCATTGCCTACCAAAGCTCCTAAATGAATGCAGCCACCTGCTGTGCTCACAGTGAATATCAGAGCTGTCTGGGACACTAAAAAGCATCAGAGAAGAGGGTCAGTATTTACTGCTCCTCTTTCTACATGAGGGGTGGAAGGCCATTGAAATCTAGCTGGCAATTTACTACAAAGTCACCTACACCATACAGTTAACCATTATGCCACTGTAGTCACAGACACTACAAGAATATCTTAACAAGTCTTAATTTCTTACAATTTTTGTTTATATAATTACTACCAGAAGAATGATTAAGATGATGTCAAAGAACTTTGTTTTTGTATTTGTCCTCAACTAGGTATGGATAAAAGGTTCAGAGCGGCAGAGGCAAAAAAAGAAACAAATACATTGTTGAACAGCAACCCTGGCGGCAATGGGGGTGGTGTGAAGTTAACATGGAGTACCAAATTCTAAGGGATTTGGGGCATGGCAGGTAGACAAGTGGGTAAAACGGGCAAGAGAACGCGGTTCCTCCTGGATTATTTTTCATTGTGCTCTCTTCTGACAAAACACATTTCATTTTAAAAGTAATGGCTGTGACAGTTGTGGGTGCTTTTCTACTAGAACATTCTCGAAATTCTATAAAAGGTATAGGAGAGGTGATCGGGCTGTCCAACTCCAAGCTTTGAGGGGTGGAATCCAGACGGGTTTTCAGGATATCCCTCATTAATAGTCACGAGATAAATTTGCATGAAATTAATCTAAATGTATGCACTCTTTTCCTCTTGACTATTGGGGGATAGCCTGAAATCCCTTCAGGATTCCGGTCCTCAAGGCCTGGAGTTGGAGAAACTAATCTGAAACCAGATAAGACATTGTATTTTGTTATACAACACCACCACACACTTTCAATGCTCCACTATGCTTTCCCAAAAACTAAACTCAAATGAAAGGCTGGAGAGGACTCAAGACACACTGTATAACGCACACAGCTTTTCTTAAAACTTCCCTCTTCTGCATGGGCTGTGGGAGATGCCTGATAACATCCCCAAAGGAGTTCCAGAATAGTTCTGTTTAAGTGAATAATACACGTACACAATTTGCATAGTCAAAATATAGGGTTGGTACCTTACACAAGGGATAAACAGATAAGAAATAAGCTATTGGAAATCAAAATGCATAACATGATATGTGCTGCTCGACTTGTACTGCAGGGTTTCTAAAAAGCCAGACAGATCTTCCCTGTAGACCCTACCACATCCACACAGGAGACAGAAAGCAGCCCTTAGCAAGGCCTTGCACATTGTTTCTTGCTCAGAAGTTCAGCAAGAGCCCAAGTGAAGCGATTAGCTTCAAGGATCTTACCGAGTACAACTAAAAATGTTTGTTGAATGTAGAACTATTAAAAGCAACAAGAAAAGAAGTGGAACCGAGTACTGCTTGGTTCCTGGTCACTTAGACCACTGTGAGAACTCAGCACATGCGTCACAGGTCTTGGTGCAACCTGCAGTCACAGGTTCCTACCCATTAAGTATTTACTCAGACCGCCACCCTGCCAAGGCAATTAAATGTAATTATATTTGCGTAATTGCACCTATAACCTCAGTGTCTCGAATGAAGAGCTTTGGCTGGATTCCAACTGCATAGGAGTCCCCGCCAAAGCAGGGCATAAAACATATGATCGCCATGAAGCAGGTTCTTGAAAATTACATTTCACAGCAGACCGCTGTTCAATCCCACCATGAGTTACTTTGAAACATTCCTGAATAGCAGCTCACCACCCTTTACACGAGTGTTCAGCAGCTGTCAAACTATCAACTAAAAACACTTAGTCACCATCTTCCTCATTATGTCAAATAATGCCATTATTTATTTATCTTAGTGATGTTGTAAAAAAATTACAATTTCAACCAGCTCTTTCACAATCCAGAGTGATGAAAAAGGGTGGAACCCAATGAGGATTGGTCTGACAGGAAGGGTGAAATGAAGCTTGGAAGTCACAACAAACTAGAATATAAGGCCATAGGGATGGGAACAGGGGAGAATTGCTGATCTTCAGAGTGAGAAGCTAGAGGTCTCTTTGGGGTGACATTGTGGATTTAGTAAGTGCGGCATGAATACAATTGGCACAGCGATTACAGTCAGTAAGTGCTGTAGCGATCATAGTGGAGGACCGGTGCAGACCCTACCTCTGTGGCCACTTCCCAATGAGCTGGCAAAAGTTAGGACACAAATGGCAAAGGTGTATTAAGCATGTGATCTTTGAGTGCACATCTTTGGAGCTTTTTGCATTATCAAGGTTTTGGGAAGATCGCTCAAGTATCTACCGGCATTTAGTGCAAATGTTCTGCCTCCATGCTGCAATCATTTCAACTTCAGGGGGGCTGAGGCTGTTCGCAAATACACATCTGAAGGTATGAGTAACCCACTAGGACATTCAGGGTAAGGTAGATTGACATGTATTTGAGACCCTTATTGTCCAGGATATGAGGGTTCCGGCACAGAACGGGCTTTGAAATTGATGCGAGATTCTACATACAGGCAAGGCAGGACAGTCAGTCCTGATGTGGTCGAGTCTCGCGCCATACGGTCCGAGGTCATTCTAGCTGCACTGTTCAATAGTTGTAGTTGATATAACTAGATCTCGTTTATCCGGATGCTGATACTATTACAGTAGCCTAGCTTAAAAATGCCATAAGGACTCTCAAATACTTTACCAATCATTTTGATAAAAGGGGCAGATTGTTCCAAGCACATGGAGTTGGAGCTCGTTGACTACATCCTCAATTGTGGGAGGGGAGAAGGACATGGCATTATCAAATGTGATAGCAGGTTGTGTACTATCTTTGCTGAAGGTGGGCATTGTCCCAGGGCATCCAGTCATCTAAGAATGAGGCTATCGGGGGCTTTCTAACTTAAAGAGAATTTCATGTGTATTAGTACTGAAGAGAAGTCGATTAGGAAACATCAATTCCTGTAGTGCCAGGAGACTGTTAGGGATACTGGCCTGGGATCTGTCGGAGTTAGTGATAATCAAAGCTATTTTCATATATTTTACATAGACATGAAACAATGATGCACACTGTTTAATGAGAGATGCTAATGGTTGAATATAACTATTATATACCACAGGGTTAGGGGTCGACCCCTAAGGAACCCTTATCTGCAGGGTAACTGGGGATGAGCTAAAGTCTCTGGGTGTTACTAAGGTGATTCAAGGCCGTAAATACTTTCAGCCAGGTAAGAGCTATGCCCTCCATACCCATATTACCCTGCAGCCTATATGGAAGCATTTTATGATCCACAGCATCATACGCTGTGGACAGGTATAGAAAAACACTGTTGCAGCGTCATTTCCACCTAGGGCCATCATGACTTCTTCCCTCAAAGATGAGGTAAGTTCTAGTGCGTCTGCCAGGTCTGAAGCCTGACTTAATGAAGTGCGTTGTTCTAGGATTTATCCCAAAGAAATAAGTCATATTTGAGATTAGATGGTAATTTTTCAGGTTGGTTGAGTCTCCAGAGGGTTTTTAAGGCATGTGGGTTTCGAACTCGGGTGGGATCCATTGAACAATCTGGCCATGAGGATGACTAAACTGTTAATACAGCCTGATCAGGTTGGCTGGTCAGAGTTCTGCTTGTACACCTGATGTTTTCCCAGTTTGAATCAGTTTCACAGATTCACACACATTTCATTGGTTAAAGCTCAGACCTAGCTTAAGAGTAGCGGAATGCTGTACAGGGTCTGGGTAGTATGGGCTGGCATCTTTTAACACTAGCGCAGGTCTGTGCGTCGGTCTGTATATCCATTGGGAAGAGACTTTGGTCAGGTGTTGAAAAATCCATGTTTTGAAAGGCTTACAAAAATGGAGAATTGTAGGGGCATTCAGAGCCGATACCGTGATCAAGGACAGAATTCTGGGTTTATGACACTAGAAGGATTGTTTGCAGGTTCTATCTTTGCGGGCGAGTTGTGATTCGAGTCAGTTAGTTGATTTGCTGCGCGAAGAGCGTGTTCCACCATATATGGAGCTTACCCGCTAGGTTCACTGGTCTGCTACTTGTGACTGCTTTGTAGATGATACATGCAGCCTTGAACACTATCCTGGCCTGGAGACGGCCCAATGTAGTTTTTGTAGGACTTGGGAGATTCGGTCAAATTTGACCGTTGGTGTAATAAGACAGGCTGCAGTGTTGTGGACTGCTTTTAAGGGGAGCCTACAGAGTGGCTGTGAGCCCCATTAGGGGGTAGTTCTCCCACGATGTGCGAGACCACAAAGAGCTGCACTATGGTCCGGAGGTTCTGCAGCAATAGAAGGTTTTAAGGGTGGAGATATGGAGCCAGGCCATTTGAGCCTTCTTGGCTATATGTTTCTGAAAGGACAGGCTGCGGTCAATGGTGAAGCCAATGGATTTTGCGTAATACAAGATTTGCGGATCAAATCCTTCTAGGTGCATGTCATTGAGCCACAGTTGGACAATCTGTTGTTCAGCGGGGGCGAGGGGGGCAATGAGGATGAATTCGGTCTTGGATGGGTTAAATTTGAGGTAGGCAGTCAACATCCAGGACTGGGTGATGGCTTGGTAATCACGGAGGTGACGGATGTCCGGTTGGCTTTTTACACACATTCTTTGATTAACATTGGTTCAAGCATTTGAGGGAGGTCTGTGAAGGTTGACTTTGAGAAAAAAAAATCATGATTTTATTTAATTTTAATTAGAATAAAACCTTTGGCTGTGGTCTGCAAGATTTTGGGAAGACATTTGCAGATTGAGGAGGGGGAGAGACTGGGGGCAGAGTTTGAAATAAAATGTGAGAACATTTGCACAGCTCTTTAGCGCCACAATTACAGTTGCCTTTTTGTAAAAATCATGGCGTGGAAGCCTCCAACCTGGCTTATTTATGCAAAGTAATTTATCACTGTGATTTGGGATTTCCTGCCTTTGTACCGATATGCCTTTTTGCAGTATTCAGTTCGTCAAATGTATGGATTCTTTTTTGGTTGGAGTTTACATTTTTATCTAGTACGGGCTGAGCGTGAGCCGCAGGTTCGAATCCCGGCAAGGCCAACTCAGCCTTTCATCCTTCCGAGGTCGATAAATGAGTACCAATTTCGGTTGGGTGGTATATTATGTAAATATGTGCTCTGTAAAGTGCTTTGGATAAAGGCGCTATATAAATAACACATCTTTATCATTATTATTTACCAATAAAGCTTCTCCAACAGTTGGGGGGTCCATGTTATAATTTCGCCGCAAAAATATCACCATACAAAAATATCGCCATATTTTTCCGGCGAAATTCACAATGGACCCTGCGGGGGACACCCCTGCAACACTTTTTAATGTGCGGGGGACACCCCTGTATCCCCGCTCCCACATAATATACCCAATAAAATATCGCCTATGGCGAACCAAATGGCCATATTTACGGCGATATTTTTGTTGGGGATATTATTACCTGATACCCAGTTGGGTTGGGTTATATTTAGATATACACATGTTGTGGACCCATATTTGCCAGTTTGCCCACACTTCAGTGAAACGACAGATGTACACACAAATTGCTCCAAGAAAAAAAAAAACATTCATGACTGTCAGATAATGGCTCTCTCCTACTCTTAAGCTCCTTTGGGGTTCCAACGAGTTTCAGATGTGCTGAAGTACACAGTTCTTTAGCGGCGTATTTGCTTTTGTAAACTCACATTCGCTTTGGTAACGCAATATAAATTGTGTTCACGCATTTCCATGAACTATCTACTCCGGCAGAATGCTTGAACGGATATATCCCCCTCCACAAATTACATACCCGCTTTCTATTTTATAATAAATAAATTATCCAACTGAGATTTATAAAAACAAAGGAGCCCAGCAATACAAGGGTTCATTATTCTTCCACGATCAGACTCCTGCATTTCAGTTGCCAAGATAGAGGGTTTGCCACCAGGTGGCATTGAGGTGAGGAGCCACACATGTGGACCGCTCCAATCATTCAAGTTCTCGGGCAATGGCTGCGGCTGGGATTCTGTGCTGGAATAGCCCTGAAGATTAGGGTGATTTGGCAGCCAAGAAGTAAAACAGATCACACCACTCTCCCCTCTACCCCCAGCTTACTTCTTCACATGTCTTCAGCTCCACCCCAACCCTACCACCACCCAGCCAGCAGCCAACCCAGTTTCACAGCACTTGGATTCTTGTCATTGAGTAAAAAGGCATACCGAAGTGTCACCGCCAAACCACACAGAACCAAATCGGCACTCACGACTTCCGGCCTATCTCATGGTTTCGCATGCGCCTCCCTCCCTCCCCCTTTATACCATGAGCAACCCCAATTTCTTGCAGAGCCACGCGCAACAAGCTTGCCAAAATGGCAGAGGTGCGTTATAGAAGAATGCTTTACATTATATCCTGACTCTCCGTTCTCCCGAGCCCGTGCAAATGCTTTTGCAACCTCTTGGTCCTTTCATTTTAGAACTTCCTAGAGGGGCAGCATATTTTAGACATTTGTGATGTTTGCCACATTGCCTTGGATGAGTGCAAGCTGAAATATGAGAAGAGCCATTTCTCATCTCCTGCTTCCGTCCCTTCTGGAAATGAAAATGGAAATGTGCATCACGCCATCTTGGCAGGCAGGTCAGAATCATTTCTTCTACTCACAGCGGAAATCCGTGTCATCTTGTCAGATGGAAACTCACTCCGTAATCATATTGAGGGCCTGATTCACAGAAGCCTTTTATAATGGTGCAAACTCATTGGAACACACTCCGTGAATCAGGCCCTTAATATTTTGGGAAATACAGGAAATCATAAGCCATTCACAACTCCTTCAATTGTATGCAGCACACATGCCCAGGAGATCTGACTTTTAATGTTCCCTGGTGGACAGATTTATAGGAAGTCCCATTGATAGTTTAGGGACTTTTAGCGCAGATGGCTTTTCCCGGGAGGTTCCTGGGCCCCAGAGCACCTGTGTCAGAGGCACACCTGCACATGCTACCAAACTGCACGCATGGGTGTGTGCAACAAAGGTCTCACCAACCGTTAGACCGATCGCCTTTTTTGTGCACCAGGTCGGACAATAGATTCACTGAACGCAACCATCATCCCTTACGTAATTGCCTTTGTATTAACTCCACACAAATAAAATCGACATTAGATGATGTTTTAGTAACATGTCACTTTAGCTCGATTATCCCTAGAAGCAAGAACAGATCATCCCAACCACCCCTTTTCACCAACCGCTCTGCATGAGTCAGCGATTCCCTGAACACACAGTAACGTTTCAGCATTAAGAGCAGAGCGTGAGGCTGGTTCCAAACACAGGGAGCAGCAGAGGAGAAACTACATGCCATTAAGTGGATGTGGGCGTCTAGGCAGCAAGGGCCAAAGTCGGTTCCTCCGGGGAAACTCTAACCTTGGGTAATCCAGGAACATATGCTGGAAGGGGACCAATTCCACCATTAGAAAACTGCAGGGGATTTCTAGGCCTATTTTCCCACAGCTCCAATTTTCTTCGCCATTTCAAACGTGATGGTTAGCGGGCAGAGTGCAAACGCATATCGAATCTGCAGAGTAACATCGTCACACTCCGCGATCACTGCTCTTAGGAGGGTTTTTCAGAACCCCCGCAGTATCTGAATTTTGAGAAGCCAACCTAAGTGATGAAAATTGGCTTTTTACAATAGGTCTAACCTAACTATTGGGGTAGCGCTGGGGAGCAGTATGCCACATTTAGCAGATGAGGGGTTTTGGATGTTGCTAGAGTAGGCAACACTTCTACTAGAGATCTAGAGATTCGAGTGGTATAGTCTCACACAGAGGTATACAGACTTACTAGTTATATTCGGCTCAAATACGCATGCAGGTTAATCTTAAGGATACCAGACCCAACACAAACACTTATATACACGAATATCTTCACAACAAGTAGGTCCATTAAGGGAATACACAACGCTTTACACGTAATACGCAACTTAAAATAGCAAAGCAAAACTATGCAAATAAACTGGGAGAACCATACAATAAATCCTGCACCTGATCACTAGAAGGCGGGAAGCTCAGTGTGAGCAGTCCTTCCCATACCAGGAGAGTAAATGCAATTTCTAAAGAGTTCATTCTGCAGGTGAATGCTTGCGAAGGGGTTTAGGAAGTCACGAAATTCCCCATTACACGTTTTGGTCCCTACATTAAAAGCACCCTTTCAGGAAAGCTGGTCTAGCGTAAAAGTAAGGGTACAGTGCGATTTAGACCACTCTTGGGGTTACCTAGCTATAAATCCTAGGCCAAAACTCCATCGCCCACAACCAGTTATCGGTAGTGTTAGGGAGTGGACTTTACACCTATGCTATTCCTATGGGGGAAGGGAGGAGGGGTTGATAAAAAAAGAGTGGTATGCACAATCGGGTCCCAAACTCAGAACCTGAAAAATACCACCGCTAGGTATTAGAGAACCGCGGGGAACACTTACTTATGCTGTTGATCGCATTGCAGGAGGTCCAGGAGTGGTGGGTGCAGTGGTTGAAGTAGGTGTCCCGTTTAGCTTCAACGAGGCAGTGGTTACAATATCCAGTACAGATACTGTTCCAGAATAGATAATCTGGGACAGTGACCGCTGATATCCACGATGAGGACGAACCTACTGTACCCAGCAGGCAAAGTGAAGCTGCAAAGAAACCCTGGTCAGGGCTTGGGTGGCTCAGCTTGAGGCAGCAGCAGAAAACCGGTTCCAGGCAGACATCTTGTCAGGGTGGAGAGGAGCACACGTAGGTCACACTATTTCTGGGGTAAAAGCTGCAGATCCACCAAGCCCCAGGTTCCAAAAACAGGACAGCGTTAGTTGCAGACGGGAGGCCTGCTTGGCGAATAGGCAGCCCAGAGGATGATCCCAGGACTCTTCTAGGGTCCACCAATGTCAGGATGACCATGAAGGACACAGGACTAGTGGAGCCCACCAGTCCAGGTGAGGGACGCACCAATGGAGGCCCTAGTCACAAAAGATATGGCAGGGAATCTCTGGTGGTTGGCTTCTGTGGCAGTCCTACAGGTCTTGGGAGCAGTCTTTTCATCTTTGGAATCTTGGCTCCAGTGGGCAACCTCCTGAAGAGCTCCATGCCTGCCCTCTAATCCATAAGTCTAGTTATCGGCCACTCAACGTGAAGGATCTGCACCATTCAAACAGGGAGAGAGTGACCAATCATGGACAGCCAGCAAGGCCACATCTGCCCAGCAACAGTTACAATCACAGTTACAACCAGTTCCAGTAACGCAAAGCACGGACTGGGAGTCAAAGGTTTGACCCTGCAAAGGTGCACGCACTTAATTGGCGTTCACAATCCCGAGAGGGCAGGAAGACGGCCAAAAAGCAAAAAGGCCAAAGAACAGGCCTTAAACCACGAGGCACAGCCATTGTGAGTATAGAGACTCCGAATAGCATTATACAGTAGTGCGCACGAAAAAGTTGTAAAACCCTGTTCACCGCCTACCCTAGGCACATCACAAAGGCATGAAAAAAGCCAAAAGGAAAACACTCCAAAGAACGTGGCATGGGTTACAAAATTTCAGAACACAGGAAAACATGCATTTGAGAATTACTAGGGACCAGGGTGCCCAAAATAAATTAGATGAGCAGGCGAGTGAAGCTAAAAGGGCTTTTATGCTGGAGGTTTCTATGAAATCAATGGTGGGGAAGATGCAACAGGAAAAATGTCTCTAGCTAAGCCAAAAAAATGATTGCAGTGCTCATATGCTTTCCCTTAGGACTGCGGCACCAGAGAGTGCACGGCATCTATAATGCTAGCTTATTTAAACAAATAGATTTCCCCAAATGTCTCCCAAGTCTCTTCCCTGGAATACCTAGTTCATGTATGTTTGCAAGGACACGTTCAAACAGTGAAGCAAACAGTAAACTAACATAGCACTGCACAGGAGGCAGGATTTACTCTTCTAAGACTGAAGTTCTGAATAAGTTGTAGAGGTGACAGTCGCTGTACGAGCGCATACTGTAAGTACCATATCCAAGCCTTCTTAAATTTGGGAGTTCATTCTACTTACACAGCAGGCCACATTTAGATGAATCTCCAAATTGCCGTGGCCCAATTCAGGGCATAAGAAAAAATAAAAATGCAGGCCATGAAGTAGCGATGGTTGAAGCGGCTCAAATCAGACTCAATCCCATCTAAAAACAACAAAGACGAAAATTGTTTTGGGTATTCAAAATAATTTGGAAGCTTTGAACAATGAATAGCTCAACTTGTTGGGAGTTCAATTCATTTGGTATTTATTTTGGTTTTACTTAACTTTGATATTATTTTGCCATTGCTTAAATTCAAATTCATTAGACCGGAGTCGAACCAATATGTTCCCATCAATCACAGTAGTCACTCTACGAAGTAGGCGGATAGAGCATGTGAAGGCTCTGCTTAGATCTCCTACCAAATCATTTGCATAGGGTTTGGACTGGCTCAAAACATTTAAATCATTTGAACCATTAAGGCTTGCCTACCCCTAATATGTGGTTGACTCTGACAGAGGTCACCTGCAGCTTCTAGAATTGCTAAAGTGGGAACTGTACCGGCACAGACCTTAAGGTTACTGAACATAGAGAATCACGTGGCCAGCTGTGCAGTCCAGCAGGTGGTTGAGTTAAGAGGGAGTAGTGACCAATGAGTAGTCGCAGCATAACTAGTTGATGGCGGATGAATCAGGCAGACAGGACCTTGGCGAAAGAAGAGTATTTACATGGGGATAGAATATTCATATAAAAAGCAATGAGTGCTGCGGGTTTCAATAGATGGGGGTAATGATATATGATGAGTGGTTGCTCCTGCAAGGTGCAGAGAATGAAGCTTCCGGGAGGGTTTCATGTATGACTATTTGTGGTGGTTTTTAGGAGGTTAAAATCAAATAGGAGCAGAAATTAGAAGAGGTACAAAGTTGGCCGAGGGACATAGACATAAGGGTGCTACAGCGGAAATTAAGAAAAGAAGATTAGATTTGCGCCTTGAAACACTTGTGTATAGGCGCGCTGTAAATAAAACATCATATCATATGGATATGCTCAACCAGATAGGGAGGGGTGAGCCATAAATGGATTTAAAGACTAGCAGTAGACCAGTATAGCCGGAAATATTGTGCACCGAGCACCAGTCAGCATGGAGGAGGACAGGACAGGTGGGTGATGAGTGAGGGAGACTGAAGAGTGCAGGTGGACATTTTGAGTAGGTTGTCAAGCAGAGCAAATGTGTAAAAAGGGAGGCCCAAGAGAAGGCTCCACCAGCAGTCAAGGCAAATAAGCACCACAGTGGAGATGGAAGGTGAGGAAGGGGTGGATCTCCTTGATGTTATGCAGTTTAAACCTCGGCAGCAGTGGTTCTGGGAGTGATGAAGTGCTGGAGATTCAGATCACTGTCAAAGCGGACTCTCAAGGTGGCACACCTTGAGAGAGGGGTTGTTGAGATACGTGAGGAGCAAAGAGGTGGGAAATTAACAGTCGGAAGATAGAGAACTTTCACATTAGAGGCTCAGACAATAAAGTGCCATCCAGTACTGGATGGCTGAGAGGCAGTCTGAGACCCACTATTAGATTGTATTTACATTTTCAGCTTGTTGGGCCTTTCGCGACAAAATACCAAGAGTCAAAACATGCGCAAATGAAGACAATTAAAATACAATAAACTACCTTGCAAAGATTAAAATGAAAACTACCACATCATAAATAATCTTAAAACACTATTATAAGACCAAAACCATAGCCGTCAGATAGCAGAGCGTGTAGAGCGCTCGCTTTGACATCCGTGCTGAGCCTGCCAATGCAGGTTCGAATCCTGGCAGGGCCAAACGCAGCCTTTCATCCTTTCGAGGTCGATAAATGAGTACCAAACACAGTGGGTAACAATACGCAGCACTCAGATGCCTGAGGATTTGTAGCGCTATATAAATGGGAATTATTATAGCCCACCTTATGAGTAACTACTGGCTACTAGGGAGAGCAGGAATTAGGAAAAGATAGTCTAACCTCCTAGCGTGCAGCCCCAGAAAGCCAGAAATGCCAAAGCACCCTGTGCTCCGAGGATGATGCTTTGTATTGCTTGGCGCCAGGACCCACAGATGAATCTTGCAGTTGCTTGGACAATGTCGCTTTCAAAGTCCCCCAGAAGAAAAGAAATGGCAGTGATCGAGTTGTCTGCAAGGCCCCATTTACGTATGCAGGACTTTATGCTTCAAGACTTTTAAGGGTCAAAAGCAGGACATATAAAAGTTTTTCCACCTCTGCCTCACACATTTTACATGTTGGGCTCAAGCCATTCAATTTGTTGATAGTATGGGCTAAAGGAAGAATATCTGCTCCGGCAAAGAGGCGTCTGGTCTGGGGGTTGGTAATGTTGGACAGATATGGTTGGTGGTCTCCACATGCCATAAATACATCCGCCCAACCGACCAACTCGGTCTCATCGAACCTCCTAGAGCTTATTCCTCGGGCTTCTTTAAGTTTTCACAGCAGAGATCCAGCAGAAATTGTTGGATGGTGGTAAGGTACACTGACAATGGTCTTCTGTACAAAGAAATAGACGACTGAGAAAATGTTCTTGCCCTGCAACTCACTTGTCTATGAAACCGCCCTTTTGAGGGCATATTGCGCTAGGGAGTCCATTAGTCCATATTAGAAGTTAGATGATTTGGGTATCACCAGAAAAAAACCAATAGGTGGGCCACAGGAGTGGAGTCGTTTGACAAACGACTAGGTATAGAGGGTGAAGAAGAATGGGACCAAAACACAGCTTAGGGGAATTCCTAAAATCAGAGGTTTTGGTGTTCCATGAGACGGAGGTGCGGCTGGAGAAGGAGGAAGACATCCAAAAGAGAGTTATGTCTTGGATTCCAAGGTGAGAGAAGGTTAGCTGGAGAGAGGGGTAGTCAACAGTGTCTAAGTCAGCAGACAGATCCCAAAGGGTTAGAATGGAGGCGATCTTACAGTGGTCCACTTCCCATGAACTAAACATGTCAAGAAAGAAGCCTACCATAGTGTCATTACTAAACAATTAGACCAGTTGGATAACACTAGTGAACACATTTTAGAGGAACATATGTAACTTATGAGTAGTCATGGTAGAGATGCATGTGGGCAAGCGTAAATGCAAACGGCACAGGTTCCAGTCGCGGGCCACCACATGTTGCACTAGTATAGTCTATGGTGCCAGTCTAAATTGGACTATCCAATTACTTCACAGAAATTAAATATTACAGCCATTCCTACACCAAAAGATGGAAAGGTTATCTCAAAATAATAGAACATAACAGGCAAGTGAAATTCACTTTTCTCATGGCATATTTGCAGCTTTACAAATCTTACATGGACAAAACACTATTCTTGCCCCGGCAACCAAAGTATTCTTGCCCCGGCAACTAAAGTACTTGACATATAGAACAGACGGCTTGCATAGAGGCCGAAATCGTCAAGTGACTTACTATGTTTCTATTGTTGCCCAGACACTGCCTTGTGCTGGAAACCAAACAGCAGCTTTAGGAAAGGATAGAGGATAATAAAAATGCTGTCTTGCACTAAAAACACATGTATAAAGCTACATAGGTTACCCCAAGAACGCCGCCATGAAAAGGCACATATCGGATAAGGATTTCTGCAACCCGATTGTTCCAGGTTTTCCGGCTTTTTTCCATTGTTTGAGCAGGCGTTCAACAGAATATGAATCAGAGCTTGGCACAAAGTACTGGATTTAATAGCACCCGGCAGGCGGTTTGTTTCTCGTAGGCTGAGTGTGTAGTGAGGCAAGAGGCCAAACAGCCACCCAAGGAGTCAACTAATTTCCCAATAACTGCACAACTCACATAATGCCACAGCTGAGAGGACATAGGTTATTTGTTGCTGTAACATTGCAGCCAGTGATTTAACAGTGACCGACCAAGAGTAGGTACATTTGTTTCTGAAACTGTATTTCACTATAATCTAAGAAATTTTCTCCTGTGGAAAAAAAAACGAAGTTTTTCTCGTTCATACATAAAGTTTAAGAGGCCCAATGATTGCGAAACACTTCTATAACAAGAGCAGCTAGTTACTAAAAATATATTGCACGAATATGCATTCGTTTTGTCTCAGAAGAGGCCTATTAGTGTCACCAAGTGGGGCAAAATGATTGGTATACAGTGTCCATAGATGACACTGTTAAGGCGGAACTATTCCGGAGATGTTGTCACACAGCTTACCTTTGGGTTTTAGGTGGTGCTTTAACAGTTTACTTAGTGAGGCTTCATATTTTTGGATCTATAGTGATGCTTTAGCATCATCATAGTTTTGCTCCTATTAACCCAATCTTTCTGCTGATCACTAATATGCCAACCACATCAAATCCCATCTTATTTATTGAGCATGTGTATGGCTCCTATACAGCAGAAAGTGTTTCCAGGCACCAGAAGATACAAAAGGGGGAGGTTAGGTGGAGTAGGGGTCCCAATGAGTAGAATCTCAGTCTTACTGGCATTAAGGCAGATATCATTATAAGCACACCATGCCTGAATAGAAGTCAGACAGTCTGGAATGATAGAGGGAGGAAGAGGAGGTAAGGATAAAGGAAAGCTGCGTGTCATCTGCAGCACACTGGAAAGGAGGAGAGAAGGTGGAGGTCAAGTGGGCAAGATGGGCAAGGTAAACACACAGGGACAGGATAGAGCCTGAGGGACGCCGTAAATCAAGAGGGGGTAGAGGAGAGAAAGGGGCCCAGTTGAACTTGGGAGGGCCGATTCCAGAGGAAAGAGGTTAATCAATCCAGTGTCCGGTCCGCGATGCCATGGGTATCAGGGCGCTGATGTATGAGGATGGACCGTATTAAAGGCAGAGGACAGATCGAGGAAAAAAAGGGGCAGAAGGAGAGTTGGAGTCGAGATTTTAGAGCAAGTCATCATAGGTCTTCACAAGAGCAGTTTCTGTGGCTCTGGCTGCTCTGAAGCCAGTGTAGAGAAGCCCCTCAATGTCCACACCAGAAAAAAAAACACAACCCACTAGATAGAAAGGCCCAGCACACCTCTTTCAAGGAAAACAAAGTTTTATTTCCACAAAAATAGAAATGCACCAGCAAGGACCCCACTTAGAAGAAAACACTTACTGGGAAGAAAAAGCCCTGACTGGATTCTTGGCAGAACAGCAGGGTCCGGATCGGTTCAGATGGCAAACAACAATGATGGCAATCTGCTGACTGTACTGGGACTAGACAGAGAAAGGACCTAAAACAAAGTGAGCGGGAAACATGAAAGACTACGGAGGCAAAGGGTGTAAACACACAACATCACACATTAGGAAATCTCTTTGGAAGTGTTTGTGATGCGACTGATCGTGTATTACATTCTCTATTATGGAACAGACTCCTCCTTGTTGCCCTTTAATGGCACCAGCCATCTTTGCTACCTCTGAATGGGGGCTGCTATCTTCAGAAAGTCTAGACGGTGGCGAAATATATTGCAAGGCAAACCGAATATTTCCATTGAGACCGAAAGATTCCCAAGTTCCAGATAGATTAAAAAAATTAAGTCCTGAATTATCTGCGCAGACCTGAATTGTACATGATAACAGTTCATTCCCAGTGGTTGAATGACCAATAAATAGGTTGAAAATGTGCTCAACACAAACAAATCAATGAATAACACAAGAGTCATTCACTCTAAAGGCAATTGTCTTGGATGTGTTACTGATGGCGCGCTTAAGAATAAGGCCATCACCAATTGAAAAACATACGTTATCAACGCAAGTAAAACTTGGAAACAGCAAAGAAAGACCAAGAAACTTGGTAAAACCAATTGGCCTCATTAAAGGGCTTAATTCTAATAATGAAATGGTGAAAAGAATTACAGATCATGAACTGAGTATTCGTCCAGTTGTATCTGTTATAACTATGTGGGAACGTTGAAGAAGAAGACAATCAAGTGGGAGATCCCTTAAACAGCATGCGGGTGCTAAATCATAAATATTTGGTCTGGACCAGTCAGATAAGAGAACAAGGAGAACTCTTCAAAAGTAGTTAAGGAAGCTCTTGATTTGGTGACCACTATTGGATTAGTTTGTCTAGAGGTTAGCAATTGCTTTGAGTCGTTCCCTAATTTGCGTAATTTCCCAGTTGCATTTGTTGCCATTGTGTCGATAAAGTAAATGGTTTTCTTTACTGCAGCCTCTTGCCGTCGTCTTAAGCACAGAGAGAAGTCTAAAATGTACCCGACAGGTTAAATGGGCACATTTGTTACCTGCTTTATTTTGGTTCTGTGTTGTTGCCTTTTTTGGACCGGCGGATTGCGAATTGCTTGATTTGAACTGGAGCTGTAATTGGCTTCCCCATTAGATCTCTGATCAATTCACACAACCCTGTGTGATTAGCAATTACTCGTCTAGAGTTACAAGCAAAATCTATAAGGTTACAAGAAATAAAATTGGCCAGAATTGCAGGCATTGTTCTTAATGCATTATTGATCTCTCCACCTGTCAATTTGATTGCTTTCTAAGTTGAATCAGCAGCCGTTGAGAGGCCAGATTGGGGTGGTGGGGAGAACTAAGATTGGAACACGCTAGCCAGCTCAGTCAGAGATCGCTTTTCCCTTCCTTTTCTGCTTTCCTTTCACTGTCGGCCTCCACAGTGACCCTACCAACGAAAGGGGCCTCTTTAAAAAGAAAGTCCCTAACCCCGTCCAAACTCGTGTGTCTGTGGATAAACCGATGAGGGACAAGTCCGGAGAGGACTCGAAGCTAGCAAAGACCTTTTATTTATTTATTTTGTCATTTGTAATGCGCACCTATCCCTGAGGCATGCAGCATGCCAGGTCAACCGAGTCAACGACTGTGCCGTTGACGAAAGCATCAATGACCACATAGGTCGACGAAGTCAACGACATCTATTATGGCAGCGCTGAAGGAGTGTGGGTCCACAAAGTGACGACCACTCCACGGGTGTCCTTACCCCTTAGGCTAGATACGGCTGTGGAGGCAGAAACAAAGGCAACAGCCAATCCGGGGTCAGGAAGAGACCTGGCAATCGCACCGACCTAGCATCCTCCTGAGAAGGTGAGAGAGACAGTCCCCCCGGTTAAACTTAGCTGATATGTGGAGCAGCAGGCTGCTCCACATAGGCCGGAGCAGATCTATTCTTCAAGTACTGAGGAGAGAGGGAATGATCTGCACGACGACTGCTATGCAGATCACAAAGGGGGAGGATCTGGGGCAGTCGACCAGAGTCCCCTGATTACAAGAGAAGATGCGTCAGCCCAGACCCCATTCCTCTGGCTCCTTTCACCCCTAGACATAGGGACTTGTCACTGGACATTCTATCGACCCTGAACACATTGGTCACCGAAGTCCAGCAGAGGATGCCTCCACCGGGACCTACACCTCCACGGGAGATGCAAGAGCCTCAGAGTTTGAGCTCATCCCCACGCAAGAGAAAGTCCAAAAGTGGCAATGGTCCATGGCGTCATCCATCTCCTCCACCACCACCACCACCCCGTCGTGAGAAGACCCCACCCGGAGCATCGGCCACGCACACAGACACAGCTACCATAACTGCGGGCACAAACAAGGACAGCGATTTCATCGCAGTTCACAGAGAAACACCACTCGCAGACGAGCCCCACACGGCCACCGCTCTGAACTGTTTCAGTTGGTTCCCAAGGAGACTAAGAAAAAAGGCTTCATGTACCAGCAGAGCAAGTTGAGAAGAAAAACCATCATGTCCGTTACCTTCCTGGACGACATCTGGGAGGAAGGCCTAGCTGTAATGAGAAACCCAAGTACGGCGCTGACCAAGCGGGACAGATTGGAGCAAAAGTACAGGGCTCCACATTCAGCTCCCAGGTGCTTAAGGTCTCAGCCCTCGCCTGATTCGGTGATCTCGGCTGCAGCCAGGAAGCGCTCCGCCGACCAGTCAGCAGCAGCTATGGTACCTCCGGAGCAGGAGGGGAAGAAGCTGGATGCAATGGGCAAGAGGATAATTTATACAGCAGCCTCCAACATCAAGGCAGCTAATGCCCTAACCATTTTGTCCTGACATGATCGGGAACTATGGTTCAAGCTGGGTCCTATTCTGGACTTCTTGCCTGAAGACAAGAAGGTCGAGGCACTAGAACTTTCAGGAAGGGGAAGTGGCCTTGGCTCACACCATCACGGTGGCAGTGGACATCACATGAACAGCTGTAAATATTATTTACTTGAATAACGATAGCAAAAAAGCTATAATTCACAAACATTGTCCACTATACATGACATGTATCTATTTCAGTGCCACATTTGACATTGTGGATTAGTCAAAATTATGGGGCAAATTGTAAAAACCGGGTATCGATTTGAAATACTAATCTTTATCTGGATCTTCCATAACACCACCAAGGTGCTGCAGGTTCACTCTTGTGCGGTTACCAATGAAACAACAACCTTTCAGAGGCTGAAGCAAAGCTGTATCTTTGCGGATTCATTGTCCTGTACTTAGCTAATCTAAATGAGTACATTGCCACTGTGAGATGTTTATGCCTGAGGTGGGTGATCTGTTGATCTCCTACCTTGCACATGCAGACAATCTGATCTCATTAGACTCGACTGAGATGGTCCTTCAAAGACTTTGCTCAGCCCCACAACTTTTTTCACATACCAATAATCTCAAAATGAATATCAGCAAATCAATGATCGTGCATTATATTAATTGACACAATAAATTCAAAGTTTAAAGGACTTGGGAATGGAGCCAATAGAGGTAGTCTGCGAATATGTACAGCTAGGCATTACGATCTCACAATTTGCATTGGCTACATAATCAAAGCGATTTGAAGACTAAGGTTCTTCAAACTTTGAATGCTGTTCATGTCTTTGACAAAGCACAAGGGGGTATTCTTTGATCCCATTGGTTAAAGTGAAAAAGCCAAGGTTATTCCAATGGCAATCTGCAGGCCAGAAACCTGAGCCCATGATGATCTTACATGGCTAACCAAATTAGAACGTTTGCAGTGTCGTAAGATAAAGGCAGTGTCTCAAGGCACACATTGAGAATATGTAAGACAGAAATAGGCTTCATGTCCTGGCAGTCTACAACAAGGGCTAAAGCCTTGGTCTTTGTTAATATGATAAATGCATCAGAGAATAGTTTAGTTCATGCCTTTCTTAAGAAGGAACTTATGTTTACATGATAAATTATAAACACTTAATTCCAATGGTGTAATGACTTGGGGTCATGTCTTGATGATCTTATCCCAAACTGAGGCACTCAGGAAAATATTAAGATGAAAATCACAGAACTCAAAAGCTTGGAATTGGAATACAACACAGCTGGAACAGAGTAAGAAGAAAGGTCTAGTGGAATACAGTTCATCATTACAAGAACACAGGTCTGGGCCTAAATATTTTATGTGATTTCCATTGCATCCTAAGATACGAGAGTACACAATCCAGTCTAAATCAGCTATCTTCCCATGAAGTGATAAGTGCTTGATGCAAGATCACAAGGTAACTTGGGCTTTGCAGATATTGCACACAAAAAAATACGGAGACACTAAAAACCCCTGTACATCAACTGTTCTAAATTTGATGCTCTTAGAACAACTATAATGAATCACTACATTTGGGAAGCACAATACCTCATAAGAGTTTCTACGAGGAGAAGGAGCATTAAGATATTGGATTCACTTTAGCAATAATTTAATTTAAGGAAGGATTTTATTTTCTAGAGCCCTGTAGATGGTTGTGTCTTTTTTGGGTAAGTTCTGAGGCTTCTGCTAGAATCATGGATGTTTCCAGATTAAAGTGGCTTTTTGGTTAGCTACTTTCCGGGTAACCCTAGGCATCGGAAATTTAGTTAAGTACCCCAAGAACATATCTGCTACTGCAGAGCAATTCCTTGCACTGGGTCAGGCCTTGGATCTCTGAGTAGCCATCTGCCTGGTCGTGGTTCCCTCTTTACCCTGAAACTTTAATAGCCACCAGAGTTGGGTCTTGAAGAAAGGGTTCCACAACACAGGCCCGTCCCCAAGGCTTCAGTGGTGGGGTTGGCCTCTTCAACCATGTTAACCAGTCAGATGGAAAAAACGGTAGACTGTCTCTGGGTCAGCATTATCCAGGCAAATAGTCCTTCGTTGTCAACTGATAAGTTAAATAACTGATAGTTAAAAAGATAACAAACTGTGGAGGTGATTTATTGAATAACTAAGTTATATAAATGTGAGTACTGCGTAACTAGTGAATGGCAACAAGTAAGCAGGACTTTAGTTTTCAATTCTGTTGTGCTACTTAGTGGTATGCAATTTGTGTATTACTAATCTATGTTTATGTTGAGTATGGACAATTCTTTATATACATACTAAAACATTCCTAAAGGAATTAGCTGCAAATACTCGGGACAATATTTATAAACCGATGCAAGCAAATCTCAGACGGCCCACGACACGACTGATACTAGTAAGTTTGCATGTTCATAGAAATATAAGATGACAGAGCTTCTCTTAGTCACAAATTGGAAGTTAACTATCACTAATGATGGTGGGAAGCATTGTTTATTAAACAAGTGATGTGAAATCAAAACACTCCCAAAGTAATCAACAAACAAAATTCCTGTCTGAAATTAAAGCAACACATGTTAAGCCTAGGATTAAAGAATTAATTTTACTTCCCCCCCAATTCCAGAACCCTTCTGGTGGCTCGCTACCACCAGAAGGTATCCATATATAGTTTTGTCTCCAATTTTTAAGCGTTTACCTCTAGACAGTCGGAAACCACACATGAATGTTCTATGGGACCGACCAAGAGGTTGTATGTTGTCAGATCAACCTCCGCTTGGTTGATTGAATATTGGTCATAATGTTTTGGGGCAACCAAGGTCGAGCACCCATCCTTTTTCTATATTGGGAGTTTCCCCCCCCCATTTTCCATCCCCATCTCTTACTACCCCTACTCCAAACAAACGTGTTTGTGTATTTGTGTGAGTGTGAGCATCTGCGCACCATGATCAAAACGTGGCTACCAAAATTAAATACACTTGGTTCCCTTCCCTGCAACATTTGGCCTAGGATCCAGAGAATGTGTCACTTTTTATAAATGATCTCAGATACAGAAACAGTGCTTTGGTGTCAAGTCACCTCTCACCTCTCCACCTGCCAACGTGCACCCTGAAGACAGGGTGCTGGGGTATCTAAAGCAGGCATTGTCCATTTCAGAAATACAGAGAGCTGGGGTGAGAGACATCTTTGCTGAGACTTCCATTGAGAAAAACCTGTTACAACATACACATAGGCAGATGGAATCTCACAGGACATCTCTCGATAACTCTAGAAATTATTTTAAAGGGCCATAGAAGATGCAAATGTCAATCTTTATATATTTACACCTCCAAACAAGCATCAAAGTCTGCCATTTTTCACTGCAACATTGTGGTTGATTGAGGTGGTCCAATATGGCGGTCATGCCCTGCCCGGAGGGCGGACATGGCCTTTAACTGCCTGCCAGCCTGAGCTAAGGCAGGCCTCAGCGAAGCTTGGGCCTCAGATCGGGCTGTAGGCCGTTAAAAAGGCCATGTGCGCCCTCCTGGCATGGTATGAATGCCATTCGCACCCCGGGGTGCGAATGGCTTTTACAGTTTTTCATTGGGAGATCCAGCTGATCTCCTGATGAAAAATGATAAATGCAAAAAAGATGCCCACCGCCATATGGAAAAGGGACAACAGGCGGTGGCCAGACAGGAGGAGTACCTGGACCGGAGCGCAATTCTCTGGTCCTGCAGGTTTGTGGGTGGGGGGAGGAGAATCAGGCATTTTGGGGCAGTGGTGGGCAACAGTGAGAGGTTCACTGGTGCCTTCCCGCAAAGAAAAAAAAAAAAAAGACAAAAGCGCAATCCGGGGAAGGGCCTCGGATGGCAGGGACAGTGGGTAGGGATTGTGGATTTTCCCCTGCTGTTCCAGCCACCTGATTGGGTGAGCCCCAATGCTCGGGTGTTAATATGCTATATTGGAGAGTTTGCTCTGGCAGGCTCCAACATCCCACTTGAGAGATGAGAATCTGATGTTCCTGCAGAATCTCGTACAGGTTCCTTAACCTATGTGTTTGCACAGTGAATGCAGATGCGTGAGCTAGCAAGGTGGAATCTGGAGCCCTTGCTAGGCAAAGCAGTTATTAAATCCAGGCAGAGGCTTATCCCTCGATCTTTTCATGGGTTGAGTACAGTGGGGAAAGGGTTGCCCATAAAGCATTGAGGTAAGGTCCCACAGAGTGATCTACATTGTACATGGGAACAGCCAGGCAGTTGATGCATGTCAAAACTTTTAGCAAGGATTCCAGTTCCATATTCAATTCAATTTGGATCACGCAACGAATCTGGACAATTCGTCCCTTCTTCCCAGGAGGGGAGCTAACCCCTTTGAAACTAGGGAGGAGAGCCCGCTAAACAAGACCTTCCCTAGGGGTCAGAGAAAGTGGGATCTGAATAGGAGTGACTCCCCTCTATGGGGAAACTCCCAATTAAGAATATTCTGTCCACATATATGGGTTATAGAATGGACTGATGTTATTTCTGTTTTGCAGCCAACAAATACAAACATTGCTCTTACATAATTGGCTCAAAGATATTTTGCCATTTCCTTGAACTCAGCAACTGACGAAAAGCAAACACCCCTTTGTAGAATGGCAGCTAGAGAACAGAGATGCGGAACCTTGAACTGAGGACGAATCCTACACAGAAGTGTCTCTGACGTACAGCAGTCCTGGAGGAGCTGAGCCAGTCGACACAGTGGAGCCCACGGAGAGACGACATACGCCAGAAGGCCAGCGCTGTGAAAAGCAATACAGCCAAGTAAGAGACAGGGGCAGAAGGACGGTCTTACTGGTGGCGAGATCATGCTATCATGCTGCAGCCATGGTGGGTCTGGGACCCAGGAAACTATGCAGAGGTCAGGAAAGGCTGGAGGGACGAATCCTCCACTGAGAATGAGAGGACCGCAGACTCTGCCGAATCAGGCAGAAGAGAAGATGAAGCTTACCTGCAGTGATGCCATGCAGACGGGCGAACAGCAACAACCCTGCTAAGATTCCATTCCGCTGGGGCACACCCAAAGGCATAGAAGGTACCAGGATTGCCCAGGTTGGAGGGAGGCGAGCGGAAACAGCGAAAAAAACTGACAGAGGGTTACAGGAGGGCTAGAAACCAGAATATTGAATTTTAGCTAGAAGCACATATATGACTGGAGATATTTAGGAAACTTGAAAGCCAGTGGGTCCAGGATAGGCCTCGAGAAATAAATTACATTGGTACAATCATAAAGAGAAGAGAACCTGGAGGAATCAATCAACCTGTGGAAGATACAAATCCATTGCACAGAAATTGGTCAAGGTGGTGGAAAAGAAATAAGGGAAACATTCCCATACAAAGAAGTTAACACATTTGATTTATATAGAGACTGGCTTAGGGACTGGCAAAGGAATAAAGTAAGATATTCCTCCACAAAACGGACTGGAGACATTTCATTTATATAGAGACTTACAAACATATCTGAAGAGGCTAACAGGAGAACGGAGAACACTTCTTTTCTGAACAATGTTTTTATGAACTGAAAACCATCTCCAGAGAGAGATTAAAAGGACAAGTGGCCGGATATAGCCTAAGCTGGTAGGCTTCTGCTTAAGCTTATATTTCTATTTAGTTTTTTCCACGAGGTTGTGCCAGATAGCGATGAGGTTTGGACTGAGGACTGCTTTTTATTTTGATGACGGACGAGCATCCTTAGCATTAGTTCTGTAGGTAGGACAACATCCCTTTTAGCAGTAGGGATTGATGGGACTTTTCTTTTTAATGTAATAAACACCCTTGGAATTGTCAGCCACGAGTCAGACTCCTTCAACTGAGTCACCACAATATGTCCTCTACTCCACAAAGAAACCAGTTCACACAGAAATTCAGTTTCACAATCACTTCAGTAGCTGGGTTCAGCCAGACGCTTCAAGTAAGAAATGCGGTTCAACTGTTAGACCGAATGCAGCCAGCAGTCCCACGCCAACCCAACAGATTTCCGCTTATTGTCTTGCGACACACCAAAGAAACCATGGCAATAGGTTACAAGTAAGGGCTTTGTGAAGACTCTGCCATGACCCGTCTCTTGTTTTCAGGTATCATGTATCAGATGTGTCATTCTCTGAAGGCCAAATGATCATACCTAAAGTTGGAAGATTTGATCGCACCCACACCTTCGGGTTATTCAAAAGAGAAAGCCAAAGTGGTTCCTTATCGAACAGAAATGACTGGTTAGTGTTATCAACGCGGCCTTCAGAGTCATTCTGAACTTCACATCTACAATATTATTCTGCACAATGGTCAGAAGACTTAAACATGATTGATTGAGATGCCCTCTCAATGGATTACTGTCTCCTACCTATGATCTTGCAGTAAAAAAGGACCACAAATAGGTTAGGAATACACTACCAATGCCAAGGTAACATGTAAACCTAATTGCAATGCTTCTGGTCATAACCCATGTTATTCTATGGTATGTTTTGTGTGGATGTTTCTATATGTTTTATAACATCTTGAAGAGTTTTATACGAGATAAATCAGAATGCTCGATTCATCACAGCATGTTGCTAACCTACATCTCATATTATCAATGCATAATTTAGCACAGTTGACACGGTAGTCAAATATACAAAATTAGATATCTCTAATTTAATTAATGCACTTAAGAAATACAAACATACATACAAGACAATTAACACAAACGTTGAAATAAACCACAAACAGTATTACAAAAGGTAACATTTACAAATCCATACACAAGCATTACCTAACATATCAGGCGGTAGTGTCTCACTGCTGACATTCTATTTACATATTGTTGTGCTTTTGGCTACCACATCTACAGGCAGTGTAACACTGTAAACAATAAAGACACTCACATACATGAAAAAACAGAAGCACTCTAGACAATCTAGACTCAAGTCAACAAGCTCAGGCAATACACCCCCTCAAGATCTCATCTCCACACAACGTTGCTAGATTTGATGGCATGCACCATAGTGCATGGCTCATCTTTCTCAGAAATTAAACCTGTCAATCATTAACACCATCTTTACATAACTTTCGTTGATCAGCAACCGTGGTACCTTTATTTATATTTTTAAGACTAAACAATTCCTTCTTTAAAGCTGAGCATCACAGATCAGGCCCTGACGTGGCTTGCGTCCTTTCTCTCGGACTGTCCTTCCCAGGTGGAACTTGGGTTATTTCTCTCCGCTATCACTCTCTACTTGTGGTGTTCCCATTTGAAAGAATTCTCAGAAATGTGCTAATTCTCCTCTACCTTAGAGATCCCCAGCCCTTTTGCTAGACTTTTTATCTCTCATATAAATTTTATGTGATTCATTTTCTGTGTTTCCTTTTAACTTTGGAGTCTGACAAACTCCATAGGCATCATCTTTGCATTGTGTTACACAGCACCTTCAGTGCAGTGGCACAGGGAATTCTGTTAGATTTCCCAAAGGTTTAAAAACCTTATCTTGGATAAACTACTGTTTCCAAGGGCAGTGAAGTGAAATTGACTTTTCTTACATTTGGTAACATTCTAGACCCAGCACACACTATCTTACTATAAGGTGTTGGAGGGGTTACTTAGTATCACCTTTGTCTAGTTTCTCATGTAACATTTTTATATGTTACCCGTTCTACAATTTATGGCTGGTGGCAGTGGTTTACCTTTTTACTGCCATTGTGCGTTTTTACCACGGGTTGCGTTCGCAGCCACGGTATGGCAGCCATGAGTGGCCATTTCGTTAAAATGGATCCGGTCTTCTTTTTTCGCCATTTCTTGTTGGAAAGGACCTTCTTGAGATTTACTCTGCGTGCCAAACCAGGTTTGGTCTCTTTGTTCATTTTGTCTGCAGGATTCACAAGTGAAGCTTGCCTCTGGCTCCAGGATGTCAGCAGTGGCAGGAAGTAAGGGAGGTGCCTGAAACTCCATGTGCTTAATCCTCTTGGTTTTGGAAATGCACCCAAAGGCGATTGGCTGGCTGGCTGTCTGGCAAGGACAGCCACCCTGCTGTGTGATTGACAGCTAAGCTGGAATGAATGGGAGAAACATCCATAAAAGGCAATTCTTTTTGTCTTGAAAGGCAGAGTCGACCACTGGATGAAGGAATCCAAAGAAGAACTTGGAAGAGATGCCTTCTGCAACTCCTGGACCGTTGGTTTGCCCGGTGAAGCCCTGCTGCTGTACTGAAGCCCCAAATTCGCCTCGACTAGAGAAACCCTGCAAGGACAACTTCTCTCTTTGAGTTGGTGGGACCAATCAACTCCAAAGTAAGCCCTTCTGGACATCCTCTCGAAGCTGGTTGTATTTCCACTGTCGTTGGTGCTGGAACCAAAGAGCCAGGGAGAGGAACACCTGATTGTGTGCGTTGCTTTTAAGTCGGACCCTATCGCTAGGAAGATCCTCCGGACTTCCCTGTTGCAGGACTGCCCAAGCCTGAGCCACTTCTACAGAGTGCTGGACCCCAGAAGCAAGGAAAGTCTGAAGTGGTATCCGAGCACGACAGTGTTGCTATTTACTGTCAGACACGAGGAGCTGAAACACTGAAGGACTGCTGAATTGAAGTTTGCCCATTGCTGCCGCTGACTGTCCCATTGCAGAGCAGGAGCCCCCACACGTCCTCCCTCTTGTCCCCATGACTGTGGCCCAGGAACAAAAGGATCTGCAGAGCTGCACAGGAACTAAAGCCCGCTGGAACCATTTATTGTAACCAGAGTTACTGTAAAGTCTAAGAGAACTTACCTCTTGTTGTGTAGCCTTGCTTGCTCTCAGTTGAGACCTGTCTTGGTTACCTTGCAGAGTTGCTAAAGCTTTGCCCTCCACAAGCCTCCCAGCTTGTGGCCCTTCAAATGTGCCATCTTTCTACAAACATTGTGTAAGACTTTTTACTTACCTGCAAAGAAGATCTTCAGCTCCCCTTGACATTGTGCAATTAACATTGGCTGCCTTGGTTCCCTGAGTGACTCTTCTTACCTCTGAATCTGTGCTTTCTCTTTCCCCAGGAAAGGGTTAACTTACTCTGCATTGGAAGGTTTCAAAAGTCCTTACTTGTTTTTGAATTATTTGTACCTGTGTTTTATTCCTCTAGTCTATCTTTTGCATCAAACTCAGAATTTCTCTAAATGTACCAGTGATAAATCAATGTCCACGGTGTCCCAGCTATTTAAGTCACCTAAGGGTGTAGGAATTGTCTGAGGGCCATCCCCAATAGGTATCATCTGATTTATAGAAACAGGGTGTGTTTTGAAGTATATTTCAGTGTTACATGTTTTGCTCCCTTTCTAAGGAAGGCTTATATAACTGTGAAATAAATTAATAATTGTTTTATCAAGAAACCTTGCATATACGTGTTTATTTGCATAACTGTATTGTGAAACCCTGTGTCACAACATTACTGCCCACATTGACCCCTCTTGAGATGTGCCTGGCTGCTCAACCACACTACCAACCTGTGTAGTTCAGACTTATACCAAAGGTTGGGTCTCTATTGCCAGGGGGTCAAGATTATTGTAGTGCACCAAAGGGTACTGCATACAATCTTGCCTAACACTGGTGGCAGGTGGGGAGGATCTATTATAGAGTTGTTACTTAGAGTGTTTTCTTTACTTTTGTTCAACTAAAAACATTCACAAGGCTAAGTTCCACTAGAAATAGCAATTGTAGCATGCTTAGTATGGATAACTTCAAGCAGGAAGCCCTGCTCATTCTAACAGTAGAAAAACTGAAAGAATTGTGTAAAGTCAGGAATCTCCCTGTTAAAAGAAAGAAAAATTAATTGATTACAAGGTTGTTAGATCACCAAAGGTTGGATAGTAGGACTAACTCCTACTACCCCATAAAATGTGGAAATTGATATTGAGGATGATAATTCAGAGTCTCACTCTAATGTCTTAGAAGAGGGAGAGGAGTCCCAAGATAGGAACCCCTCTATACCCCTACCTGCCCTTTTGCCTCAATCTGTGTCCACCGGGATCCCACAAGGTCCATCACCGAGTCCAGAATATGTGTCTCTTGAAATAACGAGAGTTGAGTTAGAATTTAAAAGAATACAGGCTCAGGCTGAAGCCAAACATCAAGAGATCAAACTCCGGGAACTAGAAATGCAGCATGCTCTTGAAATGTGGAAATTGTCTCTTGAAAATGTTGCTATCCCAGAGCCCTGTAGGTCTTCCAGTCCAAAGAGGCTTTGCCTGCCCAAAGAAGCAGTGAGTATGTATGATGCTAAACTTGATATTTTGGATTGGTTGGGTGCTTTTGAGTGTAACTATGGGATTCGGGGTTTCACAGGGAATCAGTTTATTCCTTAGCTTTTGTCTAGGCTCCCCCAGGTTGCAACTGATGCTGCAATGCAGGTGGGGGAACTTGAAATATTGGAGTATGAGAATGTGAAGCTAGTTTTGATAGCTAGATTTGGGAAAACTTCTTCTCAGTACTTTAAGAGGTTTAGGACCCTCAAAAAGACTGATGGTACCAAAAGAGATTGAGCCCAAGAAGTTAGCAAAAGCTGCTGACTTGTGGGTTGCCAACAGGGCCACTCACAAGGATTCTGGGGCCACTCACAAAAAGGATGAGGGGAAGCAGCACAAGAAAGATGACAAAGATCATTCCAAATCCAACCACCCAAAAGAGGGCCACAAACATAAGAAGGGTAAACCATATTGCGGCACTCCTGATGGAATAACTTGGAATAACCTGATGGTATAGACCTAACTGAGCCTTATTTGCAACTGGAGGAAATGAATCAATGCCAAACACATCCAATGCCATGAGATGAAAATAAACCTCCCGTATGTCTGTATGTGCCACCACTCCGACAGGGAGGTAGTATTTGGACATTGGCTTTCTAACCTGATTGACTGTCTAGCTGTTTCTAAGGGAGGGACTTCTCATACATTCGTACTAGTGATAGGTGGTTGTACTGTAACTGTGGTGTAATGATGGAAAACCGGAATGCCTCATGCATAATTTTTAAACATGGAATCTATTGAACATTGTATTAATACAGACAGATAATAAATATTCTATTTGACAGAAAATGCATGTTGTTGCAGTCAAGCAAAATTTGATCTTCAAAATAACATTTCAATATGCATCAATCAATATTACAACATTTCTCATAGCAGGGTGTTGCTAGGTCTGGAAAAGATCTGGGGGCTATGCTAATGTCATGACTAGCTGGACTCGGGGCTAGCTAGCCTTTTGGTTGTAGCCCTTGAGCTTCTATCCGGGGCTACAACCAAAGGACCCAGGACTACAGTCCCCTCAGCCCCCCCAACCCTCAGCGACGCCTCTGACCGAGAGCCACATGTCACTGGGTGCCCCGCTTCTTTTCGGCCACTGGCTTTCATACACATGGGTTATTGTGCACTTACATGGAGCACAATAAGAAGAAAAATGAACACTCTGAGAAGCCCAAGCAGTCATGTTTCCTGTTTTGGATTCTGGGATTCGTAGTTTTTACTTTGCCATTTGAAGTTTAAGAAAACTACAAGTCCCAGAATTTCAAGAAAAAAGAGGACTAGATTGCCTTCTCATGCATGGCCACAGGAACATTGAGACGTCCGAGTTAATAATCAGTTTATTGCATCAAACCCCAATCTATTTTTCAAAAGTCCAGTTTCTAGAACCTCTAAAAGTAATTATTATTAAGACAGGTATGAGCCGTATGGCCGATATTGATCAACAGTTTAATCCGCAATAGTCACGTAGGTTGCAGAGTCTACAAAAATTCTCGCCATACCTCGATGCTCAGTGAAAGTGTCTTGAGCATCCTATACTCCATATTTATGGTGTTAAAGGGATGCTGCAAAATCACGCTTGCCTATCTATTGCTGGTGGGTTTTCAGTAACATAAAATACATTATATACTAGATTTGTTTTAACAAGTTATGGGCTCCGATCTGCACAATAAATGGATACTGACTGATAACGCAAGTGTCATCTCATTTAAGGAAACAAAATACAGCAAACAGAACATGGCAGTCCTAAAAAAAAAAAAAATCGACCTGAGCAAGGCCGTCAATTGATCCCAGACTCCCAGTGTAGTAAAGAATTGTTTTTAAAGTGAATTACACTTTAAGACAAAAATATGTTACACTTCCAATTAAATACATTCTATAAATGTAAAACATGGTTTCAATATTTTTCCAATTCTTCAATTGGACAAAGAAGCTTGATACCCACTGATACAGCGTGTCCAATGTTTTTCCATTTTTAACATTACAAGATCATGTACAAACCTTACTAAGTACAGCTGCCGGCGATTATACAAACCTTTACAGTCCGCTATGTAGTGTTTCAAGGTTTCAACAGATTTGGTCTGCTTGCAAATACAAGTCGTCCTAGCGCTTTCATTCAAGATACTATACTCAGTTTACCAACCCCCACCTACTGCGACCCTCGAAGGAATCCAAGATCTGGAAAGAGCAAGTGCTTGCCAAATCAGATTCACTCAGGAAGTCAGAGCAGGGTGGAAGGGTAGAGCGGGCAGGGCTCTGGATCTCTTGAGGTCCCTGAATCTACACCATGGGGGACCTTACCAAGCCTGCCAAACTTCAAAAGAAGTCTGAAGACAAGCTTATAAGGAAACATCCACCACATAAGATGACAAAATCAGTACAATAATCTTCCCCAACCCCAGCAAAATACACCAGGCGTTGGCAACATCCAATCACAGGTCCGCGTGCGCGCAGCAGATTAAGAGCGGACACACCTCACCTATCCAACTATCCGACCTATCAATTAATCTAGAAGTGGGGTCTGCAACATGTGGCTCCCCAGATGTTTTCGACTGCGACTCCCATGATTGCCCTCAATTGGCTATGATGGCTGGGCTGATGGGAGCTGTAGTACAAAACATCGGGAGAGCAGACCCCTGATCTAGGTCGTCATTCACCCGACCTAGAACCAACGATGTTCTTTTACTGGAAAGGCAAGATGTCGATGCCTCGCATAACAATGACTTGCAAAAATAAAATTGTGTCCAGACAGTGTGCAGAATAGGTTTAGCTTTCACCTACTGGAAGTGATGTACTCGGGAGCCTTTCCAGGACTGAGCGGAACAGCTTCTTCATAATAACCTTCCGGGAGCGATGACGTTGGTAAAGGTGGAGGCCCATTCTCCAGTAACTGCAATACAAAGGCGGGATTTAGATGGTAACAACACGAAAAACAAGTGAGGAAAAACAACTGTTCACAGAAATGAAGAATCTGAGGAATTGACTTTTTTACGCACACTAACAAACACTTTGAAAGCATACCAATTGTGTAAATGATGATGTGTGGTTCAAAATAATTCATTTGATGAGTTTCAACTTTTATGGTATTTGTTTTTCATTTATTGACGAGCAAGCAAAACACATCTACATTAAGGATAATTTTTGTAATGGAAAACAAGTTCTAATTATCATAATAACAACACTCTCCAAACTGAGAACAGTGGCCATTCAGTCCTCTCGTGGCTTCAGTAACCCTTTCCTAGCAGGCATTGTCCTGGGCAAACATTTGTTCCAAATGGTATTCTCCTCATGGCCATTAAAGACTATGTAAACCCTCTATAACTCAATTTGTGGAGACAAGAATATGAACATTTTTACCTAATTCTTCAGGCACGACAGATACACTGACACCGCCACATTGATAGCACTCCATGCATGATATATGATATGATATGGCATTTATAACGCGCATATACACAAGTGTTTCAAGGCGCGACAAGGCGAGGGAGGGGAAGACAGTGGGAGACAGACAACGATCCTACTAGGCCAGGTGTCTTTTCAGATCGCGCAAGTGTGAGGGTAGGGAAAGGGGAAAAGTGCAGTACATGGGAAAGAAGAATAAATATGATACGGCCTGAATGTGGCAAGTGCAAGGTAAGAGCAGACATAAGTGCTGGTAAGGGACTGATGGGATACAGAATCAGTCCCCAAGGGCAGGGGGTTGCCAGGGAGGCAGGGCAGGAGAGCAAACAGCAGGACCTGGCCCCAAGATCAGAAAGGGTGGCCAGGTAACCAGTGCCGAATCGGTAGGGAATATCAGCAGGGGAGAGAGGCAGAGCAAGCAGAAGCAAAGAGGAACGTTTTGAGGTTCTTCCAGAACCAGAGATGGTTCTCCTCAAGTTTCATGGGGGCAGGAAGGCTGTTCCAGAGGGTGGCCCCAGCCGAGGAGAGAGATCAACCACCAACTCGTTGCTTGGAGAAGCGGCTGACCCTGAGGGAGTTGAAGGCAGATGAGCGAAGAACCCGAGAAGGAAGGTATTTAGGAAGAGAGAGTTGAAGGTAATGAGGTCCCAGTCCCCAGAAGGCCTTGTGGATAATGCAGAGGATTTTGAACTTAATCCTTGCAGCCACTGGGAGCCAGTGCAGAGATTTCAGTCCTGGAGAGATACGATCCCTGGGCTTGAGGCCAAGGACAAGTCTCGCAGTCCTGTTTTGGATAAGTTGCAGAGGGCGGAGAGTAGAGGCAGGCAGATTAAGATAGAGGCTGTTGCAATAGTCCAGCTTAGAGAGAACCAGAGCTCTGGAGACGAGGGGGAAGGAGAGGAGAGGAAGAATACCTCTGAGGAGGTGCAACTGGTAGTGTGACTTCTTAGAGACGTCTGAGATGTGAGGAGAGAAGGAGAGTGTTGAGTCGAAGATGATCTCCGCTGCCATGCCCCCTTGTGAAATCCCTAGGTCACGGCTCGGTAATCTGTGGCTCTTCAGATGTTTTGGACTTAGACTCCCATGATCCCTATGAGGGCTGGGCTGATGGGAATTGTAATCCAATACATCTGGAAAGCCAAACGTTGCAGACCCAGCCCTAGGGGGGGAAATGCAGGTCCAAGAAGACGTGTCCACCATCGCCATTGCCCTAAAGGACACCCATTTAAGAAGACCCCACCCCTGCCAACATTGTAAAATCTATATCTGGAAAAGCACATACTCGACTCCGATATGCCTCACTTACTCCATTCATCTTCCCAGATGCCATCATCATATGTCTTCAAGCAGATTCATCTCTTGCTTGAGTTGCTAAATAAGTTGAGGAATGTATTAAAAAGGGAGGAATCCATCTAACAACGAGGAATCTATTTGAAACGTTTTATTTTGAGGATTTAGTACAAGGTGACCACAAGGCACCCATGGCAACTCAAGCAAGAGGTGAATCTGCTTGAACACATATGATTTATGAGGAACCAACTAGTAACTCTAATAAGTCTCGGGAGGATAGCTCAGAGGCAACGTGCTCACCTTGGAAGCTAGACAACAGAGCAACACGGGTTCGATCCCCGGGTCCACGCTTAGAAAACTGAGTATTAAGCGCGTTATAAATAACCTATCATGTCATATAAGAACAATCCCAATCAAGATGTGCTTTTGCTTCTATTGTAACACTTTGGAAGATCACCAAAATGACTTAATGGTTTTTGAATTACCAGTAAATGGTTAATTAAAACACACAAAAAGCATGTAAGTGGTATTCATCATGTTGACACCATAACAGAGAGCCACTGACCCAACCAAAATCTACATAATACTTCTCTGGTTGCCGCAGAAAAGCAGACCCCATTAACCACTCAAATTATCCAAAGTTAGCAATGAAAATCTTCTCTCCAAAAGTCAAATTGGTACAAAAGATGCACGCACAAAAATCAAGAGCATTAGTTCTAACCTAGATCACTACCCTCAAACATATTGAAGTATTAAAGGGACAGCGATGTGAAAGTGACACATATGCACCAGACACCAGAGATCAATTAGCGCAAGAAGAGGAAAGAGCAGAAGTAAGTGGAGCTAATCAGCACAAAGAACCTATGAGAGAGTGAACCTATGATAAGTGAAGCCACAGGACCAGCCTCTCAGCAGGATATGATGTCAACAACAGTTCAGTCAAATGCAACCGGCATGGATGCTCAGCACCAGACATATCAGCAGTAAGACAGCCAAGTACACTCAAAGCCAATCATTGATGCATGTACTTTAGCTCCAACCAGACAACTTCTGGAATGTCCTATACGAGTTCTTCCCTGCCTTCCAAATACAGAGACCACAACAAGTCCAAAACACTGTAAGCAAACTCAGCTTTGGACGGATACCATGCAAATTGGTCACCAGCAGAGAGGCTTTGCTAGGCAGGGGCTCAGGGGGTTATAGCCCCGGGTCTTTTGGTTGTAGCCCTGGATAGAAGCTAAAGGGCTACAACCAAAAGGCTGGCGAGTCCCGAGTCCTGACAGTCCCGCTATTAGTGTAGCCCCAGATCTTTTCCAGACCTAGCAACACCCCTGGTCAACAGCCACCCGAGAAACAACCGCTGGCACACTGTGCAGGCCAGGATCTGCTTCACGATCAAGTCAGATGAAAGTCCTGCACTAAGCAGCCCACTCTTCCTATCAGGAACAGTGGAAGGCCCATTGCCCAAAAAGAACCCTCCAGTCAGAGACCTCCAACCGCCAGGATGAAAGGAGGATTCAAAAGAAAGTAGGGTGCAATGCAACAATTATAAGTCAATTCACATCAAAAGGAGAATAAATGAGAGAGGCTTCATTTTTATATATATTTTTATTATTATTTTTTTGCTGACAAATGGACCACACAGAAGCAAGCCATTGCCGACATACTTGCCTTAGTGCAGCTTCAGCACACGGTAACGTCACGCTGCCCAGTACTGCTGTGGTGCAGGCTGACTTGACTTCAAACAGCTAAGAACGTGCCAATTTCACTTGTAAATGAACACACCTGTGCGATGGTAGATTTAGGGAGTGCAGGGAATTTACCAGGGAGTGGCCGGGGCTCGTGCGTTGCGCGCGCGTGCGTGCGTGCGTGTGTGTGTGTGTTTTTTCCCCGCGCAGCTTTTGGAATTGCGTGTTCATTTAATTACCCTCATGGAGATTGGCGTTATGTGTACAGTATACTGGATACTGCCATGGCTCCCCGCCTGTGTAACAGCCTCCCAGATGACCCGAGACACACAAACATCCTCTCGTCCTTCAGGGCTCGGCTCAAACCCGCCGACCCCTGGAAATCCAGAAACAGGTGCGATCCAAACACAATGTTTAAGCAATTGAGATTTGCAGAGGGTGCGATACAAATCAAACACACCTGTATGGGTACTAGGAGTCTATTCCACAGGGGGGCAGGTTTCCAGACTGGCATGTCCCCCCAGACCGTTACAATCTGGTGGTGTAGTCCAAAGGATGACACTCAAGTCATGCAGACTGACTTCCTTCTCTTGGAATGCATTGGCGCCGAGACGCGTGGGGTGGACTCGCTCACTGGCCGGCCTACCCCCCCTGGTGAAGATGCTCGCAATACTGCACTTTCCGTTATCATCGGGCTCCTTTTAGGGCATGTCGCCATAGCAACCCACAGCTACCGCACATTCTGAATTGAATGAAAGGGCGCCTCATGATCCAGGAGATCCTGACGCTCCAACTTAACCGCAGTGGTACTGCGTCCAAATGATGCCATCTCTCTCCCGATAGCTGCCAAAATTGGAAGCATTGATAAACTCACTAAATGCCCACGAAAGGCACCATGACATATATGAAGTGAGCATATGCAGCAAGTATTTGTGGAGAGGCTACATGGGCACATCGCTGGGGATCCCATACAGATATGGCCATCTGCTTAGAAAAACAACTAGCACCCAGAAGCAGAAAAAAATAAGATCCTATGACGTCATACAATGTATAATTCAGTAAAGTTCTGACCTCGTTCAACTTATGCCGGCAAGATAGCTCGGCGGGATGAGCGCTCGCTGCTGTGATCTGCAGGTCGCAGGTTCGAGTCCCGGCAGAGGTCGATAAACAAGTACCAATTTCGGTTGGGTGATATTGTATGTAAATATGTGCTCTGTAAAGCGCTTTGGATTAAGGCACTATATAAATAACACATCATTATCATTAACTGTACATAGAAGACACCCCAACAACTCTCTGTGGTTCATCGAAACTATTTATTAATATTGTATAACGTGCTGCCTAGCCTCAATAGCTGCACCTTTCCACTGAAATACATTCTAACTTTTGGATAATCACAACAGAAAATATAAAATACTTTTGTTTTTATTTGGCAAGTTAGAAATAAGATATAAGCGAATAAGTACTTCTGTGCTAAATAAAGCAATCTGCTTTCAGGCTCAGGCTTTATATGAAAAAGAAGATTTCACATCTAACACATACTTAAGGGGTACATTATTCTATATATAATGGAGCACCCACATACAATATAAGCCATCAAAATTAATTGGATGTGTGCGCTATATAAATAGAAAATATTCAAATATTCTTCTAGAAAGTTCATGTTTTCATACAGTTTATTGGACTAACAAAAACGAATATTCTGAGACCAAAATCCATAACCTTTTGAAGTCCCATGAACTATACCACACCATCAGTTTTGGCTATTGCGTAGGCATGGGATAGGCTTTGCCAAGCACGGTCATGGTGGTAACTGGCCATTAATGATAGCAAAATGTGGGAGTACCACTGGTCACAAAAGCAGTGCCCGGCAAATCAAATGCCTATAGACAAGCCAAAACTGTTGGTTTTGCCAACGCTGGTTGTTGACAGGACTTCATTGAAGGACACACATACCACTTATAAATCAAGTGGCAGAAAGCATGCTCGGTTAAGCCATATTACACCATAAGCACATTCACAGCTCCAGTTAAGCTATTAACTCTCAGAGACGATGCCTTTGAAATAACACTGGCAGACACTTTAAGCACAAAGTTTGATGAACTGCTTTATAAAGCTAGCTCAAGAAGATCCCAGGAGGATGCGGTTTGGACATGGAGGAACAGTGAATGGTTAGAAATGGCTATAAGTATTAGCAGGGCTGTGGGCAGTCAATGGGTAAGAAAATAACCAAACAGCACCTACAAACGTTCTCGCTCACCTAGCTGTTCTCCGATGCAGTCAGTTTTAGCTCGTAGATTTTGCTTTGGTGCTTCAGAGTAGCCAAAACTGAAAAGCAACAAAAATCAAAGCACTGGCCACGCCTTTACATACACAAAAAGGCATAGAGATTCTTTCACTTCAAACTCTATTGTCTGGCCAGTAAAAGTATGCAGAGTCCTGAGAAGGTTGCCTTCTCTGTCTAGGGGATAACACATTGAGTACTCAGTCCTCAGAAGGTTGCCTTCTCCGTCTAGGGGATAATATATTGAGTACTCAGTCCTCAGAAGGTTGCCTTCTCCGTCTAGGGGAATAACACATTGAGTACTCAGTCCTCAGAAGGTTGCCTTCTCCGTCTAGGGGATAATATATTGAGTACTCAGTCCTCAGAAGGTTGCCTTCTCCGTCTAGGGGAATAACACATTGAGCACTCAGTCCTCAGAAGGTTGCCTTCTCCGTCTAGGGGATAATACATTGAGTACTCAGTCCTCAGAAGGTTGCCTTCTCCGTCTAGGGGAGAACACATTTGGGATAACAGACACATATTTGCACTCATTGCATTTAAAACAGTGCTCAACTCCAGTAGCGCTGAGAATTGTCTTTTTAGCAGCACAGCAATTTTTCGCACAATGTTTTGAATGTAGTGTGTAATTTGTACAAACACTTATGCGCAGAGTGTCTGATAAGTGGGGCCCATAAGTATTAAAAGAAGATCAGCGGGACTGTAGAGAAATCCGAAATGCAAGATTAAAAAAACAACTTAAAGAAGATTGCGTCATTTCAATCTCCACCAGAGTCAGGTTTTTCACATGTGCCGTAGATTTCAAATGCCATTTCTTAAACCAAATAAAACGTTTGTCTGCATCTCCCTGGACTCCACACCCATACAATTACCCGCAGTAATTGCAATTCCCATGGAAACAAAACAGAAATGTCCCCAACGTTTAAGTGGTGCAATGTCCAAGTGTATCTTATGGTGTCTCATTCTAGAGAAGGCCTTCCCTGCTTGCATACAAACTGGCAAATACAAAAATAAATTGGAACTCGTGCAATATCCACTGTTAACTCTGTGGACTGCATTATCGATCATGGGCGCCAAACACTTCAGCAACGACATCAGAAGTTGCTATTATTTGTGTCCTATATCTCCAAACTTTCAGGGTTCTTCAACACGTTGTCCAACAGCTGTACATGATTTGTGATACTGGCAGGTTGTCTTGATGTGGTTGCCTCGATGGTCCCGCTCTCAAAGTTGGCTATAGTGTTTCATAAATCCAACATCTACATTTAGACTGACATTTTTAAGGCTGGGCACCTCAGATATTTGCGCTCCCACATCCTCTTTTGTGTGTTGTTTAAGAGGCCAGCTTTCAGGACAATCACGGATAGGTCCTGCAGTGTGCGCCCATTCTGTGTGAGGTGTGACCTGTTTTGCGGTACAAGATGGTGTATGTATGCAAGACTTATTCTTTCGCATAGTTTCTGGCAAGTTTCTCCTACTTACCTTCCTTGCAGGCGCTTCTTGCACTGGATGGGACATGCAACATTGGACAATTTGCAGTGGTATGTCTCTTGTATCTGCAATGTTCTCTTATGTGGGGTTATCGTAAACGTGACGCAGCAGAGTTGGCAGGTACTGCAGCTCCTTACATTGCCAGGGTACGGTCCCAGCCCCATTTGCTTGATCTGGTAAAAATGTACTCATTATGAGGGAGCGTTAAGACATTTCATCAGATGCTTTTATGCCATTTTAAAACAAATTCTCCAAATTCTCTGTCCATTTTTCTGGCTTTGTGATCCTTTTGCAAGAAGAATGCACAGCGTGAAGTAAGTTGATGTTCCTGATCTTCCTGTTGGAGCATATACGTTTAAATTGGATTGGCCTGGACATAGATAATAGATCATTTTTTGTGTCTTTCAGGTACATTTATTCTGCGCAGGTATTTGTTACGGTTGGTTTCCACTACACAATAGTGGGCGTAATTCCTTCCATCGGAAATAGTGGTGTCCAGGCATTGTATACTCTTTCCGTTTCTCTTGGGAAAGTAAGGTTCTGTTTGTAGGATCTTAATGTTTCCTGAGAAAGTTGATGTAGGTTTTATTGTTCAGGCCACATCCATATAGGAGGTGTCCGGTTTGAATATTTGTATTTTTTTTGTCTTCAAAATCTGCCGCTAAGGGGTCGAAATTGGAATTCATGGAGCAGGAGCCGGAAGTAGCTCCTGGTTGTCAGAATTTACCAGAAACCGGGAGCTACTCCTTATGACCTCGGAGCTGTTGAAGTATCGTTGTGGAGTACTCGGGACAGTATATATTTAATGGATAACTTAAAAATAAAATGAGCCCACAGGAAGAAATGCAAAGAAAATGCTACTTTAGTATTTTGCTTTAACACTGAAAGATGCACTCATCACAATAGCCTCCCTGGAGCGCCTTAAAGATGGTCGAGTTTGCCTTGGTTTTCTAACCTGTGGCATGTACCCGAGAATACACAAGCCATAACCCCACTTTTTTTTCTATGTTGCTCTGTCCTACTCTCTATTGGTGCTGGTTTCTGTTGATTCATTTCAGTCACTTGCCATGTTGCGTTACATTTCTTTGCATGTTACTTGCTCTTTGCATTCTTTTCCCTTTATTATTTACAGTTCTTTCCCATCAGCTCTTTCGTCTTGCTGCTAAGTCTATAAATGCCACCAGATCGGTTGGTCGCTGCATCAATCTATGTTATCTCTTCCACATTTTCCTTTCAGGCCACCTCGCTCCTAAGGAGGCGCTAATGCACAGCACGCCACAAATCTAACACGAGGTACAAACTGCAACTCGGTGCCCAGTACATATGGCCAACCATGCCTTAAATATCTTCTAGAACTTTCCAAACTCCCTGTCATGAGAAAGGAACTACCAAAGCTTCAGAAAAAAGCTGAAGACCCATTTATTTAAATGAACACACAATCCAGTCAAAACTTGAACAAAATTGAAGATAAGGATAGATTTCTTTAAGAGTTTTTGTCTTGTTTGTCCTGTATTCCCTGTTGCGCCCTGATGCCTGCTGGCTTCGGCGCTGTGAAAACCAATAAATAAATAAATAAAGCAAATAAATCAAATGCAAATTGTAAACACATTGCTAGACACATAGATTGAATATCAGATAGGCATATTTGTGTGGAACCAGTTAGCTTGTGCAGCCAAAAGTAGTTCCTGGAAGCAGTTGGTGACATGGTAACAAGGCTCTTCAAGGCTATACCCCTGAGCCAAATAGCTCTCAGCTCTTTCGATCCATGCCCCCCACTGTTCTGCCCATGGCAATATTCTTTGAGAGCTAAGCATCATGTGTATACTTCATCTACCCTGCCTAGTTGAAGTTGATTTAGTTTCTGGCAAAGGAAAGGGCCAATGGACTGCTAAAAGTAGCCATAGAGGTCTATATATTACAGCTGGTGAACCTTAAATGCTCGGGCATGACAAGATATGTAACAGAACATCAGCCTGCATTTTCCACCATATTTTTGTTGGCATCATGGGGCCAGCTAAGCCAGACTATTTGATGTGCACAAATATGAATGGCCTGAATGGAGTACTGCATATTTAGGCAATTCAGACTGATCGCAGTCCAGCAGGAACATTTGCAGGTCACTTCTGTCTCCTGAATTCCACCACAAACCTAAAATAGTGGGATTCAGGAATACTGCCACCCGCCAGGCCTCACGCCAACCATATCATGTTTAGCATTGGTTGGGGAGGAGCGTTTTGAAAGAATGTAAAAACGCATAGAGTGTTTTAGAGCCATATAAAAATGCATAGAGCCACTGCGGGGATGTGTTCTCTAATGTACAACCATAAATAATAAAATAAATACTACTTTTTTTGTGGGGAAAATTCGAGTGAATTCGATTCACCCAAAATTCAGTCCAACATCTTTGCCAAGGACGAGTTTTCAAGAAGTAAGGCTGGTTTCATGTTGACGAAGAAGAAACATGCTTGTCCAGCAAAATAATGTAGAGACAGATTCAGGTAGATAGTTTAATATGTTATGGAGGGAATTGGGACTAGTGGGGGTTTCAAAAATATTACTACTCACCATCTCACACTTTGAAAATAAAAACAAATCAAATTTCCAGTTACAGCTTTGCAATAAAAACAAGCGAACTGCCCAGATATCTAAGAAGCATATCTGCGTGGAACCAGGTATTGAAGAAAAAAAGGGATTCCCTCAAATGGCACTGTACATTCAGAGGTAACAGTGAACTGCATTTAACTTCTTTAAACACACAATGATAGGATTTCCCATAACAGAATTTAAAGGCGAGTCATTCAAAGAACTTTAGGGTAACCGATTGGCTCGAAACATTGGGCGAACCCTGTATCTCAATTTAAAAATAATGGAAATTCTCTTCAAATCAACCCTGTACCGCGCACCACAAATGTTGCAGTGAAAAATAGAAACTACTAATTTCCAAAACTAGGGAAGGCCTTCGCTTTCTCCAGTCTAATCACTGAATCAAGCTGACTAGATACTGACTAGACTGCCACAACGCCTCACACTCACACATGTACTGACAAAAGAAATTAACACATCGCCACCTACTCCAAAGAAGGCCACCATAGCATGCCATAATCTCAGGCAGTCAGACCCACTAAACCAGCCTTGAAGAAACTGCACTTGCTCCCAGCTGAATGCAGGATGGAAATATGTTTGCATTCTGGCCACATTGTTTACGGCCATCTCAGGAACTGTTCAGAAATAACTCAAAAAGTCATCCTGCCACTATCGAGTTAATTATCCTCACTGGAACGTGCTTTGCTGGTAAAAGCCAGCATAGAAATGGATATAAGGAGGGCCAAGTGAGGAAAGTGGAAGGGCGGGCACTGGGTTTAGGGCAGCAGCTGAAGGAAAACAAATGTCAGACCCCAGAGGAGAGGCTGAGCTGGCCACCTGGCTAGCTGCTTCCTCTCCCTAGATCCTAATAAAGCATCAGCCCACAATCTCAAATCGTGGTCTTCTATCCCTGAGCACCAGTGCAAGTTCCCTGGGGTCCGGCAGAGAGGAAAAGGAGAATGTGGACGCTGTCTGCAAGAGGAGGCATTCACCCTCCAGAGACTCCTCTGCAGACCCTCCTAGACCAGGTCCCAAGCATCGACAACAGGGCACTGGTCCACAACTGAATCCAAACACTTAATTGGTCGAGGCAGGCGCACACTGCACCAGCCCTATTTCGCGACAACACTACTCCCTCCTCCCCTCATCAAACCCACTAGAAGAGGAGATCGGCTGCATCACACGTCAGACTTTCCTTTGCACACTCCCCATATCGACGCTAACAGAAACAAAAGCAAGTTTAACTTTAAAGATGACAAAATACAGGAGGTGTGTGCATAACAATGTTCTTCCAAAAAACCTACTTAAGTGCGTTTTCACTTTGTTTTAGGACTGCTCAATTTAGGGATTGCAACACAATCTAGATAGGTGCACTGCTTTTGTCTTTGATACAATAAATCACGGTCAACGAAAACGTATATGAGCAAAACACATAGTGGAAAATGAATCAGAAGATTAGAAATGGCAAACATTGTATCTCAATTTGGACCCTACAAGAATATCCTTCTGTAGATCACATCGTGTTTTAAACCAGGTGGTTTTCATTTTGGAGAAGTTATAATTATCCTAAGTCAAAATTATCCTAGAATTACAGTATTGGCATGTTGACTGCTGTGACGAGGAAGAGAAAATCGTTCCAAAAAACCACGAGGACACAATTGCGCCGCCATACCAAAACCCATAAAATTGTTGGGAGTTTCCCCAAAAGCCCCTGAGGAAAGGGTCAACATACCATATGGGTATATGTATATTTGTAGATTGGCCCCTGCGATGTGGCACTCCAAAAACACAGACTCGCTCTGGAGGAAGAAAATGAGGTACACCACACATTCTATAGGAGTCCCTTTTTTGTTTCTTTGGAGAGGCCAACCATAAAAAGAGAAGGATGGCACACACATGGCACACAGGTGGGTGATGGTGATAGCAGCGGGCTCGAGAGTCACGGCTGGAGTGGAAGGTGGAGGGACAACTGTGGAAGTAGTGACAGTGATAGAGGTGACCGAGCGAGCAAGCAAGGACGACAAATCCCCTGGAGGATGCACACTCAGGAAGGCGCGGAACAGACTGTGTGGGACAGGAGACTCGCTCTGGTGCACAGGCCGAACTATAGCAAGAGTGGCAGACCGTGGAGACACCAGAGACCGGAGAGAAGCTTCAGTGTGTGTACCGCAGCAGGCAAAGCAAGCCGAGTGCTCTGAAGCTCACCTGAGGCAACTGCAGGATGGTGGACATCGCTGAGGACAAGGTGGCAATGGAGAAGTAGAAGGGGGAGGGAGACGACAGGACAAGTTGACCCGGTAACCTGGTAGAAAGGCGGCTGAAGCCTGCTGACACCGGTGAGTCACACACAGACAGGGCGGGCGTGGAGACAAAATGAGGGGCAGGCTGAGACCAGGAAAAGCAACAACAGGGAAAATAACAAATATTGGTTATTCAAGATTGAAAACACCACGAGTTACAAAAAAGGAAGAAAGATAGTAAAGGTGGGGACAATCCATCTTGACTACCCCTCTTCCTCATCACAGACCGATGAAGTGTGCCATAAACCGAGTTGCATAACAAGGCGGTTGGGCAACAAGACAAGGTAAGGAAACGGGGCACAGATAAGATTCTAACCAGAGGAAAGAGACTCTTCTACACACCAATTTAGTCCATAGAATGGAGGAAAGACCAGGGCTGGAGATGTTTCCCCTGGTACACTGAAAGGATAGGAAAGACCAGAGAAGGGGTTTCTACCCCCTGGCATACGAAGACCAGGGAAGGGTTTGTACCCCTGGCATATGAAGACCAGGGAATGGTTTGTGCCACTGGCATAAGAAGACCAGGGAAGGGTTTGTTCCCCTGGCATAAGAAGACCAGGGAAGAATTTGTTCCCCTGGCATAAGACGACCAGGGAAGGGTTTGTTCCCCTGGCATAAGAAGATCAGGGAAGGATTTGTTCCCCTGGCATAAGAAGACCAGGGAAGGATTTGTTCCCCTGGCATACGAAGACCAGGGATGGGTTTATGCCACTGGCATACCACGTCCAGGAAAGAGTTTGTTCCCCTGGCATTTGCTCTTTATTTTACAGAGTAGTATTTTTTAATCATTTGAATGTGAGGGTCAGAATAGGTTTCGGACACAGACTGTGGACGTTTCTTTATTGGTCGGCTTCCTGACAACTGTCACATTAGTTTGATTTGTTAAGGCAGGGAAACCACTCTTAGGACTAGGCATAGTGAGACCTTTTCACAATCCTCTATTATTTAAATAAAATATTTGTGAACCACTTAAGCTATGTTCGTCTTCTTACTTCTGGCATCCCCCCCCTCACGCCCCCAACTGTGGCTCTATTTTGGTTGGTCAGATGTGCTTTGATTGCATGGGGCATATCTACACAACTTTGATGTGACATTAGTATTGAGCTTATATCCCTTTAGGAACATGCATGCAATGGATGGGTTCACACAGAATAACTCCAAATTCAAATAACCGAAACAACTCAGGAAGATGGACAAGTACTGTTTTATTAACATTTATCTAAAACAGGGAGTTTACAACGAACATCAACGGATGGACGCTCAGGTTCTCTCAGTGACTTTTACACAAACAATAGCTTTTATATCAACAAAAACGTCAGAGGTGATGCCATAATGAAAAACCTATCAAGGATCGGGGTTGGCTTAAGGGGACCATCTAAGTAGAGCTTCTATAGAGACTAGGAGTGTGGTTGGCTGCCGACTATCAGGTTGACAACATGTGCCTACCTCTACAGCATGTCATCTTCAAAAACATTAGATACATGGGTTCTCATTGGTTTTCAAACTTTAAGGTACTTCGATAGATGGACTAATATAATTGGAGGGCACACTTGCGCCAGGTCTGGAACATTCGGTTCACCTAGCAGCACGTAAGCCCAGACCCAGGTGCAAGGAGATGGGGCTTGACACTACCTCCCAACCCAATTAATCCAGCATCTATCATCACCCATGCCTTCTGCCATGAAGATTATCTTTGAACTTGGCCTTGCAAAGTATCCTTGTCTTTAGAATCCATGGAAGTGAGAGCACTAACCATCGTGTTCTGGGACTCCAGTCCGAACTCTATTTTCATCTTTGGCCCACGTGACAGGAAACCACAATTTTGTCCATTTGGCAGGTTTTAAATTCTCTAAATGAATTAACTTGCCACTCTTGGGGGTCTTTCCTTGCACCTTAACAAGGGATGATTCAGCCTTTGCACATTTGTCCCTTTCCAGTATAGATAGCCGACCTTGGCTGATTCTGTCTTGACTCCAGGCCCGACAACCTTGTCATGCGGCTCCACGATTCTGCTTACTCTTGCTGCGACACAGTTTCCCTTCCCTCTTCATGGGTCCTGGCTTACTGAATTCATGATACCGATGTCCAGCTTCTATACAATGGCGGCTTCACCTGCATTCTATTTACTACGCATAGCCAGCTTCTATTATGACTTAGTCTACCTTGCGTTACAGTTATTAAACGGTTGATTTTCTGCAGCACGCCGTGCAAGTGCAATCTTTTTCGTAGTTAAAAGTTTCCTTGGTTCTCCAATTCATCATTAGGTTCTTTAGGATCCATACATCCTCTTCAGCCAGTACCTTCGGCACATCGTATATGCCTTTTGTGATATCGCTAGCCTCTTTCTTTACTCTTTTTCATATTCCTTCATGGAGTTCCTCCCTTAGGTTGTCATCACTTCAGGGATACATTCCGTAAGGTTGTCTCAATAGGTATCTTCTTTCGTACACAGGCTGCGGTATTGACACAACGGCAGGTGTCAAACATGGCACGGTCTAATTTCTCCAACCTATAGGAGGAAGGAGTGTGGGGTCTCCTGCATAGGTATACAGCTGCTCCTCTACAGTATTTTTATGGAACATTAAATTAAGCAAAGGACAGTTTGGTGTTTCTATCACAGTTCGGAGTATGCCACAGACTTGCCTTAGTGAGAGGCTGTGGCATCCAAAGCAAACAGGAGCAGGTGAACAGGAGCTACATGTGTGCTACCACATTAGGAAGCGGGACCACAAAAAGAGTGGGTGGCTTACATGGTTTCTTGCTGCAGCTGTAGAGTCTGTCCCGAAAAGATGTCTTCTGCAAACCCGGCCTGAGACAAGAAACCATGGAATAAAAAATGAAAAAAATGAAAAACACACACACAAACACTGCCACTGAATGGAACGATAGATTTAACCAATCTTACAATTTCCTTACCAATAGTCAAGATCCACCCTCCTAATGCACCCATAGATTCCTTTCTAGCAATTCAAGATCCACCCTCCTAAACCATCCATAGATTCCTATCTAGCTATTCAAGATCCACCCTCCCAAGGCACCCATGGATTCCTTTCTAGCTATTCAAGATCCACCCTCCCAAGGCATCCATAGATTCCTTTCTAGCTATTCAAGATCCACCCTCCCAAGGCATCCATAGATTCCTTTCTAGCTATTCAAGATCCACCCTCCCAAGGCATCCATAGATTCCTTTCTAGCTATTCAAGATCCACCCTCCTAAAGCACCCATAGATCCTTTCTAGCCATTCAAAATAGACCCTCCTACAGCATCTATAGATTCCTTTCTAGCTATTCAAAATCCACCCTCCTAAAGCATCCATAAATTCCTTTCTAGCTATTCAAAATCCACCCTCCTAAGGCATCCGTAGATTCCTTTCTAGCTATTCAAGATCCACCCTCCTACAGCATCTATAGATTCCTTTCTAGTTATTCAAGATCCACCCTCTTAAACCATCCATAGATTCCTTTATAGCTATTCAAGATCAATTGTACAATTAAGGCTCAAAATTCATTGAGCTTCATCGCAAACAAGGCGGTTTGATATCTGGGATCCAGAATCTAAAATTCAACCCCAACAGTCAATTAGACTCCCCCCGACTTATGTGCTTTATAAATATAATTGATTGATTATTTTGGAAGATTTCCAAAATATGCTCGATTCATAGTGCACTTCTCTCGTGTTTATTCCAGAGGTTTAAAGATCAGTTTTATAAATGTTGATGCATCAGAGGCTGGTAGCCAGCATCTTGCCAGCCAGGCACTTGTGGTTTAACATACAGCAAAGGCTATGTAGACAACCGTTCGCCTAGACACTAAACAGTAAAGCATCACTTTACAACATGGCAGCTCCCAGGGTCCAAGTTAAAGGATTTTAAATTAATCATTAAACATTTGATGACTTGAAGAGAAAAAGAAAAATTGGAATACATTTGAAGAGCAGGTATTACAAATTGCATAGAAATGTGGACGTGAAGGAAGTTCCACATTTCGGATTATGTTGGCCACTTAAATTGACTCACGGTTTGACTCAAGGATGAACGTCCTACAAAAGCAGCACAAATCAAAGTACCATCCAGTTTGACACAGGGTGTTCCTCTATAGTACCATGATGTAGGGCATTGGTTTCTACATGTCTTGGCTCACGAGGGCACTGTGGAATGCTCAAAGTCTGGCCATAGACATGGTTTGTTTCTTTAAGCACTTTGCGCATGAGCTTAGTTTTCTTTTCTTAAATATGACACAAATGAGGAAGCCAAATAAATGTGAGTTTTTGCTCACTTTTCAGGAAGCTTTTGCAGACTTGCCAAAATCGGATTGCTGACATCCAAACCCTCCCAAATGTCCTTGGGGGTCTAGCAATGTAAAGGTAAGAGCTTTGCTGTCTCTGGGACATGGCCTCAGACTCACCATACAGTGAGTCATTTACAGACATACCCTTGCCCTTAGAATACCTGCTCACATACCCATCCCCTTAGAATACCTGCTCAGATTCTACAGCTGTCTAGTCAGTAATATACTCTTGTTCTAAATGGGATCTATCCATATGGGCATGCCTCCAGCAAACAATAAGCTAATAATCAGTCTCTACGCTGTTTTACCTGATGCCAAATCCTTGAAAATTGTATATGGTCTTGAGTTGCCTGATACAACTTGTTTGAATCTTTTGTTTTGTATTTTATATTTTACATATTTTATTATGTTGACACTCTAAATGAATTGTATTGATTTTATCTTGGTTGTAAAAGACTACCTTGTTATTGTTTGTCTTCGGACAATTGAGACAATTTTAATATGTACTAATATGTTGATTTGAAAGGTTGATATTTTCAACCAACCAAATTAAATTAAAAACAAAAAAAGGAGAATACCTGCTCTCCAGCTCTCTCTCCTCTTGGCACTGTACCCCATAAAATACAGTTTAGTACCATGATAAATTCGATCCAATCGTACACATAGGCCCTCTACCTTTTCCTTCTAATGCATTCATGTGCATCGTATCTATCCCTCGCTTTCATACCAAACATCAACTCAGCTTTTCCCTTCCACGACTGAATGTTATTTCATACTCCTCCTTTGTCTCTCTGATGGGCAATGCGCTTTAATGACAAACTACGGCAGGAAGCATTATACTAAAAAAAGATAACATGGCATGCCATCAAATATTTTCAATACATAAATATCTGGAGAAACAAGGCATTATCTTATAGGCGGAGCTAGCCACATCCGGGCCATCCTACTGCCTAGTGCATTGGGTTCCGTCTTCTGACCTGTGCTGGACATTCTCAGATCTTATAAAGGAATCATGAAACCATAGAAACGTGAACTAGTTAACAATGAGGTTCCCGTTTGCAGCAGCCTTTCCTGACACGCTAGAGCCAGCACCAGAGGGTGTGACTGCGCGTGAGGGAACTGCTGGCCCAGTTAGTGACGCAAGGGGCTCCAACAGAGACAGAGGCCACTGAGCACACAACAGAGCTCGATGGTACGGGCTCTAATATTATTAAAGCTCGTTGGGGGAGAAAAGGGATGCCTCGCCTTGGGGTCCCTGTGACAGGGTTTGGCCATGTGTCCTCGACCAGTGCAGAGTGTGTGTATATATCACAAAGTGAACAAAGAATGCAGCCTCCATTTCAAGATTGCGTATTGTTCTCACCAGTTCCACGTCTCTAACCACCAATACAAGCCGTCCATGCTTCTCTTTTGGCAAGAGCCTGCATTCAACACCATGATTCGGCCCGGAAGGATAGCTCAGTGGCAACGTGCTCGCCTTGGAAGCAAGACGACACAAAGCAACACAGGATCGATCCTCGGGTCTGCGCTTAGAAACCTGTGTATTTAAGCGCGTTATAAATATGCAACTAAGACGACAACAGCAACCTAAAAAAAAAAAAATATGTAACAACGCCTCGATGCCCCCCTGCTGTGTGAGCGGTTTAAAAATGCAAATAAATAAATGATTGTCTAAAGACCATGCATACACGTTCCCAATTTCCTTATTCATTATATATATATATATATCGTTACCCTGGAATTACATGGTGGATTAAGAGCATGCGCTACTCGCCGAGCAGGAAAAGCAAACTGAACGCAAATGGCCCTCGTGTGAATCGGACCCCTTCAGCGCCCTGGTTATTTCGTAGGGGCGGGGAGCGCTGTGCAGCCAATGTCAACACAGATGGAATCCATTTCTGATTAGACAGAATCCAGCATTGAATCGCTCTTGCTCTGCGTGCCGACCGGCCACGCCACACTCATTTCACTTTTGCAACAGCGCGCTCTTGCTTAAACTTTCAGACATCCGTATTAGCAAAATGGAAAACAGCGAGAAAGGTCTTGCAAAACCACACTCTTGGGCAGGGCTAGACTCGAATTCGTACTCGCGTCCATTTTTTTGTTTTAATTGTTCTCTCCATAAATGTTTAATTTGTGCACATTGTGAATACGCCACCTCTAAATAAGTGGGCAAATGAAACGGATACAAATCATATTCATTGGGATTTAAAATTGAAAACACTTGTTTATTTATTTCTTGAAAATATTCTACGTCTGCATTGCCCACACTTGAACCAATTACAGCACTCACAGCGAAGAAAATACGCACTTGGTACAAGCCCTCAATCCCGTGGAGAAAGCAAGCCATTGAACGAAGCACAGGGGCAACTAAGTAAAATATGTTTTATATAGCGCACACACCCAAAGGCCTCAGGGCGCATAAATGACAAAAACAACAAAGAACAAAAAAGCAGTATGCTGAAGCCAGCATGTCAAGAATAAACCCAAGGGTCTTGCGGAATGGGAGTGGCAGTGTTAGTTCAGTTACATGTCAAAAAGGAATGTTTTGAGGCGTTTCCTAAATTGTTGTGTAGAGAAACATCCCTTGATATCCAGTGGAAGCAGGTTCCCAAGTGATGGGACCCAGGCATTAAAGCTTGCACCACCAAGTTTTTTCAAAGTGACCCGAGGTGTTATTTGACCGCCAGGTCCAATGGGAGGTCGCTTTCTTTACTCTACTAGGGAGATAAACTGGTGATTCACCCATCAAGCATTTGAATACTAGCACCCTTGAGCTGTAGTCGCTGTTTGATAGGAAGCCAATCGAGCTTTCTTCGGTATTCTGAAACGTGAGTTTGTCGAGAAGCCCATGGACTGCTCGAACTGCACTATTCTGTAGTACTTGAAGTTGTTTAATGTTACCTATTGACGTCCCAACAAAGAGACTGTTACAATAGTCCAATTTGGTGTGTATTATTGCCACAGCAATCAGGCCCCCGTTAGCTTCCAATAGGTATGGACAAATCGGACATAACAATTGTACAAAGTATGAGCAGGTGGACTTTAAATGGGAAACATGTTTTTGAAATGACAAGTGAGATTCAAAGATGACACCCAGCATCTTTATTGAGTCTAACACAGGGATGGAGTTCCCATTGATCACAAAGGTTGTATATTGCGGGCCCAGATTCTTTAATCTGTGGCAGGTTTCCACGATAAGTAAGTCTGTTTTCTTGTAATTAAGCGCCAGGGAGTTTAGGGCCATCCACTTCTGGATTGCTGCGAAGACCCTGCTAATGTTGGCTATGTCCTCCTCAAAAATCGCAGATCCCTTGAAAACTAACTGGGTGTCGTATGGATAATTTGCAAATTTGACACCTAGAGATAACGCGCTGGTCTTGGAAGGAAGCAAACAACAGAGGTTCGAATCTCGGATCCGCGCTTAGAAACTGAACTCATGTACGGTATTAGCCGTGTTATAATTAAAACAATAAAAATTCTTTAAAAATTAAATAAATTCCAACCATGCACATGCGTCAGATCCACCGCACGGATCCCAGTCCTGTCTCACCTGGACGGACGAAACCCCTTCCTCACACTACCCTAGCATTTATGAGATGCTACCCACACACCGCTGCCCACCACAAAGGTAGCGCGCACACACTTGAAGAGGGAGTCGGGATCTTGCCATCACCCCCCTCCTACCAAGTTCATGACAAGATGAAAGGCCAGAAAATACCGCAAACACACATTCTATTTTGTACGAATGCCTAATGGCCCAATGATTGATAAATATACAGAGAGGTTCCCACTCAACAAGCCATACAGGCCAAGAGACGAACAAATCTATCCATGCGTGGGAGAAGAGCCCAAGACCATGATTGAAGAATCCTATATAGACAGCCTCCATTGCACGATGAGGAGCCACGGTGCTGATGTCACTACTGACCCCACGACATAGCACTGACATGAAACACACGTGCAATCCATACTTCGTGACACACACCAACACTTGAATACATGAAGAACACGAGCGTACAGTTCTATAGTTAAGAGGACAGATACATATACATAATGTAATTGCTTTATTATTTTGTCATTAAGCAAATGCAGCAATGCAGCAACCACAAGACACAAGAGATCCTGAGCAAAGCTTGCAGATGCTTAATGTGAATAACTCTGGAAATGCAGGAGCACCTATAGGACCTGACAGAGCCAAGTGTGCCTAACCTATGGAGAATACAGCCTAACAGACAATGCAGAAACTGCATGATAAGGTTTAGGAAAATGACATAAGGCCCCAAATTATTGATCAGGAGACGAGCTGAGCCGATTCAAGCTGGACAGGGAGCGTGACGTGTGAGACAGAGCCCGCAGCCAAGGTTAAGAGGTACAGCGACACTCCAATTCCCAGGCGACAAAGGGGCCAGCTGCAGAAGAAGGGAATACATCCTCATAATTCGGAGCTGCACAGCTCAATTTCGTGATCTCCAGACATGCGATGCATCTGAAGCAGACAATGGACAGTGATCAGTGGTGGGAAAGGAAAACCGATCACAGGCCACCAGGCACAGGCTGCAACAAATGTGCAACAAAGTGTTGGAACAAGCGGGACATGGTCTCATAGGCAAAGGCGGTGTACACAAGTTACAAGACAGACACAATCATTCGCATCTCCTTGAAAAGGTGCACAGTGAGCTGAGAACAGTTTCGGGTCCCAGGCCTGGAGACGTCAGCTCTAGCCAATCATAGCTTAGTACCCTAGAGGTGGTTAGAAATGGGCAAGAGCCAATGGTAGGCCTACTACTCTGCAACAATATAGTAAGTTAGATTTTGAGTAAGGGACAGGCCAGCCGCCTGACATGCAAGAGCCAGTAGAATAATACATATAGGTACCCATATAGGTTATTATGCTCAAGGCTGGAGGACTTGAGCCACCATCAAATAACCTGGGGTTTAAAAGGGGCTTTAGTGGCAAAAAACAAATCTTGCGAAATTGGAAGTCAACAAGTTTTATGACATGGAATAATTGGGTGGAAGAAACGTACACTACTTGCAACATTGAAAAGGTGGTTTTATCAATGCAAAAGAAAGTCACTGTTTAAAAGAATTTGGGGGGCCTTCTTGAGTTTGGATCTGGACTGAACATGTGTCCCACTGAGAAGTTTGCAGCTAAGATAACTAACTCTTTTTGATATTCCGTATTTGTGTAAAATGGTTATGCAGGTTTATGTATACATTAGTATTGGTATTTGATTAATGTTAATTTGGATATTGAATATTATTATACCTTGTTTTTTTTCTGTTTTTTTTCTCTCTCTTCCTACTTTCCCTGAATGTTAGGTATGGTAATTATATCGAATTTGGTTGTCGGGGTGGGTCTGAGATATAAACAGTGTTTTAAAATAGGGGGATTTAAGGTATATATGTGCAAGTTATTGTTTCTTTTTTAACCTGTTTGCTGGAAATTTGAATAAAATGGTTTAAAATATATATATTATGCTCCTGACTGCCAATCGAACACGGCGATAGTTTTTTTGTGAGGCGCCCAAGTAATGACGGAGTAGTGATGCATTTGTTGAACAAAAGTGGCCTGCGTGTCATTTACTATGTGCCATGCTTGAATTTTTCTGAGTTCTTGTATCGATCCCGGTTGGTTTTGTCTGTGATAAAAGGCAGTTTGAACTTGCCATCGACTGAGTCCTCCATGTGCACCGGGGCAGGGAGTTGGCTCACTCGGGCATACCTGGGGGTTCTCCCCGACACACTCAACAAACTTCATTACTACTCTTGCAAGCACGCGTATGATGTTGCAGTCACCGCCTCTGGCGGTCAGTGCATCAACAGATATCGGACCTGCCCAGATGAGAGCAGCAAAAACACAAACATCGACAAAGCCAATACTTTTTGTTCTTGTATGGAGAAAGCATACACTTGGGCAGACGGGGGACGTTTGAAGGGGAAAACAGAGTGGAAAGAGGGTGCTGGAGGGTGGATGAAGGAACACAAATGATAACAGATAAATGAGTAATGTTATGTTGCTGGAGAGATGAATGAAAGATTTTAAAGATGTATGAAACTTTAAGGCAAATGGTCTTATTAAGATATATGGATGTAGAGAGATCGATACAAATGTAAAGGAAAACACACCTTCTTGAGTAATTGGACATTATCTTCTCTGTATCTTTGTCTGGCACTGATTTGTTGTGAACAGTTTGTGTGCGCCTTAGTTGGAATTGGCTTCCGCTGTTGTCAATATAACGAAACTCGTCCCAGATGTCTGAGGTTTGACAAAACAGTGTTTGTTCTGCTCTGGGTGTTTAGCTTAAAGATGTGCCAGTTTTATGCAAGTACTTTGATGGCTTTGAGTTTCGAGTTTCACCAAGAAAACATGCCTCCCAGTTTCGCCCGCCTATGGAGCGAGGCACCACAATCCAGTTGCATATGATATAGGGAAATAAAGACTGTGCTACAGTCTCACCTTGCCTACTCACAGCGAGGGGTTCCCCTGCTGCATTACATGCCACCCGGAGATGCACGGGGCAAGAAGACAGATGGGATTTCTACACATATTTAGATAAGGGAGGAGGGCCCTAAAGAATGACATACAACAGCCAATGTGCAGGAAGCCATGCCGTAACCTCAGTGCTTGTAGCAGTGGATCTGCATGCCATCCATGCTCTTCTCTCACATTTTACAGCTGCCACAATATTCCATATGTTTCATAGCAACATGCTTCAGATCGCTACCGAATACCGCTTTAATAATAATGGGAACTACTCGCTACTGCACTCATCCAGCACCACCGATGATCAAACTCGGATAACCGAATGGGGGCAAGGGAGTATCCGAGTCTGCAGCGAGAGAGCCTTCCCCCTGCCACGCACCCATCAAAACGGAAGTGCCCACGGATGGGGGTGAGGTTTACCAAGCTGGAGCTCAGACTGTGGACCCAATGGCTGGACAAAGGCCCGATTATAGGTGCCAACAAGAGTCACAAGGCCTAGTAGGACAGCTTTTGTTTGCCCATCCCTGCCATCATATTGCATTGTCTTGCTGCTCCCTGGTTCCATTGCCTTTGCCCTGTGAGCACTTTTAAACAATTTCTTCATGTGTAAGCGCCTTACAAATGCCCAAGAAATAAATAAATAATTCAGAATGCCTTCATTTCATCCTTTCTGAGGCAGCCAATATTCACTCTCAATGATTCCTTCTGCCACTCTGCCTCCCTCAACGTTCACTTTTTGGGAGTCTGCCACAGACCGATACGGTGCTGTCCAACAGCCACAGATCTGCTTTAAGCTACATTTCTTGCTAACGATACATTCCGGGGGTCATGATACATTTGAGACTGGTACTGTCAAGAGCATAGTTATGAAGGGATAGTGATTAGCAACTTTCAGCAAACCACACCACAGTGTCAAACTCTGAAATGTCGGTTTACGCAACAAGATTGAAAAGTGAGTATGCCGCCGACCCGCAAAACCACCTCCCTCCGTTCAATAAAAAATATATTAAAAACAAAGTCAGGCAGCAGGAAATACTACAGGGAATGAACTCTCGTCTGCTAAGTCAGGGATAGTATGTGTGAGTGGTTTCAATTGCAAGCTCATGCTGCTCTTAATTTGCAAAGGCATTTAATAAAATATTACATAAGGGAATTGTGAATTGTGCTAACATGTGACTAAATGGACTACCGGTTCAAGATTCAGGTGTGGGCGTAAATGCATGGGGCTGAGGTGAGATTCAGGGTTGATGAAGCCGGTGTATTGTTCTTGCTGCTTGCATGTCTCTACATGGGTGTGTCATGAAGAGGCAGAGGTCTGAGTTATAGCTCTCAGTAAGCACACAGCTTTCTTTCCTGTTGGCTCCTTCCTTGCTCTTACCCACAGGTCAGCAGCCTGGACTGTGTCACTAACTCAGGTTTTCCGTTCTTCTAGCTTGGTGACCGGTTTGTTTCTTGATTGTCCCGACTTCAATTCATTGTGAGTCTTTCCCTAAATGGTTCACATGCCCCTTACAGGTGGCTCAGCTGTTGGTATTCACCTTTTCTCTCCCTATGATTATTTATTTATTACATTTTTGAAACGCCTAGACCCAAAAGCATCACAGCGTTTGTACAGTACAAAGGTAGGAGAACAGAGTACATAACAGCCTAGGTATGAAACCAAATTCAGCTGTTACTCATATTTATCAAACAACCAGGTCTTGACTAGTTTTTTGAAGGAGGTGTGCAGGTAGTGAGTTCCAGAGTGCGGGTGCCATGACCCAAAAACTGACTCCACCTGCTCTTTTGCTCTTGAAATGGGGGGTACGCAGAGAGGTGCTAGAACTAGGTCTGAGCGCCCACACAGGGACAATGTGGGTAATGCAGTTGTTAAGGTTAGGGGGGGACCCTTTGGAACGCAATGGTGAGCGATGGATAGGGTTTTGAATTCCAATCGAGCTTTGAGAAGGAGCCAGTGGGATTCTCATCTGGTAGCTGACATGCGGTCAATGCGTTTGAGGCTGAGGGCGGAGCAAAGGGCTTTATTTTGGAGGGGTTGGAGTTTGGTGATGTTGGCAGTCGAGGTGCCCATAAGTACATTGCAGTAGTCTAATTTCGATAGTATCAATGCTTGTGTGGATGTGAGGGAGTTACTCGGAGAGAGGAACGGTCTACTCAAAGAGAGGAGTCTGGCTGTGTAGTCAGTAGATGAAGCTCGGGCATTAATTTGTCTGGTCATGGTAAGGTCAGCTTCAAGGTATACGCCCAGTGTTTTAATCTGTTTCAGTACTGGGGTGGACGTACCATCAATACAAAAAGAGGAGAAGATAGCACCCAAGTGTTTAAGCCGTTGTGGGGAGCCAATTATGAGGAGCTCTGTTTTTCATCATTAAGGTACAAGTTGTGACCGCCCGTGAGAGGGATGAGAATGTGTGTATAACCACAAAGTTAGTGTAAATATTCTCTCTGGAATTGAGATCGAAGAGGGGTTTTCTGAAGGTGTTGTAAAGGGTGGGTGAGAGACACGACCCTTGCGGAATGCCCTGTGGGGCGGGGATGACATCAGCTGCTGATTCCCCTCTGAACACTTGCTTAGTCTGATCACAAATGATTAGTTGCATGAATTTCTCTCATAGCGGTGACCACAGTTTTAAAACCCTGGTCAACCATATTGAAGTCAGGCAGACGGATCGGATTGTCGATGCAGTCTGGCATTTGGCTCCTTCCACCACACTTCCATGAGCCAGACCACCACACCAGCATAAGGAAGACGTTTCTTTGAACAAACTTAAGAACCAGCTTGAGGCTCAGCTGCCAAATGCAGTGTGTTTGTGTGAGCACTCACAACCTGTGCCTTCTTCTAATCCACGCAAAGCCATGTGTACTAGCGAAACTGGGCTTGCTCCAAGGATGAGAAGTGGAACAACCCAGTTTTATTTTTCTGGAACACATGAATGGTGGTTTTGATGACTGACGGAGAGCTGAATCTGACCTTTATGGGACAAAAGGGGTCTCTTCCTTCCTCCTTTACCTATGATTGGTAAAAAAAAACTTGTGTGGTAAGGATTCCTGATTGCATAAGGCTAAAATGAGCGGGATGTGGAGAGGGACATGGAAGGATCCCCCATATACACCTGCCTCTAACTTCATCAAGCTTAGGTTACATTTAGGTTTCAGAAGGCAATCAAAAACACAAGTGTGCCTCAACCGATAGACGAGAACCAAACTGCCTCCCAGTGGAAGCTTGGTCTATTTCAGATCATGTGCCTAGGGCACACATCCATTTCAGAGAACTTTTCTAGGAATCGCGCAGCCAAAATTCAACCCTTTGCACCTGGGATGACACTTTAAACTCAGTATAAAGTCTGAGGTTTCCACTAGTCATTGTCCCATCTAAGTTAGCCATGGAACCACATAGAGAGGCCTTTGCTTGGAATAATGTCAATGTCACTCTAGCTGTATAAGACGTCAGCATTTTCACAGAAATCTATAACGTTGCCTTCCGGTTATGTTACAGGTTTCCTCGCTGCGTTTCTAACAGATATGGAAAGCTTTTCTGCCACACTTGAGTGCCAGGAGTGGGCTTTATACTGAAGGTGAAAATTATTCACGATAGATTGGTGATACGAAAACATTGTATGGGCTTCCAATTTTAGTGAGATGTTGAGGTCAGATAATATCTATGTCATGACCATTCCAATATGTGGGGGCACTGAAAAGCTCCAATGCTACATTTTGTGACCTGAACATTTGGGCTAGTTTGTTAGGCAGGGAGCCCAGAGAAGTTTTAAATTGCCTCAGATAAGGGTCTGGTGAAGGTGCTGCTAAACTCTATTGATATCCATTCACACCTGGGTGAAGGTGGGACTGCAACCAGGAGGAAGAAAGGACATTATGCAGATTGGAGAGGTGTTATGGTCCATTATGTATTTGTACATCAATATTTCTAATTTAGAATTTTGAGTGTAGACTGTATAATTAAACAGGGTGCTACTCCTCCTTCCAGTCGTTTAGTTATTATTGGTAATAATTTTGTGTTTTCTGGATAATAAGGTAGTCAGATTGGTGGTAAGGGGATCCGTGAACCAGTTCTTAATAATGGTCAGGAATTGTATTTGGTGGTCCTCTACAGAGAGCCCGGTATTACTAGAATTTAAAGGGCTGATTAGTCATTTATGGTGCCAAGGGTAACTGTGCTGGGCTCACATTTGGTCTTGGGTACGGGGCGGCTATGGGGTTAGAAGAATTGCTCTTATGAATCTGGATACTGCAGTATGATTTACTGCTTATGTTAGGGACAGATTGTGTGAGAAGTTCTAACCTGGTGGGTCTGCAGTTCTTGGTTTGACTTAATGTAGCTTTATCTATCAAGTTGTTCCTGAATGGCCCTCTCATTAGGTTCCAAATTGGTCTAGTTGATCACAAACTGTCTTGATTTGGCTGGGGTTTTAAAGATAGGAATGTTAGGTGGGAACTTTAGCTACCATTACAAGCAACGTGAGGAAAATATTGGATGGGGCCAACAGGATTTTGTGTCTAATTGGGAACAGAATGGTTCCATTATCGTACAAACTGCCCATCACTTATTTATCTGTATGACGGTGTCTATGTCACTGTGAGTGTGCCATTTATCAGGGCAGGCCAGCCTGTTCTTTGATATTTAGAACAAAACAATATGAAAGGGAGGTCTGCTAATTAGACCTCTCTTTTCATATTGCTCCATGCCAAATTCCAAGTGTGAGGGCTCGAAATTCCTGAGAGCTATTTAGCGCCTGCTTGTAGCATAGGAGAGCCTGGTTAGCTGAACAACAACAGCTACCAGGAGCTATATTTGAGACCCCAGGCCAAATGGCAACATACAGACGTCTCTGCATGTTTGGGAAGGTGTACAAAGGAGAAGAAGGGAACATATAATGGATATTTAGAGCATATGGGAACATCTATAATGGAGAGAAAATTAGATTCTGCATTTCATGTGCAAGTTCGATTTGCAGTGTGCTATGTACTACCTGGCGGCTCCCCTGAGGTAGCAACTGCATACCAGGTGATGCATAACACCTGGGAGCTGCTTATAGAAATGCCTATTTAATTGTCTAAACCTTTTATTCAGAGCATAATAATTGCTTACCTTAGACGGCCTGTTGGCATGTTAATCTATAAATATAAGCATTGTCTGGTGATGCCGTGGTGGCTACTAAGATCGCACAATTATACATGCATGGAATTTGGATATCATTAGTGTCAGCATGGTGAGCAGTGCTTCAGTCATAACAGGGCTGCTGTGGATTAGCAGGTCTGGTCTGGGTATTTCCTCAATAAAATGATGTGACCCTGCTCCAGGAAGCTGCCCCTTTTATCCCCTGAGGAATGGTGTGGTGCCTTCAAGGGCACAGGGACCTTCCCCAGGAGGGCCCCTGGGAAGCAGTGCTACAAAGATAGTCTTGGCATTACAGACACCCACACCAGGGCTCTGGTTACCCAAGTCCATCTGAAGTGGACTGACATGAGAAGGGATGGAGTTGGAGAAGCCTTAATGAGAGGTGAGGGCCAATAGGGGGTTCCACCACCTTGTATTCTGCTAGCGCTGCCTATAATCCCTGCCCCCTCCACATTTCCAGCAGGAATAGCACTATGTGCTAACATCAGAAGACCAATAACAATTGTTACAGCAGTCTGGATTGGAACCCTGACAACAAGCTTGCTTTGGACAAATTCCGCTTTACCATTTTACCTTTATAAGGGTGAGGAAACCTGTCCTTTGTTTATTCATCTTCAGACATCAAGACAAGGAGTAGTTAACTGAAACTCTTTTGGGAATACAGCCTATTTGAAAGACCACTGCACTAGAGGTGAAGATAGAAGTTTCTGATTAAGAGGAAAGACCTTTTCCCTTTCCACCTAAGGGGCAGATTTGGTGTGACACTGCTATGGAAAAAGTCCTATCTGCTGCACGTGCCCTGGATCCAGTATCATTCTCCATGGAGGTGAAGGACCCCCGTGTAGGTGCCAGACAATCCTCCAGTAGTGGCAGTGCAGAACAAAGAACACACGTTGACCCTGGATCGGCCCTCTCAGCAACCCAGAAGCAGCTCAGAATTATGTATGCCTTCAGACATTTTGAGTTAGCTTGACCATGCTCGACTCACTTCGAGCCAATACAGGAACAGCCGTGCTGATTTAGGCACTCCACTGACTTTGAACCATTTACCTGCCTTTAGAACTGTCCAGACCATGACTTGACTCATTGATGCGGACTGACTTAACTCGACCAGAGCCGTGGCTTGACCCTGTGGAAGAATCTGACTTGAACATAGATCTGACCTGCTGGAATCCATTGACTCGCCAGTCTTGAATGCCGACCAAAACCCAGCAGAAGCATAGTCACGCTGCTAACTGGAAGCCGCTGGAGGACATCGACTCAGCCAGTCTTGAATGTTGACGGAATCCACAAAATGACTCGAAGTCAACACACCTTTAGGAAAGCAGGACTCTGCCATCTCCATGCCAGCTCAACTGCTGTAAAGAATCTAGAAGCCCGGCTTGATACCATCTAGCCCCAAAGACAATTTTAAAAGATATCCTTAAAAAATGGACATTTGCTGCTCAAATAATTTTCCGGCACTCGTATTCATCCAGAGTACCCCTTTATTATCAAAATCAGCATTTTTTTCCATTTCATTTACAGGGGAGGGTCTTGAGTGTTTTCAGTTAGTGCAGTGCATTGTTAGTTTTTCTAAAAAAGTGTCTATTTTTATAGAAATGTGGGTGGAGATTTTTATTTTGGTACAATTGTTCTTTTTTTGGTTGCAACTACATCAGCACACTCCCCTCCCTTAGAGTAGAACCGCCCCTTGGTACACGTTACCAAAGAGGGGAAGGAGGTATACATGCTGGGTTACGCTTGTTGATTTGGCTCACTGCTGGTTTAGTAGTAGTGTGGAGCAGAGTAGCCGTTTCAGACACTACTCATGTCTGGACTACAGCTAAGCAGAAGTCACTTTGTCACAGTTCCCCCACTGCTTAAGGTGGGGCCAAGTGTCATGAAGACAGTTTTTAGGGCGACAATTTGCTGATTGGGTAAGGAGCTCAACTACTAACAATGCATGGGATATTTTGGTTTTGCTGAAACATTTGTTTTTTATATATTTATTTCTATTGGCGGGGTTGTAGTTAGCTAGGACAATGAGGATATAGCAGTTACCACATTACTGATTCGCGGAGGGTCATGGTACCAATATAGGTTCATATATTAGTGGACTAAAAGTGGATGAAAGAAGCAGCACCACATGAAACATTTTGAGAAAGTAGGTGAGGTAGCACTTTAGTACGTAGAGTGGCAAACCCCTGAAGCTCCCCTTGATTCAATAACACCTCAGGTAATACCGTTTGTGAAGGGATGAGTGAGTGTTATAGAGATGCACAAGTCAGTACAAGAGCAGAGGGATAAGAGATGGATTAAGGCACATAGATTCTTAGTTTCAAACCAAGTATCATACAGTCATGGGGAAGGAGAAGATGGGGCAAGTATCAGCATGAGGCAGTGATAAGCAAAACAATGTCTAGTATATTGGTAGCTTTATGTTATCAAAATTAAGTTTTAAGTGAATTACAAAGAATTCAACAAAGGTGCAGAAGAGCTGTTTTTTAGCAATGCATTAAGCTGATCATGAAACACAAAGGATGTAACAAATATCAGAACAGAGGTAGCAAGACAGGGAACTAACATGTGATAGAGTCACAGATAAGATGACAACATGATGGAGTCAGACGGTGGTGGGAAGGGCCTGGAAGCAATACTTTGATTGAAAGTAATACTTTTCATTGAACAATGACTTTACACTGAAATATGTAATTAATGTTATATATAATAAAACCAAATGTGTTCTTGACAAACCAAATTAGCGAATGCAAAAGAGCTGCTATATATATGTTGTCAGGCAAGAAGGGATTATAATAAACTGTGCAACTTCTACTTAAGTATTCTACATGCTAATGATGGACAGAACACTAACTGCAAATCACATGAGGTTTAACATATTAAAGAACATAACTATTTACTATTGAAGTGTAATTATAAACAAAGATAGCGTAAATACCACATTTTTGTTAGATGGGTCAGAATATCTGATGTAGCTTTAATGTACTGTGAACTTTAGTACTATGTGTATGCAAAGCACAGTTTAAGCAGTTCCTATTATCCATCACTTTGACCAACCCATTAAAAAAGTAAATTAAAACAAAAGTCCTTTTCACAGCTTTTCTTTTTTACAGTTAGCTGGGTGGCAACCTGTTAAGATAATGATGAATGCATGGCCAGTAATACATGGCTACCTTTAAGCAGCAGTTGTCTACATAAACCCTTCTCTGGCAGAGCAATAAGGTCTAGTGCAAAATGTGTCTATTCTAATAAAAGCAGTTTAGTAAAAGGGCCTCTTGTTTTCTTAGAGTAACACATGATTCAAAGCTAGGTTGAACAAAACAAATGTGGACTGCATAATGCATTTAAAGATGGCAAGTTAAAAATGTGTTTTCAGTTTTAACATTAATACCCTTTGTCGGATTCAAAAACCTTACAGATTTAGATTCCATAGGAAAACATTGATCACATGCACATAAAAAGAATATATTTAAATGTATGAATTATTCATGAATTCACATATATTAATAACGTATTCATGCAATCAAGAAACTATAAAGTGTGTATTTAGTTTACGAATAATCTCAAATCTGCATATGCAATTCTTATCAATATCACATGGCCTTATCAGGAATTGTATGAAAAAATGTATTTTTCTGTCCAATTTTATTTTACATTCCTAAAGGAGGGCTACCTCATAGTTAACACATCCCCTTAAGAGAATTCCATGGGCCAATCAAAGCAATAAATCAAAACCCTAGATTGAAAATTAAAAGTATTTTTGGGGTCACCCAGTTTACAAGATATGTCACTAAAGAGGGCAATATGCTTGTAAATTAAACTTTGTGGAAGTACATTTAAAATAGATTGTGCTTAAATTAAAAATGGCACAAGCCATATTTCCGACAGTAACACATTATTAATTAATTCCATTGGTTTTACAGGAGCAAATTATGTGTGGGTTAGTAATGTATCTCACACATTTACAGAATTTTATAAACTTCTTGACCTTTGAAAACCATAGTTCACATTAAAAGATTCTGGATAGTTTGACTACTTACAGTGTAATAGGAAAGTTTATTGTATCCTCTTAATTTCCAAAAAGTAATATAATTTTAAATAACCAATGTAACTTTAGTGGCATTGCTCAGAAATCAAAGGATTTTACCCCAGGAAGACTCCTAACACCGATCAAATTAATTTGTTGAATACGCTTCAATTTCAATTTTACAATCTTATGCTTGTGCAACACTTTAATACATCAAGCTGTTTTTGCTCTTCAAAGTAAAAGCTTCTACCTGGAATTAATTTCTATATATTTCAACAGAGAAGAGCGATTCATTTGCAAAAACCTTGTCCATGGTGATGATATAATAACTGCTTGCTTAGACCATCATATACTTGCATTACAACTTGTCACTTTCGAAGAAAATTATTACAGTGTGAAATATGAAGAATATCTTTCTTTTTAGACCGCATTGATTGCTGGTACAATTTGAAGCACACAGTAGATTTATTTGCCCCATATTGTTGAACTGTTTCTTCTGAATCATGTGTCATTTGAAATAGAGAAAGAAATATTCAGGTTGGAGAATCCACATATATTAAAATATGCTATGTTTGTCTAAAATAGTAATTCATGTTGATTATAGATGTATGGAAGGTGCCGTGATTATGCAATAAAGGTTGGATAGATAATGTATTGTGAATGCAAATGTATGTGAGGCAACAGTAGGCAGGCTGCATTGTTTGTTCTGTAAAGAAACCACCATTCTCAAATTACTTAATTCACCATTTCAAATGCAACAGACTATTCAGATTCAAAATCATTGTGTTTACTATTCCCCGCCTTGTCGTATTGGGGAAGATTAGATCAAGAATAGTGTTCTGTGACCTCTTCCTGCATTAGCTTCTAGAGTAGGAGTGGGCAACAACATAAAAACACTGATGCATACCATGGCTCACTCCCTAAGTCCAAGGTTTTTATCACCGGCAACATTTTAATCAGTTAAGTAAAAGAGGGCTGGCAGACAGTCAGTAAATTCATCCAGTTGACATAATACAACGTTGTAGGCTTCTTGGCACACCAAGGAGATACTAAACTGACAGATGTCCACTTGATACATATTTCATAGTAGTGTGTGTAAAATACTAAGGCATGCATTTTCTGTTCAATACCACCTCATATCCGCGTTCAGTTTTAGTTTTGAGTCAATAACACCACATTGTCTGATCCCAAAACGTAACTCTCATATCTAAAAATCAGACGCACTGGATGCATACCTTCCAGGTTGGAAATGTTATTAGGATCCAAATCAAAACCTTAACCACACTTATTTCATTACAAAGTTGGAACTATGAAAGAGAAAAAGCACCTTGACAAAGTTAGTCATTCTCAGTGCATATTCACTGTACAGGACCAGAAGTTATAAAGATTGTTATCCATGATATATGTATTCATATGATTCTACATACAGGATTTGCATCAGTTTATGGCAGAAAATAAAACCTAGGCAACATTTTATATTGTTTGCATATATTCATCTTAATAAAAGGTACATTTGAGAAACATAATGCGCTGAGATAATCTAACCAACTCCTTACGAAAGGTTTGAGATTTAGTAGCACACAAAAGTTTCCATTAGCTAGTTCTACTCCGGGGATGTGCGTGAGGCAGTTCTGCACTCAATTACCTGTCATTTTCATGTTGGATAAGCATTCATCCCAACTTAGAGTAAAACCAGATCTGCGATTGGAATCCCAGGAGAAAAATGAAGGCCAAAATATTTAGGCCTACGCTAATAGGGAGTGGTTGAATACACTTTAAGCAATAATATAACAGTCATATTGGTCATTGTACAACACAGTACACATACAAATCATGTTTTAATTTGCATTACTGCTGTAATCATTTCACAAATGTCTTACTAGAATCAGGTGACAAATGTTAACAACGCATTTATGTATAAGCACTAACTATGACCAGAGGCACTGTTGTAGGAAGAAACCTGTCTAAAAGGACAAAAATGAATTAAAATTCGGAATAACACTGACACATAACCTAACATATGTAATCTATGCAATCAATATTGTAGGCGTTTGCACTTTTCTAATTCTGCTTCGTATGCATGTATATATGAGTTATGCACATCTGCATAGGATTTATAAAGCTCAAACCGAGCTCGCAAGCACACACCAATGGGGTTAGAAGTAAGGGTGCGAGCGTAGCAAAGGAGCTGGCATGGATAGGGGCAGCAGGTGAGAGTGGGAGCTCCAGAGGGGGAGAATTATGGTTGGGGGGGGGGCGGGGGTGGAGTCATTGGAGAGATGTAATTTGAAGAGTAGGGTCTTTGGGTCTTTCCTGAAATGTAGGGTGAAGGGGACTAGTTGCAATCATTCTAATGTTGCATTTTATTACAGATGCTGAATCACATTACAGAAACAACCTCATAAAGCGGAACCAGAGAAAAAGCCAGTTTAGTCAAAATAATAGAAGCTAGAGAAAAGCTATGCTACGAAGACAATGCACTGGCAAATAAGACAGGAACGCAAATCAATGAAAGAACAGGAGAGTGTTACTGTTTATCTTGACATAAGTATTGGCAATCATTCCAGTTTTAGAAAACATATTTATTCAATAATCCAAGGCCTACCTCTTACTCTAACGCCTCCATTTTTTTAACGACACATATCAGCTTGCCCAATCTATACCATTTATAGTGAATATCCATATTACAAATCTGGAATAAGGACCCCAGCTCGTGTACCCTTATAAAAAGGATATATGTATTTTCTATGCAACCGGGTAAAATGAACTCTCTCAAGAGGCTCTCAATTCCTTGTTCCAAGACACCATCACTTGGCAAAACATGATAAGCCAACAAGTATTACCTTTAAAATGATGGGAAAAGGTCTTGTATATACATTACACACATTGGATAATTGAAATCCTTAACATGCCCATTGCTAGGACATTTACCTATTGATTCTGGCAGTGCGTGTTTGTAGCCCGTGTGACAATTTCATGCATCTTTTCACTTCATTGAAGCGGAATACCAATGCAAGAAAAGTATTCTATAAACTGCTTCCAAATATCATGCATACAATCTTTGCGCTACACCAAACAGCAAAATAAAAACTATGGGATCCAAACGGATAAAAAGACAAAGTGATCATTATCTAGAAAGCACATCAACACTAAATTGATGGAACGTTAGGTAATAAATATATATCGACAACCTATCGTTAAAATCTATAACACAAATCAAAAACCAATTATGCAGCCAAGTTCTGAATTTTGCTTAAAAGTTAAGGTCACCTTAGAGGAATTGTGTCTTTAGCTGAGACGCTACTAGAACAGTGAATGCTGCAACATGTCCCAATTCTCCTCTTGGGTTATCATGGCCAGAGGTCTTGGCTGTTAGTTACATCAGATCATCAGTGTAGCATTTCAGGGCGCGTTGCTTCAGTCTAGTGGACCGTGAAGTGGTGGGTTGGTGCAGGAGCCGTTTCTGGAATTTATGGGAATTTCTTTCCTGGCCGAATCTAGTCTAAAACGCCAGACCGACCGACCGAGACCTCATATTGTCGTAGGATCTCTCTGGTTATATTAATTTTAAAATCGTAAAGAGAGCAACGCTAAACAAATAGTATCGGGACACTGAACAGTTTAAGAAAACATTACAAAGTCATTCCAAGTTGAAACTAGAAACGTATTATTGAAACTATAAACTTTGGCGAGAATATTTAGTATACAAAAGAGCCAATGGGAAAAGGAAGGGTAACATCGAAGGATGTAACGGAAAAGACGAGAAGGGAATTCCATGCATGCAAACCCTCAGCAGTAAATGCTGCGGCTGAAAAGCATGGATGTCGAAACCTAGGGTCATTCAATACTTCGACAGAGTGAGCACGTCTCCCCCCTCGCAGCCGAGAAGATAGGTCGCATGCTTGCAGGAAATGCAGCAGATTTTGAAAAAGTGTGCATGAAAATCAGCAACAGTCAAGCTAAATTAGAGAGGGTTTAATGTGGAAAACTCCCAGAAACAAGGCATAAACGGAGCAGTTTAGTGGAGAAGACACTTCAGCGAGGAGTCCCCAGGGAGTGGCATTGCCTAGACCAAGCCGAGATAGAACCACGGCTTGGATAGGTGAGCGCATGTCTGATGGAGGATACATTGGGACTTTTGGAAGCGCAGCAGCGGACCTGGCCTCATGCACTGTGGGATTTTGGACTAGGGGCGGTCCTCCATGCAACACACTCTTTGAATTTCATTACAATGTGTTTCAAATGCCTAAGTAAACCGACCCATAGAGGAAAAGACTGCAGATGCCAGCCCGTTTTCGTTTCTTCTCTGTATCCCTGTTCGCCTTGAGGATGGCTGGGCCCTTTGAACTTATGTGGCCCCTTGAAGCTGAAACACGAGTTGGCATGTCCTGAATTGTCATCATATTGGCCCTTAGATTCCTTTTGCGAGGATAGAAGCCACCCATTGGCGTCATCTACCCCCTGGTTAGAATACTGTTGCACATGTAAAGCCCATGTACGCAGAACCAACAAACAAAGTGTGGCTCTAGGTGGAAATTCTAGTAGGGATTCAGTGACAGAGTGGCTCAAGTAGCCGCCTTGCTGATGACATCCCATGGTGCGATTTTAGCTTTTTTTCTTTATGTCCTGTTTCATGTCTATGGTGGTGGTAACCCCTGTGGCGCATCAAGATGGGACAGTGCTTTTCTCTCTGAATTCTTTCCTCTGTTGCTGTATTGGTATTTGACCTTATTGTACACATCCTTATGTCCAAAACTGTTCTTTTTAAGTACTGACATTTGCATTGATACTTGGTTACTTTGCATTAATACTTTGTTACATATATATTATTTTTCTCCTTAAACTAACTGCATCACCTGGAATTTGTACAATGAAAATGTTTGAATCCATTGTACATTCCTAGGATCTGTTTTCTTGTAGGAAAAGTAATGAAGCACAGGTCCAGTCAAAGCCATGAAGATGCACAAGTAGTTCATGCCTCATGGTCAACTGCATCAAAGGCAGCTGAGGGTTCGAGATGTACCAGCAAGCGTGTCCCTCCGCCCATTAACTAGAATGTGCACGACATTCTCTACCATCTGCAAACTGGCTATCTTGATGATCCAACCAGGTTGGAAGCCTGATTAATAGGGCCTGAGAAGACTGCATGGAGATGTGTTCGGGAAAAGTTGATCTGCTGCAAACCAGTTCCCAAAGATACCCAAAGAACCATTTGTGATGGAAAATGATTAACTTCCTAAATGAGCATCTCGTCCATGGTATTTTGAGTCATCAAAAATATTGTCTGGAACTAATGCTTTGTGAGGTTATAAGGAATTCCGGGATGACTGCGCATCATCATCATCATCATCTCCTAGAGTTCCAATCTGCACAAGACAACCGTTCATGAGAAAATATGTTGGAAAGTCAATGAGGAGGCAAAACTGCTGAGCGAGTAGCAATAGCAGCTTCTAAATCCATATGTTCCCGCTTTGCTGCACTGGAATGGAACATCAAAAAGGTACATGAGCCCAGTCCTCTGTAATGCATGACTTTATAAGCAAAAGAATGGTGGTCTGCAGCAAAGCATTGCGAGGCGCACAACATCTGGCCACTTCAGTTTTCCACTTCTGGTCACATCCTGGATCATTGGAGGATTGGTGAAGACTCCCCAGGAATACTAGAAGACACCTGAAGAAGAAAGGACCAATGCTGTAACTTCTCCACCTGACCGAATGTGCCTGGAGTCCTGGCATATGTTCAGCAGGACTCCCAGCTTAGATGGGTGAAGCTGCATGTTGCTTGAAAGAAGGATCCACATTTCAAAGGATTTTGTCTGAAGCCCGATCCAAATCTGGCTGATTGGAAACAGGGGAAACTATGTTGACGGTGCTAGGAAAACTGTCCATACAACCTATAATTACTGGACCTATTGGAGCTACTCGCATCCATGCATGGGCCTCACGGTTTCCAACGTGGGTCAGAAGTCTGTCGCGACAATCACAGGTCCATTTTCTAAACACAGAACACTGCAGCATCCTGGTCTTTCAAAATGAATCAATACATGTTAGCACACTACACATCACTGCACATGTACTGCATGGGTAGTACTTACCAGCCACTGCTGGGGGATTTCTGGCAGAGGCATTTGCGGAGGAGCGGGCACACAGTTGATCACCTCCGTTTTCTGCAGGTGGGATTTGGCATCACATTCTGTAGCAAGGAAGACAAATATCTTAGAACCACAGGGAGACCTGAAAGGAAAGTACTTAATACACAGCGAATACCCAAATGTATAGGTTGATCATTTGAGTTTTCCACGCAACTCTCCATAAAATACACTTTTCCAGAAATGTTCAGAACTAGAAATCCTTTTCTATGCCAAGTAACACGGACAGCTACTGCATCACGGAATTTGTTTTTCCAGCTAAGTGTAGTGTGTGCTAACAACAACCCAAGTGTGCAGTCTTTTAAGCATTTGCGCTTTACAAAAATGTATGAGTGTTACAAACATAAAACGCACAGATTAGCCGTAACACTTAAGGTTGGCGAGGTGGTTGATTTCGAAAGGACTTCCGTATGCAAGCAGTCAGGCTGTATCAGAAGTCCCAGCATGGAGGGCTGGTTCATCAGTGGAGCAAATGATTCATGGAAGGGAGACATCTGCTTATCTCTGGTGGCTTCGTACTGTGACCAAGCTTGTAGTCAGAGGCGTTGCTAGGGGGGGTGGGCTAAGGGGGCTATAGCCCCTGGTCTTTTGGTTGTAGCCCCGGATAGAATCTCAGGAGCTACAACCAAAAGACTAGCTAGCCCCCAGTCCCGACAATTCCAACAATAGCGTAGCCCCGGGTCTTTTCCAGACCTAGCAACACCCCTGCTTGGAGTTGTGGCCTCTAAGTCGGGTCCACTAATGTCGAAAAGGAAAAAAGAGTGTCGGATGTCCAGGGCAGCTCTATTCTCTACATCAACAATTCAGCCGTGCACCATTTTGAGATACATAACATGCGTGCAATTAAGTTAGGTAATAGCAATGCCTGTTACTAACAGGGCTTTAAACTGGCAAGACTGTGGTAGCAAGCATGAATGAGAGACAGAGAGAGAGAGACAGGGAGAGAGAGAGAGAGAGAGAGAGAGAGAGAGACAGAGACAGAGAGAGAGAGACACACAGAGCGGTAGCGACAGAGAGAGAGATGGAGCGACTCCGATAGGGAGTGACACAGAGAAGGGATTGTGGCAGAGAGAGCGACAGAGAGAGAACGAGCGACAGAGCGAGAACGATAGAGAGCGAAAAACAGACAGAGATAGAGAGGGGGAGATAGAGGGGGAGACAGAGAGAGGGTGAGAGAGAGAATAGAAGACAGACAGTGAGAGACCGAAAAACAAAGTTAAAGAGGGAGAGAGGAAAGACAAATACAGAGACAGGGAGATGGCTAGTATGAGAGAGGGAGAGACAGGCGAGCGGGAGGAAGACAGGAGGAAATATATGTGTGTTAACTGGATCCTACCATAAACATCTGTTGGAAGGCCCCCCCCAAATCCAGTAGACTGGCACCAGAAATTGGGACCAGCGGCCATTTACCTTTACAAAATAAATGAAAATGAATAAAACTACTCTAAAAAAAGGTACCAGGGTTAATGGGGTGAAGAGGTAGTGCATGGTAGGTGGAACCTCTCAAAAAGATTGGGCAACTCGAAGAACACAAGAAAACTAAATTGGAAACCAAAAATGTATCTGCCAGCATGCATACAAAAGCAAAAAACTATCACGTGATAGAAAGTGCACGTGTCGGGGTGTTTTATTAAAAGTCAGCATTGAGTCACCCACTCTGTTACTGGTGCACTGGAAGGCCCCTCACAGGGTATTGGGGCATTTTTTCTCACTTTTGAAAAACCCACTGACTCATGCTAGAAATAGAAATACATGATATTTCTAGAGTTGTTCAGGGAGGGGTGAAATAAAAACACTGACCTACAGAGACCTGTCCAATCCTAAAAAGAAAGTGTGGTATGTTGTTGTGATGCTGGGAATGCCTTATGGAGGGACAGGGCCTTCTAGTCCTTGTCCTACCACTTCTCTTTGTGTAATTTCTCTATGTTTTCTGCCACTGAGGTCCGGCCTGGACCTCTGGCAGTGCAGCTCTCCATGTTTTCCTTTTGGTGAGCAACACCAGGCAGTATCACAAGTCCCAGCATGGAGGGCTGGTTCATCAGTGGAGCAAATGATTCATGGAAGGGAGACATCTTCTTATCTCCGGTGGCTTCGTACAGGTGACCAAGCTTGGTGTTGTGGCCTCTAGGTCATGTCCACTAATGTCGAAAACGGAAAAAGAGTGTTGGATGTCCAGGGCAGCTCTATTCTCTACATGAACAATTCAGCCTTGCACCATTTTATGGCACCCACGGGTGGGGGTATACCCCTGTACTCCATGTGTGTTTTTGGTCACATATGTGTTTGGCCCCAGCGCAGGGTATGGGCTGGTGGCAGCTCATGCTGACTTGGCAGTGGCTCTGAGTGTCCTCCATTTTTGGAACACCCAGGCTCTGCCATATGAAGCAATGGATTCCTGAAGGAAGGCAAGAAGGCCACTTTGGCTTCTTGGTTTCTATTGCCTTGTACCTTGTTTCCCAGAGTCCTGGGAATCTCTGCCTCTGTTCCTTTCCTCCTGACTGGCTGTTGGGTGGAAAATGTAAGTTACTCACCATAATGACTAGAGTACTCATAGTCAACTTTCCTCCATCCTTGTGGGGCGTCCTCCAACATGGGGAGGGTACCAGACCCTTTGGCAGCAGAAAATTGACCTTACACTTTAAATTTAGACCTAGTCCATTTGGGCATATACTGGGACCGAGTAGAGGACCTCCTGGCCTCCTGAATGACGTCCAAGATGTCAACCCAAAATCTTGCATGCTGAAGCCTCAGCTGGTCAGGAACCAGGCCGCCAGCGCCAGCTTGGCCGTGTCCGGATATTTCACTGCCCCGCCCTGCTGCACCAGGAAATCCCTGCTGGGGATCAGAAGATGGACGGGACCCTGGGAGCACAACTGCAGCAGATCCGAAAACCAGGGTCTCGAAGGCCAATGGGGGGCAACCTTGATGAGGCTGCAACCCATTGAAGTCCAGAGCTTGGAGGGTCCACTGGAGCAGAGGGGTGGGCGGGAATGCATGACACCTGCAGCTGTGCCAAGAGATCTGGAAGGCATCTCCCAGTGACCTCCGAACTGCCCATGAAGCAAACTGGGGGCACTTGGCATTCCGGGATGATGTAAACAAGTCCCGGTGCGTGAAGCCCCAATGCTGGAACAGAGGCAACTAGGAGTCATCGTGCAACTCCCAATCATAGGTGTTGAACCTTAAGCGACTCAGCTGAACTGCTTCTGCATTGCTGTCCCTCGGGAGGTGGACTGATGATATACAACCCCCCCACCCCGACAGGGCCAATTCCAAGATCTATTCCACCTCCATGCGGGATGGGGGGGAGTGCAGGGGAGTTAACGGTTGCCACCCTGCTTGTTCAGGTAAAACATTGTAGTAGAATCGACAGTCCTGACCAGAACAGACCTGTCCCTGATGAGGGGCAAGAACGCTTAGAGGGCCAGGTCCACTTCCCTGAGCTCAAGCTGACTGATATGCAAGAGGGCTTCGGCCCTGGATCCTGCACCAAGAATCGTATAGCCCTCCAGAGTAGCTCCCCCAGCCCAAAAGGGTGGAGTTGTTCATCACCTCTAGGGTAGGCTCCGTTCGGGTGAAGGGTGCTCCCACTGAAACATTGCCTTCCATTAGCCACCAGCGAAGATCGGGCAGGAGGAGAGGTGGTATTGGGATCCTGTCCGACTGAGACCCAGTCTCCTCATCCCAAATGGGCAACAGGTGGAGCTGGAGACGCCTCATCTTGAGACGAGCGTGCAGTTCAGTGAGCATGCAGAAGGCGATCAGGCCCAGAATGTGCTGGAATCACCAAACCGAGGTCGTCAAGTTAGTCAGAAAGTGCCCCACCACCTTGGGGAGGGAGATTAGCTTCTTTGGGGTAGGGAACACCCGCTGAACAGTAGTGTTCCAACGCACCCCTAGGAAGACCAGTTCCTGAGACAGGCATAACTGACTTCCTCTGGTTGAGGGAAAAGCCTAGCTGATGAAGGATTTCGGCCACTCTCTGGCAGGAGTGCACCACCCCTTCGAGTGACCCTGCCCTCACCAGCCAGTTGTACAAATAAGGGTATAGATGATGGCCCTCCAAGCGGTGCAGCTCTTCATGTTTGCCTTTTGATGCACTATCTATGCTGTTACACCTCACTTAAGAAGTCACATGCCCATTTCTTCAACTCATTATTGGTTGATGAATGAAAAAGGTCCATGCCCTCAAAGGGCAGATCCAGGATCTGTTCCTGCACGTCAGAAGACGACTTAGCTTATCTCGACCCCAAGGCACAGGCCTCTGCTGGCTGTGTCAATGTGGGAGACCAAAGACTCCATGAGGTCATGTGCAATGGTCCCAGCATCCACCAGACCGGCCTTAAAGGATGCTTGCTTGTCTGAAGGGAGGTTGAGCAGGAATTCCCGAGCTCCCGCCAGAGCTTCTGGTTAGCTGCAGCCAATAAGACATCTGCATTGGCTTGCCACAGATGCAGTCCTGAGATGGAAGAACAGCACTTTCCCAAAGCCTCATGGACTTTGTCCTCCTTGGAGAGACAACTGGAGGTTGCTCCCGTGGAGGAAGACAACAAAGACGATGGTTTAGAATACAAGGAGGCCTCAGCCACCACTGAAGAATGATGCTGCAGGAGCGAGGCAAGAAGGATCAGCTCTCCGTCTGTCAGCCTAAACCTGCTGTGCAACTTCTTGTTCACCTGGGCGTTGGCCCTGGGCTTCTCCCAGACCTTTTGCGCCACCGGCAGAACATCCTTCTGGAGAGGGATGCCAGAACGGATCGTGTTGAGTATCCCCAAGACCTCGGCTAGCACACAAGAACTCTGCCAGGCCCTGAAGGCAGTCATGAAAGGCCTTAATGGATGCCGAGAGTTCATCGTCCAGGGCATCGCCATCGGCCGTATCCCAGTTTTCTCAGACTGGGGAGAATCCGGGCCCTGGGACACAGGTGCCAACGGCATCCTCCCCAGGTCCGGAGCCACAGACAGTTCCAACGGCTTTTGAGGGGGTTGCATTGGTGGTACAGGAGGAGGTGGTGGATTCAGAACAACTGGTTGGGCCTGGACCGGGGGAGGGACTGGAACTTGGACCGGCAGAACTGGAGGAACAGGAGGAGTACCCAGAAGAGGGGGGCCGGGGTGACGCCACCTGCAGGATGACCTCCTTCACTATGTCCTTCAGGAGCACCTTCATCTGAGTGAAACACATAAGGAAGAGGAAGCGCTCGAAGAAGAGGTTCTCACAACCCGCCAGGTCACTAGGGGCCTGGCCCTTTGAGGCACCTCCCTTCCGCTCCTGGTCAAAGCGCTGAGTAGTTGTAAGGTTGAGATGGGTAGATGTATCCATGAGGGGACCAGAACCCTGCACCGCAAGATCTGTTGCCGCCTCTACAGGAGAGAGTATTGGGATCATCTTACAAAGCCCATTCAAGGGGCAAAAGCACTGGCGGGCCCTGAGCCGGATCCAAGGTGGCCGCCGGTCTGGCAGGCTCTGCCACGTGCCTCTCTCCATTTTGAAGCATGTTTGAAGAAACAGAGGCGACCACCTCAGATCACTCTGGTAGGCGCTGAGCCCTTGGCTAGATGGCCGGTAGTCATAACGCCCTGACTCATGGCCTCAGAGCGAGCTATGGTAGGCTGGACGCCCTCGGCACCTGTGCAGATAGCTGTGCGGGATTGTGCCGAGGACAGACTCTTGGAGGTGGCACTCGACCGTCGCTTTCCCGCAGGGGTAGAAGAGGACGAACTTGGAAGTTCTTCTAAAGACAACCTGGAAGGGCCCCCTGGCCCCTTGTCTTGAGAGTCAGTAGCCTTAGAGGCCTCAGGCCTGCCAGAACATGAATTCAAGGAACCCTGATCCGTGGGAAGACCGGGAATGGAGTCAACATGCTGTGGAGCAGTGCTGAACAGAGGGCCTACCTTGTCTTGATGAGAGGTCCTGGAGACGTAGCCCTGAAGGTGTGGAGGAGGAGAAGTGTGGAATATCTCCCTCCACCTCAACAATCAATTCTTCAATGCCCTGTGGCCAAGAGTGCTGCAAGCCAAATATGTATCCCAGTGGTGGTCAGGCCCCAAACACTCGAGGACAAGTTTATGGGGGTCCGAGGCTGGGAATGAGCAGTCGCATGAGGCACATCTACTGAATCCTCCTGCGGCCGACATGCGTCAGGAGCACCAAAGACAAGTTAGGTAAGATTGAAAAAACAAAACAGGGAGCAAGCGGAAAGCCAAAAAAGCCTCAGCGCTGGCTGCCAGGTCCAACACTATCCGTGTGGTAAAAATGGGACTGAGGTGAAGCGCCAGTGGGTAGGGCTTCAGTGGTGCGTTCCCATGCCTGAGGCTGCGTGATATAATAAGGGGGAGCTCAATTCTTTACGCTGCCAAAGGTTGCGGTACAGTCCCCAGGTTGAGGGATGCCCCAAAAGGATGGAGGAAAGGGGACGGGACGTAGGAGTATACCATATATGGCTCTGGAGCTGCCTCCTGTCAGACTGACCGGAACCATGGGATGTGTATTGCGTGTGCACCCTTGGCTTGGGACATGTGTGAATGAAGTCATAAGTGAACTAACATTCTGTTTTATGGGTGCCTGGTTTCTGTATGTGACAACGCCTGAGACAGGTATGACTGAAACTGACATGAATGCTATGTAGTGTGCTGAAATGCTGGGTACTTACCCCAATCCAAATTCATTGTGAAGGGTTGTCTGGGTGGAGTGAATGGCCTGAATGCATGTGAGCCTGATTGGCTGCCTGCCTGCATGAATGCCTTTCTGCGTAATTGGTTGACTGAGCCTGGCTCAGCCTGAGTGAATGGGGTCCAAATGAGTATAACAAGGGACCGGTCACTCGCCAATTCTTTCAGAAGCTGAAGGCAGAAGAAGCTGTTCCTTGAAGCCCAGCTGGAGGAGAGGTCTGCTGCTGCATTTTCTTCATGAAATACAAAAGCTGCTGTGTTCTTCCAAGGACTCATCCAGAGAGGACCTGTTTAGGAGACATCTCCCTGAGCTACGAGGGACCATCATGCAATCTGCTGCTGTTCATCAAAAGTACCATGGAAACCAGTCCTATGTGCCTGCCGTCCGGAGAAGGGGTCTTCATGAGTCCTGAAGAGGAGTGCCCAGACATCTCAAGTCGAAGGAAGACCATTGGTGTCACCCAGGGTCTGAAGGAGTGAATGTGACGGCTGGAAGCCTGTTGCTGACCGCCCAGAAGAGGGGGTACACTGGCATAGGGCTGCTTGACACCTGGAGCTGTGAAATTTCCAAACTGCCAAACAGTTCTTCTGGGAACTTTCTTGCCATCATCACTGACCACTTTAACCCACCGGAGAAGGTCCAGGGGAACTGAGTGCAGAGGAAGGTCGTCGGTGGGTTGCCTGCCACCAGAATCAAACAAAGATGACCCGAGGGTCCAGACTTGGTGATGGTTTGTGGTCAATTCCAGTGGTTGAGTCCAGGTTTCCAGAAGCTGTCCAGAGGTCTGTGCTGCAGCAATGAAGAACGCAATGTCGGAAATCAGTGATATTCTGAAACCTGACACCAAAAGTGACCTATGCCCCTGTCACCGCCAAAAATAAAAGGTCCCCAGGAGTCTTAATCCCATCCATCTACAAAGCCTTTAATGAGCCCACAGCATGTTTCATTTTACCAGGACTTCTACAGTCGGAGAAACCATCGACCGGCGGCGAGCACTGCCGAGAGCAAAACTGCTGCACTTCAAAAAGACTTTGGTTCATTTTTCTTCTTGGACTCAGCATCCAAGTGGCTCCTTCTTCCAAGGGTGGTCCATCCATGAAGCAAAGCGTCAAGTGACACCAAGAAACTCTGCAACTTTGCCTGCCTAGGCACCAGAGCTACTGTGACGAGGAAAGCATCTTCTAGCCTCAGGAGTCGTCCAGGGGTCCCAGATTCATCTTGGATGATGTTCTCCTGTAGCCTATCAGGTACTTTGGGGTGGTAGAACCTTTAGGAATAAAGTAGCGGGTTATTGAACATTTCTGGACAGGGATGTGAAAGACGAGATAAATTACTCCCTCATTTTTCCATTACAAGTTGCCCAGGTGGGGGTCCTCACGCAGAATTGTGTATCTAGTCTAAAGAAAGCATTCTACCACTATTCATAACTAATCTGCCGTTCTTCCCTAATCTATAATGTTACACCACACTTAAGAATTCACATGCCCATTTAAACCTGTCTGCAGTTGGTGCATTTTTTACTGAATTTAAGTATTGTGTGGCATCACATAAAGGGCCTGATTCATGGAATGTTTTCCTATGGGATTGTGCCATTATAAAACACATCCATGAATCAGGCCCAGAAGTATATATGTTTTCCATTTTTTTCAATAGCACTGCTTCAGCACTAAGTGTTATTATTTATATTTATATATATTACTGAACCTTCTCTTATACAAAGAAGCTCTGTTATCACCTAACATAGTGTGTGGACATTCCGTTGTGGGGCTTGAGGATTCACTATACTTAAGAACCTGCCTGCATCACCTCCTGAAAGCTTAAGCCTTGCTGCTCGTGCAACGTTAGCAAATTGAGACCCTTGGCTAGGGTTGCTCTGTGCCTTTGTCCAAATCATGTAGAGGGCGGAAGAACAGATATCACCCCCCACCCCCCGTCAACCCCGTCAACCTCCCCCAGTCTTTACAGTTTACTTAAGGATCCGTTTTCGGCCTAAATTACTCAAATACTCTATGGAACTACCTTAATTAACCGAAATTCAATGTGATTCAAGTTTGTTATAGTAAGTTCCCCTACGGCTATGAGTCACTTTCTACCTTCTTAGACTTACCCCATGACAAAGATCATGCCAGGTTGATGGCAGCAGAACATAGCCTGGATGGTGAGAGGCATGTTGTGGTTGGTGGAGAGAGGTAGGAGGGGCGGTAGAATTTTCATTGCTTTTATTAGGCCACAAGAAACAGGCAGCTATCCAAAGATGGGAGTTTTAATGTTAGAGGATTCTCCCTAGCCATCCATTCATTCATCCATCCATCCATTCATTCATTCATTCATTCATTGGTGGGTACTCCCCCCACCCCCCTCTTAGAGCGGGTTACCGACATGGCAATGTCTGGATGTGCATTTGAATTCCTCTTCAAGGATTCACTCTAATTACTCAATTCAAGTGTAACACTTTGAAGAGGTCAAACAAATCAGCCAATTCTTGTAGTACATGTTCTGCCATTTGACCAAGTAATTTTAGAATGCGTGTGAGGTTAAGTAAACAATAGAAAATGAAAAGGGCTCCCACATTAATAATACAATGATACTTAACACGGGTAATACAACATTTGTTTTGGCCATGAAAGTACTGACCAGGCTTTTAAGAATATCATAATGTGAGAAATGCAGGCTACTCTAATTTTACAGCATTCCTCCCAAGATGACACGTTTTAAACAGTGTAACCACTTTCTGAGGTTACCACCACACTCTTTCAAGCAAAAAAGCAGCACTTGATTTACCAGCTCAGTTGCATCCCAAGTGTAGTTTTCAGCTATTAAAAGCCAAGGACGTCAAATAAAGAATGATGCTTGAAGTCCTAAATGCGGGAGAGGGTGGAACATTCCATTTTTTCTGTGGGATTCAGAACAAACAGAAGGGGTTAACAAGCATTGGCAAACCCAACAGTTTTGGCTTCCGTATAGGTATTAAATGTGCATTTCCCCAGGCACTATCGTATGCCCAGGTGCCCACACTATTTTTCAGCCGTTACCATCTTATAGCCAGGTGGTACAATTATATCAGTGCCTGTCAAATGCCTATCCCATGCCTAGACAAAAGCAAAACCTGTTGGCTTTGCCAATGCTCGTTTTAACATGCCTTCATTGAAAGGACATGCGCATTGCTTTTAGATCAAGTGACTGAAGATACATTTGGTTAAGAAAGGCTTATTGCACTAGTAACATATTTACAATTTCAATTAAGCCCATAGCTCTTAGAAGGAAAACAGTGGTAAGGCAAAGTGTGATGCTACTGCTTCATAAAGCTAGCCAAAGAGAGCCAAGGAGGATATGTTTTGGATGGAGAGAGCACGGTATTGGAGGGGAAATAGCTAAATGGATTAGCATGGCCATGCCAGTCAAAAGGTTGGTAAATAACCACACACCCACAAGCTGCGAGTCCCTGCTCAGATCCCATCTCCCTCCTGGCAGTAATACAAAGTAGTAGTTTTGGCTTATAGGTGGCCACCTCATAGCCAAAATGAAAAGGTTTGTAATGGTTCCATCAACAGTAAGAAATAGAATGTAGTGTTCGTTTGTTCAAGTTAGATCCTGATCACTTTAGCCTTTGGATAACATAGGCAACTGCCTAGAGAAGTGCCCTGTACTGTGCAGTAAAAGGTTATTTGTTGTTTGATAAAGTATCAACCATGAATGCAGTGGAAAGAGGGAAACAGGATGAAGGAAAAGTGGATCTGGGCCTTGAAAGTGCTAAAACATTAAGGACAGTGTAAGGGGGGGTTATGAAGAAAACAGTAAATGTTGTTCACTATAGGTTGCTCACTGTACTCCTAGTCCATAACCCCCCTTCCTCTATATTTTGCAGAGTTTCTGCTCACAGGGACAGGACTAGAGCATCTTTTTGGAGCATTCACAAAATCCTTCAATTTAGACTGGACATAAGAATACGCATAAACTTCCAGGCACTGTCCCCGAGCTTCCGCCCACCAGTCAGTTTACATTGTGTAGGCCATACCTGACTGAAGTCTAGTTTTGCATGAAATGTAGGAGGACGTATAGCGGAGGAAGGGGCAATATAGACGAGGAGTACAGTAGTCATTACAGTGAGTAACCTACTTACTCAGACGTCCTGTGCCCCCTCCGCCATACTTGCCAGAGATTATCAAGCATACACATTCTGAAGAACCATCAGACTGTCGTCACTGAACTGATCAGCGAAATCATGCAGGTCCTGATCAGGATATGCACTCTACTAGGTTGGAAATATTCATTTGGGTGTCCCAAACAAAGCCTCTGGGATGATGTCAATGTGACGAATTGCCATTTGGCTGACTTTCCTATTTTTTATAAAATAATATAATGATGCAGGCAATTCCATCTCTGAAAGGATAATCTGCTGATCAGATTCCCCTTTCATAAGATTCATGCCAAAAACAGTGTCCATCTATGCCTTGCTGCATCAGTAACCTGATCTGCAGCGCCTCCTCTACCACTGACACAGAGCAGGTTAGGTCACAGGTGCCCATTTGACAGCTTCAGTGACAGTCAAGTCTCTGCAGCAGTGGGTTGCATTTATGATTTGCAACTATGAAGCAAAACATGATCATAAGTAGCCCAGGTTTGTGGCAGGCTAAACTCTAAAGAAAAGCTGTACTCCGGTTAAGGCACGGTGCATGGTACTTCATGATCATTGCAGCCACATTCAATGTAAAATCACACATGTGTCAGCTCCTGTGAGCCAGCTCATCTATGGAAGGTGACGTGTATTCTGGCCAGGACAGGAACCTAAATGGCCATGCCTCTTCTTTGACCTCTTGGAGAGGGTAGGTAACTCCCTCCTCCAGGGACAGCCTCACCACAGGCAGCTGTCCCGGGCCCAAGCATCGAAGGAGCACACCCATTTCTAAAGGCCTTTTGATTGTAGTGGGAAATAAATAGGACAGGGGACTCTGTACAGTGGAGAAAGACTTCCACCATCTTGTTTCCCTCTACCTTTTCTCTCTCCTTTCCATCCCCTCCACTTCCCCTAGAGCAAAGCACTTAGGGTGTGAGGTCAAAAGGGCAAAGTCCACTTCTTTCAAGAACAGCAATTGGATTAGATTTACTCCAATCACCGGCAGACTTTTACTTTAAAAAAAAAAGAAAAGGTGGTCTCCCATTGTTACACATTACCAACGTTGGTCATGGTGGCAGAGCAGGAGAATAGGAAGAACGGCTCATTATGTAATCATGCAAGCTCCCAAAGCGACGGTTCTTCATGTGGAAGACTAGTTGTTGCACGTACATCTGACGTACCCGTACCCGTTCACGTGACTCCTGATAAGGAAGGAAGTGTTGCTAGCATACGCGTCGCTACTGTCTTTACCGACGCTCCGTAGGTTCGCTTCTAGGATTTCCACATTCTGTAACTCCAGACTCTCATTACCTTCTTATATCTAACTTCTGCCCTCTCTCTGCATCTCATACCCACAGGCATATACTCTGGCCATATCCCGCATTCACCTTTAGTTTTGTGTCAGGAGTTCCGCCCTTGTCAGTGAGTGCAACTAAACTCTACCTCCCCTCCAGCTCGCTCTCTCCCGCCGTACCTCACACTTTCCTCTCCATTTCTGTTCGCTTTAGCACGGCAGCTCTAACAAAACTGAACAGATTGCTTGGACTTCCGGACATCTCCGAGAATATCCGCATCCCATTAAGGACCCCATTCTGAATTTCTTGTACGTCACATCTCCAATACTGAGTGCTCTTCTTTCCTCGCAGTCTTTCTTGCTGCAACTTACCTGTTCTGTCTTGTTTCCTTGGAAAGGTCTTCGATCCTCTTTGCGCTCCAGCTCATCTAGAGGAACCCGTCCAGGCTTCTACCGTCCAGTCCGAAGAGTAGCAGCCACTCAGGGTTTTTCTCCACAGGAGGGTTTCCCTGGGGGTCTTGCCTTCCTCCTCACTGGTATTCTTTACAGGGAGAGATGGAGCAAGACTCCCACGGGGGATTTTCCAATTTCTGCCAGTTGCCTCCGTTGTGGACCACGGTCTGCCCATGTTAGTGATATTTACTTCTATAATTCAATACCATTTGACAGATAGCGATGCCCTAAGGTATCGGCTTGCCAGGGCGGATGGCGATCAGCTATGGAGCAACAGATGCAACAACTCATGGCTGCAATGCAGTCCATGTCGTTAGAAATGCAGACCCTAAAACAAGATAATTCACAATTAGAACAGCAGATAGGTTGTGCCTTTTCTGAAACTCCACCTTCAACATTTCACACTGAAAAGTTTGATGGAAACCCACTCAAGTTAAAAGAGTTTGACAGCTGTACTATTCAGTTCACATTTAAACCCAGATTCTTTCCCACAGAGAAAGATAAGGTGGGATTTGTGATTTCCCATTTAGCGGGTCCAGCATTAGCATGGGCTACCCCTTTGGTTACCTCAGGAAATGTCATCCTTGATTCCTACCCTGCCTTTACTAATAGCTTGAGGACCATGTTTGGTCGAAAAGAAATTTCTGTCTCCATACAAGAAAGTTTACTCGATTTGAAACAGGGATCAAAAGACCTCATTTCATATATCACGCTCTTTAAACAATTGTCCTCTGAGACCAGATGGCCAGATGATGGTCTTATCACTTTATTTCGGCGAGGGCTGTCAGAAGAGCTCAAGGACGAGGTCTCCAAGATTCCTAGACCAGCAAATTTGGCTGAGATGATTTCTATTACCATGCAGATAGACTACCGGTTACAAGAACGCCATTATGAGAGGAAGAAGGATAAGAGCCCTCGAGACCATTCTGAGTTTCTTCCCGGAAACACAAAGCCAGTCTCTACTGAAGAGCCCATGCAAATTGGGACTATGAGGGGTACTTTATCCAACACAGAAAGGGAGAGGAGAAAGACCTTAGGACTGTGTATGTATTGTGGTTGCTCAGTACACATTCTAAGAGACTGTCCCCTAGTACCACCTCGTAGAAACCAATCCCAGGTTCCGGGAAACACCAAACCCCCACCGTAGTGGGAACCATGGTAGGAGTCTTTAGACAGGGTTCTCCTACTAGAAATTAATCTCTCTCAGACATTGGGTTTGTTGATCAACCTATGGTAGTGATATCTTTGACAATAACCCTCCCGAATACTATCCTAAAAAATGTCCCTGCACTTATCGATTGCGGAGCGGCTGGGAATTTTTCGGACGCTGAATGAGCAACCAAGAAGGGGGTTCCCAGAGTAACCAAACCACTAGCCACTCCGATTCAAGGAGTTGATGGGACTCCTTTGAGTTCCGGTCCCATCCGGGAACAAACCATACCTTTAAACTGTTCAGTGATTACTCACCAAGAAACCATGGAATTCGATCTCATCAGAACAGCCCATTTTCCGGTTATCTTGGGTCTCCGGTGGTTAAGATTACATAATCCCTTCATCAACTAGTCAGTCGGTACTCTCATTTTAGGGTCCGTGTACTGTGTCTCTCATTGTTTGTCCCACACTTCGGTAGGAGTACATATCCCGTCGGAGATAGAAAGATGTCAGAATATTCCGTCCATTATCCACATCAGACAGATTCCTGATTGCCATCAACAATACCTATCAGTTTTCTCTACTCCCAGATTTCTGACTTTTCCACCACATCGCAGAGACGACTGCCATATTGATCTATTGCCCGATCAACCATTTCCATTCGGTCGCATGCATGTACCATCCTACAAAGAAAAGGCCGCTTTGAAGGAGTACCTTCAACAAAACATCCAAAACTGGCTAATTTCCGAATCCAATTCTCCTGCCGGAGCTTCATTATTCTTCATTCCAAAAAAAGATTCAGAAGAATTGCGACTGTGTATAGATTACCGTGGTCTGAACAGGATCACTATTCCAGACAAGTATCCCATGCTGCTGATTGCAGACATCTTGGAGGCAGTTCAAGAGGCCTCATTCTTTACTAAGCTGGACCTCAGAGGAGCCTATCATCTCATCAGAATTACTCCTGGAGATGAATGGAAAACGGCTTTCCGTACTCCTTTTGGACACTACCAATATCATGTTATGCCCTTCGGCCGGGTCAATGCACCGGCAATCTTTCAAAGATTCATGCACCATCTATTTTCGGATATTCTGCTTCACTTTGTCATAATATATCTCGATGATATTTTGATTTTCTCCAAGGACAAAGAAGAACATATCCGTCATGTCAATTTCGTGTTGGCTCGCCCGCCTTCAAGAAAACCAACTATATTGCAAGGCGGAAAAATGCGAATTTCATCAAAGACAAGTAACATATTTTGGATTTGTCCTGTCTCCTCAAGGGATTTATATGGATCCTAGAAAGGTATCGTCAGTGTTGGTTTGGCCTCCACCAACGTCCATAAAAGAAATCCAGAGATTTCTGGGTTTCACGAATTTCTATCGCAAATTCATCCCCAGTTTTTCTGAAATAGTTCAATTTATCACTAGGCTGCTAAAAAAGGGGGTCTCCGTCGATTGGGATGAAGAGGCGCAGAAAGCCTTTGAAAGGCTAAAACGCCTTTTTACTTCAGCAGAGATATTGGCAACCCCAGATCAAAATCGACCTTTTGCGGTGGAGACGGACGCTTCCCACCAAGCGCTGGGGGCAGTTTTACTCCAAAAGAACAACCAAGGAGACGAGAAACCAGTAGCTTATCTATCCAAGACATTTAGTCCTTCGGAAAATAATTATTCTGTCCTTGAAAAGGAGTTACTGGCTATTAAAAGAGCATTTGAAGAGTGGAGACATTTGTTATTGGGAACACGATACCCTGTCGAGGTACGCACGGATCACCAGAATCTCAAGGTTCTGCAGCAAGCCTATACGACTAATAGCAGACAAGCGAGATGGGCACATTTTTTTTTGCCCTTTAGGATAGAGTTTACTTACCTCCCGGGGAATCTAAACCTCTGTGCAGATGCTCTTTCACACAAAGATTTCTCCCCTTACCAATTCACCTCAGAACCCTTATTCGCTAAAGCCAAATTTGTAGCTATGATAACAGACTTTCTTCAAGATCTGAAACATGCAATGTCACAGAATAGACCGACTTGTGAAGAACTAGCGGTCCATCACCCGCTTAAGCGGACTCAAGGCTGTTACTTTCACAAGGCTCAAGTCCTTGTTCCCTCCGTCTCTTTACAAAAAGAGGTGCTCCAAATGTGCCACGACTACAGAGCTGCCGGACATCGAGGGTTTCGAAACACTTTGGAACTGATCTCTCGACATTTCTGGTGGCCTACAGTAAGAACTGATGTTCGCGATTATGTTTCCGCCTGTGTAGTGTGTCAACAGTCCAAGACCCCTCGAGTTCCACCCTACGGATTATTATCCTGGATCAACCATGGAAGTATATTTCTACTGATTTTATTGTTGATCTACCAATCTCATTTCAACATACCACTATTATGGTAACGATTGACTATCTTACTAAATTGGCTCACTTTACTCCTCTTACCAAGATTCCATGTGCAGAACAGATGGCAAAGGTGTTTTTAGCAGAAATCTTCTCCCGACATGGTCTTCCGGACACGATTGTTTCTGATCGAGGTCCCCAATATACCTCTAAATTCTGGAGATATTTGTGTTGTGAATTGGGAATAAAGAGATCCCTCAGTTCTGGATATCACCCACAGACCAATGGCCAGACAGAATGTTTAAATCAAACGTTGGAAGGGTATCTTCGGTGCTTTGAGTCCGCAGCCCAAGATGACTGGTTGGGATTACTTCCATTGGCGGAATTTGCATACAACAATGCGTATCAATCCGCCTTGAACTCTACCCCTTTCTACTGCTCCTATGGGTATCATCCATCCTTTTTACCCTCCATCTCTCCTCCTTCATCGCATTGTCCGGGAGTTGACCGCATTGTTTGTGACATCCAGGAAGGTCATCGACTGGCCCGTCAATCTTTGAAAGCAGCCCAGGATCGAGCCAAACGATATGCGGATCATCATCGCAGAAAGATACCTTCACTTCAGAAGGGAGAAATGGTTTGGCTAGCTTCCCGTTTTCTCCCCAAACAGTTGGTTCCTTCCAAACTGTCTCCTCGGTTTTTCGGTCCCTTCAAGATCCTCTCCCTACTAGGATCTTCAGCGGTTCGGTTAGAACTGCCTCATTCCTGGTCTCGAATTCACCCAGTTTTTCATGTTTCCCAGATCAAGTTATTTATTCCGGAGCGTTTTGCTCAGACACCCAAGACTCACCCACCACCAGTGAACACTGAGACAGGTCTGGAATATGAGGTAGCCAACATCTGTGACTCAAGATACAGGCGAGGGCGCCTTCAGTTTCTTATTGACTGGAAAGGATACTCACCTTCAGAAAGGACTTGGGAAGCTGCTTCGGGGGTTCATGCCCCCAAATTGGTGAGAAAGTTCTATCACTTTCATCTCAGAAAGCCGGGTTCACCTCCCTTGAGGAAGGGTCATACTGTTACACATTACCAACGTTGGTCATGGTGGCAGAGCAGGAGAATAGGAAGAACGGCTCATAATGTAATCGTGCAAGCGCTCAAAGCAACGGTTCTTCATGTGGAAGACAACGGTCTAGTTGTTGCACGTACATCTGACGTATCCGTACCTGTTCATGTGACTCCTGATAAGGAAGGAAGTGTTGCTAGCATACGCGTCGCTACTGTCTTTACCGACGCTCTGTAAATTCGCCTCTAGGATTTCCACCTTCTGAAACTCCAGACTCTCATTACCTTCTTATATCTAACTTCTGCCCTCTCTCTGCATCTCATACCCACAGGCATATACTCTGGCCGTATCCAGCATTCACCTTTAGTTTTGTGTCGGGAGTTCCGCCCTTGTCAGTGAGTGCAACTAAACTCTACCTCCCCTCCAGCTCTCTCTCTCCCACCGTACCTCACACTTTCCTATCCATTTCTGTTCGCTTTAGCATGACAGCTCTAACAAAACTAAACAGACTCCTTGGACTTCCGGACATCTCCGAGAATATCCGCACCCCATTAAGGACCCCATTCTGAATTCCTTGTACGTCACATCTCCAATACTCAGTGCTCTTCTTTCCTCACAGTCTTTCTTGCTGCAATTTACCTGTTCTGTCTTGTTTCCTTGGAAAGGTCTTCGATCCTCTTTGCGTTCCAGCTCATCTATAGGGACCCGTCCAGGCTTCTACCGTCCAGTCCGAAGAGTAGCAGCCACTCAGGGTTTTTTTCCCCCCCATGAGGGTTTCCCTGGGGGTCTTGCCTTCCTCCTCACTGGTATTCTTTACAGGGAGAGAGGGAGCAAGACTCCCACGGGGGATTTTCCAATTTCTGCCAGTTGCCTCCGTTGCGGACCGCGGTATGCCCAGGTTAGTGATATTTACTTTTATAATGCAATACCATTTGACACCCATCACTTCTACGGTTCACGCTCGAACATAAACCTGAGGAAGAATTAATTGGGCCTCTGTTGGGAGTGCTGATCTCTCCAAATCAGGGTTCGAAACTGATGGGAGCTGAGAGCTATTTAGCTCCTGCTTCTGGCCTAGGAGAGCCTGGTTAGCTTAAAAGCAACAGCTACCAGGAGCTACTTTTGGCTCGCCAGGTAATTGGCTCCATTACAAACATGCATACGTGACAATAACTGAGTATTTGAGAATGCTAATAAAGATGATTTAGGACACATCTAGTGCACATTTAAACATAGTAAAGCATACATAATGGAAAGACAGTGAATGCGTGCATCTCATGTGGAAGTTAGATTTGCAGTGTGCTGTGTTCTTGCTCCTGGTTCCCCAGCTGAAGATCCTGCCTACTGGATGATGCCCGACACCCAGAAGCTGGTTTTAGCTCCTGCACGTCAAATCTTAATTTCAAACCCTGCCCCCAGATAATGTCCTAAGCTTAGACGGGGAATGCACAATGCCTTGAAATTTCATAAAGAATCTGTCGCCAGTGGAGGACTGGTGTGAATGGACTAGCTGAGCCCAGGAACCCAGACATGGCGGAACCCACAGCCTATCTATCCCCTGTGTATCCCATACCTCCTGATGTCCACAGTTCTGAAAACACCAATGGGAAGAAGAGGGAGGCAAGTCAATATTGTGGGACATTCATATCCTTTTGGGCGCACACCACTACATGTGGAGAAAACGGGTCTAAACCCTGATGCTACATGGGTAGTGGCTCTTTAGAGACTGTCTCACATGAATGAAAGCCCCAAATGCCGAGGAACTTTCTGTGCCAGAGGTAACTCAATGGATGTGGCTGCCATTACGTGGCTTTTGTCACCATCCACCATTGTGTCAGGCTGCTCAGTGCATCTGGGTGTTGAAGTCTTTGGTTATTTGCAGGGAACCTCAGCCCTGCAGATCCAAAGGTCTTGCGTGCCGCCCAGGCCCCCCCTCAGCCCCACAGTGCCCGATCCCCCAAATACCACCTATACCTCCTAGGACGGTTGAGAAGTACATGAACGAGATAAGGGCAAAGTGGGATGATTAGTGCAACAATCTGAAAATAAATCCAAAGATGCATAACACGTCCATAGAATATGTCCTCAGTGGAGCAGAGGAGAGAGATCAGCAGAAACTCACAGTATAATTCACAACATCTAGGATAGCAAAGCGGTGAAAACAAGTCCAATGGGATGGGAGGACCAGCCCTCTTCTAGCTTCCAGGACAGAGTCTGGTCCCAGCCCCACCCAGGCCCACTTGGCAGCAGAAAGGAGCCCCACCAGGAAAGCATCAGCTGTATCTGGGAGGGCTGAAGGGGTCAGAGAGAGCAACAGCTGCACTGGATTAACAGGGAATAGCAATTGTGTTGTTATCTAAAATATTGCCATAACAGAGTTTAACTTTTTTTTTTCCAAGTAAGTTGTTACTCGTTCAAACTGTAGTGGCTTCTGCACGTGCCAAGTTCTTCATAATTTAAAAAATATATATTCTGGTGCCATAGCCTTCCCCATGCTACAGACTGAAACAGCGGCCCAACAAAGATATGCCTTCGAATTATGAATTTAAATTTTGCACACTAAAAAGCAGCTTTTAAGCTAATTGTTCAGCGCCTGCATGCAGAGTTTATACAGATCCTAGAACAGGAGCTGGGTCCATATCACGGAAATGCATTTCTAGGCCCGGCTAATCTTTGCCCCACAAGTGAAAAATTGCACAAACTCTGGAATGGCTGGCTCATACAAGCTTTCCTTGGGCAGCACATTCGATTTGGGCACCAGGGACATGTACTTCACTGTGTCCTCAATGATGAGCTACCTGTGCCAATGTTATCTTGGGCACTGCTGGTGTGAGGCGTTTTACTGGGCCAACGATGAAACCACCAAGTCGTGCAATCTGCAATATGTGGCTTCGTCCCAGAGAAGGTCAATACCTTCTCCATGACGTCTATACATGAGGGCATGGCTAAGCCCGAGGAGGGCGAAAGAATGAAAGCTGCAATTCCCTCAGCAATTCTCCTCAGGCGTGTCCTTCTCCCACTTCCTCCACGCCCTGTCCCACTTGCCTTGACCACGCACATCACAAAGCTCGGTCCGAGCATCCAAAACACGGATGCAAAAGCCACAATAGGCGCAGAGTGGTCTTTTTTGCCACTTTACACCACAGTTTCTGCGAAAAGCCGAGCTCGGCAGTTTCCATGGAATTATTCTGTGAACCCACCCAGCAGCAGCAGCAGCAGGTCGGCGTGACGCAACCCAAAGCCCAGAGCGGAACCCGACAGCATGCAGCTCACTGACCTCTGGATGACTGGATTCTCTGAAGAATGTTATATATCACCGCCTTCTTCTCGCGCACAGTCACCGTGAGGTACTCGTGGTCCAGGAGCTCGAGGAACAGCCGCAGCTCCACGATTAACTCTTCCATCGCTGCAAAGAGAAAACAGGAGGGCGACATGTGAAAGCATCCACGCAGCTAGCGGCGAACAGGTTACACAATAAATACGGCACCTAGCTGCGCAACCCCTCCTGTAGGCAGAGATATAGAACATCTGTCAGACGTCGCATTCCTGGCGCTCCCAGAGAAAGATGGGGACTAGACGAGGTAGACAGACTGCCAAAGTAAATAATGATGGTACATAAAACGTTACTTTCCCTCCAATACCAATTATTTTGGCACTTGCCTTTTAAAATAACTACATATTGGCCCTCAGTACAAGTTTGCCAGTCAGGAAACAACAGTGCCGGTAAGCTTACCGGCTCCATTGTTTCCGGACCGGCAAACTACGAGTCTACTGGTGGTTGCTGTTTACCACCCGCCAGGTATGACCCTGGCGGGCGGAATGGCACCCTCCAGCAAACCTTCACGGAAGCACCTGCACCGTTATTAATGGTGCCAGTGCTTCCGTGGCCCCCTTTCCCGTGGAGTCCTATAGGACTCCACATGAATAGGGATCAACATTTTACCAGCACCGGATTTACCGGACTGCCGGGGCTGTAATGCCCTTGTTATTTCGGCAAGTCAGGTGCTGGTAAATCATTACGGGTCCGGCAGCTACCTGCCGGTTTTTCTGCAACGGTTATCGCCGGACTCGTATTGAGGGCCATTGTATTATACAATAACAAGAAAAGAGGGCTCATCCAAGGTTCAAGCTAAAATGCCTCACAATTAATATAACAGACATGCCAACATTCTGGAGCCCCTGAGAGGGGTATTTCCCCACAGAAATCGGAAGAAGGTCATTTCCCCATAGGATTACATTGGCAATATAATTAGGTAGGTGACAGTAAAAAAAAAAAAAAACAGCGCAATTGTTTGTCGCAAATTTACGAGTCTCCCTCCAAAATCGTAAGGGTTATTGGCATGTATGATATAACAAAGTGGTGAGCAGCACTAATCTGGACACATGTGCCCGCAGCCCTAGATCACAGTAAAAAAAGAGTCCCAACAATCAGTAGGTAACCCAGATCCAACTGCGCTCAAACCGTTAACCTAAAAAACTAAAACTTTTTTTCTAATATAATTGGTGTCAAATAAATCAGAATAAGAAAAGGTTTCTTGATTCCTTGTTTATTTAGTTAAACAAGGATTCTATGTACAGCCAACACGTGTTTCGACTTTACGTGGTCCTCTTCAGGACAACAAACAAAACTTATTAAGACTCAAAATCAAAAAGACTCCCTGGAGATCACCCTTATGGCTCTTTACCACCACACACTCAAAAAGGATTCAAAGGCTGCAATGTTTCGAGGTAATCGCTAGTTGTTTCTCAAATTTCTCCAAGTATGTTGGGCTCAGCTCCCAAGCGGGTGCAAAAGCAACATTCTGTGTGTATTGCATACTGTCTTCTTAGCTAAGCAAAAAGAAGATGGCTGGAAGGTTTTTAATTAATCATAACCAAGGGCACAGCTCTGGGGAACCATCCAGACCATGGTTTTTCAGCCTGCCAAGCCATTACAGAAGAGGAAAAACCATATCAAATCAGGCTTGGTCCTGCCCCAAAAGGGGCAGTCCAGCCCGAACTGCTAGGTCACATCCACATTTGGTGTGGGACCAACCCTGATTTGCATTTGGTTTTTCCTCTTCTGTAATGGCTTGGCAGTCGAAAAAATGGTTTCCATGTGATAATTCCGCCGGAAAAATATCGCGATATAAACATATCGCCATATTTTTGCAGCGAAATTCACAATGGACACTGTGGGGGGCACCCCCCGCCTCATTTTTTAATGTGCGGGGGACACCCCAGCCAGCAACCCCCGCTCCCACATAATATACCCAATAAAAATATCACCTATGGCGAACCAAACGGCCATATTTACGGCGATATTTTTGTTGGGGATATTATTACCTGATACCAAAAAATGATGGTCTGGAGGATTGCCCAGAGCAATACCAGTGGTTAAGATTCATTCTAAACCTTCCAGCCATCACCTCTTTGTTTTTGCTCTGGCTTCTTTGCTGACATACATAGCAGGGTTTCAAATGAAGATTCGAGAACTCCTGCTCCTGGGTATCAGATTTCACCCAGTAGGCAGGAGCTACCACTGGGGAACCAAGAGCGAATACACTGCGCAATGCAAATCTAACTTTCACATAAGATGCAAACTTTAACCTTTTGTCCATTATGTAGGATTCATTACGTTTATATGTGTTCCAGATGTGTCCTAAGTCTTCTTTATGAACATCTAACACAAAGTTAATGCCACATATGCATGTTTGTTTGTAAGGCATCCGTTGGCCTGGGGAGCAAAAGAAGCATCAGGTAGAAGCATGAGCTAAATGGCTCCGAGCGCACGCCAGTTTTTAACCCCGTATAGTTCTGCATTGCCGTTCTCCCTGCTAGTTCTGTTGGTTAACTAAGGATGATGCAGAGCTGTTCCTGCTCTGTGCTATTTCCAAAGACATCATTATTCTTGCAGAATGTGGGGAAATGTGTCCCAAATGGCTTTATATGAAAGACGGTGTCTACTTCTCCTACCTTTTGCTTCCCATGCTGTTGGGACGACCACACATCTAGTAGATTGGTCCAGGGATCGTGCTAAGCATTATGCAGTATGCTCTTGCAGCGCCTGGTAGCAGTGGGATTTGGGGTCAGCGCTCCATATAAATAATAATTTGGCATTTATATAGCGCTACGAACCCTCAGGTATCTGAGCACTGCTTATTATTACCCACTGTGTGTGGTGCTCATTTATCGACCTCGGAAGGATGAAAGGCTGAGTTTGGCCCTGCCAGGATTCGTTCGCAAGCTCTGCACGGATGTCAGAGCAAGCGCTCTACTCGCTGTGCCAATTGATTGGCTATAGATATGGCACCAGGAATTAAAAATGCCTTTTTGGAAGGAAGGCAGAAGGGGCAATCGCCTTCGTTTTTTTGGCGTTTTTATTTAGTTTTATGGCTTGTATTCAACTGTTCAATACAAAAGAAAAAGTCCAAATATAACACATTAGTATTATTACAACCTTATTAGTTATGATCAACGCAAATGGTTTTGGCCAGATTCTATGTACACGAAGCACCTCTTTGCATAGCTGGAGGAGCAGTATTTCCAGAGCAGATTTGTCCCCTTGTAGATACTTCTTTTGCGTTGGCACCAGGCCTCACTTCCAGGCGTCCAGTGATCATACACATGGCAGCGGTGCACTATATAAATCCCAGTTACAACAAGTAGGATAGTGCTGGTTTAGCATTCCTTTTACCAGTGGATTGAAGCTCGCAAATAGCTTCTGGATAAAGGCCTTTTCCTTCAAGTGCTTTTATTACCCGTTTAAAACTTCCAGATGAACGTATTCTGATGCCCAGTTAAGTGCAATTATGTTTTTTTTTTACCACCTTTGTTTTACCCAAATTTATAAATGGCACTTATCGGCTGTGTCCTGCATGCTGCAGCATGACTCAGAGGACTCTGCAAAATCGACCATATGACCCTGCCCTCATCGAACTGCACAGGCTCCTGCTGCAAGCCCATATCATTTTCAAATCCTGCTGCCTCATCTACAAGGCTGTCACCCCACAGTCCCCAAGCGACCTCACTAAGAAACTCAGCATCTCCGGAGGCCTATGATCTACCAGAAGTAAGGACATGTGCAGACTTTAACTGCGCTAGTGCAGGAAACAAATAAAACGGAAGACCGGCCTTCTCCGTCTACAACCCAAGACTCTGGAACCTTGTCCCCATCATCAACATCCAACTCGCCCATCACTTCTACAGCTCAAGACCCTCCTCTTCACGGTATGGTTCCTCCCTAACTGCTAGGTCCATATAACATGCCTTAGACTGGGTGATCGGATCCCCACTGTTTCCTCCCCTGGTCACTTGTAGAGCCGCTGCTGACAATTGCTCTCCCTCCCCGGTTGTTAGATCCCCACTCTCTCGTTTGTATGCACCCTAACCAATCCTCTTTCCCCAATCATTGTAAAGCACTCGGTTGCTTCCCGAAGCCAGGGCCGAGCTCAATAAACACCCAAATAATCAGTTCAAATGGCCTTTCCCTCACAAAACATGTAGTCATCCGTCTTTAGATAAGTGTTGTACTATGAGGTATTTTCTAAAATGTGGAATATTTTGCAGAAGCTTCTTTGTACAAGAGGACATTGTGAAGAGCCAGGACATCATGTCTCCCAAAAGTGACACGTCTAACCACACAAAGTATGATGCACGTGTCTGCAACACACATGCGGTGACTCTCTCTTAAAGCTCATCAGAAGTCTCAGATGTCTATTGCTTTCGGGAGCAAACTAAACATGAAATATGCAAGAGATGCTGTGGGCTTTTCAGCGTGCAAGTTTGTGCCCGAATGATGTCATTTATAAATGTGGGTAAAACAAAGGTGGTAAAAAAAAAAAAAACATAATTGTACCCAATTAAATTGGGGCTAAGCGAATGATCCGATGGCCATTGGGGAATGCTTAGCGCTACTGCTTCCAGGGTAACTTGTCATTTCTATTCAATGCAATGCTCTCACCCTCAGCTCTGCCCTCTTGAAGCCCTACTGCTTGCTGTGCTCCCTTAAACCCCTCCCCGCCCTAGTCAATTTCCTCATGAGTAACAGAAAGGGAACTTGTAGCATGCCCCATCTGCTCCCATTTCTGATCATGGTGGCCACGGTTTTATTGTTTGGGTTAGTGCACATTCGCAGGTCCTCCCCCTCTCATTTAGGAAGACGGTGCCTGGCATGACCCACTGTTTTATTCATGTTTATTAAGATTTTTGTTACATGCCACATACATGGGAAATGTTGCAGAGAGTCATGGGAGAAAAGGGGTGGGGAGTGTACCGAGCTGACGCGCAGACTGTTAGGGAGAATTCTCAAAATGTGCTAATTCCTCTCTACATTAGAGACCCCCCACTCTTTTGCAGAACTTTGGGACTCTGTACTTTTTAATTCTGTTGGTTTTCTGTGTTTATTTTCTTTGGTTATGGAATTATATCCAACTCCATAGGCATCATCTTTTTTATTTGTGTCACACTGCACCCTCAGTGCAGTGACACAGGGATGTCATTTAGACTTTCCAAAGGTTTAAATACCTTCTCTGGGATAAACTACGGTTTCCCAGAGAATGTAAAGTGAAATTGACTTTACTAGTCTTTCCAAATTCATAGACCCAGCATACACCATCTTACAATGGAGTGCTGGAAGGGTTACATAGTATCCCCTGTGTCTAAATACTTATGTATCAGTCAAATGCTATCCTTTTCTATTGGAAAGGCTGGTGGCAGTGGTTTTACAACAAACTACCATGATTTTTCCCAACCACAACCACCGGTAGCTATAAATCACGGGAGCCATGTTTTTCAAGATGGCACCTTAAGCCCCTTTGTTTAAACAGGTCTCAGGCTTCTTTTTTCACTGTTTCTTTTTGGAAAGGTCCTTCTAGTGTTTGTCTCTGCGAGCCTAATCAGGTTTGATGCCTTTGTTCATGTGCCTTTGGCGGGCTTCAGGACCGAAGACCCTCTCTGGCGTCTGAGTGTCTCGGGTGGGCAGGAAGTGAGGGAGGTGCCCGAAACTGCATGTGCTTAGTCTCCTAAGAGACCCAAATGCACTCTGGCGTGATTGGCTGGCTGCCTCTCCGGCAAGGACAGCCACCCTGCTGGGTGAGTGACAGTTAGGCTGGAAAAAAATGGGAGAACACTGTTTAAAAGGAGAGTCTCTTGGACTGGAAAGCAGAGTCGACCACTGGAACGAAAGAACTGAAGACGAGCTGGAAGAGGATGGCTGCTGCAACTCCTGGACCGTTGGCTTGCCTGGTGAAGCCCTGCTGCAGGTCTGAATTGCCAAACTCCATTTGACAGAGAAGCTCCTTCAAGGGTGGCTAATTCCTTTGAGTTGGTGGGACCAATCAACTCATAAGACACCTGGATACCATTCTCAAGGCTGGTTAGGATTAACCAGGGAGAGGGACACCAGTTTGTGTTCTTGAATCTACAGCTACTGGAACTGAAGTGACTATCTTGTTTGCTTTCTTCAACGATCCCGTGCAGTGCAGGAGCCCTCCGAGGTCCTCCCACTTGTCCCCACGACTGAGGCTCAGGAACAGCGAGATCTGCAGGACCTGCCAGGAACCACGATTTCAGCAACATTTGTTTTCCTCATATAAAGGTACTGTGCCAACCCGATTGAGAGAACGCCACTCTCGCGATGAAAGTTTGTGAAATTTTCCCAACTTGCAGGCCTAATCAGCTTGTGACCTGACATATGATTCTTTTTCGCCTAAACTACTTCTAAAAATGTTTGCAAAGACTTTACCGTTTGATGCCAGAACTGCTCTTTCCTATCCAGAACACTAGCCCATTGATTTTGGCCTGGTCTATTGACTTGAATTGAACTCTTCTAGTGAACTGAAACCATTTGCACTGCCTAGAACGTATATGTGATCTATTCTACTTACTTTTGTAATTTTTGCTCACGGCTAAGCAACAGAACTGCCATTTTCCTCCTTTTTTAGGGGAATTCACTGTCTCAAAAGCTTACAGTTTTTTATTGCAGTGTATGGGTATATAATATTCATTTGCCTTCTGCTATTGAAATGTTTTCTAAATGATTGTGTAATAAATTACTAAGTGTTTTCACCAAGAAACATTGAGTAGAAGTGTTTACTTGAACAATTGTGATTGAAAGTTCTCTGTGTAACTACTTGTACTGCTCACATTCACTCTTGAGGTAACCCTGGCTGCTCAACTCGCTATCAAAAACTGTGTGGTACAGACTTATACCAAAGGTTGGTTTGGCTAACACCTGTAGTCCTAATTGTGTGTAGAGGTCCCTCAGGGTACTGCCTGCAATTCTGCCCAACACAGACAATCCTTTAAACTTGGATAATCACACAACAAATGAAGAGATATCAAAAGTGTAGTGAGGAAAGAATGAAAAACAGTCAATGTGTGACTAAAGTTGGGCCCTAATGCATGCCAGTACCCTTTATGCCCACAGTTGCACAAACTACCAGCTCTGTATTGCCCTTACCATTTGTTAACAACAAAGACTTTCCTCAGGGCCATTAACTTGGGTTGCAGGGAATTAAGAGCTGGTATTGTTTACAGCCGTGGGCAAGACAGACACAATATTGGACTACTTTAAGATATTCACTCCAGACGCCAAGACTTAAAAATTCCAAAAATATTAAACTATATTAAAATTGGGTATTTATTCATTTAGTTAAGGGGAAACACTGATGTGCTTCTATCGGTTCCATGTAATGTCTCCGCAGAAATGTCTCCCGGCAAAAAAGTCCCAATTTTTTGTGGAGACATTATTTTTTTTTTTTGTGCAAAGGAGCAGGGGACCTCCACTCAACCCGTCCCCATACATAATGTCACCATATATACGGTTGCCAATGGTTTTTCCCGGCGACATTATATATGGGGACATTATTACCTAATACCCAGGTATGCCAGTGTAGGGCAAACTACCCCACAGCTCGAAGAATGTACCTCCACAAAGTTTACTACGGCTTCTCGCTTAAGCAACAAAACCAATGTTACGATGTTTTCTTCCAAATACAGCTCTAGGACTGCACAGCATATACTCTGCTGGTGTACGACAGAGCAACCTGCAACCGTTTAACTGCTTATTTAGGCCTACTACACGATGCACTTCTCAGCATTTGGTTTTGTCATTAGGCACTTTCACATATTTAGGTACGCTCTGGTTTGCATAGAGGCTTCAGCCACAAAGCCTTCTAGTAAGACGTGGATTAGCTGCGTGCCGCCCCATACGTGTATTACTACAAGAGATCCCACACATTCAGATCACCGATCATTTCTCCTCATTCCTCAATCTTTTCAGGGTTAATGATCCTCGACTTCGAGCTAAACGTGCCTCGTTGGGTACTCCTCGATGTCTGTTCAGAATTAAACATGCCAGCGTGTACCCTCTGGTGCCGTTCATTGGTCTACGACCTGCTCTTGCATTCACTTTGACTATATCCCTGACAATCACCTGATCTGGTGACATCGAGTCTGTTCACCCTTTGGAGTTGCAATCTAGCATCATGGCACTTGCAGGTCTGGTCACAGTTTATAAGATGCGTGTAAGATATTGTGACTGAAGTCTCTTAGGGACCTCTTTTGGTTAAGGGTTCTGCTTCTCAGGGGTCTGTCTTTCTCTCCTGCTTCGTTATGCTCGTTGGATTGCTCACACAGTGTAAATCCTTAGTTTAGTCTTTACAGAAAGTCCTTTTCTCATCTACCCGCTAAGGGCAACTTTCCAGGGTTGCAGGTTTGCCATGGTTCCTTCGTTTCAGGATTTCTATTTAGGTTTTTGCTTGTTTTACCATTCTGCTTCAAAATCAGGTAAAGCATTTTTCCCTCCACTGGAAACAGGCCTAATTTGAGACCTGTGGCGGCAACCTAGTGCCCCCGTCTGGAAGGGATATAGTTAAGGAATATTGCTGTGCGCAAGAAGTAGTCAACCAAGCGTCCGCCGTACCCCATTGTGGTTGTCCATTCTCTTTTAGATTGGCACACCCCTTTTAGGAAAGGAGTATGAAGTGCAATACATAGATAAATATCCAGTTTACACAAGTATTGACAATTATTGGAAGAAGAATCTATATTAGCTTAGAAAAAGAGTTGTTCCTGAAAACTAAGCTTTCAATCTAATGATTGCGAACAAAAGAAAGCACACACTGCAGACCACCGAGACCGGTCAAGCCCCACCCCCACGCTGCATACGAGTGTGCGCTGGAACTGGCAGGCCCCCCAACAGCCTGTGCCAGGAAGAAAGACGCAGGCATGGACAGCCAGGTAAGAGTGTGAGTGTGAGAGAGAGAGCGAGAGAAAGAGAGAGTGCGCGTGGGAAGATGGGAGATGCGCTGTGTGTGTATGTGGGAGAGGGAGAGCGCTGTATGTGTGGTGAGAAAGGAAGGAAGGAAGGAAGGAAGGAAGGAAGAGCAAAATGGAGGAATTGGGGTTAAATCCCCCCATATGTTAAGTTAATTCCACCAAAGCAGGTGAAGATGGGAAGTGAGGTTTTCCCACCCGTTGAAGGCTGCATCAAATCGGCCTAAAAACACTGCCTTTTTTTTGTGGCCTTCAACGGGTGGACTACCAACAAAGAACCAAAATCTCTGGCACTGCAGTTACATTTGGAGAAATTAACAAGTAAAGATGGCAATTTAAAATTGGCTAAATTCTAAAAATAGTATTTCTTTGAATAAAGAATGGTCTCTTCATTTCAGAGTGTTATGCTTATGAACATTGTCCTGTCCCGCTGGCCCTCTAGGAACGCTGTTGGAATGTTGGTGCATGGAGTGATTGGCAGCTCAGGAGAATGTGGATGAGTGTTTGCCTGCGAGTCTTCTGACTGTCAGGCCCGAGCTGGAATGCAAGAGGATGACCAGAGGGTGGTCTCATCATGTAAATACTTCAGGGTAACTGGAACCATATCGCAACTGTACATATGTATAATAAAGCATAACTGGTCTCAATACTAAGTGGCTCGCAGCTGGTCTGTGTCTGGACTACATCTATACCCACCAGGTTACAACACAGAGTCTTTCAGTTTGGGGTACGAGTTGTCTATGTCCAAAGTTTACACTTTGTCTTAGGCTAGTGAGAACCTTATTAAATTATTTGATCTTTGCTAAACACAGCAACTGATTTCGGATTGGGTTGGTTTGTGAATGGCCTCTGGTAAGCCTAGGACTGCCTGGTTCTGTAGAGTGCTCATGTGAAGACCAATTATGGAGTTGGACCTGGAAACCCACTTACAATGGATAACTTGTGGTGGTTAAGTGATGAGCGGTCAAGAATCAGTATGAACGAACCTGCAGAACAGATTAAAGTCATATCTGAAGGTCAACGTTACAGAGTTCCCTCTGGGCAGCCATCCATGGAGTCGCAGGCGTGCCTCGAAGCATCTGTGGATGAGCTTTGTGTAAAACCGGGCGTGAGGTTTAAGCACTATGGCTAATGTTAGATTCTGGGCAGTCAGCAAGATGCTTGTCCAACACTGCTCTGAAACCACATCAGGGAAGTAAGCAAGGATACTACTAACTCTCCAAACTACTAACATGCCGAAGCCTTTTGAGTTCCCACCCAAATGATACGACTTCAGATCAATTAAGCGGTTCACTCATATCGTAGTTCCTGAATTAATTCCCCACCTTTGAGCTCCCATGTTATAACAACCCCATTTCAATTGTACAGGAATCTGCGAATATTGCTGAGGGATACAAAGGGAGTGATTTCAAATAGAAGACACACATGACCATATCGATTTCTGCACAAAGTGCATAAGTGGCTCCTGGGAAAGGTACACATACAATGCATACATCAAAGCAGGTTGCATTATTCTTTAGGTTGCTGTAGTAACAGGTCAGTGCCACTAATGGAAACAAGTGGGGTTTGGCAGGGCCATACTGAGTAATGACTTATGAAAACAGTCTGTCAACCAGCTCGAAAGGAAAGTTCCTGAAAAGAGATGGGAGTTCCATCGGGGCTAGAAAGAAATCATTATTTGCAAGCTCTTCTAGACAATGGCGGTCCAGATTGCTCAAAGTACTCAAATTGTTTTAGTTTATGTTCGTACATTTGACTAAACGGGTGGACTATTTCTGTAGAGAATGGAGCGGGTAGAGTGAGTGGGGGCGGGAAGAGAGGTATTTTTTTTTTTTAACTTAATGGGTTTTCTTTTCTTTCTTCCAGTTTCTTACTTTGGTATCTTTTCATAGTTTTCTGGTGTTTTAATAATTTTATGACCAGTTCTACACGTCTCCCGTTCGGTCTCCATTTCTCTCTAATTGCCCTTAAACTCTTTTCTGAATATTAGTGAAGTAAACACTGCTTGGGTACACGCCTTCTTAAAGGGCACGTTCACAGTTTGGGAAACGGGGAAGCAAGATTCAAGGAAGCTATTGCTGCTGAAGTTTGAACATGGTGAATTGTAAAAGGTCCCGCCTACTTCCAGAGGATTCAGAGTTCGCCACGTTTATGTTTGTTTAAAGGTATTTGTGGTGGCCCACCACAGGTCACCAAGGCGGGCCACACAACGCGTCGGGATCTCCTGACGTACCAATAATGCTTCGGGCATGCAGCTGCTGAACGGCAGGGGACACTGTGCCGTGTCCGGATCACCGGACGGTTTAACACTGCTGGGGGCACCCAGGATATGGCAGCCGAGGCTGCTGGGGTAGGCCACGATCACATGGCGACACCAAGGATAACAAAGAAATACAGACACGAGTTGCCGCTTCCTGGGGCTCTGCTGCACTGACTCTCATATGCCAGCAGAGCCCCTTTTATTAAGGAGCGTCATGGCACAGTCATGACGCTCTTTCTTAAAGGGGCAACGAACCCACAGTTAAATGGGCCACACACACAGTATTCATTCCAGGCTCATTCCACTCATTCATTGGGGAACAATGAAAATCCGCCGGTATGAAGATACCTTTGGATGGACTAAGGCAAGCAGCATGCACATGTTGGAATCTGAGCAGACTCGTCCTCATGGGAGCAGGGCATTTTGGTTCGATTACACTGTGGGCGTAAGCATCTTGCTGGAAGGGAGACGCACTGGCAGAGGATTGTACATACCTCTAAAAGATGCAGTACTCAGCCAGTGCCCATTTTCAGGAAGGACCAGAAAGTCTAGGTAGTGAGAAGCAAGCAGAAGATTATCCATTCTGGGAGAAATGGCCTCTGCAATTTGGCTGGCGTATGTGTATTTCTGCACCGAATCACATCCTCATGCACATGTTAGGGCTGCATCTGAGCAAAGGTACATTCAAAATAAAATTATAGTTTATTACAATAGGCCAGCGTAATCATTTGGAAGCCCACGTCAAGGAACCTGCAAGTTAAGCAGAAACCATCGTTTCCCAAAGGTCTCTTTGGCCTTTAGAGTAACCCTATGGGCCACCTTCCAAAGCCTCCTGGATGACACCCAAATGATACAGAAAAGTGCAGTCTCCAGTAACAGGTGTTCTGCCAATTTCGTAAGTGCATGCACGAAATCAAAGAATGGAGTGGCTCCAACCATTCAAGGCCGAACTACTTCTGGTCCAGGACTACTGTGTTGGTTTTCACTCCTCGCTCTTGCCATCCAGAAAAGGGCTAATCTCCCTCCCACAAGGTACACAGCACTCCTTTGACTTTAGGGTCGCTTAATCCATTAGTATCAATATAAAAACTCAGCCATCACGGATTTTTCCCCTTCCTCATCTCCACTAGGAAATAGCAGACATTCTGGGAGTATGCATAGTTGGTATTAACCATGCCAACCGAATTGAACTAGGACTTATGCCAGTATTTGATATGTCAGATCAGATACAAAGATTCCAGAGTCCCGAGAGTCAAGAATGTAGTGGCAGGACTGCTTCTGAATATTAGGAACAAAAGTAGGTTGCACTTGCACTTGTATTGGACTCCTGGCATACTGACAAAGAAATGTAAACAGATTTTCCTACCATTCTTTTCATGGGCATCACAACCATGTTTTTTCTGAAATATGATGTACATATAGTTTGCCTTGGAGGATATTCATCAACAGAAAGGAGAGTTCTGCAACCTTCAGCTCTCCAGAGGTTTGGACAGCTCCCATCAGCCATAGCCTGGATGATGGGATTCATAATCCAAAACATCTGGAGATCCAAGGGTTGAGGATCCCTACTCCAAGGATGCTTTGCTGCAGGTTCCCAAATACACAAAGTCCAGCGCTAGTGGGCCTACATGCATCTTGCTAGATGTCACCCTCTGGAACACAGACTATGCTAAAAATAACTGGGTGCCATGCACAGCATAACACGGGTAGTTTCAACCAATTCAAAGCATCCATTGGCTTAGTGTGCAGCCCAGGATCTCCTTCAAGATATTATTCTGTGCAAAATGACTAGAAGGCATCTAAAAGAAAAGATACTGACCCAACAGATTCTAATGTCTGCACAGATTTAAGTTCCTGCTAATTCCAGAAATGACATGTATGACTGGGGGGAGGGGTGGCACTTTGTAGGGAAATCTATGCAAAACAAAAAGGATGCAAAGTAAGAAAAGCACCAGTTTAAAATCAAACATGTGAGTTTCAGCCTTTGTGCAGCATCTGAAAAATGACACGTGTGCGGAAATGTGCGATGTTAGCAGCCCTATAACAAGAGCGTATGTCCAAAGTAAAAGTTAGGCACAAAAATAAATCTTTTCAGTTACATGGAAGAATCCAGCAATCTTTTGTTGTGGAAAAACAGTCCAATCTGGGATGAACAGCACAACAGTTAATAGGAAAATGAAAAAAATCGGGTCTTGTGTCCATTTCCCTTTATACAGTTGTATAACGAAACATACAGAGATAGTGCAGCTATATCTTTGATAGGAGTTACATTGCAGAAATGTGATAATGTTGCTGTTTTGTGGAAATGCAAAAGAAATGTGGGGGAAATAAAATGTCTTTTAAAGGCTGCATTTGTGAATAAGGCCCGTAACTTGCCATGGACTGCCAAATAGCATTCCTTTCAGCAACAACTACAGGAGGGGCTGGGGGATGGCTTTCTCCAAGGAAATTAATTTGAGCCCGGAGGATCGGCCAAAATGACTTCCATGCTCTGGAATTCAGCAAAAGACCAAATGCTCTCTTTGTTCTCAAAGATAGGCCTAGGAGGGGAAGACAAATCCCTTATAAATACATTTAATTAATTCTGTGCAGTGGTCAACTCTCAAATAATCAAATCCCCCCCCCTCCCATCAGCCAGGATAAGGAAACCTTGCACTGTTTGCTAGACCAGCCAGCTACTGGTATGCCATTTCAAATTGTGATATGTAAGAAAAAAATGCACTATGTGAAATTTGCATATGAAATCATATTTTCGTTTTCTAACTATTGGGCAGAAGGTCGTAGAGACGTACTGCTTTTCGCAAGGAAACATTTTAAAAAAGCAACTATCAGCTGAATGTCAAAGGATTTTTTAAATGATTTCATTATGGAAATTAGGCAAATGTGGATATTTTAACACAGAAATTGCAGGTGCTAATGAGTAACATACCCAAGTGTCAGTGCTGGCAAGTCTATTAACTGTGGGATGGAAATATTTTTACTTAAAAATGTCAGGAGGAAAACATTTAAAAATAGGTCACTCATATGACAAATGCTGAAAATCTTATTATTTGGTTCACTTACGTGAGAGTAATCTGATGAGCAGATTAGTAACTGGATCACATGTGAGGAATATGATGTTCTAGAAAGTTACAATTGTTTAATGTAGAAATCTCTAAGATGACATCACATCAAATGAGAGAGAAACTGGGTTTAGAAGCCACTCCAATTAGACTGCCCTCTTCATTAAATATACAAATTGAGTACAAAGGGGATGGTTTAGTGTCATGTCGCTTTTGGAACAGGGTCAACGCGTATACATTTACCAATTAGATTGGATACATTATCCCCACCTCTAAAGGGAGTTTTTTAAAAATCTATAACATATCCAAACTCATAAATTCTGGACACTTACTCACTCATTGACTGGCTGACTGATGGGAGGGGCCGAAGGAAAATAATGAGAAGGAAATATTTTGCTTTCCTTTTGACCCATTCCTTTGGGTTACTAGCAGCACACTGTAAAAGTGGCCTACTTGGGAGTTAAAGAACCAGGCCTTATTCAATGGAGGTAACAACAAATATGCCCAAAACATAAAGAAGGGAATCGGGACTGTGGAGGGAAGCTGGCTCCATCCTGCTGACTGATGCTCACTTGTTACTCAGGGGGAGAATTGAACCAGTCCTTAAGAGGGTTCCACCTGTATGTGAGGCAGGCAAATGAAATACATATGTAAGTAAGGGGAAAAATATTTCTGAGGGGACCGATATTGTTAAGGGGAATACATTAAATGTGGTGTGTAAATTGACTAGACAGTCAGAAATTAATAAATATTTTAGAAGTGTATGCACCTCTGGAATTATAGATATGATAGAATAGTGCTTGTGGTGTCATGCCTCCTTCTCTGTGTAATGATCAAACAAAGAATACACATTTTTAGAGTCAAAAGGATATCTCACTGGGTGCATACCTAGAAAATCAATGTAAATTCGAGTTATTTCTGGGTTACATCAACTAGCATAGTTCTGTTCCTTGCATTGAAACATACATGACAAAGGGGAAATAACCCTAACTCTGTTTCCCCACCTTTAAGTTGTCCATTGAATATGAGAAATGTACATTTTTACAGGGAAATGAAATAGAAGCACTATTGAAGGGAATCTACCAAGCAGGCATGTTAAACAGATATTTTACTCTTTAGAATTGAATTATCTGCAGGAATTTCAAGTAGTAAGTATTGCAATTGAGTTTTCTAGAACGCGGTTTGAAACTCTTACATGTCCATTGTGTAAGGAGGAGGTATCTATTTACAATAAAGCAGAGAGACAGATAGTCAGGGTTGTTATTATGCTTGATTTCTGTTATATGACAGGAAAGCTGGACCATCATGCAATTTTCAATTCATGGTGCATGTGCACCCAAGGTAAACAAAATGTATTTTTGGTGATGTGGGTTTTCATGAAAGCCTATGAGTAAGTTAAATGTAACATTGGAAAGTGAGGAAACCAGGGTATTGATTTTATTTTCCATTGTAGTTACTATATAAATTGTAATTTCATGGATGCATAATTTTTATATATTTAAATTGATTCATTAATTTCCATTTTATTAACAAATAGACCTTTTGTGCAACCGTGTGTTATTTCTTGGCCAGAAAGGGGAGTGAGTCGTATATAATCAATAATGCTAAATTTAGGGTCTGTGGTTTATAGAAAGAACTTTAGTAAATAAATTAATATTGTGTGCGCGGAAAATTCCCCAAACTAGTTGTCGGCCCGATTAAAACATCCTACACGTCAGTTCTCTGCAATTGCTCTCCACATCTGGAACGTTACATGAGACATCAGACTCTGACCGAAATTGATCTTTTTCAGGGCAAAACACCACACCCTCAGTTCTAATAAGGCACCTGGGGCGGGGGACACTGCTGGAAGATGCCAAAAGCACAGAAAAGCAATTAAGTAATGTAGGAGCACTCTATAAATAAATATCCTTCAAGTCCACTAGTACCAACATGTAATCATGTGTTTATAAAACATTTGAGAACCATCATAACAAACATCTCAGGAGGCTTTACATTTAGGTCATATATGGCTTTAAGAGCCATGACTTAGGCCGGGGAACGAGAGAAGTGTCGATTGCAATTAATGCTATAGGACAAATACAACAGATAAAATGAGCAGACCAGGGAACAAAGGGGGCAGCGGCTTAACGGTTTGAAGTGGGAGAATGGAAGACCAGGCTCCCGTCCTTCACCTCTCGCGCTTGGCCTAGAGGGTCACGGCCCAGACACCCGCCGCGAGAAGAGTTTGTCCATTTACCAGACGACCAGGTACCCTGGTACAGGAACATACGGATGTGTCCATCTGCCTGCCCAGCAGCCCGCATTGGCCATGCCGACACCTGCGGCTCGGATCAGCTAGACTAAAAACCACACGTCGTTAGAGATGCCATGACAACCTAGACAACGGGAAGCACATCTGTACAAATATACACACTTAACATTTCCACACCAATCTACACGAAGAACATACTCAGTGCTCTGACGTAGGCGACAGGCATATTCACGGACGTGCATCTTTATTATTTTTACATAGGCTTTCAGAACGCAGAAACGCAAGACGCATCATGAACTCATCTATAACGCTTGCTCACGCTTCTCTTGAAACCCGTTACCACCATGAGAGGTATAATGGAAACACGATACTGGTCATGGAAATATATGCCATTATAAACCAAAAGCACCTATGCACCAAACAGACTACTTAAGCACCAGGCCCGAGTAGGCCTCAAACAAGAGCTCCCGTGGACATTAACAAAGCAAGAGTCAGGTTGCTGATCCTGCAGAAAGAACCCGGTGGAGCAACCAGCCAAGGTCGCAATGTTGCAAACCCACATCCAAGAACAAATCATCAAAGGCACGATGTTGCAACCTCGCACTCCGCGCCTCAACGATAAAGGCACGCCGACAAATTAAACCAGACGCGCAGTAGAAAAAACAATATTAATTGTGCAGAATTCTGCCTCTTTCACGGTCCCTCCCCACGTGACCAAGCCGAACCTGACGAGATGCCAAAACCCAGGAGAGAAAAGGCGTCTGGGTCCCTCACTACGAGACACAGGCCGATACACTTGAAAGGCTCAATGGACATCTGCTACAGTGGGAGCCGTCAGCCTTCCACCTATGAATAAATCCTCATATTGTCTGCACGTACCCATATTGAAACATTGTTGCAAACACAGGTACACAGAGAGCTGGGAACAACGGTGGTCCCAGGCTGGGAAGCTCACGGATGCACCAATCAGAACATGGGGCTCTTATCTCAGACGTCAGTAATACTAGCCAATCCTCAGGAGTCTTCATGTAACAATTCTTATGTATCTAATTGTAGGGACAACCCAGATATACCACCTGACTACACCTTGTCCACTAATATCATTCTCTATATGTGTACTATACTAACCCTACCACTCGAGCAACCAATTAAGAGTGGCGATAGGTTTTTTGTTAACTTTCTGAAGTGACGCAAGTAGCGCGTCATAATGCAGTAAAAAGGGCCTGCGAGCCCCACGATTGTGTGTGTGTCAGGACGAACGCGTACGCTCCTTGACCCATCCCTGCCGTTTTGTCTAAATAAACAGCAGAGTCACCTTGCTCCTTGTGTGTGTCTCATACTCTGTCTCGTCTGGGATATACGGGAGGAGTTGGGGCCTCCCTGCCCGGAGGTCTGCGGACGGCCCGGCCGACCCCGGCAGAATTTCCCCCCGACAAGTTGGAGGCACTGCTGAGATCTGTTTAAGATCAACTTTTATTTTTAGTTTTTCCAGGCACTCCCGTTGCGAGGAGGCCCGGCGGCGCGGCCCCCTCTGCCGTTGCCCCCTTCTGAGGACTACAGGACCATCGCGGAGCTGCGAGAAGACCGGACAGCGCAATCCGGATATTGGCCCTCGGGAGCCGGTTGAGAAGTATCCCGCCCGCGGACGGCGAGTGTCCAGACGTGGTCCAGACGAGGGGAGGTGGCGAGCCGCTTGGAGGGGTGCACGCAGTCGAGCGGCCCTGCATCGAGAGAACTTGGTGAGCATGACACGCACAACAAGCAATGCGAAATTGTGAGGGAGGGGGAGGAAGTAAATAAGGGAGGAGGGAGGTATTGTACAGATGTGCGGCGAAGGTTTAACTGAGTGTTGCCAATGGAATGAATGGTAGCGAAACGAGTGCGAGAACAGTCGGCTAACGTTACGCGAAAGAGGGGGGCGGGGCACGAAAACATCACGTGCAGCCGCTCGTAAGACACTGATGGCCTAAATTGCGACTACGTGTGAGGGTGGGTGTGTGTGGTTTCCTACGACTTGACATTTATTGATCAATGAGTAGATGAGGTTTCCTATTGTTCGAGCAAGAAACTCGATAGGTAGATGACGTTTCCCTGTGGGCGGTAGCTAGTTACATAGTTGCCCAAAACGGAAGATAATTGGCTGGTTAAGCCCTCCTGTTGAGGGGCGTATCACACGCGAGGCGACGCAGCGTGCGCAGTCCGGTTATATTATTGATGAGATTACCTTGTTCCAGGAGAGACAGGAAGACAGCTGTAGGGTTAGCGGGGTAGATTGCAAGTGTATTTTGAACTTAAAGAACATAACAAGAATATACCAGTAGCTCGAAGAAATCGGTGACGTCACCAGTAGGGATTTAATAAGATATCGCGAGCGCAAGAAACTTTGGGTTGAGAGTGGTGGGGAAGAGAAAAATGATAAAGGAGCGGATACGGAGATAAACGATAAACGAGTGGATTGAAAGAGGAGAAGGGGAAAGGGGCGTGGCTGCGCACAGAGAACGCCGGCCACGGCAAGTGTAAAAGGGGGAGGAGAACGGAGAAACAGGACGACTGTATAAGATCGTCGTAAGGGGTACGCAGCCGCAGGGGGCTGCGTGCGCTTCGGCCGCAGGGGGCTGTAGGGGAAGGAATATAATATAACATCATATTTATTATTATTGCATAATCTGTCAAGGGATTGTCGTAAGTCCCCACACTTGCGGGGCAAGGTAAGCAATACGAGGTTGTATATTGTAAACTGCTGGTAAAGAGAAGGGTAACAAGGGGAGGGCCACTATGTCATACGGGAGAGGGTCAGGAGGGTGGGGGAACACCCTCACTACCCCATTACAACACATATGCACCACACTGCCACCACATAGGGAGAAATTAATTAAGTACAGCATAGAGTGGACCCAGGGGACGGACAACAAAATGTTAACACCATGGCCGCCTAATGGTAGTTTCGATCCATATGCCCAACATTCACTACTAAACCATCTGCACAATACATACAAGGGGAAGAAGTTGGCAAACCATGTGGAGGTGTTTAACTTATGGAGGATGTTCCAGGGGTCCCGACCAGGACCAAATGGAATGTTCACTATGGGGGAAACACCGGAAGAAAAGGAGATTAAGAAAGAAGGAACGGATGAGGAAAAGGGGTGCGAAAGCACAAAGAATACGGGGAACGGAGGACAGGGAGGAGAAAAGATTGATAAATCAAACGACATAAAAAAGGAACGGAACAATGAGACACCCATAACACCGGGAGTGAAAACAGAGGGAGGAGGGTTGTACCCTTTAAGAGAATTAGGAGAAATAGAAGGACAGTTCAGGGCGGCTGAAGGATACTCGAACCCGGCATACAGCCCTCCACCATATGTGGCTCATAGGAAGATACCAATGGGGGAAGAAAGGATTGGAGAAGAGCAGACTGTAGAGATAGGAAACGATGAGTGGGTAGCTGCACAGATATTATTGAAATTACGAGGCTCACTAACTGGAGAAGAAAGGGAGGCGGTAAGGAGAACAGACGAGGATAGTGCCAGAGAGAGTGAAATGAGGGGAGAGGAGCTACTATGGCAGAAGGAAGAGATTTTGGAGGAAAAATTAGCAAAACTAAGGGATGAGCAGAATGAATTGATCAAACAACTTGAGAGGGAGGAAAGAGAGAGAGTGAGGAAAAGGAAAGAAGGTAAGAACGAATTGGAAAAATTAAAGGAACGAAATGAGGAGCAAAAGAGAGAAGCTGAAAGGGTAAAAGCAGCAGCAGATAGGGTATCAAGAGTAGTGCTGAGGGAGAAGAAGAAGGAAGAAGAAGAAAAGGAAAAGGAAATGGAAATATGGAGGAGGAGGGTACTATCAGAGACAGCTAAGAAATATGAAGAGGGGAAGGTAATAGAGAGTATAGTAGAAAGAGAAAGGGTGAAATGGGAAAGGAAGAAAGAGGATGAAAGAATATTGGAACAGATGAGCAACGAAGTAATGGAGGAATTGAAAAGAAAAAGGGAGGAAAATAGTAGGGAAATGGAGGAGAGAAGTGAAGGGGGAAGAGAAGGGAGGAGTAGGGAGAGTGAAAGATGGGGAGATGTATATAAAAGTAGAGAGGTAGCAACAACATCAGTACTAGGGGGAACAGTTGGTAACAACGAAAGGGGAGAAAGAGACTTAATAGACTTAAAAACAGTAACAATAAAAGGAAAAAAGGCAGAGTGGGGGGTGCCATTTATGAATGACTTTTGCAGTGAGGAGGAAGAAGGAGTGGAGAAGGATGGAAGAAAGAGTGAAAGGGAAAGCTTAGATAAGCTATACCTCACTAGAACAAACATAGATTCGCCCTGGATGAGTAGAAGATGGGAGGAGCTGGAGAGAAGTAAGGAGGGAGTGAAAAGAATAGGGGAAACACAAACCCATGAAACCACGCCACCAACATCTCCATCACGCCCTCCCACGTCACACCATACATGTTCAACCACCGCACGCTCACTGCACAGAATAAAGCTCGCGCCCTTCATGAACGAACTTACACCTTATGCATGTCGGCTTAGGGACCTCCCTAGTCGCAGGCAAGACAGACAAATAGACATACCCATATTGAACACAGGAAAGGACGAAAAAAAGGGAAAGGAAGAAGAGGGAGGTAGGAGCAGAGGTAGTAAGGAAGAATTTGAAGTAGTAAAGGAAACGGGGGAAGAGGAGGGGTGTGAAGACTCAATATTATGGAGCGTAAAGGGTGACACAAGACAGAATTTAATGCCACTGTTGGAGAGAGGAGGGGTTAGACCACAGTATGTATCTTGGAAACATACGGATAAAGAAAATATAAAATGTAGGCTCCCATCACTAAGCGGAGGTGCGGGTAAGTGGATATATGAAATGGAAAAACACACCGCAGGACAGAAACTAGCAGTAGGAGATGTGAAGGGCCTGTTAATATCAATATTAGGGGATAGAGCGGATGACATTTGGAAAAGAGCGGGATTCCATGGGGTAACAATAACGAACACATCGCATGATGGGGCACCATTTGCAAACTGTAGACATGCGCTATGGCAGGCACTGAGAGTGCAGTACCCAGACACATCAGACATAGGAGCCATTACTTCCCGTAAGATGGGTGAAAATGAGGACCCTGTTGATTATATCCAGGATATTCAAGAGAAGTGGCGCATGGAAACTAGAGAACAATGGGACAAAACACCAGCCATATTTTATCATATACTAGTACAAGGGCTCCCAGAAGGGGTTCAGAAACAACTAAAGAAAGTAGTGGGGATGGAAGCAAAACCATGGCCAGAAATACAACTGACTATAGTACATCACTGCAGGACATGGCAAGGAAAAATGAAACAAAAGGAAGAGGATAGGAAAACAGAAGAGGCCAAACTAGTACAGAAAAAACTTACTAAATACACAATGGAAGGGGCACTAATAACTACGCCCACACCAATGGCCCAAAGCCCAACGCAAGTAGTGGCTGCACAAGATCCCGCCCAAATAGCGCCTCCACAAGGTGTAATACAGCAAGTGCCGTCTCTGCAATTACACGCACCAAACATGGGAGGAGGGTACCCCATGCAAGGAACTGGGTATTATAGTTATAACAGAGGGAGAGGAGGGTTTATGAGGGGGAGAGGATACGGATATAATACCCAACAACAGGCTGGGGGACTTAGAAATTACTACCCCACAGGGCAACCCGTATACCAGGACAACACAGGGAGCTTCCCATGGCAAAGCAGGGAACCACCCGTGTGTTGGAGCTGCGGACTATTAGGACACATGTCACGTACATGTAGGGTCAGGCCAGGAACACCAGCATGGAATGAACAAGCACAACCTAGGACCTCACAAGAACAGCAGGGCATACAACAACAGCAGATGTCACAAAAAGGGAGTGACCCACAACAACAAACAACACAACAGCCACAAACCTATTCACCGCCACAACAACAAGTAGCGTTAATACAACCACCACCCCAAACTCAACAAACGCAATTGGGTAGGGTGACGGTGTTGGGACACAACCCTTACACAGGGAATGGCCAATCATTGTACCCCCAATAGGCCAGCCCACAGACGGCCTTGGTGTGTCCCATCCTGTCAGTAACACCTAATAGTGCGGAGGAACCACGCATAGAGGTAACGATAGGTGACAAAAAATTATCATTTCTTGTTGACACCGGGGCAACCCGGTCTTGCATAAGGGAAGGTAAATTTAAAATGTCAGGTGAAGCCATGAACACCCAAGGATTTTCTGGGGATAAGGGGTTGGTTCCATTTACTGATAACGTTCCATTATCTATTGGAGATTATGATCTGTCAGTCCCACTTTTGTATTATAGTGCCTCACCAGTAAATATACTGGGGAGAGACATAATGAACAGGTTGAATATGACGATCTCCTTTACAGAGGATGGCATAATTTGCTCTACTCCAGGGATTAACATGCTCGCAGCACGACAGATTTTGCAAGCATACTGTGGACAGACAGCGATTAGGGCGGAGCCAGTAGATGGCGAGCTATTCCAGTATGGCACAGACATGGCATTTGCATGGATGCCAGGGATAGAAGGGAAAATATGGAGGAGGCCAGCAGCCTATCTGTTCCGACCAGAAACACCAGTTAATGAACTGGAAGGGAAGGTGTTTGTAATGGACATTGAGAGCATTATTGCAACAGCTGATTATGTTGCTGTGCACGCCCAAGATAAAGAAGGGAGAGCATGGAGGGCGGTGATAGCACTAGCAGAAGGATGTAGGCTGACCCAGGTGTCAGATGAAGAGCTGTTCTCAGAAGAAAAGGAAGAAGATGAAATGGTGTTCATGATGAGTGTAGAAATATGGCTAAGAGTGGCTCACAAACAAGTAGCACAGAAAATTGCAATGGCACTTGAGGCACCCGCAGGCACCCCAGTCCCATTTTTTAAGGAGGATATGTCAAAGGTGCCCAAATCATTATGGACTATTAGCCCTTATGACGTGAGATGCATAAAAAGCATAGGGGGTGTAAGGATAAAATTGAAAAAAGGTGCCATACTACCAAGAGTGAAACAGTACCCATTGTCAAAAGAGGCAGATGAAGGCATATATGAAACCATAACGGCCCTTATAAACAATGGCATATTGGTCCCCTCAGAATCACCATGTAACACAGCTGTGTACCCGGTGCGCAAGGCTAAAGGGGGGTCTTGGCGCTTCATACAGGACCTCAGACCCTTAAACAACATAGTAGAAGCAGAGTATCCAGTAACAGCAAACCCGGCCACAATATTGTGTGGCATTCCAGCAGAAGCATCACGATTTACAGTGATTGACCTTAAAAATGCTTTTTTCTCAATACCGTTACACCCAGACTCACAAGATTTGACAAGCTTCACTTACCGAAATACAAAGTGGAAACATACCAGATTACCACAGGGGTATTGTGAATCACCCTCAATTTTCAATAGAGTAATACAGATGGATTTGGGTAACGTTGAGATGGAAAGCACAGTGTTACAATATGTGGATGACATAATAATTTGCAGTACAAACGAAAGTAAATGTAGAGAGGACTCCTTAAAGATGTTGACAATATTGGCTGAAAAGGGGTACAAGGTAGACATGGAAAAGATACAATACTGTCAGGAACAGGTACTTTACATTGGCCAACTGATATCCCAACATGGAAGAAGGATTGCACCACAAAGAGCACAGGCCATCTCAAGCACTCCCGTGCCACAGACTGTGAGAGAACTGCAGCAATTTCTGGGGCTGTGCAACTACTGTAGAGCATGGGTATTTGATTACAGCTCATACATAGGACCCCTGCTTGAGGGTTTGAAGGAAGCAAATAAAGGGGAGAAAAAGTTGGGATGGACTATGGAAATGAGGGAGGCATTTGACGAATTGAAAGACGCGATATCAACTGCTCCAGTACTGGCATCCCCAGACTATGAGCGACGCTTTTTTATATTTTCACATTGCGACTCAGCAGTGATGAAAGCAGTATTGGCACAAAAAACGAGCATGGGATATAAACCAGTAGCATTTTACAGCGGACACTTAGACCCTGTGATGTTAGGCCACTTCCCTTGTGAACAAGGTCTCGCTGCAGCTGCCTTTGCAGTAGAAAAAGCATCAGCAATAACTATGGGGTGCCCAACTACACTGTTTGTGGAACATGCACTATTTGCGATATTGAACAAACCTAAGTCCACACTAACGACACAGAGGGCATCAGGTTATGAGATTATTTTGTCTAAGGCTGAACTAGCAATTGTTAGATGTAGCACGGTTAACCCTGCAAGGTTCCTAGCAGAAGTAATTGAAGAGGGAGATTACGCCCACGACTGCACCCAAATAACTAAAATGTACTCATGTACTAGAAAAGTTGAAGAAAACGCACTAGAGGGAGGTGAGCTTTTGTTTATTGATGGGTCATCAACTATTGATCAAGGAGATGGGATACGAAGGACTGGGGCAGCAGTAGTAAAAATGATGGAGGCGCCGGTGTGTGTGGCTATGAAGTGTGTACAATTACCACAGCACTACTCTGCTCAAGCCGCGGAACTGGTTGCACTAATATTGGCATTAAAGGAAAGTTTTAATAAAAGAGTAACCATATATTCCGACAGTGCATATGTTACATCCACTGTCCACTCAGGGTTATCAAAATGGAGTAGAAGAGGGTTTAGGAGAGCTGATGGCACTCCAGTACAACATGCCCTATTGTTGGCTGAACTAATTGAAGTAATAAACGACCCCCAAGAACTAGCCCTAGTCAAGTGCACCGCACACACCAATGGTGAAGACTACGTCTCAAAAGGGAATGCAGCAGCAGACGCACATGCGAAATATGCTGCATACTTTGGTGAGATATGGAACCCCACAGACTCACAGAGAGGGAGAGGGAGGGGAATAGCTAGGGAGATGTTAATAAAAGAAGGGTACACCCATCTCCCAGCCACACAGATTATGGAACTACAAGCGGCTGCACCAATGGCCGAAAAAGAAGTATGGGTAAAAAGAGGATGTACAATGTCCCCAACCGACGCACTATGGCGCCAGGGTGGCACGGGGAAAGTTGTAATACCGTTGGCACTGTTAAATACCGCCCTGAGCCAATTACATCACCCTGCCCATACAGGCAAGGAAATAATCGCAGCACGAATTAGAGAAGATTGGTTTTGTCCTGAGTTAAACTCTCATGTGTCAAATTTTATCAGCAATTGCCTCACATGTCAACAGTTTACGGCCGGTCATACTCTAAAAGTGATAAGAGGTACCATACCCCGGCCAGAAGGACCTTTTCGGCACCTTCACATTGACTATGTTGATATGATCAACATATGTCAAGGTAATAGGTATATGATTGTAGTAGTATGCCCATTTTCTAGGTGGATTGAAGCAGGGCCCTGTTCACACCCTGATGCGTTTAGAGCAGCCAAATTCATAGTAAGGGAGGTCTTCCCCAGGTGGGGAGTGTGCGAGGTGTTAAGATCAGACAACGGCCCACATTTCGCAAACGAAATGTTCCAACATATCACATCCCTGCTGAACATTAAACACAAATTTGCATGTGCATACCACCCACAGGCTAATGGCGTATGTGAACGCCTGAATGGCTTATTGAAGGAGGCAATTGCAAAAATACAACAAACAACAAAGAAAAGTTGGTTGTATTGCCTTCCGTTAGCTTTATTTGAACTTAGAAATAGGCCAGGGTCCGACCACCACCTCACCCCTCACGAAGTGGTTACTGGACGTCAAATGCGCCTTCCCCTAACCCCAACGTCAAGGGCATTCACCGACCACGAAAGTTCAGAGAGTGTGTTAGGTGATGAAATGTATCAATATGTGTCTTCTTTGATTACTAGTGTCGTGTTTGTGTCTCAACAGCTCGAGCGCACACGGGGCGGGTCTACCAGCAATCAAGAAAAAGGCGCAAGTACAGAATTGGGAAAGGAGAACTTGTGCAAACTTGCCAAAGGTGACCACGTGCTACTTCGCAATTTCAATAGAAAGTGGAACGAGAAGAGGTTCACTGGCCCCCATCTGGTAGAGGACGTATCAACAAGAGCAGTAAAACTAAAGGATAAGCGTGCCTGGAACCACCTACATGACGTAAAGATCTACAAACTGCAGACCCGCCCCAGCGCCAACGACAGGTCCATTGGAAGAACAGCAACAACATCCCCGACAGCGGAAGAAAGTTCCACCACAGACAACGACCCAATTGTTCCCTCGGAGACGATAACTGACGAAGAAGGGGGTGATCCCCATACTGCCCACCCCATGGTCACACGCTCAAAGAGTAAAAATACTTCCGCCATCTGAGCGCAAACCCCCCCCCCCATTGACTGCTAAGTACAGTTGTAACTAAAACTGAAGGACATTGCCTGCACCAATACACATGTAAACACGTGAATGTTCTCCTTTTTTCTCTCGCACATACAGGAACTGCGTAATATTGTATTGTTAAGAAAAAGCTAATTAACAAGTTCAGTGTACAGGCGTAGATGGTGCTGCCAGACGATAACTACCCAGAAGAATTGTCACACCAATTTGTATACGAAATAAAAAGGCCAACATACCTAAAAAGAAGAAGGGTACGTGTCTACTACACAGCCTTCCTCCTGGCCATAGAATATTACATGCCCCACCTCCGCCCATACTTGCCGGTCCTAAGAGACCGATCACTTAGAGTAGCGTGGGAGCAGCTCTTCGCCTGGGCACTGAATGACTACTTGATAGGGAGAGCTTAAAGGAAACAAAACTAACATTTAATAACGAGCACTTTTGAGAATTTTTAGGCGGGCAACTTTAACGTCGCAAGAATACGCTGCCAGGACTGCAGCAAGGTAAGAGCAAAATGCCGGTGAGATTAGCATATGTAATAAAAATAATAGGGATTTTTATGATCACCGGGTTCTTGGCTGCCTCTGTCTGGCAGTACAGCTATGCTATCGATTTTATTGCTGCACCCAAACCTAATATACCCCCGTTCCCTGCTGCAACAGGTGTTACGTCAGGTGGTAATAGTAATTTTGCACCCAAGCAAAATAGAGTTAAACGCAGCACATACTCAGACAATAAAGGTATTGATAATTATGTACAAGATTCAGCACACGTCGCAAACAACATATGGTACCAGCACATGACCCGTATTGGTAAGCAGACAACCGAGGATAGCTGTTACGTTTGCTCATTAATACCATACGCCATGAGCGCTTCACGAACATTTGTTGCCACAGAAATAGATGAAAAAACAGCACAGTGCATAATATATTTGGCCCTGTTCCAAACGAAAGGAAGATTTCAAGGAACAGTAGTGCACATGACATGGAAAACACGAGACTCATACCCATATGAAAACAACTTCCTCAAGACCTATCTGAGTTATCACAAGACCAGTTTACATGCTGAAGCATTCAGGTACATAACAAGTGGCCCTGCAAAAGGAGAAACAAAGAAGGTAACACTGCAGTATCTACCATGTGATTGGTACGCCACTGAAGTTCCGGGTAAACAAGGATGCTGGGAGAGGCCACTACTGACGATAACAGGAAAGGTGTATCTGGGCAACAGCTGGGAGATAGGAGTGATTGGCAGCAACATGGTAACAAAAGAAACTATCTCAACTATCGAGACACACAATCATCGATGTTGGACGACGTGGATCAAGTATGTACCAATGCTCACGTGGGTAGAAGAAGATGAAGACCCAATAACTATACTACCATTGACTGCGCCCAAAGTATGCTACCAGCATAAAGGAGAGGTGGACGTAGGATATAACACCAATTGTGCAAGCGTGATGGAGTTACCTGAGGGGGGAGCGGGAACAGCAGTAATAATGGACCATTATTGGGCCTGCGGAGAAAAGGCATATCATACACTGCCTCCCCTGTGGAATGGTGTGTGCACAATGGTACACGTCAATGTACCATCACTAGTGGTACCTAAGAAGAATGTCGATGTGGCGAAATTTCCTAAAATGGATGAAGGGGATAGGAGAAGAAAGAGATCTGCACCACTTCAGAAGGAGCAAGAGAACAGGACCAACAGCAATGATACTGTCCTAAATAGGAGAAAAAGACAAGGAGAGCCACTGATAGGAAATTACCTGTGGGGAAGGTCGGAAACGGAACTAACATCAATACCGCCAGAACACAGACTATTCAGCAGAGCAGCAATGTTCTTCTCCTCAATAATACATCCGGGACTGCAGGCATACGCAAACGCAAAATGGCTCCAAATAACCAGATGGGAACTAATGATGACCATCAATTCAACAGTAAATGGGTTCAACGCAATTAAAGAGGAACTGCGAGCTGTAAGGATGGTAGCACTCCAGAACAGATATGTATTGGACCTTCTCACAGCAATGGAAGGAGGAGTTTGTGCAAAGATAGGACAATCTTGCTGCACGTTCATACCTGCCAACGATGCTGACAATGGTACACTGACAGAAGCAGTTTCACAATTGGCCCAGATGCACTCCAAAATGATGGATGAAAGTAACGGTGTAGACAAGGATAAGAGCCGGTTTTCACTATTATGGTCATGGATGCCATCTTGGCTGTCAGATGGACTGAAAGTAATAGTGGGGTGTACTATTTTGGCTGGAGCTACTCTGATCATAATTAGATTTTGGAAGGCCCGGAAGGCACGCACGACTGACGAGTTGCTGGAAATGGTGGGAATGCACCCCTTAATGCCAGCAGATGACGGCCAGCATACACGTGTGATAATACAAGAAAGGGAGAAGTTGCGCACCCAAATCATCACCAATCATCTAGACCCACCATCAGTGAAGATCGAGAACCCAAGGAACCCCAGGAGCTACATAGGAAGATGGGTATACTGTACTCCTGGAGGAACATGTGAATATATGTATTGGTCATTTAAAGATCATGTAAACCATTATGGACATCTCGGAGGGATAACTAAGATATGGAGGGTAAGAGGAGATAACGAGAAGGATATGTTTGTGGTCGACAAGTCGACCAGAGGGGGGACTGAAGTGGGAGAATGGAAGACCAGGCTCCCGTCCTTCACCTCTCGCGCTTGGCCTAGAGGGTCACGGCCCAGACACCCGCCGCGAGAAGAGTTTGTCCATTTACCAGACGACCAGGTACCCTGGTACAGGAACATACGGATGTGTCCATCTGCCTGCCCAGCAGCCCGCACTGGCCATGCCGACACCTGCGGCTCGGATCAGCTAGACTAAAAACCACACGTCGTTAGAGATGCCATGACGACCTAGACAACGGGAAGCACATCTGTACAAATATACACACTTAACATTTCCACACCAATCTACACGAAGAACATACTCAGTGCTCTGACGTAGGCGACAGGCATATTCACGGACGTGCATCTTTATTATTTTTACATAGGCTTTCAGAACGCAGAAACGCAAGACGCATCATGAACTCATCTATAACGCTTGCTCACGCTTCTCTTGAAACCCGTTACCACCATGAGAGGTATAATGGAAACACGATACTGGTCATGGAAATATATGCCATTATAAACCAAAAGCACCTATGCACCAAACAGACTACTTAAGCACCAGGCCCGAGTAGGCCTCAAACAAGAGCTCCCGTGGACATTAACAAAGCAAGAGTCAGGTTGCTGATCCTGCAGAAAGAACCCGGTGGAGCAACCAGCCAAGGTCGCAATGTTGCAAACCCACATCCAAGAACAAATCATCAAAGGCACGATGTTGCAACCTCGCACTCCGCGCCTCAACGATAAAGGCACGCCGACAAATTAAACCAGACGCGCAGTAGAAAAAACAATATTAATTGTGCAGAATTCTGCCTCTTTCACGGTCCCTCCCCACGTGACCAAGCCGAACCTGACGAGATGCCAAAACCCAGGAGAGAAAAGGCGTCTGGGTCCCTCACTACGAGACACATGCCGATACACTTGAAAGGCTCAATGGACATCTGCTACAGTGGGAGCGGTCAGCCTTCCACCTATGAATAAATCCTCATATTGTCTGCACGTACCCATATTGAAACATTGTTGCAAACACAGGTACACCGAGAGCTGGGAACAACGGTGGTCCCAGGCTGGGAAGCTCACGGATGCACCAATCAGAACATGGGGCTCTTATCTCAGACGTCAGTAATACTAGCCAATCCTCAGGAGTCTTCATGTAACAATTCTTATGTATCTAATTGTAGGGACAACCCAGATATACCACCTGACTACACCTTGTCCACTAATATCATTCTCTATATGTGTACTATACTAACCCTACCACTCGAGCAACCAATTAAGAGTGGCGATAGGTTTTTTGTTAACTTTCTGAAGTGACGCAAGTAGCGCGTCATAATGCAGTAAAAAGGGCCTGCGAGCCCCACGATTGTGTGTGTGTCAGGACGAACGCGTACGCTCCTTGACCCATCCCTGCCGTTTTGTCTAAATAAACAGCAGAGTCACCTTGCTCCTTGTGTGTGTCTCATACTCTGTCTCGTCTGGGATATACTGGAGGAGTTGGGGCCTCCCTGCCCGGAGGTCTGCGGACGGCCCGGCCGACCCCGGCAGAATTTCCCCCCGACAGGTTCATAGAGGTAGGAATGGGAATAGTTACATGATCACAGGTGGTGAAGGAGGAATTCTTTAAATTTGCAGGTCCTCAGTTGCTACTGCAGGATTGGAGCTGTGAGTCTGACGTCAGGAAGGAGGTTATTCCAGACTCGTAGGGCATGCAGGGAGAAGGCCCGTTTTTTTATTTTTTTTATTTCTGATTATTTGCTTTGTTTTGTGTGTCGTTCAATAGTGCAAGTAGATTTAGCTGGAGAAACAGAAAGGGGTCGATACACCACCTCAGAAGTCCTTCTGCACTGTAGGTGTCCACAGCATAGTTTGTCAAGCATCCACTCCAATAAATGAGGGTAACCACGGTAAGAGTTCAGCGTTCTGGGGATAGTCACAATGATCACGTTGTTTTAACAGATTTATTATTATTATTATTATTATTATTATTATTCTCACAGCAACTCCATCATAGCAAGATCAGTGGCAAATAAAGACACGGGTCTCCTCCAGCTTGACCAATTGCTTCCTTCTAGCCCTCCTCGTGCATCTACGCTTTTCCACAGTTTTCTTGATCTCTGAAGCTTTTTTTTCCAATAGACGTACTAAGCTACATCCCTCTTCCTACTCGATTAACTCAGAACGGTGGATACTCTTTGGTACATATATTTGTTTCAGCATCCATTACAGTCTTTTCTTTTTGTCTATTTTCTCTCCCTGCGGTTTAGCACTTAACCATAATTTTAAAAACTGCCATAACAAAAACATGTCATACTGCCTGCAATATCTGAAACAGACCCGGCGCACAGCGTTTCTCGATTGGGAAAGATGAAGACATTTCCAAATGATAGCATATGAAAACACAGACGGGCATGCCAGGCCAGCAATACTCAAAGGTAAAAATAATCAGAGCGAGGGGGATTGCGTCAGGCCGCCGTCTAGTTCCAGCTTGGCCTCGGAATGGGATGATGTAATGTTTCAGGCATACATCTGTGGGCAGCGTACAGTACATGCAGTAAGAAAGCTTCCTTCCACACTCATCCACTGACAGGCAACCGAGCTGCGATCCAAGAGAGCCACAGACCGCCGTGTGCGCATGCGCAGAGAGCATGCCGCGGAACTGAATAGAGAAGAGTGTGGAAGGGGGCAGTAGGGGAGTTCACCTGAGCATGACTTTTTTGTCTCCTTCGCCATGTCAAAGACAAGACGGCATGCTAATAAAATTTGAATGGGCCAAGACCCAAAGACGACCCAAGCAACCCTCTGCTAAATGTAACATAAAAAGAGATATTCAGAAACCGTTCACTTTATTTTACCTTCTAATGAGAAATGCAATTTCTTTTACGGGGAAAGATGGCGTAATTCATGATCTGATTTTACTTTCCAACCCCTTTGCCACAGCTCGTGCTTCTTACTTGGAACCTGCAAATGCTCCGTTGACATGGTACGAATGGTATTCGCCCGGCCCATCCACTGGAAACCAATGTGTCAAGGGGCCATTCTGCGCCTTGCGGGCGGCCCTCTAAAATAGGCCGAGAAACCAGCACCGCTGATTGGGATACACATTGCTCTTTGCACACAATGAAAATGCAACGAGGTGTGACGGACTGCGTGTAAGTGGTCTATCACCACATGGCCTACGTGCATCCGCAGAACTTTCTACCCAGTCTACAGCAGGAACAAAGATTTTCCAATGGTGACTGCCAAAACGTAAGGCAGAGGGGGAGGGAATGCAATGGCAGACTCAGCCTGAGGTTCACTAGCTCAACATATCTGAACCCAATCCACCAAATACCCCAATGCCACTGCCATTGCAATCTCTATGCTGCACCGCGTGGAAGGCTAATGCCCTGTGTTTACGTATACCGGTCGGCAGAGGCAAAGCCAGGACTGTCTAACAAGTAGGGCCTGTAGCTAATGTAGCTGGGATCACCACAGTGACATTAACATCTGTAAATGCCCACACAGTGCTGCTGAGTCGGCATTTACATATTTTGGGCAGGCCCACTCAGGCCCTACCCTGTCTACGCCTCTGCTGGTCGGGGCTCGATGTGCCGCGAAACCCAGAATCCACTGTAGTTTCCAAGCAAAACATATTGGCAGGAATTTCTCTAATACTTGCCGGTTAGGAAAAAAAACAGTACGTCACAATCCTTTCTTTTACTGAAACCAAGGAACCCTTGATTGTCAAAATACAAAAATTAAACACTGTTTATCTCACATTAGAATCTTGGCTGCTGACGAGGATCCGAAGGTGCACTTTTGCTGTTGCAGCAGGAGAATTGGCAGACTGACCGGCAGCTCTGCATTTGCTCTTGCTCCAGGTTTATTGCTACTTTGGGTACCGATTATGCCAGGAGTCTTGAGAAAACATTTGTGACATTGTGAGGAATTACCATCTGGCAAGGGAGCAAAGCACTGGCTTATTGTTTTTTATTAAATAATAAAACGATGCCGGTAATTCCATCTCTAAAGGAGTAATCTTCTGATCAGATACATAAACTCGATGCCAAAAGCATAGTGGGCACCTGTATCCAGATGCATGGGCATCCGGATTTGCAGCACCAGCTCTACCAGTCGCACATAGAAGGTAGGAGGTCAAAGTTGCCCATTTGAAAGCCGAGGAGACAGAGAAGCCTCTGCAGCGCAGGGAAGCTGCATTTAAGATATGCACCCCTGTTTCAAAACCCTATATTCATGGGTCTACCACCTGGTGCAGAATAATCTTTAAATATATGCCATACCTGAGTTAGGATATGGTGTATGGAATTCTCATAATTATCACTGCCACATCCAAATTCAGATCACACATGTGTCATCTCCTGTGAGGCAAGCTCAGCTGTGGAAAGTGATGTGTATTCAGGCCAGACAGGTCAGGAACCTGAATGGCCAGGCCGCTTCTTTGATCTCTTTGGGAGGGCAGATATCACTGTCTGCCAGGTACAGTCACACAGCACCGGCCTCAAAGGAGCAAACCAATTCATTTGGAATAGCCTCACACCTTAGTGCTGCATTTGTAAAGGTCCTTGATCCCAGTGAGAAGAAAAGATGGCAGAGTTTGTATTTTCAGCCGCCTCACTGACCTGCTCATCGATGCGCTCAAGAACACCACCTTTGACGACTGTCACCAGCCAACTCAAACTGATTGCGCGTCACACATCACCCCCCCCCCTCCGAGCGGCTTTAAGCCTAACTCAGCCTGGCCCAACTGCAAAGGGATCCTGGGACTGCCCCGACCTACATCACTGAGAGACCCGTTTTGAATGCACAGAGCAACTGCATTTGCCCCTACTAGACGCCAGCTTGTTGCATGGGCCTACATAATCCAATGTGCCTGAAATGAGCCTGATCTCCTCACATCTACCTTCAAACACTGCGTTTGACATCCACCAACCCACGAAGAGCCAAAGCCAGGTACTTTTGACCCCAAACTGACCCCTCCATCCACTGAGACCATAACCTCAGCACCTTCTTTCACCCTGTACTCGTACTCAGAGTGCTCCTATTTTCTCTGTCTTTCTTCAGTGGTGGGTTTTGTACAGTGTTTTCTATGTAGGCAGCTTGCAGATGGTGTGTTTTATTTAAGTAGATCTATTTTAATAGAATCTTGATTGGACATTTCCTTTATTTTGGACTGTTATGCTTGGCCGTTTGGGTCACTCCTGAAACACATTCACACCCCTCTTAAGAGCATAGACTTCCCTCTGCCCATGTTACCTCAACAGGCATAGGTGGTAGATCTCTTAACTGTGCCTGTTTTACCTTTATGATTGTGTTGGCTCTTGGTTTGTTTAAGTGTGAAGGCTGAGTGGCCATTTTTATCCGTTTTCATCCTTGTACTCCTGCAGAGCAGAATCCGATTTGTCATAGACATGCATTAATCACTCTTTATCTTTGGACTGACTGAGCTCAAATGTGTATATTAAAGAGATGATCACCTAGAACCTGGAAATATAGTAGTGCCAGAAAGGCAACGTTTTGAAGAATCTGCTAGAAGTAGAATTGATTCCTGGCCATGCCGGTCCACTGATGTCACATTCAGGATCCTCCACATTATTAAACGTGGTGCAAAGTGCAACAGTTGCAAGAAAAAGGGAATCGCCTGATCATTAATCACCAGACGTCTATACCCAGCCACTGTAGGCACTGCCACTGATCCAGTCTCAGTCAGCTTCAAAAGAGTAGTAATAACTCCTGTGGGAAAGTCACCAGTTTCAATGCCATGGAGGATTGGGGAGCTCTGAGGCATCACCGTCTTCATGATGCACACCCTGAGGGCAGTATCCCATTCCTCCCTGTAGAGCCCCCCAGGAAATATACGGCTACAGCGAATGTCCTTTTCTGTACCCTTATAGACCTTTCGGCGCATGGTCCATGGACCCTTGGCTGAACTAAAGAAAAGAACAAACCTATGTGGTGAAAACTGAACATGGGCCTCTGCAAATCCATCTGGTGAAAAAACACCAGCGGGACACATTTATAGACTAGAAATCACTGACAGGATGGTCCAACGTTAGAAAATGTCTATTTGTGAATCCAAGTAAGTCAACAAAGTAGCCAGTTTAGGAACAGAAGGCTGGAATCCTGGAACCACCTGACTCCAACATGGTGACTCCCCAAATTAAAGCTTCAGTAAATGGAGCCATGGCAAACGCTACACCAGTAACCACTTACCATTGAGGAAAGGTGCGACAATTAGGGAAACAGGAATAAGTGGTGAGGAGATGGACCATTCATTAATCATTCTAGCAGAGAAACGGGCCAGGCAATCAGACCCCAACCACACCAATTCTTTTAAACAACATCACTAAAACAAGTGGTTGTAGAAACCTCCTTGTGGAAGTTGAGCAGAGAGATAGAGGCGTTTCTGAGCTTTGAGTAGAGTGTAGCAACAATGCTACTGCAATCTAGGAAGGAAGCTGCAGAAGTGTGGCCTTGCCAAGAATGCCAAACCAAGACCCAGTTACAGAAAGGAGATCTGCTAGTCCAGGTCGAGTCACAGCTTGAGGGATGCTTGGACAAAGGAAAAAAGTAGTTGGAGAAACCTTTTTATCCAGAGTTTATTAAATGGCAACTACAAACCCTTAAGGATACTGGTAAAACAGCAAGACTGACAAATAAGTGGCGCACTAAAAAGAGTGGATACATAGGAACAGGCGTATAACTCCTTCCTAGAAGAGCCCATGAGGGTAAACGCATGCTATACCTACCCCTGATAAGCAAAGAGCTCTTTGGGGCAAGAAGGTGGAACAGATTGCCTATCAAGTTGCAGATGGCTAGGTTTTCATCCTTTGGGACAAAGATACAACTAACCACGCCATTGTCACCAACCTGATGAGCCTGAACCACAGATAAAATATGGACTACAACCCAATAATGCCACAACAATGAAAGAATAAGTATCCAATGGCACTCTACTCCATCAGACCAGAAGATCGACAAAAACAGCAGCCTGATGTGACAACTGCCACCATTGTTTTATAGAGTAGGGATGCACCTCCAACGTCTTGTCATTTTACATTAAGCATAGCTCAGCGACATATGTTGGAACACCTGTCCTTTATGTTGGTAATTTCTTGCACATTATGTTCATCCCAAGAGCTTGCACGGCCTTGCTTAGATATTCTTCCAAGCCATACCTTGTATGCTGTCGTTCAACCCATCCTTCGTGATGAATCTGAATAAACATTGTGATCCCCAATCGTGCTTTGTGTTTCTTTGATCGCCACCTGTGAAACACTGTAAGCAATGAGGTCCTATTTTGGTGCCCCACGATTGCATATCATATGACTGCTGTCTCCCCATTCTTCTCGAACCAATCAACTGCTCAACTGAGAACCCTTACCATTACAAGGCCTTCCAAAATCTTCTCGAACACTCCTAGAGTAGCATTTAAAAGATTTGAGTGCCACTTTATTGGTACTCGACCCTGTTGTCAAGTGTCCATTCTGAAATATACTTATGGACCAATTGTACCACCCACAGCTGCTTACTAGATTGTAGCAGGGTACCACGGTAATCGTATTTACCTGGAAATCAATTTGTGGCAGATGCCATCAAAGCCTATTGGTGAAGGTGGATAGGGTAAGGGTTGGAGCAGCTCTAATGTGGATGTGTACTGAGAACCAAGGAGTGAGTCTGCCCGGCAGTCAGCCTGCTTCTTCTGTCTCTAGGAAGAGGTCACAGAGGAGCGATCGGTGAGACCTGTAAATAGTTAACACAATACAAGGTATCCATGTGGTCTAGAACTGGTGTGGTACAAATAAGATCTGACATTACACTAGTCAGTACGTCAAAATACTGCACATCAGACCCCTACGACGTCCACACTTGTGGTTGCTGGAGAAATCTTTGGCTATGCGCTTCAGGCCTGCACAGGATTAGATTTTGTATATATGTCTTGTTATAGCACTGATAATTAGTCAGATACATGATTCTCTGTGGATTGATTTATATATCTAGTATTAGCTTGAACCCAAGAGCAAGCTCTGGTGTTGAGGGATAAAAGCATTGCAAGGGGTTTGGAAAATTAAAATATATGCTCATGATCGAGTGATGACCTTTGGGTTTTGGGGAATAGATCTGAGAAAGGACAACGCTCAGGAGGGGCCTGGCAATGACGTCAGATGAGCCCATTTAGATCAAAGGATTGCTGGGAAGCCACTACTGGTAGTCTAGGTGGCACCTGCATGACCCTGATTGAGGCAGAACGGCAATCTCAGATCTCTATGCTCCAACTTAAAAGGCTTCAGCAGCGAGCACAGAAACAACCACTGTGGGTTTGTTGTGGAGGGCGAGGAACCAGAGCGGGGGATTGTCTAGCTTTCATTGCAACTACTTCACTATAGACAGAATCTGAAAAAACGGAGGACGTGGTCAGAACCATGAAACATTAACAGACCTTACAGGAAAGACCTTAAGTGAGGGGCCGGGGAGGACAAGCAGCTTCATTAGAGCCCACAGACTGTGCTATCTCTGGCTGTTGTGGCCACATTACATCCAGACCCTCCCCTGAGGCTGAAAAGGGAGCAGACAAGTTACCCAATGTTGAGCCTCAATATAGATATATAAATTGTGCCCCATCAAGTTTGGTTAGCTTGGAGAAGTCAGACTCCCAGGTTCATTTATATTAATGAATGGCCCAGCTCAGCCATTTCAGGAGTGTTTATTGAGCATTAGTAGGCTGTGGACTTTACACCCTTCTGAGCGCCTGTGCCATGGCTGTTGTGCCATAAAACAGATCATTGGTGAACAACTGCATTATGGGGGTACAAAAGATTGACTCTAACTAAAGACATGTTCTGTTACTCATATTAATACCAATACAACTGCAAACTCTGAGCAGATCACCCAGATGTATTCCGATCTTCATATTAGCCTCCCTTAAGGGTATTTCACAAACAGGGGATTGTGTACTCTCTTCACGCTATAGGAAATGATGCTCCAACGTTAACAGGAGGAGGAGAATATTGCCACTCTGGATTAACATTGCTGGTAATATTTCTTCATGTGTCCCTATGCGTTTTCAAAACAATTTTCTTTTATGCCAGAACGATAAATGGGTAAGTTAATTTCTCTTGGGTCAAATAGATGAAATAGTTATTCAACTTGCAGGCCGAGCAGGATTTTAAAGATTTGTTTGTGGCCTGGACTATGATGAGGCCGCCCATGGAGACTCCCAAAGATTTCTCTTTTCACTGAGTCTCATCAAGGCTTCCTCCACCCATCCTGAAGACCACACCACACCTATGCTGCAACCAACAAGTTCTTCTCACATATCAACAAGCTACAAAAGTTTTATATGGATTATATTGGTGGAAAAAAATATTGATGTCAATGATTTTTCTCCCACAAATCAGCCTTTCCATCCTATTCTAGGACCAGTGTAGCTATGTAAACAAACTACAGTGCTAGAATATATGTGGGGAAATTGGTGGACAGTGGAAGAAAAACAACGCAGAACAATTCCCCCCAACAATCTTTGCCGCTGATACAATCACTGGATTCACAGCAACAATACCAGGCTCTAAAAAGTTGACAATCAACAATGAAATAAAGGATGTACTGCTGCGCATTTTCTAAGGCATTCCCAGCCACTATGCTTATTAAACATTTTCACAAACTTTAGGTCAGCCAATCATCCCCACCAGACAGCAAATGAAACCCAGGCATCACCCTCTACTCAACTCCTACATAGCACACGCGGAGGGCATTTCCAGAACATCTTTTGTCCTCCCAGCAGCCCACCTCGTAGCAATAGGAGGAACCAATACAAAAACCTATGTCAAGAAGTGTACCCTGACTTAGTGGACGATCCTCCTCAACGGGCTTGGCAATACTCAAAACAAAATGTCAGGTTGCAATGTGGGTATTCAAAAGCAGATGAGTGACCGCATCGCCCGCATGGATTTGTCCAAAACAGAGGTCTTATTGTGTGGCAGCCCTCAGAACACACTATGCGCCCTCCCAACTGGGCACTGCCACAGGGTTTTCCATTGATTAAATGTAATGCTCAACGACATGTCTTAGAAACTCCTCCCATGTTTTTTGATCTCGGTCCCACAGTGGTCAGATGGTAAAATACTTCTACCGTTAGAAAGACAGCAATACTATATGGGTCTCCCTAAAAAAGATCTACAGAATAAAACAGCAGGCAGTCTGGCTCTAAGCAACCGTTGATACACTACCTCTTCCAAGGCAATGAACACACTGCGCTGGCTCCCTATCCAGGAGCAAGACTGTGCTTCCAAGACATGCACTAAAGGCAGCACAGTGAGACCTCGAGGCGTCAAAATGCCTCATGAATAGGACGAAACCCAACAGTTCAATCCTTCTATGGCAAGAAGGAAAGGGGGGCGGCTACCAAAGGGCTCTGAATTGTGAAATACATTTCCACTGAACTCAGACTGGATCTGAGCCATCAACTACAGCAAAGTTCTAAAATCTGTATTCCCTAGAGCTTTCAGGAAGGTTGAACCGGCTCCCCTGACCAGGATGCTGAGAACTCTAGCTTTCCTGGTTGTGAATACTTCTTCTACAGGCCACTTTGCCTGCTGCACCCTTTTTATCGCCTTGTCTCACATTCTTTTACCCATTCTCTTCTGTTTCGGTGTTACCCAGCACACTGATACGACTCTGCGCGTTACTATAAATACACAAATAAGGATAAACCAAGAAGGCCACAAAGCGCTACGCAAACCAAGGTATTGCTTTTATGCAGTGTCTGAATTCCTAAAATATGGTCTACATGCTAGCACTGCTTGTGAGTCTTCATCTCAAAACCTTCATTTTAAGATCAGATTTCACCAAAGTCCTTTAATTATTCAAGGACCCATTTCATGAAGCATATTTTCAGTGAGATATATTTCAATGGAGGGGAATGGTGTCTGCAAGGTAAGGTATCCGCACGGATACGTCCAGTATTGCAAGCAAAGTAAGATGAGGTCTAGAACTAGTTCATAAAAGAAAGGGTAAAGGTGGGCCACCACCAAATCTGTGATTCAATTCTTTATACAGGATCAATCAAGGTATCTGGAGGTATCTGGAGCAGCCAGTAAAAAAATCATACCACTGCAGTCAGAGTATACCCTCAAACGGTACTGACTGTGGTCTTCCCACTTGGTGGTTGTGATAAAGCGCTGAGGCTTTAAATCAGTCCAGACTCAATGGAGAGTCAATAATGGTTTAGTTCATAACCATTTATTCACGGATAGAGCTAACGCTTAACTATGAGCATTAGAGGTGGCACACTTCTATTAGAAGGGGAGTATTCAATAACTTATAAAGACATCTATCGCAGCACTTTCCTCAAGTCCCATTAGCTCATGGTGAACAACACTGACCACCTCTCAGCCGAATTGGAATGCAGTCAATAGCTAGGGATATTGACTGCATTCCTAACATGTTGACTTCAGGGGCCAAAAGGGGAGAAACCAGAAAACCTGCATCTGCATTCATGATAAAGAAAGTCAATTTCCCAACAACATTTTTCACTGTATCTTCATTGTGACGGACACAATCCTATTTTAAGATAAAGTGAAAGCTTAAATATGGACCAATGTTTTCACTCTAAGACAGAGACACCATTCTCTTTTACATTACACATAATGCATGCTCATGCCAAAACTGTTCCAGTTCAACAAAGTTCACAGTTTAATACTTACACAAAAACTACACGCTTATTATTTAATTATGAGTGCAGGGTAAATTAAATGTGCTTTTACTTTGCAACACCTTTTTTATATGCGCATTACTCATTAGTAAACTTACGTTGTTCACCTTATAACCACAACTCCAAAGCCTATAGGAAGGCCGAGGTCAAAGGCTGCAGCAGGAGCTCTCTGCCTCTCCGCTGCGCCTCTTAATTTCATCAGGCCCCACACCACCCTGGAAGAAACCACAATACCAAAGAAGAGCACAGCCGTGCATATGATAAGGTGGCCGCCGTGGAATCATCCGTTTTCAACACAACCATATCTGCCCAGATGACATCAGCCCATTGGCTGAAGAAGCAACATGTCCAGCAGGACGAAATTCGCCGGGTGGTGAAGCCGGCCTCAGTCGAAGGCCGAGGTGAAAGGCTGCAGCAGGAGCTCTCTGCCACTCTCTGCTACTTACCGATGCAGGCACAAGATAGGATTGACCCCGCTGGGCTGACCAACAGCAATATCGCAGGTAAGCCTGACGTACCGTTATCTACTGCCGCTGCTTTTGCTGTTCGGAACAATGTTATACTGCCAACTCTATGCCCGCGCCATCCCATCAGCATCTGCCCAACCATGTTCCTCACCGCAGTAGTATCACCAGAGCCGAGGGATAGACCGCTCCCCCGAAAGAGTACGACACCAGAAAGTACACAATGTCAGGCCGCAAAAATCATTCCTTAGCCTCCGGTCTACTAACCCCAGCCTTTACTTGCCCTGGACATTACCACCCCAGAGAGCCTTAATAGCCTGCCCCACTCAGGAACAACAAACATTCCGACCCAGCTGGACAGTACCTCAGACCGACACAAGCCACCTAGGGTCTCTAGATACCCACAATGCCAGAATAGCTAAAGGGAACTCTAAGTATTCTGAATAGTTCTTGCGAATTAGTGAGCTTGAAACTCCCACCACACCTCCCTCTTCTATAAATAAAGACGAAACTTGGTGCACCAACATCCAGAATGCAATGCGGAATAAAATATGCCCATTACAGTTTTTTTTTTTTTAAATAAAACAAAGACTAACTCTAGCAACGTACCTGCCTCCTCTAGCGCATTTGCCGTTCCTACCTTCCACTTGAGAGAAATCTCAGAATTGGAAACAGCTAATATCATAAACCTTAAACCATCTAAATGTAAAGAAGACATATGCCCAGCAACAATCATATAGACTGCTCAGCAGCCCTAGTCCCTTTCATCATGAAATTCATTAATGCATCATTCGCCACAACTCTGGTACCAACTTGCCTTAAAGATTTTGGTGCCAAACAAGTCCCGACCCATCACCATAGTACCCTTTTTACTTAAGCTCCTAGATAGCGCAGCCTATAACAAGATCCAATGTGATCTAGAATCAAATCGCATCCTACGGATGTGGCAATCAGGGTTCTGACCTGGTCATGGCACGGAGTCTGCGCTATTAGACTTGAAATTACAAATGGATTCCTTCAGAGACAAGGGCAAACTGGCCCTCCTCCTCCTATTAGATCAAACAGCAACGTTGGACCTTGTAGACCACAAAACCCTATGCCATCACCTCACCTCAGCCGCTAATCTTTCTAATGAAGGCTCCCTTTTGATGCCTCCTTCCTAGAATGCAGATACGAGAGTCTTATCACACATAGCTAGCACTGCACCCATCCCCATCCACTGCGGCGTCCCTCAGGGTTCCTGTGTATCCCCATCATGCAACCCCTATTCAACCTCCTGGATGGCCCAGGCATATCATACTGATTATGCTGATGACACTCAAGTACTTCTGACAAGATTTTATGACAAAGACTCCCTGATGCTTAAAGTATATGCCACTATCCAGTCATGGATGGCAACCAACCACTTATACCTAAACGATGACAAAACTGAGATTTTGCCAGTGGGCTCCCCGGCAGTGCTAAAAAAAACTCTGCTAAAAAAAAAAACTCAGCCCGCAATTTTCAGCCTTCATGATGGATAGAATTCAGATCCCATTCTCAGATATGATTAAAAAAAAAACTTTGGTATATACCTGGATGCCTCTCTCTCCCTCAACAAACAAGTTAGCACCATCGAAACCTCAGTAGCTTACACAGCCAAGCTCATCAGTGCTGCAAGACAATTTCTCACCACCGAAAGCTGTATGACCATTGCCAGAGCAATTACAGGCGCAAGACTAGCTTACTGCAACGTCTTATTTGCAGGAACTTCCAAACAAAACTTGAACTACAAATAATCCAGAATAATGGCCTTAGAGCAGCACAGAACATCCCAAAAAAGGAACATATCTCAGCCGCAAGGAAACAGGCTCATTAGCTCCCGATTAGAGAAAGGATTTTCTTCAAGACTCTTTCTATTACATACAAATGTTTGAGTAGGCTGCCCCCCAATATTTGTCTCAGAAAATCGAGAGATCAACACCCAACAGACCTGTAAGATCCATACATGCCTTCAAATTAGACATACCTAGAGTCAAAAGAGCAAAAGGTGGAGGGGTACGTTTCCCCATCATTTGTGGACAACCACTGGAACACCCTCCCCTCAGAACTCAGAGCAGAGAAATCTTACTGCGCCTTCCGCAAAGCCCTAAAAACCTGGGTTTTCACCTAACCATTGCAAGAATGTCATTCATGCAACCTTTCCCCTGAATATTTCTTACCCCTTTGTCTGTCGAGCCACATGTGTTGAATTAAGTTTTGTAAAATATAACCGGTCTACAACAGCGCCCTGATGCCTAAGGGTTTAGGAGCTTTACAAATAAAAAATAAATATACTGCATAACCACTATGTGCCAATAGCCTTATAAGAACTCATGGGGGTAATCATCATTCGGGATAATAACTCTTCCCTAACCTATTGCCTGAGACCAAGTGGCACCTCATTTGCCATTATCACAGGATGATGACCTCTCTCTCGTCCTATTTGGTTTATAATAGTATATTGTTGGCAACCAGTTAATCTGGTTTCCCACTTTTCCTTGGAGAAGGCTGCAGAAATCTGAAAGATCAGCAAGCTTTTGGTGATGGTTGTTTTGGAGGCAAATGACCACAGGACTGCATTTGGCTATTGTAACATGTGTTCTGTCTTCAGAGCTTTTCTCCCTCTAAACTGGGAAATTGAACCATTACCTTCCGCATTAACAGCACAAAGGATGCCAGTTTTATAGTTTTGTCTTTTGTGGTGATGGCAGAACTGTATCCCCAACATGAACATCTCTAACACGAGGCGCTGTGCATAAAACATGTGTAGTGTCCAGATGGGGCCAGACTATAGAACGCGATGGGGTATGGGAGGCTATAGATATGTAATTGGACAGCACACTGCACATTTGCTTTTTTACAGATTTTCTTAGGCACAGAAAGATGGAATTATTTGCCCAGGATTACACTACTTTGGTCAAGCACCAAAGCTGGGAATTGAATGCATGTCCCAATGTGCACACTTAACCATGATCTCCACCCCGCCATGCCTTGCCAGGCAGCCTCCCAGGACGGTATAGTTTACGAGGTTTCACTCACGAGAAGCATAACTAGTCTTAATGTAGATACAAATATAACTTCTCCATTGCCCTACTCTTTGGATTGGTTTGGAAATAGAAACTATGGGAACAACTGATCCTTTTAATCCGGGGATTTCGTTCTTGTCCGTTTGATTTAGCTGGTCTGCAGCTGTCCCATCTGCTCCCTCTGCAATCGATTGTTTTGGGCTGTAATGCATCCGAGCGTTGTGAGGCAATAGCTATCTTTCATACATTAATTCACGCTCAGGCCGTTTGCTTGTACAATAGGCACACCCCCTTCTCCCTCCCAACCCCCACGTCCCTAGCCTCATACATTAGCTCACTGCGATAATGGCAGACAGAATGAAATGCTAATAACCCAGGAGAAAACGCCGCCATTTGATCGATGTGCCTAATACTGTACGTATTAAAGTCATCTGCTTGGCGTGAATGCATTACAGGCCATGACTGATGATCGTGGGCGCACACATGCACTCCTCTGAAACTCAACAGGAACGCTGCATCCCAATAATGCTACCCGAGTGTGACAAATGAACCCCTGAACTGTATTGCCAGAGGGTTTGCTCCAAGAAAATGCAAAACTCACGGGGGAGGGGAGGTGGGGGCATTTATACAAACGACAGAGGCCTGTCCAAGGAGTGGCCTGGGGTGGCACGTGCAACCCCTGGAATCGGATTGGCCACACCAGGTGCCACCCCATTATCGTGTGTGCGTATGCGCACGCTCGTACTTCATGCCACCTCAGTCAAAAGAGTCACGAAAGGCATGGAGGTTGCATTTGTGCAATGGAGGGAAATGTGTACGTTTTATATATGCAACAGGAATCGATCGGTGTGTGCTGAACATCCAGCATGCAAATGAATATGCATATATTTGCATGATTCCTAAATGGATACAAGGGCATGTCCTGGATATCCAGTGATGGACCCTAAAGGATCAGTGTGATTAGTCAAAGCCCTAGTAACTGCAAAACATTGGTGTAGCGGAAACATGATCCAGCGCGGTGTTCTGTATTTCTAGGGCAAGCGATGTACCTGTGAACATATCCTGATACGAATGGGTCCATTAACTGTATTTTGGGGCTGCCGCATGCTAAGCCCCTAACAGCAGTCAGATGAGGAAGCAGTCGCAGCGCAGGTATGCACGGTTCTAGATTTCTAAGGCATCAAGCACATGATTATCTTGCCGCCTCATGTAACTCCAGGTGCACCCAACAGTCCAAAACTACCGCCCACTCTGCTGAACACCTTTGAAGATATACCAAAAACTCAGAACAACAATAAAACAAACTCCTTTAACTTGGGTTAATCACTACACAATATATTGCACACATGATACAGAGACGCATATAAAGGCGCCTCTGTGTGTGGTTTCCGTTTGGGTTCTTGCTGTAAGAGCTGTAGATGGGAGACTTCCCTCTGTTGTGGAGGGTTTAGAATTCGATATTGTATGCAATGCATGGACCAAAGACAAGTCTATATAGCTTGACAATCGGAATTAATCCAATTTTGTTGTGGCTCTCGCTATGCAGCTTGGTCGGGCATATCAAGAAACGAGCCAAAACAGGCTGCTATTTTGGATGATATGAAGCGTTGGCTCAGGTACAAAACAGGTGGACTGATTCATATGGAAAATGTATCAAAATGGATCATGACCCTGAAAAGATTCAATTTCATTACAAAACAGACTCTATGTCTATGTCACATGCAAGGCCTTCACAAAGCTTAATTGGGAATGACAGGACACAGGATTGTCTTGAGGGCATAGTCTATATACAAAACAGAATCTGCTACAATTGTGGGCTTTCTTTACACTACATGGAGGGCATGGTCAGGTAGGCGAATTAGACTACGTTGGTGACCAGCACTTGAACACCATTCACAACGAAACGTACCCATGATGTTTCTGTTGGTTATAACTTTTCACAGGCAAATGCAATCTTACAATGGAATGCATCTGCCATCAGTATCCAAGAATGTGACTGGCAGCCAGATTAAGTTGATGCCCCTCCCATCACAATACTACTCTTGACAACATTTTGCTAAATTTTACAGATGGCTCGATACACACTTGCATCCTCTTTTCTAAGACTTGATCTTGGAAAGCAATTCTCCGCTCATTGCAATATTCACTGTGGCCCAGACACAACATGCAGCCTCCAATTTGAAGTCGCTTATGAAGAACTAGCTCAGACACCACTTGGGTCAGCAAGCCTCACGACACAATGGCAGATGGAAAATAGACTCTTGACAGAAAGCAAGTCTTGCCTGAGGCACTGGCTCGCGAGGACAGATGGGGACGAGCTATTCGAGCTGTCCCGGGGGATCCGAGATGGATTTAAACATCGCTGAATGTGTTACATTTAAAGAGACGAAAAAAGTCAATATCCTCATGTGTCTTTGTGCAATATGATTGGTCTGATGTTTTAAGACTCTTGTTGTATAGACTGGTCACTATTTATTGAAACTAAGCAATGCCAACTCCGGGGAGGACTGCGCCCCACTTAATACATCTCCTGGCTTTAAAACAAGGAGCATGAAAGAAACGTTTCCCATGGCCATGTGTGAAATGTCCCTCCAGTCCTGTTCTTTCCAGTTGGAATCCGAGACTTGTAGCTTTTTCATTTACCATTTAAAAAAACAGGAGAACTACGACTCCCAGAAATCCAAGCAAAAACAGGATTGCATGGCCTTCACACACATGACCAAGGGAAATGTGAGAGCCCTGCAAGACCCATGCACAGTAACCAATGAAAGTCGAGCAGTAGACTATGCCTCGCCTGCGGTTGGACTCCAGCTGCCAAAGCTCATCACGCCATCAGTCTACCAAGCGCTCCAAAAGTGGACTGAAGGAGATTAACATGCAGCATGTCATTACACTCCTATTTACATACAACACACACATTAAACTATCCAATGTTCTTAGAAGAGAAACTGTACTAATGATAGACGTCTTTCAAAGAAAAAAACACTGCAGCATTGGCACTTCTTCCTTCTCTGCTTCCTTGCCGCAGTCACATAAATAAGGAACTGTAGGGAACAATTAAGGCACAGCCGATTGGCGTTTTTTGTATAGATTGTGGGATGCTTACATTGCCAGGATTTCTGCTTAATCCTAAGGACGACTCCAGTTAAAACGTGGTGGGAGTATTTGTCCTCCCTACTTTCGGAGGTAAGGAGTAGAGGGATTGTTCACAGAAAACAATAATCCATTATTGACAGGAGTATATATTTGACCACATAAAAAGGTGTTTTCATGGCCAAGCTTCAGATCTAAAAAGCACGAAAGAAGAGCGTGTGCTGCTGAGATCGCTAGTCTGTGCATATCAACACAACAGACACCAGTGTAATCTATCTGTAATTCTCTTTTGTTGCATTTGGTAGCATTTGCCTAATTATAGGGAGCAAAACAAGCAGGCACGCAGCTTATCTGGTGGGCAGAGCCTAGGATAGCTGGTTCTTACATGGTTGAAGGTTTGTATATCTATGCAAAGGATCTGTTCAGTTTTAAATAACAGCCAGTATATATTATATATATATATATATATATATAGCCTGCAACGGCTTCAATGTTGGCGAGTGAGAGGTGTCCTGAGCATGCACCTGCAGACCTTGAGCAAGCCACGAACAATACAGAATGAAGAGTTGGAGATCACTGGAGAGGTCTCGGGTTATAGAAGGGAATCCAGACAACACTAAAGTAATGGCTTGGACCGTCCACTGAATAGAAACTCTGAAGGGGAGTTATTATATGTAGCACTGTATAAAAAAATAGAAAAACCAATGAGTTCTCATTTAAAGGGAACATGAATAAATATTAATAGGTGGGAATTTTCAAACATATTATCTGTTTTGATGCTCTAACATACGTAATAGAATTTGTTTTAATGAACTTTGGATATCAATGGGGTTGGGGACTGGTCATCAGAACGTCAAGAACATGGGATGACCTCCAATGAAACAAGCATGGACCATGACGGATCTCAAAACGTGTTTCGTGGCAGTCGATCTTAAATGCATAAGAGGCCTACCTAATCTAGATAGGTTGATAGGCTACAAATTGACCTCAACAGAAAATCGCACATTATTCTTTGGACAATGTCCATAACATGGAGTGGCCTGTGTAGCCATTTGGTGCAGTAGAATCCTTTGGGTGATCGATACATATCCAATAAAGGGGTCTGGCGTTCAAAATGTGGGAGAATCCTGCATGAAGTAGCAACTAATTAATTTCACCAAATGTCACTGGAAGCTGGAGATGAGGTAAATAAACGCAACCATCTATTTGTTTTTCTGCATCGATCAAATGAATAACTTGTTGAAAGACATGACATTGTACATACCCCGAGGAGATGCAGAATGGAGTCTTGAGTGTACACAAGGATTTTGGATATTGTTCAGCAAGTGCGGTCCAAATTGAAAGTATCCTCAATGTATGAATACTCAATTGTTTGGAAAGAAATCCGTATCAGACCCTCTAATTATCAAAACACCGGTTTTATAAGTTCAGTCCCACATGAAAGTGTGACGACTGCCCCCAATGAGTTCTCAGGACTTTGTAAGAGGTGTAGAATGGTGGAGTCCAGGGGAAGTACTGGCCACATTTACGCTGCCTCTAAGCACCCACACAACATTTTAAGAAAGAGTATGTGGCTTAATCACATCTTCAACATAGATTTGGTGGTATGCCCCATTTTACTTATTTGTGGGGTTTTACCACTGGTGCAGCTCTCTGTGAATTTTACAATGAAAGCATTTTATTAGTGATTTATAACATACCAATTCACAAATAATTTCATGGAGCACAAGCACTATTCTTGAATGTGACTTCGATTTTTGATCCTCCATAATTTGTTCTTTTAAGACGCCCTTAAATGTGCAATGCCCATTGAGATAGCAGTACAGGGTAAAACTGATGAGTGAGTCGGTCCATGCATTATCTTTGTTCTTCGAGTAGTACATGGAAAAGGTGAACCGTCAGCATTCTGGGCCGTAGGGGGAGGACTTTCATCTTGCCAACCCTCTAGTTATTAGAGCAATGCAAAGGAGAATGCCACTTGGACACAAAAGGACTAATACCGTGTCAACAATGATGATGATTTAAAAATATGAAAGAACGGGTATATGGTGATTTACTTAAAGGTTATTTGGTTATTTGACAGGTACCTGAAACAAACCATAGAAAGTAGGCCACTAGTCAGGATATCCAATATGCAAAGAATATTTTCGCTGCATTCTGAAATTGCAGGTTTGCTTTGCTCCCTCCCCCCATTTTCAATGCAGGACTACAAATCCCAGAATTCAAAGAAAAAGACGGTAATGGATGTTGTACGCATAGCACAGGGAAACGTGAGTGCTATGAATATGTCACTACTGATTTGTGGATGGCAACTAATGCAAGATTGAAAGAGGGGAAGTGGTGGGGACGTTTGGTACATTTATCTTTTCTTCCAATTTGACTGGATATCTTGAAGAGGGGCACACGAGTGTATATGCTACTTTCACACAATTCCCAGATAGTCACCCTGAGCTGCGTGTTTCAGTAGGTTATAATTATCTAGCCACTTGAGACCGCTACGGAGGACATTTGGCACAGACGACGTGCCTATATTGCATGCTACTTTGCATTACTGCTGTGGAATGCTCATTACATTTATTCTAAGTCAATAGCACCTCGTGACAAAAAGTAAAGGGCTTTCCTAGAAATCAATACATACTGCCTCCTCACAAGTTTGGCAGTAACCCTTAAATCCAGCAGCAACGCTATCACCACCGCATTTAAGGGTCAGCCAAATCACGGGTTTGGCAGGATTTATGTAAGCTCTGATCCACCGCAATTTTGCCGATCTTCAGTGCTATTACTGCACGCTATTGCCTCCGACGGTAGTAGCTCCAAATATTCCCGAATTGCCCCAATGGATAATAAGGAATTACTGTTCCGCCAAACCTGTGATCCGGCGCTAATAGCGCCGGGGGGTTTGGCGGTAATGCTAATAGCCCCAGCAGTATACCAGTGGTATTACCGCCGGGATACCGCCCAACTCATGATGGTGTATAACAAGTGTATAACAATGATTTGTTATACACTTGTGTGTGAATAAATGTATAACAATGCAAAACGTTGAGATGTTTTAACACATAGCCTGGTGCGATACAAAGGGGACGCATCAGTATGTAGGATGGGGAGACTTACAAAACCTGTCTGGGGTGCATCACCATGTAGAAAGGGGACCTAGATCGGCATTTTTATGAGCCTCCCTGTTCTCCATGTTAAGTGCCTTTGGTGGGGTCTAATTGAATTGCTTTCTGCAACCTGCTGAGGTCAGACACATTTTGCTGCCTAAAAAGTGAAGGGGCGTTTAAAAAATAAAAATCCCGAGACCAATAATCACATGAGTGCTGATAACATGCAGGAGGGAAGTCACACTGAAATGTGAACTGTGGTAGAATGCCATATCACATTGCAATGTCTTTCATGAAGGCTTCTTTCGGCTTCAAAGCCCTGCACTAAATAAGTGTCATTACCCAATGTATTGCCATTCAGTGCATCTGCCTTGAAAAGATGAAGGTCTTGGGACACAACATGGGACTGCAGCTATAACCCAAATATGGGTGGGAGGTGAGCGGCACTGAGCGCTTAACTTGGCAGTTTTGTGGATTGAACCCTGGCATGTTTATGCTGTAAAGCAAGCTCAATTTACACCATGGTTATCACCAGGCTGGTTTGCTCACCCAACGGTTACCAGTCATTTGGTCGAAAACCAAATGGTCGAATGACCATTTGATCGAAGTAAAATGGTTGAAAAAAAAAGGTCACATTTATTTTTGTTTTTTAAAATGTTATGGGGGGGGTTCCCCCCAACCCACCTTTTTCTTTATTAAAAAATATTTTTTAAGCAACCAAAACTAAAAAAAATATATAATTAAATAAATTCGACCTTTTTTTTTTCGACCATTTTGTTTCGATCAAATGGTCATTCGACCAAATGACCGGACACCTCACCCAAAACCTTGCAAGCTGGGCCTGGCATAGCCCCATGTAATGATGCCAAACCACCCCCAGAAGTGTCAGAATACAGCCTGGTCTCAAAGCAAAGCCTGGATGATGGAGTCTCACGTGGGTCCAAATGGAAGCTATGAAATGAAATACAATGTAAAAAAAATAAAAAAATAAAAATATATATATATATATATATATATATATGGGATACATTACTCACCGTAATCGTATTTCTGATGCTTGTATCTGCTTAGATTCACATGCTGTGCATAGGCCGACATCTAGTGGAAGCTGCGGAGTATTACAGTTTGTTTTTCGAAAGTCGAAAATGGGCGTCGACACAGGCGTGCCAGTAATACTATCCCTAGTGTGACGTCCACTGTACCCAAGATCCCTCACGCGTGTAGGATCCTCAGATTGTATTTTTTCTGACATGAGGAAGCATGAGGAGTAGCGAGAGTACAGATAATCCAAGCAGATAGACAGAAAGGTAAGACTACAAGCAATCATGCGCCTTCTCTCGGAGGGGAGGAAGGGTGGGTCGCATGTGAATCTAAGCAGATACAAGCATCAGAAATACGATTACGGTGAGTAATGTATCCCTTCTGAGGCTTGTGGAATCTGCTTAGATCACATGCTGTGCATAGATTAGCGAGCAGTACCAGAAGAAGGAGGTGGGATGTGAGAAGGGTCATGAGCAAACAGGTGTCTTAGAACCGCTTGTCCCACTTGTGTATCTGTCTTGGAATGAGTGTCAATGCAGTAATGCTGAGTAAAAGTGTGAATAGAGCTCCAAGTAGCCGCTTTGCAAATGGTGTCGAGGGGAACATTTGCAATGAAAGCCAGAGTGGCACCAATGCCTCTAGTAGAGTGGGCCCTTGGCGTAAAAGGCAGAGTCTTTTCAGAAAGAGAGTAACACAGCTGTATACAGTTGATAATCCACTTCGAGATAGCGCCCTTAGAGACGCGATCCCCCTCTCTGCCTGTAGCTACGGAGACAAACAGTTGATCTGTTTTTCTTAGCGGTCTGGTTTTATTTACATAGTATAGGACCGCCCTACGCACATCTAGGGTGTGTAGTTTCACCTCAGCCGAGCTTTGCGGGTTCTGAAAGAAAGCCGGAAGCTCGATGGACTGGTTTACATGGAACTTGGATATGAATTTAGGTGAGAACCTAGGGTGTGTGCGTAAAACCAGTTTGTCTTTGTGGATAGTAAAGAAAGGATCCTGCACTGACAGAGCCTGAATTTCACTGACCCTTCTTATGGAGGTAATGGCTACTAAGAAGGCCGTTTTATAAGTCAGGTGTTTGAGACTACTTTTATGCATGGGTTCGAATGGGGGTCCCATGAGTTTAGCTAGCACCACGTTGAGGTCCCATCCTGGCGGTGGGTTCGAAATAGGAGGGTGAAGTCTCTTTACTCCTTCCATGAAGGCTTTAACCACTGGTACTTTCCACCACGAGACCTTGTTATGGGATGTGGTGTAAGCCGAGAGGACTGCCAGGTGTACTTTCAGCGAGTTAAAAACCAACCCTGCATCCAGCAGGTGGAGCATGTATGTCACAACGTTGGAAGGAGTGCAATCAACCGGGTTGATTTGTTTATTCTGGCACCAGATAACGAATCTTTTCCACTTATCAAAGTAACAGTGCCTTGTATTTGGTTTCCTGGACTCCTTTAGAATGTCCATACACCTCTGTGGTAATTTGAGATGTCCAAACTCTATGACTTCAGGAGCCATGCTGCTAGGTTCATAGAGTTGGGTTCCTGATGCACTGTTTGACCCTGTTGCTGGGACAGTAGGTTGTACCAGGCTGGGAGTCTGATGGGTTCGCACACCGCCATTCTGCGTAGGTGTGGAAACCATGGCTGTCTCGCCCACATGGGAGCAACTAGGATGAGCGTCATCGATTCCTTGTTCATCTTGTACACCACCTTCCTGATGAGAGGAGTTGGTGGAAAAGCGTACGCAAACATCCCTGACCAGTTCATCCACAGGGCATTCCCTTGGGAGTCCGGCTGGGGGAACCTGGATGCAAATCCTGGGCATTGTTTGTTTTCGCTTGTGGCGAATAGGTCTATAGTGGGGAAACCCCACTGAGAGAAGAGATCTTCCACTACGTCTCTGTGAAGGACCCATTCGTGTTCTTCTGGGAGGGAGTCTCTGCTTAGAGCATCCGCTAGGGAATTGAGCTCCCCTGGAACATGTTGCGATGACAGGAAGATGTTCCGTCTGAGTGCCCATATCCATATTTTCTCGGCAAGCTTGGACAGATTTGGCGAACGAGTCCCCCCTTGCTTGTTCAGATAGAACATGGCTGTCGTGCTGTCCGTCCTTATCTGCACCGACAAGTTCAGTAGATGGGGCTCGAACGCCCTTAGCGCTCGGAATACTGCCAGAAGCTCTAGCAGATTGATGTGGTTTTTGGCTACTGAGTGAGACCAGAGACCCTGAGCTGTGTGGTGGAGATGGTGAGCTCCCCACCCAGTCAGGCATGCATCTGTAGTAACCACTGCTTGTACTTCGGGATCGTAAAAGGGTTTCCCCTTTGCGAGATTCTCTCTTGTCCACCAGTGTAGGCTCTGTACGAGTGTTGGCGAAATGACCACTAGATCGTCCCAATGACCACTTGCCTGAGACCACTGTTTCGCCAACCATTCCTGCATGGGACGCATGCGCAGACGCGCGTGGGGGACCAGGTAAATGCATGACGCCATCATGCCCAGTAACCGCATAGCTTTGCGTACTGTTATCTGTTGACCTGACTGATAATGTGGAATTTGCAGAAGTATATTCCGAATTCTCTCGTCCGAAGGGAAGGTCAATCCTTTCTGAGTATCTAGGATAGCTCCTAGAAACTGTTTTGAGGTGCTTGGCACCAGACTTGACTTTTTCTCGTTGATGGAGAAACCTAATTCGTGGAGCAGGTCGATAGTCCTCTGAATGTTTGACCTGCAAATTCCTGGGGTTTCCCCCGTTATGAGCCAGTCGTCCAGATAAGGGTACACCGGGATTGCTTCCCTGCGTAGGTGTGCAGCCGCCACCGCCAGTACCTTGGTGAATACCCTTGGTGCTGAAGCTATCCCGAAGGGCAGTACCTTGAATTGGTAGTGTCGACTGTCCACCTTGAAGCGCAAGTACTTTCTGTGCGCTGGGAGCATGGAAATATGAAAATAAGCATCCTTCATATCCAAGGTTGCCATGTAATCCCCCTTTTTTAGGAGGGGGATTACCTCTTGTAGCGTGGTCATACGGAATTTTTGGGGCTTGACATACTTGTTGGCAGGCCGTAGGTCCAATACTGGGCGCATTGTCAAATCTTTCTTTGGCACAAGGAAGTAAGTTGAATAGATACCCCTGTTTACCTGGTGTCCTGGGACGAGTTCTATCGCGTCCTTTTCTAGCAGAGTGGCGATCTCCTCGAGAAGGATCCTTTGATGCTCTAGGGAGTGCACTCTTTGTCGTGGAGGATGATTCCGGGGACGCTGCAGTAGTTCTATACAATATCCTGCGGATACTGTTGACAGCACCCATCTGTCTGAGGTGATCCCTTCCCAAGCCTGGGTGAAGGTGGAAATGCGTCCCCCTACTGGGGTTGCGTGGCAAGGGACCCTGAACTGAGCGTCACTGTTTCGGTGGAGGCGTGCCACCTCCCTTGTTGGGGCTGCCTCTGCCTCTTCCACGACCTCTCTTGTTACCCCTGCCGTAACTCTGGGTAGACTGCTGGTTGTTATTCCATTGTGTACCCTGTCCCTGGGCATAGTTGCCTCTTTGTGAATTTTGGCCGCGTGGGCGACGAAAATTATTGTTCCCCCTCTGGTTAGGGGGTTTGTTGGTAAGCTGGCCAAGGGATTTGAGAGTCTCATATTCATCCTTGGCATTTTTAAGTGCGTCTTCGACCGCTTTCCCAAACAATAGGTCGGGTTCCACTGGCTTGTCTATTAAAGAAGCCTGGGTTTCTGTCTTGAATCCCGACTGCCGTAACCACGCATGTCTCTTGATAACAGTACCTTCTGCTATCAATCTCCCTGCGTTGTCAGCGGCGTCGAAAGTTGCTTTTAAAATGCAACCAGACACGGCTCTCCCCTCTGCCGAGATCCGAGCCAGCTGGCTCTTTAACGGTTCTGGAGCAGAGGCAATGAGCGCCGCGACTTCTTCCCATTGATGGCAATTGTAACTAGCCAACAGGGTGGTGGAATTCGCAATCCTTGCTTGGTAGGCGGACGTTGAGGCTACCTTTCTGCCAAACCCGTAAAGTTTTTTGCTCTCCTTGTCGGGAGGAGCTTCTGAAGAAGATAAGGGCGTGCCAGCCCTTTTTCTAGTGTTGGTCACCACTAGGGAATCTGGTTTAAGATGTCCCCTTATATACAGAGGGTCAGACTGGGCTGCCCGGAAAATCTTTTCAATTCTGGGGTTGACAGCTCTGGTGAGGTTAGGATTCACCAGGGAAGGATCTATTCTTCGTTGGATGGATTTGAGGATAGGGATGGTCTGAGCGACCGGTCTTCTCTCTCCTACAAACTCCTCCGCGAAGTCCCTTTCCTCCTGTACACCGTGGGTGTCGATGTGGAAGTGTTCCGCTGCTCTAGCGAGAACCTCGTTGAGGAGGGGCTGGTTATCAACTGGAGAGTCAGTAACTGGGGCTTCGCTTTGTACTGGGGAATCTACTCTGTAAATTTCCTGTTCATCTTCTCCCTCCTCCAGGTCCTCATCCTCTGCATAGTAATCTGTCCCGGTCTGTCCTTCCATAATTTCAAACTCCTGGTCCTCTTCAGGGAAAACTTGTCCCTGGTACCTGGGGAGTGGAGTAGAATATGGAGTGGAGTAAGGCTGAACCTCGAAGGGTTCAGGTCTTTCGACCCGGGGCTTTTTACTTAGCGGGATAGGATCGGAGGAGCCTGAGGGTATGGCCCCTTGAGGGTTATATGAAAGAAAGTGTTCTGGGTTCTTATCATAAAAATCAGCCAAGGAAGACATCCTAGACATAACCCTGTCTATGTCCTCACTGGACCATTCCCTGGAACAGGGTATAACTTTAGCAGGTGATGAAGTATGGGACTTTTCAAGGGTAGACTTGTGTTTACTTGTCTGCCTAGGATGAGAGGATGGCTTTACAGGGGTGGAAGGCTGTGCTTTCCGCTGTTTCCCCCCCTCCCCGTGCGTGGAAAAATGTTTTCCCTGTCCCTTGGAGGCCCCAGAGACTTTCGACGCCTGGCGCCGAGGGTCTGGAGAGGTATCTGTGCGTGGGGCCTCACTGGTGTTAACCGCGGTCTCGGTATCTTGGAGCGCAGCTTGGGGGTGGAAGTCGTCTTCGTCTCCCGACGATCGAACTTCCGTTAATGTGTGTAACGAGGCACTCTTGGCAAGAGTGGATGATTGCCTTGCGTCGTGAGGTGATCTCGATCGAGAGCGCCCAGAGGACACCGAGTCGGACCGTTCTTTTTGTGCCTCTTTCCGGGAAGTCGACGTCGTCGAGGTCCGGTTGGTCTTAGTGTGTTTAGTGTGTGTTAGGTGTGTAGCGCTTGCGTCGCCGGGGGTCTTCCCCATAGCCGCCCTGCCGGACGACCTTCCGAGGTCGGGGACCTGCGCTCGCCGGCTGTCTCTCGACGCCATAATGCCCTCGCCGTCCGAAAGTACGGCGTCGCTGCCATCGCTGAAGGCGCCCTCCGCTGCCATGGCCGCCTGCCTGGCGTGGTGGGCCCAACGCTTTGTCGAACGGTCCTTAAGTGTCTTAGGTTTAAACCTACTACACGCTCTGCAGTTCGCTTCGGGGTGATCCCTCGGCAAGCAGAGATTGCACGTGGCGTGCCTGTCGACCCAAGGGTATTTGCGATTGCACTTGGGGCAGAATTGAAAAGGGGTACCCTCCATACGCACCTTAAGGCAGCGGGCTGCTAAGTGTAGGAATATATAAAATGTAACTATATATCAAGAGTGAAGAGTATGTACCACCCCCCACTCTCCCTACTTGTAAGGGCCGAGGCCAGCGGCCTACTAGGCCCGGGCCGAGGCCAGCGGCCTTCCGAGGCCCAGATCCGTCGAGCAGTCGACGGTCGATGACTTCTCCAGCCGTCGTCGAGGTTGAGGGTCGACGTTGGGGTGGGGAAGGGAATGAATAAGAATTATAATTATAATAACAGCAAAAGTATGGCTAAGGCCAGGGAACTCCGCAAGATGCTTCCGACCAGTATGGCGGAAAAAAACAATCTGAGGATCCTACACGCGTGAGGGATCTTGGGTACAGTGGACGTCACACTAGGGATAGTATTACTGGCACGCCTGTGTCGACGCCCATTTTCGACTTTCGAAAAACAAACTGTAATACTCCGCAGCTTCCACTAGATGTCGGCCTATGCACAGCATGTGATCTAAGCAGATTCCACAAGCCTCAGAAATATATATATATATATTAAAATTGTCGCTCAAAAGAGTTGGGCAACCGACTGGTTAAATGCACAGTAAGTTTACTTCATTACTTTTAGAAACATATTTAACACATTTTAATGTACCCATGTTGTAAAGACCTGTTCAGGGCCGGTGGGGTGTGGGGAATAGCTCGGGGGCAAAGCGTTGGTGAAAACACAACTCATACCAACAGGGGTTTGAATCCCTGTCTCCCACTTAGAAACCGTTCTCTTGGTATAAAGATGAACAATTATATGATTATATATCCGCCCTATAGTTAAGGTGAGTGGAGACACATAGGAACCTGTCAAAATTCTATTGTTAATAACGTTTGATTCGAGTAACGGATGTGGGCAAAATTTCAAAAGTGATTAGAAGTCTATGGGCAACGCCCCGCCCAGACTGCAAAGTTTTGTAAAAATTTGTTAAAAAATGTAAAAGTTATAAAGCGTAAAAAAAAAATGTTTTCCTAAAGTGAGGCCTACTTCCAATTCAGTTTCCCTTAGACAAAAAAGGCAAAGTTGTGCCAAAGCACAGAGCCTTAACCACTGGACAGATTTGGACCAGGTCCGAAACAACGTGGGCACGAAGCGTTGACCCGCAATCCTTGCATGGTATGGGGTTATTCTGTGCCGTAAATATTTTAAAAATTGACGGAGAAGGGGGTTCCCCTTCCCCAAAAATTATAGTCGTAGCTTCCATGGTGCATTGCAGGATCATGTTTTCAGAAATGAAACGACAAACATCTTGTATTTCTCTCGATGCAAGAGATATGCGCAGCTATAGCCGAGGTTATGGGAAAATGAAACACAGTAAAAAGCAATTTGAGGTCACAAAACATACAAATGCCATCAGGGTAGAGGTTGGGGGGTGGCTAGAAAGCACCGAGTTATATTTGGGAGTTGGAGGGGTTCAAGGGACCGAGTTTGCAACACAAAGCTTTCTGTAGCCTCGGCTATAGCCGTGAATAGCCGACATCTGAAAGCAAACTGCGTCACAGAGGCAGTGTGTGCTCTGGGGTGAAAGGGAGAGGGCAGGGGATGTGAGGTGGCCGTCTGGGGTTGGGCGAGCTGGCGCAGTTGAGGGGGGCACTTGGTGATGGCCTCTGGGGGCAGGGAATCATTTTTTTCCAGCTGGTTTGCCGATATTCGCAGCAATATCCGAGGTTGCAAAGGACTACAGATATCCACAGGTATGTGTATTTTGGTAGCCGTGGTTACATTTTTAAATTGTATTTTTTGAAAGATATTTTATTACTATAGTGACGTCGGGGTGAAAAATCATGCAGTAACCAGAATAGAGACTGCTTAGCTTCAAAGTGAGGAAAGGGCCAGACTCCTCAGGCCAAGTTGCCTGATAAATGAGCCAAACTTACAAGACAATTTACAGGAAAGGGACGGACCTTTTCTTGCTTTGAAGCTAAGCAGGGTCAGCCCTGCTTTGAAGCTAAGCAGGGTCAGTCCCGGTTACTGCCTCAATGGGCCGACCGAATGGGCATCTGAATTAACTTTTTTAAAACCGTGCTACTGTCAGTCCTTGAAGGTTTTGCACTTAGACCATTTTTTGCCTTTTGCTGAATTGCATTGTGGTATTCGTCACCCAGTCAATAATAAAAAAGAGCCATTTTTACAGCAAGAGTGGGTTTCCCATCCCTGCAGATGAACCCTGCTTAGCTTCAAAGTGAGGAAGGTGTCAGGCCACTAAGGCCAAGTTGCCTAATATATGTGCCTCCCCTTAGAAGAACGCTTAGAGAAACATGGACTTAGGTGGCTGGATCCTTCCACTCTTTGAAATTAAGCAGGGTCGGTCCTGCTTACTGCTTGGATGGCACACAGTTCACGGTCCTGAATGCTGTGCATTTTCTTAGTTATAAATATCTCATAACACACAGCATCTGCATTTTTATAAAACAGAAAAAATGAAATAAAAATAAAATAAAAATATCACATTCATGCTGAAAACTGCTGTTAGAGACCCCCGGCCTTGAGGAGTTTGAGATGCAGCACTTAACCATTATGCTACATTATACTAAAATTATGTTATACTTTGGATTTTCACAAGTTTCATACCTAGCCTTTTATCATTGAACATATTAAATTTTAGGGTAAGTATGGAATGTATTCCCCATGAAGCACCAAGCCATTGCGGCCTAGTGGTTAAATGCTCAGCATCTGGCAGACCAGGGTTCAAGGCTGTATTTTTTTTAAATTTAATTTAATTTAATTAAAAGAAAAGCAAGCAGGTAGGAGGTGGTGAGGTTTGTTGCAGTGCAGTCCTGTGATCTTATTTAGCATGAGGGCATTTAGACATGGCTGCAATCAGGGGTGTTGCTAGGTCTGGAAAAGACCCGGGGCTAGGCTAATCTTGAAACTGTCAGGACTGGGGGCTAGCTAGCCTTTTGGCTGTAGCTCCTGAGATTCTATCCGGGGCTACAACCAAAAGACCAGGGGCTATAGCCCCCAAACTGCCCCCCCCCAGCAACGCCTCTGGCTGCAATGTATTCTTTTTTATTGTGAATTTAGTTCAATTGGTTTAAAATGTTAAGCACATTACATAGAAAAAGCATCATTACAGTGCATTCCAAATCTTTTAATTCAAAACAATAAAATTCTCATTTAAATTCTAATTAGATTTCATAATAAAAAATAACGGCGCCAGAATGGCTTTCGCGCCGAAATGGGCACTGTGGCATAATGGGTGTGCCAAATCGGCATGCGTCAAAATGATGGCCGAAAAGGGGTGTAACGCTTGGAGAACGCTGCTTAACCAAAGTGTGTGCTCCATGGCAAATAATTGAATCTCACTGGGCATTGCCTAAAAACTATGCAAGTTCTCAAAGCCTGCAATCTGATGGCAATGGCTAGTGGTATGGTAGCATTTTAAAATGGACAGTGGGCACCTTTGAAATTCAATGAAAAAACTTTAGTTGCAGGGACCTTAAGGTGAGAACTTAATGCAACAAAACCCTGGAAATTCAGCTAAAGCCACCTTAACTTCGCTCCCCCTGTTGCGCAGACTATGACGACAATAATGACATCACTGATGACATCACTAGTTACATTACAACAGTAACTCATTAAGCATGGCCTTCAGCCATGGTAAGTGTGCATGGCCAAATATATTTTAACACATTTTAACTCGTCATGGCCTTCAGTGGTCACAACTTTCATCCATGTGCACTGAATATTTTAAAACACTAACAAGCTACCAACTATAGATTTTTGGCCTTTACCAGTGAATGCAGCTTTCAACAGTGTCCACTGTATATTATATACACTGAACAGGCACTAGCCATGGACCTTAGCACAAGACTGGCCAGTGGCAACAATCTTTGACTGTGCCCGCTATATATTCTAACATATATATAGGTCACTAGTCATGGCCTTTGACATTGATATGATATATATGATATGATATGGCATTTGTAATGCACCTATACACAAGTGTTTCAAGGCGCAACGAGGCAAGGAAGGGGGAAGAGAGGGAGGACCAAGACAACGATCTTACTAGGCCAAGTGACATTGAGATTGCGCAAGTGCAGGGGAGGGAGGAGGGGAAAGTGCCAGGGGAAAGGGGAGGGGGCAGTACTGTACATGGGATCAAAACAATAAGTGGTGTGGCCAGCTAGTGGCAGGTGCAAGTGTAAGTGCCAACAGCAGGTGTCCAAAGGTGCAGGTAGGAGGACTGTAGGGTTACAGACCCAAGTACAACGGTTGCCGGAAGGCAGTGTGGGTGGGCAACTGGGCAGCCGGGACCTGGGCCTGAAATCAGAGGGTAGCCAGGTGACCAGTGCAGTATGAGACAGGAAATCAGCAGGGGAGAGGAAGAGAGAAGGCAGAAGCAAAGAGGAAGGTCTTGAGGTGCTTCCGGAACCAGAGATGGTTCTCCTCAAGTTTTAGAGAGGCAAGGAGGCTGTTCCAGAGGGAGGCCCCAGACGAAGAAAGGGATCTACAACCAACTTGTTGCTTGGAGAAGCGACTGTCCCTAAGGGAGTTGGAGGTGAGGAGTGAAATTCGAGTAGGAAGGTATTTACGAAGAGAGAGTTGGAGGTATTGAGGACACAGGCCCCAGAAGGCCTTGTGGACAATGCAGAGGGTATTGAACTTAATCCTTGCAGCCACTGGGAACCAATGCAGAGATTTCAATGCTGGAGAGATACGATCCCTGGGCTTGAAGGCAAGGAAAAGTCTTGAAGTCCTGTTCTGGATGAGTTGCAGAGGGCAGAGGGTTGCAGCAGGCAGATTTAGAAAGAGGCTGATGCAGTAGTCCAGCCTAGGGAGAACCAGAGCTCTAGAGACAGTGAGCCTCTGGGGGAAGGAGAGGAAATGAAGAATACCTCTGAGAAGGTGCAGTTATGTCTAATTCCATTATTGATGTAATCAGTCATATACAATGCAATTAGTGTTGGCATCAGTGATGTGATTGGTAATGTCATCAGTGTTCCCATACAACATGTAATTAATGAGGTCATCAGTGATGTGATCTGTGATGCCATCTTTGTGGTCATTGTCTGTGCAACAGGTGGCTTTAGCCAAATTTCCAGGGTTTTGTTGCATTAAGTTCTCACCTTAACGTACCTGCAACTAACGTTTTTTCCTTGAATTTCATAGGTTTTGTTACAATGCATTGCTCGCCTTAATGTCCTTGCATCTAAAGTTTTTTCCTTGTAATATATATATATATATATATTGGTATGGAGTTCCCACTCATATTCTGTTAAAAGGACTCTGCTTAAACTGTACACTAGACAGTTGTTTCTCCTGGAACTTGTTGCCCTTGGGTGATGAAATCCAATCACTGGCTTCTGTAAAGAAATGCCCCGTCTCCTGAATGATGTTTGGCCGATTGACTGCATGGACCCCTAGCATGCAGAAGAGCCGTTCCATTGAGAAAGGGTGATCTTGGGATTAGCAGAGGCCTCACTTCCTGGTTCATCACCCTCGCCTGCTCCTGACACATTATGCAAGCTCACAGAAGTGCCTTTATTTTCTCTTGAAACTCCGACAATTGAGCAATAATTGGTCGGCGCTTTAAAAGCTCCCCGGCTGCCGTAGCTCACCAAACAAAGCCCTTTATTGACTCCAATGCCGAGCCTCAAACAAACGCTCTTTTCAGGAGCAAATAAGTAGCACACCCGTGCTCTTTACCAACCAGACAGTTAACTCATCACTAGGGCCAAAACCCCATTCAAGTGATTTACTCAAAGTGTTTGACAGGTTTTTCATATAAGGAATGTTCTCTAGGTTCTGCTGTATTGGCATTTTTGGTTTCCAAGCACAGAATGACATGCTGGCTGAAATGTTTAATATTCCTACATCATTTAATTAAGTGTTTTAAAAAATCTAATTTTAAGGCAAAACAGACAATCCTAATATTTCTAAACCGTTGAGTACCACAAAGATGGGTAATAGCGCTCTTAGAAGTGGGAGAAAACAAGCATGAAGCCGAGGCTAGCACAGGGGCAACGCACTGGTCTAGGATGTAAAACCATGAGGAGCAACAGAGGTTCCGAACTCGGCGCGTTATTAAAAATATAATAAAATAAATGAAGTGCTATATGAAAACCTGGCATTATTATTCTTAAGATTGTACCATCTGTGAAATTTCTAGCATGGTGCAGCATAAAATGCACATTAGTACCCGGCACGCACTACGCACCGGGAATACAACGTGTGGATTGGCTCTTTTCCAAGCCATACCACATGGTATTCTCGTGTATGCTGTGCATGCCGGGTACTCTGTTCCCGGCGAGGTACATTGCAGCCCCTTAGCCAATGAGGAGGCTCAAAACGGGGCAATCCCCGCTCTGAGCCTCCCCGTGGCTGGAGGCTGCCTTCGTCCCCACTGGGGACTCAGGTAAGTTTCTTTTCCTCCACCCACCTCCCCCCAAACTATCCCCTCCCAACTCCACTTACCTTCTTTTTTCTTCTTTTCTTGGAGCGAACGCGCTGGAAACACTTCTGTTCCCAACGCATCTGCTCCCGATGGCCGCCATGGAAAGGGAAAATGGACTACGTTTTCCCTTTCCCGGCGGCCATTTTTTTCAACTTTTTTTTTTGTTTTTTTCAGTTTCGAAACGTGGCAGCGTTTCAAAACAGAAAAAAAATGCCATTAGTACCCCGATCTAACGGGCCGGGGTACTAATGCTATAAGACCCTCGGCGGCGGGCCAATACTGCCCACGGTAATGCCCCGGGGCTTCGATAAGTAACTGTAACTACGGCTCCCGGGGAAATACCTGGGGCGGTATTGGCCCGCCGCCTCGGGTCTTATTGCCACAGTAAACTGCACAAAGCAATAACACAGAAAGCCATGGGTCAGAGTGTGGCGTCATTCTTGTAAACAGAAAATGACCATCATTGCTCTGGAGTCTTAATGGCAATTGCTGGGATTCACTTGTACAATTGAGGGAAACCTAAAAAAATAAAATGTTTAAGAAAATTGTACAAAATCTTATTTTATTTTTTTTAAGTTTCTCAGCACGGATTTTCTGGACCTGTGAGATGAGTTCGGTGACCAGTGTCTCGAGGAAAGTTATTGTATACAGCGCGCATCCCAAATGAGGAACCCCCTTCCCCAGATCCCATCCATCGACTTACGAAGTAAACATGGAAGGCCTGCTTCACACCTATGATTTTGGAAGGAAGTGCTGACACAGTTGCCTTTTGTTCGCAAATTGGAATACTTGAGATATTAACAGTTATAATTGTGAACGTTCACGCTCAAAAATGTGAAAGCGCACGTGTACCCCCACCAGTGGTCGAAGTGAGCGGGAGCGGTTGGGAGCGGTGCTCCTCTACTTTTTTAAATTAGGTTTTACAGCTCCTATACTTTTATTTTAAAAAGAAACCGTTCAGGAATGGTTTCGTTTTAAAATAACAGTGTAGGAAGAATTTGAAACTTGCACTTTCAGTGCACTGCACTGAACATTCCCTTAAACAGCAGGCAAATGTGTTTAGGGGTTTGTATTGTGTGTGGGATGGGGAAGGGCAATGGGGTTTGTGAGGAGCGGGGCAGGCCAGCAGGGAATATAGTTCCACTACTTCTTTTCTTACACTTCGACCACTGACCGCCACAGGTGCAAACACTACATTAAAGTGTCACTGGCAGGTAGCCACGAACGAACATGCCAACAGTGACCAGATGTTAATTCTTATCCTCGTGTGTTTATCGACACAATGCGCATATTCTCAGTGATACTTTAACAACCCCCCCATATGCCAAGCGTATGGGAACTTTGTGAGCGGTTCATAGACATTAATCCCCCACAGGAGAGGAACCAACCAATCATCTGTCTAGGAATGCTGTTAGCCCAGTGGCCGAAGTGAGCGGGAACGGTCGGGAACGGTGTTGCACTACTTATTTTTTACTGTTAACAGTTCCACTACTTTTTGCAACCATTTTCACCATAATGAAACTGTTCTTTATAAATCGAAAGCACACTTCTTCACTTTACCAGCGGATATCAATTACAGCTAAACTGAAATCTATTTCAACTCAATAGGCTGTCAACCAGCATGACTGCAACCCTTGAAAAATGTGTTGCACGTTGCTCATTTCCTTCTTACTCTGTCGCCAGCCACTACTTTTTTGGTACATCTCTATCACTGTGTTAGCCCGATTTCTATGCAGGCAGTTCTCCTCTGCACTGGCTTTTTTCAGCTGCCTGCACTGGCTGGCACTGCCACAGACAACTGGATATCCATACCATACCCACATGATCCTCCTCGGCCCTATCCCAAGTACATGAGGACTGTCACTCCCAGACACAGTTGGTCATGCCATTGAAATAGAGAAAGGACTATGCACACTCCCTACCCTATTTACAGGGGTGGGGGGTATATGATGCGATATATATGATAGGTTATTTTTAACTCGCTTAATACCCAGAGGGTTCTAAGCGCGGACCCGCGGATCGAACCTGTGTTGCTCCATGTAGTCTTGCTTCCAAGGCTAGCACGTTCCCGCTGAGCTATCCTCCCGAGACGGAAGGAAGACTAGGTTTTTTTGTTTGTTGTTTATGGGTGCACGGGGACGCTCGTGCGCTGTATGCAAGTCCTTTCTCGTCACCAAAAGTATTCTTACCATTCAGGCAGCTTTGCTGACAACAGCTGGTAGCTTGAATAGGAGATCATCTCATCAAATGGGCCTATAAACTGGAGCCGGCAGGCTGCTACCAGACGCTAAGGTTTTCCAACCCCTCATTTTCTAATCTACATAGCACCAGGAGAGAAGACGGATTATGGATTTATGTAAGCGGTATCCTCACTAATTTGCTAGGCTTAACCCAAGCATGCATTTTGCATTCAATTGTGCGGCTGCCTTTGACGAGTGGCCCTATGAAACCATATGGTTTGTTCTGCATCTAGCTTGAGCAATGGGCAAAGATTCATAAAAGGCGAGAATAGCTGGAAAGGGCCATTAGGAGGGCACTACAGCTGTTGGCACTGTGAAAAAGAATGCCTTGGCAATGGCAAGCGGTGCAGGGTGGACTATTTGGCAACAGTATACAGGTCTGCGGCAGGGCCAGCTTTTGTAGATGGCAAAGATCGGGATGCCAGATAGTCCTCTAGCTTACCTCTGCCACAGGGCACTTTCAGAAGAAATGGCATTGTGTGTCCAGAGCATATTATTGTATTGCACTGCATGTATATACTTTTCAGATTGGTTGTGTGGTCACTGTTTTCATCCACAATCTGGCAAGGACTTGCTGGCACCCCTGGAGGAAAGGCTTGCAGACCACCTTGGTCTGAACCCCTTGGCGCCTCATCTGACGGTAGGAGCCAGCTCTAAATGTCTATCAGGCCAGAGGGAGGATGACCATAAGTGCTGTTCCTCCTATTGGATAACCCAGGAGACCATATGGTTGCATTGTAGCAAGAACAGACACCGGCAGAAAGAAGGGGGCGATTTGGTGCTTGGACCTGCTCTGCTCTATCCTCAACTAATAAACCGATTGGATGATGAAACGGTGCAGGATTTGATAGTTATCTTCACTAATATACAAACTGCTCTGCAACAGCTTGCTGCTTCTCCATCCATCGTACAACATTCTGCCTCCTAGCAACCTGCCCAAACTGAATCCAATCCACGCCACAATAACCTGTCACCCAACGTTCATCACCCAGTACCGGCCCGGTCCCACGTACCAGTTTCAAACCAAATTGTATTCCCCGGGCCAGCTGCCTACAATGAAGCCTCCAGCATACACTTTGAGTCCAGTCCCTGGGCAGATGGCCACCCCCAGGTTCACCCAGATTCCAAGAAGCTCTCCTATCCAGCCCTGTCACCCAAGAAGTCCCAGCAGGCAGGGAACAGCAGTTCATTCAGGACACTGAAACACCTTCCAGAGAATCAATACTAAGGGAATAACTTGGTCACCGTACATGCACTATGGATAGTGGGGGTGAGGGATTCTCAGAAATTCAGCAAAGAACCAAAAAGATTTATCCAAGAGATAGAAACAGTAATACAGTGCTATAAACTCTTGTAGGCTGGTATGGATCAACTTATGTGAGTGATCCCACAGAGTCACCCAGCAGAGCATTTGGCAAACAACAGACCCCGAGACATAAATATAACTGCCGTGTTCACAAGAATCCCCATTAGCCACCATTCCCAAGGTTTTCCACCCAAAAAGGGGCTAGGGAAAAGTAAATAACTGCAAGCAGAATGGAGTCCCCAAAAATTATATGGACCGGTTTGGGCATAACAAGGCCAGCAGACAAAGTTTACAGTAGACCCTATTGCCTAAGATCTGGCTGGCTACTGGTGAGGGCCTAAAAGCAATTACCTCATCACTCATACTCCTTTTGGGACCTTCTAGGCTGATCCTATCCTGGGGTCCCAAAAGAAAAATGATCTCACAAAGTGGTGCCTTCCAGTTACCTAGGTCTCACTCCGTCTTTACCCCTTACCCTGCTCAACTGCCCAATGTGTAGTCTCCCGAGGTTGCTGAATTAGTAGCTCCAACATGCAGATTAGCTGACCAACCATATAGACGGACTCAAAATATGCTTTTGGGGTTGCCAAGCAGTTCAATCAGCACTGAAAACAACAAGTTTCTCACATCATTATCTTAGGTCCCTGCTTTACTACACGCTATCATATTACAAAAACAATGTCCACTTTGTTTAAGTGTGCATCTCACCAATCCCTTTGTGATGAGGCAGCATAAGGCAATGCTTTAGTGGACGCTGTGCCTAAAGAGGCAGCTGTTTTGGTCCCTATGGCTGAACTTGTGTTATGACAAACTGCTCAGATGTATGCCACCATGCTCCTCACTACAAGAATAAGCTAGCAGGTCTCAAATTCTTTAAAATCCCATTTGTCCTACACGTCCAGTTGCTTAATTTACAGTTACGAGTGTTAAAATCACAGCAAAAATGGCTGTTTACACAAAAGAATCACGGCAAAAAGCCTGTAGTTTTGACAGCCACAATCCATGAAATGGAAGTGGGGCTACTCTCAAAACCCATGCTCCCCTTAAATGGTATAATGGGTACACCTTTTCCAGGTCAAACCACAGTATTTTTGCCGCAATTTCTTTTTACACACAACTATTTTGCTATGATATTATTACTGCACACCTAATTTACATCCTCGACCTAAGAAACATTCACTCCGCCCATAGGGACGGTGTCAAAATATTTAGCAGTGCTATTAAAAATTATACATGTTATCCATCATAAGCACATTTCGCATTAGCTGAGATGCTGCTGCCCAGATGCCAGCCACAAACAATGAAACTTAGTTGCAATTCACTGAAAAGTTTGCTTGCAGTAAATGTCAAATAAAAGTTTCAAACATCCCTGTACTCACTATGCAAATGATACCCGGCCTTTATAAAAAAATCTCTTTGACTACGCGAGTGGGCAAGGAGATTTTGCAAACCATGGCTAGTACAGAAGAAGATTCTCCAGAGTCAGAAAAGTGCATTTGGCCTTAGGCTGGATGACATCTGCAACCCGATAACCTTTGGCGCATCAAAATGTTTGCACACTAACTTTCCAGGTACTGTTTTCCTTCTTGTCGTGGATTTATCACAAAAACTCCCTACGTAGGAAAAGAGGGTATCATTGCTTCCTTCAGTCAGAATTCGTTTTCAGCAGACTTGTCAATTGCTCAAATGTATTGCAAACAGTACATCACAGGCCAGCAGAATAATACATTTAGATCTGTAAAAGTGGCTCCAGGTGTGCACGCTCACCCCTGTAGCCTAGTCACGAACATTCAGGAGGACTCAACTGTAAAGTTGCTGTGGGTACCAATATGTATTAGTCCTTCTGGACATGTTTTCACAATGGGTTAAGAAATAAATCCAGCAAAGCCAGTGCCAGCGCAGTAGTGAAGGTACTGTCACAAGATTTTGTGCACCAGTTTGGAGTGCCTGCGAGTATACATACTGACAGATGTTCACATATTAACAGGTAGGTGATTAAGAAATGTTGCAGCAGACTTGGAGATAGAACAAGAAACTACAGTGTCCACATCACCCTCAATCAGCAAGGGCTTGGGCTTTAGTGAGACCTGACATCACTACAAAAAAATAGATCGTCCAGGTTCTGTGCTGGAAGAGCCCTCAGTTGACCAGGTGACCTACCACTGGTACTTTTTAGCATCTGAGGGATTATACATTGAAGAACTGTTCTGAGCATTCACACTGACTGACTGGGCCATCCCAGGAGTCTTCCTCATCACCACAACTGAATGCATCTTACATGGATGTGCATTTGACAGACAGCTCAAATAATAATTAGTCACTGAAATGTGGATGTGGGAGGCAGGTCAAAATGGAGAAAGCTGTGTGGTAGACCCCAAACAGAGCCACCGTTTTGGGCCAGGGATTAACAGACCCGGTGAGGGTGAGTTGTGTTTGTAGACAAACTGGGTCCCCCTACTGGCAATAAGAAAGGCTACAATGAAACGTGGGACCACCAATGAGTGAAGCAAAGTATTTGCAGAACAGGTTCATTATAGGCAGAGAAATAGACTTATTGCCAGTAGAGTACGTTAGGCACACTGGACATGGTGATTGTCTGCACTGGGCTGCGGGCACAAGGCTGGCATTGATGGCAGACATACTAGCTAGGCACACCCACTGGCATGGTACCCGGGGTCCTGGAGAGGACCTTTTGATGCAGGGAGCAGAGGAGAAGGGACCCCAATGGAGGAAGGGAAATGCTGCAGAGGGATATGTTCAAGTGGGGAGGCTGCTGGGAAGGAAGAAAGATGAAGAGAGTGACTGGGGAGAGGGGGGAGAGAGAGGAAGGAATGAGCAGATGGGGAGCGCTGAGAGGGAGATAGTAGGGAGCGAGGAGGAAAACAGCCACTGGATAGATAGTGTGAGAGGGGAGAGGTGGAGGCTGATGTGATAGAGGATGAGAGCTGAGAGAAGGTGGAAGGAAATAGGTAGAGTGAAAGAGAGCATGGGAGAGTAGCAGGAGAAAGCAGCTGCTGCCCCCCCCCCTCTAGAGGTTGTCCTGCTACTCACCCCCATGATGCTTGGTGACATAACAAAGGGGCGGGTAATTACAGGGTGTAGGACAAGTGTGCAAACAGGCAGGGACAATAGATGAAAGGGGCAGGCCAGATTGTCAGTTTGCTGCTACTGTGTAGGGGACGAGGTTCTCAGGAAGAGATGTAAAGGGCCAGCACTAGGCTGTAGATTATACTGGCTGTAAATGCTGCTGTTGTTTGCCTGAGCTGGGAACAGGTTTAACAAGGGATCTGATTTTCTCAGGGATAGAACATGGCTTGGGTTCCACAACCACCACAAATACCACACAGTGCAGGGGACACAGAGTGGACTAAACACAATAGCAGAATCTCAACACAGGTCTGCATCGCAAGGCTGTGTCTTACACACATTAAAGACACAATGTCTCCTATCATTACAGTGCAGGACCACAGGGTAAATGGTGGGCTATGTCCAGTGTGCCAGAAAACAAGCAACTACAGCAATCATAACATTAAAAAGTACAAAACACAGTGATCAGGTAATGCTGTAACATAAGATCAGTGAAGACAAATAAAGGGCAAAATGTAGTAAAGGAGAACATGCGAGCACTTGCAGAAATAAACCACAAGCATAAACAGGACAAAGACTGTAGTCTGGTGCGAGTGAGTAGGTTCATTGGCAGGGAAAAGTAATATACAGTCACATAATGTGCAAGATGGAAAATACATTTGACAATACATTTGAAAAATGAAAATACACAAAGCCTGCAGTAAACTATAAGTGACATATATGTGAAATGCAGGTAAAGGCTGTCAGGGATCCACATGCGGGGACTGCCATTTCCACACAACGGTCCAAGAAGCCTTACCAAAAAAAGAGAGTCAGTGTATCCCGCTCTGGAACTATAAATATTTGTATGATACAACAACGGAAGAAGTTATTGGCCTAGCGCTGGAAGGGGCAGGCCCACATACTTTTAAATACTAACACTGCTGTCAAGTTAAGGTGTGGTCTACCTGGATCCACGCAATCTACTGCAAGAAAGGGGAAACTTCCAAATTTGAAGCAAAATCTGGATACAAGTAGCTCCTCACTGCTTTTTCCATATCTCCCCATGTTATTCAAATACAATGCCCATTATCCTGGATGAAAAATGATGGGTTAAAACAGGAGCATTATTTGAAACGTTTATCTCAAACTCTTAGTTTGAGTAATGTCATCAGGCCAAGGCAAGCAACTGGTTGTGGTGGCTTTCCTTCCCACAGAAGCTCACCGTCTCCAGAGCTCCGGTTCTCTCTAGGCTGGATAACTGCAACAGCCTCTTTCTAAACAAAATCTGCCTGCCTCTACTCTCTGTCCTCTGCAACTCATCCAAAACTGGACTGCGAGACTTGTCCTTGGCCTGAAGCCCAGGGATCGTATCTCTCCAGGACTGAAATTCCTGCACTGGCTCCCAGCGGCTGCAAGAATTAAGTTCAAAACCCTCTGCATTGTCCACAAGGCCTTCTAGGGCCTGGGGCCTTAATACCTTCAACTCTCTCTTCCTATATATCTCCCTTCTCGAGCTCTTCGCTCATCCACCTCCAACTCTCTCAGGGTCATTCGCTTCCCCAAGCAACAAGTTGGTGGCAGATATCTTTCTTCGGCTGGGGCCTCCCTCTGGAACAGCCTCCCTGCCTCTCTGAAAATTGAGGCGAACCATCTCCGGGTCCGGAAGCCCCTCAACACCTTCCCCTTTGCTTCTGCTTTCTCTCCTCCTCTCCCCTGCTGAACTCCTGGCTGAATCTGATACAGCACTGGTGACCTGGCTACCCTCTGTTCTTGGGCCCAGGTCCCCTCCCCGCCAGTCGCACACCTGCACTGCCCCCTGACAACCCTTGCACTCTGGGGCTGTTTCTGTATCCCTACAGCTCCATACCAGCGCTTGACACCTGATGGCTGCACTTACCCCTGCACATGCCACCAGCGGGCCACACTTCTTATTTATTGTTTTGTTTTAATTTTATTTGTTACTGTTATCCTATGTACTGCACTTCTCCCCCTTTCCTCTCGCACTTTTCCACTCCACCCCCGCACTTGTACGATCTCAATGTCACCTGGCGTAATAGGATTGTTGTCTCTGTCTTCCCTCTGTTCCCCTCCCTTGCCTCGTCATGCCTTGAAACACTTGTGTATAGGCGCGTTACAAAAAACAGAGCATATCATACATACAGACCTAAAAAGGAGGGATCTGTGAGTTTCCTGGATCATGGGGCTGTGGTGTGGACTGTTTTTAGTATTTATTCCAATCCCCAGTTGATTGCAAGATGCGACGGGCTTTCCCTCTATGTATAGTATGTTTATTCCAAACAGAGATTTGGGGGTAGATCCTTATCCTCTGCAGGCGCCTCTCTCTTGAACAGCCTACCTGCCTCTCTCTGTCTTGAGCCGGACCACCTTAAGTTCTGGAAACTCCTCAAGACTTTCCTCTTCTCTTCCTCTTTCTCTCACCCTCTCCCTCGCTAACTTCCTTCTGTTCTCTCCTGCTTCCCTCCTTCGTTCTCTTCCCCAACCTGCTCAGTTCACTGAGTAGTCAGTCACCTGGTACACCCCCAGGGCATCACAGGACCCAGGCTCCCCCGCGAGTCCTGCACTTGCATCAGGGCCTCTGCACTCTGCTTTGCACTACTGCACCCTGAATACGTTCCATGAATGTGTCAACCACTCTGCACTTAACCATGGCCCCTGCAGTTTCTGCCACCATCATTAATCCACAAACATGCTCACAAGTACACTCAACTTTCCTGTTGCGATCCCTACCCAAATGTACCCGGCAAGGTGGTAGGAGATGGAAAGCACTATTATGAGGCCACAAAAACTACGGCTGTTGGCACTATAAAAATGAGACCTTCGCTTGGTAGGTCCGCACACCAGTAAGCGGTACAGGATAGATAGGACCAATCTTTCCAAAGAGAACATTTGGCACTCTCAACCCCCTTGAACAGGAAAGTCAATCTCTTCAACCTTACACATCTATATGAAACACTTTATACCAAGATGACAAATTATAGTTTGTCTACGTTGACTTCCCATGCTGCATTTAATGCAGAAATGGAAAGACCAAAAGGAAAAAATATTTATTTATTTTATCATTTATAAAGCACACAAAAACTAGGGATCAAGGCGCAGACTTGATTTATAAAAATAGGACCAAAAACCTCAGGTATGCTCATAGGTAGGTGAAATATAATATCTTTCATAAAATGCATATATGAGGTGCATGGAAGGAACACGTGTGTGCTCTGCAATAAATGATCAAAGTGTGAATTTTATGAATTGAACAATTCTTTTGGGAGTGTGCATAAAAAGGTTGTAAAATAAAGTACTATTAAGCACCTGGATCCATTGAAAGCCAAGTGAGATATCTCACCCTTGCTGTAATTAGCCTCTGCTGTCTCATGCTTTCCACCTGAATGCAGGTGGCTCTGGTTCAAGTTGCTTACCGATTAGTGACTGCACCTTCAAGAAAGGTTTTGTGCGCCACTTTTCTTTTGTAAGGTGAATTTAATTATTTAAACCCATGCAAGACTTGAATCCAGTACACACCATGTCTCTCTTGGATATCAACTGGAAATGTCAATAGCATGAGCTACTCATAACTGGCATATGGGATATCCTGACCATGCCACAAGCCTTTGTTGTGTCAGGGTTTTTTCAACCGAATGTAGGGTGTCTTTGTGCATAATCCATGTCGTCATTTAAACGGTGATGATTGTCCATCCTTGTGCACTGCAACACACTCTCCTTGTCTGTTCACCTGTAGATACCAGTGTCATGCAACCTCCACTTTTCCCCTTGCTCCTCTATACCTTTCTTACCCGGACAGGGTAACTAACGTAAAAGTGGGACTAACTCTTCAAAGTCGCTGTCAAGGCACTACACAAAATGGCAAGCGGGAGTGCACTCCTGAAATGAGACGATGCAGCTTTCCAAGAAATTATTCATTTATCAAAGACGTTTGAAGTAGTTTTGATTTCAAAGATCCTATTTATGCTTTGGGGGGTTGTGACTGTTGTTGGTTAAGAAGGGGGCATGCTGCAGGTTATTGTAATGCATTGCAATGTAATAAACTGACCGTTTCTTGCAACACTATCCAAATACATTGTGTGGACTTCTTCCACAGCAGTAAAAAAGAGCAGAGCCGGGATAAGAAGCACAGATTGTTTTGTGATCATCGTGGAGGACGTTTTCGAATGTTCCAAAATAGAAAATAAATGGCAGTATTCTTTCACAAGCACGAACATCTGGTTCTCCATTGTCAATATTTCCTCCACAGTGACCCCTAAACTGAAAACATGTTCAACCCATTATATGTGTGTCATTATTAAGATATTTCAGTCTGCCCAAATGGTCCTGTATGCCTCGCCAGGACTTAAAACGCGTGAACTCAGTTTGCCTGCTTCTCAAATCATAGTGAAATATGGTCTACAACCTAGTCGAGCAAAGGAAAGGGCTCATGTTCCACTGCGCTGTCCAACCCATTAATCTGAGAACTCACTCATTAGTCTAGATCGGCACTGATAGGCTGCAATAGGTAGGGAAAGGGGATAGCTTCGGGCCCTACAAAGTTATATAAAATGACAATCAAATATGTTTTCCCAATTGCGCCAGTGCCTAACTGATACTTAACAAGACTCTAAAGAATAGGTTTTAGAACTACTTAAACAGTTTCTCGCAAATGTCGTTAATTTGCAATTGTCAACGCCGTAGAAGAGGAATTGGAGGCTTTAAATGATTGGAGACAATTAAGTGTGGTTAGGACTATTTTGAAGTCAGTGATTTGTCTAATTGAAGTTTTGGCGCAAAGCAAATTCGATTCTTAATTTTGATTGATTGATTGATTTTTTATTTCTATCCGCTCGTACACAAGTGTTTCAGAGCGCGGCAAGGCAAGGGAGGGGAACAGGGGAGAACAAAACAGGGATCTTACTAGGCCCAGTGACATTGAGAACGCGCAAATGCATGGGAGACGGGGGAGGGGAAAAGTGCATGGAAGGGGGGAGATGTGGAAAGTGCGAAGCAGAGGAGAAACAGATAAATAACAATAAATAAATAATAAAGGCAACATACAGTGGTAATGCAGCCAGCAATTTGCAAGTGCTAGGTTTAAGGCAGCAGACAGGGTAGGACTGATAAGTGCAGGAAGAAAAAGGGGGGGGCTGTATGGGTACAGATACAGACCCCAGTGCAAAGGGTGGCACGGAGGCAGTGCAGGAGGGTGGCAGGATGAGCAGGTACCTGGGCCCAAAAGACAGGGTGGCCAGGTGCACGGTGCCAAGAGAGAACAGATCAGCGGGGGAGCGAAGGCAGAAGAAAAGAGGAAGGTCTTGAGGTGCTTCCAGAACCGGAGATGGTTCTCCTCAAGTTTTAGAGTGACAGGGAGGCTGTTCCAGAGGGAGGCCCCAGCCGAAGACAGAGATCTACCCCCAGCTCATTTCTTAGAAAAACGACTGATCCTGAGTAAGTTGGAGGTAGAGGAGCGAAGAGCTCGAGAGGGGAGGTATTTGCGGAGGGATAGTTGAAGGTATTTTGGACCCAGGCCCCAGAAAGCCTTGTGGACAATGAAGAGGGTTTTGAATTTAATCCTTGCATCCAATGGGAGTCAGTGGGGAGATTTCAGAGCTGGAGAGATACGATCCCAGGGCTTCAGGCCAAGGACAAGTCTCGCAGTCCTGTTCTGGATTAGTTGCAGAGGGCGGAGAGTAGAGGCAGGTAGATTTAGATAGAGGCTGTTACAATAGTCCTACCTAGAGAGAACCAGAGCTTGAGATACCACGAGCTTCTGGGGGAAGGAGAGGAAAGGCAGAGTACCTCGGAGGAAGTTGCAGTCGGAAATTTGATTTTTTAAGAGACCTCAGAGATGTGGGTGGAGAAGGAAAGAGTGGAGTCAAAGATGACCCAGAGGTTCTTAGCCTCGCAGGTGGGGGTAGGAGGAGGGCCAAAGGAGGCCGGCCAGAGAGTGAGGGGAAAGGATGGTGAAGGTGTGCCGATGAAGAGGATCTCTGTCTTGCTGGCATTCAGACAAAGATCATTGGCGGCACACCAATCTTGAATGGCAGTTAGGCAGAGATGAGAGAGGGAGAGGAGGTGGCAGAGGGCAGCCTGAAAATGAGTTGAGTGTCGTCAGCATAGCACTGGAAATTTGTGCAGAAAATTGCAATGCAGTGGGCAAGAGTTGCCAGGTATTGGTTGAAAAGCCAGGGCGAGAGGTTAGACCCCTGGGGAACACCACAGGTAGAGAGGAAGATAGATGAAAGGAAGGACCCAAGTTGGACCTGGGAGGGGCGATCTGAGAGGAAAGAGGTCAGCCAGGCCAGAGCCTGATCAGTGATACCCAGGTAATCACGGAGACGGTTGAGCAGGATGGTATGGTTGACCGTGTCGAAGGCAGAAGAGAGATCGAGGAGGATGAGGACAGAGGGAATGTTAGAGTCAAGGTTGGTGAGCAGATCTTCACTGATGTTTAGGAGAGTAGTTTCCGTGCTTCTGGCAGCTCTGAAGCCAGACTGGTGGTCATGGAGACAGCCAACAGAATTGGAATGAAGGTTAAGATGAGAGATGGCCAACTTTTCCAGGAGTTTGCCGAGAAAGGGAGTAATGGAAATTGGGACGATAGTTAGCTGGACAAGAAGGATCCGCTGTGGGTTTCAGGAAGGATCCGCTGTGGGTTTCTTGAGAAGAGGATGCACAAAGGAGTGCTTCAGAGGGGAGGGGAGGGGAAGGATCCAGAGGCAAAGGAGTGGTTTCAAAAATCAACACGGGCCGGAGCGAGGGTGTCAATGTGGTCCTTGACGGTTTTACAGGAACAGGGATGAACCTGTTTTGAAGAGGCTGTCATAGATCGGACTTGTCTAGCAACCTCGTCAGGGGTGAAAAGAGAAAAGGGCGAGAAGGATGGTGGGAGGGTGGCTAAAGGAGGGTCAGTAAGCACAGATGGAGAGGGAAGAGGAGGAGTGTGGGTGGGGAGGGTGGACAGGATGTCCTGGGTTTTTTAAATGAAGTGAAAGGCAAGGGCATTGCAAAGAGCCTGGGAGGCAACAGGAGGGGTAGAGACTGCAGCAGAGTTGGCCAGCAGATTTTAAAGAGTTTGGCCGAGTTGTTAGATGCCGCAGAGACACGAGCTTGAACATGGACTCTCTTCTTGGTGAGGACAGAGAGTCGGTATTGCCTTTGTAGCAGGCGACGGGATAGTTTGTCAGAGGATGAACAGGAAGTCCTCCATTTCCTCTCATCTGCCCTACACTTACGTTTAAGTGTAGCTAGGTCAGAGTCATACCAGGAATTGCACTTGGCTTTGGACTTCAAACGGATCCTCATGACAGGGGCAAAAGCATCAAGCGTATCAGAAATTGAAGAGTAGAGCAGAGACAGGGCTGTATCAGGATGAGAGACAGCCAAAGGTGGAAGGGGGGGGAGAAAGTGGCGGCAAAAGCCTCAACTAACACACGCTTCATGGGACAGATGTCCGAGAAGGTAGGTGGCAGTGTTGGGGTAGGCTTGGTTTGGGGGAAGAGAGGGAGAGATGAGATGAGAGGAGGGAGTGATCGCTCCAGGATAGAGGAGTGGTCAGAGGGATGGAGAGGGGGAGGTCAGAGGAGATCAAGACATCCAGTGTGTGCCCTGCAGAGTGAGTCGGGCCAGAGGGGAGGATGGACAGGGAGAGGGAGTCGCAGAGGTCACAGAAGAGTACAGAGGAGGAGCAAGGAGAGTCTAAATGTATATTTAGGTCACCGAGGAGGAGGAGTTGAGTGGTAGAGGCCAGGAGGGAGGAGGAGAGGTCTGCCCACTCAGTGTTACGCTCACCTGGCTCCCACACAGGCGTCGATCTGAACTGGACAGCTGCGGTCTCCACCAATGTGACGCGTAGGGCCGAGATGACGGACTGGACTGGACTGGCCCACCTAGCTTCGTTTGGTTGGCCCGTAGGAATATTCTTCTGCAAATGGAAAAAGGGAATTAACCAGCCGTGGAGTTGAGCGTAAATTCCCCCACCCCCGCTGTTCTCCCCACAGATCACCTTTGATGTCCCCTCTTATAGTATCACCTGATGGTTTGAAAAGATGAGCTCTCCATCCTGCATCGAGCACAGGGGCGCGTTGATAACCAGTTGCGTCACTGGCTCGAAGGAATTGGTGAGTTCCAGAACAATATTGACTCCGAAAAGTATGTAGTTCGTAAGAGTTCACATGTCTGACTTTCACTCTTGTCCGATTCCTTGCACTTTGCAGCTTGACCCCAGCTAATAGTTCCTCGTGGTAGCTGACGAAGTTCAGGTAAGGATTTGTCTTATCCTACACAGTTCAATAAAAGAAGGCCAGAACGTAACCTTTTGCTTGCTCCCTTATTCAGGTGTGGAGAGAAAATATGAAGTTCGGGGAATAATGCCTCCGGCGGTAAAATTAGGTAAGTCTATTGCGGTAAGAAGAGTTCCCCTTGTTTGTCCCTTTGTCTCACCTTGAGGTCCTTTTGTTCCCCTTAGGGGCCGGGGTACGGCGAGGATGCAATGGAGACTGCGCCGACCCGTGAAAGAGGAATGGTACCCCCGGCGGTAATCAGGTAAGTCTATGGGGGTAATTCTATTGCCTCTGTTTATTCCCTTGGCTCACCTTTGCTGTTCTTGTGTTCCCCTTAGGTGCCAGAGTGCGACGGGAACGTGCATAAGGATGCAGTGGATCGTGAGGATTCTGCGAAGGCCGGTGAGTTCAGCGCGACGCTACAGCAGGCGAGGTGGCGCGCGTAAAATGCTTCTTTCTTCCAGCTCGAAGGCGCGGTGGATCTGGAATTCAGGTAAGGATCGAAGGTTTTGCTCTTATTCTAACCTTTTCTCCTTCTGTTCCTCCCTTTTTCTAGGAGCTGCAGAGTCGAGGCGGGTGTGGCAGAAGACTGGATGCAGGCTTGCAGACACGGTGAGCGTTACGCTGCTGGATGCAGAATAACGCGAAGCGTGTGCTGCTCTTCGGGCGTGGTTTAAATAGCCTCCAAACTAGTCCCAGGTACGTATTCCTCCCCAGCCCCACCCGAGTAAAAAAATAGTCCCTAGGTAAAATAATCCCTTCCAAGCCTCCTTTGGCTTGGAGCTCTGCAGCATGGTCTGCATCAGGTAAGCTTGCAGCATGGTCTGCATCAGGTAAGTTCTACTCTATGAGCCTGGTGCCATAGGCACCAGGACTGACTCTCCATATGAGCTTGGCGCCATAGGTGCCAGGACTGACTCTCCATATGAGCCTGGCGCCATAGGCGCCAGGACCGCACCCAAACAGCCCCTAGCAGGGGTTTTTTTGGGCTTGCTCAAAATAACTTGATGCCTGCTTCCGGGTTGCTGGACCTGGTCTGGTTCCCCGGGGGTAGGTATCATGACACTCAGAGAGAAATGAGGCGATTTGACCAGGAGGCCGGTAGATGCCAACCACAGTAAGAGAATGAGTAGGCGAGAGAGAAAGCCTAGAGACAAGGCATTCAAAAGAGAAGTAGGTCTGAGTGGGAATGATAGAGGCAGGAATCCACTCAGGAAAGATCAGGGCTACCCCCCCACCGGACCGGGAGGATCTGGGTGCTAAGATGATCTTGTAGCCATCAGGGAGGAGAGTGTCAAAGCTCATAACAGCTGGCCGTGAACCATGTCTCAGTAAGACCAATGAAATCAAGGTCTAGTTCTTCAAGGAGGTGGCAGATGTCAGAGGAGTGTTTGACGGCAAAAGACCTTCCGGGGAGGGGTACAGATCAGAGGTATGCCTGTGGAGGAGAAAGATCCCTAGGAGGGGCAGAGGAGGAGGAAGAAAGAGAGGGCAAGGTAGCCAAGTTGGGAGATGAGAGGAAATTGATGAGGCGAGGGAAGCGCCTATCAAAGAGGAGGAGATTAGCCTGAGGGCCTTGGACCATGACAGTGCCATTTAGGTAGACATTAATGATGACTTTAGAGGAGTCGAAGGAAGCCATGAGAACTTCCCAGCGAGTGCCACCATTAATGGGAGAGGAGGAGATAGGGCAGAGCACAGAGACCATATGAGGAATCCATAGATCTGGGGAAGGAACAACAAAGAGGATGTCGGTAAGGGTCTGTCTGGCGGAAGCATTGGAATAGGTGTCGGCGATAGGAAGACCAGGATTAGAGGCCAAGATATCCTTTTTGAACTTCTTCCTACCAGACTTAGTGAGAAGGGAAGGATAGTCAATGGAGAAGCAGTTGGAGAAGATAGGAGAAACAGAAAGCGCCATTGGGATGGAAGTAAGGAGAGGATGGAGATACTGGGGGGGGGCTAAGGCAGGTAGATGTGAGACAAAAGAGAGTGGTGAGGTCACTGGGCTGGCAAGTTACAGAGAAGAAACAGTGTACAAGCAAAATAAAAGAATTTTGCGATGGGCAGCAAGATATGACTTTTTAGCACAAAGCAAAAACAGCAAGATATGACTTTTTAGCACAAAGCAAAAACAGCAAGATTTGACTTTTTCATTCTTGGAATCAGATGTTAGCAAAGGGTTTTAGGAAGCATGGTGCAGCAGGATGACAACATGGGAGAAACAAGCAGAAAGAACAGTGATGGTGAAAGGCAGTAGAAGTGAGTCCATAAGGAGGGAACTAACCCATAGTTCTGGAGGTGGCAAAGTCAAGGCAGTCCGGATTTCTTAGAGGAGTGAGGTGGCAGCATCATTGTGGTTAAGGTGCAGGGAGGACTCCAATTAGCGTTTCGGAAATGGACAGGGACCAGACAGGGGCCTTGGAAGTGGGCCTTTGCTGAGAGGGCTGGCTGAAGCCTGCCGGTCCCTGATTGGATGGAAGAAAAACTTCAGCAACCAATGGGAGTGCAGCACAGGGAGAGGTGATTCAGCACAGCCTGCCTACACAACAAAGAAAACCACGGCGACCATCTTGGAAGGGCCAAAAACAGTCAAATAAGCATCAATAGTAGGAAAAAACTAGTGCTTTCAAAATAGCAACGCAGCTCCAGGTATTAAAAAGCTCACAAAATGGCTGCACAATGAAAATGCCAAATAAAACAGTCCTTTCCAACAATATTATGCAAATTTCCTCTTTTTCTTTTTCTTCTTTTTTTTTCAAATTTCGATTTTTCACGTTCAATAATTCCCCACAAGGTGCAGTAATGCACAGAAAGTGCACCTACCTAATGGAATGGTCAGCAGCCAGACACAAACTCCACATGTGCAGGAGAACAACAGATGGCCAGGAGGGTGGAAACAGGACCTCACTCCCAGTGAGAAGCAGATGAAAGAAACCAGTTCCAGCCAGTGGGCCTTGCTGAGAGGTCCGGCTGAAGCCTGCGGGTCCCTGATTGGATGGAAGAAAACATTCAGCAACCAATGATTTGTCTAATTGAAGTTTTGGCGCGAAGCAAATTAGATTCTTAATTTTGAAATTTGAAAGGCTTTTTGAAGATTAGTGATCTCCACTTGAACTTTGGCAGAGTGCATTATTAGCCATGAGGAGGACATTCAATGTAGAGGTTCAAACACGTGTCAGCAAAGCCTACCGATTGTTCGACAATTGCAAATCAAAGAAATTTGCGAGAAACTGTTTAAGTGGTTCTAAAACTTCTTCTTCAGAGTCTTGTTAATTATCAGTTAGGCACTGCCGCAATTGGGAAAACTTATTTGATGGTCTACAACATGCCTGCTCCAAAACACTGCTACCCCAAAATTAGACCCCTGCCATGTGAGCATTATTTTAAGTTTTCCAGTTGGAGGCACACCAGAAACCGATTCAGACTTATGTTTGGGAGGCACATTTTACTTCCCCGTTCACCTCTCCTAGTTATGATGCAAAAAGTAAAATTTGTCTTTTTTCCTTTGAAGAGGAAGATGTACTCAATCTGATAAATAAGGAGTGTTCTTCCAGGGCTTCTGTCCCAGGGGGACTTAGTAACAGTGGGTTGAAAGGGAATCCAGAGGCCTGTATCTCATACCAGTACGATTACGTTGGAAAGGTTTTAGACACTTGGCCCATATTCTTCCAATTCTCAAAAAGGGCAATACATGTGATCCATGCAATTATCGGCCGATAGCATCCTTTGACGCTGAATCAAACATATTTGCCTCTTTGATTCTTAGATACCCGACAACATGAGCAGAAGTTAGCATACTAAAACCCTTTCAAATGGGTGTTAGAAGAGGAGTAGGGACATCGCTTCACAGGGTGATTACGGATTCTTTCTAACATATGACCAGCGTTAATGGGTCACAAAATATATATGCAGCCAGATTAGATTTACTGTTGGCATTTTAAATCATCAGCAATGCTTCAGTAAAAATTAAAAGGTTGGAATATCCTACCATCCCTCTTGAATATTTGAATTAGGTTGCATACAGCAACTAAATTCTGTATTAGGTTAAATCTAGATGGTGCTTTATCTAGTCTGGTTAATACCTAGAGGACTTGGGCAAGGATGTAGATTAGCTCTTTTGTGCAATTTATATCTGTCAGATTTAAACGAATATTTAAACCCGGTTTCATGACTTTCACCTAAATTGTTTGCCATTAGAATTCCTTGGATTTCTGATGACATTTTATATTTGATTGTTCAAAAGTAGGAACCCAACAATTGTTATTAGCGTTTTCCAACTTTGCAACTGAACGCAACCTCGTGATAAATTAACAGGAGTCTAAAATTATGCAATTCTCGAATGGTAGAAAAAAGTCAGTTACTAACCGAAGGCTTAAGAACAAGAAACTAGAGAAAGTGGAGGTGCTTACATATTTGGGATTTATCATAACATCGAAAGCCCAGTACAAATTATATTCTCTCTGATATGTAAGGGAGGCATGGTATCAAAAGCACGACAGACACAAGTGAGTCCATTTTCAAGGGTGTTTATAATTATCAGGGTTGGAAAAATGCCTAACTAGCCCTATATCTAAGAATGGGCACACGCTCAACGAACAAATAATAAATAATAGTCCTAGTAGTGTCCATCAAAACAAGATGGCCTAAACTAACAAAAACATATTGCCAGCCCTTACACTAGTACAATAAATGTGTGCGGGAAAACATGTGCCTTGAAAGAAATAGTGTTAAAAAATTAATGGGTCAGCATGACCGAGTTCTCAGGTTCCCTACCCACGTTTTCATCACGGGACAAGGGGCACACTTGGGTTCTATAATACATTCTTGCTTCTGGGGCACGAGCATGCAGTTCAAGACACAGATCAGGGCATTCCACAAGCCTTTCTCATGCTATAGTGTCTTGTTCGCTGGGTGTCTTGTGTGTGGTAGAAACAAAGTTCTTTTCACAGTTAAACACAAACTAACATTCCTTCTCTCCAGGATGAAAAGTTCACCATAGGTCTCCATCGATTGGGCTTGGACCTTTCATATACCAGTTTGCACCACTTCACAGATCTCCCCAAGCTGGCCTCAGACCTGCTAGTTGCTCACTGTTCACTGTGGGTCTCTCTTAGCCGGGCTCATGGTGTTTTTATCACACGTTCGCAAATCTCCCTCAGTCGGGCTTGGACTTGCTGTTAACTTTTACTTCTTTCAGCTCAGTTTCTTACTCTGTCCCAGGTCTCCCTCATCCAAGCTCGGACTTGTCAATCACAAGTTCTTTAATCCCAACCAAGCTCCCTCAGTCAGGCTCAGATCGGTTATTATTCACAAGTTTATGAAATCGAAGACTTTCGACTGTGCAAGGATTTTAGCTAGATCTTCGTATGACCACTTCGATTATTTTGCTTCTGTGATTCACAGCTCTCATTCCGTAGATATGGCAAGCATCAGACAGAGACCTTCGACTGGGCACTTGCAATAACCCTGACCACTCTGTCACTCCACAGCACTCATTATTTATCAAAGCTCATTAAACCCCGATAATTTCCTTTCATACTTCTATCTTCACTTCTGCTGCTTCATTGCAGCCCGGCCTTGCACAAGTTTACTTCAACTCACTGGCTGTGTTTGCGGCTTTGAACAGGGAGCCAAGGTTGACACGACATCTGCTCCACCTCCCAGACTCTTGCTCTAGTGCGTGAGAATGGTGGTTATCTTGCATACACAATGTTGGTTTCACCAGCTTAGCTCTGTTTCTCAGGGACTCCCACATCCGGGTTCGGACCCCTGTGCCACTCCGAGATCTCGATCTGGATTTGTAAAGTTTAAAGGTATTTGGACTTCATGTCCCAGAATGCACTTGTCTCATTTTGCTCACACTTCACCAGCTCCCCAAAACAGCATTCCAGGGGTTTGGGAGATGAAAGAGCTCAAGGGGATAATGAGTTGAGGTCAGGGTCTCACCGCATGCCCCTCTGAACCTTGGGCTCTAATGATTTCCCCAGGAGAGGAGCTCTGGTATGGGTACCACCAGGCAACCCCAGCTGTCCCTGGTTCGGCTCCATGGAGGTACAAGCTGCCACTCCGCACTGCAGCCTCCACTGTACTCACAGGTCCAGTGCCTGGGCAGTCCTCGTTCCTCCAGGCCTCTCAAGGTCTCACCAGCTCGAATTCTCCTCTGGCTTCTCTGCACCCTCCAGCATCCCCAGCTCGCTCGGAGTATGCCTGTCCTTTTATACTGACTGGATTAAGAGTTTTCAGGTGAGAATGATTGTAACGAGAAGCCTGATCTTGCCTGACCTCATTAGTGGGACAAAATGGAGACTGCCCATAGGAACTCATAGCACATTGGTGGGCAATCTTCGTGGCTATGGTTTGCCTCTTCTCGTCCCAGTGGTTTTAGGGGGAAAAAGTGTGGAGGGATTATGGGAGATGTAGTTTTTCCAAAGAATACTGGAAAAATCATGTGGGGTTTTGGGAGGGTGAAGGGGGTAACTGTAGTGTTGTGTACAAATGGGTTGTTGACAAAAGTATCCCATAATGACAGAGGGGACGTTGGGTAGGGAAGTACTGGAACAGGGGGAATACTGTGTCTCGCCAGAGAGCATTCCTACCCCAGTCCCCCAAGGTCCTCATCCCAGGTGATCCTCCCTCGCTAGTCTGCCCCCAGCGATGGGATTCAAGAGCGATGGCCCTTCCCTGGCCACCTGAGTCAGGGAATCTTTGGGAATAGCATGGGAGGAACGCCTCAGAAGTCTCACAATTCACAATTATTAGGAATAAAGCAGATCAGCTTTCATGCCAAATGAACAAATTTGTTAAATTCACATTGGGGTCCACTTGAATATTTGATGAAGGTAAGGTAGTCCCTGCTTTGCTCGATTGTTTGAAAATTCACCAATCTTTATTTATAGCAGACCTGACTATTACTGAGGGACGCATCTGGAAGCATGCGCTTTCACTTCCAGGGTGTGTCCCTATAGTACTGTTACGCCACGAGCTAGGCCTTGGTTTCATTAAATACAAGATTACTGTGGAAAAGGCTGTTGCTTTGTGCTAAGTTTCAGAATCCTAATTATTCGCTATTCAGTGAATGTAATGCCACAGTTTTGAACAATCTGAATGGTATCTGCAATTTTGTGAAAAAGCGTCATCTGAACGGGGTCTGAAACCGTCTATTGAAATGGAGAGCATGCAGATGCTAAAGAAGAAACTTTTCAATCTGGAATGGTGTAACACATGTGAATGTATACAGGATTATAAAAGGTTTGGTGATTTGTGGATTGTCACCCAGCCCTTGGGTGAATTGTCACGGTATTTGAATTGTTTTCGGTCTCCTAGAGCTAGGATCAATTATATGAGATTCAGATTCAATTTGCTAGAGCCAAATGAAGTCTTTTCTACCCAGACCAGGGGATTGACATCCCTTTGCAGACGTTGTTCCTCTGGGTGTGAAACTCTTGAGGCACTTGGTTTTGGACTGCCAGAAGTTAAGGAAAATAGGATTTTGCTACTGGCTTTATGCATTCACCTAATTTTATATTAAGCAACAATGTGTGTGATAGGTTTCATAATATGCCTTCTATTTAATTGATAATGGCATTGTTGCGCATTTTGGACAAGGTAAATATTCTAAATTCAATCTAGTTTTAATGTATTAGTATGGGTTTGTATTGGGCTGTGTATACTACTTCGAAGTATTGTTGATTTGATGGTAAAAATTAAATGTTAATTGTAGTCAAGGATTATAATTATGGTTGTATTATCTTTTGATGTGTAAGGTTCATTTATAACCATGCACAGAATAAAAACATTAAAATATATTTCTTATTTTCTCTATTCATCAACACCAAAAACATGCTGCTGAGAGACTACACTTTCTGGTGCTGCCTGCGGGGCACATTTAAATAACCGCTTTCTCCATACCCAGGATTACTGCCATGCCTCAATACTATCTGAACAAATGTAAATCGTGTTTTATCCAATACCTAGTTGTTAAAGCAACAAAAAGCCTGAAGTAAGCATTTACAGGCAGAAACTCAAGCCGTTAGTTACCCTTTGTGCCAAATGACCATCTCACCACATCCTAGGCAGTAATTGTTTACACTTTTGCAATAACATGAATGGAAGATCAACAAATATCAAGATGTGAAACGCAGATATGAACACACAACCCCGCCTCTACTCACACAAACACACACATACTTCACGTCTGTCTGCTTTGACCCCCCCAAACCCGCCACAGAAATGGTTAGCACAAAGTCAGCATAGAAAGATATTTCTGTCCTTCATTGGTCAGGACCAAAAAAGAAGTCAGACCCAACCTCATCCAATAAACACAATCTATGGACTTAATAGCTTCCATAAAACCTTTTATGACCCAGACCAATGAAGACATCACTCACATCAAATAAGACCACAAATAGATGCACCCAGGGCTAGATACGTTTGAAAATCTTATTGAGGCAAATAAATGAAAATGCATGCCTGTGAGGGTGAAATGGAAAAGATCGCCAAGATTTCAAACGAACCAGTAGCCCTATTTGCTAAAGTCGATAACCTCGAAAACCAAAAGGGTAGAAATATTAGAATTTAGGATGTACCTGATGAAGGAGATCTGTCCAAAGTATTGAAAAGGTTTCTAATGAATGCTCCTTAGACATTAAAAAGTCTCTTCCTGACAATCCACACAAATCATGAGCCATCATCTCCCTTCTCCGATATACCAAGTTTCAGGGAGTGATACATGTAGCAAGGAACCTAAACCTTCTCAAATGGAATGGCTTTAACATTTAAAATGAATAAGGACTATGACAGACTGGTCAATGGTGCAGAAGATTCCTAGCCCTGGACCCCTCAGGTCTGTCCATAAACCAAATCAGAAGGAGAGTGTGCCCCACTATGAAGAGCCAGATCTACATATTCGTCAACTAATACAGGCACAAATGGAGACTACACTGTAAATCCCGACCAGATCCCAGGCTGATTCATGTTAAATACTTGCAATGTCTTGCGCAAACAGTTATCTTGCTTGGTATTGTTTGGTACCCCGCCACAATGATCTGATAGATATAGATATGTTATTTATAACGCGCTTAATACCCAGAGGTTTCTAAGCACAGAGCCGGGGATCGAACCTGTGTTTCTCCGTATCGTCTTGCTTCCAAGGCGAGCACGCTGCTGCTGAGCTATCCTCCCAAGACTAATATGTCTGGTAATGTACACCTAGTTTTGCTCTATGATTGCTTCCTCTATTACCTCACCTTGCATCTGCCATACCAAATGAACTCCTGTTTCGTAATAGTGATATCAAACTAACAACACCAAAGATCCACCCATGATCATCAAACGCCAACACTGCTTTGAGCCAAGTATGTCTTGCAGCATTGTTACTAGCTTAGGAAAAATAGATTCTGGCTCATTCCATAAAACTATGGTGTTCAGTAAGGTGATATCCTGTAATTTACAAGGCACCCACCAATCACTGTTCAAATTTGTTCTGGTGCTCAAAAGAGATATGCGATTTAGCCTTCATCCAAGGAACACATTAACGATGTGAAGTATCTTAGATTACAAAATATTGTGCGGCTTTGTGTGTACATGCTCTAGTGGAACAGATTGCTCAGTGCCTAAATACTTGAAAAAGCTGTGGACCCAGAAATAATGTGGTTGGGAACTTGCCAAGACCAATGGTAAAAGATTGCTCAAATTCACATTTACGGTCCTCACACCTACCAAATACTACTTTTGCCAAATCTTGGAAAACCAATTATCCCTGCGGATTTTATTCTCTCCTGGGATCCGCATTTTGATAGAGTCCTGTGTGTGCTTTGCCAAATTGAAAAGTCACAGAACACTTCTGTCACAATCTTAACTGACATGTGGAAAATGTTCCACCTCAGATTTTGAATTCACCTTTTTCTTAAACCCACACAACACCCATCCGTGCATCGACTATGCCTTTCTCAATAAAGATGTCCAACGCTTCTTCACTAAATCAGACATTGCAATCTGCTCAGTCTCTGAACTTGCACCAATTAGGGCCATGTTTGACCAGAAAGCTTCCAGCACAAATTGTACAGGTGGGCAGCTAAATCCAAAAACACAACTAGATGATGAGATCAAAATATCCACTTGCACTCATTTAGTACATTCTTTATAAACATATCACAGCAGACATCATCCCAAAATAATTGGGATTGCTTAAAGGCATCGCTCAAACAACAGCATAAAGAAAGTGTTATGCTAGAAATTACTATTTAAAAAAGAACAAAACCTTCACTGGGTCCGGAAATAAGGATATCCTCTCTTCCTTACACAACGGGAAAAATAATCTTACTGTTCCAATACCTAAGTGGGTCATGGTGCCTAAATAAATACATACGCAAAGTTTCACTTCTGATGGGATAACCGGGATAAACTACTCACTGGGTACATAAAATCTAGGCAGAAAATGAACAAAGGAGCAACTACTAAAGGATACATTGGAACTTCACTTCCCATTTGGACATTGCCACAGATTTTTCCATCCAAAACCTTTACACTTCAGAAGCAACACCATCTTCCCAAGAATTGACTGCCTTTCCTAAGAAAAGTATGCTAGAATCCCCAATTTTCCAACATGAAATAAGTACTGCTTTCCAAGGCCCATGTAAGGGTAGGACTCCCTGACCAGATGGGCTTCTTTCCTGATGAATTTCACCACACTCTAATATCATAGAGCAGTCATGGAAAAATGATGTAGACCTACAGAGCGACACAGTAGGTCTCCAGCAATTGTAAAATACACGATTCCTTGCCTCTCAGCTCCAAGACCCATCAAGACCTCCCCACCCAGCTAGGTAGAAAGCAGCTCAAGAAAGGACAAGTCCTCGAGGGCAGGGCTTAAAAAAGTACAGCCACCATTTTAGGCAAATGGTGACCCCCTGTGTCCCTTACCGCAGCTGCGAAGACAGCCTTTGACAAAGGTCCTCAAAAAGTTGTGTAAAAATAGTACACTGCCACCAGCCTGTCAGGTGATCTTGTGTCAGTAACCAGAAAGTTACTGGAGAGGCGTGAAAGGGGAGATATGTTTTCCCCTCAGCACGCCACTTAAGGTGGGGTGTGCTAACCTCGCAAAATAAAATACAGGTGGGACAAAAAGGGTCTCCCTACCCTGGTAACATGCCTTAACACAGTTACAATAAAAATTGAAGATCTAGGAACTCCCAGCAACACTGTGCAGAACATGCTGGCTGCTGCGAAAGGAAAAGGTAGATGCCAGAAAAGATGGGGGAAAGCCCAACTCCATTAAAAAGTACCAACAAGTGGCAAGTATGTATCCCGGGGTGAGAGTAAAAGGATGAATGAATGAGTGTGGAACAAGGTTCCCACTCAGGAGAATCAGTCCAAAAATCCAATAGTCTGGCAAAAATGCTGAGGGATTCACAAAGCGGGGAGAACAACAACATTTCTTCATCTTTGTTTGTCACCAGTCGTCAAATCATTAATAACTGGCGATGACAACTGACTTCGCTTTATTAAAAATTTGGATTTTTCTGTATAATCACATAATGGCAACTCAATCATAACTAACTGGAGAATTTTTGAGTACAAAACACATTTCTCAGCAGCAACATCAAATGCCGCCACAACCATTTCCGATGAGTGATTATTGAGTGCAAGCAGACCAGCTTGTTTAGTGGAATGTCAACAGATCCCCTTAGTGTCCATCCTGAGAGAAAACGGGGCCAAGTAAAAACTATTGAAAGTAGTTTTAAAGCATTCCCCACAAACTCAAGCAAAAGGTTACACAACTTGGTATTTGCAATTTTCATGGCACTTAAACCATTTTCATGAGGTTGGAGGACAGTTACACACACACACACACACACACACACTTTGGGCTTTCGTGTAGGCATGGGAAAGGCACTTGCCAGGCATACCAAAGTGGTATTAACTGGCCATTGAGGGTAGCAGGCGCAAGTACCTGGGCAACTAATAGCAGTGCCTGGCAAATGCCTAATACTTATTCACAAGCCAAAACTGCTGCCTTTGCCAATGCTTGCTTTTAACAAGACTTTGGTGAAGGACACACATAGTAATTCTATTTCGATGTCTGAAGGCAGGCCTGGTAACAAATTTTTATCAAATCAGTCGCTAGTTTACAACTCCAAGTAAGTCTCAGAAGACTGCTTTGAAAAAAACAGAAGACTGCTTTGAAAAAAACACTGGCAAGCACATCCAGTGCAAAGTCTGATGGAAAGGTTCGATTAAGGTGTTTTGGGCGGGGTGAGGCAGGAATGGGTGGGACTGGCTATAGGGATTAGCATGGCCATGGTAGTCAATGGGTAAATAACCAAACAGCACCTACAGACTGTGTCCCTCCGCAAATGCCATTCCTCCCCACCTGTACTCTACTGCAATAGTTTCAGTTTATAGGTGTTCCTTATAGGTGGCGCAAGCAACAACTAACAGCCCAAACCAAACATTGATTAAATGATACCCTCTTCACAATCTTCCTCCTTACTGAGGTTTGGAGTAATAAGAGAAAAATGATTCTGCTGTAATCCATCTTTGCTCTTGTGATTTCAATTTTAATAAAGATGTTTTTGCAGTTGCTTAAGGTGTTTTAGGAGTGGCTTCTTTAAGTGGCCTGGTTAACGTGCTCGTCCCTGCGCTGTTCTGAAATAAATTGTACCCCTTGGTTTTTGACCTTCGACAGAGGTTGAGCAAATGTCAAGTGTTGTGAACAAGGAAGTATGGGTTTTGATGTGCTCTTTTTTGGTTGGACTACTAGTAGTTTAACAGATTTGTTATACTTTAACAGCAAGAGTCCATTAAGAATAGGATGGCCATGATCTGACGGGAGAGGGGACGCGATGGTTGAATTGGTCCCCATCACGGTAAAGGACATTACAGCATCATTGTCAAATGCATGGAAACGTGGCACGCATGCACGTGCGTACGTAGAAATTCTGTATTGCACATTGACACTGGATAGTATGTAGGCACTAGAAGTTGGCAGAAATGGATGGCTAAGAAATATCAACTAGGGCTTGGAAGCAGAGAGTAATGGCTACATGTACTGGTGAAAGTTGGAGAGGATGGTATGCTCTCAATTCAAAATGTTTCATAGGGGTTTGCGCCCACCACAACTCTCTCAAAATAAGCAAGGTACAGGAAAAAATGCTGGCCCAGGAGAAAGCGCTGGACAGTAGGAAGGCAGTGTGGTCGTTAGAACGTGCAGAGATTTCATAGCGTGCTGTATATTATCAGCGAGCACACATTGTATTGTGACAGTGGGTGACCGGAATTCGTTGCCTTCTGGCTGTTATCAGGATGGCCAAGGCAGGGTTTACTTTCCACCCATTCATATCTCACTGAATGTGCTCATGTGTTCATTGAAACATTCATGCTGCAACTGCCCTGTCCTCCATCCCTGCACGAGAGAGGGGCACGTTTTCGTTTGTTGGTTTCGTGGTCAGATATGTAGTTATCTATTGCACTACTTAAGGTAGCGTTGTGCATTTCCACTGTCCAATGTTTTGTGTACCTTCTCGTATGGCACTAACAGCCGAAGCCAGCATCTAAGCGCTGACTGGCAGGGAAGGCAGCAAGACGAAAGGAAACATACAAAAGGTGAAACTTCAGCCAACATGTGGTCCATCTGTCTCGGACCATCCTGCAACCAATTCAACATTTTAGCACTCCACACAGGGAAAATGCCTTCCATGACTATCTCCTAAAGCCTGGCACAGGGACTAAATATTGGTGGTGTTAGCAGAGATGCCTGGCCCAGATGTACCAGCTGATTCTTTTTAAACAAGTAGGGGCAGGACCATGCATGGCTATATTATGGCCGGGTAACGGCTCAGCGGCCTGAGTTAAAGACGAGAGCAAAGCAAGGGCATTTAACAAGGGCACCAGGCGGTTACCCCGGTATAGTCTGCGGAACGGATTACTAACACCATTAGCACCATGGGTTGCCAATCCAGTAACCCGCAGTGCTAATAGCAGGGGGGGTTTCTAAGAATGAACAGGACGCCTCACGTCCATTCATTCATTCATAGAAAATACTGTTCCAAGATGGCCACCAAAGAGAAGGCAGGCAGGCATGTAGCCCCTCTTCCATTTTCATGACGGCTGTCAAAGGGGTGGTGGAGAGAAGTTGTGGCAGCAGGCATCACCGCCGCAACAATCAGTTAAGTAGGGCTGGGAAGGGGGTTTGGGGAAAGGAAAAAAATAAAAAAGAAGTGAAAGCAGGGTGGGGAGAAGATGGTGGAGCAGGGTGGGAAAAGCAGCCTGTGGGTTCCATGGAATGCAGGCTGAGATTAGCAGTTTCAGCCTGTGATCCACATAACTCGATTGGCTGCCCCCCTCACCCACCTCCTGGGGTGCTAATCATCCATATGCAATGGCTACTACTTCAAGAGACGAACGGAGCAGTGCATTCCGGGAAAACTCCTGTCCCCTCCTTGACACTGATTTGTAAGTAAGGTCCTAGTCCGTCCAAGCACCAGTTTTGAACAAGTTCTGACAAAAAGGCTAGAAGAGCCCTTTAAAACAACGTGCTTCTGTGCAACTTTAACATCGTACCATTAACTCATACAGAAGAGACTGGCACCATCATTACCACCATCTACATAGGTGTTCCAGGAAATGCTAGGATTACTTACCAGTAATCTTCATTACTCTTAGTCCTACTCTTCCTCGTCACAGTGATGTGACAACGAAGGGGGGCGTGGATTTAACTATAGTACAAAAATACTTGTTTATTGCAGGATTATTGTGCCGAGTTTCGAGAGCGCCAAACGGGTAAGGGGTGGAGGGCACGTTGTTTAACTATTGGCGATTGCACATTTTAATTGATCGCTGAAATGTTATTTTGGTCCTGTAATCAGACTGTGGAAACGATGCCATTACGCAAGTGCAGAGAAAGCGTTTCTTCGTTTTGGAAAGCAAGTGAGCTACCGCGGAGTCTCTGGCTGTAGCTGCAAATGCAGTTTGTCAATTCTAGTTATTATGCGCTCATTGGAGGGGGGCAGCTGGCATGGCTTCTAATTTCAATGTTTTCCTTATTAATTTTCAAGGGAGCCGCCGGTGGGAAAAGCAGATGGTGAGGTGTGGAATGTATTTACGTGTTAGGCCTTGGATGGCTTTTACCCCGATGTCATGAATCTGGCAGGCAATTGTTCGCAGTCAGCAGGGCCCCGATTGCTCTCGGATCCGGGCCCAGCTGGGTCTCCTTGAAGGCCTTTCCATGCAAATTCGCGTGCGCTGGGAAGCTAAGCTGGAGGGAAGCACACATCTCAGGGCACACAGCCTGTGCTCTTGTCGAATCAATAGGAAAGGGACCTAACACACTCAACCCATGGAAAGGCATGGAAACCCGGGGCTGTCAATACGGAGTAAACTTAAAGCAGGAGCATGTTTGTATTTATTTATATTTACAAAGCGCTTACACTACTGGGAAGTTATCGTTAAAGCACTTAAGACCCAACAAATTAGCATGGGCTGAATTCCTATCAGGTGTCCACCTCCAGCGAGGTTAGCAGAGAGTCAGGTGCTGGAGCGATGGAACCGCCTTTGGCATCACCATAGCACCAGGACCCGATCCATAAACCCTGCACCGTCACTTCTTAATGCCTCTGAAAAACCACCTTTGGAAACCAGAAAGGCAGCCATGGGTAGCAATGCAAAGGATCAGCCCCACCCACCACCACCGGGTTGGCAGATTCTGGAGAGCGTCTCTGAAAGGGCAATCGGTCAAATACTGCAGTCGTCCACCTCGAACCACGATGAGACAATCCAATCCCTACACCACCCTACAATCAGGAAAAGGAAGCTTGGGGAGCCACTGCAGAGGCAGGGAGCTAGTAATAGCTGGTATTTGCCAAATGTCTAAATATTCCTACGTTTATCCTTTGAACTCCCCCCCCCCCCACACTGTTTTAAGTAGAACATTCAGCCCTTAATGGGTGGATAGTTCCAATAGCATTTGATAACTAACCGCTTGATTGGTTGCTAACACCAATTCCTTCCAAAGCAGGAACCAGGAATAGAACTCCAATTTTATCCAGGTCAGCGGATTAGGATACTAAATTAATACACCCCTAGCTTGATCAGACAGCAAAGTAGTAAAGGCACACGGTTTGGTTCTATGAAAATACAAATACATAACCTAGGGTAATAGAACACTTTACCCGATTGAGAGCAGATTGTATTTATCAACTCACACGGTTGACCGATCTGCCTCCTCACTATAAACTGGAACCACCAATTAAACATGTTTTCTCAGGGTGCAATAGTTTAACAGATTCCTAATTAGTAATCGCTGAAATACTTAATCCTGCGGCATGGGTCTGCAACCCGGGCTCTCCAGATGTTTTGGACTGCAATTCCCATGATCGCTCACCATTAACGTGCTGGCTATCCAAAACATCTGGATAATGAAACGTTGCAGACAGCTGCCGTAGAGCAGAAATGCTAGAATTCTGCCTATGAATCACACTGCCTGGGCTGGGAGTTCTTTGAGACTTTGGGGAGGAATCGGGGAGATCTTAAGATGGCCACAAAGGGAGCGCGCCTCCTTCCCCAATTTACAATCACATTTCTATGTAGTGCTCCACGACAGATTCCTCCTTCTGCGTGCTCATACAGGCCTGACCAGTACCCAATTAACCTCAGGATGATGGGGGGCCAAGTTGGCCATGCTAAGATTGAATCTTATAAATCAACGGCATTCCCATGTCGGAGAGCACCACTTAACCTATGAGCTATCAAGGTGCCTTCCTGGAGGTGGAAGGGTGTGGCACTGCCACTTTCCATAATCCACAGGGGTTTCAACCGAGCAACGTCATGTACCTTCCTTTTCAGTTGTGCACTTAAGTAAAAATGGGGTGCAATGCTTTAGCTCAATTACCCTCTGGCTTCACCAACCACCAGCTGTCCAGGAGAGATAATATTGGGCAGTGGTCCTGGGTAAACAAATTTTAAGTGCAGCGACAAATATTTTTAACAACGTGGCGTGAACAATCGTGAGTCCTAACTATTTAGGAGGGGTGGCTGTTTGGGCTGTACTTTCCCCCATAACATTATTTCAAATATGGGATTAAATGACACATTTGACAGCATTTATTTCAGACAAAATGGGTAAAAGTTTGGAGAGGAGCACATGAAAATGTTCAATAGATGCGCCTTCACTAAGACTACACAGGAGCATTTAGCAACTTTTCTGTGCAGTGACCGAAAAAAAAACAACAGGTGTCCTGTCTCAATATGTAACAGAATAGTCCTGTAAAACATAATCATGCTGTCCGTGCCCAACAATATATGCCAGTACTGCCACTTTAAAAACATGAATGTAGGCTGTGAACAATATATATAAAACTGTATGTACCTGCACAGCAATGTAACCGAAGCTGAACAATCTCTTGATGCTTTTTTGCTCCCCGATACCTTTGGGTCTGGTGTGCACTACAAATATTAAAACAAACATATACCAGCACCCATTTTAATAACACATTTGCATCCGGCCTCTGAGTTTGAAATTAAGATTCAGTGAGCTGGTGCTACAACCAGCTCCTGCGCGTTACGCATCAACCAGTAGGCAGGAGCTACCGCTGGGGAACCAAGAGCACGTATCCAGCGCAGCACAAATCTCACTTCCACATGAGATGTACACTAACTTTTTATCCATTTCATGCGACTCATTAGGTTTAAATGTGTACTAGATGTGCCCTAATTCTTGTTTAGAAGCATTCTCAAATACTCGAAATGAATGTCACATGTGCATGTTTGTAAGGCACCAAATGGCCTGGGGAGCCAGATCATGCTCCTGGTAGCTGTTCGGTTTAAGCTAACCAGGGTCTATTATGCTAGAAGCAGGAGCTAAATAGCTCACAGTTAGCCTCAATTTAGAACCCTATGGCTGTGCCCAATACATCTCAGTTTTGCCCTGTAAAATGCATTTCAATATATCTACCACTTGCTCACAGTTTATGCCAGCCTTGTCATTGTAAACATGCATTTCAATGGTGCTGGACTAACATCCCACAGCTCTCAAGCGCCTCCGCAAACAATTCGATAAATATTCACACACAACCAGTTAGCCCATACACGCAAATGCTTTTGTAAAAAAACGTAACCTCTGCAGGTCCATAGGGTCACCCGCTCTCATGACGTCTTCAGGAAGGAAGTCGGAAATAGTGAGTGGTGTCAATCAACTCCTCTTCCAGAGGCCTGATTCCTGGACACGCCTCTGAGTCATGAAGGTGAAGCTCTATAAGGAATTCTAAAGGAGTGCACCCTAAAGGAAAACAAGTTCTGCAGAGTAGGAAATGTGCCAAATCAAGGAGGAGTAGAGCTCCGGCAAAATGTGTCTTGCCGGAGCACTCCGCCATTGCAAGGCCTAATCTGTAGCCCAGGAAACCACAAGATATGTTGTCAAGCCAAGCCCTCGCGCATCAGAATACTCAGTGCAGGGAGACAAAATGCTGAAACAGCCAAAACCTCTCATGTTTAGCCTCTGTCCAAATATATATCGTGCCGTTAACTGACTTTTTTTTGTTAGGATGAGTTATGTGACCGATGAAAAGAGCAGAGTTCAACTTCCATTACTGGCTCGAAAACTTTTCTTGCTGAATCACTATCAGAAAAAAAATCATATTTAAAATTGTGGGCATTCTAATATTCCCATAATGCTCTGCTTTTATGCAAATTGCCAGGCTTGAGTTCTATGAAGAGATGCTGAATTGTGCGACATGGCCTGGTGCCATGCCCCTCAGTCTGCCCCTTCCCCCCCCCCCCCCCCCCCCAAGGCCTCTTCCCCCTCTGCCCCTGCCAAGGAGGAGAGGGTTGCCAGAGTATATGTATTCCATTTCCACCACTGAATGCCTGCAACTGCCAGCCTGCATGCCAATGAGTAACAAGGCTGGAGAAACCAAAAACCCCTGGCCTTGCATGGGCCATTCAGCATGCACAGTGTGGAAGCTGCAAAACATTGGGATACCAGATATCAGGCAAAACCAGCACATCCAAGATCACGCAACTAAACTGCTTCCTGCGGCTGAGGGAACACTCAGGTTTCACAGGGGCTGGCCTACAGCAGATCACATCTCTTGGATGGCAAGAGGCAGTGTATTTATTGTAGAGTATATCACACAGCTTTGGGAGTACGAGAGTATAATTATTTTGAAGGTGTTTGAGAGAGGAGGTCAAAAATAGCAGCTGTAGAAAAAAGTCAGGGTTGGTTATGGAAAGGCGAGATTATGTGTTCAGAACTGGGGAGAGGTTCCAGGAAGTGCACTGCCACTATCCATCCTACACCGGTTGTATAATTGGATTCCCTTCTGCCTCGCAATTCGCACCATGGCACAGCTCTCTGAGAGGGTCTGCCTATGCAAAGACGAAAGAATGTAGATCCTGTAGCACGAAGGAAAGGGATTGTCACTCAGGTGCTGCTGCAAACGAATGTGTGGCGATTGGTGGCCAAATGCTATGGTTGATGGCGAATGGGGCAAGTATCTGGCCACAGGGTCTGGTTAGGGACTATCCTACTCTCTTTCCATAGCCCATCAACCAGCTGGCAATGGCTTCTGGTTTCTGCTGCCTCGGGTCACTTTCCCGCCCATGACCATGTTACATAGGACTAGATTTCAAGCACAGGACGCAACCCGCCGATCCACGCATCCCCAAGAATTGCTGATTTTGACTGGACTGTGGGGACATTATGCTCGTTGCTAAACAAGGATGTTTGTTTGTCCGAAAAATAATACGTCAATATATTGGAGCAGATTACAAACTTTCAAAAATACAAGTAACTATATTTTTTTTAAAAAAAAGGCTAGGCATTGAAATGTACCAGTGAGAGCTGAGCTGCCTTTCAAAAACAATCGCCCAGAACAACCACATTTGTAAGAAAACCAAAAATAGAGCTTTAAAGTGCAGGAAACCATAAAATAGTGCAACGCGCCTGCCAAGAGCCAGAGAATAGAGCAATCAAGGCTCAAGGTTATCACACAGGAAACAGCGTCCTTGTTCAGTACAGAACTATTTCCCCCTCATATAATGTTCTACATGTTGTGCTGTAGCCCCGTAAGGGAACCCCTACAGGATACTCTCAATGGGAGTTCAATATCCCCCTCCCCTCTAACTCTCTTTAGCTTATATTGCAGACTGTCGCACCCCCTGCAACTAAGCTCCCCGCAAGCAACAGCGCCTCGATGCCCTTGGGCTGTTTGTGCGCTATACAAATTTAATAAATAAATAGAGAGCAGGAGTGCAGGTGCTATAAAATAGAAATGCCTGCCTTCGTGCTATTTCAAATTTATCGTCTTTGAAATGTTCGGTATAATTTGCCTTCCAAACGCCCATTTCCCACGCAATACAGTAAGGAGCCTTGCCATTTATTTATTTGCATTTTTAAAGCACTCACACAGCCAGTAGGCATCGAGGCGCTGTGACACGAATAGGCCTCTTAGTTGCATATTTATAACGCGCTTAATACTCTGAGGTTTTTAAGCACGGACCCGGGGATCGAACCTGTGTTGCTTCATGTCGTCTTGGCCGCCTGGGACAATACACAGATCAGGACCCTGTTTCAATTCGCCCTTCATAATATCTTGCCCAATTCCAAGCAAATGCATTGCAGATTTGTAGAACTCCTGGGTATCAGGCCAATCCTTCTAGTGATGCGGAGATTCCATTTACTCAACGCCAATTCCCACCAATCAGGACCAGAAACGTCTCCTTGAATCCACCCACAGGCACCACTCAGCCGCCACACTCTGCAAACAGTCTAAAAATGGAAGTGAACAAGACTAGGATTGGAAACAGAAGACGCGTGCACAGTACCACACCATTTGAAAATGGTTTTATAATCAGATGAAAATGTTGGAAGTTGTACTGTGAGAAATCTGAACACTTCTTTCTGACATGGCCACATGGCCATTTAGGGTGGTCGCTGGCTATTTTTAGCTATGTTTATGTATTATATATTTCAAGACAAAGCTGCCCCTGTTGGCATAACAGCATGTCTCTGGCAGCATAAAGAGCCTTTTCTGAAAATCGGGTTGCCTTAGTTTGGCATGTTTATTTTACTGCTATGAAGGACTTCTCAAAGTCTCTACAATTTGGAATATGTGTGCTCCACATTGTACTGATCAGAAAGGCACAGCAACCGGCATTAGGCACGCTAACCCATTAACCCATGACCCACGTGCCTGACCTCTTGGTTTGCTTACTGGAGCTTAGCCAGCCCTCCTAAATCCTAACCTGGCCCAATGCACACACCTCTTAGAACTTTCCCATGCCTGGACTTCGGTCCCATAGGGCGTTCCAACAACAGTGCATTGAGGCCATACAAATGGGGAAATGGTGCTATATACATGACTACAATGCAAAACAATACAATATATATGATCCAAGCAATTGCAATGATGTGTGAATAAAAAAAAAATAAACAATTTAAAAAGTATTTTATAATGTATAAACACCAAATGGCGGCTGCCATGTTACCTCAATGCCCAACCTCATAGGATTCAATTGACACAAAAATGGATTCCTACATCCACCATTACATTCTTGCCCAGTGCCCTTTGGCACTACAATAACTTGATCTTTCTGAAAGATCATTCACACTCTTAATGTTAATGTTAAAGGATATTTGTACCGTGCACTATCACCACTGGAGTGGTCCCCTGACGCTCTGTCGGCTCTGAAAAAAGGAAGTGGGGGGTGGGCGAGTTAGTGGGAATGAGCTGGAGAAGTGCATGCAAGATAGCAGTGATGTGCTGTTGGCAGCCTCAGCCCGGTGAGTCCGTTGGCTGGGCTTGGGGTGTTTTACAGTCGGTAGTCGTCGTGTGCTGTTGTGCAAGTCTATGTGCGGTTTGTTTTGCTGTTTCAGTGTAGTGAAGTTTGTGCCGTTTGCTGCGTTAAGGCTTGTGGTTGTGTTTGGTTCGAGATTGAGAGGTGTATGCAGAGGAGTGAAGTTGTTAGTGGGTTGGTTATTGATTCATGATTACACGCTAGGTCCAGGCTAGGCAGGAGAGTCATATCAGTCATTGAATTGCTTTTCTAGATGGGGTGCATGGTAGGATAAAGAATTCCCTCTATGTGTGCACATGCTAACATTCACAATTCCATCTAGATGTGGTGTATGCCTGGGTAAAGAATTCCCTCTATGTGTGCACATGCTAACATTTACAATTCTATCCGGATGCGACGCAGGCTAGGTTGAGGATTCCAACTAAGTGTGGCACACGCTAACGTTCACAATTCCATCTAGATGTGGTGCATGCTAACGATTATTATACCTGTCTGAGGTGACACAGGCTGATCTTGACCGTTCTCTATAGGTCAGTTAACATTGGGTTTGCGGATCTTCCAATGGTATATAAAGCGCTATATAAATGCCACGTATCATAACATAACAGTATGTTAGTGTGTAGTGCAGTGCTACATTTATGGGCAAGCCAAGAATGTATTTCGGTTGGTGGTCATTAATCTCTTTAGTGTGCATGTTGTAATTTTATGGCAGTCAATGTTATGGAAAGGTAAGATAGTGGCAGGGGCTTTCTGGAGTAGAGTGATTGTTCTACCTCCCCACCCATGCGACACTTACAGTTTTGTTGGTGTCTGTTGGCTTCCCTTGCTTCCCCTGCGGGCACCTGCTGACACTTCTTGGAGCCGTCTCTGTTGGAGCCGTCCTTTGCCTTGGGGCCCTTAGCCAAAGGGGCTACAACGTGCAGAGGGCTGCTCTTGGAGGAACCATTAAGGCCAGAGAAGCAACAAATCATGGGTGGTGGAGGGCTGGGAGGCGGAATTTGGGATGGGGAAACACAGGGGAGTGAGCCGGGCTGCAAGGTAGCACGCGGAGGCCTGGGGACTACAGGACCAAGGCCCAAGATTTCACTGGGGCCAGGGGCCTTCAGGGGACACACCTGCTCACTGGGGGATGCCAGATGGTAAAGCTGGGTAGAGACACAACCAAAGCCTATGGTGGTCTTTGCACATGCAGCCTATCCCTCAAACACATTAAAATGAGAGAAGCACAGATTTACATATTTTCTTTTTGGCCAAATGCCTAGCAATTGCACAAGGTGTGGCCAAATGTTTTTCATTGCATATCACGGGTAACATTTTTTAAGCTACTAAACAGCCACCACCACTTTCATCAAGCGCTATTCTTAAAAATGGACCGCAGGCACTACATGCACCGTGGGTCTCCACATCCTATTCCCACCTGCTCATCCAGTCTTCACAGCACTCTCTGTTACTCTAACGCTGCTGCTCCTCCTTAGCCTCAGTACTTTGGCATCATATGTCATTCCCATTGAAAATGATACCAATATAAAAATAAATCCTCTCCTTTCTCGTGCCATTGCACAGTGGGGAAAGGGCTCTGCCCCTGTGGGAGCAGATTCACAAAGTGAAGCAGGAGGGGTACTCATTCTTGTATTAGAAAATCAAAAAAACAGTTTCCTGTACTGAGTGCGTGATCCAATCTCCTGTGCGTTCTAAATTGACAACACTGTTCTCCGAACGCATACCTGCAGAACGAGATGAAACTCATTATAGCCGGCATTCAAATTGCATGATAGAAACCCAAACGCTCACTTTCACACCGAGGAGGTGGGGGTGGGGGAGGTAGATGTATAAAAGGGGTAAATATATTTTATTTTTCTATGCAACTTTTCTCTGGTGACAATACCTGTTTTTGATATTGGAGAAAAACAAATATTCTAAACTTGCTGATGGATTATATAAAAAAAAATCTAATTTTATGTACATGTTAACTAACGATAGTTTGAATATACTGGCAGGTAAGCAGCCATGTAGTTATGGAAGATCGCAATTGAGAGGATTTAGATTCTCTCAGAAAGTATCATTATTAGTCCTGTTGTGTGACTGATCAGGTGTATGGAATTTACTAAGAATGTCGCAGGCAGGTCAATTTTAAATTGTGTAAATAATTCTTAACATTCATGTATTTGATTGTGGTGACTTCCCCTATAAAAAGTAAGTGGACCACTTTAGATTTTCTTTATGTAAATGAATTCGGGTTTTGACAATATAGCCCGTTTATTGTCCTGGAATTGTGGGGCAGGATTGTATACCAAATTAACAAGGGGGGTCCTGGGAGTCCCTCTGCCAGACATTAGTCCTGGTTACAAGAGACTTACCCAGAGTCTTTAGCTCACTATCTTTCACAGAGAAGAAATATCCCAAACATATCAGTCTTTGTCCTGCCCTGGGGCAGTCCAGCACCGAAATGCTAGGCAATTCTCCTCTGAACAAGAGTACCAACAGCAACCCCAGACACGTGTTTCAGTCTGGTTGGACCTCATCACTAGGGTGGATCTGTGCCTCTCTAAGAATAGTGAGCAAGGGGTCCACGTCTGGATTCCCCTAGTAACTTAGGGTGAGACCCAAAGTTACTTAAATATGCAAACTAACAAGGGGGGTCCAGCCGTGGATCCCTTGCTCACTATTCTTAGAGAGGCACAGCTCCTCCCTACTGATGAGGACCAACCAGACCGAAACACGTGTCTGGGGATGCTGTTGGTACTCTTGTTCATAGGAGAATTGCCTGGCATTTCGGTGCTGGACTGCCCCAGGGCAGGACAAAGACTGATATGTTTGGGATATTTCTTCTCTGTGAAAGATAGTGAGCTAAAGACTCTGGGTAAGTATCTCGTAACCAGGACTAATGTCTGGCAGAGGGACTCCCATGACCACCCCCCCTTGTTAATTGGGATTGTATACCAGGCAGCACTAAATCAGGTATTCGTACTTAGTGAAAAGACCAACATATTAACATGCATCTCACCAAAAAGTGCTTTGTGAAGTGTGGTAGACAGGAAGGAAGGAGAGGCACAGAGAAAAGCAAGATGGTGGAATCCTTACCATAGTGTGAGGCTGGTCATTTTAGGGTGCGCCCTTCGATTTATGTTTCCCAAGGCAGCCCCACCTCAAGGCCTGCCCTGCTATATAGAGGTATTACTCGACCTCAAAAGGGATCAAAAGAGAGTCAGCTCCCACTGGTTATTGTCCTGAGGGGTACTGCAGAGACAGCCAGTCTAGGCAGAATACACACAGCCTGCCCCCGGCTGGCCAAGGCTCACAGTGCTGATATATCTATGATACAGGTCAGAGGTGGCTTACATTTATGTGTATGACCAGCCACCATACACTTACTAAGGTATGGCTTATAGTAAACAGCCTCCAGGATGATAGCTCATCGTAATTATGTGGTTTTGGAATAGCAATGCAGATTTAAATGCATCCTCTGTGCATAAGTGACTGCTGTCACCCCAGCTGTGACTTGTGACCCTGCTCTGTGCCACTGGAGAGTGAGCTTTACCAACCAAAAGAAAAGAAAAATCATTGGTCATCTAAAGGGGATCAAACATATGGAAGCCTTTGAACGGTGGTGGATATATCCAACTGCTGAATCGAAAGGTCTGTTAGGCTACTAACGCCCAGCCTAAATCTGGACCTCAGCTTTCCAATATCTACAGTTAAAACAATATCCAGATGATCCAGTCATATTGCATTACTGTATTTAAATAATATTGGACTAAAATCCAGAAGAAAAACAACATCTGATAGTGGCAGGATTTGAAATTGCTGGGTGCCATTTAGCTCCTGGATAGGGCATGCAGGAGCCTGGTTAGCCGGACACCAACAGCTACCAGGGGCTACTTTTGGGTCCCCAAGCAACAAGCGCAACAAAATATACCGATCTGACATTAACTCTGTGTCTGGGAATTTGATTAAAAAAGAACATAAGTAAACATTTAGAAGACCTGCAAAGAACGAATGGTCATATGTACTGGACACTAGAAGCTTCTCATTTGCAAGCTAGATGTGATGCATGCTAATGATTAGGACCTCATTCTGCAGCTGCAGAGAGAATGAGTGAGCAAGATCACATCACAGAAACAGGAGTCAGCAGAGGTAAAATCGTGGCAGTAAAGAGACAGTAACCGAGATGAATGCAGCAACAGATGTAGTAAAAGAGTCTTGATGTAGAGGCAAAGGTAGGTTAAGACTGAGAGGTAGAAGAGAGATTGACGACCGGACAAATAAGTGCAAAAGAAATAACAAGGAAAGCTATTTAAAGAGAAGGTCAAAAGTGAATGCATGCAAAGCAACATGGTCAGACACCGAGGATTCAACAGAAACAGTGAGACTTTGTGTACAAGACACCGACTATTGAAAGTAGGGAAAGAGAGGGGCTTTGTCAACAAACAAAAACAAAAAAGTTCAGTACACTAGAACAAAAAGGGAAAGAGCATTAGCTGTTCCGATTCAGCTTGGTCAGACAAGTGGTTAGTCCCCCAAGACTGGCGATAGAAAACCAGAGGAATTGTGAATAGATGACTCTAATGGTAGTCCCAATTGCCAACCGAGGTCTAAAAAGAGTTGGCACAGTTCCAATTAACAGCTAACACCAAACAGAACTAAAAAATAAAATGCTTCACATTGCAGGGTTCGAAATTGTTGGGAGCTGGAAGCCATTTAGCTCCTACTCTATCCTTGGAGATCCTGGTTAGCTTACAGCCAACAGTTATCAGGAGCCACTTTTGCCTCTGCGGGCAAACTATTGCCTTACAAACATGCATATGTGACATCAACTGAGTGTTTCAGAATGTAAATAAAGAAGAATAAAGACACATCCAGGTCCCATCTAATTATAATGGATCATATCTAATGGGCAAAAAGGTAAAGTGTTCATCTTGTGTGGAAGTTAGATTTTCAGTGTGTGGTGTACTGGCTCATGGATCTCCAGTATTGCTCCTGTAAGCAGGGTGATGCCGGACACCTAGGAGTTGGTTTTACGGTCGGAAAACTGTTCCAATTGCTAGCCTAAGTCAAAGAAGAGTTGTGTTTGCAAGCTGTGGATCAAGTTGCCAGCTTCCGTATAAAGAAAAGTCAAGAGGCATTTATTTTGTATAATGGTGAATATGTTTACATCTCTAGCCCCAATCAAAAGGACATTGGGGAAAGTTATTCAAGTTGTATGCTGCGATCTGTGGCAAAGAGCCACACCAGATCGTTACGAGGATCGCTGAGTGCAGTATTAGCATTACCGTGATAGGCAACGGGTCTACACTTACTGACATGGAATGGATCCATCGTAATTTTGTACACTTGGGAACCAGCCCACAATCATATACCCTGACCAGCTCGGCCTTAGATGTGTGGCAATTGATTGCTTTATATCCAAGACATGCCTGAAACGATGTGGACCTACTATACATATGGTTTATGGATTTTTTCGTGATATGAATTCATCCCCTTTTTCTTTTGCTATGCTAACAGCATATTTGATTTAAATCATTGCCTTGATGAAGCCCGTGTGGGGGAAACTGATGGCCATACAGTTGGCAGATTCATGTAACTGAGTGAATGTATCTTTCTGTCAATACGGGCAGTTCTGTAATAATTGGAACTCACTAACATCATCACAAAAAACCTTTGTGTATATGTGTAAATTAGTATTATTATATGGACTTATTCTTTATGAATATAAACCCAACACAAAGCGCAGCTGTAGACAATACTATTGGGTGGTGGGGCGCATGTCTAGGGTGAAACATTGTTTATTTTCCCAGATTGTGGTGAACGCTGCCTCTCAATTCACCAGTTTAGAATTTAAAAAAATACTGCTCAGAAAATTGTGCCCAAAGTAAACGAAAATATAATAAAATTGTTCTCAACCCAACTTTAAAAAGGTCTAGTTGCATGACATTTTTGGTGCAAGGTTTACATCTTGTACCCGCATAATTAGTATCCACCCAACACCACGCTTTTTGAATGATTTAGCATGTCAAATTTGTATGTGGCAGGACTCTTCATTTCCATTACTCCTCTGCAGCGGAACTCTCTACATGTAAGACTGAAATGCAAACTAACACGCCTTGGTGCCATTGAAATCCTAACGCAGTATCCAAGTGTGTTATAACGCGAGCCGTCCCATAACACAGCCGTGACACAATCCTTACGATCACAGAGTGGGGAGACGCACTATACAGCCCCTGCAGCAATTTAATATATGGGATTTAGGAACCCGCATAGTTTTGCCCTCATTGTTATTTTTAAGATTCCACTGCTTTTAAAATTAATATGGGATTCTAAAACCTGTCGCCTTCGGCAGAGGTTTCCTACGTTCATGAAACCTGGCCTCTGCACTAAATTAGGGAAGCTGGGCGCCAAGTCCTTGGCTCTCCAGGATGTAATGCAAACCTCCTCGGTTCATAAAAGCCTCCAGCCGAACCCTGCCTTTCCCTAGGTCAATAAGGATCGGTTGAGCACTCGCCAGGAATGCGGTCAAACCAGGAGAAAGTATAGCATCCGATTTTATTGTAAAATGCCGTCAAGCGCCCTGGCTCGATGGGCCGAGTGCCCGTCTTTAGGCCGACCCTATGCACTGCCTGCAAAAGAAACAGCACATCTGTGCGAAACTGGGCTTGCATTTAAAAAGAGTAAAGTGGTGGAGGAGACAAACATCTCAAACATCAAATATCTTATTACACTTGGTACTAGCAAGTCCCATTTACAGGAAGCCCCCCAACCCCCTTTACCACTAGTCGAGTCTAAGGGACCAGTCCTGTGGCGTTGCCCCTTTAAGGGCTCACACGCGACAGAGTGACGTTCACTCCGTCGCGTGCATCCATAAATAAACGGGGCGTTCCCGGCAGCAGGCAGAGCCACCGGGGAGCCCACACAAGCAACAGCCTGTCTCCGTGTCTGTGTCATGTGAAGGTGGGGGGCTCACGGGACACGCTGATGGTGAACTGTCAACAGTGGCGACGAAGGATCTGATCCATCCCCGGGCCGGGCGGTGATTGATCGTGGTTGCGCGAATGATCTAATGTGAGCGCATCGTGACAAATCGGACCGCGGAGAGGGGGTGAAACACGCAATTGGCGGCCATTTTGAGAAACAGGCCCGGAAGGTTTCGCGGCTTCGTAATGAGGCGTCGGTGAGCCATCCGAAGTTAATTTTTGGAAATACCAGTGGCAAATGGTCATTGGAAGCACATTGTGTTATTTTGGTGATTTGGTGACATTTCCTTCACTATTTTTTGTCCAAGTATAGGGGTGTGGCACCCAAGGAGGCCTGCTGGATACACGTGGGAGGCCCACCCTGCTCAATTTTTGGAGTCTTCACCCAATGCAAGATCTAGTCCTGTGGATCTGCCTGTGCCTAACTGCAGTGGAGGTGCAATACCAGTTGCAAGATGCCTGCGGACAGGCCTATGTGAACATCCACGGCGGGGAGAGAGTTCGTCCTGTTTCTGGTGGTGAGTTGCGGCCCCATTGTTTTCATATTCCTGGGGTTCCTGTGCGCTTGCCACCATGAGCCAAGCTGCGGCTGCTGCACAACAACCAGCTGCTCCTGTGCCACAGCCTCCACCCATCATTCCGCCCAGACCTTTGCTTAAGCCACCTGGGGCTCTTCACCCAATGCCCGAGTTTGATGTCTCAGGCACACCATCCAGTCTAGGCCCAAGGTGGAAAATGTGGATTGACAGACTTGAAATGTATTTCAGGGCCACGATGGAGACTAGCGATGACAGTAAGATGGCTACACTCTTGTATTCTGCAGGCCCTGCAGTCCATGAAATATTTCTGTCTCTACAACCAGCTGATGGGTCGTTTGCAGCGGCGAAGGATGCCCTCCACAACCACTTTCTGCCGATGGCAAATGCTGACTATGAACGTTTCCTCATGGGGGCTGCCCGACAAAAGGACGATGAGACTCTTGATGTTTTCTACGGGAGGCTATGCAGGCTGATGGTGCCTTGTGCTTGGAGTGATCCAGATATGATGATTCGGGACCAGCTTATACAAGGGTGTGCATCTGGTAAGCTGAAGCGCCAAATCCTTCGAGAGCCTGGCATTACTCTTGCCCGCATTCTAGAACTGGTCAGGTGCCACGAGGTGGCCGAGCTGCGAGCAACCCGGATGGAAGCCGGAGCACGCCCCAGCATGATGGAGGAGGTGTGCGCAATTGGCAGAGGCAGGGGTTTCAGACGCCCTGCGAGTGGGCAGGTTTCCAGACCTCAGGTGACAAACAATTCGTGCCTCAAGTGTGGATATGATCTCCCGCACCCAGCGGAATGCCCAGACGTGGGTGTGAAGTGTGGCCGATGCGGAGGTGCGGATCACTACGCCAGGATGTGTAGGACTACAGCCCCGAAGGTGGTTCCCAGAGGACCGGTTCGTGCTGGTTTCTTTCGACCCCAGAGGGCCTCCAATGTCGCACAGGTAGAACAGGGCGATGACGGGACCCCTCAGGAGGACATAGATGAGCAAGAAGACGAAGAGAACGTCTTCTTTGTATCCAGTATTGGCGTCCTGAGGAGTCGCTCCAAGAGACAGCCCAGATGCAACGTTTTGGTCAATGGGGATTCCATACCTGTGCTGGTGGACACTGGGGCATATGTCAATGTGATGGCCACGCAGCACTATGACTCAATGCAGGAACCACCGATGCTGGCTGCCCCAAGGGCATGCATTTTCACCTTTGGAGGTGACCAGCCAATTCCCCTGGATGGTGTGTTTGTGGCGGGGGTTCAATACGGCGACTCATCTGTCCGAGCGAGATTCTATGTCACGCCTGTGAGTGGTAACATGTTACTGTGCTGTGCGGCGGCTGAGGCTCTGGGCATTGTGACATTTTCTTACTCGGTGTACCTGGACGACATACAGATGCTGTTAGCCAAACACAGTACCCTGTTTGAAGGAATTGGACAGATGGTGGGCGAACCAGTATGACTACACATCGACGAGTCAATCCAGCCAGTGGCGCTCAAACATCGGCGAGTGCCTTTCCACCTCAGAGACCTTGTGGACAAGGAGCTGGACAGTCTTGTAGGCCTCGACATCATCGAGAAGTGGAAGGCCCTACCCCGTTGGTCTCCTCCATTGTCATTGCCTGCAAGTCCAAGCAACCGGACGCAGTCAGAATCTGCGTGGACATGCGCCTCCCCAACAAGGCCATCAAACAGGAGAGACATCTAACTCCCACCATCGATGATATCATACGGAACTACAGGGGGCCAAATTCTTCTCAAAACTCTACCTGAGAGCGGGTTATCAGGTGGTCCTGCACCCCGAGTCTCGATACATAACGACCTTTACCACCCACCGGGGGTTGTATCGATACAAGAGACTAAGCTTTGGAGTGTCCTCGGCAGCAGATGTTTTCCAGAACATCATAAGGGGAGCACTAGCAGATCTTGATGGAGTCCTTAATATCAGTGATGACATCCTGGTATATGCCAAGTCTGAAGCAGAACACCTGGCGTGCCTGTCAAAGACATTCGAGCGCCTTCGCTCACTGGGACTCACTTTACACAAGGACAAATGTGAATTCCTTAAAACCACCATTGAATTCTTTGGTTTCATCTTCAAGGCGGATGGGGTGTCGCCTGATCCCAGCAAAGTAAAGGACATAAAGGAGGCAAGACCACCAGAGAATGTTGCGGGGATCAGAGGTTTCCTGGGCATGGTCACGTATTGTGGCCGACTCATCCGAAACCTGGCATCCCGCTCGGAACCCCTAGAACAGGCGGCATTCAACGACATCAAGGGTGCCCTTGCTGCCGATGATACAATGGCATTTTTCGATCCGAGCCTGCAGACGGAGATCGTTGTGGATGCAAGCCCTTACGGGTTGGGGGCAGTCCTCACCCAAATTGGCAGTGATCAAGAAGTCCGCCCCATTGCGTATGCAAGCAAGGCTCTCTCCGATACTGAGCAGCGCTATTCGCAAATTGAACGGGAAGCCCTGGCGGTACTATGGGGCTGCAGACATTTACGCCTGTATATCGTTGGACGTCCGGTAACAGTGGTTAAGGATCATAAGCCTCTACTACCCATCATAGCGGGGTCCTCATCCAGGCCTCCAGTGAGAATAGAGCGCTGGATGCTCGCACTCCTCGAATACGGAGTGCCCCTGGTGTATTGCCCCGGGGCTAACAATGCTGCAGACTACCTCTCCAGACATCCAAGAGGGGACTCCCAGCTGTCCACGCCGGCTGAGGAAGCAGACTAACATGTCCGTCTCGTCGTTGAGACGGCGATCCCCAACGCTATGCAGGTGGAGGAGCTGGAGCTGGCATCAAGAGAGGACGAGTGTTTCAACATAATGAAGACAGCCATGGAAGTGGGTGCCTGGAAGACCGTGCTGGAGGCTCTCGGCCGAAGAACAAATGAGGCCAGGGTCATGCTGGAGCAACTCTGGCAGGTACGTGAAGAACTGACCTTCTCGGAATCCGGTCTCCTACTGAGAGGAGACAGAATCGTGGTTCCTCAGGCCAAGGTTCAGCAAGTGATATCGCTGGCACACCAAGGCCACCAAGGCACCCCGAAGACGAAAGCTCGTCTCCGCCAGAAGGTGTGGTTCCCCGAGCTAGAACGGAAAGTGGAGGAGTTCGTAGCATCATGTGTGGTGCCAGGCAGCGTCACCGGCCCAGCGGGAACCTTCCATTGAGACGATGCAGAGAGGAACCAGACCGTGGGAAGTGGTGCACGCCGATTTCGGGTCGACAACCAGAGGCACACACATTCTGGTGGTGGTTGATGAGTGGTCTCGATACCCGGAGGTCGAGTTTGTGGAGTCAGTGGCTTTTGACAAGGTGGTAATCGCATTGGAGAAGGTCTTTGCCACTCACGGCCTACCCACGGTGCTGTGTTCTGATATCGCCGCTCCATTTCAGGGAGAGAGCTTCGCAGACCTCATGAAGGACTATGGCATCCAGCATAGGAAAGAAACGCCGCTGTGGCCTCGAGCGAATAGGGAGACAGAGCGCATGATGTGGACCCTGAACAAGGTGTTCAGAATTGCTCAGGGAAAGGGTGAATGCCTGCAAAGGGCGCTCTACGTGTTCTTGAGAGGTTACCGCACGACACCTCACTCGTCCACGTGTGTGGCACCAGCTGAGGCCCTCTTCCAACGGTGCACAAGGGACATTATACCAGAAGTGGGAGAGCGAGAGCCCGCTGTCATCGACAATGAGCGAGTGGAGGAGGAGAGAAGGGCAAGGACTGTGATGGAAAACAACAGGAGAGGTCTGAAACCACCAGCGATCGCCCCCGGGGACGAGGCACTTATGAAAAATCGACACCCTCAGGGGAAGCTATCCCTCACGTACGAACCCGTCCCTTTGGACGTTGTGGCGGTCAAGGGCTCGATGGTGACCGCGTCAGATGGAACTGCATCAGTGACCAGGAACGCGAGTTTCTTCAAGAGACTGAGGGAGCCCAGGCCGGAGCCCATGGAGGACCAGGGTCCAGACGACGCCCTGGATGAAGGTGGTGGTCAGGACTTCACCGTGAATTCACCCTCATGTGGGGGGGCCGGAGAAGGAACACCGGCCAAAGACGTAGGCAGGAGGTACCCCCTGAGAACAGGGCGTGGGAAACCTGCCCGTCTCACAGACTGCGTGATGGACTGAGGTGCAAGGTTGGTGTACCGGCGGGTCCGCCCGTGGGTAACAGCGGTCATGGGGGTTCCAGGGTGGCTGTTATTAAACGGGGGACCATTTGGGGTGTTAATGTTAGGTGTGCAATGTTTAGTAGTTAGATCCTCCTCTTCCTGTTTGTTATGGAACAGGAGGAGTGTGGCCTTGCCCCTTTAAGGGCTCGCACGCGATGGAGTGACGTTCACTCCGTCGCGTACATCTATAAATAAACGGGGCGTTCCCGGTGGCAGGCAGAGCCACCGGGGAGCCCACACAAGCAACAGCCTGTCTCCGTGTCTGTGTCTGTGTCATGTGAAGGTGGGGGGCTCACGGGACACCCTGAGGGTGAACTGTCAACAAGCCCTATATTCAGCTAGTCTGCTTTGTGGGGGGGGACGCGTTTTCGTTTGTTGATTTGTTGTTCCCATGAACAGCGAATTAGGCTGAAAATGAGAAAAATACGCTATGCCACAAACAAGCAAACCAGGGACTGAGTATTGTATGGTCGATTGAGGTCAACCTGCAGCAAATCACTGTCCGAAAAACGTGGACTTTGTTATTTTTTATTCATCGACATTTAATTTGTTGGTAAATGTATTATTTTCTTTTAAACATGTTTTTTTTTAAATCACTTTTTACACAGAAAATTGGTTTGGTTGAAGCAAAAACATTTTTTTAATCAACAATTATTGTTTTGCAGTAAAAACTACCCTGTTTACATTTTAGGTCAACAACCACCCATCCCTAGACGACCACAACACGTTGGCTGGATGCCACAAATGAAGAACTGCAGCCTCACAAACACATCGGAGACACAGCAGTGCACCCCGACATGTCAAACGCAGAAGACCTTCCAATCTGGAAATAAAACGCCCCCGGTACACCAACCAACAGCCATCTACAAAAAACACACCTGCCCAGGCGCCAGCTGCTCCTGCTTCTGCAGATGCCAACAGCTAGGCACAACTCCCTGTCTTTCCCCTTCACGCCCCTATCCAACACCCCGCTACCACCTTCTGCATGGAGACCAAGCAAATGCAGTGTGTGTGCCGCATACACCCACATAGCCTAGCAGAACAGAACACTGCCCAATAGACAACTCCGAAAGGATTCCCCAGGCAAGACTACCAAATTAATAGCAGTAAACAGAACGGGTCAGGATGACCCTTGAAGCTCCAGTGAAAAGATAGCCTGTGACCACTTTCAATAGAGCGCAGGCGGCCAGATCTTGGCAATACCAGCATTGCCTAGTTCTTAGAGACTGTAATATTTCTTGAGCACAGAGATTGAGCAAAGGCGTGGCTCGTATTGGATTTGGATCTTAGAACCACACCCATTCAAATGTGGCACCGGACTGGTATCCAACAGGAAGGGTGGCATACAACTAAGCATAAAGTAGCCAGCGCTGCGGACGGGGTACCCCACAGCTCAAAAGTGGGGGCCAGTAACCTGTGCCCCAAGGAGGGAAGGATAAGCAGAGGGATATGACAGTGGCTGGCAGAGCCTCAGCCAGTGTTGGGGGGAAATATAAAACTAACCCCCTCTCGTCCCCTAACCCCTCAGACATCTGGATGCAGGCAGGATGAGGGACTAGGTGGGATCAACACCTCTGTACAGGATACTAAAGAAGTGCTAAGAACCCATGGGCAGGGGAAGCAGGAAACACCCAGGTAGGGACAAAGGGGCACCCCAAAGTGCAAAATGCTCTTGCGCCAGCCGGCTGGGGGCTGAGCACAGCCCCCACACAGGCAAAGCCCAGGGCTAGTCCCTGGCCAATATAAAGAGCTGCAGGAGCAGCCAGAAAGCACCTCGGTGTGACCCTGGACAGCAAACTCAAACTTAACTGGGAAAGCCACATCGAGAATACTCAGCAGAAGGCAACAGGAAAGATGGCAGCGCTGTACCAACTCCTGAAGACCAAGTCCATGCCCCTCCGGACAAAGATCAACGTCTACAAGGCGATCATCAGACCAACCCTGACGTATGCCTCCCCAGCATGGATGACCTGCCATGAGCGACACTGGAAGAGTCTTCATATAGTCCAGAACAAGGCCCTGCGGATATCGTCTAGAGCTCCAATCTTCACAAGGATAGCCGACCTTCACAGAGACCTGGACATCGAGATGTTGGACAAACATCTAGCGAAGCTGAGTAAGAACTTCTGCCAAGGACTGGATCAGAACCCGAACCCTCTGATCAGAAGACTCACTGCCACCACTGCAAACCCCTTCAACCGCTACCCACGGCCCATCACTGCGAAGACCCTGTGAAACCAGCCCTACTGTAACAAGACCACACAGACCAAGAAGAATACAAACCCACGACTACATACTCAACCCGAGAAGATGGAGTAATGAGGCTCAAGCCTCGGTATCCAAAAATCACTGCTGATGGATACAAATCTATCAGCAAGACGAAGAACAAGCGCCAGAAAGCACAATTAGTTTGGGACTCCGCACAGAGCACCAAACAAAGTATCCTGCGTACACAGTTTACTTTTTCTTTTCCCAAGGACCCTCCTACCCAAGAAAAAGGGAGGAAAAGAGATAACAGGCAACTAATCACATTGTCGTGGGACCAGGAACACAGGCCTGAGGGCATAACCTCTGGACCTTGTGCCCAAAAGTACACATTATGTACTGGGATTATGATTGTAATAAAATCCCACAACCTTTAATTGTGGTACATGGGGGGATGATGGGGTCAGCCACCACCCTCACGGGTCCACCAGTTATTGATCTTCTCCTCGATTTTGCAGGTGAAATGCTCCACTCGAGTGCATTCACATTCGTTAAATATCCCGAGGGGGCGTGTTATGGAAGGAGAAAGGTGTCTGGCGGGTTGGAAGGAGAAGCATGTATGTCCAGAATGAAGCATTTTTATTAGCTCCCTGATTACGATGTACACGTCCTGTATGGCTTTTAGCCTGCAATGTTGTGTTCTGCGTGCAGAAGCAAGCAACACAGTACACCAAGCCAGTCGCGATTCCTTCCCTTAGGGGTCTGGTTTCTGTATTCGCCTGCCCACCCACCAGCTTCTCCTGCTACTGGCTACACTCTCGGAAAGCTCTGATATATCCACCTGCCTTTTGAGCGCTTCCCAACTAGCGTACAAGTGATCCAGAGAATGGAACTTCTTCACGCTGCCTAGTTCGCTCGTCTTCGCTCCATCCCTCTGCATAACTCCAACCCCCCAGGACCTGGTTTCTGTACTAGTTCTTTCCGTGCCCCATCTAAATTGCCCTGAAGACTCTCCAGCACTCTGGAACTGGACGATTCATTTTGTTTCGCCCTACGCCCACCTTTTAAAGTAAGTGTACCATGGCATCATAGGACGGGGCATCTGGAAGGCGTGCCGAGGGCTGTTATCAAGAGCCAGCGAGACCTGGCTGAAGAAGCGCCCACCCTTCAGAAGCTCACTAGAAACCCAAAAAGGAGGCCTACGTGGCTTTTGGAGAGTGACAATATTATGCTGTGTGAACTTACTGGAAATGGGACAGTTATCTGCTCTAATCCTAAGGTAACAACTGTGTTTTAAGTGGGGCAAGGGTTTGAGCGTGGGCTCTAAAAAGGGGGTGTGGTCAAAGTGGGGGTTGGTGTAGCCAGAGGAGGGCTAGTCAGCGCCAAGCAGGAGAAGTGGGGCACATTGTTGCTCCCTCACCTTTGGTTTCCTAATCACAGGCCCTCCTTTGGTTTCCTAATCACAGGTAGACCAGCAGACCTGCAGGGTTCAGAGCATGCGATTCAGAAACAAAAGTAGATGGTGCACCAAAAGACCTGAAAGTAGTGCGTCCGCCTCTTCTTTTGTTTCTTTCTGAGAGGTGCCAAACACCTCAGCACCATGTGGTTCAAAAGGGCTCCTTATCAGAAGCTTCAACCTGCAGGGTACCCTTTAAACATACAGCTCTTTTGAGCTATAAGGCTGCCTGAAGGGGTTGGCACCTCTAGTTGGGGGGATTTAAGAGGGGAGGAGACCAGCAGAGACCCCGCTTGGGAGCACTTGTTGAAGACCGCCAGGGCTCTGTCCCGCCCAACCGGCAGTAAAGGACCAGAGGGGGGTGCCTGTACTCCTGCTCTCTATATGGTAGAGGAGAGGCACAGATGACCCCAGCCAAGATTCTCTATTGTTGGTAGCAATGGACGAGCAATCAAGGCCTAGCTTCTCAGGAGGTGATGCGGGCTGCTTCTAAAGTACAGTGTAGTCCCCAAGCACCCACAAAGGAATGTCCACACACTGCATTACTTAAAACACAGTCTTTATATAATTAAGGTTCAAGGTTATATACACAATCACAATAACTCACTTTGTGCTCAGTTAATCTGCAATGGCAAATATATACAGTTCTAAGTGGTAACACGATTATTATCAGATTTCATTAAAGTGCATCAACTATAATCTGGTCAAATGTCACACAAATCAATTAATAAAGGTAACCAACAATAAACATAGGAGGAAAGCAGCTGGTTAGAACAAGTGGCAGAATACTGGCCCCGTTATCTAGACACATTTCTGTGTGGAGATTCCCCCACCTGGGCAACCTGTACAATAAAGATATACTACAAGCCCAGTCCATATATTGTTCAATAAGTCTAATTTCCTTCTACAATGTACCTGGAATAGCACAGTTCGATGACAGGTCATCAACTGATCCTTCTTGAGCGGCTCCCTTTAAAGCAGGAGCCATGGATCGTCAAGATCCTATGACGAAAAGGGTGAACAACGGCGGTGAGGCAGCAGCTTTGATCCTGGCGGTGCTCGTCGACGGTCGGTCATGGACGTCCTGCGAGGATGAGGCGTGCGGGGCACCTCAGTGACGATGGTTCAGGACCACAAAGAGTTTGTGAAGAACTTTGGCCCAACAAGGGTGTCGAGTCGTCCGGCGTCTCTACGGTCTTTGGGTTGCGGGAAACCCACCGGAGGATGCTTCTCGGCACGTCAATGGCCTGGCCTTCTCCGGCAGGATAAGGTGGTCGGCAGAGCGGACGAGCGCGTCAGTGAATCAAATGTCTTAATCAGGGGAGTGTTACGGCTCCAGTCAATGGCACAACGTCAAACAGTCCCTGCTTCTGCGCAACTAATTTCGACGGGCCTCCAGCGGTTATAGCAAACCTGCGAATCCTGGTCGACGACGGTGGACAGCTGTCCAATGCGTCTCTTCGTTTCTCGTCGGCGGTCCCCGTATCCGGCTGACAGTCTTTCGTAGGCTGACTTCCAGGGCGCTTCGGGGAAGATTAGCAGTGCACAATGGTGCCTCGTAGCCCGGGAAAAGGGCGCCTAACCAGGTCCTCCCTGGATAAGGTCTTGAAGACACAGCAGCTTTCAGATCGACAAAGTAGAGCAGCAGCAATACTTCTCTTGCAGCATGGCTTCAAGGTTAAGCTTCAGCTTCAATGTCAGTTTCAACTCCAGCTTCTGAACGCTTCAGTTATGATTCCAGTTTCAACTTCAGCTTCTGAACGAATTCTAGCAGTGAGAGACCCCCAGATATACGGTTGATCTCTCATTCATTCTGCCGGGTCACACTCAGGCAACCAATCACTCAGAAGGGCATTCAGCAGTCAAGACAGCCAATCAGGCATACAGTGCATTCAGGCCATTCTTCTCCACCTAGACACTCATAACACAGAACGTGGATTCAGACAAGTACCACGTTATTCAATACTACACACTGCATTCATACCAGTTTCAGGCAGGGCTGTCTCAGTCATTGTGTCAAACACCAGATACTAGACATCCACCACACAGAATTCATATTCGTCACACACTCCATTCACCCAGGTACCACCCACAGGGTGTACCCACAACATACGGTCGTTGTGAAGGTTCCAGCCATTCTGGGCAGCACTTCACCCACACTACCATATATAGAACTTCCACCCAACAGCCAATCATGTGGAAGGGACAGTGTCAGGGCTTCCTGGGACTTCAGGAAAACCAAGGTAACAGGCGATAAAAGGCAAGAGGCCACAGGGACCATCTGAATTCCATCAGGAATCTACTGATTCCAATGACAGGGCCTGGGCATCCCAAAATGGAAGATGCTCGGGCACCTGCCAATTCAGCACAGGGCTGCCACCATCCCGTGCTCTGCTCTGTGGGCCACACACAGGTGCCCAAAAACATACACTAGGGGCACAGGGTTGCACCCCCACCCATGGGTGCCATAAGGGTATCCATGGGTCTGTAAACCAAACCAAAAGAGAGCTGCACCGCCAGGAGTCCCACATGAACTCCTGCGCGGAAAACACAACAGAACACACAATGAAAAAGCAGTAATGGACAAGGATATGGAGGCCATGTCCCTCTGATGCATTTCCAGCATCACACAGGCTGACTTACAGCCCGGTGAAACAATTACTTGAAGAGCGCCTCCAATATGAAGCAATATCCCATTTTAAGTACTTGAAGTTAACAGAACTTTTTTTTTCCCCATTGTGCATTAAAACCCCAACTGTAGTGAGGCTCCATCACAGTTTCAAAAATGAGTTACACACGATGTATGCTATTTGTTTTGTTGAAAATGTGGCTGAAGATGCGAGAGAAGCAGCCAGCGTGGTCTTTACTAGGGGCGCAGCGACGCTTGGTGACAACTGGACACATCAAATAAGGGAAGTGGCCAGGCTGCTGTGTTCTTGGCAGCCCTTACCTCTGCGCTCAGCAGGTTTCCAGGCAGATGTGGAGGTTGCAGAGCAACGGGGGTCACAGCAAAATAAGGTTCCCGAAATAGTTCTGCGATTTGGGATTATTTTATGCGGCCTTTGCGGCGCCGAATACTCACTCCACACACGTCATAGATTTACACATACGATGTGCATTCAGCAAAGGTTATAATAATAAGCGAAAAGCTGCAGGACTTGAACACTCGCTTTCTACGGCCTCGAGAACCTCATAACACAAACCAGGCGCGGCCTGAGTGCGAGACTTTGCACGATAAGCAAGCAAGGCTTTGAACCTGCTGGTGCCAGTGGACCGCATCCCTGAGATCAGATAGGATGATGGGAGGAAGGCAGGCCAGACATGAAAGGAGCCGATGGGCAACTGCAGGGCTGTCCGAAATTCAGATCCAGCCACAGCTGGATCAAGGGCTGGCTCCTGCCAATTCGTTTCTGCGGTTATAGCACTAATGTCCAATGCCAGATTTAGGTAAATAAAACATGAATCGTGTAATTCCAAGCCCAATCATGGCCTAAGGAGCGCGACGCAAGCCAAAAGCAGAATGACGTCCCTCGACCATCAGACATGGGCCAGCAGCGGAGAATCACTGCATACTGTTCTGTATCAGACACGCCCCGCCCTCATCTCTGATGGTCACATGACCGTGCTGGTTCCTTGTGCCCCTTCATCACATGGCCACATGACAATCCTGAGGGTAAAAAATGTACCAATCAAGTTAAACGTTAGAAAATGTTATACCGCGCACTAATGTCGGATCGGTAATGCAAGGAGGGAGGGTGGGTGGTTGGTTAGTATGGTTGAGCGGGAGAAGAGCAAGATAGCTGTGATATGCCGCTGGCAGCTTCAATTCGGAAACACTGTTCACTCAGCATAAATGTGATTTTTGAAAGTTGGCCACCACGTGCTGCTGTGCGAGAATTTGTGTGATTTGTTTTGTCGAAGTGGTGTTGTGAAGTATGTGCGGACTGTGGCGCTGTAGTGGTCTGGTTGTGTTAAATCCAGAGATTCAGACGAGTAAGTTTATTAGTATGGATTGTTGGTAAAAATCCTGGAAATTCATCCAAGAGCTCCTCACTTCCCACCCCTGAAATCCACCAAAGTGCACCACTTCCCCCACCCCAGGAATCAATCCAAGTGCGTCACACCTCCCACACCAAGAATCAGTCCAAGTGCATCACACCTCCCCCTGGAAAATCCATCTAAGTGCATCACATTTCCTAGCCCTGAAATCCACCTAAGTGTGTCAGATTCCCTAACCCCGACATCCATCCAAGTGCATCACAATTCACAAACCCGAATTCTGCCTAAGTGCGTCACATTTCCTACCTATGAAATTCAACTAACTGCATCACCTGTGGCAGTTGCGATCTTTGACTCCCCCCTGGATTTACCTTAATTGTCACCTCAGCGGTCATGATTCCCAAGCTTCTCCGGAATTGTTTAAGCAGTCTGATTTCTTAGTGCAAGCCCTTTTCTAGCTAGGTGATGTGTTCACTGGCCTAAGGGGAATATGCAGGGAATGGCAAGTCATCTTCATCAATACCCTATGGGTGTTGTCTATTATCTATTGGGGAATGTCTGTTAAATTGTTGGCCCCCAGTGGGGGTACGCCTAGATTGAGAGCCTCCCTTCATCGATTTTTCCTCCCCTGGTTTCCCTTGAGCCTCCTTCCATGGCCTAATCGTATCATGCCTACCAGCTTCTCCTGTTTCTGAGTAGTCCCTCTTTATGAAGTGCAGGGAGGGGGCGTCTCAGTTTAAGGTAGCTCTTCCCAGTCCTATTCCTTGTCCTCTATTGTTTTCGGGCTACTTTTCCTTTTTCAGTACTTGGCCGGTTACGTGGTGTGCGGGTGCTGTTCATTCAGTTTCATGGTGTTCAGAGCAGAAAAGCCAGGTTTTAAGAAGTTTTCTGAATTTTGCATAGTCCTCCATAGTTCTTATTTCCCTGGGAAGGGAGTTCCATAGTTTCACGGCTAAGCAGGTAAATGCTGATCCTACCAGTTTTGTCTTTGTGTATTGTTTGGGGTCTAGGCGGAAGTCGTTGCAGGATCTCAGGGTTCTGGTTGGTTTGTAGATGGCAATTTTCTTTTGAATACATTTCCGCTCCCTGAACGTGTAATGTCATGCACATTGTTTTGAAAGTGATACTTTTTTTTTAACCGGGAGACGATGTAACATCCTAAGAGCTGGTGTCATGTGATCTCTTCTCTTGAGATTAAGGAGAAGTTTGGCTGCCGTGTTTTGTATTAATTGCAGTTTCCATTTTAAGTAGTCTGGCATTCCAAGGTGTATGCAGTTAGCAATGCTGCCCTGATTGCACCCCCCTGCCCTCTCCCTGGAACTTCCCCTCCTCCCTTTTCCCTACACTTTACGTCGTAGCACTTGTATGATTTGAATGACAAGGCATAGTAAGATAGTTTGCCTTGTCATCCCTCTTTCTTGCCTACCTTGTCTTGTCGCATCTAGACACACGTGTACAGGCGCGTTATAAATGACATAGCATATATCATAGCATAATCGATCATAGTTATGATAAGGAATATGATGGCCAGAGTTTTGTGATTGAATGAAAAAAATGGTAAGATTGTTTTAATCGTTTGTAGGTGGAAGAAGCACTTTTGGATTATTCTATTAACTTGGGGTTCTAGTGTTAACTCTCTTTGTCCATGATGATTCCAAGGTATTTTACAGCTGCAGATGGTGTCAGTGGGTTTCCCAGTTCTATGAGCCATGGGATCCGCTGATTGTTTCCTCTGCCTTCAGGTGTTATCATGATGTCAGTTTTGTCTAGGTTAATTTTGAGTTTGTTGATGTTAATCCATTGGTAGAGCTCCTTGAGACACTATTAGGGGTGAATTCTATTCTTGTATATCACTGCATTTGAAGATGATTTGTGGATCATCTGCGTAGTTGTAGCATGTTAGTCCGTGTTTTTTGATGAGTTTGATTAGCAGTGTCATGATGAAGAGTAGCAGTGATAGCGATAATCCTTGGGGTACTCTGCAGGTGGTGTCCCGTGGTGCGGATTTGAAAGGTTTTAACCAGACTGTTTCTGTTCTTTCCTAGAGGAAAGATTTGATCCAGAGCAGTGCTGTGTCAGTGAGCCCTATTTATACCAGGCTTTTTATTAGGATGTTGTGGTTGACAGTGTTAAATGCAGCCGAGAGATCCAGTAATATCAGTGCTGATTTGCCTTTGTAGTCTGCATTCATCTTTAGATCGTCCCATATTGAGACTAGTGCAGTGTCCGGTCCTCTGTAGGGTCTGAAGCCTACTTGTGCCTGGCCCAGTAGATGGTTATTTTCAACATGCTCCAGTAGTTGTTCATAGACGTAGATTTTATATATTTTTTATGGGTATGGGATGTTTGAGATTGGTATATAGTTTGTAAGGTCTTCCACATCGCCCGTTGTGTCCTTGAGCAGAGGTTTGATGTAGGAAGTTTTGAATGCTCTTGGGGACTCTCCCCATTGTAAGTGATTGATTGAAGAGGTTTAGGTAGTATTCCGATGGTGTGTCCTTTGAGAGTATGGATTTACAGCTGTATGGAGGGCAGGGGCCCATTGGGGAACCTGCCTCGTTACTATTTTTAACCAGGCTTGGCACCTGTTGGAAGAAGCACATTTTGTTTTGTGGTCCAAGAGCTAGTGGCAGCTGGTGCATGGTTTGGTCAATTGGTCTGCTTTGTATGACTCAGTGTATGTTGGTGATTTTGTTTTTGTAGTGATCTGCGAGATCGTTGCAAAGTTTTGGGGAGGACAGTGGTGAGTTGTTGCATTCGGGTGAGTTTCTCTTCTCATTTACAATGTTGAATATCTCTCTTTGGGTGTTGGTGGCTTTTCTGATCCGGTCATCGTAGTGCTTTTTTGCTTTGAGAATTTCCGATTTGTATGATCAAATTTGTCAGTATTCTACTCTTTTGTCTTGGTCGGAATTCTTCCTCCAATCATGTTCTAGTTTCCAGTTAGGTCTTTTCATTGCTTTTAGGAGGGGGTGAACCATCCAGCCTCTGCTTTCTTTCTTGCTGGGATGAAGCGCTTTTCTGGGCAGATGGCATCTATTGTTTCTACAATCCATTTCGGGATCAGGTTTGCTTTTCCGTCTATATCTGTCGCATCCAATGATATGGCCGTTGGCTTCACGGTTTCTAGTTGTTCTTCTAGGTTTCTGTGCTTGGTGGTTTTCCAGTTCCTTTTACAAATTAGTGGGTATTTTATGGGATTTCTGGATGGGTTTGATGGTAATTGGATCACAAAAGTGATGAAGTGGTCAATCTTTAGTATGTGGATGGGGGTACTGTTATCAGGTTTTTTTCGGCCAAAGATTGCATCCAGGGTGTGTTCCGATGTGTGTGTCGCTCCTTTCACCATCTATCAAAGGTTCATGGTCTCAAGTTGCACGATTAAGGTTTTCTGCAAGTTGAGGTTCTCTTCTTTGAACTATATGTTGAAGTCCCTGCTAATGATCATATGATCACATTTGATGGCTAGATTAGTGTCTGCTTCTATGAAGGTGTCTGAAGGGAGTGTTGTAAGTTGAAGGTCTATAGACTAGTATATACATGTAAGGTTTGATTGTGGGCCCATGGTAAGGTGGAGGATGAGGGATTCACAGTTATGGATGTTTAAAGGCTCAGCTGTTTTAATTTGTAGGTGTTCTGTGTAGGCTAGTGCAAGTCTCCCCCTCTTTTTCCTTTTCTGTTCACCTGTTTGCATTTGAAGTTATCAGGTAGCCAGCTGTGTAGTATGACTTTGAATTTTCAGCTAACCACGTTTCTGTGCTGAAGAGGATGTCACTTCCCCCTTCGCAGAGCAGGTCGAAGATCTCGGTTGCGTGTTTGGACATAGATCTGCTGTGGATTAAGTTGCAGTGTAGTCTCTTTGTAATCAACTGATTTGTTCTGGTTTGCATCTTTGGGTGGTTTCGTTGGTGGCTCTCCTTATCGTCTGTGGGTTGTTGAGGGTGTTCAGTTATCCTTGTTTCGTTGTTGAATAGGTTGATTAGGTCTCTAATTGGGTTCATGGCCATTTCAGGCTCCTCTTCCGATTCAGGATGGTACTGGAGGTTCTCGTGCTTTGGTGATGTATAGAGTGAGGGTGCAGCTTCTCATTCTTCCAGTTGTTTCTGCCTTTTTTCTTTGGGGTCCTGGTATCCTGCGGTCATGCATGGGCATCTGTTCTGTTGATCTGGTTGTTGCAAGGTATGGTGTAAGGAAAAGTATGGTTGCGAGTGGCTTCCTGTGATCTGGGGTTATTTGGAGTTACAGGGGTGTAGGCCCTCTTGTGGTAATTATTCTGCATTTCTGTCTGCCTTGTGGTTCTCCACCTTGTTGGTTGTGGGTTGGGTTCACTTCAGTGGTGGGGTGGCTTCCTAATGAATCTTCTTTCCACGGGTAAAGTAGGGGATATTGAGAGTGGCTGAGTCAGGCCGGTGCTCTCAAGCTGTGTGCAGCCTTGATGAGTTGGTTCGGGTAGTTGTGTGGAGAGATGGTAAGGCCTTGGTAGGGACCTAGATTCTCCCCTAGGGGTAGTTTTACCAACTAGTCGGATTCTGAGTTATGTCTTACTTACGGATGTTGAGGTTCCTGATAGGATTGCCTACCTTTCTATAATTGTTAAAAGTTAATTTCTTGCCTTTCGCCTGTGTGTGAAGTATGGCTAACTAGCGCAGTGGGTCTAAATTCAAGTAGGCCCAAAACACAATTTGCCCAAGTGCAAGATATGGCTAGCTCCCACAATTCGCAAGTGTAAGATAGGACACAATTCACCTAAGTGTGAGATGAGGCTAGCTAACACAGTTAGACTAAAATCAGATAGGGCTAGAACACGATTTGCCTAAGTGTGAGATATGGCTAATTAACACAATTGGCCTAAACACAGGAACACCTAGATATGGCACACATCGATAGAGGGATAATGCCCTAGAATGTGGGCACAACAGTAAATTCAGTAACACTTAAAACTTAACAAAGCAATCGGGGTTAAATGTGAGATATGGCTAGCTAGACACAATCAGGCTAAATGCGAGGTAAGATTACATATACAAACTCTGGGGTGGGTGCATCAGGCAACCAAGAAAAAGAGAACACGATAGCATAAGAAGTGTAAGATTGGGTTAGTCAGTTTAGTGGGGAGCAGTGATGGCTGCACCCAATGCCCAAAACCTCACTTACCTGGTCAGTAGGTGCTGGTTGATGGCTGCAGTTCCCACAGGCTAACACCGGTCAACGCCGTCTAGAGCTGATTCTTTGGGAGCTGCCCTTTGCCTCGGGGCCTTCCACCGGAGGGGTTGCCCTGGAAGGGTGTGTGATGTAGGGTTATGGGCCAATCAGGGGAGGAGGTAGGGCCGGCAGGTGGTAGCTACACACTGCCAACAAGGAAGTGGGTTGAGGCCCCGCACAAAAGGGATCATGGAGAAAAACCAAGCTAAATAAATGCACAATACCTTCAAACATGCACAGGGACACCATGCAAGGGGGTCAACAACCTTACCTCACGCCAGGAAGCTAAAGTGGCTGAGGCAAGGTGGAAAAACGCAGGGCGTAGGCCGCCGTTCCAGATGGATGGGTGAAACAGGCCAATCACGGGAGGGGGAGGGCTGGGAGGCAGCAGCTACACACCACCAACAAGGAAGTGAGTCGGGGGAGGCACAAAGTAATCACAGAGCAAAACGAAATGAAATAAAATGCACAAATACCTTCAAAAACGCTCAGGGACACCAGACACGGGGGCCAACAACCTTACCTCATGCCAGAATACTGGGCTTTGGAAAAGCACAGGGTTATATTCTCAAGTACTATTAGAGTAAGTGAAATAGTTGGGAAGCTTCATCCACGCAGGTAGCGGAATCCTCTCTTTAACTGCTATGGTTTGAACTGCTGTGCTGGCCACAGTGCAACCTAGAATAGCTCTAGCAGGCAAAGCTTCCTCTGGCCTCTCAAGAGAGACCTTGGCTCCCGTGACAGCAGAGCTCCACGCTGCAGCCATGTTCATATATGGAGTCTGAATATTTTCACATTGCACTGGCTAGGAAACAGCTTCACTGGCTACCTTTGGAGGCACAACACACTTTCGAGGTGGTGTGTTAAGACGGTCAAGGCCAAAAACTCCACCCCTTCATGTATGGCACAAAAAACAGACCAGCTCATGTGCCTCTGAGTCCAAGAAGCAAGGAGCTTTTTCGTGTACAGACTCTAAAATTTAAAAAGCAAAGTCAAAAGACACTCCTCCCAGGAACAGTGCGGAGCATCGTGAAAGAGGCCACCGGTGGAACTGTACACCACATGGTTGCGCAGCCTGAACGCAGAATACTATATTTTGAGCAGTTTCTGTGTAATGCAAATTTGCTAGTAAGGGTTAGGAGTGTGGGAGATGGCCAGCCTCTCCATATAGTTTTAAAGAGGATTTATGGTAGTTGATGTATGATCTAAACCCTATATTGCTCAAAAGCCCTTGGGTAGAGAGCATGCCCTAAAGAACACTCATGAAAGTAAAAGAAATATATTGGCAGTACATTTATCATAAAGCGCTGTTTGCAGTCCTACATCTGATAGCTGACTTAACTACATTTTATAACTACACAGATTCCACAGACTAGCACAGGTGCCCACGGAATATGTACCTCCGCTAAGCAAGGGGGATATTAAATTCATCAATTATGCCTGACTTCTGCACCCTTGGTACAAAGATCAGAACCTGCAAGTCTCTCTCCATTTTGAGGCTTTGCCCACACATCTCAGTTTTTCCCGTAGGCTGATCAAAGCCATCATCAGAACTAGATTAGGAGGGCCTCATATAGCGTGCCCATTTAGGCAGCTACCGATGCCGACCTATGGCCTGGGCAATCAGATGCGTAGTGGTCTTCTGCCGTCAACATTCTTGAGAGACTTTCCATTGAACTTTCTTGCATTCTCAGATCTTTTAACACCTCTTTCTGCTTCACACTCTGTGGTGTTAACCCTGTTCTCTCCAGTTATAGGCTGAATTCCTTGAGGGCTTGCATTTTGAATTGACAGGATAATGTCGGTTTCATCTCCTTGTTCGTGGGTCCTTCCAAGTTGGCCTAGGATCAGGGTTGTCCAACTCTGGGCCTCAATGGCTGGGACCCTGACCATTTTTAAGGATATCCATCATTAATGTTCATGAGGAAATATGTGGATACATTTAGAATCATTGTATGCAAATTTATCTGATGAATATTAATGATGGGTATCCTGAAAACCCGACATAGATCTGGCCTTTGAGTCCTGGATTTGGACAACCCTGTGCCTAGGTTATAAAAGGTCAATCTTACACCTTTTCTGCTGTACTGCCCAGGTCATAGCAACAGCCTCTACTCAGATATTCTCTGACCGACATCACTTTCCTCTCCTAGGAAACCTGGTAGATTCCAGGCATACTTTCTATGTGATGCTGTGGTGTTACTCCCGCCATATAGGAGGACTACAAAAGCAGGCGGGGCAGCAATTGGGCAAGCAATGAAAACATCCCACCCAAAAATAAATTAAAAAAACAGCTTTGTGTGTATGGTATTTCACGAATAAAATGACTGTAGACTTGGCGGCGAGAATAGAGACATGCGAGTTTGTACAATGGGGCGTGGATGGTTTGATCAATATGTAATAGGATGTGTTGCACCCAAAATGAGAATAGATCTGGGTTTGCATCATTAGGAGGACTGTTACTTGATCTTCATCCTTCACTAAAGTAGTGGATCATAGACAATTTTGCCAAAAAAGATACCGACCAGAGTTTGAATAGTGTGCAAAGACAGGAATAGTATAACAGTAAGGCTTTGTCCGGACCATTTGCAAGGCGCAGATGCTTAAATGAAGATTGCTTAGCCACAACAAGCAGGCGTTATGTGGGTGCAAGGTGAAAGAGCCTGGTTGACGCATTCTGGGCACATTTCACGTAGTCATTCTTACTTTGAGCAGAGAGGCACTTGCATTCAGTAAACTAGTCACACGCTACGCGAGCATTTACCTACTTGGCAATGACTTGTTTATATAAAACATTATTTTTGCAACGCCTCCAACTGCAGGGGCTTTGGATAGGTCATCACCCAGGATGCTTTCAAGACTTCAGAATAGTGAAACAGGTGCCAGCAGTTACCTAGAGACGGGATCATGAAGGATAGCCTCCAGTATGGTTTAGGTTTTCTGATGATGAAATACAAGGACTGCCGTACGGGGGCATCGAGACCCATTCCCAAATGAATGAGAATCTGGATATCATCTGCATTCGCGTTGCACGGGTTGATGTTTGAGTGAATGGGATTCACTGATGGCTTCATGTAAGAGTTGTGACAAAGCCAACAGTTTAACATTTTCTGCAGGCAATGTACAGAAGGGATCTTCGCCATTTGTCCACTACTGCCTTCTTTGCCCAATAACTAACAATAATTACTCCTTAGTCTTTAGTATGCTCAGATGCTCACTCCAGTAGCACAGACGAGCAGTTACTCTCATTACCGGCATGGATTGCCAACCTGGACTAGTGAGTGAAAAAACAAGACTTGACAGTCACCCTTTGCTCTCCATCTGCATCAGGAGTATGCACTTTGTAGCATTCCATACGGTGTATATCCTTTCACACACTACTTTGAATTAAGGAAACATACAGAATAGTGTGACCCAGGTTTGTCCAACTGAGGCCACGAGGGCCAGGTCAATGTCGGATTTTCAAAATTCCCCTCGTTAATATTCATAATATAAATTTGCATACAATTATTCTAAATGTATGCACATTTTGTCCGCACAAATATTTATGAGGGATATCCTGAAAACCTGTCAGAATCCTGGGCAGAGAGGCCTGGAGTTGGACAACCCGGATAGACATTTAAAGACGTCTCAATCACTTGCCCTTATTTCTGAGCGCTTCAATCTTTATCACTACCTTGCCTACTTCAAATCTGATACTATCCACCCGCTTTTTAAGAAACCATCTGCTGACCCAAATTTCCCTCTGACTATTGCACAGTTTATTGACTTACCCATTATTCAAAAGCTGTTTGAGCAGTGGTCAAAGTGTTACAGTGAAAAGAAGAGGAATGGCTTTCCCTCTGCTGCGCTCCATTGCCCGGCCGCCTTTCAGTCATACCCCCTACTCCCACCCCCCAAATTCAAACCCTCAACCTGGGTCCACTCCTTCCTTTCCTCCCCTCGACCATACACCACTCTGTTATTTAAACCAGTTCTGCAAGACTGAAGAAAACACAGTGAAAGAATATGAATTCAAATGATCACTATTAGTGTCATTGTCCCCCCCTCAGCATGCAGCTTTATGCAGGCTCCTCTTCCAATCACGCCCATTCACACCTCTTAAATGACATGACCAGGACTATAGCCAAGGACTCACCCCTCGCATCACCTGCAAACACCACTGTGCCACAATCACCCTAGTGCCTACAGCAGTTCCCACATGTCTGCCCGACTGCTTGGGAATGGGGTTCATGAGCGAGCAGTCCATTGAAATAAACAAGGTTTAGCCAGCACTTGTCAGATAGCACAATGAGGTTTGACAAAGAATTGTTGCCAGCAGAGCATGGGTTTAAATCCCCAGCTGGGGGCTGTTATTTTATTTTTTTAAAGTTGCCTTTCCTACCGTCCTGGAATGGCACTCCAGGTCACAAAGTAAGAGAACTATAAGAGATTTCCTTGAGAAGTAAGGGAGCATTGTACCCTTAAGGTCCCTCTCACTTTGACCTCTTTCATTGAGTGGGTGGTATTCAACCCAATCACTGAATACTATGAAGATGATAGCCTTGGAGATCTACTTCAATTGACCTTCTGTAGTAAACACTCTGAGACAGCACTCATGCAGGTCTCTAACTTTCGCTCGGATGCTATTGGACCTCTCTCTAGCTTTAACGACAGCCTACTATTCCTTTCTCCTCCTCACTCTCGAGGACCGTAAATTTAGCAATTTTGCTCTACCCTGGAATGCCTCCTACCTGCAAGATTACTCCTTTAAAATCTCCTGGAACTCGCAAACCTTTCACCCCACATCTCTCCCCCTGTCAGCGTCCCTGAAGGATCAATTCCTGGACATCTCCTATTCACCTTCCATATCCCTGCCCTTGGAAGAATGGTCTCCTTTCTTTGGCATTCACGATCATCTCTTTACAGTCAACACGCAAACCCTTTTTTCCCTCACCCTCCCATCAATCTCACAACAGATTACCATCTGTTTTGCTGCAATACGTCACTGGATTGCTCTCCGCTGCTTCATGCTGAACTCTCCCATCTTCCCGCCTGACATTCTTGCTCCCTCGCCCATGACTCAAAATCTTGGGGTCTTCTTTGATAGCAACTTCTGAGCACAACAATTAATAACTACCACTGCCTCTTCTACTCATATTAACCTTCTCAACATTCACTAATCTACCAAAACATTAATCTCCCCAATCTCCATCTTGGTATTCATCAAACCAGACTACTGTTAATGCCTCCTCCTTGGCCTTCAGCGCTATTCCTTCCTCCCTCTAGAAAAAATCCCAAACTTCAATATCCTACACACTCTATCACATACCCAAGTCCTCCCTCACCTCCACCTATCAACATGGTGCTGGTTGGCTTCCCATGCACAACCGCTCCCTATTCAAGTTCCTTCTCCTAGCCTGCAAAGCTAGAAATGGTCTTGCTCCTTCGTACCTGTCTGACTGTATCTCAGTTTACTCACAATCTCGTTCCATCCACTCACCATCTGTGCTCAACCTCACTGACCCATTCCACAGTACCTCCGCTCACTTCCACTCTTCCTCCCTACTCACCCCTTTCCATTGAATCCTGCTGCACATCACAATCAAATCCAGGCTAACTGTGGATCTCAGCCTAAACTTCACTTAGTTGCTAAAGAGCCACCACTGCCCCTGCACCCCAATAACCCTACATGACCGAACCACTCCCTCCAGTGCTGCATAATAAGGTAATTTTGTATATTTGTACAGTACTCCTCTCTGCCATTTGAGGCACTCCCCCTGCCCACGCACCAAATTAATGTTATATTTCTTATATTTGTATTGTTTATTTTCAACATAGTTCCACTTTTTTCACACGCTGAAACTGAATTACTCTTTGTTTGTATCTTTGTGCTATTGTACAGGCACCCTTCTCGGGGATGCTTGCATGTGTGTCATTTTGGGTAATTTTTGATCGAGTTTATTTCAAGAACGGATATGTCAATTTCAAATACAAACTTTGTTGCTACAGTTCTTGGAGGAGGACACATACGCAGTAAAGTCATGTTCTTGCTGTAAAATGTGCTTAAATAAGGCCAATCTCTCCCTAGAACTATGGGTTGTTAGCTGGCTATGGGTTGTTCTCTGCCTATCTTACTAAGGTGCTCGTCATTCAGGAACTATGTCTCAAAAACAAATCCATCCTCTGTCCAAATCCACTATTATAACTAAGGTCAGGAGAATGGCTATCTTCTCCTGGTGCTTGTGTTTAGTCCTATGTATCTTCTCACTTCTCTTATTCCTTTCAATAGACTACATGCAAAAAGTCTCTTGTCATCCACTGTATCAAATTTTGCAGTTCGTACTTCCCTGGTCCTTTTTCTTCCTTGTAAGTTTAAGTCTATTTAGGATCCTTTTCTCCGGATTGTAGCATTCTTGAATCTCTATTGCACTCTTCACCTCTCTTTTATGGTAGCTTAAGTTCCAGTTACAATTCCCAGGGTGCAGTTTCATGCAGGAGTTTGGGATTCCTAGTTTGACAGGTTTGTTCTCTCCAAATGTCCCTTTTCTGTGCTTGCTTTCTTATATTCAAGATATGAGTGGGCTTTCCCTTTTCCCCAAAGTTATAATCCTCCAATTTTATTCCCCACTCTATGGTTTTCATATTTCTTCTGATCTCGTTCAAACAGTTCGGTTTAATTATTTTCAAGCTTTTTCCCCCCATCAGTACTGAAACGTGTTTCGCTTAACTTATGAGTCTTGCTTAGCTTGCCGGTATTCCCATCTCCTGATTTACCTTTTGATTTCCTGGTCAAAGTCTGCAGTACCTGCAGTCCCTTCGATTCTGTTTCCATCTCATTGCCACTCCGCGGCTTGTTTATACAGCATCTCCTTCTTGTCTATATCATTGGGACGTCACAGGGACCATAACTCGGACTGGGAGCTGCTTACTCCCCTGGATGGTCTTGGCGCTGTTGTATCGGCAGACTGCCCACCACTCAGACTCTGGTCATGCCACTCTTTCTCCTACACCTTGCTTAGCTTTCTTGTGCTCTCGCACGCCGGTTGCCAAGAGTTTCTGGTTTCGTGCTGGAGCGGAGCTGTCGCAGGTCAGTTCCGTGTTCTCCCAGAGCCCCACCTCCTTCCGCTCCATTACCCACACAGAGATTTCCCTATGTTTGTCAGGTTTTCGCTCTCTCTCGGCTCACAGCCTCCTCTCACTTGTTGGTCTTAACTCCCTTTTTAGCCTCCTTGTTGCAGTCCATTGGTGACTTGAATTTAAAGGGATATCTTCCATTCCTTGTTGTTCATAATATAACTTTCTCTTCATCAGTTTGATAACAGTTTGATATATTGTATAAGTACATATAAGCCATCACTTACGGCCATCATGATGTTCCTTACTGGAATGGCAGCCCTTGTCCCCAAAAGAGGAGTCTCTCCCTGTGTGCTACCACTTGCCTCGACCCCTAAGGAGGGTGTTGCGGCACAGCCTTACCCAACTAGCCTCACAGGGTGGCTCCCCCTTGGGGAGAAGGAACACATTTCCCTCAATCCATAACGATATACGATAACGATAGGATCAAACCGGGCACATTAATTTTGTAAACTTTCCCATCTTAAAAGATGTGTTCTTGTACATCACAGATCTAGTTAGTAACTTGGTTTCTGCCTAAACAGACTTGAGGGACGAGAGAAGGCTATGGATTCAGGACAGATTTGGTATTTGCTCTGAAGAATAATCAATCGAAACTACATTATTAGGTTACCCACAGCATTGCAACATTTGAGTACAGCACACTGCAACAGCTCATTTAAAAAAATCTAACCTTGCAATTACAAAAAGGCCCTCTGTATGCCAGGCCACTGATTCAAACAGAAAAGGTCACAATGGTTGGTCCAAACCTTAGAGCAAAGGCTGACGAGCAGATTACAATTGCCAGTATCCTTGCCCCTTTCATCGCCATAGCCACGCTGCCTTTGGAGAAGTCACCAATACCGCCCCCCCCTCCAGTCCCTTACTCCTCAACCTCATCTCACTGAACCTCACTCCACTAGAATGCTGCTACACTTGATATTTGGCACCGCAATATGAAGTGCGCCAATATCGTTTTCATAAACAAATGTCACGTTTCACCTGTTACTTATTCCACTGCATCCAACCCAATGCACCACTAAGAACAAGTGATGTGCTCCTGTCCTCTACCACCTACGAAAGCCACGCACCAAGTGTCTGAATAAAAAAAAAGCGTGCACAAACCGCTAATGTTCATACTGGAACGTTTGTGGGGCTCGATTAACTTTCTTAATCCTCAACATGATGTTATCTATTCCAAAGCAAATCTGTGGGATTCTAATTGCGTCTCCAAACGAATATCCCTGGCTGCTCTAGCAACGAAAAGAGCCAAGGTCACCTCAACACTGGAGCAGAGTGCAGACCAATTAGGCTGGGCTTCCTCTAGATATCAAGTGTAAATATTTATCCGTTTAGGAAACTGACACGAGGCGTAGTCTTGCCAACGCTTTGGTGCATCTTCAGAGGGAGGCCGCCCCACACCTCCCCCGGCATTGCATAGACACACACAGCTTGTGTCTCTGAACGATAGTGGATTTACAGTAAACTTGAGCAAAGACTGCTAAGCCATCATTTTTAGGCCCTTTTCCCAGAAAACATATCACTAAATAGATCCCCTTTGTCTTCCATCCAAGAACTGTAGCTAGTTTGGTGCAGTACCATGTATTTCACCAGTTTGGTATTGTTTTAAAAGGGACTACACACACCACATATTAGCAACACTTCAAAGGCCACATCTCATGTCAAGTTAAGCTTTTTTGGAATGCACAAAGTTCGCAATTTGCATGGTCTTGTGTGCATTGTAGTGCCAGAGAACGTGTGTCACAGCAGGCTTTCGCAAACATACATGTGCTATTCGGGCGGTCAGCGCTCACTGAAAAAACTGGTTTTCTTGGCTGTTCAGTGATAATTGTAAGTCATGCTTCGGTTTTCTTTTATTTTCTCCTTTATTTCTCCTTGCTGTGGCGATCCACAATTGGCTACATTTTTGTTACAATAAAAACAATGGGCAATAGTTTCATCACTGAAACTATATACACATATATATATATATATATATATATATATATATATATATATATATATATATATATATATACACACACACACACACACACACACACACAGCTGTGCGTCCTTCCTATAATCCAGTGATCCAAGAAAAACCACTTTACACCACCAACATATTGTAATCCACGTTCCGTTCCCCAGTAGTCGGGGCAGTTCCAGCCTGAACATTTTGGGGGGTTGAATGGCAGTTTTGACAACTGTTAGTGGGAGGGGACATTAAACCTATTGCTCTACTGATTGCCCTCTCCCCCTGTCCTACCGCCCCCTCCCCAATCCCAGCGGGCTGAGTAGATATTACGCTTTCCTTTTGCCCATCGGATCCATCTTTCACTCCAACTCACCAGAGGCATAGCCATGATTCTGTAACAAGTCGGGCCTGGAGCTAATGTAATGGGGCCCACACTAAGAAGTGCCGGAGAAGGAATGCCTTTGCCCACTATATGCCAGTACAATGCAAGTGTAGAAAAGTGTTTTCATATTGATTGTGCTCACACATGTTCATTCTGGTGCACCTATATATGCCAGTATTCTCACTTAGGAAAATACTCATGTTTGATTTGTCCATGATGCCAGTAACGATACTATAACAAAGCGTGTTTATGCTTGCTCTGCCAATACATGCCAGTTTCTCCATGTAGGAACATACTCCTGTTGGCTTTGCCTTAATTCCAGTGAAAAAAAGCCCTGCCACAGTAAGAAAACATATCGTGGCTGGCTACGCAAATCCTTAATATTCTAAAAGAAGGTGTATACACAGTTGTCTATGCCCGCAGGGCGGAAAAAATGGGGGCAAATATATTACCAGATATATTACCAGACGTTCATATTAACACATTTTTATTCAAATTAAACACTCATAAAATGATCACATTACATAAAATTCAATGTCAACACACAATATATAAAACACATAAAAGTACAATACAAAACACATGGAGAGCCCATACTGTGGGTTGGTTTTTAGTGGTTAGAACTCAGCTCCGTATGAAACTTCACACTGGAGTAATTTCTCGTATTTCTAAATGCTATAAGTATATTCTCAAACCCACGCAAATCCCCCACTCAAATAAGAACTCTCATGTTGTATTTTCTCCCCAAAGTCAGTAAAAAATGTCATGCCACCGCAAAAAAACATCCCGTGCAGGCTGTATGAATGCCTCCACCCGAATACTAATGTTGCCATGGGGTTTAACACCAGTAATATACTGCAATGCCACTTTAAGGAAACCTGCTCTTACTGGCAAGCCGGTAAAATAGCTCAGTAGCCTGAGCGCATGCTGTTGTAATTGGAGTGTGATTCGCAGGTTAAAATCCTGGCAAGGCCAACTCAGCCTTTCATACTTCAAAGTGACATCCCTGATCTCTATGGAACTTGTACTATTATGTTGCTTTTGCACCTTGTTGCCTCTCTCTTACTCTGTACTGTACTGTGTTTTCTCTGCTCACCAAGTTGTACCAGAGCTGTGATACTTTTGGGTGTGGGTGCTGTCAATAAATGTAAAATAAATAAAGCTCATTAAATGGAGTGCAAACTTCGGTTGGGTGATACATTGCATGTAGATATGTTCTCTGTACAGCGCTTTGGCGAAAGCGCTATATAAAAATAACATATTATCATTACACAAATCCCCCATATAATAACACTTATGTTGCACTCATGTTGTATTCCCCCATGTAAGAATATCTATGTTGCCTTTGACATTAACACCAGTAAAATAAAAAACCAAGTCAAAATAAGGAAACATGCCCTCCCAGGTAAGAACACTCATGTTGGCTTTGCCCTTAATGCGATTCAACATTCCATGCCACAGTAAGACCCAGCCAGGCCAGCACCACTGTAGTATTTCCCCCACCCCCCTACCAACCCTACAATGACATAAAACACTCAAGTTGGCTTTCCGTTGCCAAAAAACACCAGTAAAACATGCCATGCTCTTGTAAAAAAATGTTCACGTTCCAATGCCCCTTCCCAGGTGCCAGCGTGCATACACTCACATAGCCAGAGAGATATAGACACATTCACCCACCATTCACACACCCACACAGCTGTCTGTCGTTCACAGGAGCACCCATAACATTTAGTCTGTGCGCTCATTAACACGTGCAGTGTACACCATCCACACTGCATTCATTCATTGGTGTGCACTTTCAGACAGCTCCTAGCATACAAACATACACCCACTTACACACTCCCTCGCATGCATGTAGCGCTGTACAGAGTGTGGGTAGCTAGCATTTGGGCTGGCACCAGTAGCGATGTACTACTGTTAGATAGGGGGCTGTGCGTCCGTTGCCATGTACAAAAATACTCCATTACCATCCTCCCCTCTGAATTTGTTTGGTCTTGTATCCATCTCCCTCTCCCCCACCCTCTTCCCTCTTCCTTCGTAGCAACAAATGATGGACGGCCTGGGTCCATCAGGGCAGGGCCCCAACATGCCACCCCTAGGACTAGATCAAGCGCCGTAAGAGCACTACAGTGGTGACGGGCGTAGCATAAATCTCATTTAGCATCATGTGTTGCTTTGAAAACTCTTTTCTGGAGGGTTTTGGCCACTTTACTTTGACGCGCCTCCAATAATGCAGGTAAGCTCCCGTTTTCTCGGCACATTTACTCAGTCCTTCACAGGCGATGGTATCACTCATCACGTGTCTCCATTAGAACCGTGTTGTGGTGCGGGCATGCAGGTGCTGGCGCAGTCTACCTCAAAATGCATTTCGGATACATTTAGTCAGTGAAAATACAAGTGTTGTTTACACTAGTACAACATTTACGTCCTGTAATGTTATTTTTAATGTAATTTACAATAACGACGGAGCGCATGTTCTCATGTGCACTCGGGAGGGGTCTGTATGCCCAAGTGGAGATTCAAGAAATATTTGTTAAATTGCTTGGGGCGAAGTTCAGAGTGTGGAATTCGGCCACAGCTGTTCCAACAGAAGGATCAGAGCATAGTTCTCCTGGGGGAGGGGGTGGTGTCATCTGCTCTTGAAGCCATTGTTTCTACCCATCAGTGTTTCTGAGTTCAAGTCCTCATTCACCAGTGAAACAGTGGGAGATCTCTCTCTCTCTGTCTCTCTGTCTCTCTGTCTCTCTGTCTCTCTGTCTCTCTGTCTCTCTCTGTCTCCCTCTCCCTCCCTCCTCTCTTCCTCCCTGCCCCCCCTCTGTTGTGGGGCCCTGAAACTATATCCTTAAAGTAATGACCGGATTCCATACCATGTGTTTTGAGCCCCTGGGTCGTGGCATGTGGTCATGCATTAGATGCAGTGCCCATCCCCAGATAGGGTGACCAGAAGTCCTGGTTTTCCCGGGACAGTCCGGGGAAATAGCCCTCCATCCCTGGCTCCCGAGAGTTTTTTAAATTAATGAACTGGTGGCTGCTATCACGGTTTTGGCAGGAACCGGTTCGTAAATCCTGAAATCAGGGCCCGGCGCAACTCTTCCTGCTCATTAAGGCTTTTCACACGCCATTTCCTCCCCCGTCCCCTCCCTGGTCGCTCTACTCCAATGAGAGGAGTGTGCCTGGAACCTGTGCTTAATTTGTGCCAGTGGTTGCCGGTGGGCAACAACAGCACTCTTCTTTGGCACCGGCACTGATCGGGGCGGCAGTAATCGGTTTTGTTTCTTTGTTGTTGAAACTTTAACTTCCATGTTTGTTTCACTTGCGATCTGCTTGCAGGCGCATGGCTGCCTGGGCCAGGCCTGCCGCCTGCCTGACTACAGGGAGCAGGGTGTGACGTGCGTCCCACTCCCACGTAGTTTTCTTTGTGTAGCCCAGGCTTGTAGCTCTGCTCCGGGGTCCAGCCACTTCAAATATAAATGTATATTCTAGTTCGCGCAAACAGAGCAGTGAAACAGGAAAACAGCCAATTAAAAGTATACATTCTTTGTTACTGTGCAGTATTTGATAAAATTCTGTATAGTAACGCAGAATGTACAGTTTTCATGCATCGTCCAACGGTGCATGAATTATAGCACAAAAGGTGATCTGGTCCTTCGATTGAAATAGGTGGCATGAATGTTATATGCACATACTTCTCCAGCGAACACAGCAGCCCAGATGTGAAAATATTACCAGGAACATACCTGTAGTGCACTCAATGAAACCTTACCCAACACTAGTCACTCATGAATGTATTTAAAGGTGCAGCATATCATTTTGTCAGTGCTCCTTTGTGAATAGACTCGATATTAAAAGCTTATAAAACCGCATGTGGCTATATACAAAGACCAATTGGTTAAACGCCCTCGCTTTTTCTGAGGGATAATCCACAGAGGGGTGAATTGGCTGTCACTTTAAGAATGAAGTGCGCCTTGCGGCGCAGTCAGCGGAGTGCCGGAGGTGTGAAATTACCGTTATTATTCATTCGGCCAGGCATCGCCTCCCCTACCTTTATCTAGAGCACGTCCCCCAATTTTGTAATAAACGTGCTGGTTGTGCGTGTCCACCTATGAATTCAAATCTCTCCATGGACTCACTCCCCCCTACCTCTCCTTCCTCCTCTCTTTCTACACTCCCTCCCGCTCCCTTCGTTCAGCTGATCAGTTCCTTCTGACTGTTCCTCCGTCCCCTTGTGCCCCCTCCCATTTCCGCTCCTTCCAACTCCTAGCTCCCTTGCACTGGAACTCCCTACCTCTCTCAATTAGTTCTACTCCTACCTTCTCCTCATTTCGCTCCTCCCTTAAATCTCTCCTTCTCCACCCCCGCCTTATAAAAACCTCCCCTTCCTGCTCCCCCTCCTTTCTTTTTCCTTTCCCTCGATTCCCTCCTTCCACTCCCCACCACCCCTCTCCCACCCTCCCCCCTCTCCTCCTGCTCCCTCCTCCTCTCCTCTCCCCCATATTCCCACTGCTTTCTCTCCCTATTCCCTCCAGTCTTATTGCTCTTCTTAATGGTTTGTTATTTGATTGATTCATATTGTAATCTGCTTCTGCCGTTATATTGTTATGTTATGTTCTTTGTATCAAGTTGTTCAATTGTGCAGCGCTTTGGCGTAAAGCGCTATATAAATGAATAAATACAAATTACAAATACTGATGTGGTGGGGAAGGATTGTCATCAGGTCACTAAGCGATTCGGTTTTCTCCATTTGCCTATACAAGTCTGTAGATGCCTAGGCCTCATGCTACTTGTCCCCATGCCACTTATCCCACCTACTGCTATTCCCAGATTTGTTAGGTCCCAGAAATGGGACTGCAGGGGCTGCTGGACCAGTAATCAGAACCATGGAAATAGATGATGGCTGGAAAGGAGGCTTGGATGGAGGTGTCTCCATGCTTCCAACATTCTACTGCTTCTCGGAAGGTACCAGAAACTGACCTCACTGGGAAATGCTTGGACGGTGACTAGGTCGACTAGGGTCCACGGCATTGGGGCAGGGGGGAAGCGAATTTAGACACCTCCCAAGGGGCTAGAATTTACTTGTGCAATTATGGATGCAAACTACACTTTAATGTGCACCGGGACTGGGCCTTCGTGGTTGTTTCGGTTTGGAAGAGGGAAAGATTGTTCCTGTTGTGGGCACTCATTAGGTGCCTGGGTAACCAGGATGCAGGTTCGCTTTGGGGCAGGGCTGTGAGTTACTTTAAAATCTGCCCAATATTGCTGTTCGGTCCAGTCATAGGCAGCCAGGTTCTAAGGCCACATGCAACAAGTGGCAGATTCTAACCCCGGCGGGGTAACTCAGCCATTCATTTGATCGGGGTCGATAGATGGGCACCAAGTTGGGGGAGGATAGGAGTCACAGGGACTTCGGTGGTGCGAGCGTTGTGTGTTCTGCCTTGGTTGCTGGTGATCAGCGTCCCAGCTGAAGCTTGGGTACGCAACAATGGTCATCAGGCCCAGAGCAAAGTAATTGCTGAGGATGGAATGCCCTGTCAGTCTTAGCCCCGGTTGGCAGCCTATACAGGACCACTTCCTTCATATTGCCTGAGGGAGACCATACTTCCCAGCCTGGGTGGTGCTCACTATGTGACCAGGTATCAGGAGATGACACATTTTATCATGTGTATTCAGATGTCCTGTGAAACAATGAGTTACCACAGCCCACAATTTGTATTCCACCAATCTTGATGTTGAGGGTATGACACGATTTGTGGTGCGCTTTCTCAAGACCCTTTCAGTTTAACTTGACTTCGGGTGTACCCTTTCTCATTGGTTAGTGTGTTTGCCAACTGGTGAGGCTTGGGTCCCGCTTCATGTTTGGTTTCCCCCCTTTCATGCAGACATGTTTGAAGGAGGGGATAGGCTGTTTGAGCGCGCGCGTGCGTGTGTGTGAGTGAGTGTGTGGGCGTCTCCATGGCACTTATTTTTCTGGAACACCCCCCCTCCACAACAAGCCAGTGACATAGAAGTAGGACTACCGCGTCCTGTTTCTGTTTACTGTAGTCCTACTTCTATGGCCTGTCACCCTATCCCCAAAACACCAGTAGAATTTGGCATTTTGCATGGGCAAGCATCTGCTAGGTGTTGCAGCAGGCCATGTACGTATGGCACATGTATTAAGGGCTTGGAAAGGGTGCCTAGATGTTTAAAGCACACATTACCAGCGCTGGTCATTGGGCCAGATTTTCCCGGGTTATGAGATCCGACCAAAAATGTCTCCGTGGGTCTCGGATGCAGGAAAACGGTTTGTGCTCTTTAATGTAATTGATATGCTCTTGCTCCAGAGACGGGATTTGAACTCCTGCCTTGAGTTCCAAAGCCGAGTGATTTACCGCTTAGACTACTGGATCATCTGGTTAGAACAATTGTGAATATTCCCGTCAGGATTGCACTCTGTAGAAACAGCTTTGTAAAGATGTGCACCTTTTCTAATTTGCTTGCAACATTATAAGAAACGCTCCTCTTCTCTTTGATAATTCACGAATCTGATGAAATGTAAATCTTTATTTTTGGGGGTAGGGGGAGTGAGAAAAATATCTTCCCCTGCTCCCCAATTTACAAACCCCGCTTTCCTATTCCCACCCACTTCTGTGGCTGGCGAGATCCCACAGTTAATTTCCAGCACTGCACATTACCATATGGTAGAAGTCTAACACTGTGCCAAATCATCATTCCATACCATAGTCTATGAAGCAAGCGAAGAGGCAAGAGTGCAGCAGTGGTGCATACTGAAATTCCTGAGTTATGATCAGGAATGTAGCCATAACTCGTCTCCACTGTGCGCTGCTCTTGGCATTAGACAAGACATCACAGAGGATATCCCAACTAGTATCATCAATGATATCAATATGGGCAGAATCCATGCCTACTGGGATAATTCCCATATCCACACATCACAGTTAGCAGAACCCAATAAACAGCACATGGCAGCGCGCAGGTGGATTTACTTTGAGTTACTGATTCCACCGGCCAAAGCCAGTGGATTCTAGGTTTTCTATTGTCACCATAACAGAGACTGAAATAAAGATTTGATGAGCGAGCAGGAGCTGGACCCTGGGCCTCAAGCACCTCCCAGGGAGGGGCACAGTCAAGTGTTCCACACGGACAGGTAAGTAGGTACACCACACTGTTTATTGCAAGGTTCATCACATTAACAGACCCCACAAAATGTGCTACTTATCTTCCAGCTCCTCTCCAACTGTCCCTCAGGGAGCACCCACATTCTACCCACTTAACACTCCATATTGCAGTGTGATGTAATAGCAGTGCTGTAATATAACAATATAACACACTGCCTCTGGATAATGAAGAGCCGGAACATATTTCTCACACGAGGTGCAAGCAATACCTGTGTGTCTATTACTTATGTACCTTCTAGCGTTTCATATTTTCTAGAGGTTATCAAATGCACTTTTATACATTTTGAAACAAACACAACTAATATCACAAAAATATTTGCATAGCACCAGTTGACTTTTACATTCAAAAATAGCATCAGATAGGAATCTGGGTTCAGATAGCCAGGCAATTTTAGCCTGGAAACAGTCAGAGGAGCAAGCTCTCGGCTGTGTCAATCACCGCAGAGTATCAGTTAAGCTGAAGGTTTCTTCTGATTTTTTCAACAGGTTATTTAGATTCTGATCCAGGAGAACTATAACAGTGCAGTAGAATCTTAAACTTGATGAGCGTAGATAAACAGAGGCACAGCACATCTATTGCAAGGGGCTAAAAAAAAAAAAGAAGTTTACAAAATGGAGCATTACAGGATTATTTAAACAAATCTTTTGCCGTGGTGTCACAACAGCAGACGGAAAGCCTTACACCAAGAACTATCAGCAGCCTTCTATAACCACAAGAGGTCCACACCCAACATTACACCAGGCCGGCAATGCGCCGGCACACTCGGTGCGACACTTCTGCCCACACTCAAATGCTTCAGTGACACTGGCTGGTGCATTGGGGGAGCCGGTAGGTATGCAGTGGCGTAAAAGGCTAGTTTACGGATTGGGCTCACCGGTATGTAAGGCATTTACATATTTTCGGGTGAAAGGGGATGTTTTGGTATGCTGGCCAGTGACTGATGATTAGAGCGGGACTTCTGTCCACAGACCTCTGTCCAGAAACAAGCATGGTGCGGTCTCATAGGCCCATAGGGATGAGGTAGACAAGTTGATCCCACTTTTCACTCTCTGCTTGCACAATGTGCCACTGGCAATGTGCAACTACAATTTGTGCAGTGTGAAGAAATGTCACGCAATGCATTGTGCTTGAGGGCAGTTACATGGCCAGGGCTCTGCCGGATGGTGGTGATAGTGACGGACACTCACAGCACCACTGTGACTGCCATGGAACTATGCTTTCATCAGAGTGTCCCATCTTTCCATTCATTCTTACTTCCCTGCACTCTGCCTTTGATAGTTCCAGCTCCAACCTTTTGTGGTCAGTGAGCAACATTTGCTTATCAAATGAAATGGCGAATAACAGGCGCTTCTTGATGGAACCGTTTGGCCGACAGGTGATGACAACAGGATTGCAACCCAAATTATAACTTCATAAACTCACTCATTACAAAAAGCACACGTTTACCTGCAGCAACTACCAGTAAAACTAGTCTAGGTGCAAATGTAGTCCAGATGGATTTGCAGTGGCTGTTAACTTCTTTGGTATGAAGTTGGTGTTTACAAGGAATGTTTAGCAATGTAAGGGGCATTTGGGAACTTATAAGCACACAAGACCATTATAATGGCAGTCAAAACCTGTCGGGTTTACAGGACTTTACTGGGGTTTTGCCATTATTCTCTGGCGGGAACGCGCCTAATGCAATAACGCCCATAAACGTGCATATAGGCCCATAAGGTAAATCGCAAATTGAAGCATTCAAAGGACACCGTACAGAATAGTTTGTGGGTTCTACCTCTGAAATTTGGAGGAATGTATTGGCATTTTAATGAAAAATAATATTAACAATAAGTTTACCTGATGTTAATGAAAAGGTATGTAAATGATTAAATCAAGGACAATTCGGCAGGAATTGAACATGTTATACCAATTATCGAAATGCAGATGGGCAAAGTATCGGGCTATGGCAATTTGTCACCAGGACAGTGCCACGAGAATGAGACATTTCTGACAAATCTTATGCACGATAGCATCAAACCCATACTTTTCCTGTACAAAAAAGTAAATGAAAATTATGTAATGATGAAAGGTTGAGCATGCGTGCCACTTATGCATCACATATCCCCTTGACAGCTGTGCAAAAGGAACATACGATGACAATTTCTAATCAACACACACACGGGCATGTGGGTCACTTATTGTGACCTTTAAGGAGTATGTAACATTTCTAACAAATAATGTGAATTGTGGCGACAAACCCTCCAGGTACAATAGAAACAATTGGAACTTATTTAACTGTGGACAATGGGCATTCATATCACTTATTTGCCCATTATGCACTTGCCAAGTTAATGCTTTACAGCTCGATTACTCCTTACCGGTGTGCAGACTGCCGGCTGGCGCAGAAATCCATTTGGTGATAGGATTGCCGGCTGCACAGAAAACCTGCTCCAGCCATTCCCCATTGAGTCTTTGGGCTTAGAATTATCATGCATCTGGTTTACAAAGGCTGGATTTTCTTCTCATTGATCTAAGAATATGTGGCTTGTGTCTTGGGAATTGTTATCTAGTGCTATCCGAGACATTTGGACCCTCCATAATTTCTCAGTCACCTTGGCTTGGTCTGCATTGCTACCGTCAGAGCTCTGCACGGATCTGTATCTCTGCAAATTCAGCATTTTGAGTTCTCGTGAAGCCTTGAGGCCTTTAATGTACTTAGAACCGTGCTACTCTTCTGTTTTGAAAACGATGGCTGCAAATTACTGTTGTGTTTCTATGTTAGTGAGCTATACATGCGTGGTTCATATTGCATTCAGCTTACATATTGCTTGTGTTAGTATTCTTCAGGTTTTATGGATGCCATGTTAATATTCTTCATGTACAAATGCATATTTTTCCTAGTGTTTTCTTTCTTCATGTTGTGTGCACGTGCCTTGTGTCTAATGCATGAACATGTGATATTGCAATATTAGCTTAGTTCCACCTGTTCCATCTCAAGCTTAAATTGTGCTAATCTCTTGCTGTATCTGCTTGGGATATGGGTGGTAGGGTTGTCTTAACGAGTAATGCTTCTAACCCATGCAGTATTGGGAGGGGCAGAAACTATGGAGGACATATTCATCCGTCTCTCAACAATTAGGTGGCATACCCGCTCTACACCACAAACAATTTAGATGTCCGGAGGGAGGGAGGGAGGGAAAGCGAGCGAGCGAAAGGGGTGAAAGATGAGAGAAGAGGAGATAAGACAAGAGGAGAGCGAGATGACTGAATGTAACTTAGAATTCCAAAGAGGTCAGTTTTCTCATGGGTGCACCAAAAAAAGCTATCATCCGTCAAGCATGCAGAAACAGGTGTTTTGGAGTAGAATTTGCAACACATGTCAGAAGAACTCAATGTGTCCAGCGGAAAGACCCAATGAAAAATTGGCGAACAGCTAGATGTAAAATACTAAAATGAACAACCAAAAGCATGTGTTAACGTACCTTGCAGTAAGAATTATTGTCTTGCTTTCCTGAGAAGAAATAATGGCGAAACTACAACTATTTTAAGTAAGTTACTAGAAACAAATTCACACAGATGCTATAGGTCAGGCCTAGCTGGAATGTGGTGCAGCGTTAGCCGATATATGCGGAGAAGACAGTAGTGACATCTGCAGCAGACAAGATGTCCTTTGAAGAGTAGCCATTATTCCTTCTCGACACGCATGAGGGAGGGAGCCATCTTGAGGTAGGTCATGTGGGTGTGCACATTACTAACTTTTTCAATGGCATCCTAGAAGAAACAGCATAAACTGCTTTCCAAAATAATTCAGTGTATTACAAGTAAGAAGCAGATCTTAAAAACACATGAACAGTTATGGGAAAATTCAAATTACCATAATAGCACCCACTGCAAGGTGCACATTCGCAAATATGTCACTGTCCACAGTTAGCGGGTAGGGCAGGACAAAGGCATGCCTGGCATTAGGCCTAGGCCACCATATATTTTTAAGTTGGAAATAACATTCTTTTTAGTGAGTAAATCATTAAGTCAACTCCTATTCCCATTGGGAGTATTTAATAAACAACTAAACTTCTTTTCATTTGAAAACCATAAATGTTTTATAATAAATATTTATTTTCTCCTAAATGTGAACCTTTTGAGCTTAATAATAATAGTAGGGTTTCTTCCCGAGTCACTACCTGTACCACTGGTCCAAACATATCCAGAGAGATGTGGACAAAAGCAGGAGCGGGGCATCCTATGTGTCGGTTTCCTATAAAAATGGCAGAGCTACCCTTTATCTGTAGGACTAACTAAGCCCTCATCCAAACCTATGCTTCATTACATGTCACCATAAGCGGTATTTCCCATTTGCAAGGCATAACATATAACCTCATCAATTTGACGTGTGCTTCCCATTGTCAAGCTGTAGACTTTCTCGGAGACTTCAACATTCGCCCAAACACATCTCCGCCTGCTATTATCAGAAGAGCTAAAGAACAACAGAACGAAGCACGCATTAGGGCATTTGGACACAAAGGCTTGCTTTGATTATCACTGTGTTGCTAAACATGAGAACATTCCTGGCACCTGCTACATATTATTTCAGTATTTTATGGGATCATGAGCCCATACGAGGTTTCGTCACAGGCGTGCTAGGACACGGTCTTCTATTTCTTTTCGGATTTGGAGTCATAAACTCGCCCCCCCCCTCACCCCGAAAGGAACATTTAATTAGGTTTAGAGTCGTCTGTCTTCACTTCAGAACATAAACCTATCAGTGGGTTTACGCATCCTAATTCTCAAACAACAATGTGCTGCCAAGCAACCTATGTCAACACAAGATCCTAATCCTGTTATGGCTTCCAAACTATCCCCGAAGAAGTTTTGAATTGGGATGAGTCTTAAAGGGCTTAAGCTAGAACAGAACCAGGCAGTATCATTATATAGTGTTGGCAATGGAGGCTGCTGTGGTCGCTAATCGCTGCCATCAACAACACAAATCCCTATAGGGTGGATCATTTCAAACCCGCGGTATTAAGTGAGATTCGCCTAAAGTTGGCTCCCTGAATCACTACTCCGAAATCCTCCAGTTGTGGAAAGAAATATTTTCCAACCCTTCCACTAACGCTATGGTTGTAGCACCACAGGCATAGTTTGAACGCTCCTAGAGGTTTGAGTACATTTGTATGGGGTTGCTGTTGGTACTCTTGTTCAGAGAGGAATTGCCATAGTATTTTGGTGCTGGACTGCCCATGTGGGCGGGACAAAGACTGATATGCAAATGGATATTTCCCATCTGTGAAAGGTACAGTGAGCAGAAAGCAGATGGATGCGAACTCTCAATGTGGTTAACAACCACTGAACAGGATATCATGCCTTGTTATTCCGAGAGAGGGGCCTGCTACCTTTGTTGAACCCTATTTCACTAACGTTCATTAAAAGCTGAGGACATACAACCTATAATATAAAGACTCTATTCTTTTTCAAAGTGCTTTTCATTTTAATCACTCCACTGAACCTTCTCTAATTTGTCGCCACAGATTCCCTCGGTTCTGCATGTCATTGCAGGGCCATGAACCTGTAGAGAATTTGCTGATTTGGCACAGTATAAATGCAGATTAACATGACGAGCTATGCCGATGTATCTTACGATCACTTGCTTTGGGATTTGCCGTTGGTGGAATGAGGATCCCTAGGCAGGTGATCTGTTTCTCTCTTTCTTGACTATTTCTAACAGGCCTTTTGCTATCTAATGCCAATAGGTTGGAAATACTGCTACGCCCACCCCCCACAGACATACCAGCTCTGTGACTCCAACCTATATCCTCTTCTCACGACGACTGTGGAGTTCCTCACTTACACGATCTATAATCTTCCACCACGTGCATTTGCCAAAATCTGCTCAATAAGGCTTGCAACAAACACCTATTTATACCGTGCCATCCTCACTTTCAACTTTTCTCACATTGGCAGGTGCTGGTCTTTGTTGTGTGTACTAATCATCCCCCAAGAATCCTAACTCGTGGCGTTCCCACCAAACTTGCATAGTCTCTTCTCTTGCATGGCCATCAAAGACAGCAACCCAGCAGTTTAGTTTTTTAAAATGTGTTGCTAGATGTCAAGTACCTGGTCACGATGGATCGGAGCTCGAGGTTGGGTGCTTCATTTCGGGATCTTCTTCTGCCCTCCAGCGTTTCGTAGTAGTTCTATTATGGGATAGGGTCTAGCCCCCGAGTCCCATTCCCTGGATTATAGAGATAGAACAAGCACACGGGGGCCAACTTCCCACGCCACGAGGCAGCTATTCCCGGATTAAAGTTGCACAAGGACAGCGCAAGGCGCTGATCAGGACAGCTGGATCCAACAATGTAACAGTAGAAGGCAACCACCAGCAGGTAGTCACAGCAAAGGACCAACTTCCACAAGGATGGATGTAGATGGCAAGTTACCAATGGCCCAGGACACCAGGTAGTAAATAGAACAAGGAAGGCACAGGCAAGCGTCCAGTGGCTGTAGGCAGCAGAGGGTAAGAACAGTGGAAGACAGCCAGTAAGCAGCTAAGGTAAGCAGCCAAAGGATATGAGCGAAGAGCAGGAGGTACAGGGGAAGGAATGCAGGCAAAACAAATTATGTAGCAAGAAAGGCATCAGAAGGTAAGGCAGGAAAAGCAGGACTTTCTCAGGACAAACGAACATACAGAGCTCATTGAGACGCACCTGTATTGTGGCGAGCCAGGTTTCAATAGCATGCCGATCCCGTGACAAGATCATTGCAGCGGCCTTGCTGTTGCATAGCAACGTGTAACGCTGTGCGCGAGGGCTCGGAGGCAGTGTTCAGGCCTCCGCAGAAGGAAGAAACTTGGTGGCGCCGATGCAGAGTGTTCCACCCAGACCCCTGTGCCTGCCGGGGAAATGACGACTTGCTATCCCTCCTGCCGACACCCGTGTGCATCCTCCAGGAGGGATACAGCCACCAGGTGAGTAGCCGCGAGCCGCAATGTTGAAGAGCCGGGGGCGTAACACTAGATTATCTTCCCACAGCTTCTCTTGTTGCGGTTTAAACCGCCACCTGTCACCTTTCATCTCCCCCCCAGGTTTGCTTACTCTAGGAGCAGTGCAAGGAAAAAGCAAAACACTCCAATGCTTACAGTATGCTTCAACTTGACTTGTTCACCCTTTCCTCCTAGCTGGTCTGCTTAAGGTGAGGTTATACATGAATTTGTTTTTTCAATGTCAGTTTCACATGCTCTTGCAGCACCATATTGAAACTGGCCTAGCTTACGCGGCCCTTTCTTTGCTCCTCATCTGGGAAACCTCCTCATTCTCCTTGGGAATTCGGTCCAAGGTAAGATTCTGCTAATCCACTTTTTGTTGTTTCATTATAGAGATTTCTACATCCTCCTTTAAGCAGCACATTCCTACCGCTGATCTTTCATATACATAAAAAGGTGAAAAGGTCTACATGGCAACATTTCCGCTGCATGTAGGCCCTTCCGCTTCTGGCTAATTTCCCAGTTCCTCTCCGTTTTTCCAAACAAACTTCGATTGGACAACTGCCGATGCTCTTGCTTGTACTTTCCAAACGTGGGCCAGTTTTTATCGCAACAATTTCTACACTACACTTCAGAACTATGATGTGTGTATTCCTCTTCAAGGTATTTACTTGCCTACCTAGCAGAGATACCCGAAGCTTCCAATATCTGTCTGTTTTTCAATGAATTCTTCTCCATCATTCCATCTCCTGGAGACTGACTTGATGATCCCAAGCATTACAAAATGACGCCATTTCTGTCCTGAGTTTGATGCAATGTGCAGGGATGTCGGAGTTTGCGGCTGTCCTGCCCCTGCCTTAGTGAATATACAGTAGGCAATGAGAGTGTTCACGGTCGGCCGGTCACGTGCCATGGAATTTAAAGGCTACCACCACCTTGCCCAGAGCAGCCCAACTTTGGGTAAAGCACAGCATGTCTGAAATGGATGCTTCAATGCGTAAATAAGAGGAGGGTCATTTGCATTCGTTCTTGATCCCAATAGAAGAGTAGACGAAAATAAATAATAAAATGAGGAGGGTTCTCATGGCCAGCGTGTTGCAGCACACAATGCGGACGACTCCGCTAATCACTGCTGCCCAATCCCGGATAACGAAGCGGTGATAACCAAGGGTTCCATGAAGACTACTAGTGATTGGCTGTTACCACCAGTGATACCGCCCATAAGAGAAAAAATTATTTCCCCCATATTACTACTACTAGGGGTAAAATTACCACCATTGACTGACTACTCTGAAACTGAAAGTATTCAAACCGGACCCAGGTACTGCTTGCAGAAGTGTAGTTCAGGCACAGTATGGTAACCAAACACCCAAGGGATGACAGAGCATTTGTGTTGCTGCACAGGAACCAGGTCTGCCGCTGAAATCTACAGCGTTCATGGTGGTATTGTTTTATACCCCCGCCGATTGAGGTTTCCCTCGTGGATGGTAGTGGGTTTCACTGTTAAAAATGTTGTCAAATGCAGGGGAATAGTGCTTGTCCTGTCGCATTTGTATTACTGGACGCACTGAACGCCTGCAGTAATGCCACACCGCAAGCAGTATTACACAAAAATAACACCGACTAAGTGGCAATTTAGCCGAGTCAAGATCTCCTCTGGCGCAAAGTGCATGCGAAGTGCAAAGTGCATGCTACTTCACTCTCTCGATTTGCATAGTCTGTAACATGTGGAATCGTGCAGAAGGACTCCTCTGGCCTGTAATGTTTACAGACAAAGCATTTGTAAGTGGTTTGGGATGAAACAAGACATTAATTAGGCGCAGCTCCATGATGTGTTTGTCGGCTCCTAAAAATGCAGAAGAAACAGCCCGTTGGTCCATCATCGCGAGAACGCCAATGAGGGACCTCGTAGACACTGCAGTGATCTGTGCGGCACTAAAACGCACATCTTGTCAACTGAAAGACAGTAACACGTGCTGATGTAACCAAGAGGGTTCTTCATTCATAGGGATTAAAGAACATGTGCTCAACAGATGGCAGGACAACACATGTCAACAAAACATGCCATCTACAAAAATAGACCAAACGCAATGTTTCATTTCCACATTGATTCTATGATGAAACATTGCTCGATGTACAATTGAGCTATCAAAACTAAAATGGTTATGAATCAGATTAGAAATGGCCTGCCGCATAGCACGAATTAGCAGTTAGGTGCTGGACATTATTTTTTTAACAGAAGTTCTAAGCACACATTTGTCTCGGGAGGATAGCTCAGGGGCAACGGGCTGCCTTGGAAATAAGAGACGCGGAGCTAAACAGGTTCGATCCCGGGTCCTGCTTAGAAACCTCTAATTATAAATAACCAATTCAAAGACATTTTCCAGCAATTACCCAACGTAGAGAAGAAAGTGTCTGATTTGATAGACTGAAAGTCAAAACGTGGGCATAAAGACTTCGAGTGTTCGCTGCTGTGTGGGGAGGAAGGGCGCCCACCCTTGTTTTAGATGAAGGGATGCAAGTTTAGATTAAAATTCTGAACGTACAATTTACAAGGTATACAGAAAGTCGGGCAAAGTGCTAGTTAGGACGTGCCTCCGGGCAAGTGCGCATCACAAACTACCTATATTTTGTGTTTCAATAGGAAGCCCAAAGGGCTCCACGCAGAAGCAGAAGCCATATGCCGCAATATCAGTCTGGCCGCAAAGTCTCTCATTTGTGTGCATATAGAATGCGTCACACATCCCGACTGACAGGACTTCTGATGTGATGGAGGTGAAGGGCAGGCCATCAAGCTAGGCAGGGAGCAGAGGGTCTGACCAGGAAACACTATGCATGTATTATCAAAATAAATGGAACACAAGACTACTTTTCTAAAGCAACTGATGCCTAAAAACGGACAACTGTGTTGCCAGATGGCTCATTGAAGGCAGAGTAAAAAAAGACCAAGGATACAGTGTCAAGTTTACGTTAGGGAGGGGCCATAAAAATGCATCCTCTCAGTTATGATTTCCGCCTCCTACTCGCTTCCACAACAAAAGTGCACCTGCGTGATGCAGTTATACTTGGCACCTGAGAGAGAATAATCGACGTGTTGGCTCTGTGCGCATATTGCACCCAAAAACTGTTTTTACCAACATCTTGGAAAAATATAATCCAAGTTAGAACAGTCAAATAAATAATCCTGTGATTTTATAGAAGGTTGCCATGCATTTCACTGTACAGATGGCGGAATGGAGATTCTAAACTTTACAGAGACGTAACCATTTATACGATGACGTATTATTTAAAATTGCCCATTGTGGATATTATAGACGTATTATAGTGTAAATAGGAAGGAAAACAGATTCTGTTGTGTTGGTTTGAACACCAGTGATGCGATTGATTCAGGCCGAAAGTGTGCTGATTTGAAGTTGACCCGGGTCCGACTCAGAGCAAACGCCATCCCAGCTTTGGGAGTTTTGGGGAGAGTGTTAGAAAAAAGGGCAATAGAACGTGTAGTCTATGTAGCGATTAAGATCTGCTGGTCAAAGTCTGTTCGTTTTCATAGCCAGCTCCAGTTTCATTGCACTTAACATGATATGGTGGAGAAGCCACCACCATAATACCAAACATGCGTGTTAGTCTAATGAGAGCTGAATAAAGGAGCCTCGTCACCTTATTCACATTGATCAATGCTTCACACAGGAGACTGTTTATTAAACTTATGTCCTGACCAGGAGACTAAGTTGAAACAAAGGGCACGTCTAGAGATATACAGTTCCCTTGGTTTTGCAACAGAACATATTTACCATGTACCCTATTTGCAAAAGCAAATCTCAAATATAAAGTTTGAAAGATAAGACTTAGACATATGGGGCTCGGTCTGTTGCGAAGCTAAGAGACTCCTCTTCATTTTCACACACAATTCGCATTGGCAATGATTTTAAATAGTTAATAAAATGAGAAATACATACATGTATGCCAATAAGATATAAATGATGTAATGATCCTCTCGGGACTGTTTGATGTTATTTACCTTCAAGAAACTTGGCTGACAACGCCTGCGATTTTAGATGGCTATACCTCCTTTCTCAACCCTGCCTACAAGGTATGAGCGGTCGTCCCCGGTGGGCTTTGGGAAAACTGGAGTGGGGATTACTGTGATGGAAGCCGCTAGCCCAATCCCCTTCCTGCAAACCCTCGTAGTTAACTGTGTGGAAGACAAAGGAGGTGAGGTCCAAAGGAGCCTGATTTTGAATAAGTACTGGAAATAATGGCAGTTAAAACAAAGGATTTCCTGAATGCTGTGTCTGAGGCAAAATCGATAGTATGACTGCATTGTAACCCCCACTATGTCCTTGTCAGGGGGCGGGGACCTGTATTGTCCTTGTATTGAGAAAAACAATCCTCGGTTGCCTCGTGTGGTCGACAGTCCGATCAGCGCTCCAGAGCAGAGTGCTGGTTGGAGCTGATGAATGTAAAAGATCTTCACATCCTCAAATGGTCAAACTAAGAGGGACGTCCTAAGACAACCTGGGCAAATAATTTCAGTTCCAGTATTTTGGACTAAGTCTTTGTTTCCAGCACAGTCATTCCTGATATCAGTTGGTTTGAGGATTTGCCTAGGGCTATAAGTGACCATGCGCTGCGGAAATTAATCTGGCTTGGTAAACAACGGCCCAAACAAGACATCTCATTTTGAACATTGAAGTGACCCAGGGGGCTAACCACCTGAGGCTGAGACAGTAAGATGTCTACTCTATACGAAAGCAACCCACCAACCAATTAATGCGAGCGGAGGGCTTGAACTATGTGCCGCTCTTCTTGGAATTCATGACACCGTCTAATAAATCTGTGAGTACTGTTCCACTACATAAGCACTGCTTCAACATAGCAGTGAAGCAACAGAAAAGCCTCCTACGCAAAGAGCTAAACTTGATTAGCGACCCGGATAAAGATCAGTATCGGAGACTGACCAGAAAAAGGAAACAAAAACATAAAACCTGGTTGGCTCTTAATAAAGCCTTGTTTCTGCAAAAGTATTCCGAACGTATGCTTGCATCACTTGCCAAATGGGACACAAGAAGTATGTGTCAGATGCTCAATGAGGAAGGTATATCCCATACAACTTCCTTTGCTAACGCTGTCTCAGAGGAAGCGTGGACTGCTTTTTATGAACATTTATTTGAACATGAGGAAGGGGAGAAAGAAGCTGCAACTGGCAAAAGTAATGTTGGCTGGCTATTTCCACTTGATCGCCTAGATGTAGAGTGGCTTATCAAAAAAGCCAACCAGTCTAGAGCTACAGGCTCTGATGGAATCACTAACAACATGATCAAACAGATGCCAGAACTGTGGAACCCCTTTATATTGGACCTCTTCCACACGATCAAGAGAACACGTGAAATTCTGGTATCGTGGAGAAAGGCGATAATCGTTCCAATCTATAAGCGGCGCAATAGATCAGATCCATCAAACTATCACCCAATAGTCCTACTAGATGTACTGGGCAAGCTGTTTGCTGCCTTCCTCTTAAAACATCTGAAGATCTGGATTAAGACAGCAAAGAGAGGATCCAAGACAAATAGGTTTTGTCAAGGGAGTGGGCACAGACCTGAACATTTTTCTGTTGAATAATTTGAAAGGAAAGGCCTTTAACAACAATACGAAGATTTACTTGGCCTTTGTGGACCTGAGAAAGTCAATTCATAGCGTAGGCAGTCAACGACTATAGGCTAAACTAGAAGCTCTCTACTGAATGCCATCCAATCCCTTAACCAATCTACCAGCATTCAAGTCCACTAAATGCCAGGGGTCTTCTGATATCTCCCATCCACACTTCCTGAGGCCCAGACTTTGTTCAACTTATTCCTCTCAGAAGTTGGGGGTTCACTGGACAAGGTAAGAGCATTCCCACCAAATATTGGAGAAGAAAAACTTGCAAGAATGCTCTACGCAGATGATCTTGTGCTTAGTGACAGAAAACCTATATGCTTGCAGAGGACTCTAGATGCTTTAAAGGAATATTTGAAGAGCAATGGCCTATCAATTAACTCGGCCAAAACAAATATTATGGCCCTGGGGCCGCAGAGCAATAAAACTAAACATTTGTTTAAATGGTATGCTGGATGTGAGCGGTTAATGAAGACTACTCAGATCACATACCTAGGGGCCCTTAACAATAGTAGGCGTGATTAACCCCTTCAGATGTCACTGAAATCGAAGATGAAAATTCTGCCTGGTCAAGGCAAGATGATCCAAAAGTAGTATGGCAAGTTTTCCATTGTACCGGTATTGTCCTTTTATAAATTAAACGTGGTCCCTTCTTTAATTTATTGAGCTGAAGGATTCCCACTTATTCCCTGGGAAACTTGGCTGTCACTGGAGGGAGCTTTTTGGAGAAAAATGTGGAAGCTCCTGAACCTAATCCAACTGCCTTGATTAGATATGAACTGAGTATTACCTCCCTGCAAGCAAGGGCTACATGGAAAATGCTGGCCCTTTTCGGAAGTGTATGCTGCCCCTCCCTGTCAGGCCTCATCAAATTCTGAAGAGCAAACTGTATAGTGCAGACGACGTCCTAATGGAGCAGATGTTGGTCGCCCTTAGAACATCTGCAGTCTAATATCGATGAACTAATTGACACCCCAGGGAAGGTGAAACTAAAGCTTTGCCGGAATGACTGGAATTTAACCCAGGAAGAAAAGAACTTGCACTGGCTCTTGGAAGCGCTCAGGAATGAAACCAAGAATTGGGGTGAGCTACCTAAATATCTGACCAAGGCCCCAAACGTGTGGTATAGAAACCAGTTAATGTGCTTCAGATTAGACCCATTTTCAACAAATCAGCTTCAACAGATTTTCAACAAATCAGCTTCGAGAGATCTATGGTAAATCAGCCACCATTGCATGCAGATTTTGCTCCATTATGAAGATGAATGAGACACTAAAGCATGTGACAATTATTCTGTCTACTTTTGACGGTTTTGAGAACTAAACATGATCAACATATGATACTGGAGGATCGTCAAGCGATGGAGGCAGATGAAATTTAGATGGTCTCCTTTCAGGAGAACAGTCCAACAGCCACGGTTTGCCTGCTAATATTTTTAACAGAAGTATTTGATTTACACAATATAGTGCCCATCGAGGGATTGGACTATAAATTACTTTTTTTTTAAATGGTTTTTAGATGTAAAGAAAACTAAATTAGAAAATGGAATGCTGTATGATAAAGGTTTGAAATAAAACTTAAATCAATTTTTTTAAATTATATAAAAGGTTGGTATGATGGACTCTTAAAATAGTGTGAGCACATAGGAGAGCATTCAGATTCTGGAAAAGTTGCCGAGAAAAGAGCATATCTGTCTCCATTAGATGAATGCTGAATCTGGATGCCATATGGAAAATTGGGCATTGCCAATGAGGGACTCTGACCCAATTCAACCTGGAGCAGACTTGCTTTCCAAAAGGGATGCAAACCTGGCCAGAGGTTCTTTTGGAAATTCGAGAGCACCCAAGATTTTGATTCAGCGCCTTAAACAGAAGATTTTCTAAGTGAGGATAAAAAAACTCCCCAAATAAAATAGACAATTTAGCTAGAAATATTGTCCTAACTCCCTTTGGTGCAAGGGCATTGGGGGGTTGTTGGTGGTTGGCACTATGGGGCATAATTCCAAATAAAAAAAATATGTTCTGAAATGCAACAGTGCTTCCCATCAAATGTAAGGCCTAGCGAGATTTGTCTGTCTGTGGATAATATGGCACTTCTCCGCACAGAGTGCATGGGCTAATAAAAGGTATTTGTAAGAAAGAGAATAGGATATTTAGTTCTTGACAGTGAGATTAATTCTGAGTTTTTCCCATTGTATTTGAAGCAGAGGGAGATTTCATGTAAATAAATGGTAAAAATGCTTTTCTCTATGCTGTGAGTGCGATGTGAAATAGGGAATGTTTCCCAGATATTACAGTACAGCATTTCATAGGAGATATTTAAAAAGTACCCGAAGTGTTTTCACAGATGTATTCGACAGTAGATCATGGTTCAAAAGCATACCGTATCATGGCCCAATGGGGGCGTAGTTCCTTAAACTAAATTTTAAAAATTAGAGCATGTTAAAAAGGAGGCATTTTCTATTCCCATTAAATAATACAAATAATTCCATGCAACCCCGAATTCTTAAATTGCACAGTGCGATTCATGTGTGATTTGAAAGGGGGGGGGCACTGATCAATACAGTCTGAAAATCGTTTTCTCAGGTTGGTTGGGTGAGTCAAAATAGTCTGTGCTTTCTAAATTCAACACATTACTTCTCTAAACCAAAACCTGTAGAACTATAATGCAAGCTATAGTAATGCTGTTTATAACTGCACAGAAGTTCGCATCCCACAGCACCAGAGCCCGATCTACCTGGGAGGTATGAAACATCAAACAGTTCTCCGATTCCATAAAAACTGCTGTTATTGGGAAATTCTTTGATTCATTTGTAAATGTGCCTATGTGTAATTTGGAGGTGATTTTTAAGTCAAGGATTTTACACTGGTCATCAAGTGGTAGAAGTACAACTGTAATGTCTAGTGTTATTCAGAATATATATATATATATATATATATAGAATTGATCATGGAAATTAATGCATGTGTGTGTGAAATCGTGAGATTCATGCAGGTTAATTTAGTTTTCTATAGACAATTGGTCCATTACTGTTTAACAGTGGGGTGCCTTCCCCTACATGATTGTCTGGGGACCACCTTTAATTATTATTTTCAAATAATAAAGAGTATTGAGCAAACTGCCTGTTCCTTGGCCAGAGAAGGGACTGTATATTAGGGGGGCATGATATCGGGGTGCCCATTTAATTAGAAACCCAAATATTAACATATTGACCAAAATATCTCATATCAATGTGTACACAAGAGGTCTCAACGTGTGTGTGAATGAGTCCATGTGAACATGTATGCAAAAATATGTATGCATGTAATGTGCGTGAGGACAAGTTGGGGATGGAAAAGAGGGATGATAACTGCTGCAAGGGTTAAGTGAGGGCTGGGGGTGAAAGGCATTGGCACTGAAACCTAATAACTATATATAGACGGTCATCCAATGTGGTAGCAGGGCATTTTATGGGCAAAACCAACATGGATATCGTTCAGTAGGAGAACAGCGATAATATATATATTGAAGCAGACATCCTGGACAGGTATCGTTATACAGGCATTAGTACTGCATTATGGACAAAGCCAATATGAGAATTTTCATATTTGGGCAAATGGTCATGTGCAGTAGCACCTGGAGCGCATCAAGTGTTGAACGGGATTACCATAACAACTAATTACGGGCCAAAATTACTAAACAAATTAAAAGAATATGGCAAAGTACTACTTTATTATCAGCTCAATAACGCAGGGAAATCTGGCAAACATAACAAATCGCAGCTTATGCACTATAAACGTTTTCATTACACAAAGGCTTTGTACCTCAATATGCATCAGCTATGATGTCATCCTATGGGGCAAATAGCAAAAACTATTCAGGCGGTGGGATTAGTTAAGGGAACCATATATCCCTATAGTTTATTTAGGTGCTAGTAACATCATTGGCTGCCCTTTATTTGGTAGGCACACCTAGAACAACTTCCAACTACTTATAATTCAGATAATAGAATAACAGCAGCGGATTTGCTTCTGCAACTATGTATTGCATAGGCCATCCTGATTGGTTGGCATCCTCGTCCAACCTTGGACATTCGGCTCATTCGCAGCAAATAAGCAAAACAAAACCCAGGTGCGGGGAACGTCAGACAACTGCCCAGTTGGCCAACTAGACTTACCATATCTCATCAGTTAGGCCCTAAACCAAGGCCTCTTCTTTGTAGTTGACCTTGCTAACTGTGCTCTTATCCAGAACATTTAAGGGAGTGAGGCTACATTCCTATCTTTGTCTGGGGTGTAATAAACAGGCCTTGTTTTCTTGTCTTGCACCACGTGTGAGGAGACCATGATTTATCCATTCAGTCTTTTTATTTAGTGCGATTTGATTCAATTATGCTGGATGTTATTACTCTCTTTGACCTCTGGAGGCTTGGTTGCTCCGTCTTGCATATGCTTTCTTCCTTTTTAATTGTACAATATTTGGCACTTGCAAATGTTTACTCCTTTGCTTAATTTAAGAGAAATGTCTTATATGGCTTATCCTCTTCGACTCCTTTTGTTCTTTGGAGTTGCTTCTCACTGTGACATCTTTGATCCTTAGCCAAACAAATATCCTTTGTTCTTGCACAATTTTGTATTCCGGTTCCTGTCAGTTCTGCAGCCTTGGTCACTTTCCTTGGGGTTATCTTACTATTACACGAAACCAATGTCCATTTTCTCAACATGACTGCTTTACCCGTGTTATATTTTCTCTTGTAGCAAGCCTCCATTTCTCATCTACCTCGAGTTTCTGCGTATATACATTTACTGCATTTTTTCTTATTTATCTTCTCAGTATATACGATTTCTTCATACCCATATGTTCATTTACTTTGTTAGATCTTCATTCTTTGAGCATTTGCTTATCGCTTCAGTACTCCATTGCGTCTTCTCTTTATGACGTCACTTTACACTCGTCAGACTTTACTTGTAATTCTTCTACGTCTAGTGGTGTCTGCAGACTTCCTTCTACCACTTCAGTTCGAGGGTACATTCAGTACCGTGGTCTGAGTGCATAACGTCTTTCATATCTTCAGTGCCATATTGGGACGATACCAGGTGTCATGCACAGTGCTTTCTAACTGCTCTTCCAATATGACAGGGGTGACGGGGCGGGCTCCATAAGCGACGAGTACATCTCCTTCTCTATAGCCATATCAGCAAACTTAGCATGGCTGATTTTCCAACTTTGGCACTAGTGCATTATTGGATACAACAACATACCCGAGAGTATCACTAGGTGGGAGTCTTTGGACTACCAGCATATATTTTCACAGTGAGCCCGTTTGTTACACTGGCATTATTACTGCATTGTGGGCAAAGCCAATAGGAGTGTGTTTATATGTGGGGATAAAGCCAAGATGTGTGTGTTCTTACAGTGGCTGTCAGTACCGACTCTAGGTTTCGAGGGTAAAGCCATCCTGGGAGTGTTCTTACATTTATGGTATTGGGCACCATTTAATAAATAATTCTCAGGCTGAGGGCGGGGAGAACACCCTCCTAACACCTTTGGCTAGATGATGCTCCCGCACTGTCCTCACAGTCATTTTGGAGTTATTTACATTCCACCCCCTCCACCCACCAATGAAAACAGCCCGCCAGCCACCACTGCATTTATTCAACTGTACGGGTTTTGTAGAATCAAATCAAAATCTTAAAATCCTACCAAGGAAGTCAGCACGCCTGTGTGTGGTTTTTTCATTCGGTCATGATGATCAAAAGAGGGAAGACACTGGATAGCTCCAATGTTAGTAAGTTGATATTTGTTGCACAGGTGGAAAATCTTGTTCGGGCTTACATGCATGATGTCATACACGAGGATGCTACTCGTATCACATTTTCTAAATCAATGGGGAAAGTTGAATAGCAATCCACAAGTTTGGTGTGTTCTGTGCTGCCACATGCCATTCCCTTTAACTGTGCAAGAACACTAAGCCAGTCTAGAAGCAAGCCGGTGGAACTCTTCTTGCAGTGTGACCACAATGGTCATGGACAGGACCAATCGAGTCTCCACAAGGTGATTAATTGCCCACCCGTCAGATGATTTAGTTCTCTCTGCAGAACGCACAGTGCCTCGCACTCTGTGTGAGACAATAGACTTTGGGACTAGTGAAGGAAGCTTCACTCACCACTATATAGTGTGAAGGGAAGTTGAATTCAGTTACAGAACAGAGCCTCTGTAGAAGAAAGCAACACTCCTCAGTATTTAATATAAATTGCAAGCTGCTTCCAGTTTAAGATTTCCTTTTTTTAGAAAATGTACTCACAAGAGTGTGCAACACCTCCTGGGACCCCCATCGGAGTGGCTCAAAGCTATGGCCACAGGTCCATATTGGAGTACTCGTGCACCCACCAGCTATGCAGGTCACTCAACATCATGATCCAACAGAGAGGAGGGCACCCACATTGTAGAGATCGCAATTGGTCCACTCGGTCCAGATATTTGCGCTGTGGGTGGGCAAGCGCTGTGATGAGATAGGAAGATGACATGCGCACAGACTCATTTGCACTGTCTCACCTGGCAGGAAGGGACACCCCAAGCAGGTCTAACCTGCACCTCTCAAACATGGAAGCGGTACATTGTGGCACCATGCAGTCAGGATCCTCACTGGGCCCTCTGTGTGGAATGCCTCAAGATGTGCTTTACGGCCATTCATGAGATTTATAAAGCTGATGTCACTAAAAAACCTATACCCTCTATACAGTGATCAAAGTAGTTGACACGCTTTGCAAGACCTTGCAACCAATCAATGATTCATATAAGGCAGTGATGGGCACTTAGCAACATACTGTAACCCGCTAATGAATGCTGGTTACGAATTGCGTTGATTTTGGTCAAGCCCGCCAAACAGGAGCAATCATAACCTTCATGTGCACACTTGTGCACGTACAAGATGTCTATGCTCAACTCATTCAGGGATGCTTCTCGAAGCAGAGGAGGCAAACAGAGGACCCCGACTAGCTACCTGATAAATGTGAGCCACACATGGCCAAATCCCTTAAAGCTCTCAAGACAGTAGTAATGAATGCAAAGCTAAAGCCCAACTCTACACCTTCTGCCCAACAGCCCAGGTAGACCACCCCAACATAGAGGCCCTGATATCCGTTATTCTTGCAGAGGATTGATGTGTAAGTGACTCCAATCAAGCAATCCCACTAAGTCAGTGCCTTGTCTGGGATGCCCAAGGGAAGCCCTTATTTATGTATTTTTATGGAAAGTTATAATCTGGATGATGAACCCTTGTATCACACCCCTCTCTTAGAATCCCCCTTGACCCCACTGAGCCAAGAAGTAGGCTTGTTTTGCAAATTTAAAAGGTTTATTTGAAAAATTAAACAATATATATATATATCACACTTCTATAAATAAATTGATAATGGATAGTACACTTGTGAATATGAGCAGTAATCAGCAAGAGGTAATCCTACAGTAGCACAGTTCTTGGTTACTTATGAATAGGAACAGAAGAATGAGGTGGGAAAGAATGCTTTATATGGTTCAAGGAAACGCAATGGTGAATGAAATGCAGTACAGAAAATAACTTGATATGGCTTCAAAAAAAGACAATGTAATCACTTTTCCTTGACAATTCACCCCCCCCTTTATGCAATATACGGAGATGGAAAGAAGACACAGTTCTCAGGAATGCAATCAAATATAATTCAGTTCCCCCCTAGCAAGCTTAGAGGAAAACAGGTATGAGTTTTAACACAGGCAAGATACTTTGATGTGGTTGCAATTAAGTGAAAAATATGCTAAGGGGTAGCAAGTCAGTTCTAGGTTCCTTGGAAAGCCTAGAATCTTAGCTTTAAGATGACAGTTAAAACTCGCTCCTAACACAAACGGTTCCAGAGATACGGCCGATTTAGTCAAGGTAGTTTTTCGGATTTGAAATTTTAAAGCTCAGAATGACAGATGACAGTTTTCAGTTTTAAAGATGACAGAATGACACAATTCTAGGAGGCAGTTCTAATAGGCTAAAATAGTTTGGATTAGATTATTTTAAACTAAGAAATTGGCACAGTGAGTACACGCACTATATTTTTGAAATAAGCCGTCAAGGTCTGGTCAGGTTGGACGGGACTTCCGGCGGGTGGTTCTGAAGTCCCGGCTATCTGGGTCAGCTCTGCTCTCTGGGTCTGTCAAGCACCGGTTCTGCTCACAACGGTCTGGTTTGTGGTTCTCTCTGGTTCCAGATACAGCACTGCTTTCTGAATACTGCTACAGGTTCTTGCAAAGTTCTTGGCAAAAAATTCAAACAGCTCGCCCGGCTGTTGAATAGTTTGGTTGGTTTTGAGGCCTGCTGAAGAGGATTCAGCTTGTGGATTCAGGCATCTCTGCTACAAATTCTGGAGTTAACTTCTGCTACAGGTTCTGGAGATTGATGGATTTGAAGTCTGGATCTCTGGATGTGAAGTCTGAAGTCTCCCGGCAAAGCATCCCGCAAGAAAGTGGCAGTGAATCCCCCTACCTGGGTTTCAATGTTCCTTTTATGTGTTTTGAAAATGGGTGTGTGCCTGGGCCTAGCTAAGCCTGCCCCTCTCACTTATCATTGGCCAGTTCCTCCTCTCTTCCTTGATTGGGGGAAGGAAATGTGAGTCATAGTGATGCTGTAGGTTTTATGGTCCGAGGATCCTTCCCCTGTCAAATTACACACAAATCTATATTTGATCCAAACACACATTTATCTATGTAGCATTTTTCTAATATTATAGGTCCAGTTAACATATTTTCCGTAGTACCAAACCATCCGATCCCTGTCTTTGTACGATGTTGTGTCCACTTTTGACAGAATTCTGCCCCTTTTCATCCAGATAACGACCTTTAAACCTTTCCAGATTTGACACAACTGTACACCCCCCTTCTACACACATTCCAGTAAATTTTCATTTGTCTAGCTTAAACACAGTGTCTGCAATATCAATAAATAGCGGGGTTCTGCTTCAGAACATGGTACAGAGTCCTAACGCCTTTTAAAATGTGCACGGAAAAATCCCAAGAATAATGATTATTTATATAATTTTGACCAGTCGGCACTATGAGTTATCTATCTTTTTAAAATTATACCCTGGTCAAAAAGGGGTGTGGCTTCCCACATCACATGGTGGAATAACTGGTTTATCCACTTCCCCCAAGCTCAGTTTGCTCTCACAGGCACTGCCCCTCCCAGTTTCTCCCAAGAGGAAGCCATTTTACGACCCCCCCAATATAACATTTGCCTGAGTCCAGGACAGGGCTTTGTTCAACTTCCTGCAGTCTGCAGGTACCCCTCCCTTAATTCAATCAGAGAGGTGTGATCTCCTTTTGGTTTGGGCAGCAGGATGCAGCCAGGCCTGGGAAGAGTTGTTGAGCCAGTTCAACTCCTGTCGGGGGTAGTTGTCAGGCAGAATTCAATTTCTTTAAGCCAAGCTTACGCTAAATGTCCTGTTTGTTCCCAGTTTAAATCAAACTTACAATTTTTACACATGCAGCTAGAATGCTTATTCTAAGTTCAAAACCATGACATTTAACAGTTGCAAACTATGTGACACTCAAAAGTAGGTCACTCATTTAATTTAAACATTTCGATTTTAGTGGTTTTAAATCCAATTTCAATTAAGCTGCTGACATCCACAGCTCAGCCAGTTTTGTTATAAACATTGTTTTGGGCTCTTCATCTTCCCAGATTTTGTATGCACACAACACTTCATTCTGCCTGATGTCTGCTGGTGTTCAGTAAGATTTTTGAATATCCTGCAATGTTTGAAATCAGCACTTTGAGCTTGCATTCAGGAAAACAAAGGTGATTTTAAGTCGCTTTTGGTCTAACAACACTTATTTTTCCTTAGACACCACCTTTCACCCCTGGCGCTTCCGGTCCATCATGCTGGCACTGGTGGGTGGCAGGTTAGACAACCATTTTGGTGTGCGCACAACCGCGTGTTTTTCCTGGTTCTGGGATGGAATTATGGGCGGCGATAGCTCATCCCCACATCCACTCAGTCTATTGATTTAGTTTTGTTCTGGGATAGAATGATGGGCGGCGACAGCTCATTCCCACATCTACCCCATCTAATAATTCAACATGGGTCAAAACCGTTGACAGATGCCACATGCTGGCCAATGTCCAACGAAAGGGCAGTCATGTAAATCAATATACAAGCACTGCTTCAAAGTTAGAGCACGGCTGGAGCTACTAAGACAAAATCCAGGAGTGGCTCAAGTGGAGATACGCCTTGCAGAAGAAAAAGAAGACTCTCCCAAAGAGAGGAGGTTATGTATATCTCTGCTGTTCTAGGAACTCGGTGCAAGCAGCTTACTCCTCAGAGGAACAGAGGATAGGATAGTAAATTAATCAACATAACTACAATAAACAAGGATGCAGTGCTCGGCTGCAGTAGAGCAGAAGGAACTGGAGGTGGGAAACTTTGCATCTGGAGTATAGGTTTGAGGGTTTTGATCGCCTCCTCTTTGGATACAAAGGCCGATTTCAAGGGGTAGTTAGCTTAAAAAACACATCAATAAATAAGGAATCAAAATATTCAAGACTAAGGTTTTCAGAAAAGCTGCTACAGCCAGGATATCCTTAATATTCTCACTACCCAGACATCGTCTCTATATATTTTTTTCATCATGCCATTGTATTGTGTTCAGCATTTTGTCCATGTAGGCAGACCTCTGCCCGCTCAAAGCGGTACATTGCAATAATAGAGGTCTAACAGTTTCCACGGCTCATTGTTTTTGCATAATCTGCACATTGCTCCTTCTGCACTGATCTTATCTCTTCTTAGCAGAATGTCCTTAGTCAACAGCAGATTCCAACAACAACTTAACAGAGTTCTGTAAAAACGGTTCGGAAACTGGATTAAGTACGAGACAATGGAACCTCTCTTTTTGTGCTCATGAGCCAAATGCTTCATTGAGGGACAGGCATGGAATCAATCTGTTGCAAGTACCTAATCCCCATCAGAGAGCATTTTTTTTTTTTTACACTGACGGGGTTGTGAATGAGGTCATCCTAATCACAACCCAGTTTAAATAATAACATCAGCTTCAACCCGTTCACCTGAGCCACATAGTTTGTCTCAGCTCCCAATGTTACCATTATGAAGAGGGAAGGTCGAATTCCACCCCTGTTCCCCCAAGACACACTACCCGGAAAAAGAGCAAAGAGGCCATGATCTTTTATATCAGTCCGGATCGATTCCCAGAGCCCCTGTAGTGGACAAATACGTTGAAAGGTACCCACTCCACCAACCCTATAAACCAGGAAAGGTGCAGAGATTGCCTAAAGTGGATGAAGACTTGGATGTCATTAAAGACACCTCGATTGACAGCCTTGACTAAAGTGCCAAGAAGCCATGCATAATGTCATTAGAGACAACACGACATAGCAGCGTTAGACATGAAGCACATGTGCCATCGGCACAGTCTGACACAATCACGCACCCGAATACATGAAGAACACATGCGTACAGTTATATAAAGGTAGAGGACAGAGACATACAAAGACATGCTGATTCATGGAAATATTTGCGCCGAAAAACAGGGATTTGTGCGCCACTCTGCCCGCAAATCCCTGTTTAAAAAATGGGGGTTTGCGGGCAGAATGGTGCACAAATCCCCGTTTTTCGGTGCAAATAATTCCATGAATCAGCCCCATACAGTCTTCACATTTATTATTTTGTCATTAGCTTAACTACAGCATGCAGAAACCGCAAGACGCAAGGGATCCTGAACAAGCTTGCAGATGCTTATATGCAATTTAACCCTATGGAACTACAGGAGCACCTACAGGGCCATGCACAACTAACCTACAGAGCATATATAATAGCACAGACGCCATGTTGTGGTTTAGGAAAATTACCACAGGCACAGACCCTCGGCAGGACTTCAGCTGAGCAAATTCATTGTGATGCATTATACATCGCCCAGGGAAGGACAACAATCCAGCTGACTTCTTATCACATTACCCCGCAAGGAGTCCCAGCTCACAACCAACATAGCGGACCAATACATACACTACATAGTGCACAAGAAGACACTGACAGGCCTAAGCTCTGATCACATTGCACATGAAACGGAAAACAACCAAGCTCTACAGGTTATCTTCAGGTACCTAGAAACGGAATGATGGAAGCATGCCAAACAAACAGGGGACATCACAAATCCCAAAATTCAGCAGGACATCAGCAACCTGGTGGACATCAAAGAAAAGCTGGCTCTAACTGAAGAAGGACTACTATTGAAAGGAACTAAGATAGTAAACCTGCAGACTCTGCAGAAAAAAGGTACTAAAACTCACGCATGAAGGACACTGAGGCATTGTGTCCACTAAAAGAGTGTTAAGGCAGACGGTATGCTCTCCCAACTTGACTTCCAAGTAGAAGAACTGCTCAAACAATGCCCCACATGTGCCATCATCAACCCCATCACTCGCCCCGAGCTACTGCGCATGACGGACCGCCCCGACAAGGCCTGGGATGAGATTGCCATAGACTTCTTTGGACCTCTAGAAGGGGGTGAATATAATATATTTGTGGCCATAGATGAATACTCTTGGTTCCTGGATCTACAGCTGGTACCATTCACGTCAGCCTACCACACCATACCTGCCCTCGACAGGATGTTTGCTGCCTACAGAATACCTTGCACAGTACAATAAGACAATGGTCCCCCCCTTTACAGGACAAGACTTTAAAGGTATTCGGGGAGTACAATGGTTTTGCACATAGAAGGATTACACCACTCTGGCCACAGGCCAATGGCACTGTAGTAGAACGCTTTATGAGCAACATCAAATGAAATGTACAGATGCACGCTTGACGCGGGGGAACCCATACAGAAGGGCCTATATCAACTATTGAGGAGCTACTGCAACATACCCCACAGCACAACTGGCAAGACACCATCGGAGGTGATGTTTGGAAGAAACATACGGACGAGAATCCCACACATCACGAGCATGGAGGAGCGGTATAAGGGAGATGCCGAAATGAGGGAACAAGATGCAAGAAATAAGGAGAACATGAAAAGGAGAGCGGATGTGAACAAAAGAGCTCGGGAAAACGACTTTCAAGTAGGAGACATTGTGATAGTGCATCAGCCGCAAACCGGGAAACACGTGGCCGCATTTGCCAAAGAACCAATGACTGTAACTCAAGTAAAAGGATCCCTTGTCTCCACGGAATGAGAAAGAAGAGGGTTAACACAAAACTCGTCACATTACAAGAGGATGCCAGGAATGATCGCAGCCAGTTTGGTGTCTGCATTAGCAGACACCCAAGGGTGGGACTTTTCCTACGAGGGTGATGATGAAGCCCCCAGTGAAGAGCAGACCAACTCACTCGTAAGAGAGAGAGAGATGGCCCTCCAACTCAGCATGTGACGGGACGGCCACAGAGGGCCAGGAACCGGCCCCAGAGACTCATAGAAGAAATGAACTGAAACACTATGTTAAATAAGGGGTGGTAACGTTGTTGAAGCCCACGTCTGCGTCACGTGGAAAGGGACATGAGGCTTATGGGAAGGGAAACTAGTTTAGAATGGGGTAGTAGGGACCAAAGAGACACATTCTATCCCTCCTCATGCGTCTGCCTCTTCTTCTCCCGAACGCATGCTGCGCTGAGAGAGGCCGTGTGGGCTATAGTATTGACGCAACCCTTGGGTACGTATTTAACAGCGTTAATGCTTTTCAAAATCTGCCCTTTTTGGTCATACAAACATTAGGTGATCGGGAGCGCCAAACTGGTAATAACGCCTATTGACCCTCTTACCCCTTTCAGTAATTCAAAGGGCCCAATAACATCCTATGAAAGCACGTGATTGGTAAAGGGCGTTCTGCGGAAGAGGATCACTTCAACTGGTCCTTACACAATGTTTATTGAAGAAAAATGGCAATTCAGTGTTCATAGCCCGAGAGTCTTGCTGAGAGGATAGAAATCTGCTGTGTCTTTCCTGCGTCGTACTGTCCAGATTTACAATCGTATTCGGACCTCTGAGCAATTTAAAAGCGGGATTGTTTCTATTGGCAGGAATCTGAGACAGCGCCAGGCCGCAGCACTTACAGAGACTATCATTTTCAAAAACCCTATTTTTACCTCGGCATCAATAGGGAAACCTCAAATGCAATGCATTGAATAGCAGCAGGCTGTTCTGCTCCTGCTCTTGGTCACTCAGAAATACCTTTGGGTTTACTGTACTTCCATCCTGCTGACTAATGCGCGTTTTAATCAAGGAAATAGAAAACGTGCTTTTGGCAAAGCGTCTTATGTTCTTAGGTCTAGATGTTCCGTTAGCTTTTTTCCTATACCACACAAACAACCTATAACCTCCTCTTGAGCGCAGAGCCAACGGTCATTGGCCCCACCACACGCTTTTCCTACAAACACTTGTGCTGCACTGAAGGGAAAGCGGAGGTTCACTTGGAAGGCGCGCCAAATGCTGCATCTTGCCACTTTCAACATTACAGCGAAACAAGAGGGTCATCATTTAAGCAAGGTTCATGGACTTGCAGTTTACTCAAACTCCCAACAACCTCGGTCGGCACGAATTCAAGCACACCCATGACCTCTCGATGTAACCAGCCAGCCAGCCAGCCAGCAGCGTGGGGAGATCTTTCAAGGCAGCACTTCAGCCTGAAGCTTTGTCAGATGGCGCTCCATCGCGAGCTGCTGTGTTCAGTCTGCAGACTCAAGGTTCGAATCATGGCAGGACCAATTCAGCTCATCAGTCTTGCAAGGTTGGCAAATCGATTACCATTCAATTGGGTTATGGGAACAACTCATTTGCTATATATTAAAACATGTTAGCACCTGGGCATATTATGCCAGTACCCAGCAAATGCCTATACTAGAGTCAACAGGAATTCAGTCCAAGGGGCAGATGTAAGGAAACACATACTTCTAAACACATGAAGTGGCTGAAGGCACACTTGGTTAAGACATATCTATGGCACCTGGGGCTTATTTACAGCTATAAGTCATTTCCTTTCAGAAGATTGCTTAGAAGGAACATTAGCATCCACTTAACACAGACATAACTTAAATGGGGAGAGTTTGGGGCAGGAGGGCAAGCTAACTGGTGAAAACGGTCATAGGACTTAACTTGGCCATAGGTGGGTAAAGAGCCACACACCACCCACAAGCTCAGTGCCCCTTCTGACATCTCATCTGTCTCCTATCTTCACCTCCCATGCCGGCTTTCAGGCAGTGTTTACAGTCCCACCGAATAGCCAAACAAAACAAAAAAGTAAATATCATAATTAACCTGCCTATAGCAATGATCGATGGAAAACCTATATATTCTGTGTGCCACCCTTCCAACATCAAACAAGTGAAGAGAGGCAAATTAAAGTGTCCATCATGGCTTCACCACCCCCCCCCGCGCGCCCTGTTTCAACGGTAAAGGCACGAACAGTGCACTTTGCTAATAGCATCTAACCCCTCACCACTGTTATACCAGTGATGCGAGAGGCGCTATTCCTTGAGACAACCGTAAAGAACCCACCCGGATGATGTCACTGGAGCAATGGCCTTGCAGGCGATGGAACCCCTGGATTAGCTGTAATTACGAAAGATGCTGTAATTACGAACGATACAAATGATGTCACGGCGGAACCAACACACGTAGGTGCATTAGACAGGAAGCACATGCATCCAAACACATAGATACACAAACACTAAGTCAAAATGCACTTAGACATGAAGAACACGCTTACCATCACTAGGATAGAAAACAGACTCTCTCTCCCTCATATGCTGAAACGCAAGTTGCACAAGAATACATATAAATGCTTGCTTAGCCCCAAACGCAACTGAAGTGGGAGCCATGTAAACCAAGCTGGAGGCGGCAGTCACATTAGTTGAATGGGAAATATTGAGATGCCATAGCACAGCAGACAGATTTTGTTTGCTGAGTCACAAGAAAGACTGAGCCTGAACAGCGCAGCTAGCAAGCGTATAAGGTTGCCAAGGTTAGTGGAGAAGGATAGGTTCAAGCCAGCGTTGGAAAATTACACACACAAGGCAGATCCCAGACGGTGGACATTAGTTTATCGAAATTACCAAGAAAGCAAATTTTGTAGGAAGGTCAGGTTCCCATCATCCCACACCTGACACTGAGGAGAAAGGGGCTTGAACAAGTCTCCAAAAGCCAAGAAAGTAATAACACCCATAGTAGAACCAGCTGAAATGTGTGTAAATTACTGAACACGCAAATTAACAAGGGGGTTTTGGGAGTCCCTCCGGCAGACATCAGTCCTGGTTACGAGAGACTTACCCAGAGTCTTTATCTCACTATCTTTCACAGAGAAGAAATATCCCAAACATATCAGTCTTTGTCCTGCCCTGGGGCAGTCCAGCACCGAAATGCTAGGCAATTCTCCTCTGAACAAGAGTACCGACAGCATCCCCAGACATGTGTTTCGGTCTGGTTGGACCTCATCAGTAGGGAGGAGCTGTGCCTCTCTAAGAATAGTGAGCAAGGGGTCCACGTCTGGATTCCCCTACTAACTCAGGGTGAGACCCAAAGTTACTTAAATATGCTAATTAACAACGGGGGTCCTGGGAGTCCCTCTGCCAGACATTAGTTCTGGTTACGAGAGACTTACCCAGAGTCTTTAGCTCACTATCTTTCACAGAGAAGCAATATAGTCTCTTGCATAATCAAGTAACTTTGGGTTTCACCCTAAATTACAAGGGCAATCCAGACGTGGACCCCTTGCTCACTACTCTTAGAGAGGCACAGCTCCTCCCTACTGATGAGGTCCAACCAGACCGAAACACGTGTCTGGGGATGCTGTTGGTACTCTTGTTCAGAGGAGAATTCCCTTGAGGGTACCACTATCCACTACCTGTCGCCAGCCCTACACATTACTCTTAGGACCACTTTCTTTCTAATTACTGCTAATCTTTTGTACTCTTATTATTCACCGTGTTCATTTATTATTTCTTCCTAGTAGCTCACTCCCCACTACGGCATACTTTGTTCTGTGGAGTCCTTTAATTTACCTACATCACCTCTGGCAATATCTCTTTTCCCCTCTAACTTTATACCTGCTATATCTCCTTAGTAATCTTTACCTTCATTCACGTTACTCGTATTTGCCATACCTCTCCATTATTCATGCTCACTCACACTCTAGTCTAAGATGGCCGCCACTTGTTCGCCCTTCTCTGGGTGCTTTTTGCATGACTAATACAGAAGAAGGACTTCCGCGTTTCCATGACTACACAGAGGCATCGGCCACCCCGCGCATTCAGTGGACTCACGGAGCCGCACTGACTCGTACCCGGCATTGTTCGCCTCATACACTCTTCAATAGGTAAGCGCCGTGCCCGATTGCCACCCCGGCACGCTGTGCACCCTCTTTTACATGTTTTACGTTCTCCAACTTCCCATTTGCTGAAAGTGATTTTATCCATTTTTCAGCGTCGAGTGAAGGAACCTTTTTCTGTCTGCCAGCTAAACTTGTGGCTTTTTCCAAGACCTAACTTCTCTAGTTCCAGTCTACAAGGTATTCTACTTTTACCTGTTTTTAAACACCCACCCGATACTGCGACTCTTACTGCTGTCTTAAGAGATCTGAATATTGCCGTCTTAACGGACCCATTCACCCCCTATCTCTTTCTCTCTATGTGGCCATCTTGCCCTCTCTTTTCATCCCTCCGGGTGACAGTACTTATCCCACCTCATTCATCCCACTGAACAGTCCTATTATACACCATCCTTTGGGACAGTTTATGATTATGACTGCACATTCACTACGATATGCCTGAGCACCTGCATGCCACAGGTCATCCCTGTATTGATTTCCCCAGTCCGGGGCTCCATCTCACGGTTAGCTATACTTAAGGCCAGTTCACCTTATCGCACTATCTAGCCTTGCTAATCGGAATGGTCGACTAATTATGCTTTAATGTTGTGAGCATATTTAAAGCTTCTTCCTTTAAGCTATTCATTATGCTGAATTTATTATATATTCTATACTCTGTAGGACTGAATAATTCGTCTACTACCTACTAACTGAAGTAGAGAGCCCCCACCAGCACCATTCTAGGTAATTATTCCCCTACTTATGGCGCTTGAGTTCTTTCATTAGAACACATCAAAGTATTTAGCTACCCTGAAGCTGACCCTTTGTTTTATGTGTTTTTAACCCCACAGATGCTATGAGACATTCGCTGATTGTATTATCGATCCAATAATAATTAGGCTATGTTGTTAAACTTCTTTCTCCTGATGAATGTTCTATACTAATGCCTTGATGAACAGAAACATGTCGAGACAACTCTCTGGACTATAAACAGAGATATAATTCTATGACACATTTATTTCAATAGAATCGGGTACTTCACTATTTTTCTTACAAGTAACAATTGTGTTTGTTTTTTCTGTGAAACTGTTTTAACTTGCTATTGAAGCCTGTTACATATCCCCTGTTTATGTATTGGATGTTAAGTATTGTATTGTGGACCACTTTATTTAATTATATGTTTTAATTTTTATGACTAATTATTAAAATTGATACCCATCTTTTAATCATGACTGGTCCCCCCACCTGATTATTTTCTCTAGCATCTGCACATTAGCTTTGTCTTCTGATATATACTATCAAATGTGAGAAGGCATGGAAAGCACATAGAGGGCTGCCAGGACAAAAAGGAAAGACACACCTGACTTCCTTAGCCAATTGTTATGGGGTTGGGTGGGGAAAAGGAAGAACGCCAGAAACAAACAAAGGACTACAAAGCAAGGGAACTCTAGCTGCAGACAAGCTAAAAAATCAGATTGGAAATCAAAGTAAAAACACGATAAATCCCTCAAAAAACTGCCAACCAAGACAAAAATTGGACTGGAAAACACAAATCCCTCTACACAAAAGGCCAACACATCCTCAAACAGCCTGCCTTCCCTGCTCGCCTACCATCATGATGTACCCAAAGATAAACTAGAAGGTTGTTTGTTTCAGTATGTGTCCTCCCCACAGGCCAGCCGCAGGACAGTCGGCCAGGGTGGTGTCATGACTGTGCAGCAGCGCCTCCATCCTGGGCTGCAGATTTAGCTGCTTCTGCACTATTCCCATGGTAGAACACTCCAGAAGTAGGTGCCTGAAACAAAGCAGTGTGGGCCCCATGGAGGGACACAGCACACACTTTCTCTCTGTTATGCAATGATGAGTGTAGGCATCAGTGATTCCTAGGAACTGGGAATTTACTCTGTGCATGCAGTACTGAACCAGTCAGTGCAGGAAGCTCAATAGGAAAGAAATCCACGGAATGGCCACTGTAGGCCCATCAATGGTCTGTGGACGGATGGGATTTCCACTTTGATAGGAAAGCAACAAACATGACGGCTGTTCTGATAATGCAATGTAGGCGGATTAACTTTTCAGCAACCTGCAAGATGAACGCATCAGAGAAATCAACAGAAACTAAAACATCATTTGAAGCACTATTGTGCAAGCACAAGCAGGTTGGTGCAACTGGTCAAATCACTGTTTCCCAGCAGACAGATAATTCCCATTCTTTCATGGGCTCCAAACTTCTATATGTGTTTGAAATTCTAGAAGCTGATTAAGGACCTTACTAGATATGGCATTTTAGTGTTTTTTTTCTGTGATGCAGTCTGTTCTGAAGGAATTGCCCCAGCAAGCTACCCAAACAAAACTCATCAATATTGTGCCCCCTTCCAACACCCACAGATCACATGAACACGCCCTCTCATGTTGATCGATGCTCGCTCAGCAGTCGCGAACGCTCCAGAGATCGCCGCCCTCATCTCGTACACGTATTGATGCCCAGTTCATCACTGAAACATGGTTTACCCCATCCTCGCCACATATTTTTGACGTCCTCCAACACCAGGGCTATTGCATCCAACATGCCGTCCGGCTAGTACGGGCAGGAGGTGGAGTGGCAATAATCCACAGGAGCGATTAGCCATGCTCCATCATCCCCTCTCCCGAACAAGCTCATCTGAATCACTCGCCTGCCAGCTCCCTCCTTCGCCCAAGGAATCCATTATCTTCCACCTCATCTACAGTCCACCTCACGGGAGTGACTCTTTCATTGCAGACATCTCCAACATACTCTACTCTACTCATATTCAAATAATGTCTGAGTGATTTTAACGTTCCTGGGTCACAAGCCGACAACCACACCTGAAGCGCGCTTTTCACACTTACCGCTTACACTGACCTTTAAGCAAATTGTGCTCTCCTACACACTACAAAGGCAACACCCTAGACTTAGCCTTCACATCAACCCCCTGCATCACCTGTGCAGATCGTATACCACTTGACTGACCACACCGCCATTCCATTATCAGTCACCCACTTGACGACAGCTCACAAAGCTCAGGCTAAATGCCCCCTCACTCAACGCCGCTCCAACCTTCTTGGTCAATGAGCTAGAAGCAAACTGTGCAGACTTCCCCACCAATGGGAATGCCTGGTGCCTCCTGGAATTAATCAGCAAATCTGCAACAGAACTGGTGGACACTCATGCCCCCGTAAAATCTAGCCAGGCAAATACCAAACTATCTGCCCCATAGTACACACCCGAGCTAGCTTCCAAAAAACGCTCAGAGCCCTATAAAAACGGTGGCACAAAAAAACATAACTCAGGATACCTCACCAACCTCAAATCTCTGCGGGCAAACTGTAGGATTCGGATTACCTAGGTCAAATCGGCTTACAACTCCACCATGATTGCAGCAGCCTCTAACAGGAGAAAAGCACTCTTTGAAGTAGTAAAGCATTGTACCAAACCCTCACCTGACACAGAGGTACCAGCAACAAAATCAACACATGTTTTATTGACAAATCCAAGAGACCATCTAATTAACCTCACACAGCATTAGCCCTCTTCCACCTCCCTCTTTCCCCACCCCCCCCTCTTCCTCTCCCTTTTCCCCCCTCCCTCTCCCCCCCTGATGCTCAATGGACTCCTCAGCATCATCAATGCCTCCCTCGCAGAAGGATCTTTCCCAGACACCCTCAAGACGGGCTCATACAACCTCTTGAAAAAACCAACCATGGTCCCAGGTGACACAGCCAACTACAGGCCCACTACGAACCTCCTGTTTATTGGCAAAATCTTGGAGGAAGTATTTCCTAAACAACTACTCACCAGAATCGAACAACTCTACCTCCTAAATGGCTATCAGTCAGGGTTAAGCCCACAGTGTAGCATCAAGATAGCCATTATCCAGGTGCTGGACGATGTTCTCCAAATCATGGATACGAGTGACTCATGCCTTCTCGTCCTCTCGGGTGCATTCAACATCGTCCACCACTGCATCCTTCTTGCCCTCCTTGATGATAGGATGGGATTCTCTGGCACGATCCCGATTTGGTTTACCTCTTACCTCTCAGGCAAACACCAGGCTGTCCAGATGAACCCGATGCGTTCTAACCGACTGCAGGTCCCCTAAGGCTCCATCCTCTAGCCAATCCTTTTTAACCTTTACATGGAAGCTTTCAGCACTATCCTCAAAGTTCCCAACACAGCCATCCACCAATATGAAGGCAATACTCAGTTGTATATGAGAGTAAATAGCACGCAGGATATAATTTGTCTCTGCTATTACTTAGCCATCATCCATTCCTGGATATCAACTGCCTGCCCAGTGCTCCAGATAAGATTCTGAAGTGGGATTATTTTATTCCCTATTTTTTAATGTTGGGAGTAAAATGATTTTTTAGAGAGTAAAAATGTAAGTCCAATTTCCAATGGGAGTATTTTATAAGAGAGGAATTATTTTTAACTGGAAATGGAAATGTTTTTGTAATAATTATTACTTTGTACCTAGTTATTCATAGACATTAAAAATGATACAGGTTTACTACTTCCAATCAGGCTTTACTGGTACTATGTGCACTACTGCTCCAAACATATCCATGGAACTGTGTGGGCGAAACACAAGAGCACAAGGTCACATGTGTTTGTTTCCTATTTTTAGTCGGGAGTATTTTTACACCCTATTGTTAGGAAGTATTTGCCTATTTTTTAGGGATTAAGTATCACTGATGCACTCCTTATCTGTAGGGCTGTGCCTACCTCAAACTAAACCCATCCAAGACTGAATTCGTCCTCATCGGTCCACCCACTAAAAAACAACTTGTACAACAATGGCTGAATAATATATGCCTACAAGGATTTGATGTTAAATGTTAAAGGTATTTGTACCGCGCACCGTCACCAACGGAATTGGTCCCTAGGCGCTCTGGCGGATCTGCAAACGATAAGGGGGATGGGTTAGTAAGGTGAAGAAGGAGTAGGATAGTGAGAGGAGTGGTGTTCTGTTGGCAGCTTCAACTCGGTATACACCGGGTGCTGAGCTTTGGTGCGGGTATTGGATCGGTGTCAGTCCGCGTGTGCTGTTGCTCCGGTTTATGTGTTGTTGCAGTGTTGTGAAGTGCGTGCAGCTTGTGGTGCGAGAGATGGTTGTGTGAGTTTTTGAGTGAGATAAGTATGCAGAGTTTGAGGTTATATTGGTTAGTGGGTTACCTGACCTTTTGCATGCTAACATTCACCGTTCTGAGTGTGGCACATGCTAACATTCAAGTTTCATCTAGGCGCGGGCATGCTATCCTTCAGTCAAAATCCTATCTAGATGCGACGCAGGCTAATGTTCACAATTCTATCTAAGTGTGGATATGCTAATATTCAAATTCTAAGTGTGAACATGCTAATATTCACAATTCTATCTAGATGCGACGCAGGCTAATGTTCACAATTCTATCTAAGTGTGGTCATGCTAATATTCAAATTCTATCTAAGTGTTGATCCACAACTTTCAGACTCAGCAAAATCCTTAGGCTTCACCATTTACAGTAATATGTCCTCCCAGAAACACATAGCCAAGAAGGTGCAAATAGTCTGGCTCAGAATCTCTACCCTTCGAAAAAAATCAAACCCTTCATCCCCTCGCAGGACTTCCGGACCGTAGTGTGGGCCCTTGTGGTCTCGCACATCGATGGGGAAAATGCTCTCCTGACAGGGCTCCAGCTGCTCACTTGGCTCCCCTGCAGCACGTCTGATCGTGGGACCACAAAAATGTGACTGAAGTTTCCCTATCCTATTTGATCTACATTGGTTTCTCCTCCAAGCCAGGACACTGTTCAAGATTGCATGTATCATCTACAAAGCAGTCACGAGTAGCACACCAGCATACCTGGTGGCAAAGCTCTACATATCTGGTGGCACACGCTCCTTGTACAGCAAATCGACCACCCAGCCCTTGCCTTGATTCATACAAATGGCAATGCAAACCACTGACCAGACAACCCAAACATACCATACAGAGGAAGTGATCAGGCCCGAGACTGCACTCAAGGCCCAACCCAATGGCTGTGTGCCCTGGCTACTATCTTTGTACGCAGAAGGCTTGACATTGAGATTGTGGCAGGAGACGATATCAGCATTCCCTCCACTCCACCAAAATACGAACAGAGCAGATGGTTCAGCCAACCCTGCAAACTGTGATATAAAGCTAATATGCCCGCTTCCTCACTGCAAAAATGTGCCTATTGCCGTCAGCAGAGAGATTTGTTCTCAAATACTGCATCATAGACCAGGGGATGTCACCTTCTTCGCTCCCCACAAAGTCATGAACCCCTGCCCATTGTCCTACTTTTCCTATTTTCCTTCCCCTGTATCCTTACCTCCACGACATTGACCAACATCACTGACCAGTTTTCCTCGTTGCACAGAAACACAACTGGTTAGATTTGTTCATTTGTTTATCGTTTTAGGCAACTAATATAGCAAAGCTGTTGATGCCACACGCACCAAGACGGCTCAAACTTATTCTCTGCACCAAAAGCTGTCATGCATGGCCGACCCTGGGATTTGCAGGGCCAAGTGAGGCAAATTAAGTGCAGGGTGCCTTAATCTGAATTTGATAACATCACAGGAAGTGACATCACAGGATAATGACCACTACGTATATAGACACGAGCGCAGACTAAACTGCATTCGGGCGCAGATGCGAACTATGATTTGTGCCTTGATAAGCGTATAGCGACTGTGATATAGATCACCTAGGTTCACTTAAATAGGAAGGTTCTTAGTGCTTTTCTAAAGTTTTCCAATGATGTACATGAACGGATAGTCAATGGTAGTTGGTTCCATAACTTTGGACCGAGGACCGAAAACCTCTCTCGCTTTGAGATCTGTTTAGTCCAGGGTATAGTCAACAGCATTTTATCTCCTGATCGGAGATCTCTCGTTAGCTGAAGGTGGTGGATCATTGCACTCAAATATTTTGGTGCATGATCGTAGAAACATTTATGCATAAGGCAGGCCATCTTAAACTTCTCCACCATCAACCAATGGAGAGATCTACGCGAGGCTGACACATGGTCTCTTTTTCTTAGGATGGGCAATTAACCTGACTGCTACATTCTGGGCCCTTTGCAGTCTCATCTGTTTAGCTGGAATCCCTGCCATTAAACTGTTGCAGTAATCGAGGTGGGAGTTGGTCAACACTCCTACGACCACTGGGTGGTATTCTGCTGCCACAAAGGGGAGCACATTCCTAAGCATACGTAGGGAATGATACGCAGCCTTTATTTTGGCTCATACCTGAGCTTCGGTCCCTAGGTTTTACTGCCATGTGCATCCGAGGTTCTCTATTGTCCTTGAAAACTAAATCTCTTCCCCTAGGATCCGTGGGATTGTGCTTTGTTTTTCGGCCATCATCTTGCTCCCTACTCCAAATAGAATTACCTCGGTTTTAGCTGCATTCAGCTGTAGCTGATTGCACAACATCCATATTCCAATTTCCTGCATACACTGGTTGATCTTTTCAAAAGCCCCCTCTACATTCTCTGTTTCCACATAAATCTGGGTATCATCAGCGTAAGAATGAAATCTTAATCCATACTTCCTCAATATGTCGAATAATGGTCGGATGTATAGATTAAAGATCAATGGTGACAATGCTGATCCCTGTGGAACTCCACATTTTAGCCATAGTTCTGATAGTAAACCTCCCAGTGTTACCCACTGGGTCCTGTCCTTCAGGAAGGAACTGAACCAGTCTACCACTACTTTCGAGGCTCTCCCGACTGTCCCAATACGTTGGAGAATGATCTTGTGATCGATCGTATCGAAAGCCGCAGATCGGTCCAGCATCAACAATATTGTGGATCCTGCCCTATCTGCAGCTTCTAACAGATCATCCTGGACCGCTAACAAGGCGGTCTTTGTTCTGTGATTGGTGCGAAACCCCGACTGGCATTCATCCAGGAGGCTCCTGCGGTCCACGAAATCCTGAAATTGGCAACAGACCACTTTCTTCAAGATTTTAGTGGGCCAGCATAGATTAGTTACCAGCCGATACTTTTTAAGGACTGTTGGATCTAAGTTGGGCTTTTTCAATAAAGGTTTTACCAGTTCTCCCTTCAAAATACTAGGGACATAGCCCTCCATTAAGGATTTATTTATAAACTTTGTTAAAAATGGCACAAGATTTGCTGCCAGATGGATAGCTGTACACGCTGGCATTGGAAATGCCAGGTCCTTTGTTGGCTTTGGAGTATCTGGGCTAACACAGTCTCGTTTTCAATGGTTTTAAAATGGAAGCTCTCATCTTCTCCCTTTTGGTCTTCTGTCTTTGTCTCTTCTGAGTGCTCCTCCCATTTTTCACCCATCTTCACTTTGGCAAAGCTTTTCTGGATATCCAGAATCTTTTCTTCAAAAAAGTTGTTAAACTTGTTGGCTTGTTCTTGGGTTGCGGTAGTGGGAGCTGCCATACATAATGGGTTCCTAAACCTTGCCACTACATCAAATAATTCTCTAGCTTGGTTTCCTGCCCGTTTGATTTGTCTTTGGAGGAATTCTTTCTTTGCTGTAAAGAGGGCTAGTTTAGATTCCTTTAACAAAGCTTTTACATTCACGGCATCTCTATCCTGTTTAGATAACCTCCACCCTTTATTAGACTGGCATAGCTGTTTACGCATAAGGGCCAGTGCTGGTCCAAACCATGATTTAGATTTTTTGTAACCTTTAATTATAGGGGTGCATACTTGTCCCTAATCTAAAATTTCTGATCCCTCACTGAGAAATTCCTCACAGTGGAGCTTGAGGTCTAGCTTTTCCAATCTTGAAAACATGGTAACAAAATAATACATATACAAATAATCAGAGAGGGGAATTTCCAATAACTACACTAGCAAAGTATAAAAAGGTGCCCACCTTTTAAAGGCCATCAATTTATAATGAAATACTCCACAGAAAACAAAATCCAAACATGATATCTGTGCTTTAATGGCACTGTTATGTGTTCTTGTGGGTAAGCGTCTGCATTGGAAACATGACCACCTGGTGTGAAATACTAGTAGTGGAAAACTTGAGCAAGCACATTTCTTTTAATGCTGGCCTCAAAAACACACAACAGGGGTTATGTCCACCCGTTGAAAAAAGTGGGTGGACAGCGTCCACCCACATATATCGACTTGTGCCCTGAAAATCAGTACAGGGCCAGAACCAGAAAAAATATCCCATCCAGTCTCCAGGATGACAACCTCTCTGGTCACATCCTTGGTAAATGTTCATGGCTCACTTGCATACATACTTCATATATAATGTGAGGAACATTTTACATTCTACTTAAACGCTTTTTGGCTTGGTAAGTATAAACATGTGGAAATAAGGCAAATAGCTAAAACGGTTTTGTGCAATATGTTTAATTGTGCTGGTGGAAGGCACAAATGGTAGGCAACTAACTACAGCTTTGCATGTGCTTTCAAAATAAAAATGCCCCTTTGCAGTGCTTAACACAACAACGGTCTCTTAAAAAGGCCATCAATAGTAAATGACACCCACTTTAATCGCTCTGCATTAAGCAACAACGTGATCAGCAGTGCGTATAAGGCCTATTGGATCACTGGGGTTGGAGGGGGAGGGGTGTGTCACTCCAGAGTCCCAGCCTCAGCAGAAGAAATAAGAAGGAACCAAACCTCGAGGGATCGAGGGAAAAAAGCCACTTTTTGTAAAAGATATTCCGGCAAGCTTCCCAGTCATCATGCATGCTGCACCTTGTGCCGCACGTGTGCTCAGTGTAGACTGCAGCAAGCTTAGAGACTTTGAGCACATGGTCACTGCTGCAGCCTGCAAGAGGGAGTCAACAGGGCAACTAAACATAAAAGTAGGACTAACTCTTGAATGTGGCTGTCAAGGCACTACACTTCAGTAGAGGTTGGAGGAGAAGGGGGTTTAAGTGTTACTGTTCAAATAAACACACATTATAATTAATGTATCACAAAGTAGAATTATCTTAAGTTGTAAAATGCAGCATTTCTTCCGTGCGAGATTGTGCATTCATGCCTGTCAGCTATAAAGATCGGCTACCAAAACCGGGAACACTGCAGTTTCCAATGGAAACATAATCTTGAGAAAGGGGGACAGAGCTCTAAACACTGAGACAGTACCGGCAAAACCGGGACGTCTGGTCACGCTACCAAGCAGACGCGGGGCAAAGTGCAGCCGCACATGCTGCACACGCCTAGCGCCGGCCGGCCCTGCTGTCATGTTACAATATTTTCACTTGCTGCACACAGCTGAACATCTCGCTGGGTTTCTCACTGCACGTTGTGTATTGGGAGATGCACTGCAAGATATGTACTGGGGAAGAGCGCCAGGGGGGGGAGAGGGGGGGGGGTAGTTGTGAGGGGCAGTTCCCTGTCTTGATCCACTCGAAGCCTGCACACGACCTCAATCTAGCAATCTTTCCCAATTAACAGCAATTCGTATGGCCATTCCTCATCTAGGACACGCACTGAACTCTTAAACAATAATGGCCTCGGGATTCTTATTGAAGTCACGATCAGATAGGCCAGTCCTACAAGCTGCACAGTTAAGGCTGCTCCGGCCCTCACCCCACGCACATTAAGCAGGCCGCAGTGGGTCAGAAGATGCGTTAAAAGGATGCATTAATAGGTCTTCACTGGAAAAATCGACGCAAGATGCCACATTGCACACATCCACCAGAATTCGATTAGGCTTTAAAGCCTGTGTGATTTAACAGGCTGCCAGAGAGTTTTTTCGCTTGGCCGAAATTGGGACGGAGTGGTTTACCTCTAAAACACAAAGTGGCCACACATAGCTCAATGCATCGATAGAGACTGGTAAAAGAGGGCAGAGAGGAAAACAGTGTACTGAGCAAGAAATCCATCCTCCCAGGCCCTGCCTTACTCAAGAGAATGAGAAGAAGGTGTCCATTCCAAAACAGGCCCCTCAGAATAAAATGGATGCAGGCTCGGATATCACGGACACACCCAAACCCTCTGTGAGCGGCTGCGACTACAGTTTAGTTCTCAGAAAGGTATGACAGACAAAGAAAGTGGGTGCAGAGAAAAGCATGCCGGTTTACTGCTTTTCGACTATGATAGACTGTCTTGTGGATCAACCATTTCCAAGAGATAGCCAAGGCCTCACTGAAGCATCTTCTGGTGGTATCAACATACAAGCAGAATACACAGGAAGCACCAGAGAGCCAGGGTTACAAAAGGTAACTTCTTTATTGGTTACAGCTTCAGTAGGAAAGGTGAGATAAGGAGATCAATAGTATGCTGCCTCTACCCTTGGCTCTCTCCCTGCTAGTCTACAGCCTCACACAAACACTCCCAAGCTCACTCACAGACACACAGCTCTCATAGCTGATGTAAACCAACAGCGGCACTAGGATACAACACTCACCGAACTGGGTTAATGCAAGGTCTTGCGTAAACAATACTACTCCACATGCCCTCTTGGCGCTTGAATTCTGTAAGGGAAGTGGGGGAGGGGAAGCTGCTTAGTGGTAGGGCAGCAAGGTTGCTTTTGCTAAAGTATGGATGCGAGTCAGATAGCATAATCCTGGTTCTGCTGTAGCGAAGCATCAACACGTTACACAATCTGGGGTAACGTGTGCTGCCGGCATTTGTACGCATGGGGTTTGGTTGCTTGGTACCGAGGGTCATCCAGGGGCATCATCACCGAGCCTGCATAGGTGTATGCTTGTGTTGGCTTCGGCCGGTTGGTCAGTGTGTAACTTGAAGGTCCAGGAGAAGAGGGACGTGCATGGAGTTCAGGGGAACTTTCTATATTTCAAGGACTGAGGCGGGTGCTAGTGTAAAGATAATTATTTCTCAGTCGCAAACATCACAAATTGTTGCAATCACAGCATAGCATTACAAGCATAATAAAACATTGCATAAGGTTGGAATCGTAGCATAATACGCTACAGCCACCAACAAAAAAATAAACATTTGGGGATGTAGGGTGGGACGTGAAGGTCCATGTGGACGGTCTCACACTCTCAGCCTCGCTTCGTTCCACTCACTGACTCACTCCATCCCTTTCGATGGAGCTGCCTGGGAACTCGGCTCTTTCCTAACTGGTGCGCGCCATGCTGTGTATAGCTGTGGCGCACGCCATGCTGTATATAGCTGTGGTGCACGCTATGCTGTGTATAGCTGTGGTGCTCGCCATGCTGTGTATATCTGTGGTGCGCACTAACACCTGCTGGGTATTTTGACCATTAGGTAAACAATAGGGTTCAACAGGTGATGGAGACAAAATTAGTTAATTAATCACAGGCACCTCTGTCCCCATGCCATCATGAAGAAGCTGCAAACTGCTGGTCCGAAGAACTTCGACTACAAATGCTAACGGCATGCAAGCTGAGGGCTAGAGTTTGAGTCATACTTTCACCTCTGACTGCACTTACGAAGGTGGGGGCTGGGGGCTAGGTATACCCAATACACACAACATCTCTGCAGGGACGTTTTTATGGGAGGGCAAAAGGGGCACTTGCCCAGGGCCCCCACTTTGGAGGGGGCCCCACAAGGCTGCCTGATCTAAAGAAGTAAGATTCCTTTGTTCACTAGACTTAAATAGCACACACAAAGATATTGTATTGCATGGTGCTGAGGCTCTAAACCTATTGCCTGTCTGTTTTGGAAAGTACATCTTACGTCAATTAATTCATCATGTAATGCTTTCTGTTTTCACTGTGGTATATATAGTTTGTGTGTTCCTTGCGGTACAACTCCTGGAGCATTCTTTCCTTTCTGTAGGAATTATGTTGATCATGTGCAATAGCCACATTTGAAATGCAAACTGGTAAATCAAGTGCCACAATGGTTCAGAAGTTAGCTCAGTGTGTTAAGCACTCATTGCAGTGATATGTGTTCCTATGCAAGATTAGAATAGCACATTCCTGTAAGGCTGGCTGAGCCTTTCCTATGTCTGATGTTTATAAACCTGCCTGCATATGTACTTGGTCTTGCAGCACAACAGATGCTATAATCAGCAATATACCTGCACCAGATAGGCGTTGCCATAAAAACGAACATGTCATCCTTATGGTGATGGTCTAGAAATTGGTGTGCTCAGATGGGGTGTTGTAAAACCTAGGCAATCGCCTCCAATGTTGAGCATAAACTATTAGTCCAAGAGATGAATAAGTATCAGAATTTGGAACCAAAGCATTCATGCTTGTATCCTGGCTTTGCCAGCAGACAATGCAGTGATCCTATCAATCATCTTATATCTCGTACATTAGTGTACTGTCTTCTGTGAAGTGTGCCTCCCTGCATGCTGGTGGCATTGTTGAGCCTATTACTTGATCTTTCTTCTTATGTAGGCCATTTGAGTAGAAGGGATGGTAGACAGAAGGGATTTCCTTCTCAGGATATGATCTTCAAAGCAGCGTCACTCATGGTTTCACTGGCTATAGTGTTGCTTCCACCATAATAGTGAGCACTGATATATTACACACCACAGGAACTTGTTCCTTTGATCTATAATGGCAACACTATTTAAAAACTATGTCCCACTTATAATCTCAGTCTGTCTGGATAGTGACACCTTCCTGGTAGTTTCTAATCTGCATCCACTATCCATGCTATGGTACGTGTAGCTTTCGCCTTCCTATGTACCCGCAGCGGAGGGGGGGCATCTCAGATATTCTTGATCACTTAATTCCTTCGGTTTGGGGGGGGGGAGGGGCCCAAAGAAGTCTGTGCCCAGGGCCTCCAAAGTGCTTAAGATGGCCCTGCATCTTAAGCACTTTAAGATGGCACGGACTTCTGCTCATGTGTCAAAAACAAAACCCTCTCACAGCACACATGCCTGCACACAATCTCACAGGTCAGAAGGCGCACTCAATTTTCTGAGGTTGGGGTTTGCAAGTAAAATTGATGGGCAGACAGGCTGCTAGGGTGGCTAGGTGGGCAGCCCACTGAAGAGAGGTGCCATAGTCCAGATAATATAAACAGTCAATTCGAGGGCATGCGTGGAGGGCCTGAAGCATGCCAACAGGAACAGCATGCTTAAATCACAAAGCAGAGGCGGCTTAAATATGGGTATGCCAAATGGGATGAATGAGAGACTTTTGGAAAGCCACCACTGAGAACTGAAAAGGAGGACGAGAGAAGAGTAGAGGGGACATGGATTCCAATACAAAGGAATAGTAAATATTACCCGAGTGACAACTGTACTTCTCGTCCACAATCCACCTTCTCCCATACTCTTGGGACCTCCCAGCGACATGGGGACAGATGGAGCCATTTTCCAACAGAAAATCCTTGCTATTAAATGTAATGTGCAGCATCAGCACGTGACCGCACCCCTCCAAGCGATGTCCCAGGGTTGCTCCACCAGTCTCTTTCCATCTGCCCAGGCCGCACCCGACTGATCTCTAGTTTAGACAAAAAGGTGGCAAGGTGAATGGAGGAAGGGGGAGCGGGGCGGGGGGGTCGAGAAGGGCTAAGGACTAAGAGTCCAGTAGTCACTAGGGAGGGGTAACTTTCACATACTCCTACATCCCATCCCCCTTCCTCCAAACACTCGGAGACTACAAGGCAAAAACACTCTGGAGACGTGGATGGCCTAAAGTGATCTAGCCAAGTTTCCGACACATTGCCTGGATAAATCGGGTGGCCATACAAGAGCTAGTCCACACTCAACAGAGGCCCAACTAGAGATTCAGCAGATTTCATCCATTGCTCAGTCTTCACCACAAAAAGGAATAGAAACCTAAAATCCTACTCTAGGTATTGTCTTTAAATGCCTTCAACTGGCTTCGCCCCCTCATGAAAGCATAGCTTTCCATCACCAAAAGAACTCTCCCTAGGGGGTGATGGTGGGCCGCCTAGCTAGTGAACGAGGATAGAGAGAGAAAGAGAGAGAGAAAGAGAGAGAGAAAGAGAGAGAGAAAGAGAGAGAAAGAGAGAGAGAGAGAGAAACTCGCCCCAATTCTCCATATCACAACACTGTGCCGAATGCACCCTGGTGAGCGGGTATCTGACAAAAATCACAATCATGTGAAGGACACTGGTCCATCTCTAAATATTCAAAGGGGCAAGTCACCTTCAAATCAAACTGGTGATCTCTGCGGGTCACTAAAACATAGCAAATATATTAGGTCTCCCTATGCAGAAACAAGCTCGCAACCTGGAAATAAATGGAACAAAATGACATGAAGACATTTTGGGTGTCCGGGGAGCCAATGGAGGGATATTAAAACGGGTGCAAATGGGTCCTGAGGAATGATGTGATAACGTAAGCCGCTAAAACCAGTTGACTGTATATATGGGGATATCGAACAGGGACCTGGATACCGCAAACTAATATTTGAGTAATCACCTGTTTTTTTTTTTAACATAGGGGCCATTTTATTCCCTTCTTTTTTTGGACAGATGAGTGGGCGCAATAAACACGTGATGGCACTCCCACTGTGTCCAGCCCTCTACTAGCAGTAGAAGGCTTCTTTTGTAATTTTACCAGGCTAGGAGTGCTCCTCGTCAGATACCGGCCCACATGGGTGCATTCTGCACAGTGTTGCGATATAGGCTAGACTGAGAATTAGGGTCAGTCACTCTCTCTCTCTATCCTCTTTAATTAGATAGGCGGTCCACCATTGCCCGAGAGTGAGTGAGTGTGAGTGTGTGTGAGTGTGAGTGTGTGTGAGTGTGAGTGTGAGTGTGAGTGTGAGTGTGAGTGTGTGTGTGTGTGTGTGAGTGTGAGTGTGTGTGTGAGTGTGAGTGTGTGAGTGTGTGTGTGTGTGTGTGTGTGTGTGATCTCTCTAGCAGTAGCAGTGGAAGGCATTTACTGAACAAAGCAGTAGTGCCTGCAGAACAATGGTAAAGGAAAACGTAGCCACCTTGGCCATGACGTCCCACAAACCCCCCTTGGCCTCACCACATGTATCATTTTGGGAGATCGAGGTCCTGAACTTTGTAACTCTCCACAATGCAGGATACTACCCAGTGAGCAAGACAGGACTTGGACGTTCACTGTCTGCAGGAAGCACCACTGTATAACAAAAAAGACACTACAGAGAAAGGAAATATTTTCTGTACAGGTAAAAACTTCAGCGTTCATCAAAAATCCAAGCAATGAAGCCACTGTTCGGCATCTGAGGGAGGATCAGGGAAGAATGCTTCTAATTCGGGTGAAACTCAAACAACCATTGCAGGAAGGAAGGATGTGCCAGAAGGACCAACTGCTCATCGTGGAACACGGTTCAGTGTTCAGCGCTCCAAAGAGACTGCAGTTTCCCCAAACCCCAACCTCTAGGTTGAGAGAACAGCTACCAAAAATGCAGTCATCCATGAGACAAGACCAGACTAATGTCTGCAGAAAATATAGGACTTCCAGACCAAGACTGCAAGGATCACATTCAAACCCCACGTAGGAAGAGGAGGTGGGGGAAGAGCCCAAGTTAGCCCTCAAAATCTCTCTTAACCAAAGGGCTTGGCAAAGACCATGAAATGTCACCCAAGCTCATGTACGCTTCCACAGCAGACCGATAAGTGCGACGCATGTCTAATGCCACACCAACAGTCACCAATTCTGTATCGAAGGGGAGGATTGAATGCAGACCACAAGATAATGGGTTGTCTACCTACGCACCAATGGCAGTAAGGGGCCAATTTGCTTTTGTGCCACTTGCTGGCCACCAAGATAACCTGCATGTTATCATCAGCCAAGCCCAGATGCTCAAATCCTAGCCTTTAAGGCGCCAGGCCAGTAAATCCATTGACTGGGGGAGTAAAGGCTTCGGTAGGGGTGAAGGACCTCCACTGTCTTCTGAAATAGAATGTCGCCCCTCTGCGGAAGGCAAAGGGGTGGAAAGAAACGAGATGTTCCAGAGGTCAGAGCATCATAACCTCGCCGGTCACCACATGACTAATTCGACACGAGACTGCATTAATGCCACTTCCTGAACACACTGCAAAATAAAAGGAGGGGGGTGGCCAGAACATCCCCAGTGCATCACCTAATGACCTTGCGCAGACTCGCAAGACATACCATGTCAATCTGATATTTGAATGCATTCCAAAAGGAGATCGACTGAGGCAACCCCCTCAATTCCCATAACTCATCTACCACCTGAAAGAGGATCTCCAACTCATGGGGAAGGAATATGCCTCCTCACTGCTTTTCAAGGGGTGGTGCAATAGCTGGAGAGTGATTTTTCGACATCACTCATTCCCACATCTCTACTGCCAGGAGCTCCAGCTTCAGTGATTTCATGCTACCCTGCTTAATTGAGACATTGCAGGCGCACTATCAGTCAGGGCTTCCACCACCTGGCCTGCAATGCTCGGGAGGAAAGCCTTCAAGGCGTAGAACAGCTGAAGCTCCGGGCAATTGTTGTGCCACAATACCCGATACAGACGGGGACTATGGTCCATGGTTCTCCATGTCATTAAATGTTGCCGAGCATATCAGGTGACATATCCATTGCGATTATTGCAGAGGGAGAGGGGTCCGCAAAGTGCACCCCCACAAAGGGTTGTTCCATCGACAGAAGTCCCCCTTCAAGCTCTGTGAAATGGAAAGGACCACGTCCTTTGAATGGAGTCCAGACAGAAGCAAGAAAAAGCTGTGTACATCTCATTTTCATCCTGGCATAAGGACAAAGAGCAGAAATCTCTGGAACCACCATGCAGTTGGCGGTTTATTGTTGAAGAAGCGAGCAAGAGGGAAGGAGGTCCAATATTCTGCCCTTTTTTGGGAAAATCCTACCTCTTTCCATATCCCACAGTATGCACAGAGCCATCGAGCGCCAAGAGACCACGCAGGTGGCAGCAGTGTGTAAGAACCTTTAACATAACATAAAGGGCAATTCGGTCCTTGAGCCCCCAATCAAAAAGAAGCATCAAAAGACGCTGATGTAAAGAGGCAGTCTCCTCCCGACTGGCGGCCATAACCCACCATTTGTTCAGGTAAGAGTAGATGTGAACACTGGTGATGAAGGTGGGAGGCCACCACTGCTACTAGTTGGTGAATACCCTCATTGTTGAATTCGAACTGATGGGTAGCAACATATACTGAAACTGCCATCTTCCCTGGGAAAAGCGCTAAAACCTCCAATGGGTTTCCAATATCGGGATGTGGGGGTATGCACAGAGCCAGTCGCCCGAGCAGAGAGTCGACCAGATTTGTGCTATGGTTATCATCCTGAACTCCTCATGAGGAACAGAAAAGTTTAAGTGGGATAGGTCTAGGATTGTATGCAGGCCTCCCGGTTTAGGTATCGGGATTGTGAACAACCTGGAAACATACCAGGAACTTTCTCCGTCACAGAGTTCCAACTTCTGAGCCGTCTGATGAAGAGGTAACTACCCGATATGACGGATCAGTAGAAGGGGGCGGGGAAAAGGGAGGTTCTTGGATGAGGAGGCAGAATTGCTACCTCTCTACAGATAGGACATAAAGGTTCACATAGATTGCCCTGCAAGATTCCAACTGAAGTGACATGAAGATAAAAGAAAGGTGAAAAGGAGTATGGGAGCCCCTCTACTGAGAACAAATATGGGTATGTTAGGGGCAGGCCCCCTGGTCTGGCCGAACCACTCTGGGGGCCCACAGGTGCGTGTCCGTAGAAGACCTATCTCCTTCCCTTTGCCCAATCAAGAATGTCAGGTCCACACAAGAGGCAAGGAATTACTGCTGTTTATTATAATAAACGCACCACAGGGATTCCATACATGGAATTTGTGGTAAAAATAACATCCTTATTCTCCAAATAAATACATAATACAAATGGTGTGCCCCCCCACCCCTAAAATGACCACCAACATATACAAGCAACATTGAATAAATTGCTACTCAAGTTCATGATATTTGATAGGAATAGAATGCTCAATATATTTTAACATTCACTGGTAAGCGGACTAACCTTCTGTGACTTTCCACGCATCTGAGGTTTGTCAACGCATCTCTCAACTGACCCTGGCTCGCAGGCCAGTTTTGATGGCATCTGATGTCACAATAAGCGTCATTCTCGGAAACTGTCTCAAAAACCTATCTTCACTGAGGATAGGCTGTTGAGTAGTAGGTCCCATGTAGAAATGTATGGAGATGGTGTGCTGTTGGGCGGTGTAGTGTCAGGTGGTTTGCTTAGCCATTCCCAAAAAGTTGTTACTTGAAATTTGTTACAGTGAGTAAGCCCTGTGATTGGTCGGTGATCCCCACTGTCCACCCCTAGGGGCCTTGGCTATGACTGGAAGAGCCACAAGCCCCCCCAAGCCTGGGACTAACTCTGTTCCCAGCCGCTGAACACCTGTGAATGGTGCCTTGTGCAATTATGCATCTGCGAGGTGCAACTTTGTGTCAGCATCATGACGGTGTGTAACCCATAGTTGTGATGAGCACGCTCCGGTTCCCAACGCAGAACTGTAGCGTGACTGTAACAACTTTGTTGAAGCTATTATCTGGTCGGCGGAACAAGTTGCTCTTCTCAGGCCTCAATCTTGGCAGCCCCTCAGCTCGGCCAGGTCATGTGTTTGGAGAGCACCTCTGTGAGCCCCGGAGCCCTGAATTATTCTGCCTTTTGTCAGAGAGCGCACCTCTCCTGCAGCCGGCGTTACTTAGGTTCAGAGTGAGGAATGTCATTTGCAACATTGCGACCTTGATGGCGGCTTTGCTCCTGCCAAAGTAGTTCTGCTTGTACATAATTCTGTGAGGCTTGGGTCCCATTTCTAAGCCAATCACGGCCTGCTAGATTTCTTAAACCATGGTCTGGCTTCAACTATACACGTCTTCTAATAGTCTGTAGATTAGTGCATTATGGCTGTCAGGTCTTTCGAGTGCTCCTGCCACATCATGGGGTTATTTGCATATGAGCGTCTGCAAGCATTTACACAAACTCTTCTTGCGTTACCGCGGTGCTGTAGCAGGCCTAATGGCAAAATAAAAAAACATGCAGACAGTATGTATATGTCACTGTCCTCTAACTATAGAGCTGTATACCCATGTACTTCGTGTAGTTGAGTATGTGCGAGTGTCCAGGGCGTGTGGATAGCATGTGTAATGTGGCCAAGTCGTCATGGTATCTCTACCGACAAGTGGCTTGGTTTCTTGGTGCTTAGTCGAGTCTGTCCATGTAACCATCTCCAGCTCAGTCTTGGTTCTCCTCGTACACTCTGGGTAAGATTCGCACTACTGCTGGATTGTAGGGTCTCTCTCGTGATAATTATCCATCACGGGAGCAGTGGGAATAGGTGCAAGTTTGCATGAACAACGGCCATGTTGTCACAGATTCTTCTTCCTGTTGAAGGGTCTTCCGGGACTGAGGGCATGTTCTGACTCTCCCTCTTCAGGTCAAATACCCTGTTCTATGGAATATCGTCCACCGTGGAGGATCTACAACCACGTTTTAGCTCACTACAACCTTCACAGGAGAGATATCCATTTGCATATCAGTCTTTGTCCCACTCGGTCCAGCAATTCTAGGCAATTCTCTTCTGAATAAGAGGAATATCAGCAACCTAGACAAATCAAAATGTTGATTTTGCCCCAGCTAAGGCAGTGCAGGAACCCTGTCCTGTAGCCTGGCTGTCTGTTCCTAAAGCCCCTTGAATCAGCAAATGATGCGGATCCTTGCTTCTCCCGAGAGGAGGGAAAGGGTTTCTGTTGTGATCTTATCAGTACCACCAGAGACTTGTGTGTTTGTGTGCTGTCAACCCTTTTGCGCAGTTGCCAAACTGAACAGGTTGATCCCATCAAATTGAAGGTCCAAGATCTTCTCCTGCATATCAGGGTTGAATTTACTGTGTCTGAGATACACCTTGAGCCTCACATCCATGCCTATTCATTTACTCTGTGCTACTGTGTAAATATGGTGCACAGCAGACTGCTTGCGATCCTGTGCCACGTGGCCCACCTCAGAGAGGCCAGTCGAGAGTTACCTTGCTTGTTCCGAGGAAGAAATTGCTTAAATTTTGTCAGCTCCTTCCAGAACCTCTGATTTGCAGCTACCAAAATTATCTGGATTGGTCTGTCGTAGGTGGCGCGCAGAGATTTGGTACACTCTTTTGCCCATGCTCACGCACCTTGCCCTCCTCCCTAACAGAGGAAGAAGCCGCCCTGGATTAGCTAGAATATAGCAAAGCTGCAGTCACCACTGAAGAGGGAGGCTGGGGTTGGTAGCCAGGCAAGCCTTCCCCAATGGTAACTATATATTGAACATCCACCCTCCTTTTGACCGCCTAATCTTTATGGGACTTTTTCCATATTATTTGCATTTCGTCCACGTAATTCTTCTGCATGACCGTGCCTACCTGCTTCTGTCCCTCGGTAGCAATCACCGCTGCTAGGTCCCGCAGTTCCCCTTGTGGGGCATCTTGGAGGGGTGTGTCAAGGAGCTCTAGGAATCCATTCATCCTTTTACAAAAGGTTTTAGCAGACAGGGAAAGGCTCTCTTATGGGTGTCTGTGTTGTCGTCCATATCGCTCGCGACGAGCAAAATACGAATCCACCGGAGGCAGTGATGGAGGCTGGCAACAAAGGCCGAGGCAGAGCTAGTGTAGACAGCAAGGGCTGCATCTGCACAGAAGGTAAAGGTGTGGAGGGTGGGACGGTGGAAGTTGACACCAGAGGCAAGACTCATGATTTGCAATATTCCCCAGGTCAGTCTGGACCACTGGACCAGTCAGTGAGGGCCGACGCTATATCCCCTGTATAATGTCACAGAGGTAGCCCTTCATTGAGGGTGATTGCTATTGTTTGCAACTTCAACAAGAAGCGTTCTTCCACTGGTGGCTGATAGACCCCAAGCCCATGAAACCACTGAAGCAAACCCAAAAGAGGCCACGCGTAAGATCAGAGATGCCTATATCTGTGGCAGGTATACTGTGGAGGCGGCCGTGACATTCACATTTGTGCTGATCACTGGATTGTGGGGGAACGGTGAGCTACATGCAGTTAACTTTCTGTAAACAAGCTGCCTGTAGATTTCATTGGCTTCTCCAGCATAAAGTTAGGGGACTACATTTGGTTTATATTCACTATTTTAATAAAACAAAATATTAAGGCTAAATACAGTCTGTTTCTTATCACAGTATTTTGGGGCAGGACTGTGTAGGATGATCGGTGATCGATCAGTGGATGCTGCTTTGGTAGAATAGGAAATGTATCCATGGATCTGACTGTGCGTGTTACATTCAAATGCAAGGAATTTTGGCTGAAGGAAATGCTCCCGTCTCATGCTCCCGTAGATGGTTAGTCCCAAGAGTATGGGGGAAGGGGAATAGGACATATCGGGGTGAGGTCAGCTGGGAATAGAGAGGTGCTGGCATGTTGCACTGATCCTATACCCAGGACATCTTAAATTGCAAAGGACACAAACATTGTATATCACATCTGGCAGAGTAAAGTTACAGCATAACACATTCTAAATGATATAGACACATCAAAAACATCCACATTCATGTTTAAAGTCCACGCTCAAACTACAGCTCTTAGAACTGGATGGAGCCCAACCTAATCCCCCGAGGTCCGCCACTCCCAACGTTGTAAATAGGCGATCATCTCCCTGAAAATTGTCATCTGTATCACCCGGTCCGTTTTTGTCCCCAGTATGTCTTGCCATTCGCTGATCATCTCTTGGATCAACGTCCATTGGTCAACAGATAGGATGTTTAGTCAACTGAGCTTGTCGGCATACCTTAAAAATCAATGAATACAAAATAAAATCATATGCTGTGCAGGATACAGGACTCAACCCTGTCCGCCTCACAAACTACACATATTGCATGCCACACATTGCACCGCGCACTGGCCCTAAACTTTCAGTTTAGCGATTTACAAGTAACAAAAACCACACTGCTCAAGAACCTGTGCCTGTACCATAGACCCTTCCCCATTCCTCTTACACAGTTCCTGCACATTAAATACTGCACAGGACAAGGATCCCCACACAACTCCTAATTAAAACAACCCGGTTTATAACACGTTGCACAGGACACAGACTCGTAATCCACTGGGCATATATCCTAAATATGGACACTGCACAGGACACAGACCCTGCCTGTAACACACTGCTCAGGGCAGACTCCAGTCGAACATATACTGAATAGGACACACAGCTATGTACACCATATACTGCACAGGACATGTACACAGTATACTGCATACTGCACAGGTGATCTAGAATGAGCGCCACAGATGGCAAGGGAGTTTGCAGTCGGTCTTCTCCCGTCATGGGGGGGAAGTGTCCTGTGGTCGGAAGACAGCACGGTCTGAACTGTGAGATTTTGAACATTGATTTCTTTTTTACCTTTAACATTTTGAGCTAAAATTGACATTTTCTCAATGGAAAAACCAATACAAAAGGGAAACACACTTTTTTCTTGACCCTTCGAATCTTCTCAACCATAGCACAGATTTGCATGAAATTGTGCACTTTTGAGGGGCCCTGGCCAGACATCTCGTTTGGAGAATTTGTGCTTACCCATCCTACAGCTAAAAAGTTATTAAACAGAGATTTTTCCTTTGGACGATGGGTTTCATCTTAACCATTCGCTATATATCTACACACCCACGACCTCGCTGTGTTAATAATAATTTGCATGTTGCACTGTATGTCTCTGGTCAATGTCTCAAATCTCCACCCCCTCATCACTCTGATCATGCCCACTGCTTTTGTAAAGGCACCCTGCTGAGTTGAGGACTCCGTTGCCTGTACCTGTATGGCTATAAATAATTTGTTGTCAAAATAACATCCTTATTCTCCAAATAAATACATAATACAAATGTTGTGCCTCCCCCCCCCCTAGAATGACCTCCAACATATACAAGCAATATTGAATACATTGCTTCTCAAGTTCATGGTATATGCTAGGAATAGAATGCACAATATATTATAGCATTCACTGGCACGCGGACTAAGCTTCTGTGACTTTCCTTTTTGGCACTGGTGCCAGTGTGGGGTTGCCATTACAGGGTTCGAAATTGAAGGGAGCTGGCGGCTATTTAGCTCCTGCTTATGGTCTAGGAGAGCCTGGTTAGCTTAAAAGCAACAGCTAGTTTTGGCTTTTTAGCCTCTCCCTCTTTCTCTCCCCCTCCCTCATATATCATTGGGACACACATCTATATAATATTTAAGCATAAGGGGTCATAAATAACTGACAACATTATATTTGTGCAACTTATGTGGATGTTAGTATGTAGAGTGCAAATCCATCTCCTTGTCCCGCCGTGGTAGCTCTTGGTCACCGGTTAAGGCTGGATACCCAGGAGCCGCCTAGAACGCCTGCTTATCCAATCTTAATTTTGATCCCTGCATTACTGACCCTGTGGCAAAATTGTACCATTAAAAATATTGTCGTTTTATACAATGCCCTACTTTTTGATACGTAGTGGGAGTTACATATATCCTTAAATTCAAAAAGGTGTCGCTTTTGGTGCGGTGCCCCACACACCACCACTCACCTCGCGGACATGCGAGTTTTGCAGTGGTAGGTAGGGTAGAAGGTGTGGGGCCGGAATACCAAGACAACGCTGCATAGCCTGGCCGGACACGCACTTTCATGTTAGGTTTTCCTAGAACACATAAATGCACATGGACGTCGCCACGCAAGAGAGATACACGAGCAGTGTAAGAAAGCTACGAGATATAAACACAAACTGCCAGATTCATGGAATTATTTGCGTGAAAAACGCAGATTTGCGCGCCTTTCTGCCCGAAAATCCCCATACTTCAAACAGGGATTTTCGGGCAGAAAGGCGCGCAAATCTGCTTTTTTCACGCAAATAATTCCAAAAATTGCGGCACATACCAGCACTGGGTCCTCATCCAGCATGCATTAGAACCATCCTAAGCAGAAGGTGGCTAGAGGGGGATGGGAGCTAATGCCTCCTTTTTCCTCGACACTGAGCCTATTTGCCAAGGCAGCCAGACTGCCAATTAGTGCAATTGTGATGCCGATTTTAATGATCTGAACACATGGTCACTGTTTAAGAGCCGACAGCTGCCCCGTGCACAGGCGGAAGCGGCCGGCTGTCACGCTGCTCTTTTTGGCAGTGAAAAGACCGCAGACAGGCCTTCATTAACCAGTAGTGTCCCGACAGGGGATTTAAAAGGCACTTACACAATAAGGCACATTGCTTTGTTTGTCAAGTGTGATAGCCAATCATAAGAGAAGCAGACATTCAAGTGACGTTTTATTTCCATTATAGGTTTACTGACCCTCATCCTCACGTCAGGCTTTCAAAGTAAACATTGTGACAAGATGCGAACGGTGTTCATGATGACGACCAAAACAAGCCAAATGTTCCGTCTCTGACGTGGTAAACTTTGTAGGGGACAAAGAAAATAAACGAACCGGTCCATAGGCTTGTCTACTTGCCCATTTACAGCATCTCTATAGCCCTTCGGGAAATAAATTCAAGCCGTTTTGTTTGCCCACTGCACAGCAAAGGCCCCGGTGGATATTTAACGAATCATGACTATTGGCTAGAGTGAACAGACGTCCCGGTTTTCCCGGGACAGTCCCGGGAAATCGCCCTCCGTCCCGGGAGTTTTTTAATTTTATAAACCCCATCCTGGGATTGGAAGAGTGGCCCTGCGCGACTCTTCCTGCACATGAATGTTAAATGTTAAAGATATTTGTACCGCGCACCATCACCAACGGTGTTGGTCCCCAGGCACTCTGGCGGATCTGCAAAACGAGAAGATGGGATGGATTAGTCGGGGGTCAAAAAGAATGGAGAGAAATCCAGGACAGAGCGCCCAAATGCCAAAAGTTTTTTAAAATTATTTATATAATTTCTTAACAGAACGGCCCTTAGTGTTGACACGTGTTGCGGCCCAAACGGCCTTTTTTAGAACAGGGCTAAATGCATTTCCTCTTCGGGAGTTAGGCTAATCATCACAAAATGTTCCTGGGTTTGATCCCATAGACTCCGGAGCGAGTCATTCGCGTTGGCCAGACCTGTCGTGAAGATGGAGTAGGATAGTGAGAGGAGTGGTGTTCTGTTGGCAGTTTCAACTCAGTATACACCGGGTGCTGAGCTTTTGGTGCGAGTATCGGGGCAATGTCAGTCCTCGTGTGCTGTTGGTGCGGTTTATGTGTTGGTGGTTGTTGGTTGTGTTAGTTTGAGCGAGATAAGTATGTAGAAAGTTTAGAGGTTTTTTTTTGTTGCTTTTCACGCCCCATTCCCCTCCCCGGCCACTCTCCTCCAATGAGAAGATTATGCCTGTGAACACACACCCCCCTCCAAACTCCCCCAACCCCCGCAACAGGCCAGTGACATAGAAGTAGGACTACAGTTGTATTTGCATTTACTTTAGTCCTGCTTCTATGTCTACGGCCTGTCCCTTTTTTTTTGTTTATCTGGTCACCCTACTATTGGCCCGATAACTTACCAGTAATCTTCCTTACTTCAAGTCTGGATCTTCCTCGTCACACTCCTCCTCAATGAAGCAAGGACTGTGACAGGGAAGCCTGACGAAAGAGAAATTCAGCTCAATCAGTCCTGTTTTTTTAACATTTAATTCTGCTGTATGTGCGGTGACATTATCATTTTCTGGGTGGCTGCGGCAAGTTCCCCCTCTTCTTGGGCTGCAGTGCAGCTGCATTAGTTGAACAAATGTTAGTTACACGCCTGCTCAAATGTTTACATAGGAACTGATCCGAGAATCCTGGTGCTGCCCATAAGGGGCCAATATAATTTGCAGGGACGGCTTTGCAGCAAACGATGTGTGGGCCCCCATTATTTGCATAAATAGTGGCATCAGTGATATTACAGAACATTAAAGCGCAGAATAATGCTCTAAAACGCTCTAATGCACTGCACGATCTGAATGACACCTGGCCTAGTAGGATCGGTGTCCGTCTTCCCTCTGTTCCCACTCCCTTGCCTTGTCGCGCCTTTTAACACTTGTGTATAGGCGCGTTATTAATGCCATATCATATCAAAGATTTTATGGGAAGTTATATTGAAAACATGTTGCCATGAGTAAGGAAGTAGACAAATAAACAGACTTCCAGCATATGAATTGCCACTGATAATATATACTTGGGCAGCAACATCAGCAGTGAGGAATGTTTTTGAAGTAGCAAAGAGTGTGAGCTGATTACCTTGTAGATGCTTCTAATTTGGGCAGATAGGTGCATGGTCAGATACAAGGATTGGCCCAGGAGCGACCAGGAGTGATTGGTAGAAATATTACTGGCAAAAGAACAACATTGCTCTCTGTAAGTTGGAAACCTTTTTCCGGAAATCATTTCTACAAGTGCATGCAGTGCTACTCCTTGAGAAGGCAGTACACCAGGAATTACAAGTACCAAGAAGAGTCCCGGTTGAATATTTGAGTAATCAACTTTGCATTGGCTCATCCGAGTCTTACAATTTTACCTGACGTGCACTGTACTATCATTAATTGGTTGACGCTGAGCACTCTACATTACAGTCAGCTGTATGAGAAGCAGCAATGAAGAGGTTTACTACTCCCAGGAAGGCCATTAGCACAGAGATTATCACCGAAGGTACTAAATGGCAGAACAAGATGAGTATTAGCCGGACAAATGTGACTAGGAACAACTTCAAAAGATTGATAAAAAGCAAAATAACGGAAATAGATCGGGCACAAAACTGGATCATTCTTGCCAAGTCCACTAGCAGAGACTACTTTGGCCTGCGGGTGCCATGCATTAGACCTCCTACATATATATCCTACGGCATTTCCTGACTCTTACCTATGGCAGGGTAATATTAAGTGCAAAGTGAATTTAGTGGACAATTCCAGGGTAACGGGTGCTAGATTCGGTATTCCTTGGGCGGAGCGGCTATGCACACTTTGTAGTGCACGGGAACTAAAGTGTGCTAAACATCTTCTTTGCTCCTGCCATGCGTTAACTGAACACAGAACTAAAGCCATTTATTAGCTCAGGAGATAATTCACTATTAGATGCAGACAGCGATGGTCTCTGGTTGCAGTTCCTGAGAGGTTGCAATATTCCATTAATTTGCCATCTTACTAAACTTTGGTTGGGTATCGCTGCCTGGTTGTCTAAGGTGAATAATGTCATGGAAAATCGAGCTGTCAACCGAATGATTGGAGTTTAGACACCTGTCTTTACTATCAAAGTGGAAAGTCTATATGTATATGGCTTAACATGTGTTTGTGTTCATAAACATTTTATAAAAAGCCATATAATTGGCAACATTTATCATACAAATTAAAAAACAGGATATTTTTTTAAACGGCATCAAAACACCATCTGAGTGTGGAAGGCATTGCAAAAATATGGCGATTGTGTTTTGCTAACTGAAGCGAACCTCCGTGTTTGCTGAAGTGTGACGATTGCTTTTATTTTTATTGTGTATATATATTTGGCCAAATTGATAAAACCAGAAAAATGCTTTTATTTCACAATCTACAGAGACGGATTACTTTGACTGTCAAGAGAAATAAACTCCCAAAAGGTCCCAAGGATGTCAGGGCAGGGATCAGTCTGGACGCATAGAGGGCAGGTTGTGTATACTGCAGGATTACTTTAAAGTGTGTTAGAGCCCGTGTACTCTTGAGGAAGTGAGAATAAGAATGTCGAAGGTCTTCCAACAAAACGAATAGGGCTCAACTCCTAAACAAAGTGGGGAGCTCAATAATAAATGCATTTGAGCGGAGTATATAAGGGCAGAGGGTACAGTTGCATGTGGTCCCATTGAAATAACGGGAGCCAGAGTGTTATTTTGCATCGAGGAAATTCTGCAAAGTATTTGCATGGGGCGACCAAAAATTGAAGAACAATTCCATATTGAGGCGTGCTCCTCTACATCACTGTCTCTTCTCCTGCTGGGTTTAGTGTTGGTGACGCGTTAGCATGAATCTTGCAAAATTATCAAGTGCTGCTCACTTCAAAATGAAAAGGGAGCATCATCAATGCCCCGCCCCCTTGAGCCTTAATTGGAGGGGGGTCAGCAGGCCAAACCTGTTTTGGCATGTGCAGAAATAGCAGGGGTAAGCGGGATATAGCAGAATGTTGCCAAGGCAACTCAGCAGGTTAGGTGACTGCTGCTGAGATGTTCTAAGTTTATACATTCCTGTAAATCATATGGCGGTTTTCCTATTCCTGCTGCAAAATGTGGCATTTCAACTAGGGGTTGGGTATGGCTCCATTAGGTGTGGGAACCTCTTCCCCCACAGCAAAAGTCAAAAGCTGGCACCTATCACAGTAAATGGACATATCTTAAAGTGAAATATGCAAATTGAGTTCAATTGACCTTTCCCCTTAGGAGAAAGTGCACAAGACAAAAGAGCACTGGCCTTTCAAAAACAGTTATCAAAACCAGAAAAATAACCTGAGACACAAGATTTTCCAATAACTATAGCAGCAAAGTATAAATTGTGCCCACCTTTTAAAGCAAACTATGTAGAAATAGTCCCTGGAAAACAAAATCCCAATACGGTTTTGATGACACTTTTATGCAGTGTTGTGGAGCATCGACACTGCGAACAGGACAACCTGGGTGACATCCTGGTATCCAAACATGGCCCCAACACCGAAAAAGGACTATCACCAGAAGCTGGGGAAGCCCCAGAACAGCAGCATAAAAGACATAGGGGTTGAGAGAGTGTCAGAGGGAAACCCGGGAGCTTCAAAGCAGTGGCATTAGGGAGGCTGAAAGGCTGTGGAGAATGTTGCTTAATGCACCGGCGAACAGCCGTGAAGAAAAGCTGCCCAAGTCGGACTGCAGAAGGAGCAGACTATCGAGAGTCTGGCAGGAAGGAAGGTCCCAGGAGGGACGTTCGAGGAAGACTGGCCAAAGGAAGCCAGTACAGTGAAATGCTCAAAGCTGCACGGCACCAGTGTGGGTCTATTTGTATGTGGAGAGTCCCAGTTAGCGGACATGAGAGGAAAGTGGTGGCCAAAAGGGAGGTGAGAAAGGAAAACCCTTTCTGTGCCGATACGAGATGTGAACGACAGAGCTATCCAGACAGGATACAGAGCACGAGAAGAAGAACACCGACCCGGTGACGCAACCCCCTTTTTTTTTTCTAAAAACCCATTTTTGTAAAAAACGAAAACCCGAAAAATAAATATATAATTTAAAAAAAAAAAATTCGACCATTTGGTTTTCGACCAAATTGCGTCGACCAAATGTCATTCGACCAGTTTTAGGTCGACCAAATGTCTGGACACCGTCATAAAGATATAGCAAGTGCTAAAAGGAGAACTGTGCAACTGGTGAAAGAACTAGCAGAAAGCGAAAGTAGATCCATTGCTATTGAGAAACACAGAGTAAGGAGTGCATACAGGTACCAGGTTACGTAGAGAGAGGACTATAAGAAAGCAAGGAGAGATAAAGAAAGGTTTGTGGAAAAGTCCCCTTTGAGAACGGAATGAACGGGTACAAGAAACAGCTAAGCATTCTATGAAGATCCTATATTGAAAAGGACATTGCAGCAAAGCAAGCACCAGGAGAAGGGAGTAATTCTCCTGGTCTTTAGTTGTTTAGTATAAGTGGTAGGGTCAGCATAGATTATTGGTACTTTGTACTTTAGAACGGACGACAAGCACCGTAGTTTAGTTTTGTTAGGTAGGGAAACCCTTAGAAAAGGGAAAGTCATGCGTTTACTTTTTCAGTTTAAATAAATATTTCTTGAAATGGTAAACCCTAGCCCGTCTCCTCTGACCTACCACACCACCCACATGTATCCTCCACTTGTACTCTGAAAAGCGGCACGTAGCCACAACCAGGGAAGATAACCTCTTATCACATCCGTGAAAAATATTCAGGACTCACTGGAACACTCTTCATTTCCCCGCCTCACGTCCATGTGGGCTTTCAACAATACCCTCTATACTTTAAGTTATTGTTATAAAACAAACCATATTCAAAAAAGGTACTTGCACAAATATATAAATCTTTATAGAAATAGGTTAGGCAAAAAGTGTACAATTGTGGCATTTTCGCCCCCTCGGCCCCATCTTGAATAGTTGACTACAAATACCAGAATGCAATTCCACAGAAGGCAAAACATGGCCTTTGTTTTTTGAAAATGTACTTTTAGGACAAAAGACTCGTAACAAAAAAGGTAAGAGTAATGCGTGAAAAGCTTACTGGTTTGTGTTTCAATGTTTGAGAAATGGAGGCTTCATTTATGATGTGATGAAAATATCACATTCTACCAAAGATAAACGCTCTTTGGTGAAAATAATGTCGTTTTATATGGCTTTTGGTACATATTTTAATTGGCCTGGAGGAGGGCGTAGATTTAAGCAGCTAACTGGTGCTTTGTGCGTGCTTTTAGAACAAAAATGCCCCTTTGCATTTCTTAACACAGAAACATAAATGAGTCATGATTTATAAATCACTTCTACTTTAAAAGCTCTGCTAGAAGAAAGAAAGTGTTCAGCAGTAATTCTGAGGCCTGCAGTGTTTGACAGCCGCTGGGGGGTGGGGAGGGAAATTGGTGGAGGGTTTATCTCTAGAGCCTCACAGGGGTTGGGTGCAGACACTGTGGCCTCACTCCGACAAACAGAAAAAAGGGCCTCGTAAAGGGAAGCTGCACAGCCCCTCTTTAAAAAACATTACTTGGTAGGTTTTAGGCAGGCACCACTGTCTGCTGGGTTCACCTGATAGAGGGGCCCTGGGCAATTACACCGACTGCCCATGCCTCAGGCCGGCCTTGTTAATTTGTGCTCTATTGTGACTTTGTCCCTGGGTGCCCCGTTATTACCTGTGCTCTACTTTGATGTTGCAATTGGGGATACCCGTCTGGCTCTGGCCCGGTTTCACTTTTGCTCTTGGAATTAACTGTGCAATGGTGAGTGGGGGCGTGGGTGGAGCAATCCCAACCCTACCTGGAGCCCGGTCATGGGGATTGCAGCGAGTCTCTCGTAAACACAGTGAGTGGTTTATCAAAAGAGCACACTCTGCCCATGGTCCAGGAACCTTTGGGTGAAGATGTAGAGGTCCCACAGTTGCTACACTCAAGAGACACATTTTTGGTAAGAGGTCAAGTGGTCCGTCTGCCCCACATGAAACTCGAGGCCTGGTCTTAAAAAACACTACAGTTCAAATAGGCCCTGTTGAGATTGCATATCTTCAAAGTGGCTGGGGCATTCCTAAAAGTGTGAAATATCCTTTTATGTTGTAATGCATCTATGGAGGCCTCCGCTCCACCAGAAGTAAGGCCATGCGCAGAATTGAACGCCGCTGGTGCAGGAAGGAAAGAACCAGAAGACTTCTCCGTCTACACCTTAAAACTCCAGAACCACCTCCCCATCAAGATCCGACACGCCCCCCTTCTACAGTTCAAGAAGGAGCTCAAGACCCACCTCTTCAAGGAATGGCTCGGTCCATGCAGAGTGCACTTCCCCATAGTTTCCTCTCCTGGTTAATTGTAGATCCATTGCCGACAATGTCACTCCCTCCCCTCTTAGATCCCCACTCCCTGGATTCTGTGCTGCCTTACCTTGTTCTTTACCCAGTGTTAGTAAAGTGCTCTGTTGCTTCGCAAAGCCAAGTCCGACCTCAATGCATACCCTAAGCATCATGATAATAAGGTACACCTGGGCCAGATATTCCCTCACCGTCCTGGATTAAACCCCTCGTACAACAGAGGACCAAGCATTCATAGCACACAGGAAGAATCCTATTCCATCGTTATTCCACATTACCTTAATGTTTCCTTCCACGTTCTCCTTTTACACAGTTAACGTTCTACTTGGCAGGCAGGCAGGCAGGCTGGGCAGACACTTAAGTATTATTCTGGGATTTAGTTCAGGTCGGTAATTGCAAGTCCAAACAAATTAGACTGTACTCTACAGGCACTTCAGAGTATTTCATGACCATCACACAACCTCGCATCAACAAGATTATTACTCAGAAATTGCCTTCAAGAATACTCTTAATGGTACAGAATCATAACTCACAATTCTGCACTCACTCGTCAATCTACATATTTGATCAACATGGATCCCAACTGCCTCAAATATTATACCTTCTCATTTTTCTCAAAAACTATCCCTGTTGGTGTAAACCTCTATCCAATTTATCCGACCCCACCGTCTTTTCCCTTTTCCTCCACAGGACATACTCTTGACACCTCTGTTGGAATCTTCAGACCAAAACCTGGACAAGCCTCATCACCAGGAAACCACTATGGTAGCAATTTTGCACAGTAAAAATGCCTTCTAGAACAGCATAGGTAGTACTAAATCTACAATTATGATGAGATGATCTAATCTAGAAGTACCAGAATGCATTTAAAAATTTCCAGGCGTACATCAGATCCACCCATTAGATGGGACAACTTGAAAGCTCTGTAATCACCCACAGCTGCCAGATATCATGTTTTTTTGGGGGGTGTGGAGGGGTTAACCCAGTGCATGCTAGTCTTTTTAGCCATCTGCAGCAAACCCCAAATGCATGCTTGGTGCAATGATGGGTGGCGTGGAGAGGTTGTAAGGGAGATGGCCATCTGGGATATTTCAATAACGGGCAGAGTGATGACACCATCACAAGGTAAAAACTTAAGAGAAATTAAATTGCCAGTAGATTGCAGACGTTCCAGGAACGAGGAGCGCGGAGCATAAAAACTGAATGAAATTGGCATTTCCCCTGGCATTCAGCTGCTCACCAGCTGGTGTGGACCATTCCTGTGGCATGGGGTGCATGATGATAAGCATCCCCAATACCCAACCCCCCCCAATCAGCTGCAATTAAAAGACAATTGCTGAATGGGGGGGGGGTGTTTTCACCCTTCTCCCCCCACAGCCAATACCAGTATAGGTCTAGAAATTCCAACGTGACATGTACATCACATCGAACTTCAAAGGGTGCCGCTCCAAAAGCAAAGTACGAGCACATGTCGGGGGTATAAACTGAGTTACTAAGGATCTTCCTACTCTTATAAGTGTCACTTTATGTCCAGCTTTGTGGGCCATAAACAAGTTTCCTCCAAATATGATGAAGGCTCACAGTTGCATGTCACTACATACAAGAACCACTGAAATGGAATTAACCTGCTATCACAGCAATACAGCGGAATAGTGGCTGAATATTACAGTGATTGCTCCTCCACCCACTCACTTGTTTCACCACATCAGACAAAACTCTAATTGTAGGCATTCCAGAGACCAGGAACAAAACAAGGAATTACTTTAATTGCAGGTCCTAAAGTAGAGAGTCAAGAATAGAAGCAGACGCACACTGGATAAAAGCAAACCCTAGGTAGCTGCCCAAGGCGAGTATTTAATCATTACAAGAGGCACACATTTCCCATGAAACACTTGTAGCATTTGATGTCACCCATAGAGCGGCTGGTGGTAACAATGAAGTAGCATGGAAACACGCTCTTCTACTGGGAGTGAGTTAACATTAGAGCCTCCCAGCGGAGAACAAAAAAAGTAGAGGCTGCCTACTGTTCTATGCTCAAGGTCTAAGTTTGTTCCTTGTCTCAGTCCAAAACCTCATCGACAGAGAGGTCTATACTCGATATAGAAGAGAGCATTATCCATCAATAGCTGACTGGTCATGTGAATTTGACATAATCTACCATCCAATTCTTCTGGGTCGAATGTAAGAAAAGGTACTTAGGTAGCTTAAAACATTGTGCATCCTTCCTAAATTACATATATGCCCAACTCACCAAGAATTCCATTTACCTACTCAACACAATCACTTCAGGAGTCTACAGGGATCAGCCCTATATTCTCTGAAAATTCACCCAAAGCCACTATGTTAACTTGATACCAACTTTGAGATTTTGTTTTTAAGACACGAGAGTACGACAGCAGCTCTATTTAAAAATGCCAGAATGCCATCTAAGTACATAGGATGCAAATGTTAAAGTCTCAGAGGAGAAGGAGTTTGGAAGATGAGGTCAAGAGGGAGGAGGTCAGGCCAGCCCATTCAGAGAGGAAGAGAGAGATGGGGCCGAGGGACCTGAAGATGGCAGCGAGTGACAAGGTAGGAGAGACCCCGAGCCTGCAGGCGAGGCATTCAAAGGAGGCGTAGGATTGAGTGGGAATGATAGACGCAGGGACCCACTCAGGAAAGATCATGGCCACTCCACCTCCAGGCCGGTTGAGTCTGGGTTTAGAGAGGATTTTTTAACCCTCAGAAAGGAGAGTGTCAAGAGCAGTGACAGAGCTGGCCTTGAGCTACGTCTCGGTGAGGGCGAGGACGTTGAGGTCAAAGTGTTCAAGTTGGAGTGAGATGTCAGAAAAGTGATTGTGGAACAAGCATTCAGGGTAGCTAAGTGAAGCTGGGTACCCCCTTTGAAATTTGTCCCAGGGGAGTACAGGGGCGTCATACTCCCATCGGTGGTGGGGGAAAGAGGAGAGACGAAGGAGGAGTAGCAGGAGATGGGAGGGAGTTGATGAGGGCGGGCACGTGTCAATCGAGAAGGAGGGAAGGTTGAGAACCGTGGTCCAAGATAGTGCCATTGTGATAGACATTAATGATGCACCTAGAGGATGAGACTTATGCCAAGAGTACTTCCCACCTAGTGCCAACATTAATGAGTGAAGAATAAAAAAGGTAGAGAGGGGAGACCAGGTGATGCATCCAAAGGTCTGGGTCTGGGTCAGGGATAGTAAAGAGGATATCAGTGATAGGTTGCCTGGAAGTGGCCTTGATATAGGTGTCAGCGATGGGTAGCCCTGGGCTAGAAACCAGGAGAGGTTTTTTAAGATGTATTCTTCCAGACGTCGTGAGAGGAATAGGGTAGGTGATAGAATAGCAGTTAGAATAGACAGAGGAGATGGAAAGTTCATATGAGTGGCGTGGCTGGAAAGAGATGAGGCAGACAGGAGAACTGCACTGTGCAACATGTGGCCTAGCAGCCAGAGAGGCACAGGTGAAGGTGGTGCTTTAAACAAGATTTGCACAAGGTAGAAGAGTTTTAAGAACCCAGATTGGCAATCAATGCACAAGTTTAGAGTCACAACTAGATTCGAACGTTGAGCCAAGAATGCAGCAAATGAGTAAGTCCATTCATGTTAGGTGAGCATTAGTTGCAATAGCTCCACGGCAGAAATCCATCTCAGCATTGCTTTCAAAATCTTGTAAACAGAAGGCAAGCTCAGAAAAGAGCAGACACAATGTGGGAAGAGCTACTTAATGGTTTGGTGCCGCAAGGGTCATTCAAGTGATGAAAAGGGAACACTGCTCCCTCAATTCCCATGTCAGGAACATCCTCAGGTGAGATCTGTGATGCAGACCCATTGGCTGAACATTGCAGTTTGAAGTTCAGCTCTATTGAAACTTCACAGAAATACAGTTTCAAGGTTTGCACCCGCGTTTTAAATATTTGAATTGCTCACCTTTTGGAGTTGAAGTACTATACAACAACTCTGGAAGTGTAAGTTACAGTATTTAAGGATGCATTGCATTTGAGCAGCAGGTGTTCACCTAGCCGGAGTCATTTCTATTTTTCTTGATTAGTAAGTGATTCCATGTTAGGTGAACAATTGTTGCAAGAACTGTACGACAAAAAGCCATCTCAGTAGTGCTTTCAAAATGTTCATTGGACAGGCCTTGGTGCCTTGATGGTCCTACTCCTTCCACCCAGAAGTCTACCCCAGTGTCTCCAACAGGTCTGAAGCCTGTCATGGCACAGCAAGCAGACCCCCAAGCACCTGCAGTAGTATCCCTACGAAACACACATCAAGTGTCTACGCAGATACGACCACATCACCCTGGCCCTCATTGACCTTCACTGGCTCCCACCAATCACCTTCAAGTCTTGCTGCATCATCTATAAGGCAGTCGCCCTCAAGTCACTGAGCTCCCTCGTGGAGAAACTCTGCATCTTTGGCAGACAGAGCACCACCAGAAGGCAGGACACGTGAAGACTTGAAATCTGTCGCTGCAGAAGGGACTAGAAAACAAGCAATCTCTGCTTACGCCCCAAGACTATGGAACCTCCTGCCCATCAGCATCAGACTCACCCCCACGCTACTACAATCCAGAAACAAACTCACAACCCACCCCTTTCAGGAGTCTCTCCTCCTTAGCACCTAGGCCATCATGTCGCCCCTCCTAACTCGCTAGTTGTTGTCTGCCCCTCCCAGTCACCCTGTACCCCTCTTTTGTGCCCTTCTGTATACGACCCCTTGCTGTATATCTGTTCCGTGGTTAGCTCTGTAAAGCGCTCAGTTGTGTATCGGTATTATTGTATACTTCTGTATAAGCGCTTCTCGAAGCTAGGTTTGCGCTCAATAAATACCATAACATGAAAAATAGCATAGTCTATACTATATATTATACATACACACACATTTCTCAAAAACGTTACATTTCCATTTAAAAAAGCCCCACCCTAACGAACTTGCCCAGGCTTACAAAGTGCCTGGTCGAGATAAAGCTTTGTCACATGGGAAAACATCACAACGCTAAACATGTTTTCTTTCTCAAAGGACAATTTTCCCAGATTCAGAAAAACTGTATCTAAATGCCATTCGCTTAATCCGCCGCTCTGTGCATTCATACGTATAATATACGACATCTGATAGCTGTATAATGGAGGGACACCGGCTGCACGAAATTCATTCATAAACGGTGGCAAGTGGCATGGATTCCAGCCTGACATGCTCTTCTTGAAAGTTGTGTATCCGAATAAAATGCTGAAGGGGTCCATGTTGTATTACTCCCTGTAGCCATATGTACGTGAAGGCGTGTTGTCTATTACTCCGTTACTTCCGGGGAAAGATTACCCTAAAAAAAATGTCCACATGAATACAAAGACGTTAGTTTTCAATCCCAGAGCGGCGGGATGAGATGGTAGCGCCTTGAGGCTATTAAATTGGCGCTGCCCTCTTCTGTTACGGAATCAAAACGATTGCGAGACTCTTGCTGGGGGCATGGGGGAGTTTAAATTGGCCTGAACCGCAGTCGCTCGAAGAACAGAGGCCCAGGAACGATGGGGATTTTTTGCTCTTTCTGTGGAGATGGTAAAATGAAACAGTGAGGAGTACTCCGAGTAATGAAGCAAACCAACGAATACCCCTGCGTGTGGTTGCCAGCGCGAGCGGGAGTTGGGGAGGGGGGGAGCAGAGTCAGGAAATCTGCGGTTCCGTCTGCACCGGCAGGGCACGGTCAGCCCTATTCATGAGAGGCGCGCAGACGAAGCAGCGTCATAAATCGGCGCATTGCTAAACACTGCCATTGCATCTTGGCACCGAGCGTCGCGGTTTATCAGGGTTACAGATCCGCTCCCAACGCCCTTTCCTAAGCGAGACGCCCACTAATGAATGCTCCTGGCGCATAAGAATCTGCATTTGCAAACGCATGCTGTGCTTGGCAGAGGAGTGCACGCTTTGTACAGATTTACAGGACCCTCGCCTCAAAGAGGACTGCTGCCCTACCCTAACGTTTCCAGGCGGACACTGCCACATTTGCATTCACCATAGATCCTTCCATCAATATTTTAGACCACTCCCATAAGGGCGGGGCTGAAGTCTGTCCCTTGGAATTCAATGACAAAAATATATAGAATACTTGCCTCGTGGCCCCTGTGGACTCGGGAGGGAGGGTCAAAGAACGCTGTGCCTCTTCACCAAATTATTAAACGGATATAATTTGATATAACATCTAACGAGGATTGTGAATGTTAAGTAGTCCTTCATTTAGTGAGAATTGTGAACTCGGCCTGCCCTGGACCCGGACAGAATTGTACATGATAGCGAGTGGCACATCTGGTTAGTGTTGTGAACATTAGCTCACGTCGCACCTAGATGGGATTGCGAATGTGGGCAACGCCACACCTAGTTAGAACTGTGAACTTTTAGCCTGCGCCAGACCCGGACAGGATTGAGAATGTTAGCTATGCCGCACTTATCGTGTGCCACACTTAGATGATACTGTGAAAGAAAGCAGGTGTCAAACAGAGTTGAAAGTGTGAACATTAGCTAGAGTCGCATCGAGTTAGGATCGTGAAAATCAGCATTAACCACACTTACATAGAAACGTGATTGTTAGCAGGTCCCCACCTGTATTGAAATGTGAAGGTTAGCACGGGCCACACTTGGGTAGAAACCTGAATGTTAGCTATGCCAATGAACCAATCCAATAACAATCTCACCCCTCTGCATACACCTCTCAAACTCTAACCAAACACAACCACAAGCCTATAAACGCAACAATCCGCACAAACTTCACTACACTGCAGCAACAAAACAAACCGCCCATAGACTTGCACAACAGTACACGGTAGGTACCGATTGGAAAACACCCCAAGTCCAGCCAACGGAGTTACCGGGTTGAGACTGCCAACAGCACATCACTGCTCTCTTGCACTTTTCCAGCTCACTCCCACTAACTCACCCCCCCTTTCCCTTTTTCAGAGCCGCCAAAGCACCAGGGGACCACTCCGGTGGTGATAGTGCGCGGTACAAATATCCTTTAACATTAACATATATACACACTATGTGGCACAACAGGACCAATTTAAGCCATTTTAATATATGTCCTAAGATCTCCCAAAAGGTTAACCGAGGGCGTTCTCCAGGGCACCTCGTCCTTAATGGGTGGTGAGCCACCCATTTTGGAAGAGCTGCAAAGCCAGCCCAGTGAAAACACCAAGCGCTTCCTCAGCTGCAACAAGACTTCCTCAGCCTCAGTCCAATGCAGGCCTTGCAAATTCTTAAAATTCCCACTACACGTGCAGAGCGAGTTCCTTAGTTTACATGCTCGACCTAAGAGAAACGGCCCAAGGTGACTGGTGACAAAATATTTAGCAGTGCTTTTTGTAAAATGGTGCATGCCACCATAAGCACACACTTAATGTTTGGTGCAGTGCTGTCAAACATGCACAGTGAAACTTTTATTTGCCATTTACTGCAAAGTGTGTTTGCAGTAAGTGTTAAATAAGTTTCTAACTTCCCCATACTCTTCAGCAAGGTCGAGTATCATGGAAATAGTACTCGCCCTTAATAAAAAAGTACTCGCAAATGCGAGCCCTGCAATGGGCCATGCAAGGCCAGAGGCGTTTTGCTTCCCCAGTCTTGCATGGCCCATTGGGAATGCACAATGGGGTACTGCAGCTCTGAATGGGGGAGGGGGCACTCCTGCGCCTCCCTGCACATTCAGAGTGAAAGTGGCATAGTCCAGAGGAATCTCTGGCTCCACCGCACATGTGCAGGAACCAGGAAGCTTCCTGTTCATGTTGCGTGGGAGCCAGAGAGTTGTTGTGGAACCCTGTCCAGAATTCTTGACCCGGGTTGTAGGTAACAACAAAAAGGGTATGTAAATGTTTGTAGAGGAATGTGTGTTTCTTTGGGTGCACGTGTGAATGAGCAAGAGCATGTTATGGGTGCGTGGGTGAATGTTATGAATGCAGTGAATGTGTATGGTGTGCAAGGGAATGTATATGAATGTGTGTGGTTGGTTACATTAGTGCCGGTGAGCGGGCCTCTCATTTGAGGGTGCGGGTCTAGGTGGATGTATTTTTTACTGGCCATCAATTTTAAAGCAAACATGAAGAGTGTTGTTACCAACATAACATTGAAAGGTCCAGATTGCACCCTGCCCACTTCCCTTCCCTCCGTACTACCCGGTTCCGCCCTGGCACCTGGAAGCAGCACACAGCACTGAGAATCCATCAATAAAAACATTTGCGCTCAAGCTCAGAACAACAAATCTGAAACCAAAAAGGAATGTTGAGACTGCAAACACTGCCACACATATTTGCACCCTATTTTAATAGAAAACTGCAATTTCACTAGTTGCCATACTGAGATCTAATACCCACGCCCAGTAAGTCCTTTCAGATATTTATTTCATTTATAACATTTGTTATATGCCCAGACCCGGCGGTATCACGGCGTAGGTTACAGAGTGCATACTTGTCTGGTTACAGGGTAGAAGCATTACATTATTAGCAGACTTGACATTAGGAAAGATACAGAGCACATTTCTGCATTTGGTTTACAGGTGGGTTGTGCAACCAGGTAGAAAAACAGTTTGAGGTTACTATATACGTAATGCTATGTTCAAATCAGACTGCAAGTAACAAATTAGAATTTGTAAGAGAGTCAAGTTTTAATGAGACCCTTAAAATACTGGTGAGAGGGCTCATTTCTAATGTGGGAGTGAAGGGAGTTCCAGACCTTGGGTGCTGCTACTGGGAAGCTGACCCCCCAGATATGCATCTTCTTGGTCCGTTTTTCCATTGATTCGAGGGCTCATGTTCTTGATGGAGAATATTTCCAGGTTGTCATGTTCCGATAGCTGCATGACCACGGAAGCCACCATCCGAGAGCCTTAGTTCGACTTGAAGTTAGCCGCCTGTCTGGTATTACCTCTATATTCCTGTTTGATATCAAGCTAAAGCATGGCACCCAAAGCTTTACCCCAGTACTCGGCACTTCTCGGACTATAACACTCTAATCACACATGTGGACTTCATGGTAGTCATCTGCTCAGTCACTGCCGCACATCCTCTTTCTCTGCTGTATGCCCGGTTTTGCGTGGCCTTAAATCTAGAATCCACTGAAGTCAAAGTTTGTTAAACTTTAGCCACCTGTTGCTGCAGCAGTGCACCCATCAATGGCATTAGCTCTGACAATTTCTTGCCCACAATTCGAGACCACGCTCCCTTCGATCATGTCATCCACAGGGGGTCAAGATATGGCCTCAAAAATGTAAAAAAGCACCACCTCATGGATGTCTAACCCAGCATCATGAAAGGGAAATGTGTGATCCCCAAACAGCCTGTGCTCAGCCGCCCACAGAACCAGATGAATGCAGCCACCTCCTCCCTTCAGTCATCACATGATCACCGGAGGGCCATAAGCCCAGACCTTGGTGCAGGAAGGTGCCCGTTCTATACCCCGCTCAACAGCTGACCCAACCAGTAACCGCTATGTTATGCCTCAAACACCCTTGGAGGACCAACTTTGAAAGGACTTATTGAAAATCTACATCTCCCATCTTGGCCAATTCTTGGCTCTGGCCCCCATACGGATTTCAGAAACGCACTGATCTGTTTGAGACCAGGTTTGTGGACAAAATATGCGCATATGAAAACATGTTCTATCTGCTTAAGTGCATGGCTGAAAACAGACTGGCATTACAGGTCACATTGTGCCGAAGCAAAACAATGCATTATTCTGAATTGTGAAAGCCAGTGTAACTCGGGGCTTCCCCAGGCCAACTTTACAAAGACGGAATGCGGGAGAGCTTTGTTAAAAAAGAATCCCTCCTGAGGCAGCTTGCCTTTTAATCAACAACACTATCTGATGACACTTTTTTGGTACTGATTACTACCGCAGGCTAGAGTTTTTGTGGCACATTTTAGTATTTGGTCATTTCTTTTATGTAACAGTTTTTCTGTATTTCGATACTTTTTTTCTGACTGCAATTGCTCCATTTTAGGAAAAAGCCCTAACACCCATTTCGAAATCGTCAGGAATTAGCAAATTAGTCGTTTCTGATGTGTACTAGAGCATTGCTCCTCTGACCTGTGAAACCGAGTTTGCGCTACAAAATGAATCATTGTATAGAGTTTGCGCTACAAAATTAATCGTTGTATAATCAGCCCTACAGATCAGGGGTGTATCTGCCACTTTTACTCCCTAAAAATAGGCAAATACTCCCAAAAAATAAAAGGGAGTACAAATACCCCCAACAAAAAAATAGGAAACGGACACATAGGACCTTGTGCCCCTGCTTTTATCCACACAGCTCCATGGATATGTTTTGAGCAGTAGTGCAGTCAGATTCAGAGTTAGAAACAACTGTTATTATTGCCTAATATGCAGAGGTAAACATGCATCTTTTCATGTGCATGAATAACTAGGAAACACACACACGTGTTAAACCAGCAGGGGTCTTGCACCTGAATATTCCCCTATTTATCACAGTCCCACAGGAAAGAATTTTCCAAAAATATATATGTTGTGTTTACTCTGGAAACACAGTTAACAAAACGGACCAAAGTCTCTTGGTATGCTCTGCTGCACACTGTGAAAAGAGTCTTGAAGTTTTTGGGCTCCATTCATGGTGTAGGGTATCTTCATCCTCTGTTTTGGTTTGTGAGAGGATCAATGTGCGACCTGTCACCAGGTTCCTGGTTAGTCACTCGTTTTTCCAGGTCACAAAAAAGCCAGAGGACGCAGATACACACTACACCATGACACACTACACCATGACACTCTACACCATGAGCCCAAAAACTTCAAGACTCTTTTCACAGTGTGAGTAAACAAAACATACATTTTTTTGGCAGTTTTTTTTCTGTCCGAAAAACTATTTTAAGTTCTGCTTTCCATGGAAATTGAATACAATTTAAAAAATATTTCACTTGTAAAGCAGTTGACACGCATTGGAAGGAGGGCAAGGTAAACAGAACCCAGGCATCTGGGAAACTTGTTAACAATCACAAATTGATTTACCAGATATCAAAATGTGGAACCATGAATAACTAGGTACAAAGAAACTATTATTATTACAAAACATATCGTTTTCCAGTTAAAACATGTTTTACTTGTTTATTAAATATTCCCAACGGGAAATTGAATTACTTTTTTACTCTCTAAAAAAATAAGTTTACTCCCAATTTTAAAAAATACGGAGTCTAATACTCCCTTGTCTAAATCTTATCTGGAGTACAGAGTGTGACAGTATGTGCAATAGTAAATGTTTTTCACATGAAAGAAACTATTTTTATGAAAACATGAAAGCTCTCGATAACTATCACTAATATGTGTACAAAATATAAAATGCGTCAAAGCTCCAATTGCATTCCACAAAATGGAAAAATAGCCCCATTTGGTTTTGCAATTTCAACCAAAAGGTCCAGTAAAATGTGTCTTTGGTCTTAGAGGATTTAGGCAAATAACCCCCATTGTGGAATTTCCGCAAACATGCCTTTGTGCTACGTTTAGGAGAGCAGAGTTTTCTAAAGACTTATTTAAAAAAATAAAAAAAACAGCAAGTCCCAGTGAAGGAATGTGTGTTCAGATACACTTCAAACACAAGTGTGAAGACGACTCCGCGTATGTAGGCTGGAATGTCGAGTTGATTAATTAGTTAAGCAAGTTGCACATGAAAAGGCCAAGAAGTTTGGACCATAACACTATTATGGTGTGAACGTGGAGGATGTTGATATCGCATGGAATCACATGCCATAAGAAAACTCAGCCCGGTGCCATACACTAAAGGTGACAAATGTAGACTAGGGTCATAGAATAGTCACAATACCTTCCCAATCCCCGATAGGCGAGTGTTTAAGATGCACGCAGACTGACAGGCGAGAAACACCGCACAGAAGGAAACCGTGACACAGAAATGGAGTGGACAGAACCGAAAAAGAAATAAAACCCCTGAAGGACTCGGCTGGCAATCCCACGGGGATGAAAGACAGCAAGTGAGTCCCGACATCATTCGACGGATCCAATTACACCGACAGCAAGAAAGAAGTTAGTGCTACTGCTGTTGTGTTAATACCGCACAGAAGCCCCACAGAAGCCCAGCGTAAAAATCAATGCTGGCCAATGTTACGCTTCCCCATTGGATTCTGGTGAAAGAAGGCCTTCCGCAATCTGCGTAACAGGAAGTGTCAGGGAAACGTAACATGTGCATGCGGAAGCTACAGTTACTTAAAGTGTCATTTACACAACAACGAAACGTTAAACCTCAGCACCACAAAGAAATGAAGCAGCTCTTTTCACAGAAGTTAAGTGGTTCCCACCAGCAAAAGAGAAGATATGATGCGCAAAGGCAAACAACAAGAGCTACCGGGGCATCCCTTAAAAACATGTCTAGAGAACACCCACCTCTTAAATGTGCACTACTGAATGTACGTTTCCTACCTGCACATGCCCTCAAGATAAATGATCTACTATCCACACTTAATCTGGACTTACTTTACATCACCGAATCCTGGCTCAATGATGCCTCCTGCCCAGCCATCGCACTAGCCCTACCCACAGGCTACACCATCCTTAGGCAAGATAGATGTGATAAGATTGGAGGGGGAGTCGCCCTTATCCACAAAGACTCACTATCCATTAGATTAGCAGACCATAGTACATGGGGTGGTAATGCTGATATCCTATCAGCCAAGCTTACGCTCTCCCCCAATAATCTAATCAACATCCACATCCTATACAGACCTCCCGGACTCCCAAGAGCACCTCTCCCATCGACTCAGCAACAACATTAAAAAGTCCTCCAAAATCCTTCTATTAGGAGACTTAAATTTAGAATACAATGATCCTAAGGATAAATCTGCTGCAACCCTAGCTAAAGAACTCACAGACTTGGGTTTCTCCCAAAGAGTCCTCACCCCTACTCACTCCAAAGGCCGTACCCTTGACTGGGTCATGGATCACAACTGTGCATCCAAAATTACCTCAAACACCGCCCTTCCTTGGACGGACCACACATGCATCGAATTCCTCATCCCCACCAACCCTAAACCTAAGACTCTCACCCACGCACCACCTGTCACAATAAGAAGTTCTAAAAAAACTCAACGCAGACAACTTGCCTCCCCACCTTAAAAGCTCCTGCCTAGCACCACCTTTCTCTCAGGACCCAAATATACTATCAGCTATCTTCAATGATACTCTCACCAATGCCATAAACTCTATAGCCCCACTTGAAAGCAAGAAGGAAAAAAAATCATTTAATTGCAACTCTTGGTTCTCGGAAGAACTCCAAACCCTCCGAGCTCAAAAGCCTCAGTCGCTTAAAAATTGGCAAACGGATCCGAGTGATATAAATAAGAGCATCTTCAAACAAATAGCCCTCCAATATAAAAAAGCCATTTTAGCAGCAAAATCCAACTCCTTCAATGATAGGATCTCAAACGCCAACTCCTAAGCTAAAGAACTATTCGCAATCTTTAATGAATTAGTCACTCCTCCGGCTACCGCTGACGAGATAACTAAAGACAAAGCCTGGTGTGCCACCATTCAGTCCGCCAAGCTCAACAAAATAAAACTCCTCCAGAACAAAATCCAAAACCACTGCAAAGCCCTCCCAATCCAAAAAACCAACCGCCCTACACAAGACAAGTGTAGTAATCTCAATCACGCTCAATTCTCCTTCAGAAACGTCACTGAACCGGAGGTCCTTAATCTCATCAAAAACCTCAAACCATCCCTCTGCAAAGCAGACATTTGCCCTCCCAAAATAATCAAGGAATACGCCAATGACCTAGCACCCCTGATTACTGCTTTCATTAATGCATCTTTCCAAACAGGAACTGTCCCAAACAATCTCAAGGAAGCCTGGGTGCGGCCACTTCTAAAAAAGGCCACACTTGACTCAGCGCAACCCAACAACTACAGACCAATAACAACCATCCAGTTCCTCCTAAAAATCCTGGACAAAGCAGCTCACATCCAGATCCAATCATACATAGAAGCCAACGCCATACTAAGCAAAAGACAATCTGGCTTCAATTTCGGGCATGGAACAGAATCCGCCTTATTAGACCTAAAAAATCAAATCTCACAGATCATGGACAAAGGCAAACCTGCCTTGCTCCTCCTCCTCGATCTATCAGCTGCTTGTGACCTGGTAGATCACCAAACACTCACCACCCACCTCACCCATGCAGCCCATTTCTCCAATTAAGCAGCATCCTGGATCACTTCCTTCCTTGAAGGAAGAGCCATGAAGGTCTACTCCGACACAGCTAACGCAGATCCTACCACTATAAACTGTGGTGTCCCCCAAGGATCTTGTACAGCCCCCACCCTCTATAACCTCTTCACAAAACCCCTCTTCGACCTACTTGACTCCATGGGTGTTGCATATACGAAACTATGCAGACGACACTCTAGTACTTTTACCCCTATCTGGACTCTATCACCAAGACGCCACGTCCCTTCACAACATCTATGCCACTATCCAAGCTTGGATGGCAATCAATGGCCTCTGTCTTAACGGGGAGAAGACTGAAATTCTCATCCTGGGCCGAACAAACATTATCGAGACTAAGCCCCCAATACAACAACTTCAACATAGACAACTCAACCATCTCCGTATCATCCTCTCTCAAGACTCTAGGTGTTCACATTGATGCAAATTTATCGATGAACAAACAAGTCAGCGCCATAGCCTCTGCATCAGCGTTCAGCACCAAACTCATCAATGTCATTAAACCCTACTTGCCACCCCCAACCGCTTGGCCATAGCTAGAGCAACTATAGGAGCCAAACTCCATTATTGCAACGCCCTTCTAGATGGCACCTCCGCCAAAAACATTCACAGACTGCAAACCACACAAAACAATGCCCTCAGAGCCGCCATGAGCATCCCTAGAAGAGACCATATATCCCACGCCAGACGTGAAGCATGGTGGCTCCAGGTCAAAGACTATTACTCTGAAAATCCTCACCATCACTCACAGGTGCATCAACAAAACCGCTCCAGCATACCTATCTGAAGCAATATCAAGGACCACATCCACTCGCCCCACCAGAGCTCAATACACCAACCAGCTACATATACCACACATAAAGAGAGCCACAGCGGGAGGTCTAGGCTTCTCCTATATTGCACCGAAACCCTGGAACTCACTCCCTGCCACCCTTAGAGCTGAAACTGCCATCTCTGTCTTCCGCAACAACCTCAAGGCCACTCTCCTCAACTAGCAAGTGGAGGACTGCCTCCTCCACTTCTGCCATGTATATTGTAATACAACACAAATATAATATAACTATATTGTAACCTGTATATATACTGCTAATGACTATGTAACTAAATTGCAACCTGTATATATATTGCTAATGACCATGTAACTAAGTAACTACGCTTTGTACTGTAACAAGTGCCACAATGTCCTCGGGCTGTTGTGCGCTATATAAATACGAATAAAACAAACAAAACAAACCGCATGTGCTCGTTTGCTGGACTCCCAGCTTAAATACTAAAGATGTACCCAAACATCACAGTTTACATGGAATTATATAGAACAGACGTATCAATGATATCATTCTAAATTTCGTTTTGGTTGCAATCTATGGTGCACCCGTAAAGCCAGCAGTCAGTCAGTCAAACAAAGTATTCCTGTGAAAAACCTACAATTACACATCCTAAAAGTGGACGAATACTAGTTAATACATAAAAAGACCAAATACATATATATAAACTTTGCGTACTAATCGGCGGAATGTTCCTGTGCAAAGCTTACAGTTGTTACATCATTAGGGTGAACAGATGTGCAAAATTACAAGTCAACAGGAGCAAATCAACAACATGATTCATACAAGACTCCCAAATGTTGGCAGCCCATAGAGTGAAAAAGGCACATTGTTTAATAAAAACTCAGACAGCTCCATGAGGCAGCCCAGGATTACTGCACTTCGGTCAAGCAGCTATAATATTAAAACAACAGCGACCAAGTAGAGCGATTGCTCGCAGCCTCGGGCACGTAGTCGTTATTTGCCACATTACCACAGGTATTCTTCAAGGTCTGATTTCTCAGCAGCCATGCCCAGTGAATAAAGTGTGCAGCTCCAAAAACCACATAAGGGAGCAGGCATTCTCTGAAGTACCTTAAAGCAGGTGCTACATGTCCAATACCAGTATTATTCAAAATAGGACGCAAGTACATACATCTCAGGTAATGGGTTTTATTGCAAATTAATAAAAAAAAGTGCAAAATATTCTCTGTATATGTCCACACATTGGGCAGTGGTCAGAAAAGAGACTAATTTGTAACTCAATTACAGTGCTGCAAGTGCCTGCCATTCTATTATTTCTACACATGTGCGAAGGTGGTTCCAACTGGAGATTACAGCATGCCCTGAAGAAGTATGAAGATTAAAGCAAAGTGTACATCAAATTCGTAGGACTTAGGCACGCGGCATGATGCACGAGACATGAAAAATATTTTATGAAATATAAACATTTAACCTAAAAAGATGTGCGTTTTAAAGTACTTTGTGATTTAAAAGAAATCCAATTCATAACTGTAATCCAAGAGAGGTTTGCAACTAATTCATGAGCCAAACCTTCCCTCGCCTATAAAGAGCCCAACAACCCATGTGACAAACGCACTCTGCCCTATCGGAACTCAAGAGAGTGGCGAGTTGACCGTTCTACAGAAACCTCTGGGATAAAGGCCAAGCCTTACGGGCTCCAAGACTCCTTTCACTCTTTTTATGGTCAGTGAATTCCAAAGTGACGTGCTACATCGCCATTCGGTTCAGTGCTGGGGATACTGTAATATTAATATATTGGGTTGTGCTCGTGGAAGGCCAAATCATGTCAGATTTGAAGATTATCTGAAGTGAAAATGTGAATGAATCATTTTTAAAGGTGTAATACTGTAGACCGGTCTGTGAGACTGTGTTGCTATGCGTTGTTATGCTTCCAAGACCAATGCGTTGTCCCTAAGCTTTCCTCCTGGTATTTATCAAAGGCATTTTATTAAGCCATAAGCATCTGTTCCACGGGCTGTACTGGGTGGAACGGCCCGGGTCCCAATTTAATAGGTCGGAGTGTAGCGAAGGCCTTCAACAAGGGTGCATGCTTACCAGTGTGCATGCTGTTGCAGGGGGCACTGGTACCACAGTGAAAGCCGCAGGGAAAACATAATGGAACACTAGAATGCACACATGGATGCCATGAGGGGGGAAGGTGGCCGCCATGTTCGATGAGTGATAGTTGGTAGCTTGAACACTGCGGACTGCAAACATAATTAGAGAGGCTGAGCTGCAGATGCAACATGCTTCTCCCAGAGACTGGCGGCACTGCAGAGAAGGTGGGTGTTCAACACATGGAGCGATTGATGAAATGAGCCGTACGGTGCTCTTAACAGCCAAGGACGAGTATGGTTGTCTTTTTTGCATAGACTTGCATAATAGCCTGGCACTTAAGGGGTTAATGCAGATATATAGGTGTCAGGCAAATGGTGACAAAACATTTTGAAAGAATGCAGAGAGGAGCGAGAAATTTGGAAAGCGGGCCGAGATCAGTATATTCAGACCGAAGGCCGATTGAAATGACTATTGGAAGATATGTTCCAGGGTGCAATTTGGATTACTTGCAAATGTGTTGTCATACTGAAAAGCCAGCTGTATTTCACCATTCGTTTGTTTACAATCCCAGCCCTGCCTACTTCAGCCTCATTCCAAAAGCGGCATTACATTTCCAAGGGAAGTGTCGGATCAATAGCGCTACCCAAAGTCAGGCACTTTCCGGCCCAATATGATTCATCTGTGCACACACATGATTTGGTGAATGCCCACATGCGAGCGGAGAATAGTGCAGAAATCTGGATCAGCCAGTCCTTCTAAGCCCTTCACCCGGTCCACAAGCTGCCATTCCATGGTGATTGCGATTGTGAGTGCAAAACAAAGATCGGCACCCTATCCAAGAGGACTGATTTTCTGGGAATCGAAATGAGGATGTTTTGCACAAATGCTAGAAATATCATTAAGAGTACGGTGGTGCTGGAAAAATCGGTGATGATGGAATAAAAACTCCCTTACCGCCACATTAGCACACAGCCATATTACAAATTAGGCGGTGAAGTGTAGCGTTCTATCGAGAGACCACCTTTAACCTGAGGAGTTGCTTCACCCCCCCATTCAAGGAGCCTGAAAATATTTCACTTAAGTTTCCTTTTAGCATTGGCTTTGGTGAAGACTCTTATAGAGCTGCATATAGAGCTCTCCCTGTGCCCACGATGAGCCAAGAACCCGCTCGGGTATAGAAAGAAGATTTTATATGTATTTGAATTATAAGCACAATGAATAATAATCTTGTTCAATCACAGCCACCACGGTCTTTGTGGCAGAAAACACTGCTTCAATTACAAACCACTTTTCTGTCTTTTGTTTCACAAACATGGAACATAGGATAAATAAAATGTCAAAACTGTTTTCCCATGACTCCCATTATATGTCGAATTTCAATAATAATAAGGCAAAATACTAGGACATAACCTTCAACACTACAGTCTGAGAGGTTTAGTATCAAAACATAAGCACCATTTTCGTTTTGTGGAAACTGGTTCACCTTCAAGATTTGAGATATGGAGTTCCCTGCGCACTCAAAATGCTAGCAGTTAAAATCAAAGATTTCGAAATTGCATATGGCAAATAGGACTTCACAAGATTTAGCTTACGAACTGAGCTAATTTAAAAACAAGGCATACATCACACGTTGAGTGTTAGATACATGAGGTTTCACTTTTACAAAGCACTTCTCCTCACAGCCCCAAAAACCCAAGCATCCATGACATGCAGCACGCTCCTGTTCAAAGGCCAGGTCTAGGGAGTGGGGACAGTTTAAGAATGTTCATTTTGCTGACCACCCCCTCGTTTAAAGGACCGTGTTGGGGGAGTTTGGCTAGTGAAACGGGGAGGATTATGAATTTGGGTTTCTCAGACCCCCTTCACTTAAAAGGCCAGTGTTGAGGAAGTTGGGCAGTTTATAAGTTTCTTTTGTGGGGCCATGGGCACCCCTATTTTAAATACAATGTTTAAAAGTTGTGATGATTGGGAATTTCGTTTTTAAGATAAGAATACCGTTTATTTAAGAGCAAGTTTTGGGAATGGGTTTCAGTTGGAGTTTTTGTTTTAGGGACCGGTATCTTTTGGTTTGAAAGGCAAAGTATAGGGATGTTGACAATTATCAATTTTGTTTTGGTGGCAAATATTTATTTTGCTGAAAAACAAGTTTTGGTAAGGGGTTCAGTTGGGAATTTCATTTTAGTAAGGGACACCCCTTCTCATTAGAGAAGTCAGGGGTAAACTGGAAAAATCAAGACACCAAAATTACTTTAAATGACTATCTTGTACCTTCCCGCTAAGAGGGTGAATGTTTCGAATTCTTCTAAGCTCTCCCTGCGTCAATCTATCTGAGAGTTAATTAAATGAATATACAATCAAGTGCCAAGAATCTACACAGTTTTACTGCCCCCCCCCCACCCACTAATGGAAGAGAACCCACTATGAAAAGGAATGGGTTCATTAAATAGGTGCCCATGCTGACATTTGGTTGGACAATCTACTTACTTTTGGAAATCTCTGGGCTCTGCACTCATGGGCTCTGCACTCATGAAGACTAGGCAGGACTTCGCTCTTATGGAAAAACAGGATTCTGGCCAGCGCTTCAGTCAATGGAAGTCCACTGCAATTCTGCCTCCGTGGTTCCAGCGAAGCCTCACAGCCACTGCTTCCTAGTCTCCCCAGCAATAGACTGCTCCAGCCCTCTTCCAAGCTCCACCCAGATCTCCTTTAGTGATTTTTGGCAGTGGTCTGTTGGTAATTTTTTTTTAGCAGTTCCCCTTTTCCATAGTGCAAGACCTTTTAATTCTCTAAGGCCCTCGCAAAGAAAGTGAACATTAGGCATTGCTAGCTTATGAGCTTGCAACCAGGATTGGACATTCACATTTCTCTGCATCCTCAAGTCCAGCCTCTCCCCAAGGATTGGTTCTGGAGTCTAGAACCGAATTATTGAAACTCCCATTTTTATTTTTTCCATGTCAACGTTTTGCCAAAAAAAAGAAGCCTACATGTCAAAAGTTCATATATATATATATATATATATATATATATTCCACTTCAGCTAAAATGACAGCCGTGATCGCACCATGTTGCCTGGGGGCGTGGCCATTTTTTACCAGTACAATAGTTATGAAAATGCAATTTACTCTCCAGATACCTAATTTTACACTCCATAAGCTTGCCAATTCAAGACATTTTCGGGGCTGCCAGAAACAGAATTCGGGTGAGAACATGATTTCCTTTGGAAAAAATGCAAGTCATGTCGATCTTATTTACCTCAGAGTAACTAGCTCATTACTAGCTTTAAATTGACCTATGAAGATGCAGTGCGATTTACTGTTGCTGAGAAAATCACTAGTTAGGATAGTCCATTTAAACTAATGGGAATTCTTCCCACTCAAACCTTTCAGCTTCTCACCCCTCACTACTAAGGAAGTGGAAAATATCATTATGAAATTAAAACCATCCAATTGCCAAGGTGATGCCTGCCCTGCTCCAGTCGTGAAGCAAGCAGCACATGACCTTGCCCCCTTTATCACCTCCTTCATTAACTCCTCCTTTAAATCTGGAATAGTACCTGACAACCTCAAGGATGCTTGGGTAATCCCATTGATCAAAAAACCTAACCTAGACCCTACCAATCCCACCAACTATAGGCCCATCACCACAGTGCCCTACCTCCTCAAAATCTTGGACCGGGCTGCATATCTACAAATCCAGGATTACCTTGACACCAACAACCTATTAGGGCTCAGACAATCGGGCTTCCGCCCGAGACACGGTACTGAGACAACCTTGATAGATCTAAAAACTCAAATTGAGGACACGAAAGACAAGGGCAAACTAGCGCTCCTACTCCTACTGGATCTCTCTGCGGCCTTCGACTTGGTCGATCACCAAATCCTTTGCCAGCACCTCAAACTTTCCGCCCACTTCTCTGATGCAGCTATATCATGGATCAGCTCATTCCTTGCAAATAGGTCCATGAGGGTCTTCTCACCACTCGCCGCTGCTGACCCAGTGCACGTCCCCTGCGGAGACCCCAAGGCTCATGCGTATCACCTACGCTATACAACGTATTTACAAAACCTCTCTTTGATATTCTTGACTATCTGGGTGTCTCCTACACTAATTATGCGGACGACACCCAGATACTCATCCCTATCACTGGGGATTATGTAATGGACACCAAAGCGATTAATGCAGTCTACTCTGCCATCCAAGCGTGGATGGCCCACCACGGGCTTTGCCTAAACGATGAGAAAACAGAGATACTCATCCTAGGTTCCCAGCCCAAACTCGCAAAACTTGACAGTAAATATGAGACCTTTAACATTGATGGCAACATTATCAAGGTTACTAATGTCACCAAAACTCTCGGTATTTACCTAGATTCCACCCTATCACTCAACAGGCAAACCAACTCAGTTGTCTCAGCATCCGCGTATACGTGTAAATTGATCACAGCCTGCCGTCCCTTTTTAACAACTGACAACTGCCTTATTCTCGCCAGAACCCTCATCCTATCCAAAATCGACTACTGCAATGCCCTTTACCTCGGAACTAGCCAATGAAACATTGATAAACTACAGGTAACCCAGAATAACGCCATCAGGGCCGCTCTCAACATAGCCAGGCGTGCCCACATCTCCTCCATCAGACGCAACCTACACTGGCTTCCCATTGCACGGCGTATCGCCCTCAAAACACGTGTTCTCAGTCACAAAGCACAGAATAACGCTGCCCCGGCTTACCTATCTACGCGCTTTGCCCAACACACAGCTTCCAGACCACTAAGATCTGCACAAGCGCACACTCTCATCATCCCTAGTTTCAAGCTTCAAAGTGCCAGAGGCTCGAGCTTCCCAGTCCTTGCAGCGAAGCTTGGGAATTCCTTACCCAATGAACTCAGGAATGTCCCCGCCCTCCATTCCTTCAAAAGTAAAGTAAAACACTGGCTCCACGAGCAAGACTGACCTATGTATCACAGTTTGCACCTTCCTGGCTACCGTGTATACAACTGATTTGCTTATTACCCTTGTAAATGTTGTTCATAATTATATATGTTTGTACATAACTATATATATGTTTATATAAATGTAACCTCTAACTGCCTGCTGTAACATTCACTTGTAACCTTTCTAAACATGCGCCCTGATGCCCGTGGGCAGGCTGCGCAATACAAATAAATAAATACAAATACATGTATGCAAACCTTAGTTGTCATTTCTCCAGGCCAGTTTCAGCACGTGACCAGAGCCTCAATGTTTTTATTAATTTATTTTTCATGGCTGGGTAAAAGCCTCTTTATTGTTTGAAGTTGGTGGGCTGAGGATATCCTTATCATACAGCAGACAGTTCAACTCTGCCCTGTGATGCCATAAGGCCATTCTGACATCTGGCACTTTGTCCAGTTATCTGAAGTTGACCACAATTTTGATCTACAACCCTATTCTTTCAAGGGGTGTGGCCTGGATCCATGAGCTGAGGACGTTCCTCTTCACCGCTCCTGCCCAGATCCTACTAACAATCCTTAAATAACAAGGTTTGTTTGATGCCGTAACACATACAAATATATGCGGGCTAACAGCAACTGATACTGCTCCCCTGCGTGGCAACCCCAAAGAAAAAAGGACCCGGCGAGCCGAGAACACGGTGCTTAAAACCCCTACCCCCGGGGACCAAAGATGGCGGCCACTGCATCACGTTAAGCTCCGTGTGGAGGAAGGGCCGAGCGGGTGGCACCATAACACTCACTGGCCCGAGACACGAAACGTAGGTGGTACCTGCACCGCTGCCCCGATACCAGTGCCTCCTCGCCTGCCTCAAACCTCTCTTAGTGTGGCGGTGGCTCAGTGCCTCCACCGGGCGTGTGTAGTACTGGAGACAGAACAGCTGGGGACGCCAACTGCCGCAGACCCCCGGAGGGACCCACATCCCTAGTGAAGAGGTGCCCCAGCTTCCCCGGAAGACCGGCGCGGACCGCCTGGGACGAGGTCCTCCACAGCCGACAACGATATGAGCGCCCCCAGAGGATGGATCCATCCGCAGCGTCCTCCCCTATGCAGCGCTTTGGATGATCCGGGCCTTTGGCACACGCCCAGGCAGCCGCGACAGGTGAGGCCGCGACTTGCAACACCCCCATCCAGAAGTGGAACAAGACGCTGGGAACATACATAATAATTCGAACAGCCTGACCTCCCCGCGCCGCCAACTGAGGGGCCCCTGATTTCCCCCCCCGCACCCGGATTCTCCCCTGTGCAGGCAACGACTGGGGGCTGAACTTAATCACAGCCCCAGTCCGACAGGCTGCTTGACAAATGACCTCACCTGCCCACCTGAAGGCCGTCCACCTATATAAAGACGGCTGTGAGGGCCTGGCCCCTGGAGAGCACCAGGCTGACATATACAAACAGTAACTGGACCCCAATTACGGGAGACCTACACTCTGCGACGAACTGGGCTTGGGCCCCTGCAAACAACCTCTGCTGGAACTCCAGGGGAGTGCCCGATAATTATCGCCAATACAGACCACAGGAGAGCCCAATCCCCTAACCTCTGCCATCAAGTATGGAGATTGGATACCAGGGGCTGACGGGTCTGCCCCTCACAGCCTGGAGACCATCCTAGTGGCATACTTTACTTCCAGCAGTCAGGAGGGCGGCATTCTGCCAGATGGGGCTGTCTCAGACCACCTGAGTCACTGATCCTCAGCATACCCTGACGGGAACACCTGGACCAGCTTCTGCAGCACCCACAGCAGTGCACTACCACACTGAGCCCTCGAGGGAGTGAGATTGGTTGAAGGACTAGCATGGAGCAGAATTAGCATAAAGAGCTAAGCACCACGCTCTGAAGAGGAACATTGGCGGGCGGCGGCTCCCACTCTCCAACCGCCCCTCACCCTGACCTCCGCAGCCATCCAACTTTGACCATCTGGCAAACACGAACACTCTCCCGCAACACTGCTTCACCCTGAGGACGGACCGGCGTACTTTGAGCGACCATGTCGAGCACCAAAGGAAAGGCTAAAAACACTATTATGGAGTAATTCTCGGCAGGCAAACCCAGAGATCCGGACCAACAATCCAAGGAGTTAAACTCAGAAACTGCAACATTGGAAATGAAAGATAAGGACAATCAAATACTGGAAGCCATCAACGGTCTACGCTCCTTCATTGACACTAAAATCGGGGAGGTAAAAACAGACATAATGCTACTGCGACAAGACCTGCAGAATCTTACAGACCACATGTCCACCATGGAGGCAACGCAGAAAGACTCCATTGAGGCCCTCAAGGACACACAAAGCAGAGTCCAAGAACTCGAGAAACACAACAAATTCCTGGAAGAAAGGGCGGAGGATGCTGAGGGATGCTCCAGATGCAACAATGTGCGCCTACTTGGTATTCCTGAGGGAATGGAGGGCTCTAACCCTACTAACTTTATAGAAACTCTTATACAACAAGAAATAGGAGCTGCCCACCTCTCGCAAGGCTTCGTGGTCGAAAGTGCACATCGATCCCTCCAGAAAAAACCGACACCGGGTTCTTACCCACGCCCAATCATAGCCAAAATTCTAAATTTTCAAGACAGAGATAGTCTTGCGCTTCTCCCGGGAGGGAGGGGAAATCAGAAGAGGCAACGCCAAGATCGCCATCTCTCCGGATTATACACCTTCAGTACAAAGGGCAAGGAATTTGTTCATCCCAATCAAAGCCAGACTGCGTCAACTTAATATCAAATACATGCTAATGTATCCCTCGAGGCTCAACTTAATCCACAAAGGGAGAGCAATTTTCCTGGAGTCACCAGCGGCGGCCACCATGTGGTTAGAATACAACAACCTAGCGGACGGCGAGGAGGGGGCACTGCAATCTGCATGGGGATCCCACAAGACAAGCCCACCCATTAATAAACAGTTGGCACCAATTGAACCAGAGATTGCATACCGTACAGCAGGAGGGAGTTAACCTATCAATCCGACCCACTACACCTCCCCAGCGAAAGGACACGCATACCACTGACGCATCAAACCTGCCCAAGATGACCCGGATGGGCCCTGGCAGTGCGGGGGCACCCGAGCAATGCAAATGCTGCACAACTGCTGGGTGCAGTTGGTCCAGATGGACTAGTTTTGTTCATTTTGTTTGTTGTTTTAGGTCAAGGAGTCCTGTAGTTCTTAACATACCCGACCGTCAGAGCCATAAGATAGCCATAGAACACATTACAACAGGCCGAGGAACCAACCTTACAAACATGGCAGCCGACATTAAAATACAGACCTGGAACATCAGAGGGATGGGGACCTACATGTGCAGGAACAGAATAAAATCCTTTCTAACGAGGAAACATGTCTCCATCGCAATGCTCCAAGAAACACATCTTACCGCTGACATTGATTGTTGCATCCCCGAAAGGTGGGGCGGCCAGGGCTTTGAATGCCCCAGAGGAGTCCACACATGGATTAGTGGTCATGTTCCCTTTCAACTCTGGTCCAAGGAGGGCAGATCCGGAGGGCAGATACCTCATACTCTGTGGAAACATTGAACAGACAGAGGTATGCTTGGTCAATACATACCTCCCCAACTGCGGAACTGCAGCGTACCTCACCAATCTCTAACCGAAATTAGCTCCCTATAGAGACTGCTTTTTTATATGGGGAGACGACTTCAATTATGTCTGTGATCCCGTTCTTGACAGATCCTCTCCTCTGACGAAACCTACCCACCAGGGCCCCTCTGCCCTACAGAAAACTATACAAACGTTGAACCCATCTGAGGTATGGTGGGACCTGCATCCTGAAGGTAGGGAATTCTCATATTACTCGTCCCCACACGGGGTATACACCCATATAGACTACCTGTTAATAGATAAAACACATCTCCCGCAGGTAGAATCCACCTCGTACCTAGGCAGAACTATATCCGACCACTCCCCACTCCTGTTACCATGGAAACCAAAAGGCCCCTGGCCCCCCATACCGATGTGGCGGATGCCAGTGGACACCCTAACAGATGAGGCATTTAAAGAGGACCTCGACAAAATAGTCGAATATATGGACAATAACGTGGGAAGTGTGAACAGCTGGAGCACCATCTGGGAGGCCCTGAAGATAGTGGTGGAGGAGAGATCATAGCCAGTGCCGGAGGGATCTGGAAAACACTCAGAGAAGTACTGGAGGGAGACGAGGTGAAGATCAAACGTCTAGAGGCCATACCCAGCAAGTCACTAGAACTAGAGGAAGAACGGTCTGTAACAAGAAGGAACTGCCAGGAAGCCTGGTCCAGACTAGCCAAATTTGACTATGTGGCAAAGACCACTAGAGCCCACTCGCAGGAAGACAAGCCAGGCAGACTACTTTCGCGGCTGTGCAAAAAAGAAAATCCAAAAAACCCAATCCTTGAGAACCAAGACCAATCCGGATCCACACACACAATGCAAACAGCGATTAATGGGGCATTCCAAAGCTTCTACTCACAACTATATAGCCACGACTCGGTTGTCCCCCAAAGTAAGATCCAAGATACGCTAGACGAAATAGGCCTCCCCACACTAGAGGAGGCCCAAAGAGATACACTGAATCGAGAGCTCACCACTGATGACATACAGGAGGCTATTAGAGAACTATCCACCTGTAAGACCCCTGGAAGCGACGGATTACCCCCAGAATTTTACAAAACTTTTGCAGCCGAACTGACTCCAATCCTACACGAGGTCTACACAGAAGCCTTCGAAACCGGGAAGCTACCCAACAGCATGAACGAAACCCTGGTGATTCCTATACCCAAACCCGGAAAGCCAACCGCCGAGTGTGGATCTTATAGACCCATAGCCATCCTTAACTACGATATAAAAGTTCTCACCACAATACTTGCTAACAGATTATCCAAAGGTATTGGAACCCTAATACATGGAGACCAGAACGTGTTTGTCCCCGGCCGTGGTACAACAGCAAACCTACGCAGACTGCAACATATAATGCAAACAAAAAACTTGCAGGAACCCTACGCAGTGGTTTCCCTAGATGTTTTCAAAGTATTCGACTCCATATATTGGGAGTGGCTCCTAGCTACCTTGCAACAATTCGGCCTGGGCCGCTACTTCCTCTGATGGGTCAGGATCCTGTACAATGCACTGAGAGCAAGCGTAAAAACCTGCAGAATGGTGTCTGCACCTTGGAACCTACAGAGGGGCACCAGGCAAGGATGCCCCCTTTCTCCTATGTTGTACATACTTGGGCTAGAACCAATGGCGATATTTATCAGGAAACAATTCTTTGACGCTGGCATAAACATCGGGGGCCGATACCACATGATCTCGCTATATGCAGATGACGTCTTACTTTATTTAAGAGACTAACAACTTAACCTTCTTACAATCTTGGCAGTACTAGGGAATTTCGCAAAAGTATCAGGAATAGCATTTAACCCAGAAAAATCTTGCATATTCCCACTGGCGGGAATGGTAGGGACTAAAACATCGGCCCTCCCAGAGGTCGGGGTAGGTTGGGAACCACATACATTCCGATATCTGGGCGTCAACATTTGCCATACTTCCAAACAAACACATGGGGGCAATACCCTAATAGCAGTACAAAGACTCAAAAAATCAACAAGATTCTGGTCCAGGCTTCCACTTTCAATGATAGGCCGAGTGGCCATCATTAAAATGATCATGTTGCCAAGCTTCCTGTACCTCTTCCAAAACATTCATTATTATATACCCGCAGCCTTCTTCCGACTGCTGGGGGTGCTATTGAAGGACTTGGTGAGGGGGAGCTCCAGGCACAAGCTTGCCCTAAATACGTTAATGCTTCCATATAAAGCAGGCGGAGTTCAACTCCCCGACTTCGAGCGCTATTTCCGGGCTGCCCAACTCACCCTCGTGGCCAAATAGCTCACGGATGATCCCACCTTTGAGACGGATCTCCTAAGCCACTTAATTGCTCCGGTGTGACTTAAAGAAATCCTCTAGGTCCGATGGAAGCAGTCCACGAACGATCCACCGCCCATCCAACTGGGCCGCAAAGTCTGGAACAGAGCCTTGAAGCTACAGAAACTGGTAAATCCATACTCCCCAGAGACACCGCTCATTGCAGACACCTTCTCCAGCAAGGATGAATTGGCGCCGACAAGGCTGTCGGAAAAGCACGGCGTCTACACCTGGGGGGACATGTATGAGGGAGGCTCCTTCCGTGAGCTGGACTCCCTGATAACAGACGACGGACTCCCCAAAGGCCAACACCTCCGCTATCGACAAATCAGGCTGGCAGCAAAACGAAAATGGAGGAATGGCCAGAAGAACCAGAACCGGATCCAACTCTGACCCTGCTACACAACCTGGGGGATGGCTGGAAACCAACCTCCAGGATACATGCCCAGCTTGCGGACAGACCTAACCCCAAGAGTGAAGCTCTGAAGTCCACGTGGGAAACAGATTTGGGAACCAGTATCACGGAACAAGAATGGGGAAGAATTCAACAATACCCCAGGGAAGTGTCGAGAAACGCCAGATTTAGATTGGTTCAATTAAACATCCTACACAGAACTTAAATGACCCCCAGTAGGATTGAGAAATTTAGCAAACCTCCGGTCCCACTATGTCCCTGATGCAACTCAGAGGGCGCAGGAATGGCACATATGTTTTTGAGCTGCTTAAAGATACGAGACCTTTGGTCCAAAATTCAACAAGCATGTAGTGGAGCCGGCCTGACTCGCTACGAATTGTCACCTAAGGAATTCTCGTTAGGCTCCTACCCTCGAATAAGTAAGTTTAGGCACATTGTCAAACTCATGGACATGGCCTGCATACTGGCCAAAAGAGCAATTGCTATTTCATGGAAAACCCCCACTGGTCCTCGTTACACTAAATGGCTCAAAGAACTGGAACACTGGTCAGAGGCGGAAACCAGGCTGTGGGGTGAAGGAATAGCTAGGACCAGGGAGGGCCCGATCATGACCTACGAAGCCTGGAAATCATTGCTACAAGACATGTTCCGCCCATCTGATGATAAGCCCCCATGAACAACATCACCCTGCCCGACACTCTGACAACACTCTGGTCCCTCCTGGCTAATGGACGCTGCTCCTCCGAGGGGCGGTCTTGCTCCTTTACTCGTTTCGGCCCCAGATCCAGCTCCAGAAGAAAAAACGGGACAGCTTTGACCTTCGTATGTTTGTTTACAGTTGTGTTTAAATTTGGTATCCCCTCTGTTCTCCCCCTTCCTTTTTACCCCCCCTTCATCCTAACATTGCACTCCCAATCCACTTTTGCCTGTTATTTGTTTGAAATGCCAATAAAAACACTTTAAAATTAATACAAACCTATTCTTTCATATGTTTCCCCACAGAGGGCTGCTCGTCACTTTATTGCAATTGTAAATAACTGGTATGCACGAGCTTCAAAGGGATCCCCTTTCCAGACCAGGAGGCCCACAGGCCTGCAGTGAGGAAGTCATTTGGGGCTTCTGCTCAACAATAAGCAAAAGAGTCTGCCTCTGGCAGAAATTAAATGTACATGTGACCCCTGCAAACAAAGTGTCCTTTTCTTTTCAGTTGATGCCGATATTTTGCATGTGAAGCATGATATATATTTAGTACATTGCATCTCGTCAACACACACCAAAGCCCTGATTCACAGAGCGTTTTCCAATGGGAGTTTGCCATCATGAAAAGCTGCTGTGAATTAGACCACAAGTCTTTTGCCTCAGATTTTTGTTTTAGCAGTGTAACATTTTTCTCATGCCTTGCTTTAAAAACTGCAAAACGCACATGCAGAGCCAGTTTAGTTTCAGTGTTTGAAAACCCTGTTTTTCATGTAGAAGGGCCACTGAATTGCTTCTGCATACGCGACTTGAAGGCTGCTTTTCAGTGGACCTTTCTTTCCATTTGCAATAGAAGATTGGCCTTTTGATTTCCAATGCTTGGCCATTCACATAGCTCTTCCTTGTGTTACTTGCAGAAGCACACACAGTCTGCAGTAAAAAGCCCATTTTCAGTGTGGAGCTTTTTGAAGGCTGGCAGGTGATTTTGCCAGTGGCCTTTCAGTTATGTTTGTTTGGGCTTTGATTAAACCCCACAGATTCACTTTAAACAAAAAGCTGGAGGGAAATCTGCATCTTTACTGCTGAAAATTGGCAAAAGTCAGCAGAATTACTACTGCCAACGGAAATTCCACCGAAATTCCCATAGAGTCCAATAAATGGGGACCAACACTGCCTACCACCACTTGTAAACTGGCGGTAACTCTTCTCCACCAAGTAGTGGTAACAGTAATTCCATTTGCCAGTATTCCGGTGGATTTACCACCGGAATACTCCCAAACTTGTAATGATGCCCACCTTGAGCTGTAAATCCGCATGCTGGGTCGACAGAAACTGGCAATTTTCCTATTTTGTCCACTTTGACCGTGTTCAAAATGAAAGTGCTAGAATACATAATATCCTGATCATTTTCTTTTAAAAACATACCTTGTGCCCGACAAAAAACAGAACAGATGTCCAGCCCAACCCCTCCAAGCCCGAACTCCTACTCCTCACCAACAACACCGAACACCCAGACATACAGACCTGGCTACCAACCATGAACTCTGAAGGATTCACACCTGACCTCACCTCCTGCCCAAAGTCCCTCAGGGTTCCACGCTGAAAACAACACCTCTCCTTTAAGACACACATAGCTAAGAAAACTCAAGACAGCTTAGTATCAGCTCTCCCTCCTGCGAAAAGTCAATCCCTTCCTCCCTTCGGACAGCTTTAAATCCACTTTTCACGCACAGGTCCTATCCCACCTGGATAGGGGCAATGCATTCCTCAAAGGACTCCCGTCGTCCTCACTTGTGTCTCTGAGACTTTTCCCACACACGGCTGCATGTCTCATCAATGGTCTAAACCGATAGGACCACATCGTCCGGCCCTCATCGACCTTCACTGGCTCTCATTGCAATCACAAATCACCTCAAGGCTTGCTGCATCATCAATAAGGCAGTCGACCTCAAGTCACCCAGCTACTTTGCGGAGAAACTCAGAAGCCAGGACATGTGCAGACTTGAAATCCGCTGCTGCAAAAATTAAAGGACCAGAAAACAAGCCTTCTCTGCCTACGCCCCAAGACTATGGAACCTCCTCCCCATCAGCATCAAACTCGCCCACGCGCTCCTACAATTCAGAAAAGTACTCAAGACCCATCTCTTCAAGGAATCCCCCTGCACAAACACCTAGACCATTGCATCGCCCCTCACACCACCCGACCCGCGAGACACCACCCAGCCCCCTCCTCCCCGACACCCGGTACAGCTGTACCCCTCCTCAGTGCCCATTTGTATCCCACCCCCACTGTGTATCTGTTCTGTTGTTACCTCTGTACAGCGCTCTGTTGCTTCACGAAACCAGGTCGGCACTCAAATACAATAAACATAATCCCATGCATACCGTGGAGGCCAGTATTAGGTCTCTGCCACTCGGTATTGGGTTATCGACGAACCTTTCAATTGTAGTGAAAGTAGTTATGGAAGGCCACAATACTGACGTTATTTACAGGTCTTTTGTCAGTTATTTAATGAGTGAGATATAACAACCATACTGAGGCATCACATACCGCTGACACAATCATTGGCTTAGACTGTATGGAAAAAATAAAAAAATAAAATTTAAAAATAAAAAAGTGTTCCTGTCGGATCAGCATATTCCCAGGATCATTTAAGTCCACTCCAATATTGTGTCGCAAAGGCACAGCTGCCCACCTTGAACAATGATGAGACAATGGTCAGACTCTTTAGTGATCGAGGAGAGCTGGATCCTTCCATCCATCCCCCACTCCCCATATTTCCTCAACCCCACCCAGCAGCAGAGAGAGGCAGTGGTAAGAAAGCATGCACCTGGCACAGTGGTGGGGCACCAGGACACAGAAGCGCGCCGACACATTGGAAGGAGGATGCGCGCCACGCATACCATCTGTTATGTTCAGGTAATATAGGCCCTATAATAACCCACTGTACGATGCTGGTCAAGAAAAGGTGTCCTCCATCGCTATAACCCAGCATTGCGTCATTGAGGCTTCCCTACCTGCGCTTGCGGTTGACCCACTGAAGGAAGATGGCCTCATTTCGGTAGAACATATCGCTGCAGACAAATTTCTAAAACACAAGAACAAGCCCAGAGAATGCATCTGCACAGCAGTCCACAAGGATCCGGGAGAACTCCGAATAAGCCGCCCGAAACAGTCTCCTCATCAAAGATACCATCCTGTTAAGGGCTTTCCCAACGCAATATGCCAAGCCCGAGCTCCGGCACCCCGAGTGGCACACGCCCTTCCTTCGTGGCAGCTGGATTCCTAGAAGGACTGGGGCGCACACCACACACACAGCATGCGATTAGATTGCATCTATTCTATGCAGCACAGACTCCCATCCCCCACCTCCCCGCGCAGGCCATGTGTCTTCGGCTGACGGGTGCCCTTGCTATCGGCTCTGCGTGCACCAACCAGCCCGATATCATCACATGTCAGAAAGAGGATCAGCCCCTCTACCCCACCCCCACCCCACGCAGTCGCCCCAACAAGAAAGCGTGGACGGGTGTGTGCGTTCCTCCTGCTGCAAGGGTAGCAGGGCTATAGACTGAACACATATGGTAGAAGAGGGGCACAGAACCTCACCAGTGTGTGTAGTGTATACAATGGTGGGCGTAGCCCAGACACACACACCCCTCTGCTGTTTCGAGTTGCTCAATCAATGAATTTCACGATATAAATAATACCAAGGCGGCGACTACTGCGAGGGGTGTCTAAGAAGGCAAAGATTTGAGGGAGGGTGATATTGCAAAGGAACACATGTTTGTGGAACCCCGTTCCCTTTAGAGCGGACCTAGCGCCATGAAGCATTTATAACAATAGTGGTAACGTGACGCTGCCATGCCCCTTCCCCAGTGCATGTATTGATCGCAGTAGTTTATCAGCTTAAGGTGGGCCTTGCGCTGGTCTGGCTGAACGCAACACGTCCCACATAAACAGCGTTTATTCGTGTCTACGGATACTGTCCAATGAAGCAGACACATGAATAATTACACTAGTCTAAATTTGTCTACAAATAAACAGGCAGAATGCGGCACAGGGGTCAGTCACAGGGAACACATCCCCCAAAAAGCAAGCCTCGCATTCTCATTGGGTGGACTTTGATGCTCAGCTGAGAGGCCACAGCAAGTTAGACATGTGTCTAAGGGGTACAGAGACGCAGTTACAGTGTAAGATGGGGTGTTCACAATTTGCGATGGGGCACAATTGAGCTGGGGACAGGGAGTTGAGAGTTAGCGACAGGGGTTTGAATTTAGGGGAAACACGAGGAGGGTTAAGACAGTAGGAGCCTGTTATCGGTGAAGGATGGAGAGCTACATCAGTGCTATGATAAAGTGACGGGGCAGTCCTGCACAGGAGAATGGTGAGTGTCTGTGGGATGCAGAAAATGACATCTTGCACACTGTAGAAGAAGACACGTCTCCAGGCGAGAAAGCCATGCTTCGGGAATAACAGCTAAGTACAAGCTTACACGTGTGATGCAACCAGGATGCAATACCGTGCGTGGCAAGCCCCCGCGCCCCTGCCAGAGAGCAGCGGCTACCATGCTCTCAATTCAAAACGTGCGACAGTTTTCTTTCCACCAGTTTTCCTGCCAGCATCGTGCTAAGATTTTTTTTCCATGCCTCCCTTTTCAAATGTTTCCACGCACTTTTTGGGCGGGTGCAACGTTTTTGGGGCTTCTCCAGCCCCGCGATCGTTGCATGCAGGCGGCAGTAACAGACTTTCAGTGCGTGCGTGGGGGATCCTTCCGCCCCCGGGCTGCTCGCACACCATGCAGCACGGGGCTTCGGGGCGGCTCGTGGCCCTGGACCCTGCGCTCGGAGAGGGCACGGGTGGGCAACAGAGCCGGGCTCCTTACCTCTGCCGTTCCTCTCCATGGGCAGCGCTCCAAGGCAGCCAGAGCTGGGGTGCTCGCTCGATCCCCCGAGTCAGCGAGAGGCCAGACGCCAGCGGCAGCCGCAGAGGATGCTCGGCTCCGTGTCCGTCGCCAGCCCGGTTAACCGAGGAGAAGTGTTTTCCAGCAGCAGCGCCTCCATTCAGTCAGGCCCCGAGAGGGATGGGGGAGCCGGCCAATGCCTGGCCTCTGCTGGGGCATGGAGGCGGGGAATCTGGGCAGAAGGCGGGGCCACGGGGAACAAAGGAGGGATGACAGCCACAGCAGCTCGGCCCGCACCTCCCCTACTGAGCTGTCTAAGCAGCACAGCCGCCGCAGCGTGGCCCGACAGTGCTCAAAGTAATGAGAGAGGCGTACCCCATCGCTCTCGGCTCTTTTATTTCCTCGCACTGCATTAATGTGCTTGCCTCTCACTCCTATCTCCCTGGCCAGGCTTATGTTCGTGCCTGGGATTGCAAGTTCTGCTCCTAGACCCCGCCAGGTGGCTTTACTCCCCCAGCAGTCTGGCTAAAGAAAACAACAAAGAGACGTGTTCGTTTTTATTTACAAACATGCCCACACCGCCATCACTGGGACTCGATTATTCCCTCCATGTTATCACAGACCAGCAATGCCACCGTGAACCCATGCCATCATCACCTCATCTTTTCACACTTCAGGCACACTCAGTCGCCTCTCACCCAGTCCCTTTTGTATCAATCACGATTCTATTTTGTATACCGCGCCTATGCCCACAGTCGTTAAAGTGCACAGAAAGAGGTTAGACAACAGAAATGACATGACAAGTACAAAGCAATGCACGGATCCATGTGGTAGGAGGTCAAAACAAACTAAGGTATCAGGTAAACAACAGTCTTTAGTCTCTTGCAGAACACCGAAAGATTCCTGTCCACAGGGAGAGAATTCCAGGCTTTAGAGGCATGCACTGGAAAAGAGTGTCCACTGTCTCTTGATCTTTTAGATATAGGACAGATTCATCTCGAGGTATTAGAAGACAGAGTGGATCTGGTCTCCTCTTGTTGGGTAAGGCCCAGCTTGAGACAAGAGAGCTGCGCCAGATAAGCATTTGTGGACCATGATGCTTGAACTGAATTCTGGGTGGAATGGATAACCAATGGATGGCTCTTTTGTGGTGCGAAATGTGATCTCTTTTAGAGACATTTTTAATAATCTGTACTGCGTCATTTTGGAGAACTTGTAGTTTATGTAAGTCAAGTTTACTGGCCCCACTAAGGAGAGGCCCCACTGGCCCCACTATGGATATAATCCATACAAAACTATCAAGAATTCTCATATAACAAGTGGCCCAAAACGTGCATGGTGCTGCTGTGGATGCCCACTCACTGTGCTATTCTTGCGTACTACAATATTCTTGTCCTGTTCCACCGTCCTCCTATGCAGTAACGTACAGGTTTGGTGAAAGGAGATGGGGGAGCACGCAGAACATGTTTCCCCCAAGTCGATTTGGGCGCTTCACGGGCAGCCAGCGAGCCGCATAGGGTATAGAGTGCCAATCACTCTATGTATAGGAGGACACTCTAGGTTCGATAACAGTTGGCGGTTTGACGCCTTACGTGAATAGGCATCAGGGGGAGCAAAATGGGGCAGTTGCTCCCCTAATTGCTGCTTTGCCCCCCCCTAATTGGTGGCTTGCCCCCTCCCGCAACCCGCACTGACAAAAAACACCCATAGGAGTCTTAAATGTCCTCCTTCGACCAGAAGTCAATTGTGCATGTGTACAGCCTCTTTATTTGCAGACTGTATTCTTTCATTCTCCTGCCCTGAAACATACACCACAGGAATAGATGGCCCATGAATGTCATTGGGGTGAGTCCATCTGTGTTAGAGGCAGGCTTCCCACATGCTGGTGACACTGCTAAATTGCTTGCAAATTCATATGCAAAAGTAAAAAAAGACATTTCAAAGTGACACATGCTTCTTAAACTTAAATTCACCAGTTTTTTTAAAACTGTGTTTAGTTTTTCGTTGGGCTATCCGCACAAATACCCTGCAATGTGGGTAACCCTTCCTTTGAGATTTATTGCAGGATATTGTAGGGTAAAAACAGACCCAGAGTGACAGAGATGGAGAGGCTATGCTGGGCTCCTATTTTGGCTAATGTGAGTTCCATTGAAATATAAAAGCCAGTACAAAATATGGTTTTCCAATATACGGCCTAGTGAATGAACAAAAATTGGCCTATTGCAACTTCAATAAAATACAAAGACACAGGGCCTCATTACACGTTAGGCGGTAGGGGGTTAATGGGGCTGGTAGAGCTGCTGGCCTCGTTAATCCCCTACCGCCTCATTACGAGGTCTCCTTGCGGGTCCCGCTAAGGATGCTTGGTAAAACCAGGCGTCCTTAGCGGGTCCCGCGAGCAGACCAGGATGCAAACAATGGGCCCATCATTTACGGGCCCGTTGTTTGCATCCACCCCATTCCCATTGAGCCCTATGGTGGCTCAAATGGGAATGGGGATGTACTGGGTTCGGGTTCCCTGAATGGAGAAATACCGGGCCCTCCAAGGTCGGAATGGCCCGGTATTTCCCCATTCAGGGAACCCAGACGCAGTACCCGGTATGGGGGTAGCCATGCCACAAATAGCGGCATGGCTTCCTCCATGGTCATAATGAGGCCCACAGAGTTGAAGGAGAGTGTGCCTTAGAACTGTGATTGTAACTGTGTCCAATGGAGGCAAACAAAAAGACACAGGTGCTGCAAATGCTGACTTTGTATAAACTGGAAAAAGGCACCCTTTTCAGATTCAAAACTGGTGCAGTACACAGGTGAAAATATACTTTGAAAGCATAGGCATGTGAAAAAAACCAAGGAGGAATGATGCCTGACATTTAGAAATAACGTCAAGTGACAGATTGCGTTCATCAGGAATAAAGAGACTTCATTTTCATCGCATACAATCTGTGTAAATAATACAAAGAGGGGACTTATTTCTGTTTAAGCATTCTATAAAGAGTTTATTTCTTGCCAGCAAGCCTGGATGCAATACAACATGTCATGTGTAAATATGTTTCTTCAATTGAAATGCTATTTCTCAGAATTGTGCATGTAACTGAACTGTCTGTATCTGGAATTGTGACCCCCCTCCCCTCAGAAATTTGGGCTAGGTTTAGCAAGGAAACAGGCCTGGAGCTTCAGTTCTGAATATTAAGAAATGTTGCAAGAGAGATCCGAACTGCAGTGAGGCAGCTAACAAAGCCAGCAGAAATTACCTTTAAGGTCAGGTCTCCCCATCAACTGTGCATTAGCTTCGAGCAAAAACCTTTGAAGCCCAGGCAGGAAGGGAATGATCACATGGGCCAGCCAGACATCCCGATAAGGTCATAGAAGAGAAATGCAACCTAAGAATTGGTGGGGGCTATGTGAAACTGAGGGACTTGTGATGCTTTGCCATTGACTAATATTGAAAATATTTTCTAGAATAAAAAGTGCATCGCATCCCAGTGAGCTCATCCCGGACACATATTGCAGCAGATAAGAAGCCCTTCAGGACCATGTAAAACACATTTTGTATGATTGATACAAATTGAGTTATGACGAAAATTATGATTCCGGCCTTCCCATAATTCTGACGGAATAGAACGTTGGTGGGATGATGGGTTATGGAAGGTTTGAACCAGGAAGGGATCGATTTGTGATTATTTCAGCTCAGGAGCAAATTGTGAAAAATGGTAGCTCTGCCCATGAAGGGCATGCCAAAATAAAATTTGTATTTTCTGAATTGCCATAAAACATAGCATTCAAAAATATATATGTGCTAGTAATTATCTGAAAAATTGTGGTAGCTGTCATTTTGTTAGATTTTAAGGACACTGAAGAAGTTAAACCCACTTGTCATTTTGTGATGATGAATCTTTCATCTCCATCAGCCCCCATCATTCACTCCCACTAACTCTTTGGCCTATTAGCAGACAGTGGGTGTCTTGGTGGGCTTGAAGGGAGAGAACTGGCCAATAATTAGCCTGGGAACTATGATAATAGCGAAGTGTCACCAGCCCTATAAGAGCTCAGTTTTCTACATGAGAGGGACTGATTTGGTGATCTTTCTTTGACCTTTTGACTCTTGGCATCTTTCTTTGGACTTTTGTTTTTTTTCCCTTGACTTTCCAACTCTATTGCTGGAGGTAGTCTGCTTCTGGAGTCTTGCAGAGACCAGCAGAGAGACAAGAGAGCTACCAAGGCCTTAAACATTGTGTGGGACACAGAGATTGGGAAATCTAGAAGCTAGCTGGGCCTGCCATTTGAGGAGCCAGAGGAAGTCTGGGTGCTGGGGACTATATTTTGGTCAAAGCCTTTGACCAGGTCTGTGCTGTCCTCAGAGGAGCCCTGCTGTTTCCCTGAAGGCCCCATAACTAAGGCCTCCCATGTAAGTAGATATATCGCAAACTAGCAAAAGTGTGGGGGAATCTGCCAGCCATAATCTCCATCTCGCATAGCGGGAATGGGTGTGGTACTGGGGAGACCTTTGGCACATTGTATTAAAAGCAATTAAAATGAATGCCACTATAGAAAATCACTATTTCTATATAAATTGAATTGTGTTGGGAACTGCATGCCTTAATCCTTTCCATCAAATTGTGGGGAGGGGGGAAGCTGTATAGATCATTAGGGCGTTGAATTGAAGTTGAATCAATTAATTCCCATATAAAAAATCACGGGATGAGTATTAGAGTTCAAAACTAACAAAGTTCATGCCCCGTGAGTTGGAGCCAGTATAGACAATAAAGTACTTGGGTGACTCTATCTTTTTGAAACCCCTGTCTTCTGTACCGAAGCTGGGGTGTGTTATGATGCCTACCTCCAAGGAGCCAGACAGGGCCCGGCACCCTCAGAAGCAGGCAACATGTATACTAGGGAAGTCCCAGCCACCCCAGATAGGGGCTCTTTGGACTCAGTCCTGGCGCCGTTGGCGTCAGGCTCATAAGGGATAACAGTCCTGGCACCATCGGCGCCAGGCTCATACAAGATATGGAAGGAAATGTGTTTGGTGCAAACTTACCTGGCAGACCATGCTGCAATTTCCTTACCTGGCAGATCATTCTACAACTTCCAGATGAAAAAGGAACTACTTAACCACACGGGTGTGGCTGGTGGCAGGATACATACTTTCAGTGGAAGGATACATACCTGGGACTACTTGAAAGGCTATTTAAGCCACACCCAGACAGCAAACCACGCTTCGCGTTGTTCTGCTCATAGCAGCTGGACCCTCACCGTGCTTGCTCCTGCTCCAGCCCTCGACCATGCCTGCCAGCATCCTGGAAACACCTAAGGATAGAAAAGGGAAGAAGAAACAGGTGAAAAAACAAACCTTACCTGTTAAAGCTGCATTCCGGATTCAGCGCGCCAACGTTCCTGCAAAAAGACATCATTTTAAATACTCACCGCGCCGCATACATCTCAGCGCACTTCTCTTACCTGCACGTGGCGCCTTCGGCTCTGCGACGCCCATCCGGATCTCCTGCAGCATTCCAGCACCTACGGGGAGACGAAGAGAAGAAAGCAAGGTGAGAAGGGGAAAATAACCAAGAAGCACTTACCCGCCAAGCTAATTCTTCTTACCTTCGGGTCGATGCCATTCCTTGGGCATTTCAGCACCCCGGCCCCTATGGGGAAAAAGCAAACATCACATTAGTGAATGCAAGAACCGTAGCAAACAAACTATTTTAAACTTACCTGCTTACAGGTCGGACTCAGCTTCTGCTTCGTACCGGCTCCATTTCTTCGGCATTCTCGAACTCCGGCCCCTAAGGAAAAAGAGACAGGAAAAGACAGTAGTGGGCCTACACCAAAACTCACCTGAAAATCAGGTTTTCGACGGAAACCCCCCTCAGCCCGGAGTCTTCCATTACCTGCAAAAGAGAAGAGGAACAGTTTAGACTCAAGCTTGCCATAAACATTTACGGTACTTACCGGAACAGACAAGCGAACTCGAACTTACTATCCAGTGACGTAACTGGATCCCAACGCGCCCCTGCATCAGAAGCAGGATGGAGAGCTCGCCTTTTCAATCCCTAAGGTGAGTCTCCACAGGGAATTACAGAAGGGTTGCAAGGAGGGTGAGAAGGGGAACGGGAGATCAACACAAAACCCGCAGAGTATTAACCCTTCCTTTCGCTCACAGAAGGGAATTCATCCGAGCCAGACAAGCCGGATTTGGGAACCCAGCCCACTCCATCTTCAGGGTGCTGAACATCTCCTTCGAAGAGGCCACTGCCGTCCAGACCACGCCCGCGCCTCCGTGGGAAGCAGGTGAGCGTTACAGAACGTGAAGACTATCCACAATTACCCACCCAGGCACCATGGAGACTTCCGAAACAGACCAACTGGCCCAACTATTGGGGTAATTACGGGCGGAAGTTCACGCCGCCCGCCAAGAAACCAACGTTCTTCGAAGAGTACTGATCTTGTCCAAAGAACGAACCGATGACCTGGCTAAACAGCTTTTGCAGAATCACGCTGGACAAACGCCATTACCTGCTTCCGGGAGAGAGTCCACTCCTATGGCTTCCACTAACCCAGTGCAAATTAACCTGCCGGGAAACATGCCTTTGGCCCCACCTGAACGTTTTGCGGGGGACCCCAAGAAATACGCTGTTTTCATGAACCAATGTCGTTTACACTTTTTATGTAGACCTGGGGCCTTCCCTAATGACCAAACTAGGGTGGCTTTTGTTTCATCGTATCTCAGCGGCTGTGCAGCCGATTGGTCTATTCCGTTGGTAAATCAAGACGATCCTATCCTTCGTGACTTTCAACGCTTCCAGGCTAGTATGGAGAGATTATTTGCCCGGCACGCCCAGGGTGAGGCCTTGGATAACAAACTTCTGTCTTTGCGTCAAGGGAACCAAGACCTCCTATCATATATCGCCACATTTAACAGACTGATCGTGGAAACTGGGTGGCCTGAGAATAAAAGAATCACCTTGTTTCATCGAGGACTTTGTGGAGAGCTAAAAGACGTTCTGGCTCAAATTGTGAATCCACCCCAACTCTGTGAGGAATACATTGATTTAGTGATCCAACTTGATCATAGACTCCAGAATAGAAAGACTGATCGGACTAGATTTGAAACTCGGGCTTTGGTAAAAACCCACGCAAACCCCAAGAGTACCGACACTTCGGAGCCAATGTAAATTGTGGGAGTAAAAGGACCCCTAACGCAGAAAGAACGAGAAAGAAGACGGCAAAACCAGTTATGTCTCTATTGAGAGTCTGGACACTTTCTACGAAATTGCCCGGTAAAACCACCCAAGAAGGTGGTTGGAGCCACAGACCAAAACTTTCCAAAATCTGATTCGGGAAATGATCCAGCCCGACAAGCGTAGAGGTCCGCTTGCCGAGCGTGAAGACAAACTCTTTGACCTTGCATTTCATCATGCCAATGACCCTCGTGGATCCAAAGCAGCCTCAACGATTACATGGCATAAAGGCCTATTTCGACAGTGGGGCTATTGGGAACTATGTTGATCTTGAATTGGCTTCCAGGATTGGTCTCCCTCTCCGACCAAAAATCACCAAAGATGTCATTACCACGGTTGATGGGACCGAAATTGCCTCTGAGCCGGTAACACATTCTACCACAGAAATGACACTGGTTGGCCAAGATGGTCATAGGGAAACCATAGTGTTCGACGTAATCAAGACTCCACAATTTCAGGTAATCTTGGGGATCCCTTGGTTAGAAGCACATAATCCTCAAATTGACTGGCGAGCAAAGAGTATCACCTTTCCTAACTGCAGACAAACTTGTTATTCCGGAAATCCACAAGTGGGTCTTGCCTCAGTAACCTCTGTGTCAGCACAACTACCACTTCAGTATCAGGACTTTCAGGACGTTTTTCAAAAAGAACAGGCCAACACCTTACCACCTCACCGGCCATACGATTGTCAAATTGATCTGGTACCCAATGCTCAACCGCCTTGTAGTAGGATTTATGCCCTTACCGAACCAGAGAATCTTCATTTACGCCAGTATTTGGATCAATATCTTGCCAATGGGTTTATTCGCTCGTCAAAGTCACCGGCTTCTTCAGCTTTGTTCTTTGTGCCGAAAAAGGAAGGCGACCTTAGAACATGTATAGACTATCGCGCCTTAAATCAGATAACGGTTAAGAATCGTTACCCCCCTGCCTCTGATCCCTGATCTCCTCGACCAGGTGAAAGATGCCTGCATCTTTACCAAGCTGGATTTAAGAGGGGCTTACCATCTGGTGCGCGTCAGAGAAGGCGATGAATGGAAAATGAATGGAAAACGGCCTTCCGCACCAAATACGGACTCTTTGAATACCAAGTGATGCCCTTCGGGTTGTGCAACGCACCTGCTGCCTTCCAGTATTTTATGAATGACATCTTTCGAGAACTCATAGATGTTTGTGTCATCATATATATTGACAACATCCTAGTGTACTCTTCCTCGGAATCTGATCACCGAAAACATGTTAAGGCCGTCCTGGAGAAACTACGCCAGCACAAACTATTTGCAAAGCTCGAAAAGTGCATTTTTCACGTCACGGAGGTTGAGTTTCTTGGTTTCGTCCTAACGCCAAAGGGAGTTCGAATGGACTCACGGAAAGTGGACGCGATCCTCAAATGGCCATCCCCTAGTTCTGTGAAAGGGGTTCAGAGCATGCTTGGTTTTGCCAATTTCTATCGAAGGTTTATCCCGGAGTTTCCTCCAGTGGTTCAACCCATCACAGCCCTCTTACGGAAAAACAAATGCTTCGAATGGACTACGGAAGCAGAACAAGTATTTCAGGAACTAAAAACTAAATTCACCTCCGCACCTGTGTTAAAACATCCCCGTCCAGATCTCCCTTACGTTGTGGAAACTGACGCATCTAGTTTAGCCATGGGAGCGGTTCTATCACAGAGGGACCCAGTCTCGAACCAACTGCATCTTGTGGCCTTTTGGTCCAGAAAATTCTCAGCTCCAGAAGTTAACTACGCAATCACAGATAAAGAACTATTAGCTATCAAGTCAGCTTTCAAGGCTTGGCGTCATTACCTGCTCGGCGCAAGACATAATGTTACCGTAATTACAGACCACAGGAATTTGCAATACTTAAAAACGGCCAAAGCTCAATCCTCACGCCAACTCCGTTGGGCCCTGTTCTTTGCAGAATTTGACTTTGTGATCACCTATCGCCCCGGCTGCAAGAACGGCAAGGCGGACGCACTATCTCGAATAGGAATGGGCGATTCTACCCCAACTCTAGATCCAGTTCCGATTATTCCCGAACAGAGAATTTTGGGGGTGATCTCCTCACAAACTCTAGAGGATATTCAAACTAGAGTTAAATTGCTTTTCGACGCTGCAGCCTTGCAAGAATGGAGCCTGAAAGATCCCAGATTTTCAATTAATAACGATTTACCTTATTTCCAGGGGCGATTGTTCTTGCCTCAAAAGGATTTGCAAGATCTCGTTATTGCCCATCATCATGAGACACTAATGGAAGGACACCCGGGCATCACTAAGACTGAAGAAAAAATTAAAAGGCATTTCTGGTGGCCCTCCTGGCGAAAGGATATAAAATCTTTCGTGATGACATGCGCAGTGTGAGCCCAAAATAAAAGTCAAAAGCAAAAACCAGCCGGTCCGTTACGACCTCTGGACATCCCACCGGCACCTTGGCACACTTTATCGCTGGATTTTATAACTGACCTACCTCCTTGTCAAGGATTTAATACTATACTGGTAATTGTAGACCTCTTCTCCAAGATGGTCCATTTTATTCCCTTGAAAGGGCTGCCTTTAGCCTCCACCCTAGCCAAGGAATTTCTTGAGAACGTCGTTCGTCTACATGGTTTTCCATCCATATTAATCTCCAATCGGGGAAGCCAGTTTATTTCTCGGTTCTGGAAGAGATGTTACCAAATGGCACAAGTTGATGTGCGTTTATCTACCAGCCACCATCCTCAGACCGACGGCCAAACCGAGAGAACAAACCAGACATTGGAACAGTACTTACGGTGCATGTTGCATCAATCAGAATATAATTGGAAAGACATTTTATGGATTGCTGAATACGCGTACAACAATTCTGTGCATTCAGGAATTGGCCCGACTCCTTTTTATACCTTATTTGGCCACCATCCCAGAACTTCGGTTCTTGAACCATCTCAAGGCCTTGAAATGCCCGCCGTGGATAACTTACATGCCACCATAACCCGAGCCTTCAAAGAAGCCAAGACTCATTTACAGCAGGCCAAGGACAACTATAAGGAAAATGCTGATTTACATCGGAGCGAAGTACCTCCTTAGCAAGTTGGAGATCAAGTGTGGCTGGCGACTAGACATCTACCACTTAAAGGCCCGCAAACTTTTAACCCAAGATATATAGGGCCTTATCCAATCAAGGCTGTAATCAACCCGGTAGCCTTCAAACTCGATCTGCCCCCCAACATGCAAATCCATCCGGTTTTCCACGTATCACTGTTGAAACCTGTACAACCCGGAACCAGGCTACTCAAGCCACCAGAACCAATCCCAGTAGATGGGGAACTGGAATTCGAAGTTAAAGACATATTAGATTCTAAGATGTCCAAGTCAAAGGTTTTTTACCTAATTGATTGGAAAGGATATGGACCTCAGGAGAGATCTTGGGAACCAAGCGATCATATACATGCACCTCGTCTAATACAAAAATTTCATCGTAAGTTTCCACACAAACCAAAGCCTCCGGACAGTACATCCTTGGGAGGGGCCTTGGGGGGAGGTACTGTCATGATGCCTACCTCCAAGGAGCCAGACAGGGCCCGGCACCCTCAGAGGCAGGCAACATGTATACTAGGGAAGTCGCAGCCACCCCAGATAGGGGCTCTTTGGACTCAGTCCTGGCGCCGTTGGTGTCAGCCTCATAAGGGATAACAGTCCTGGCACCATCGGCACCAGGCTCATACAAGATATGGAAGGAAAAGTGTTTGGTGCAAACTTACCTGGCAGACCATGCTGCAATTTCCTTACCTGGCAGATCATTCTACAACTTCCAGATGAAAAAGGAACTACTTAACCACACGGGTGTGGCTGGTGGCAGGATGCATACCTTCAGTGGAAGGATACATACCTGGGACTACTTGAAAGGCTATTTAAGCCACGCCCAGACAGTCATCCACGCTTCGCATTGTTCTGCTCATAGCAGCTGGACGCTCACCGTGCCTGCTCCTGCTCCAGTCCTCGACCACGCCTGCCAGCATCCTGGAAACACCTAAGGATAGAAAAGGGAAGAAGAAACAGGTGAAAAAACAAACCTTACCTGTTAAAGCTGCATTCCGGATTCAGCGCGCCAACGTTCCTGCAAAAAGACATCATTTTAAATACTCACCGCGTCGCATACATCTCGGCGCACTTCTCTTACCTGCACGTGGCGCCTTCGGCTCTGCGACGCCCATCCGGATCTCCTGCAGCATTCCAGCACCTACGGGGAGACGAAGAGAAGAAAGCAAGGTGAGAAGGGGACAATAACCAAGAAGCACTTACCCCCCAAGCTAATTCTTCTTACCTTCGGGTCGATGCCATTCCTTGGGCATTTCAGCACCCCGGCCCCTATGGGAAAAAGCAAACATCACATTAGTGAATGCAAGAACCGTAGCAAACGAACTATTTTAAACTTACCTGCTTACAGGTTGGACTCAGCTTCTGCTTTGTACCGGCTCCATTTCTTCGGCATTCTCGAACTCCGGCCCCTAAGGAAAAAGAGACAGGAAAAGACAGTAGTGGGCCTACACCAAAACTCACCTGAAAATCAGGTTTTTGACGGACACCGCCCTCAACCCGGAGTCTTCCATTACCTGCATTTACGGTACTTACCGGAACAGACAAGCGAACTCGAACTTACTATCCAGTGACGTAACTGGATCCCAACGCGCCCCTGCATCAGAAGCAGGATGGAGAGCGTGCCTTTTCAATCCCTAAGGTGAGTCTCCACAGGGAATTACAGAAGGGTTGCAAGGAGGGTGAGAAGGGGAACGGGAGATAAACACAAAACCTGCAGAGTATTAACCCTTCCTTTTCGCTCACAGAAGGGTATTCATCCGAGCCAGACAAGCCGGATTTGGGAACCCAGCCCACTCCATCTTCAGGGTGCTGAACATCTCCTTCGAAGAGGCCACTGCTGTCCAGACCACGCCCGCGCCTCCGTGGGAACCAGGTGAGCGTTACAGGGTGTCCATAATCCCAAAATAAGTAATGCTAAAATGCTGCTATTCAAGTGCATGTCAAGGGTGCAAAATGGAATTTCCCATTTATTTACTTGCATCCCAAAACAATGTTCCCAAAGCACTGCATTTCATGCAAATAAAAAGCCCAAAACGATTTTCCCATTGAGTTCCTTTCCTGACCTTGCCTTTCATGCAAATAAAAAGCCCAAACGATTTTCCCATTGAGTTCCTTTCTTGACTTTGCCTTTCAAATAAAAATCCCAAAATGGAGAGGCCACCAGGGGGCGCACAGGCAATGGCTGCCTGATTTGCGAGCTCTTGCCGAGACCAGGTCGTAGCGGGGTCTGAGCCCCCCCCCGAAACCTCCCCACAGTGCGCAAGTGGGCCGGATCATGTTGTGACCCCCCAGGGCCCCCACCGAGTGAAACAACGGGGTCTGAAGACCTCAGGAAGGCAGAGAACCTAAGACGCGGCTGCCGCAGCGGGATCGCCGAAGGAGGCCGCAAGATCACCCAGTGAGGATTTCGGGTAGGAGCGAGCAGGCCCGTCAGAGCCGGCGGAGGAAACGGCCTCCCTTCGCCTCCCGCTTAAGGCAGCACAGGCCGCGGGAACAGCGTACTGCCACTTGGGGGGATGCTCACCCGGAGCGGTCCCCGGAGAGGCCCCCCCCGCCACAGCAGGATCCCTGGAGGAATCCACAAGGCCAGACTCGGGGCCGCGGCCCGCCAGGTACGGGACTCGGAGGGAGGGCGGTCGGGCCCGCCGAAGCGGACTGACGAGGCAGCCTCCCTTCACCACCCACGGAGGCCAGCACAGGCCACGGGAGAAACACGCCGCCACTGGGGAAGGAGACGCAACCCGGAGCGCTCCCTGGAGAGGCCCCCCCACCTGCAAGAGAGGTGCCCATTCCCTCTCCCCCCCCCCACCGGAGCCCGATCGGCGGCACCACCGCGGGGGGGTTATCCCTGGGGGAGGAAAGTGTACCCTGACAAGAGGGGCCCCCAACATCACATCAAGGCCAGCAGTCCACCACCCCGTGGTGGCAAAAAGCACCCCTCCCCCACCCCAGTGGATAAAAAGGGGCACCGGAGACACTGCAGTCGCTGCCCTGGGTGTGAGGCCCCGCTTGAGGCTAGCGGGGCGTGTGCCCGCCTGGGGGCAACTACCAAGATCCAGCAGGATCACGCAGAAGGGGGAGGAGTGTACCCTGCCAAGAGGGGCCCCCAACATTGTGAAAAGACCAGCAGTCCACCACCCCGTGGTGGCAAAAGCACCCCTCCCCCATTCCAGAGGATAAAAAGGGGCACCAGAGGCACTGCAGTCGCCGCAATGGATGTGAGGCCCCCGCCTGAGGCTGGTGGGGCGTGTGCCCGCCCGGGGGCAACTACCAAGATCCAGCAGAGTCATGTTGAAGTGTTAGGGGGTGGCCACCACCTCCCGCCTCCATCCCCTGAAGAGCGCCTCCACCGAAGAGACACCAACGGACCCGTGAGGTGTGCTTGTGGCCCACTAGGATCTGAGGTACCTTTGACAGAGAGCCCGGGGGGGCAACCTGATGGACTGGCAAAGGAATTTCCAAAAATATCGTTACCAAGACCCGGATCCCCCCACAAAAGAACCACCCCACGGTAAGGTAATGGCCCATCCGGAATCCTCAGCACCCTCAATGGCCGCAATGGAGCGGGGCTTTGCTTCCATCTTGCAAGAAATTCGAGATATGCGTGCAGACATTGCCCAAAAGTTTGAAAAAATGGACCAACGGGTCGACAAAGTTGAGGGCAGACTCCTTCAGGTTGAATCCAACCAATCTTCATCGGCAACCCTTGAAGTAGAGTTAAACATGAGGCTAGCTGCCCTTGAAAAAAGAGAGGAGGAGAGGTCAAGACAGATGGATGATTTCGAGAACAGGGAGCGGAGAAACAACCTCAGGATTTTTTGGGGTTCCGGAGACGGAGGGGGAGACGGAGAGAGAGCTGACCCGAGTGGTGCGGAACATAATCGCCCTCATCTTTGAAGAAGAGATGACCACTGAACTCATATTTGATCGGGTGCATAGAGCGGGAGGACGTGCAGGGGACCCCCGGTCGATCCTAGTCCGGTTCCATTACTACCTGGAAAAGACGCGGGTGTTGGAGGCCTCCAGGAAAGTCCAGGAGATCACATATAACAACTCCCAAATCTCCATTTTCCAGGACCTTTTCGGCATACACCCTGGATGTGCCGCCCCCTCACACAGCTGCTGAAAGAGAAGGGAGTGCGATATAGATGGGGCTACCCCTTCTCCCTAACATTCGAATAGCTAGGCCAGCGAACAACACTGATCTCGGAGGAAGATATCAAGGGAGCCATCCAGGACTATGTGTCTGACCCAACACCCCGACGAGAACCGTTGGAGCCGGCCAGGAGTGGATCGGGTGGCCCAGGCCCACCGGGCGAAAGACGGGAGAAATCAGGAGCAAGGAAATTTAGGAGGATGAACACGCTCTCCCCAGCAAAAGAGGGTGAACGGAATGACTCTGAGGGGTAATCGCCAGGGAGTCCCAGAGGGAGTGTGGTCTTTTGAGTTTACCAATGGACTTTGGTTCACCCGCGGGATGGTGATTCGGCAAAGACAGGAGGTAAAGAGTAAGCCAGAATCCCCATGAAAAGCAAGTTTAGCGGGACCAATAGCGGGGAGGAGGTCGAAGGGGGGGGGCTCACGATAATGTAATTGGTAACGATCGCCTGGCTGAGAGGGGCAGGCTGGTGGTCCGGCCAAAGTGCCAGAGATGGCTGAACTATCTTGCTGGACGCCGGGGCAGGGCAGGGGGGGCAGGAACGAGTTGGGGTTTGTTTGTTAGGGAAGGGGTTTGGGGGTCAGTTGGGGAAATATTATAATAGTGTCCAAAAGTCGATTCATGGAGAGCGAGAAAGGAGAATTGTTGCGATGCTGCTGACCATTAGAACGGGAATCATAGACTATGGCTGATAGCTTGCCGGCCCTGGGAGTGGGTACCCTGAACGTGCGGGGGCTGAATACCCCTACGAAAGGGTCCCTGATCTGCAGGGAGTTTAGGAGGGCTAAACTAGACCTGCTGTTCGTGCAAGAAACACACTGGGCAAGGGGAAAGGAGCCCAAGTTGCGGGGGGGGGGGAATCGAGGAGGTCTTTCATGCATCCCACAGGACTAAAAAAAGAGGGGTGGCCATCTTGGTGGCAAGGGACGTGGGGGTTGAGAAGGAAGACATCTTAAAAGACCCGGAGGGGCAATATTTGTTGCTTCAGGGCATCCTACAGGGCTCCCCCTTACTCTGGCTGTAGTGTATGGCCCGAACGAAGGACAGGCCCTATTTTGGGAAGAAGTAAGAGATAGGATCAGACTATTCATGCAAGGCCCGCTGGTGGTGGGGGGAGACTTCAACATGGTCCTCGAACCAACCATGGACAGGAAAAGGGTAGACCCCCTTACTCCCAGAGCAGCAGACAAAGCCATGGCACAGTCTTTCCAGAGGGTAAATGAGGACCTGGGACTGACAGATACAATTCCTTCTCCCAGAGTGGAAATCCCATCCTTCACCTATTACTCAGCCATACACAACTCTTTCTCCAGAATAGACTATGTCCTGGTAGACGATACACTCTGACCATATGTGTCAGGCTATAGGATAGACCCAGTTCCCTGGTCAGATCACGACATGGCCAGAGTTACCGTAGCGATGGGGTGGTGCAGAGAACGCAGAGGGCGCTGGAAGTGTAACAATGCCCTATTAAAAGATGAGGTCCTTGCTCAGGAGGTCTTAACTCCATAACAGAGTTCTTTGAGCTTAACGATAATGGGGAGGTCGCCACTCACACGCTCTGGGACGCCTTCAAGGCCACCCTGCGAGGGGTCCTCATAAAAATAAGGGCCCAAAGGAAAAGGGAGAGGGAGATCCAGGAGAAAACTCTGAGAGAAAGAATAGCCCGTCTCCAACCGGTGAGATCCCCGGGGCATCCATTAGAGCGTGACCGGGTGACCGTTCTGGAAGACTGCAGGCTACAGCTAAAAGATCTACTTTTACACAAAACAGAAAGGAGCCTCCAAATGGTTAAACAAAAATATTACGAGAAAGGGGACAGGGCAGATCGGATCTTAGCCTGGAAGTTGAGGGAGGTTCAGAGAAGCAGGAGGGTGAAGGAAGTGAGGGACACTCAGGGGCTCCTTGGCAACGACTCCCCCCCATATCGGCGAGGCTTTCCGCCAATATTATAAAGCCCTCTACTCCTCTGAATATGATGGGGATGATGCCCAGATAGAAAGCTTCCTTAATTCGATACAGATCCCATCCCTCTCGAGGGAAATGGCAGAGGGGATAGAGGGACCGGTAACCGAAGACGAAGTGGACAGGGTGATTAGTGGAATGAAGGTGGGAACTTCCCCTGGGGAGGATGGCTTCACAGTCTTCTTTTGCAAAAAATTCCGGTCCTCCCTGATCCCATACTTGGTGAGGGTCTTTAATGGGGTATTGGAGGGGGGCATACTCCCCGAGTCCATGATGGGAGCCGTGATAGTAGTCTTGCCCAAAGAGGGAAAGGATCTATCGGAATGTTCCTCCTATCGGCCCATATCATTGTTAAACATCGATGTTAAGATCTTGGCCAAGGTGGTGGGGAAGCGGCTGGAAGGTATAATGCCGAAGTTAATCCATGGGGATCAGGTGGGCTTCATAAGCGGAAGACAGGGGTCTGATAAAATCTGCAAAACACTGGACCTGGTCCACTTTGCCCAAACATAGGAACTCAACGCATGTGTCCTCTCACTGGACTTGGAGAAGGCCTTTGACAGAGTCGAGTGGCGTTACATGGAGCTCCTCCTTCACAGAATGGGCCTTGGGACCCACATCATGAGCTGGGTAAGTGCACTCTGCAGAGCTCCCACGGCTAGGGTACAGGTGAACGGGACGCTGTCCGGGTCATTTCCCCTCTCCCGAGGGACGAGGCAGGGGTGCCCACTCTCCCCCCTAATATATCCTCACAATGGAGGCTTTGGCAATAGCCGTCAGAGCTCACCCAGACATTAAGGGAATAAGAAGAGGGGAGATCGAATTCAAGCTTTCCCTGTTTGCGGATGACATTCTGGCCTACCTGGTAGACCCGGGCTCCTCTCTCCCCCCCCTCCTGACCCTGGTGTCAGAATTTAGTCGCTTCTCTGGCCTAAAAATAAACACGGCAAAATCTGTCCTGCTCCCAATGCGAACAACGGACCCAGTGCTTGACCCTCTGAGCAGGTTCCATGGGATTGAGGTGGAGAAGGTCGCCATACGATACTTGGGGGTACTCCTCACCAGAGAAATTTCGAATCTGGGCCCCGCCAATTATGGCCCCATGATGGCGGAGATCACTTCCGATATGAGGAGATGGGTACAAAATGATCCTCTCGTGTTATGGCCGAATGACGGGTGTCAAAATGAACATTCTGCCACGACTCCTGTACCTGTTCACGGCACTCCCGACCAGTCCCAGCGCAGAACTTCAGAGACTTACAAAATGGGGTCCGCGACTTTGTATGGCAAGGGAAGACCCCGAGAACTGGAAAGGCCACCTTGACCCTACCAAGGGAGGAGGGGGGATTCGGGCTGCCGGACTTTCACCTTTACTTCTGTGCTGCCCAACTGCGCGTCCTCCTGGAGCACATGAAAGAGGGCCTGAGAACGTATTGGTCTTACCTGGAGGATATGGATGCCCACCCCCAGAAGGTCCGCGACCTCCTATGGGCGCCTCGCAGGGAGATCCCGACACACTTATGATCTCACCCGACCCTGGGACTCCTATGGGACATTTGGAAAGAAGGCCCCCAAACCGCTCACCTCACCACATGGCCGTCTCCGATGTCATCTCTCTGGGGCCACCCCATCAACCTGGGAGGGAGAGGGTTCAGTCACTCCCAGAACTGGTCAGACATGGGGATGGAATGGGCGGGGCAGATGTTCAGGGATGGCGAATTCCTATCTTATGAAGACCTCAGGGAAGCACTAGGTCGTGATTCAATATCCATCTTCGAATACCTCTGCCTTTAGGCGACCAATCATGGGGCACCAATCTGAGAAGACAGTTGACCCCTTTCGAGAAACTCCTCGACTCAGCGGCCTCCAGGAAGGGGGCGGTTTCAAGTATGTACAGGGTTCTAAATAGGTACAACCTTCAAGGCAGGAGGAGCTTCTGCTTGTTCTGGGATGACCTGGCAGGTGCCGAAATCTCAGAGGATGACTGGGCCAGAATATTCAAAATCGCATTTCACGGAAACCTTTTCACCGGAGACATGGAGCACAACTTTAAGATATTACAGGGGTGGCACAGAGACCCCGTAAAACTGTCAAAGAAGTTCCCGGGGGTGTCGCCAAGGTGCCCGAGGGGATGCGGGGAGATGGGGTCCAGAGGCCACATGTGGTGGCACTGTCCGAAGGTTCAAACATACTGGGAACAAGTGAGGGACTGGATAGCGGAAGTGACTGAAGACCGTCTACCACTTAATCCCCTGACGATGTTGTTGGGCCTCCCCCCGGAGGACACAGAGTTGCACCGATATCCAAGGATGTGGGAAACCATGCTAAGGGCAGGAAGAGTGGCATTGGCCCAGAAATGGAAAAGTCCTGAGGCTCCCTCGAAGGAGGACTGGCTGAAAAAAGTGAAAAATATGTTTTTGATGGATAAATTGACAGCCATGGTGAACAACGATACTAGCTCTTTCCTCACAGACTGGTTTGGAGTACAGCAATCCTGGGGATGGGACGTTCACTGAACCCACAGAATGAATCCCGCTCCGGAGATGACGGGATTAACCCCACTACGCAGGTCAGCCAGACTTGGGACCCCAAGACCTGGGGAACGGCGGCAGCAAGTCAACTGATGACACGGCCACGCATCGCAACATCTCCGAGATAAGGGAGACGGAGGTAACACCGTGAGTCTCCCATGGCGGACAGAATGAACTGGACACGGGGGAGGGGGTAGGACCCAGGGGTGGGGCGGGTTGGCAGGGAGGGGGGGTAAGGGGTGTCACAGTTATTTCTTACTTGTTTGTAAAGTTAAAAATGGCAATAAAAACTACAGTTTAAAAAAAAAAATCCCAAAACGATTTTGCTACTTTATACCCACTCCCTGTGCCTTGCTTTCAGATCAGAGGGGTCATATCTAATTGATGCCTCGAGGGTGGGCGTTGTTGGGAGAAAGGTGTATTGTTCCAAACTAAGCAATTACTGTGTGTTTTGTATGTTTCCTATAAGTTATTTGCAAGAAATCTGATGTAAATTTGGACTGCCATCTTCAAAATCTTACCTGTGTCATATCGCAACTGAAGGTCCTTTAAACCTGTGTTAGTCAATTGGTGTAAGCCATTTGAATTTGTGATATTGTGTAGTGCCACAGCATTGGTGGTTGATGTTTTGGTTGCTAGTCTTCTTTGCAAACCTTAAATAAATATATATTCCTATTATACACCGGCCTGGTTCCTAGCTCAATGGTGGTACAGAAGGTATTTGTTGGGGCGGTGTGAGACGGGTTGGAGGCCTCACTAAAGTTGAATCTGTGTAAGTGCTTTGGGTGCGTGCCACCTTGCTTCGGGGAAAGGAACTCCCTGAGTTGAGAGTGACCGCCTGACAATATACATCTAAAGGTGTCATTTGCTTGAGTTGGTGTGGTCTAGAAAGGTCCCATTGAGGAAGAGTGGTTCATGTTGCACACGCCATATTTGTGACTGGAGGTGCAGAGAAGTTTGGCACGATGTTGCAATTTTATATGTATTCAGCATAGGTAACGTGAATGGAATGTATTACTTTAAGTGTTACTTTGGGTTTAAGTTGATACATTATAGATTTGCACACGCACAGCAAGGTAAGTGTCAAAATGCTGCAAGGTGCCTAGAAGCCGAGCAATGAGGAGTTCATAAAGCACACACGAGGAAGGGCATTTGCCATGAAGAACCCATTGGGAAGGAGGCACAATAGATATTAAACATCCATGCACTAATATACACACATAGGGAATTTACAAATCTAAACACAGTCTGCTCTTTTTATAAATTTGTTAGACTCTGCAGTCAGGGATTTGCAAGGTGAATTTTAAGAGACTGGAAAAAACTGGTTTTCCAGGATTGATATGATATGATATTTGATGTTTATTTATATAGTGCCTATACACAATGTGTTTAAAAGCACTTCAAGGCAAGGGAGGGAACAAGGGAACATACAATGACATTCTGACAGGCCATAAACAGTAAAGATGCGAAATTAACTATCGTACTCGGCCTAAGGAGAGCTCATGATTAACAGTGACATTAAGCAGATGGTGAAGCCAACAAGCTGTCCCAGCATTTTTGTGGCCTGGCAGATGTAATCTTTTTAAGTACATGGAGTTTGTTATTTATTTTTCATAGGAATACAGCCACTTGCTTTGACCAACAATAAACTTGGGGTGAAGTGCCCTTCGAGGTCAGAGTGACTGTTACTTCACAGGTTTCGATGGTTTACTCAGGATGTGCCCAGAGGCCATGCGTGATGAATTGGTAGTCATTAAGATTAGGGTGTTTTCGAAGACAGCAGCATATCGGGGTGGGTGAAATGGCTATTGCCAGTTCAAAGGGAGCCTGTTTGTTCATCCCACCTCATATGGTTTGAAGTACTCTTGCACACCATGTGCAATTATGTTCAGGATTAGGCCAGCTGTGACTTGTAATGAATTACGTTTTAGTGTGAATGTGTAACTATGATGATGACAAATCCTAAAAAGGGGTGTGTTGTATACATGAGCTGAAGATGATAATTAAGATAACTGCAACCAATGAGAATGGGAGAATTGGCGAAAGATTGGATTTCTTTTGTATTGGTCTTGACCAATCACATGTGGGGTGTGGATTGTAATCAAATAGATGGGCGTGTTTAACTGTTGCAAACATGTATATAATTTGTCAACATGTATAGTTCAGAGATACTCGGATTAGTTTGACTCTATAGAATCATCTAGCCCCTTCCGGCAGATTGTACAATAAACTTACTTTACGTACAAACGTGCACTTGCTTCTTAAGTGGTGGGCCTGCTTTGGGTTAAGGTCATTAGAGGCCCACGCCCACATTTGGCGTGCCAGCAATAGGAGCCCAGGCTCTTCCGAGATGTTGAGGGGTTTTCCTGTCTGCACAACGCAGCTGCTGCACTTCTCTACGGGGACCAGTCTTTCATGCCCGATCAAAGGATTGGTCCAGAGGTGCCATATTGGCTAAGAGGAATGTCTTTTCCCCCGGAGGCGTGGTACCGTGGTCCAGCTGTGCAGGGTGAATTGAATGAGCACCAATTTGGAGCTCTTAAGGTTCACATGAGTGCCTTTTTGGAGGGTAAAGCAAGAGGGGAAAATAGCAAGGTTTCTTTGATTGAAGGAGTTTGATAAGGGTAGAAGCAAAATGTGTGCGTGGAATTAACCGATGTTACGGGGACTGAAAGGGTGAATGCTTTGAAGGAGTGACTGAACTATTTTATATTGTAAGTCCTTTGTATATATTTTACCTAGTGTGTTATTTTAGAGGCATGAGGTGGTATCCCCCCAGCATGTCCATTGTGAGGGTTGTCCTGATAACCTTCAGTTTTTTGTCTGGTTGGCTGGGTCCCTATCCTACGGTTGAGGTGACATCTTATGGTAAATCCACCTGTAGATACCTTCCTGAAGTATAACTTTGGCACCCTTCATTTTATATTGACTGTGTGGACAGCGCCCTCACGTCGCTTTTCTTGGTTAGTCAAGGTAGTGAAGGGTATCTTCCTGTAGTCAGGAAAAGATGGTGTTGTAGTAGAAAATTCTGTACTAGTAATAAAGAGAGCATGAGCAGTGGTGTTGTAGTGAAAAAAACATTGTGCTGCTTCTCTGCTCAAGTGAAGGAGTTATCTCGGAGATTGTCATGATTCCTGCCCCTCATGTCCCCAGCCCTCCAAGATGTCAGGCTGGAGCCAGGCCACGATCACCTACATGGCCCTCAAGGGCCTCACCATCCCTCCAAAGACCCACTTGGAGTCAGACTTGGCGCTTGTGGCACCAGACTCACTCACTCCCATAGGATAACATTGGGGATTGGACTTGTAGTGCATTGATGGGGATAAGATAGATGCCCCCACATATTTCGGTTCCCAGAACTGCATGTGCAGTCTAGTCTTTTGGGTGTGGTTCAGCCCAGAGTCACCTGGGATACCCAGAGACTATTTAAGCCACGCCCAGGCTGAGAAACATGCTTTGTGTTTTCTGCACCTGTAGCGTGACACTCACCGTGTTCGGATCGGTCTTCAGCAGGCCTGCATCTTTCTTCTGCGCTCAGCTCCTGCAAGAACAAGAACACAGTTAGGAACAGCCTTCCCTTGCGGCGCTTCTGCCCATCATTCATCGCTTCTTCTGTTCTGCGGGCATCTTCGGCGGTGTCATTCCCATCTCGGCATGCCGCTTCCTAAGGAAAAGGGAAAAGAACAGAAAAAAGGCATTAGTAAGCATTCAGCAAATCTTTGTTTATTTTTAAAGACTGTACGAGCTTCAAATGCTTACCTGAATCCCAGCCGCTCTGGGGGAACTCTGTCTCCGGAACTTCTCATCCATCTGCAAGAGGGAAAAGACACTCCAGGTTAGCGAGGAAACATCTAGAGGCGCCACATACCGCGCTTACTAAGCGCATTTCTTCTTCATAACCGGCATCCACGCTGAAAACGTCGCGGCACCTATAAGACACAGAAAAAGAACTCAATTCAATACAAATACGAAAGGGTCACATCGCGCATCGCGCTCTCACTCACCTTCAGAGCTACTCATCTCAGCAGCACATCGCCATCCCCGGACGCCGGCCATCATCTAAGGAAGGAAAGGAACGAAGTTAGAGAACTGTGCAAAAGACTCATTATACTTACCTGTCAGACTCTTGCCAGTGAAGTAACTGGGCAGCAATGAGCCTGCATCAATCAACGCCCCTGCTCTGAAAGCAGGACGGAGAGCACACTTTCCAAGAAAACAAGGCCCAGTCTCCAGTAGAGTAGACTGCAGGGAAGGGTTTGAGGTCGTAAGAGGTCAGAACAGGTTGAGTGACGTCCCCGTGGATACCAGGTGAGTATTACAGAACACAAAGACTCACATCAAAATCCACCTGGGTGTCATGGAAACATCAGAAACTGACCAGTTAGCCCACATGTTGGGGCAGCTACGTTCCGAAGTACATGCAGCCAGGCAGGAGACCAACACCCTGAGGAGAGAGCTGATAGTAGCCAAAGAACGCACTGATGATTTAAGCCGGCAACTTCTCCAGTCACAAGCAGGGCATGCACCATTGCCGGAAAGCGTGCCCTCGATGCCAGCACCATCAGCCAATCCCGTTCAGATAACCCTTCCTGGGGCAGTTCCCTTGTCCCGCCCAAACGATTTACGGGGGATCCCAAGAGGTTTGCAACGTTCATGAAACAGTGCCGCCTGCACTTCCTTTGTAGACCAGGGGCCTTTCCGAATGACCAATCACGGGTCGCTTTTGTGCTTTCCTACCTCAGTGGTAGTGCCGCGGACTGGTCTGTACTCTTTGTGGCCCAAGACGATCCTTTGCTGCATGACTTCAGTGGCTTTGAGCAGGAGATGGAAAAGCTGTTCGGCAGTCGTACTCATGGGCAGGCCTTAGACAACGAACATCTGTCCCTATGCCAAGGGAATCAAGACCTATTAACATACATAGCCACGTTCAATAGACTCGTAGTTGAAGCAGAATGGCCAGTGGAGAAGATAACCACGTTATTTCATCAGTGGTTGTGGGGGGAGCTCAAGGATGTTCTCACACAAGTAGTGAACCCCCCGAAAGACTGCTCAGAATTCATTGACCTTGTTCAACTGGATCATAGGTTGGAGGACCGAAGAGCAGATCGAACCAGACCGGACCCTCGCCCTATGTATGTGCGTGCAAAGGACAATATTGCCCGCACAACGGAAGGTTCAGGAGAACCAATACAAATCGGGGGGGGGTCAGATCCCCCTTGACTAAAGCGGAAAGGGTTAAAAGGAGACAGCGACAGTTATGTCTGTACTGTGGAAGGTCAGGTCATTTTCTTAAAGAGGGCCCTGTGAAGCCACCGAGGAGGACGGTAGGGGCCACGGACAAGGAAGCTTCCATCAAGGAATCGTGAAACTCCCCAGCCCGGCAAGTGTAGGGGTCCACTTGTCGAGCGAAGAAAGTGAACTACAGACCTCCCATTTTGCACTATCTGTGGTCTTGATCAATCACCAACAACCATCTCGGATGCACGCAGTAAGAGCATACATTTACAGTGGAGCCGTTGGGAATTACATCGACCAGGATCTTTCGGCAAAGATGGGGCTTCCGTTACGCCCTAAATCAACCACTGACACTGTTACCACTGTCGACGGCACGGAAATAGCTCCTGGTCCAGTATCCCAATGCACTGCAGCTTTAACCCTTCTGTGCCAGGATGGACACCAAGAATCTATCGTTTTCGACCTCATTAAGGCACCACAATTCCGGTTGATTTTGGGAATGCCATGGTTGGTAGCTCACAATCCTCGAATCGATTGGTGAGCAAAAGAATTGGCCTTTCCCGAGACTTGCGCCCACACATGTTATCGGCAAGAGAAACAACCAATAGACACCAGAACCTCCACGCTTGCGACTGTGGCAATCGGCACCCTACCAAGTGAATGCCAGGACTTTCAAGATGTCTTTCAGAAAGAACAGGCTAATACCCTGCCACCGCATAGACCATACGATTTCCAAATCGACCTGATACCCGGCGCACAAATCCCTTGTGGGCGAATTTACGCACTCACAGAACCAGAAAACCAGCACCTGAAGGCCTATCTTGACCAATACCTGGCCAACGGGTTCATCCGTCCCTCGAAGTCTCCAGCAGCCAGTCCTCGATTCTTCGTACCGAAAAAGGAGGGGGACTTGAGAATGTGCATCGACTATCACGCACTGAACCAGATTACCGTAAAAAACACTACCCCCTGCCACTGATCCCTGAATTGCTTGATCAAGTCAAAGATGCCCAAATCTACACAAAACTAGACCTGAGGGGGGCATATCACCTTGTTCCTGTAAAACAGGGGGACGAATGGAAAACCGCTTTTCGCACCAAATACTGCTTGTATGAATATCAAGTAATGCCCTTTGGCCTTTGCAATGCACCTGCAGCATTTCAATACTTCATGAACGATGTCCTACGGGAATTGTTTGATGTCTGTGCTTTAGTGTACATCGACGATATTCTAGTATATTCCGCATCAAAGCAGGACCACGTTAAACACGTCCGATCCGTATTGGAGAAACTCTGTCAACACCAGCTCTACACCAAGCTCGAAAAGTGCTCATTCCACGTCTCCGAGGTGGAATTCCTGGGCTTTATTCTCAGCCCGAATGGAATCGGAATGGATGTACACAAGGTAGATGCTATCCTGAACTGGCCATCCCCAAATTCATTCAAGGGGGTTCAAAGAAGGCTGGGTTTTGCAAACTTCTACCGCCGGTTCCTCTCAGGATTATCACAAATCGTGAATCCCATCACGTCATTGCTAAGGAAAAGCAACAAAAAGTTCCAGTGGACAACAGAAGCCGAGGAAGCTTTCCAGGAACGCAAAGCAAGATTCACATCTGCCCCAATCTTACGCCACCCTTGCCCTGATCTCCCATACCTGGTGGAAATGGACGCCTCAAGCATGGCTATGGGAGCCGTCCTCTCACAAAAGGACCCTGAAACGGGCCAGTTACACCCTGTTGCCTTCTGGTCACGTAAATTCACACCCCCTGAACTCAATTACGCTATCACAGTTAAAGAACTCCTGGCCATTAAGTCAGCCTTTAAGGCATGGAGGCACTACCTCTTGGGCACCAGACACACAATCACCACAATAACTGACCACCGGAACCTCCAGTACCTAAAAACGGCAAAGGACCAATCCTCACGACAACTACGTTGGGCTCTTTTTTTTGCTGAATATGAATACGTGATTACATTTCGACCAGGGGTGAAAAACAGGAAGGCCGATGCCCTTTCTTGTATGGGGGTGGAAGAGCAAGGGTATCAGACGCCTGACCCAATAGCAATCATCCCGAGTGACAAGCTCCTAGGAATCACAGCAACCATAACTCAGAAAGAATTACATGAAGAAATCCAAAACCTGATGAGTCCGGAGCAATTACAAGCGTGGAGTGCACAAGGAGAACATTACATGATAAAAGATCAGTTGCTCTACTTCAGGAATCATTTATTCTTACCAAACCAAGAACTACGAGAACAAGTCATGTCCGGTTATCATGATTCCTTGATCGAGGGCCACCCCGGAATCGCTAAAACCCTAGCCAAGGTAAAACGAAATTATTGGTGGCCCACGTGGCGTAAAGACATTATCCAATTCATCCTATCTTGTGGAGTGTGTGCTCAAAACAAGTCATACAAGAAGAAACCGGCTGGGCTATTACAACCATTGGAAATCCCACCAGCACCCTGGCACACGTTGTCCCTCGATTTTATTACCGATGTACCACCCAGTCAAGGGTTTAACACTATTCTTGTGGTCGTAGACCTATTTTCAAAAATGGCACATTTCATTCCTCTTAAGGGGCTCCCAAATGCTTCCACTCTGGAAAAGGTATTTCTTGAAGGCATTGTACGACTCCATGGGTTTCCTTCAGTTTTAGTCTCAGACGAGGTACTCAATTTGTATCTAACTTCTGGAGAACATGCTGCTCTATGGCCCAGATCGACATCCGGCTAGCCACCAGTCACCATCCCCAAATGGATGGTCAAACTGAGAGGACAAATCAGAAGCTCGAGCAGTATCTGCGTTGCATGTTACACCAAGCTGAAGGAAGCTGGTTTGACCTATTATGGATAGCTGAATATGCTTATAATAATTCCCTACACACCAGCACTGGGCAGACACCCTTTTATACCATGTATGGCAGGCTCCCACGTACTTCTAAGTTGGACATTCCTACAACCCTGGAAATTCCAGCAGTCAAAACCTTGCACACGACCATTTCTCAAACCTTTAAAAGGGCAGCTGAACACCTACTTCAAGCTAAGAATCGCCAAAAGAAGTTTGCTGATCAACACCGAGCAAAGGCCCCCAACTACCAAGTGGGAGACAAAGTCTGGCTGGCGTCTGAACCCGTGTCCATTAAAGGAACCCGAACTTTCCATCCAAGATACCTGTGTCCATTCACTGTCACCTCTGTGATAAATCCTGTGGTGGTCAGACTAGCTTTGCCGTCAAACATGCAGATTCATCCTGTGTTCCACATGTCTCTCCTTAAACCTGTTCAACCTGGGACCCTGGGTAGCAGCGCCACCGCAGCCAGTAGTAGTCGCCGGGGAGCCAGAATTCGAAGGCAAGGACATCCTGGATTCAAAGTACGTCAGATCCAAATTATACTACTTAGTAGACTGGAAGGGGTATGGTCCACAAAACAGGACATACAGAAGAGCCACCTTGAGAGGGGTTCCTGCCCCTCATGTCCCCAGCCCTCCAAGATGTCAGGCTGGAGCCAGGCCACGATCACCTACATGGCCCTCAAGGGCCTCACCATCCCTCCAAAGACCCACTTGGAGTCAGACTTGGCGCTTGTGGCACCAGACTCACTCACTCCCATAGGATAACATTGGGGATTGGACTTGAAGTGCATTGATGGGGACAAGATGGATGCCCCCACATATTTCGGTTCCCAGAACTGCATGTGCAGTCTAGTCTTTTGGATGTGGTTCAGCCCAGAGACACCTGGGATACCCAGAGACTATTTAAGCCACGCCCAGGCTGAGAAACATGCTTTGTGTTTTTTGCACCTGCAGCGTGACACTCACAGTGTTCGGATCGGTCTCCAGTAGGCCTGCATCTTTCTTCTGCGCTCAGCTCCTGCAAGAACAAGAACACCGTTAGGAACAGCCTTCCCTTGCGGCGCTTCTGCCCATCATTCATCGCTTTTTCTGTTCTGCGGGCATCTTTGGCGGTGTCATTCCCATCCCGGTACGCCGCTTCCTAAGGAAAAGGGAAAAGAACAGAAAAAAGGCATTAGTAAGCATTCAGCAAATCTTCGCTTATTTTTAAAGACTGTACGAGCTTCAAACGCTTACCTGAATCCCAGCCGCTCTGGGGGAACTCTGTTTCTGGAACTTCTCAACCATCTGCAAGAGGGAAAAGACACTCCAGGTTAGCGTGGAAACATCTAGAGGCGCTGCATACCGCGCTTACTCACCGCATTTCCTCTTCATAAAAGGCATCCACGCTGAAAACATCGCGGCACCTAAAAGATACAGAAAAATAACTCAGTTCAATACAAATACGAAAGGGTCGCATCACGCATCGCGCTCTCTTTCACCTTCAGCGCTACTCATCTCAGCAGCACGTTGCCAAACCCAGACGCCGGCCATCATCTAAGGAAGGAAACGAACGAAGTTAGAGAACTGTTCAAAAGACTCATTATACTTACCTGTCGGACTCTTGCCAGTGAAGTAACTAGGCAGCAACGAGCCCTCATCAATCAACGCGCCCCAGCGCTGAAAGCAGGACGGAGAGCACACTTTCCAAGAAAACAAGGCGCAGTCTCCAGTCGAGTAGACTCCAAGGAAGTGTTCGAGGTCGTAAGAGGTCAGAACAGGCTGAGTGACGTCCCCGTGGATACCAGGTGAGTGTTACAGAGATATGAGCCTGCATGTGTTTTTTGGATAAAGATGCTGTCTTTTGTGTAAGAGTAGGAAGTATAATTAAAGTGAATAGGTAAGCAAGGTGATTGCAGTCAAAGCGAGCAAGGTGAGTGATTGTGGGGGAAGGAAGACTAAAAAACTGGGAAGGGAAAGAGGGGTTCTTTGGGTTCAAATGTTGTGCCGCGGGTTCGGCTTCTGTTTTTTAAGCCACTTATTTTGAAGTGATATTGTTAAAAGTTTGGACTCATTTTTGCCAGTTACTAATTTGTGCCAAGGTAAAGCTGCGGGAAACTAAGAGTAAAATGCTCAATTCTTGGCATACTGAAGGGACCGATGATACGGGGATATTGGAAAACATGCATACTTTTTTAACTACAAGGCACAAGGGTTAAAAGTTAGAGAAACGGTTAAACATCTTAGAGCTATGAAGGATATATGAGAAAGGCAAGAAGGCCCATAATGTTAAAATCTCAGAGGAAGGGCAGAAAATTGAGTGTGCAGGAATTCCTTCTGCACCACCCACATATGGGTACTATCCTTTATTGCCCTCACTATGGTATACAGACCCTGAGTTCAAATCTTTATTTTCTGTAGTTGCTACTGCAGCAGTTCCAAGACAAGCACAGGTAGCACCTCCATCAGCTATAATTCCTAGAAAATCGGATATTCGGGAAAGTTGAAGGATAACTTCTTCAATGGTTAGGGCTGGAGAAAGGTTGAGAATGGAGAGTGGAAAGGGAATAACTCCCTGACTGCTAGGTTAGCAGAGAGATTAAGGATGGAGGAACAAGGTGGTGCTAGAGAGCCTGACCGTGATGGCGGCTGTTCCTTGAGCTCCTTGTAGAGCTGCCAGAAATCTTGTTTAAAATAGCGTCTGAGCTTCAAAAGTGCCAGCGGTCTTCTAGACAGCCCCTGACATCTAGGTAGGAGTGGGTCTGTTTGCGAGGCCCCCCGGTGCTGTGAGAATAGCTGCGGTCCCACGTCCAGCCGGCAGAAGTGTGGGCAGTGAGGAGGTAACATCACAATGCATGAGCGTCAGTCGAGCCCGTCGATGGAGGCAGTCGCGAATCCCTGTGGTGCTGCAGAGATGGGAGGCCTGGGGTCTGGTACCCACGCTGCTTGGATGGCAGAACTGCGGGCCAGGAAGAACATGCGAGAGGCCAGCAGGTGCAACTATAGAGACAAGCAACTATACAGCAACGAGTCCGGAGTGCGAGGATACCTACTCGCAAGCCAGAGCTAGTGGATACCCGTGGTGCTGAAGGGGCCTGCTCGACAACCGGTGAATGAGGGCATATACACCATAAGGGGTCAAGGGGGGTCGCTGTGGTAGACCCGAGAGCCCACCAGCCCGGACCCCCACCACTCGAGTAATCGAACTGGTGGAGGGACGGTGGTGGACAACACACAAAGAGGGGAACCAAGTGCCCTCTCATAGTGAAGTGGGCCTGGGACCTCCAGCTGGGAAGAAGGCTCACTCTGGAAATAGAGTGATCCAGAGTGGTGCCCGCTCCGGACCCCTGACTCATGGCTCCAGACACAGGCAGTAAGTGTGGGGGGTGGACAACAAGGGGTCAGCCGTCTGGCATTTGACACTGTCGCCGAGGGGGAGACTTGTGGGAAATCTTGGTCACCAACATAATACCCCTGTAGATTTTAAAATATTGAGTGAGGGAGATACCAAGCTGAACCCAAAAGGAAGGAAGATAACAGCGCACCATCTGCTAAACACCCTCACCAACGGAGTACACTAGAAGAGTGGTAAAACCTATACAGCCCATATAGAAGGGTGAAAGGAGAGATACGTACTTAGAACTTGCAGCAGCAATCAGGGCCGGCCGGCTTCCACACGTAGCACTTTAACGAAGAACATCTCCAGAACCCAATCCCCCTAAAGGGCGAGCCGAACACCACAACAGACTGTCCCAGTTAGAAGCTGACTCTTAGCAGCCAGCAAAACCAACAACAACGTTCATAGCTGTGCATACCTACCGGCCACTGAGACCGCATACAACTGAATCTGCACATCTGCATCACAGGAGAAGACAGGCCTCTTTGACTCTTGCAATTATTTTTGGTCCGACCATATTGGTCCCGATAGCGTCGGTCGCTGATCATGGGGAAATCAGATAAATTACAGCAGAAACTCAATTTTGAAAGTGGACCCTCCTCCGTAACACCCAGACCGCAACCTCCGGCAGAGCTGATTGAACCAATGGGAGATACGGGAGAGGGTGCCGCCCAGGTTCCGGAGTTGGACATCCGAGAGATCCTGCTAGACCTCAAGGCAGGCATCAGAGGCCTCGATTTCAAATTAGACTCATTATCCTCCAAAGTCGACCTGCTACAACACCGGCTTGACAAACATGGTGACCGCCTAGATGCAGTAGAACCAAGGGTATCTGGGCTAGAAGATCGGAATACTTCACTTGTCGCCAGGGTGTCAGCACTCAAAGTTCAGATCAAAATAAGTAACGGCTAAAAATGAAGATTTGGAGGGGAGAGCTTGCCACAACAATATTTGCCTAGTAAGCGTGAGGGAGCGGCAAAGCCTTCCCAACATGGAAGAATTTGCGGAGACCAGGGCCCTCATTACAAGTCAGGCGGTGGACCATGGTGCTATTAGCACCATGGTCCATTCCGGATTCCGCCATGGTGGATGGCGGAATTACTGCCCCATTCCAAGGTGAGTGGGGCGGTAATTCCCCATTCACCATTTGCCCTTCCCCATTCCCTTTTTTGCCCCATAGGGCATAATGGGGATGGGGAAGGCGCTAATTACGGCACCGTAAATTACGGTGCCGTAATTAGCACCAAGGTCGCTTAGCGCCCTGGACGTTAACGCCTGCAAAAAGCAGACATTGAAGTGTGAATCAGGCGTTAAGGGTTAACGGCGCCGACGGCGCCGTTAAACCCTTAACGCCTGACTTGTAATGAGGGCCCATGTGTAGGGAACTGTTCGGAGGACTCGCACTATCTTCACTGTTCATAGTTTAGAGAGCCCACCGCCAGATACCAATAGCGGCCAGCGCCCTATTATAGCATGCCTCTGAAACTGCAGGGACCGTGACACGATCCTCCGACTAGCCAGAGAAGAGGGGGAACACCATTATGATGGTGACAAAATCCAAATATACCCAGACATCTGGACGGCGGTGCAAGAGTCACAAAGGTCGTCACCTCATTTGGTCTACGCTGTTTCTTTGGTATCATTGAGGCTCTGACCCCCTCGTCCCAGGCAGCTGCAGTACTTTTAGATGCCGAAAAGGCCTTCAACTCTGTCGAATGGCCCTTTCTCTTTGCAGTACTACAAAAATGAGGGTTTATGGCCTACTTCATCAAACTGGTCCCTCTTCAAGAACCCTTCAGCAAAAATGATAATGGGGAGAGTGCGATCAGAGCAATTCGATATGAAAAGAGGGACCAGACAGGGCAGACCTCTGTCTGCACTACTGTTTGCTCTCGCTATGGAATCACTTGCTGCGAGTTTAAGAGAACGACAAATTGGGAGAGGACTCAGCCTGGGGCCACACAAACTAATCATATCATTGTATGCCGACGATGTGGCCCTCTTCATTATTGATCCAGAAATTAACCTGAATCCAGTGATGCGGGAGGTTCTCAGGTTTGGAGTATTTTCAAGACTCAAAATTAACCACAGCAAGTCTGTGGTGTTCCACCTCACAGCAGAAACTATGGAATACCATGACGAATTTGACCATAGGTGGGAGTCCTCCGACGTAAGGTACCTAGGAGTGATGCCATCCCGAGATTGCGAAGAACTGTTTCGCGATAACTATGGGAGGACCATTGAAACGCTCTGCGAAAAGATAATGAGGTGGTGACACCTTCCCCTTACGCTCCTATGGCGCATATCCATTATCAAAATGATCATAGTGCCCAAACTACTGAATCTATTTGTCAGCGTCCCCTTGTTATTGTCAGGAGGCTTTTTTCAATTCTTGCGAGGTCTGATCCTAGACCTACCGTGGGCTGGGAAACAAGCAAGAGTAGCCTATACAAGGCTCATACAACCAGCGACAAAGGGAGGCTTAGCCTTACCAGATCTAGAATGCTTAGCACAGGTTCCTTTCCTGGGACACTGGTACGCCACTCACTTTGTACAACTGCATGTCCAAATCAAACAGGCCTTGATTGTGCAGCTGGGAATGCATTGGAGGGCAGGGCCTCCCTGTCCTTGTTCTGTAGTCCCTTTTTCATGTATGTTCTGTGTTGTTGTCTGCACAGCAGTCCATGTGGGACTCCTGGCAGTGCAGCTCTTCCTCTTTTTGGTTTGGTGCACAGACCCTTAGGGTCGCCTTATGGCACCCATTGGTGGGCGTACCCATTGGGGGGGAAGTCCAGGCCAGACTGGCTGGAGCCTTCCCAGTGACTGTATGTTGTGGGTAGACCCTGTGGGTGGGACCTGGGTGAATGGAGTATGTGACCAATATGCACTTCCTGTTATGGGTGCCTAGTTTCTTGTATGTGACACAAAGACTGAGACAGCCCTACCTGAAACTGGTATGAATGCAGTGTGGAGTGCTGAATGACTGGGTACTTGTCCCAATACACATTTCTTATTGTGAGTGTCTGAGAGGGAGGAGAATGGCCTGAATGCACTGTGAGCCTGGTTGGCTGCCTGAATGCCCGTTGACTGATTGGTTGCCTGAGTGTGACCCAGCAGAATGAATGAGAGTCCAAACAGTGTGTCTGGGGGCCTCTCACTGCTAGAAATCGTTCATAAGCTGAAGTGGAAACTCATGCTTAATCTCGAAGCCGAGCCTGAAGAAGAAGGTTGACTGCTGTTATCTTCACCGCAACCAGAAAGCTGCCGTGCCATCGAAACTGATCCAAGAGAGGACCTGGCTAGGAGACCTCGCCCCGAGCTAGGAGGGGCCATCGTGCACCGCTAACCTATGCCGAAGCGCCCTGGAAACAAGCCTTCGAAAGACTGTCAACCGGAGACAGAGACCACTGAGGAGAACGAAGAGAAGCACCGGACAGCCGTCCATCGTCATCGACCAGGGTTTGCAGGTCTGCTATAACCACTGGCCCGTCGAAGCTGTGTTGCCGAGAAGTGGGATACGCTTGACACTGAGCCACCGACGACAGGAGCTGCTATGCTCCCTTGATTAAGACACTTTGAATTCATGGATGCTCTCGCCCGCAACGCCGACAGCTTTGTCCCGCTGGAGAAAGTCAAGGCCATCGACACGCGCCGAGGAGCATCCGCTGGTGATTTTCCCACCACCCGAAGACCGGCGCGACACTGGACGACTCAACGCCCTTACTGGGCCAAAGTTCTTCATAGACCCTTTGCAGCTACGCACTATCGTGGTTCAGCATTTCTTCAAGGGATCTCAACGATAAAGGGAGCTGCTCAATAAGGATCTGTCGACGACCCGATGTCGAACTCTGCTATTCTAGGTACATTGGGGTGATTGAACTATTTTAGAAGGAAATAAGACTCAGATAAACAATATATAAACTGGGCATGTACTATAGGTTTATTTACAGGTTGCTCAGGTGGGGGTTCCTCATACAGAACTGTGCCTGGTGGTAGGGGCCCAGTATTCTGCCCATTGTTTTAACCAACCTGCTTTCCTCCTATTTCTATTGTGCATTCTGCCAATCTGCGATTAGACACACAGCAGCAACCCGCAGCCCTGAACGTATTGAAGTGTAAAAATCGCAAATCGTAACTGAAACTAACATCAAGTGCCTTAATTGAAACTCCCGAGCACAGGACTTTAAGACGTACAGAAAATACATCCCACTATGGGCATTATATTGATAATGGAAGATTAAAATACATTACATGGATGAATCCTACACATCGGAAGCTTAGATTACCCAATACTCAGAGGATGTATGCACATAGCTATTAACCTTTTGGCAAAATATGAGCTATATTTGTTTAAACTCAACTATACTTGTTTACGCCCTGAAGACGGCCCAGATAGGGTTGAAACACGGGTGTGGCGTTCTTTTTGTTTATGGAACATTAAAAATCATTTTTCAAATCCATATATTTGTCAACTTGGATTAGTCAACAGGATGGAACTTGTGAATATGCAATATACATGACAAGTGCTACTACAGATCTCAGTTAGACACCAATTGGTAGCGCAGACAGTTAGGTGTTTCCAAATCTACTTTTAATGGAATGAAAGAGTAATTGCAGTACAACATAGAAACTGTATATTTCATCAGGGCGCGACAGAGACACGAAGACGGAGAGTTCACAGGACAATACAAATAGAAAGGCAAAAGAAGAAAAAAGAAAGGAGCATTTCAAGAGGGCCATCATGGTGGAGGTGTTGATTATTTGAAGAGTATAGTCTTCAGCTGTTTCCTGAAGGATTGAATATTACTTTCCAGTCTGATACTGCAAGTTAATTTATTCCAATGGGAAGTAGCCATGCTAGGAAATGCTCGACCTAGGCCTGTGGATTTACCAGGCAAGCTAGATTTAAGTAATCCTTGTTTTGTGGATCTTAAACTCCGGCTCGGCTCATACCAGCTGAATTCCTTCTTTAGGCATGCTGGGGTCGTGCCGTAAAGACAGCGATGGACCAAAGTCAGTGATTTGAAAGTAATACGTTCCCTCACTGCAAGCCAGTGAAGGTCGTTTCTGTCCTTTGTGATGTGATCACGTTTAGACTTTCTTGTGATAGACCTAACTGCTTTATTTTGAATGATCTGGCACTGTTTTATGCAGTTGCTACTAGCGCCAAGCATCAAGGCGTTACCATAATCCAGACGAGACAAAATAGTGGCCCTCGCGATCGTTGCACTATTTTTGATATTTAGTAAGGGTCTAATATGGTCTAATTAACCAATTTATATTATCTTGAGCACAAAATGTGTTATTGTGATTATGTACATAATTGAGCCTATTTATATAAAGAACTATGTTTTCACTAAACATAGTGTGTGGACATTCCTTTGTGGGTGCTTGGGGACTACACTGTACTTAAGAACCAGCCTGCATCACCTCCTGAGAGCGTAAGCCTTGATTGCTCGTCCGTAGCTACCCTATAGAGAATCTTGGCTGCGGTCCTCTGTGCTTCCACTCTGCCATATAGAGAGCAGGAGTACAAACACCCCCTCCTGTCTTTACACTGGTGGCAGCGGTGGCATGCTTATGGATCTAAGAATCAGTTTGTAACCTTGCCACTTACAAAATATCTACACTTTGTTAAATTGAGGTTTAGTTGTGTACAAGATAACTATATTATAAGCAAAGCAATGGAATCTGCTGCAAATGGTAAATTGACTCGGATGAGCCCAGAGGCTCTTCAGAGTGCTTGTGAAGTCAGGGAGCTAGACTTTGAGGATAAGACTAGGGCTGAACTGATAGCTGCCCGGGTGGACTACCAGAGTGGTTGTGAAGACCTTGAAGGGGGGGGATGCAGCCATTGAGGCCCCTGACCCTCGGGTTGTTATTGAATCTGATTCTGGGAAAGCCACCACCCCTGCTGCCTCTGTTCCGACCTCCAGCAATGATTCTTCAGGGAATTCCTTGGAACTTGAATAAATAAGGGTTAAATTGGCCTTTGAATATAGAAAGCTGGAAACTAAGGCTGAACTTAAGAAAGAGGAGTTGGCACAGCAAGTGACACTCAAAGACAAGACCAATGAATGTCATAGAATCCAGCTAGAGAAAGATAGAGTAGAGACTTCAGCGAAACCAGTTGAGAGTGTCATGCCCCCAGCCACCAAGTTTATGAAAGATTTGGTTGGTCTGTATGTGGGGGGTTCTGATTTCCTCCAATCGATTGAAGCATTTGAGACGGTTGGTGGAATCCATGATGTTGATAAAAGAGATTGGGCTAACTGTTTGTTAAGCAGAGTACCTCAGACTGGATATGACTGTATTATGAAAGTGAGTGTGGAAGAAAGGGGTCAGTATGAGTGCTTGAAGTCTGCTTTGATTGCCAAGTTTGGCAAGACACCAGAAGGTGGCAAGCCACCTACCCAATACCTTAAAAGGTTCAGGGAATTTAAGAAAACAAGAGAATGTGTCTTGGGTTGACTGGGTGAGTGCAACACATAGGGACATGATGGAGTGGATTGATGTTTACAAGGTGAAAATGTTTGTTGAATTGTCCCACCTTTTGTTTTTTGAGCATTTTTTGGAAGCCTGTTCACCAGAGCTGCATCAGTATGTTGCTGACCAGAACATTTTAGATCCCTTTAAGCTGGCCAGGCTGGCTGACAAGTGGGTCTCGCACCGGGTGTCCCCTAAGGACTCCAGTGGGAAGAACAAGGACAAAGAAAAGGGGACCTCTCAGAAGGCTGAGGAGTCCCAGAAGCAGTCACAGTCGAGTAAGCCAAACCTTCAACTCGTAAGACCCACAAATCTAGTGGGGATAAGTCGTAAGTAGGTGGGAGTAAGAAAAGTAGTCCACCTGCTGAAAAGCAGGCTCCCTGTGGTTCCAGTACTGCACTCTGCATTCCTGGCACTTGTTGGGACTGTGAGGCTCTTGACCATAAGAAGGGTGACACCAAGTGTAAAGGTAAGGCACTTGGAGTCCAGGCTGTCAGCCTGACCTACCCATACCCCATGCCTGAGGTGGAGGCCACTGTCCTCCCCTCCTCTACAGGAATCACATGAGTTGCTCCTGTAGAGATTTCCCTAGTGTGCCTTGGGGTCTGGGACTAGTACGCAGAAGTACTGGCGACAATCCCACAGAACATCCGTAGGTTTTTGAGAAGTGATCCCTTGAAAGACCAGCCTTCTACTGGTCTGAGGGACACTGGGGCAAGCATGACAGTGGTGGACAGGACCCTGCTCAAGCCAGTGGACTATGTAGGTGCTCCTCTGAGAACTACCAGGTTATCTGGTGGGCCTCCCAAATTTTCTCCTGTAGCCTTAGTCACAGTCATGATTGGAGACAAGACAGCAAAACCTCCTGTCCTGGTTCAGGACCATGTCCCTGCTAACATTTTATTAGGAAACAATCAAGTAGAGTTGGGGTTGATCTCTGATGGTCTCCCCATGAATGCTGCTGCAGTCACTAGGTCACAGGTGTCACCGAGTCTGACTCAGAGTCAGGTACCCAAGCCGAAGGCGAGGCCTAAGGCAAGAAGGAGGAACAAGAAGGCCACTTCTTCTCCTGCAGCACCCATTGGGATTCATGCTCCGGGCAGGCTGAAACCAGTGTTAAACCCAAACTCTACTCCTGAGGGAGAAGAGGCAGAGACCCTTCTGCGGGGGAGGTGCTCAACCCGGAGGACCACCCCAACCTTCAATGCCTGTTGACTGAAGGGGGACCCTCCTGGGCGGACTTCTGTATGGGACAGAGAGAGTGCCACTCTCTCGAGAGTCTGAGGAAACAGGCCCTGTCCCAGGCACAGGGAGAAGTGCCTAGGACATTCCGGATATATTGGTAGGGTGAGCTCCTTGTCAGTGAGCCCACTAAACCTGAACCTGTGGCCCTCAAGAGGTTGGTGGTACCCCAGGTTTACAGGCCCTTCCTACTGCAGTTGGCACATGAGGTGCCCTTGGCTGGTCATCTTGGAACCAAGAAGACAAAGCAAAGGTTCTCTGCCCATTTCTACTGGCCCCGGTAGGGAGTAGAAGTGAAGTCCCATTACAGGACCTGCCCAACTTGTCAGTTGTTTGTCAAGACTGGAGTCAGTGTCATTGCCCCACTGCAGCCATTGCCAGTGGTTGGCACACCAACTGAGAGGGTGGGCATTGACATTGTCGGCCCCCTTCACCCTCGCACTTCAGGTGGACATCGGTTCATCCTGGTCTTGGTTGATCATGCCACCAGGTACCTTGAAGGTATACCCCTTCGGAATATTACTGCTAAGGTGGTTGCCAGGGCTCTCCTGGGCATTTTCCCCCAGTTTGGATTCCCTAAGGAGGTTGTCTCTGACAGAGGATCCTACTTCATGTCGAGTTACATGAAAACAATGGGGAAAGAGTGCGGAGTTACCTATAATATCTCCACCTCTTACCATCCCCAGACCAATGGTAAAACTCTCAAGGGGATACTCGGTGCTTTGGAAGAGCCCCTAAGGAGGAAATGGGATCTCCTCCTGACATGTCTGCTGTTCACTTACCGTACCGAGAAGTACCTCAAGAGGGTGTTGGTTTCAGCCCCTTTGAGTTACTCTTTGGCCATCCAGTGAGGGAGCCCCTTGCTTTGATCAGAGAAGGTTGGGAAGCCACCCCGCCAGGTCCTGCCAAGCAAGTGGGGGACTATGTGTTAGGCCTCAGATGGAGGATGACACAGATGATGGGTCAGGCGACAGCGAATCTTAGGGCCAGCCAGGAATTGAACAAATACTGGCATGACCTTAACGCGTCATAAGTGGATTGGATTCCAGGACAGGAGATCCTTGTGATGGAGCCTACCAAGCCTCGAGCTTTGACAGATAAGTGGACTGGACCCTTCAGGATAATCTCCAATTATCGGTTGACATGGGAGCCCCTAGGCCAGCCCCTCAGGTATTCCATGTCAACAGGCTCAAGCCTTTCCTTAGGCGAGCAGAAGGCTCATCTCTCTTGCTGGCTTCAGAGCAAGAAGAGGATGAGAGTGAGCCCCTTCCTGATATGCAGCATAGCAACCCTCAGGATGGCTCAGTGGAGGGAGTGCATCTCTCTCCCGATCTGACTCCAGAGCAGCAGAGGGCCTGTCGGGCTTTGCTCCAGCAGTATGTGCCTCTGATCTCGCTGACACCAGGCCTCACTCCATGGTGCAGGCATGAAATTGACATTGGTGACAGCGTACCTGTCAAAAGCAGATGCTACAGGATGTCCGACACTGTGAAGAACCACATCGCGGCTGAGGGTGCCAAGATGTTGGATCTGGGTGTTATTGAACCCTCACCCAGTCCCTGGTCCAGCCCAGTGGTCCTTGTCCCCAAGGAAAGTTCCCAGGCCGGTACCAAAGGTTGGCGGTTCTGTGTGGACTACAGAGGAGTCAATGCCATCACCAGAGCGGATGTGCACCCATTGCTCAGGGCTGATGAGCTCGTAGACACGATAGATGTTGCCAAATTTGTGAGTACCTTTGACCTTACTTCAGGCTATTGGCAAATAGCTCTGATGAACTATGCCAAGGAAAAAACTGCATTTTCGACACTTTTTGTGTTGAAGACTGCAACTGCCACTTTCCAACACATAGTCAATCATGCACTCAATGGGCTGGAGGCCTTTTGTGTGGCCTACTTAGATGACATTGCTGTCATCATTTTCACTTGGGAGGAGTATTTGACCCACATGGATAACGTGTTGCAGGCCTTGAAAAGGGCTAACCTTACTATCAAGGCCACCAAGTGCCAGATAGCTCTGGGGAAAGTCACATATCTTGGTCTTGAGGTAGGAGGGGGTAAAATCCAACCTCTCCCCGTTAAAGTACAGGATGTACATGACTGTGAGACTCCCACTACTCACACCCAGGTGAGAGCTTTTTTGGGCCTCACTGGGTATTATCACTACCTCATGGCGGACTATGGAACCATAGCCGCCCCTCTGACAACTCTGACTTCGCCCAAATAACAGAGGAAGGTAAATTGGACACAAGACTGTCAGAGGGCCTTTGTTGGCTTGAAAGAAAGTCTGTGTAGGGCACCTGTGTTGTGTGTGCCTGATTACAGCAAGCCCTTTATCGTCCAGACGGATGCCTGCAACACCGGAATTGGAGCTGTCATGTACCAGTTAGATGACAAAGGGAGGGAACATCCGATCATATTCATCAGTAGACAACTCAAGGGTAGAGAACTTAGGTGGGCTACTGTTGAAAAGGAATATTTCAGTATAGTTTGGAGCCTTAGGCATTTTAGGCCCTACTTTATGGGGTCCACCTACAAGGTCCAAACCGACCATAAGCCACTGAAGTGGCTTATGCAGATGAAGGGTGAAAACCCGAAACTGCTCAGGTGGTCCATTAGCCTACAAGGGCCAGACTTCACCATAGACCATGGACCAGGGTAGTGTCACGACCCTCGCCCAAAACCCCCTCTGGCAAACCCATTGGCCAGGTGGGGTCAGGACTCGGGCCTCTAGAGCCTGGCATCCTCTTCAAAAGCCCTCATGGGGCCAGTCCTGGCACCTATGGAAGGCCATGTGGGTCAAATGCTCCTCCCAAGTGAAAATGTTGACAGCAATGTCATCTAAGTAGGCCACACAAAAGGCCTTCAGCCCACTGAGTGCATGATTGACTAAGTGTTGGAAAGTGGCAGTTGCAGTCTTCAACACAAAAGGCATGACTCTAAACTGGTAGAGTCCCTCAAGTGTCGAAAATGCAGTTTTTTCCTTGACATAGTCCGTCAGAGCTATTTGCCAATAGCCTGAAGTAAGGTCAAAGGTGCCCTGTGGATACCAGGTGAGCGTAACAGGTAGAGTCACGATAATGCAGATGACCTTTCCAGAAGGTATGTTGACTGTCTGGATGAGGGTGTCAATCTCGTGGCAGATCAGATACCCTAACCTCAGTCTGTGGGGGGAGGGCACTGTGATGCTGGAAATGCATTGGAGGGACAGGGCCTCCCTGTCCTTGTTCTGTAGTCCCTTTTTTCGTGTATGTTCTGTGTTATTTTCCGCACGCCTCCCGGACAGAATGACCTGAAAGAGGAAGATAGAGGCAACATTAAAGGAAGCAGTCGAGACATTTACAAATTACGAACTGCTCAAAAGGCTTACCTGGCTGGTCGCCTCTCGGCTGGCACCACTCTGGACATTCCACTGGCGCTGAAGAACCCCGCAACCTACAAGGCAGCAAAACACAGGTTAGCAAAGGCAATACTTTGCAGCGCTGTGCATAGCGCTTACTTACCGCATCATAGCGCTCTTAATGCGCCATCATTTACCAACGGGGCTCAACCAAGCCAGTTCGCCGCGCTGAAGCTCTGCATACCTAAGGGAGAAAAAAGAGACATTTTAAACAAAGAAAGGCATGCAGGATAGCAACAAAACTAAAGAACAGCAATAAGACGTACCTGAACAATATCAAACGTGCCGGCGTCAGTGAAGTAACTGGACCGCACTCGCCCATGAAAGACAACGTGCCCCTGCAAAGAAGGCAGGACGGAGAGCACGCCTAATTCTACCACAAGGTGAGGAGAGGGCACCAGAGGGCCTGAAATCATACGGGGGTGGAGGGAGGATACTTACCCCAGTCGGTCAGTCTTGAACACAGTCCTACTGTATTTTCAGACAGAGCCTTCCCCGCAGACCACATCAGGGCAAAGCTGAGAAGCATAGCAGCGAGTAACCCGGCTGGGTGGCCTCCTTGTGGATAAAAGGTGAGCATAACAGGTAGAGTCACGATAATGCAGATGTCCTTTCCAGAAGGTATGTTGACTGTCTGGATGAGGGTGTCAATCACGTGGCAGATTAGATTCCCTAACCTCAGTCTGTGGGGGGGAGGGCACTGTGATGCTGGAAATGCATTGGAGGGACAGGGCCTCCCTGCCCTTGTTCTGTAGTCCCTTTTTTCGTGTATGTTCTGTGTTATTTTCTGCACAGATGTCCATGTGGGACTCCTGGTAGTGCAGCTCTTCCTCTTTTTAGTTTGGTGTTACAGACCCTTGGGATACCCTTATGGCCCCATCGGTGGGGGTACAACCATGTACGCCTAGTCTATGTTTTTAAGTACCTGTGTGTGGCCCACAGAGCAGGGTATGGGCTGGTGGCAGCTCCATGCTGATTCGACAGGTGCTCTGAGTGTCCTCCATTTTGGGATACCCAGGCCCTGCCATTGGAATCAGTTTATTCCTGATACTGTATATATTTACCATTTTAGATTATCTTGAGCACAAAGTGTGTTATTGTGATTGTGTACATAACTTGAGCCTATTTATATAAAGAACTGTGTTTTCACTAAGCATAGTGTGTGAACATTCATTTGTGGGTTTTTGGGGACTACACTGCACTTAAGAACCAGCCTGCATCACCTCCTGAGAGCTTAAGCCTTGATTGCTCATCCATAGCTACCCTATAGAGAATCTTGGCTGGGGTACTCTGTGCTTCCACTCTGCCATATAGAGAGCAGGAGTACAGACACCCCCATCCAGTATTTACATTGATGAACCCCAACTTGTTAGGAGCAGTAATTATCGGAGAACTCTGAGTCCCACCGCATACACGAAATGTGATCCTGATCACATATGTGATATGGAAGATGATGGTTGCGAAGCGTAGCATCGCCAGTCGATGCTCACCCCTACTACCAGCAAAATACATCCCTGGGCTGCCCATAACGAGCGAGCGGGTATATCTGCAATGGGCAGCCAAGCTAAGAATGGAGACCCTGGGTGACTTGATTGGAACGGGGTATTCCTTATGATCCAACTAGAAAAAGAGCGGGGAGATGACATTGCCCTTGACATATTCCTGTATTTTCGGCTGCGATATACATTTAAGTTATTCTTTCTCTCATTCCCAGCACAACTGCCAGTATGGTAGCTACTGCATGGAGTGATTCAGACGCAAGGGGAAGGCCGGTTGATCTCACGGATCTACAGCGATCTGATGGTTGACCGGTCGTGAGGGATGGAAAACCCAAGGAAAAGGTGGAAAATAACCATAGGAGACCCCATTGAAGAAGAGGACTGGGCTTATATACTTATGCAGACTCAGATTTCCCTGAATTCCAGGTATAACCATATTTATTTTAACTTTGTACACCAGGCATACCACACCCCAGCCAGACTACACAGACACTTCCAGTCCATTCCAGAGGTATACATTAGATGTGGCTATAACCCAGCAGGCTTCCTTCATCTAGCGCAGGAGTGCCCAAGATTTAGTCAGTTCTGGTCAGAGGTGTTGACCAAGATCTCACTGATTGTAGGGGAATACTGGAGATAAACCTGCTTACAGCACTACTAGGATGTACAAAGCCCCTACAGCCCGTGAGACTTGCGGGACTGATACTAGTTCTGGCACGCAGGAGGGTAGCCATGACATGGGGGAAGTGCCACCCCAATGCACAATTGTGGCTCCAAAATGTTGCTCACTCCCACGACATGGAAACAACGTTCATTAGGACTCTGCCCTTGCATGCACGCCCTTATATTCTGATGTATGTTATAGACTGATAAAATGTCACAAAGTGGAGAATGCCAACTAATACCTTACATACTCGAGACTGTGATTTATATGCGCTGCTTGGAACTATGTATTTCTTGGAGAAACAGGGGATGGGGGAAAACGGACTCCATGTTGTGTTGTTTGTTGATGTTGACAAATGCAAAAATAAAGTATTTAAAAAAAGGATGGAGGAACAAGAGAGAGTTAGGCCAGCAGCCAGAAGAGTGGAAGAAGGGTTGAGAATGAAGGAGAAAGGGGAGACTGTGGCTTTTACAGCTATGATAGAGTATAGGCTGTGAATGGTAGTAGAGACACAGGAACGGAAAAATTTGATGAAGCGCTGAGGCTGGCAGAGGAAGAGGTAGTGCTGTTACAGCAGAAGAGAAGTAAAGAGTGGGAAGAATGAATAGACAGGCAAAGGATGTGGATGAAGGAAGGTGAAGCCATCTACCAGTTCTTGTTAGGTTGGATAAATCAGTTATCACAGAGGTCAATATGGATTTGGAGGATGGAAGTATTGCTATGGGTACAGGATTCTAGCAGGGAGAAAGGGAACTGGCACCCTACGGTAGTGCTGAGTATGCTTCCATGTCTGTAGAAGTATCAGGGGAAGTGATAACAGGAGTAGAAGATGACGGTGAATGGGAATGGGATGTTGAGCACAGTGTAGCAGCCCCAACTTCCGCTCCAGTAGCAGAGAGAGGGAGTTCACCGCAGAGTTGTAGGATGTGTTGTGGTACTTGCATGGCTGTTGTAAATAGCAGGGAGGGGATAGGGGAAGCCCCAGCAAAAGTAGGTGTAACTCAATTTCCATTGCTCCAGAACAGTCAGGGCAAGGTGTATTATGTCTTGTGGTCACACTTGGACCAGAATAATTTGATGAAGGCACTCCCTTCGCTCACTGCAGGGGTGGGCAAGTGGATTTATGCATTAGAGAAATACACATCCAGTGCCATTTTGGCCATAGGGGATATGACAAGCTTGTTCACGGCTCTAATGGGGGAACGGTCAGACAAGCTTTGGAGACGAGCGGGGCATCCGGGAGTTCGGTTGGATACAAATACTGATGATGGAGCAGCTTTTAAGTATAGGGCGCATGTATGGGAGGCCCTGCGGATTATGTATCCAGATACACCTAATATACATTATATTCTAGCTAAAACAATGAAGTTGGATGGTGATCCTGCTGCACACATCCAGTTAATTCAGGAGATGTAGAGGTCATAGACGGGAGAAGAATGGCATAAGAATGTGGTGATTCTTTACCACATGCTAAAGAAGAGACTTCCTAAGGAAGGCCATCATGATCTAGATAAAGTAGTAGGGATGGAAGCCAAGAGTTGGCCGAAAATTCGCGCACATATTGTGCATTACTGTAAAAGGAGGCAAGAGAAGGAAAAGGAGAGTATAAAACAGACACAAAAGGCAGAGGTCAAGCTTGCTCAGAAAAAGCGAGCAAAAATCTATTTGGAAGGAGCAGTAATTACAAGCTCCATGGGGGGACAGTATGGACAATTGGGACAACAGGGACATCGTGAATCGGGTATGACACAAGGCTGGATGGACAGGTATGCACCCAGGCCAAGGCAAATGAGAGGGTTTCTCATGGGTGGGGAGGATTTTCACTAGGAAGTGGGTCATTTGGTGGCTATGGAGGAATGGGGCTCTGGTTTAATAGGCCAATGGGAAATAACTATGGAGAATTGTATGGAATCCATTGTTGGTTGTGCAGAAGGATGGGAAACATGGCACAAGACTGCCAGAGCAGGATACAGTATGTTAACATTGGAGTTCAGCAAATGCAATCCCCAACCTCGCCATATGTCCCAGGCTCTGTACAATCACAGCAGGCACAGGTTGAACAGAACACTGCGACTGGGGATCTTCCTTTCACTGAAGATCTACGTAATAAAGTATTGTGGATAGTTTTGGCTTTATAGGTCTGGTCTGTCAAGGCAACATGTATAGGTTATAGACAAAGTTAGGCTTTAACCAAAGTAGAATATATGTTGCGTCTTGCTGCGTTGTGTTTAAAAAAGCCAATTAAAGCACTACAAAAGTTAATTGCTTCCAAGATACTCAGATAGAAGACAGCGCCAAATCTAGTTTTTCAAAAACAAGTGTTTGTTTTATTATATTAAAGTTGCCCTTGATGACACGTGTTTCGGCTGTACTAAAAAGCCTTTTTCAAATCAGGGTCTAGTCGCCCCTTATTCATGTAAACCTTTAACAAGAAATAATTAATAATATTAATATAATTATAATTCAACATTATACCAATTTCGAAATCATACAAAATAGTAACATTGTTGAGTGCATCAATCAACACATGTCAACATTTTGTGGGTTAAACCACAAAACATAAAAAATGAAACATGAAAAATGGAAGGGGGAGGAAAGAGGGCTTTTGGAAGAGAGAAGGGGTTTTGGAAGAGAGAGGGAGGTACAGAATATTAAATTGTATTGTATTGTATTGTATTGTATTGTTTATTTGATAATGCGCACAAAACCCAGGGGTAGCCGGGCGCAGCAGGTACAAGGTTACTTAAGCTTGGGTTATCACATTCATAATGGAAATGATGTGTACCATTATTGAATAGACAATCACAGAATAACAAGGGTTGTTGATGGGGAGGATTCATAGGATGTAGAGCACAATTAGATATAAATGAGTAAGGAGAGAAAGAAAAATTGAAAGAATTTAAAGTTAGTCCATTTACTTCAATATGTATTAAAGTAGGTACACAAAATGTACCTGCTCTTTTGTTGTATTGCACAGCTACCCTGGTAAATCTCTTGGTAAGAGATCTCCTAAGTAAGCTCCACATGTTGATAGCTTTCACAGAGGAAGCTATGGTATGCTTGACTCCAGGTTTGTATATAATAAGAGAAGGGGTGTGGTTGCATGCATACAGTAGTGGCAGCGCGATAAGGGTGGATGCCTGTACGTTGAACTTTATTTTCTATATGGGGTAATGATTTTGTTGAGTTGAGTCCCAGGAATCAGAGATCAGACATGATTGAGTTTTAGTTTTGGCCTGTTGTGCCGCAGGAGCTAACACCAGGCACAATTGTTACAATTTGCCTGGAAGCAGTAATTATCAATATGAACAGGGTGGTTCTCTCAGGCACTGATGAGGAAGGCAGAGAGGGGTGTACAATTTTGTGCATCTATTCAACCTTATTGCTAAGGGACATGTCAAACAAGCAATTGTTCGAAGATACCGAAGACACAGGAGAGATGGCTTTTGAGATTGGGGTGCCTTGCCAGATAGCGATAGAGCAAAGGGGAGTACCACAGACATTGATCATCATTAAAAACACCCCACCATACTAGAAGGAGGATTTGGAAAAAGTGCTAGACCCATTTGTGGACCAGCAATCCTCATGATGTGGGGCTGTTAAAGAGAGTTGGAAAAGTGCAGATAAAATTGAAAACTGGTGAGATAGTACCATGTGTCAAGCAGTACCCCATATTTAGAGAGGCGGTCAAAGGGATTTATGAGACCATTATGGCACTGTTGAAGCAAGGCATAGGAAAACCTTCTGTGTCCCCATTTAACACAGCGATGTACTCTGTGAAGAATACAAAGCGGTCCAGTTGGAGGATGGTCCAGATTCTTAACCCCTCAATAATATTGTTGAGGTGGAATTCCTGGTAGTACCAAATCCTGCTACCATTCTCTGTAATATCTCCACTGGTCCGACCCACTTCATGGTGATTGTTTTAAAGAATGCATTTTTCTCAGTCCCCTTAATTCTTATAGTGGTCAGAGATTCGAGCACATGAGTTTGCCCCATGGTAACTGTGAATCTCTGAGTGTTTTCAACGGGTGGTTCAAATGGATTTGAGGAATTTACTTGTGTCCAGTACAGTAATCCATTACATGCACAATTTGCTAGTCTGTAGCACTTCAGAAGAGCAGCGTCGAGGAGATTCAATAGCACTCCTCACCTTGCTTTCAAAGAAGGGATACAAAGTGGGCAAAGAAGAATGGCAGTACTGCCAGATAGAGGTTGTATATTTTGGCCAATTTGTATCACCTGCAGGAAGGAAGGTCATGCAGAGTGATCGACAGCAGTTCAAAATATGCCTCAGCCAGTCACTGTAAAACAAATGCAGCAGTGTTTTTCGGATTCTATAACTATTGTAGATCGTGGATCCTTGACTACTCTAGTTACGTGAGGCCCTTACTGCAGGGTCTTAAGGAAGCACAGAAGGTTAAGGGTTCAATAGAATGGTCTGATGAAATTGTGACTTTCTTCTGGTAACACAAGTCTGCGATCAGCAATGCTCCGGTCTTGGCAACCCCAAATTATAAAAAAACATGTTATTTATTTTCTCACTCGAATGGGCAGGTGATGACGGCGGTCATGGCCCTGCAAACATTGCTTTGCCATACATCTTCAGCATACAGTAGCAGACTCTTAGACTGAGTCATGCAGGGACAGTTCCCTTGTGAGCAAGCTTTGGCAGCAGCTGCTTTTACAATTCAAAAGTCTTCAACTATTACCATAGGATGCCCAGTGACATTGTATGTCGAGCATGCAGTCTTTGCGATCTTAAAAAAATCAGACTTTGACAACCCAAAGAGTTTTGTGGTATGAGGTAATTCTATCAAATGAATTTATACACCCTGTACAGTGTCACCTAGTCAATCATGTGACATTTGTAGCTGAGCCAGTGAAATCTGATGACATTTTCCATGATTGTGCAACATATGAGAGAAAAGAGGAAGAGAGGACAAGTGTTAAGGAGGATGCTTTGGAGGGAGGTAGGGTACTTTTTGTTATTGGGTCCTCGATAATCAATCAGGACACTGGTGAGAGGCATACGGGTGCAGGTGTTGTGGGCCTTGTGCATGGGGAATAGCAGGTCACACTGTAGAAATGGTTGCCTTTGCATTACTCCATGCAAGCGGCGGAACTAGTGGCACTTAAAGAGGAGCTAGAAATGAGTAAGGGGAAGGCATCACTATTTATTCTGACTTTGCGTATGTAACCGCCATTGTGCATTCAGGTATATCAAGGTGGCAGAGATAAGGGTTTAGGAGATCTGACAGGATTCCTGCCCAGCATGCTGCGCTGCTATCCAGACTAATGGAAGTGCTAACCCTGTCCACAGAGGTAGGAATCATAAAGCTTGCTGCGCATACTAATCATACTAACTCAATAACCCTTGGAAATGATGCCACACACAAGATGGCGAAAGAAGCCTCATATTTACCATGTACAGATCCCCAGAAAATGGACACCGTGTCCCAGCAGGTACAGTTGCCAGCTCCGTACACTGCAGTCCTGGTGCATCAAATCATAGAAATGCAAGGAAAAGCACCTAAAGAGGAACAGGAGCTTTGGGCAAAGAGAGGATTTGCCCTGTCACCCACTGATTTGCTGTGGAGACAGGAGCTGATGGGGAAGGGTGTAATGCCTGTAGAACTTATTCTTGTAGCTCTAGATCAACTACATTACCCGTTGAACACTTCCTGGAGACAAATTGCAGCAGAGTTCCAGGAGGAATGGTTGATACCAAACCTCCAGGAACAGGTTAGTACATTTGTAGGAAACTGCATTATTTGTGGGGAATTCAGTCCTGGAAATACCATGAGGTCTGTAAGAGGAGTTTTGCTAGGTCCTCTGGGCCATTTCGAGAATGCAAAATTGACTTTGTCGATATGCTTGTGAGATGTAACAATTACTGGTACCTTATAGTAGTGGTTTGCCCCTTCTCCCAGTGGATTGAGGTTGGTTCCTGTGGTATTTCGATGACGGGAAATTTATTAGGTCTTGAAGTCCGGCAATGGTACGCACTTTTTTAATGCCTTGCTCTCAGAAATCACTTTGCTCTTGGGAATCAAGCACAGGTTGTGTTCAGTATACCACCACAGGCCAATGGAATTGTGGAACAGTTAAATGGGGTTCTTAAGGTGCAGTTGGCAAAAAGGTATAGTTTTTAAGTAAAATGTGGTTCACTGTCTGCCTTTGTTTTTGTTTAATTTGAGGAATCAGCCGGGGAAAGAGCACCACCTTAGCCCTCACGAGATTGTGACGTGGTGTGGATTGTACACACTGCTCTCACTTGCATGCACAGCATCAGATGCACACACGTCAGCAGAGATCCTGGGTGAGAACCAGAGCCCTGGCCCTCTCAAGGCTGGACTTCTGCAACAGCCTCTTTCTCAACCTCCCCACCTCACGTTTGCGCCCTCTGCAACTTATCCAGAACAGAACTGCAAGACTTATCCCTGGCCTCAAGCCCAGGGACTGCATCTCTCCAGCGCTGAAGTCCCTCCACTGGCTCCCTTTGGCTGCATTGTCCACAAGGCTTTCTTGGGCCTGGGACCTACCTATTTGCATCAATGCCTTCCTAAATACTGTCCCTCCTGAGCAGTCCAGTCATCTACATCCAACTTTCTGCGAGTGAGCCGGTTCTCTAAGCAGAAAATTGGAGGGAGATCTATATCCTCAGCAGGATTCTCATGCTGGAACAGCCTCCTTGCCACCTCCCGTCTTGAGCCTGATCTCCTTAAGTTCTGGAAACTCCTTAAGACATTCCTCTTCTCCTCTTCCTTCTCTCTCCCTCTGGCTTTCTAACCCCTCTCTCCACCCTATCCCTCTCTCTCTCTCTCTTTCCACACCACATGCCAACTAGCCACTGGGCGTACCTCAGAGTCTCACAGGTCCCTGGCACCCTAGCCAGTCCTCCAGCACTTGCCTCAGGGCTTGCACTTGCCCCATTACTCCTGCACTTGGTCAATGACCCATCAGAATGACATCTCTCAGCACTTACTAGTTTCTGACTAACCGGTTGCACTTGATTCCCCCCACCCCTCCTGCACTTGTCCTCCCTCCACCTGCCCCCTCCCCTGTCGTGTACCTGCTGTGCACTTGCACAATTGGAACGTACCATGCCTGAAGATCATCTATCATTTCTTCCCTATCTCCCCTCCTTCATGGTTGCGCCTCTATGCTCTTGGAAAAACTGCAGAATCATCGTCAGACCTATTTGCTGTTATCTACACCGTTAATTGTATTCATGCACTTATTTCCATCCTGTAGCAGGCTTGTATCATTCAGAAATTCAAGGGCTCTGAATGACTGTTTTTTCTCCCCTCGCCCCCCCACCCACTCCTTGAGCACTTTGAAACACTTGACTTGTGTATAGGCTCTATACAAATAAACATTACCATACCATTAAGGGAGTACCTTAGGGCCTTAACCAAAAGTGTCAGAATTATATCTTCACAGGATGTGTCTTCTCACCAACATCCAGCCGGAGGAAGCAGCAAAGAATCTGATGATCTGCAAAAGCCACTTTTGTTCCCGAGGGACTGGATTTGCATCCGTACCTTCGAGCGACGCTGGAATGAGCTGCGTTTCCATGGGCCATACCGAGTGATTTTCGCAACTCCAACTGCTGTGAAGGTGGACGTCAGCAAGAGCTGGGTCCATACCAGTGATGTACAAAGGGATACTGGCACAGGAGCAGGCTCAAATTAAGTATGCCCGAAGGATTCACAGTTCATTTAAGTAGAAAAAGGGGGGTGTGAATCCGGAATTTACATTTTTTAAGAAGAAGAAGGAAACTTTGGATGTATATTAGAATGATTGTTTATGTCTTTTTTGTTTCTTGTGTCATCATGTTCAAATATGACATACAGTATGGATGTGAATGATTTAAACATATCTAGTGACATATCATTGAGGTCACAAAGAAATGTTGATGCTGATTTCCTGAACAATGAGGACAAAATTAATTTAGACCCAATAGTAGATGCACATGGTTTTGCAGCAGATAATGTATGGTATAGCCATAAGAAGAGAGTTGGGAGAGAGAGATCTGTAGGATTTTGCTATATTTGCTCTATGATTCCTCATGCTTCTGGTGTCACTAGGGTATTTATCCCAGATGAAATAGAGTTAACTACACACTCTGTCTAGTGCACCTAGCTTTTTGCAGGGTCCAAGGGCAATTCCAAGGGCAATCAGTAACAACACCTATTTTATCAGTTGCCGAAGAATATTCTGCTACAGATCGTAAAGAGCAGAACACCGTTCGGTGTATGCAAATAGTCCAAGGGGTGAAGAGTTGCAGAACTAGAAGGATGAGGGGATTTTCAGAAGAAGTGGTGGCACGTGTAAACCAAGAATGTGGAAATGTGTGACAGAAATATTTAAAGCATCTGACATGGCTCAAGGAGCCAGAAAAACCTGTTAAAATAAAGACACATCCATTTTTCTCTGTGGGCATTGGCACAGTACCTATTGGCACAAATGGGAACTGCAACCACACGCGTCGCAGCACTGACTTGGCTGAAGATACAGAGGGTCTTTTGGATAGTTTTGGCCTTGTAGATCGTATACTACAGGCAGTTACCTCCAGCCTGGCGAGGTGTGTGCAGTTCACCACATTACATGTGCCTGTCCTTGTTATACCTGAGGAGCACTTGATCCTTGCCTGCCCGATGCTCAAAGCCGCATCTGTGCCTCCTTTGTCCCCTGTGCCCCTTGCGTACATTGTGTCATCACACATGGACACATCAATGACTCTGTCTGATCATTGCGACAGACCAAACGGTCGAACTATCTTTCAGCGTCATCTTCAAAAGCGTTGATGGACATCTCGGAACAGTATCACTTGTTTAATCATACAGAACTGTTATTTACATCCCTCCTGGGACCTGGCGTCCAAGCCGCAGCAAATGCAAAGTGGCTTCAGGTGACCTGGTATGAACTCCTGATATTTGTGAATACCCCTGAATCAGCTTTTGCTGCCATCAAGTAAGAACTGCAGGTCCTGAGGCTCATAGCCTTGCACAACAGGTATATGCTTGACCTCCTAATAGCTATGGAGGGAGGTGTCTGTCAGAAGATAGCGAGCATTTGCTGCATGTTTGTGCCTCCTAATGATTCCGAGATTGGGACCCTGACTCAGACTGTCGCCGGCTTGCACAAGTTCTGAGTAATCATGGAGAACGAGCCAGGAATCACCAATGACCCTTGGGTAGACTCTCTTTTTGCTTGGATGAGCATAGCTTTGAAAATTCTAATGTCAATTTTTGTCTTTTTCCCTATAATCTTTTGTTCCTGTCAAATGCTCTTGTGATGTTGTTCTGCCCAGGCATGATAAGAAGCTGCCATGATGACTGTGACCCTGTCTGAAGCTAGAACTACTACCATTTCATATCACATGAGTACTCAGACTGAAGCTGTCTTGTGTCCTTAACCAAGTTCAGATAATTGTGTGGAGCAGCGGGTAGATTTCAGTTATGGTGGGGGACGAGTTGGGTTTGACCCCAGCAGAGGAGTGTGCCCATATTGGGATCAATGGGAGAAATGTTTGTAGGGTTTATTCAAGGGAAGATGGTTTTAAAGAAGAAGAATTTGGTTTATTGGTTAAAGTATTCAGTAAAGGGGGGAATATTGGAGTAGTCAGGAAAGGTCCCACTGAGGAAGAGGGGTTCACAGAGTTGGCATGATTTTGAAATTTTATATGTATCCAGCATAGTTACTTTAAGTGCTTTAAAGCATAGTTACTTTAAGCATGGGATGTGTTACTTTAAGTGCTACTTTGTGTTTAAGTTGATACATAGTGGATTTACACACGAGCAGCAAGATAAATGTCAAAATCTCTAATTAAATATAAATACAATCTAGTTGTGCTGTGCTACAAGGTGCCTAGTGTGAGAAACCAGAAGGTGTCTCACCCACTAGTCCCAGAGGATCTGTCATCCAGGTGACCAGGACATGACCATCGCTTTTGTATCCAGTTCCTGGGGGTGGACCAGTGCAGGAGGATCACCTGGGTGAGTGGTCTTCTGGGAGTGGGACACCGGATGTTCAGACACTGTATCCCCTTCCCTGTAACACCTTTACCCCATCCTACCAGGTAGGATATTTAGGAACTCAACTCCCTCCCTTTACAACACAAACACTTTCTCACAGAGAGCCCACTATGATGAAAAAAGACTAACACCCAAGCAGTATACCTGACGTGTCCCAATACAATGGTCAGGAGAGGTCAGGCAATTACTGACCATCACACACACTTGACCTCCATTACACTTCCCTACACGGATAAAAGGCAGAGCACGAGAGCACACTCTAAGTGAGGCAAAGCATACTAGGAAACAGCAGTTCCAAGATAGCAGTTTAACAAGAGAAGAAAGATTGTAAGACAAAAGGAGTCGCAAGGAGGGAGGTTCCCTTGACCTTTTCGACAGGAACCATTACTTTCATGAAAACCTGAGAATAGAAAGCGTAAGACCAGGAAACCAGGCTGAAGAATCCTGCATTGTGTGTCGGAGGTGCTGGGGCCCTTCCACGTCAATAATCAAGGCAGGGAGAATCGGCAGCTGCCGTGGTAATGTCCTTTGCTCCAAGATCAAAGTAACGACATAGAGAAATCAACACAGCCAGTGAGTTGGTGGAGACCGATACAAGACTGGTCTGTGTTGAAGTCAAGGTTGCAAGCGGCAACATTGTATGGCGAGTGCTAGAACAAACATAGTTTGAAACGCGTGTGATAACCAACATGAGTAAAGTTGAACAGCAGATGAGTGATTGAACTTTGAAACCAAGATACGATACCTTTGACAGAGTGGTCCAGTACTGTGTGTGTGCTCAATTGAAGGTCTATGTAAGGTATTCAGCTGAGAGTTGACAAAAGTGAAAGAGTGGCAAAGGATTGTGAATTGAAGTAGTCCTGCTACGGGTCTAGCAAAATCTCATGCACAATCAAATGTCAAAGTAGATCAAGTTGGTCCAAGCCCGGCAGAGGGAGATCAATTGAAATCTTTGGGATAAAGCAAGTTTGTATTAAAGTAAATAAATTGGTCCAAACCCGGCGGAGGGAGACTGATTGAAGTCAAAGTGTGTCAAAGTGGATCTGAGCTTGGCACAGGGGGATCTGGGGTGAACAGTGAATCACCCGAGAAATTGGATACGTGAAAATCCTGAGAACATTGTGTTAAAGTGGATCGGAGCCCTGCGGAGGGGGATCCGAGGTGAATAGTAAATTACCTAAGAAAATTGTGTACATGTGAAATACAGAAATGAAAGGAACTTTGTTTGTTTGTCGCATCAGGCCCGCTGAAAGAAGAGACTTTCAATGGCAAAGAGACTTTGGCACAGAAGGCATTGATGATGAGATTTTGAACTGCACCCTCATGCTAGGGAAGCCAGAGACTGTGCTAAGCTCGAGTGTGACGTCTTGTCCCGTGCTGAAAACATGGGGAGGAAATCCAAACGGTTTGAATATCCTGACATATAATTTCTTTTCTTTTGCATAAGATTGTTTATCAAAGTATTTGTATTTATAAGGATTAGAGGTAAGGATAGGTTTATTAGTATATGCCCTTTTATTTTCACAAGACTCCACTAGGACTGTGTTATTATTATTTGATGGTCATATCTTGCTCACATATTTAGATTTAGGATTAGATAGGCATTTTTCAAACCCAATTGAAGGTCAATAAACACGCTTGAACTGTGGCCACTTGTGTCTGTCTTAGTGTTGATACCATGCCTTCCTTACAGTAGAAGCTGGGAAATGAGGAGTTTCATAATGCGCATTTGAGGAAGGGGATTTGTCATGTAGAACCCATTGGGAAGAAGTGTGATGAATCCTGTGGAGTCCTTACAAAGACCCTAATTCAAGGTGGCATGGGGAAGGCAGCTGCTACCTGATCCTGACCCTGGGGGTTGTATTAGGTGGGATGATCACATGGGAGGAGAAAGCCTCCAAGGGAAAAGGAGGACTCCATTATCTTCCTCAGAGGAAGAGATGTCAGTGATGCCATCATTTTGTAATGGCTTGCTGTCAGAGTGAGGTTTCCTTTCCCAAAGCTATTTATCTTGATGGTTGTGATAACTGCTATTATCAATCATTTATCAGGGATAAGAACCCCCTTCACAAAGTTGCCCACATTTACAGTAATAAAACCTCTTGTAGTCAACAGGAGAATGTTAAATGTGAATTTAAGAACATTAACATCTTAATTTCGGATAAATCTAACTCTCCTATAAATCAGAGCCACTCATTGAGGCCTTCTAAGTCTCTTGTGGAAGTGAAAAGGAACAATATGCCGTGTAGAAGGAAGTAGAGGAAGTAGAAGTCACTGTCAGTGGAGCAATCAGACACGTATGCAGCAACCAGTGAGTTCATTGATACTTATGGATCCCCGGAACACCCCATAATCGCTTGCTCGCCCTTAGTAATAACTTTGAATATCGAACTGATGAACAGAACTTAAAGTGGCAGACTAAGAATAACTTTGAATACCGAACGGATACAAAGAAGCTACATTTACAGACTAAAACTTTGGGAACAGACGTCAAGGTTGTAATTATAATGATAGAAGCGATTGCCAAAACCAAAAGTGGGCATGTTAAAAGAAGTTACCCAGAACCAATATTTCTAAAGCCAAGAGCGGGCAATACAAGAGCCAGTTGACCAGAACCATCATTGCCAAAGTCAAGAGAGGACAATTCAGAAACAAGCTGAGAATAATCCACATTGCAAGAATTGTAAAAGACCCAAACAAGCATTGTCTAAACCAAAGAGAAGCAAGCGTAATAGAAAGTCATTATAAATACCTGGTTGATGTAGGAGTGGGAAACGAAGAGTGGCTGGAAAGCAGCCCTCCTGATAGAAAGTATTCAGGAGGAGAGGAGCAGAACCTGTGTTGCATGTGTCAATCACATATGTGGAATAAGCAGCACCAATGTGCCTCATGTCTACCCGGAAGAAGTAGTCAATACTGATGTAGTTGAAAGTCAAAAGACTTGGCTAAGTTGGTTGAGGCAAACATAACCGCAGAAGTACTTGTAGTAGTGTTAGGAGCTTTTAGTCCTGGCAGACGAGTATACCAGGGAAGGAATTTAGTAGTGGTAGACCTGGAAGGTAAGTGGACCAGGTAGCAGTCATTGAAGTGCTGTGGTGTGGTTAAAAGCTGTGAAGAAGTGGCAAGACCACTAAAATATGTTGTGAACTGTTGTGGAATCATCCTGACAGATCATTATCAATGATACAGATAGACTGTGGAAGTATTTCTGTTTTCCAAGAAGTTGTGTTGAACTCTTTTTTAAAAGAGGAGAGACAAAGACTTGTGGTATATTTTGAACTATTGGTCAAAGTCCAAGTGAGAGACTTTTGGAGCAATAATAACGTTATCATAAGAACTGTGTTTCAAGATGGAACTTTCCTTTTCCTTTGAACCGATTGAAAATACTGCTTTGAATCTGGGGAAGGGGATCTCACCCAGTTTACAAGGAGAAACAGTAACAAGGATTATGTTGGATATAACTGTTATTTCTGTTTATATTTGAATTCCCATATATTCCATTTATAAGTTGTTGAATGTATAAGTGTGAGGGACAGATTCCTTTTATTAGAATGTTTCCTTTATTTTATCTTGATAGGCATGGACATCCTCCTCTGGGTATGGATAGTGAGCCATTTGTCAAAGCCTTTTGAGTTAATGAAATGGCATCTTATGAAAATCATTTACCAAGTTGTCTGCATCACATTTCTGACCCTTCAAAGAAGACACACTAGTTATTAAAAATGCATGCACTGATATATACACATAGGGAATTTGCAAATCTAAACACAGTGTGCTCTTTTTGTAAATGGGTTAGACTCTGTTGTCAGGGGTTCATGAGGTACATTTTAACTGACCTGGAAAAAACTGTTTTTTCAGGGTTGGAGGCTGAATGAGAAGTAATGATTAACAGTGATATTAAGCAAATGGTCAAGCCAACAAGTCAGTCCGTGGCCTTTATGGCCTGGCAGTATCGCAGAAGGCAGATGTAATCTTTTTAAGTGCATGGGAGCTTGTTATTTACTGTTCTGTGGGATATAGCCATTTGCATTGGCCAACAATAAACTTGGGGTGAAGTGATGCTTGAGGCCAGAGTGACCAATACCTCACTGGTTTTGATTGTTTTCTCAGGATGTGACCAGAGGCCATATGTGTTGAATGGGTAGTCATTTAGATTAAAGTGTTCCGGAGATGTCAGCAAGTTGGGGTGGGTGAGATGGCTATCAGCAGTTTGAAGGGATCCTGTTTATTCATCCCTGCCTCATGTTGTTTGGAATACTCTTGCAAACCATGTGCAATTACGTTCAGTGGTAAGAAGGTTTTAGGCCAGCTGGGACTTGTAATTAATTATTGAAAAAAGTAGGTCAGATGCGCACTCTAGTTCCCAGTCAAAACTTCTTAATTCAAATAGTAACTGGGTTAAATCCCAACAACATGCAGTAGTAACAAGGTTGAATCCCATGATGCATTAATAACAGGGTTGAATCCCATGTGTTGCAGTTCCAATTCTTCTGTTGATTTTCTCCCCCTAGTACTTTCCTGTCTCAAACATTCTTCAGGGAGGCTGTAACCTTTTCAGGTGCTGCTAATTAGTTTTTAATTTTAGTCTTAAAGGATTCTGGTACATGTAGTGATAACAAAGTTCAGTCATTTCAGGTGGCCAGGAACCAAAACCCTTTCCAAAACACAGTTCGTACCCACAATTGGGGGAGGAGGGGAGTACCAGCAGTGTGGCCCTCCAAAGTGGGGCATGTTAACCCCGTTGCTGCTGCCTCTAGAGCCTATTACTCATGTAGAAAAATTGAAAAAAGTAGGTCAGGCGCGCACTCTAGTTCCCAGTCAAAAATTCTTAATGCAAATAGTAACTGGGTTAAATCACAACAACATGCAGTAGTAACAGGGTTGAATCCCATGATTCAGTAATAACAGTGTTGAATCCCATGTGTTGCAGTTCCAATTCTTCTGTTGATTTTCTCCTCCTAGTACTTTCCTGTCTCAAACATTCTTCAGCGAGGCTGTAATCTTTTCAGGTGCTGCTAATTAGTTTTTGATTTCAGTCTCAAAGGATTCTGGTACATGTAGTGATAACAAAGTTCAGTCATTTCAGGTGGCCAGGAACCAACACCCCTCCAAAACACAGTTCTTACCCACAATTGGGGGATGGGTAGTACCAGCATTGTGGTCCTCCAAAGTGGGACATGGTAACCCCGGTGCTGCTGCCTCTAGAGCCCGGAACTCATATAGTAACCGGAGTTACTATGCCCCACTTTATAGAACCATATTAATGGTTTACTCCCCTTCCCTAAATTTGGGAAAGAATTATGTATTAGGAGGGTGTCAGTTCCTGGTCACCTGATTGGCAACATGAGACAACTCTCAGCTACCAGAATATCTAGAGACTATTAGAGCTACTAACTTGAACCACCCGCTTACCACCACAGTCTCCCTGATAAATGTTTGTGACAGGAAAGCGCTAGGAGGAGAACAAAAACAGAGCAACAGAACAGCAGAAGGGATCCAACCCTGTTAATTCTTTTTCATTGTTTTGGGATCCAGCCCTGTTAATACTTTTCATTGTTTTGGGATTCAACCCTGTTAATACTTACAAAGTTGTTTTTGGGATCTAACCCAGTTATTTTTTATCAGGTATAATTTGACTGGGAACTGGAGTGCGTGCCTCGCCATCCTCTTTTTTCTGTTTCCTACAGTGTGGAGTTCCGGGATCCAGAGGCAGCAGCACCAGGGTTACTGTGCCCCACTTTAGAGAACCATATTAATGGTTTTCTCCCCTCCCCCAAATTTGGGAAAGACTTATGTATTAGGAGGGGTGTCAGTTCCTGGTCACCTGATTGGCAACATGAGACACCTACAGCTACCAGAATCCCTAGAGACTATTAGTGCTACTAATTGGAACCACCTGCATACCAGCACAGCCTCCCTGATGAATGTTTGTGACAGGAAAGCGCTAGGAGGAGAACAAAAACAGAGCAACAGAACAGCAGAAGGGATACAACCCTGTTAATACTTTTTCATTGTTTTGGGATTCAACCCTGTTAATACTTACTAAGTTGTTTTTGGGGATCGAACCCAGTTATTTTTTATCAATTATAATTTGACTGGGAACTGGAGTGCGCGCCTCGCATTCCTCTTTTTTGTTGTTGTAATTAATTATGTTTGTATGTGAATATGAATTATGTTTGTATGTGAATGTGTAACTGTATGATGCTGTCATGACCTACCATGGACACATCCTAAAAATGGGTGTGTTGTACACATGAGGTGAAGATGGTAGTTAGGTTAACTGCAACCAATGAGAATGGGGTCATTTGAGAAAGATTGTATTTCTTTTGTATAGGTCTGACCAATCACATGTAGGGGTTGGATTTTAATAAAATAGATGGGAGTGTTTAACTGTTTAAAAATGTATATAATGTGTCAACCTGTGTGGTTGAGAGAGACTTGGGTTACTTTGACTCTATAGAATCCTCTAGCCCCTCCTGCCCAATTGTACAATAAACCTGCTTTACGTACAAACATGCACTTGCTTCTTAAGTGGTGGGCCTGCTTTCGGTTAAGGAGATTAGAGGCCCATGCCCACACATGTGAAACTACTAAATCAAAAGCGAATACTTACATTATGTGGGCAGCAGTTCTTAGGAAAGTGAGCTGTGGGTCCATGGGAGACAGCATTTAGTTTCAACTATGGAGCCCGAAATTAACCCCACACTCTCCCTGAGTATGAGGAAGCTGCCTTTTGCAGCAACCTCTTTTTGAGGAACTGTAAAAAGCCATCTTATATGCCATCAGCTTAAACAAACAACTAATCAACAGTAATTTTGAAACAGATAAATACTCCATCAAAAACAGAAGTTATTGTCTTTGGCCCAAAACGGAAAATTGCAAATATTTTACAAACCATCTCATGTCCACTTTTATTCGGCGCACCCATAAAGGTTTCTGATGAAGTAAAGAATCCTGGCTGCATTTGGCAGTCCAGTTTGGACTGCAATTTGCATGTTAATAAGAAAGTCAAATCTGTATATTACCAATTGAAACTGATTAAGCCTTTGCTGCCTCTTATAGCAGAAAATGATTGTTCAACAGTAGGTGGTATATTACCAAATTCTAAACTAGATTACGGTAATGCTCTTCATGAGTATTCGCGTTACAAATATTAAATCAAATCAAACCCAAACTGCTGAGCTACCTTGGTAGTTTTGTACTTTAACACATGTCACTTTACCTTCGAAGAATTCAGCATTGGTTATGGATGCCTGCTTGTGCTCCAAATCACTCCATTATCAACCATGAAGCTCATGTGCATGACCTTAAGCCAAGTGTTTCATCTCCAGCCACATTAACACTGAGCACAGGTGCATTTAGAATGTATAACCAGAAATAGGAAACTGTAAACATGTCTACGGGGAAAGGGAGTTTTGTGTCCCCATTGCTAAAATACCAAGGGGGCAACTGCCCCCTTTGCCACCTTGCCGCCTTTGGGTGTTAGGTCATATGTTAAACAGACTGATGGCGACTACCTATCATTTGGAACTGAGCAATGAGTGATATCTCTTATGTTAAACAGACTTTTTCTCACTGCATATTAGTTGATGTTGAGCTGGGAGTGATGTCAATTCTGCTAAACTCCATCTCCAACTACACCTCATTTGAAGCTGAACCCAGAGTGATGTCTGTTTTCGTTAAAAGCACCGTCTTTTTCTGAATGCATACTATTAGATGAACTATGAGTGTCTTTTTTCTCCTTATGCACATCATACATACCAGAAAGATGCAGCCCTTCACAAATGTCAATTAAGTGCAGGTGGAAATCGCATGTATAACCCAGCATGAATATTAAAGACATCACAAAGTAGAGCATGTCAGGTGTGAGATGGTAAACCAGTTCCCATCATCACATAGCATTCTGGTACTTATGAACGAGTCTTCAAAGTTCAAACTAAGAGTACAATTACGGTACAAAAATACTGAATAAAGTGTCCCGAAAGCAAGGACTTGAACATCTGAGACACAACTCAAAGTATTAGTTCCTGGATATTATTATACATTGTGTAAAGTGTGTTAGTGCCCAAAACCATTCCTACAGATTGTTGGTATAATTCCAGGACTAAAAAAGGGCTGGCAAAAGGTGTCTCTGTGGAATTTAGTAAAATGTAGTTATGTGATCACTATAGCCTGCCCACTCCCTTCTGCTGACACACAAACAAATATGTTATAGCAAGCTCTTGTGTACCAGAGGAATTGGGGATTCGCAATAACAATGTCCGACGTTAGCAGAGAACCTGGGGCCCATTAAAGACTCCCCAATGCAAGAAAGGAAGACTCAGCCATGGGGCAAAATATACCGCCCGACTCGGAATGAGGCCCACTGTCTTTTATTATCCAATAAAGACAGGGATCATACAGGAAAACAAATCTCCAGCAATCTCAGCTCCTGAACCCGTGTCACATGTTTTTATGCATGAGTGATGTCACAAAAATCAGGTACACCCCAAAAACCTATGGGGCATTCTCGTTGGTCAGCTTAGGCTAACTACTGGCTTCTGATATCAGGTGGCTGCTCCTCAGTCCTCCCCTAACTGTGGCAAACTACACTGTTGCAGGGTCAATGGAAGACCATTGGCCCATGCAGCATTTTACATCACCTCACAAATCGAGGTTCTGGATTGGCTAAGGCGGGTCCTCCTACGCTTAGGACCCTTTCTGGTCACAGATCTCGTGTACCTTTTCAAGGTGATGGGAAGCGACATTGAGGGCTGTGTGTTCCCTATTGTTGCTACTGGTCTGATCACCTAGCCTGGGAGAGTGCCTGCAGGTTGCAGTTTGGTGGGCAACACTTGTATCATTCCACTCTATCTCGCTGGGAACGGCTTCTCCTCCCACCGCGAGTAAATGGGCATTGTTCTGTCCTGCTGGATCACGTGTGAGTGGACCACAAAACGAAAACCTTCTGTGTGTAATTATGAGGATTTTATTCTGAATTCTTGCAGGTGGCTTGCTGCCTCGGGAAGCAGGAATTTTCCACCCACTCTTGTCCTTGGCTGTGAACACTAGCTTTGTGCCTCATGCTGCAGGGCTCATCTCTCCCCTTCCATGTACTTGAGGCCTGGCTTTTCCTACCTGATTCACTTCAGTCACTCTATAGGTTCCCTATGTGTTTTCATGGCTTCCTGTAGTTAGTTGCAATAATGCATATGCAAGCTTGGTCCACGTATATTCTGCAACTTGTGTTTTCACTTTGGTGAAAGAAAGAAAGAAAAGGTTTTTAGCATTATGTAAATGGATCCGTCCTCTACCTACATGAGTTATAAGCATGTGTTTCATGTCTGCAAGTAATACATCTAGTGTATGTATGTGTGGCTTCAATCATGGATGCATATTAGCTTCATGGCTAACACAACTGTAGTGTGATGTCACTAATGATGTCATCAATGCCTGGCTTTCTTGACAGTCAATCTGATCCATTGATGAGACCTCTGTCTCCTCAAAACCATCAACTGGTTATGGTTTGAATGGGTGTCTGAGAGAATATCTCTTGTTATATCTTTGATATCTTGGTGCAGTCAGTGACTGGCCAAACAGCTAATTACACCTTTCTTCATCCTGCGAGTCAACAGTTGCATAATAGTTGTAAGAGCCATTCCAGTGACTCTCGCTTCAATGCCCCCTCTCATCGACTTGTCGACCTCACCTACAGCTTTGGGATCCAGATCTTTGTCACTTCTTCTAGGAGTCCATAGAATCTTACATAATCATCCAAACCTCATTGTCACAAAACTGCTGTCCCCTCCAGGGTTGCACCAAACCCATTTTCCGCAATAGTCTTTGGTGTTGTAAGGATACTCGAACAATACTGCAGTCAGAAACAGAGGACAATCTGTTATTTGGGCCATCAGTGTATCTCAAGCTTTTATTATTGTGTTGTTGTCTGCTTCCAAATCTACTAGCACCTTCATCCCTATATTTATTTCAGACGTGTTTTGGTATTGTGTGATGCATATTTTGATAACACAGAAGATCAGTAGTATGAACACTAGTGCTACTGCTAACACCTTCAGTCCATCGGCCATCCATGTTGGTTCCCATGAGAAGATATATGATAGCCAAGCTTCATCTTTTCCTGCATTTGTCTCTGTCTCCATTTTGGTATGCATCTCTGATAATCTGGTAACCGCCTCAGTGAGTGTGCCATTGTCGCCGTCATTTGCTGGAACAAATGTACAGCAAGAAGACCCGATCTTGGCGTGAACAACTCCTTCTATGGCTGTTATTAGATCTAGCATATATCTATTCTTTAACGCCATTAACCTCACTGCTTCTTTAATTGCCTTGATCCCCTTGAAGGTCGAATTTATTTTCTACATCAGCTCCCACCTCATAATCTGGAGCCATTTTACATTTGTGCTGGCCTGCAATGCTGGAATGATGGATGCAAAGAATATTTCTGTTCTGCTAAACAGTCTATGCTCTAGTGGTATTGAATCCAGGGACTCCTCCATTTTTGCTGATACATATTTTCCCCTCTTCACTCTGGTCAGCTCTACGGATCTCTTGTTGGAGTCCATCTTGGGAATCCGTCCACTTTGATATCCTTCTGGGGTACTACCAGTGCTGGTATGTTCAGATGCACCAGTGAGCACGCCTTCCCCACCACCAGTCAGGTGGCAGTTACATGTGTGCTTTTGATCCGCAGACCCAATAGTGGTCCATCAATACTGCCCTACCGACCTTCATACCTGGAACTTTCACTGTCTACTTACAATCCTTGTTTTCTCAGACCTTTAGTGGACCATCATTCTGGAAGCATAATGCTGCTCCTTTGATTGGCATGATGGGCATTGACCCAGCCTCGTTCTCCACCCATGTTACGAACTTCTCCATTCTTTCAGGTATTTGTAATTTTCCACTTGTACTATTCGAACTGGAACTGTTAGGAGTGTATATGCCTTGCTCCGCACCACTCCTTCTTTCCAACCGTCAGCTGTGTATACCTGTCCATACACCAGTATCTGTGGTCCTTCCCAGCATCCTGGTTCTCCTCCTATCTCTACTGGTCCTTTTTTGAGGCATCACCCTTGTTCTCCTTTCTGTGAACCCTCTGTTATGTATACGATGGCCTGATCTTTTTTCCAGTAATCATCCATCATTTCTTCAGTCTTTATATAGTTATCTTCATATGGAAAAGTTTTTTTGAATATTCATTTCAAGGTAGCTCTCTTCCCTTTAAATCGTCCTCTTGTGGTTCACAGCCATAAGTGCATAAGGCATTGTGCTCTTGCTGCTGGGATTTCAATTGCCACAAACATTCTGGAGGCACTTATGGCTTAGGGGATGAGAGAGCAGACTTATCCGCTCTCTCCAGTGGTTTGTTTACCTACTTTGATCATGTATTTATACCACATGTTATTAGATACCTGGGCCGAACCAGTTAGATATGCATCAACCTGGCTTTGATCTAAGTGTGCACTGCGCCTATTTCTCCTTACTAGTTTGGCAGTGCTTATCACTTTGCCTGATATGGTGGCCATGCCTACTTGGATTGGGGTTATGTTACTAGGGGTCACAACTTGTGCGTCTGCAAAAAATAATCTTTTCATGAGGATAAGGGTATAGAGGTAGAGACAACAGAAGGCACACAATATCACAATTGCACTTTTAATAATGGCACCCATTACTTACTCCTCTTCGGAATCCTGTGTTGTTCCAAGTGTGATGAAGAAAACCTGTCTGAAATTCCTCAAAAATGTGTGATTATGGTGTTAATATATGTTAGATCAAGCTCTATAGATGTAGTATTGTGCAAGAGCGATGAAAAACAGTCGCTCCCATACAATACAGATTCTGGTGTCAGTGAGCACTTCAATCACAAATGAGTTCCCGCGATCAAGTCATGCATATGTTTGGGCCAAATAGAGCATAAAGGCATGAAAAAACAGACCAGTAGGCACCCTTCTCTCTGATTCTGACTGTATTGCGCAAAATAATCCTGTAAAGTTAGGGGCATTTGGGAAATCTTGGAACTCAAAAATAACAGTCGGTACTTTCACTATGAATAGCTATATGTAAGTAAAAGACAGCAGGCTTCATCACAAGTTGAGCTAAAGCCCTTAAATGCAACGGTAATTCTATTACAGCCACATTTAAGGGCTGGCCCAATCAGGATTTGGGCACTAAGTTTGAATTTTACCATTTCTGGCGCTATTACCGCTTCTGCAATTACCTACCTTTTACGTTCATATCCCAGGGTTACTCATAAAGGATACTCTGGTTGGCTGCAGATATTCTACAAGCTACTTTATTCAGGTAACATAGATCATCAGGTCGCATCAGGTACATTAAGGCAATAGGGAAGTAGATAGGGGAGGCCATTTGCTCCCACCACCCAGACTACATATTTCAACTGCCCCGGGTGGAATCACCTTCACACTCAACATTCTAGTCACACTCTGGCATTCCATTCATGACATCATACCTAACATTCATACCCCATGCATTCAGGGAGCCATGGACCTGGCAGGGGAGTCAGTCACAACACTACCTATGGACCCAATGGGGAATGGGGATTTACTGCCCCCACTGCAACCTTCCCTAGCTCTCTTGCTATAGACGGTGTAAGTCTTTGCTGCAAACCCTCTGCTTGTCTCTCTCTTGGTTTGGTATTTGGTTCTTCCCCTTGCCTCAAATCTCCCCTGTCTTCTTTGCGGCTGTGAGAGGTCTCTGTCAGACGGGGTTTCACATCTCCAAAGTAGTTCCAGGCCTGCTTCCCGCGTATCTTCACTGCTGGATCTGTTGCTTCCTCCACGGTATAGGTGCCACTAAACCTGGGTTTGCACTAGGAATGTACAAAGTTTCTTAAGAGCACCAAATCTCCAGGGTAGAGCTGTGGTTGTGATACGTGATTTTCGTTCATCTCTGGAATGTCGTACTCATTCTTCTTTTACCTCTCCTATCGTGCCTTCAGTTGGTGAGAAATAAAAGACACACTAGCCATCAAAGAAGCTATATATTCATGCATCTCAGTATCGAAAACACTTGACACAGAATTGGCATCGGTCAATGCCCTAGTGGGAGGAGACAGGGAGAGTTGCATGCACCATCCGGCTACCACATCATGTGGTTTTAAGTGGTGGTCGGTCCCAGGCTGGTTGTGCAATGCGAACAGGGCTAAGGTCAGCCAGTGTAGCCAACTATTATTTGGAGTGGCTTTTTTTGTTGAAATTTTTTCCTCTAGTAGGCCAGTAAGGCATTCACACGTTCCATTTGCTTGCAGGTGATAAGCACAGGAACACTTATGCTGTATCCCCAGTAAAGTCGTTTTGTGCTGAAATACTTCATTAGCAAAGTGAGGGCTGTTGTCAGACCGCAGGACCTCACGCACACCCCAGCGTGGGAAAACTTCTCTAAACAGGGATCTTGCTGCTGTAACATCGGGTTGTGAACAGGGACTAGCCTCGATCCATCTGGAAAATGGGTACACAACTACTATCATATAGCAGTAGCCCTGACACACTTGGAGCATGTCTACTTAATCTACATGGAGATGTTGAAAAGGACCTAGTGGATGAGGTATGGCTCCTCTCACTACCCTCAGGGTATGCCCCACAGTGAAACTCTTCCAGGTAACACAATTATCTACAAAGGCAATCAAATGTTCAGCTAAATTGGGACAAAACCACTCTTCCCCAATGTGAGCAGCAAGTACATCCTTCCCCATGTGAGTCGGATGGTGTAGTTGTGTGAGTGCAGTCTGTAATAACAGCAGTGCCATCACCAGCTTGCCTGTACTTTCCTGTCATTTCCTGTCTCCATAGGGCATCTGATGGAGATATAGAGCATCCCCTTCTCACCCATAATTCTTTTTCTTCCTTTGGTGCACTTCCCGGTAACTCCATTTATTTTAAAATGTTTTTATTGACATTTATATAAATACAGCCATGCATTTCAATGTTCCATATCCAATTCACATCTTGCACTTACATCCTTATATTAACAATAACAGTAAACAACAAACAAATAACTTCCTACACGTGTCTGACATTCTGCCTGTATTGTTAGTTAGTGCAAGCTCGTCAGGGTCGGGGCCCAGCTTATTCTTCTCACCTTAGGTTCTCAGGATGGCTATTGTTTGGGTAGATTTATTAGAGTGACCACCTGGTCAAAAATGAGTGTCCCTCGCAGCGACCAATAGGTTCAGGGGGGTTTGTCATCGGATGGGTGGAACATGTCCCAAACCAGCGCCTTAGAAGCCGCACATTTATCGTTACTATCGGACTCCGATCTACTAGCTCCTCCCATCTACACCTTAGTCTCTGCCTCAGCCCAACGTTCAAACTCCCTGCGCCATTTTACGTATTGAGGCCCCCCCAGCAGATTTCCAAGCCATGGCAATCGTTCTCTTGGCCAGTATGCAAGCCATGTCCATACATTTGACCACATTTTTATATTTGCTGATTCTGGGGTAACCTCCAAGCAAGCATTCTTTCGGTGACCACTCGTATCTAGCTATTCCCGCCTCCCTGCAGGCCTGTTCAATGCGTGCCCAAAACCTGCTCACTCACACACACACCCAAAACATGTGTATTAAGTCCGCTTCCTCGCCCCCACACCATGGGCACTGTGAACTCACATCCTTGTTGAATGTGGCTATCCTGTGCGGGGTCATGTAAGTGCGGTATAGCACGTTTCATTGTATCAGCTTGAAGCAATGGTTTCTCGACACTTCCTTGGGGTACCCCAATATCCTTTCCCACTCCTTCTCCGTTATATCCGTGCCCAATTCTTTTTCCCATTGCTCTTTCAATGCTATGCCCTTGGGGTTGGGTGTGTCTATTAGCATTCTATACAGTCTGGATACCGGCTGTCAGCCATCGCTCAGGTTATATATTAGGGTCAGCAGTGGGTCCGCTGGTGGTTCCCCAGGCCAACCCTCCCACTTTTCTCTGGCCACCTTTCAGACTCTTTGGTACCAAAGAAACTGCCAGCCCGGCAGTTCCTCCTTTTCCTGCATTGAGTCAAACTCCCTAAAGACCCCCTCTTCATATGCATTGCCCCATGTGTATATTCCCATCTCTCCCATCTTCTCACTACTGCCAGGTCTGTGCTACCTTTGCATGTGCCTGCCACTATCGGCACCTCTGGTGAGTAGGGGTTTGCAAGTTTCAGCAGGGCCATTGCTCTCCTCCATATCTTTCTTCCCAGTACCACCACCACAGGGGTGTGTTCCAGGCAGGCGTGAGATCCCGGAAATTCCATTATCTGTGTCACTGGTAATGCGCTGTACCCATCCTATAGCAACTTTGCTTCTGCATCTGCTGCTTTGTTGCCTCTGTGGACGGGGTCCTACCCCCTCGTGTGGGCTTACCACTTCACAACTGCTATGTCTGCTGGGAGTTGAAGCGCCTCTATGAGTCTGCCTAATAGTGGCGTGTTCTGCACTGATGTGCCGTCAGTACGTCAGAGTACGCCTCTCCTCTGCTGTTGTGACAACCTAGAGTGTACTGTAGAGTCTGAATAGACTGTCACTTTCTGGTCCTTGCTCTGCTCTAATACCAACATAAGAGCCACTAATTCTGCTGCCTGCACTGAAAAATGTGACGGAAACCGTGCGCTTGCTACCACTTCAGCTGTCCCATCTGTATTTTTGCAACTGCCGTCCCAGTGTCCCTTTTTACCATGGTCTGGTCTATCATTGAAGAGCCATCAATATAAAGCACTTCTCCCCCTCAAGTCTTACTTTTGGGAGATCGTCATACTGTTCCATATATGTGGTGCAATCGCTTATGTAGTCCCCCTACTCTATTGGTTCAGCTACAAATGTCCCCAGGTTTACAGTCCTGCATCTGACTACCTTTATGGCTAGATTCAATAATATTACCTCATATACTGAATCCCTCAGAATGGTCAAGGTACTCTTGGGCCGATCGAGTATTGCAAAGAGAGCATGCTCCACGAAAAGGGTGGTATTGCACCCCATTGTAATACTCGCTGACTTCTGTACTGCGAATGCGGCAGCAACCAATGCTTGCTCACAGGGTTATGTCCCCTCTTTCCTGGACCTAATTTTCCACTATAGTATGGCTGTCAATGCAAGCAAAGGGATAAGGGTCTCGACCCTCTCTCCCGAACCACAGAAGCCGAATAGATTCGACCCTCCCACCTTGGTTAGCACGGGCGCTTGAACTAGTCACACAAGGAGCCACGTGGCAGCCAATGGGGGGAAGAAGGAGTTAGGGAAAGGGGGTGGAATGACAAAGGGAAAGAGGGGAAACACAACATACAACACTATAATAAATCCTGCACCTGACCTGTCCTTCAAACTGTATATTCATATTCATATTATCTTTCCAAGCAAGAACACCTAACCTGACTTTTTGAACACACGTAAGTGAGTTTAGAACTCAAACGTAATGAACACAACATAAAAGAACATTTTGCGCAACACGGACTTAGCACATAAAGCATGTAACATACATTGGAATGAAGCACATTGTACTCATGGCCCCAATTAGCCCAATGAAAGAACGAACAAATGGTGCACAGAAAACTACATGCAACAAACAAACACAATGTCCTTATGTCATATGCTTGTACATAAGTTCCTGAGTTTGAATGAAACACTTGAGCGATCTGAGATAAGTAATTCGGCCCGCTTTGTATCAACGTGGTCGTGTGTTTCCTTACACGCACACATAACTAATGACTTCAAGAGTTTCGTAACCATTAAACAGAACACCATGGAAAATGCACTTAGCTGATGGCCCAGGCGCCTCACAAGGACACCCGAGCCCTGAAGATCGTTGCTTCCAAACACGTCCAAGCCGCTTGTAAATCACCACTGCTGCTTATCTTGATCTGGAATTCGTGCTGACGCCCAACAGTCCTTCGGCGTCCGAGACAATAACCTGGTTCACCAACTCTCCAACCTGCCGTCCGTGCACATAATCATTAATTATCTGCACCGAGTCACGGGCGGTTGGAGATTTATTCCTTCCTTAATTACCAGCTGCTGCATCGCGCGAAAAACCCGGACTACTGAATTCCCCAGACATGCTGGGAAACGTAGTTAAATCCCAGAACAGCCTATTTTCTAACTGTAACGCGCTGTTTCTTGCCCCAAACAAATGTTTTTCTGACAGTACCTCCTCTCTCAGGGCCCCTTCCAAGTCTTGCTTTCTCCGGATGACGCAGATGAAATTGACGCACCAAACGGGGTGCGTGAACCTCAGAAGCTGGTTCCCATGAACAATCCTCAGGTCCATATCCCACCCATTGGACAAGATACCATAATTTCTTCTGTCTGCGTCTGGAGTCCAGTATCTTCTGCACCTCGTATTCCGATTGCCCATCCTTCATGATCGCTGGGGGTTTCTTTGCTCGTGTTCCCGGAGCTGCGGGTTTAAGCAAAGACACATGGAATACTGGATGGATCTTCAATGATTGTGGCAATTGTAGTTGAACCGCCACCTTAGATATACATTTAATCACCTCATAAGGTCCAATAAACTTAGGTGCAAATTTTCGAGGTCCTCTTAACAGCAGATTGTGAGTAGACAACCATACTCTATCCCCCACCTTGTATTGAGGAGCCTCTCTCCTTTTCCTGTCTGCATGTTTTTTATACTGTTCCTTAGCCTGTTCTAAATTGGCTTTTGCTGTCTGTCTGATGTTCAGAAGTAACTGTTTTCTTTCCTGTAGCATGGGAATATTCTCAACATCAGGTAAATATTCAGGTATCATGTTTTGCACTTGGCCATACAAACATTCATTCGGAGCCATACCCAATGATGTGTGTTCGGTATTATTATACGTGAATTCCGCCAACCATAATGATTGTACCCAAGAATCACGACCATCATGTAAATAACAGCGCAGATATTGCTCCAGCGTCTGATTGACCCTCTCAGTTTGTCCATCCGTCTGTGGGTGATAGCTGGTGGACAAAGCACAATCAATTCCTAGCATCAGACAGAATGCACGCCAAAATTTAGAAGTAAATTGAGGACCTCGGTCCGATACGATCTTCTGAGGTAACCCATGTAATCGAACCACATGCTGCAAGAACAATTCAGCCAATCTTCCTGCTCCTGGGATACCTTTACAAGGCACAAAATGAGCTTGTTTTGATAAATAGTCCACCACCACCCATATGGTATCATACCCATCCTCTGGAGGTAAATCAGTGATAAAATCCATGGATATATGTGTCCACACTTTCTCAGGTGTTTGTAAAGGTTGGAGCAGCCCTGCTTTTTTTGTATGGTCTGCTTTACTACGTACACAGGTTTCACACTCTTGGATGTATTTCATAGTGTCCTGTCTCAAACCTGGCCACCAAAAGTACTTTTCCAGCATACTCTGTGTCTTTTTATTTCCTGAATGCCCTGCCAAAGGAGAATCATGACACCAATGCAATGCTTTCTTTTGTAAATTGAGTGTGGGTAAATACAATCTACCAGCATAATACGGAAGACCATGGCGAAAAGTTTCTAAAGGATTCTCCTTTCCCCATTGCACTTTTTCGGGTTTCCGCATTTCCTGTCTCACTTGTCTCAATAACTGTGTCATAACCGCTCCCACCACTCTTTCCACTGGAATAATGGTTTTAGTTTCGCTTATAGTATTTTCTAGATTTTGCTGCCTAGACAAAGCATCCGCTTTCCCATTCTTTGTTCCTGGTCTAAAAGTTACCAAGAAGTCAAATTCATTAAAGTATTGTGACCACCGTAATTGCCTGGGACTCAGAGTATTGGCAGTCTTGAAATACTGTAGGTTCTTATGGTCAGTGACAACCACCACCTGATGTTTGGCCCCCATCAAGTAATGTCGCCACTCCAAAAAGGCCGCTCGAATGGCCAATAGTTCTTTATCGGTAATAGAATAGTTTTGTTCACAGTTAGTAAGCTTGCGAGAATAGAAAGCTACTGGATGCCACACCCCTGCTTCATCCCGTTGTGACAAAACTGCCCCAACTGCAAGATTAGATGCATCTGTCTCCACCTGAAAAGGATTCTCCGGATTCGGATGTCTTAGCACCGGAGCTGTTGTAAACGCCTTCTTCAATTCTTGAAAGGCTATTTCTGCCTCAGAATTCCAACAAAACCTAGTGGCCTTCCTTAACAATTTCGTGATGGGTGTAACAATTTGTGAAAAATTAGAAATAAATCTTCTGTAAAAGTTAGCAAAACCCAAAAAAGACTGAATGTCTTTGATACATTGAGGTGCTGGCCATTCAGTCACTGCTTGAACTTTTTTCTTGTCCATCACTATACCAGAAGGGGTCAAAATGAACCCAAGGAATTCTACTTGAGTAGTATGAAAGGCACATTTCTCTAGTTTGACATACAACTGATAATCTTGTAACCGTTCCAAAACTGCTCTAACATGACCAATGTGTAACTCTTCAGTAGTTGAGTAAATTAGAATGTCATCTATATATACAATGACAAACACATCCAGGAACTCACTCAACACCTCCTGCATGAAGTACTGAAACGCTGCAGGGGCATTACACAGGCCGAAGGGCATGACAAGGTACTCAAACAAACCAAACTTAGTTCTAAAAGCCGTCTTCCACTCATCTCCCTCCTTTACCCGGATCAAATGGTAAGCTCCTCTCAAGTCTAGTTTAGTGTATACCACTGCTGTTTTTACCTGATCTAACAACACAGAAATCAAAGGTAAATGGTATCTGTTCTTAACTGTTACCTTATTCAATGCTCGGTAATCAATACATGTCCTTAGAGTTCCTTCTTTCTTGGGGACAAAGAATAAAGGAGACGAAACAGGTGAAGTAGAGTGTCTAATAAACCCCTTCTTTAACATTTCATCCAAATATTCCCTTAAATATTGATTTTCTGTTTCCGTCAAAGCATAGACTCTGCTGCAAGGTAACTTGGCCCCTGGCTCCAATTCAATTACACAATCATATGATCTATGGGGTGGTAACCTGTCTGCTCCCCCTTTATCAAATACTTTAGACAAATCTAGGTACTGTGCTGGAATATTTTTTACCACCACTCCCACCTTGTGTGGTTCAGCCACTTGTTCCGCCAGCAACAATGCGGGGCCCATCTTCTCCTCCATGTGACTCACACACCCTGAATCTTCAAAATTCACCTCGTGTTTAACCCAATCAATCCTAGGATTGTGTTTCATTAACCAAGGCATGCCCAAAATGAGTCCAAACTGAGGTGCCGCTATCAAATCAAACACAATTGTTTCAGAATGCCCTGACCCACACTTCATGGTAATAGGTTGAGTCTGCTGACAAATAGGCCCAGAAATCAAGGGTGACCCATCCACCGATTGTACCCCCTCCGCCTGTGACTTTTCTCTTAAGGGTAAACGTAATCTCTTAGCCAGCCCAATATCAATGAAATTACCCGTGGCTCCTGAGTCAACCATGGCCGATACAATCTGTTTGTTACAGGCAAAAAATAAAGTCACTAGAATATACACATGAGACTTCCTGTTTCCTGTCGTGTTAGCTATCCAATTGGGGAACCCAGTCTCCTTCGGGCCTGTCACCTTAGTTCCCCCTAAGGTCGGCCCAATCCTTTTCCCGATTCCCCTTTATTTTGTTCACCACTTACTCCTTTCTTGGGAGTATTCGGGCATGTCCTAATATAGTGTCCTGGTTGCCCACAATACAAACACAAATTGTTCACTTTGCGTTGTTCCTTTTATGCAGTTGACAAGGGCCCTCTCACTCCACCAATCTGCATGGGTTCTTCTATACTCCTATTGCCTCTTCCCCGATCCAGTCGGGCGAAGGGTGTTACTTCGGGTTTTTTCTTGTCTCCTTTGCGCTCATTAATACGATGATCTAGTCTTAAGGCTAAATCAATCATGGCCGTACAAGTAGTCGGTTGAGGTTCCACTTGCGGAATAGCATCCTTCAATTCTTCCTTTAACCCTTGATAAAATAACACAGTCTGCTTATTCTCGGGCCAATCTGTTTCAATAACTAATCTGTTAAATTGGGTAACATATGACACTAAATCACGCGTTCCCTGTCTTAAAGCCAACAACTCTTTATCTTGTGCCAGGGAAACTTCTCGGCGGTCAAACAACCTTCCAAATTCTCCCAAGAAACCATCCCAATTGTATAATAACGGATCATCCTTCTGTACTAGAGGCATTGCCCACGCGGCCGCATCTCCCATCAGATATGAGATGACGAATGCTGTTCTAGCCTGTATGGTCTCAAAGGCTGTGGGTTTACATAAAAAATGTAAACGGCACTGGGTTAAAAAGGTCATATATTTCCTGGGGTCCCCTGTGAATCTTTCGGGTGCCGCTAAAGGCACACTACTGGGTGGTTGCACTATCACCGTGGCAGGAACTCTATTTGTAGGCGCACTTGTAGATGGTCCTGTCCCATCCAACGGGACATTTTGCGCGACCAAACCCTGTACTTGAACCTTTAATGTGTTGGATTCTTGTCTGGCTTGTACTAACTCCACTTGAATATCTTGTAGTGCTTTTAGCACATCGGCTAACGAAGGAGGGTTCGTCTCCATTTGGCCTGGGTGGTTCTATTATCCCGAAATCGGGGGCAGATAATTCTGTCAATGCAAGCAAAGGGATAAGGGTCTCGACCCTCTCTCCCGAACCACAGAAGCCGAATAGATTCGACCCTCCCACCTTGGTTAGCACGGACGCTTGAACTAGTCACACAAGGAGCCACGTGGCAGCCAATGGGGGGAAGAAGGAGTTAGGGAAAGGGGGTGGAATGACAAAGGGAAAGAGGGGAAACACAACATACAACACTATAATAAATCCTGCACCTGACCTGTCCTTCAAACTGTATATTCATATTCATATTATCTTTCCAAGCAAGAACACCTAACCTGACTTTTTGAACAAACGTAAGTGAGTTTAGAACTCAAACGTAATGAACACAACATAAAGGAACATTTTGCGCAACACGGATTTAGCACATAAAGCATGTAACATACATTGGAATGAAGCACATTGTACTCATGGCCCCAATTAGCCCAATGAAAGAACGAACAAATGGTGCACAGAAAACTACATGCAACAAACAAACACAATGTCCTTATGTCATATGCTTGTACATAAATTCCTGAGTTTGAATGAAACACTTGAGCGATCTGAGATAAGTAATTCGGCCCGCTTTGTATCAACGTGGTCGTGTGTTTCCTTACACGCACACATAACTAATGACTTCAAGAGTTTCGTAACCATTAAACAGAACACCATGGAAAATGCACTTAGCTGATGGCCCAGGCGCCTCACGAGGACACCCGAGCCCTGAAGATCGTTGCTTCCAAACACGTCCAAGCCGCTTGTAAATCACCACTGCTGCTTATCTTGATCTGGAATTCGTGCTGACGCCCAACAGTCCTTCGGCGTCCGAGACAATAACCTGGTTCACCAACTCTCCAACCTGCCGCCCGTGCACATAATCATTAATTATCTGCACCGAGTCACGGGCGGTTGGAGATTTATTCCTTCCTTAATTACCAGCTGCTGCATCGCGCGAAAAACCCGGACTACTGAATTCCCCAGACATGCTGGGAAACGTAGTTAAATCCCAGAACAGCCTATTTTCTAACTGTAACACGCTGTTTCTTGCCCCAAACAAATGTTTTTCTGACAATGGCAATGGTCTGTGTCCTAAAGTAGTCTTCTGCGTCAGTAATGCAGTCATCACCACTCCATTGGAGTGTTAGAACAAATACAATTTGTCCTGAAAATCTGGTATCCCTAACACGGGAGCTGTGCATACTGCTTTCTTCAGCTCCTCAAATGCATTCATCATCTCCTCTGTCCATTGTAGTGTACCCTCCTCTCTTTGTGCTTCTTTGAGTAGACTTACCAACAGTCTCATGTATGTGCTGTAGTCAAATACACAAGATATTCAATCGTCATAGAGACCTAAAACCTGCTGCATCCTTCTCACTGTCATAGGCTTCGGCATCCTATGGATTGCCTCCGCCCTTTCTGGTGTCACTCTCTGGCCCTCCTGTGAGATTAGCTGTCCAATTTACAGCACCTCCTTCTGACAATACTGTAATTTTGCATTATCTACCGTGTACCCTTTCACTGCTAATACTGTCAACATGTGAACTGAGTCATTTCTGCACTGTGGTTCTGACTTGCTGCAGATCAAAATGTCAACGTAATGTATGATGGTGCTTTCCAATTGTACATTGCCTAGATCCATTTGAAGGACCCAATTGAATATGGACGGTACTCCAAGTACTCTTGTGCGAGTTTAGTGTGTTTCCACTTCCGGTTTCTATATAGAAAGGAAGTCAGGTCCTGTGACTCTATGTGAAGTGGTATAGAGAAGAAGGTGTTTTTCAAATCTATTACCATGAAGTGGGTAGATTCCGTAGGGTACACAAAATTGTCGCAGGATTTGGAACTAAAGGGAACTGTGCCTCTACAATCTGGTTCAAAAGGAACAGATCCTGTATAAAACACCATCACCCCCCTGTTGCTTTTTTCACAGGGTACACTGCGGTATTGCACTGTGATTCTGATGGTACCAGAATGCCCTGTTGTAATAATGCAATTGTCTCAGATGTCCTCATCTGCCTCTCTTGACAAGGGATACTGTTTTGCACTTGGTAAAATTGCTCCTGGCTTTAGCTTTATCTTTACTGCCCCTATCCATTTCAGTAGCCCCACTTCATAGGGACGTGTGGTCCATAAGACACTGGGTACCTTTCCCACGTCTTCCTCTAGAAATGCTGATTATGCTTTCTGCAACATAGACCAGACCAAAAGGATGGGTGTCCCCTTCATTGTGGGCATTAGGGAAATAACCATTAAGTAAACACAAAGAGTGATTCCTCACGTAGCTATACTTCTTTCCAACTATTTTCTGGTCAGGACTTAAGACAATAATGGAAAAAATGCGACGTGCTAGCCTGAGCTGTTAATTCATCATATAACCAGTGTTTTTTTTTTTTAAGATATACATTTAAAATTTCAAGAATGAATTACAAATCCGTCTGAATTTTTGTAAACAGTACATCTTTCTAAAAACACCTTTTTAATACATATGCAAAAAGCATTCTCACACAAACATAGCCGATATGGTGCAGGAAGGTAATAGCGACTACTTTTTCACATGTGTATTTGACATGTATGCTCAGTGTTTTTTGCACATTACAATATGAGAAAGCTTTTTGTATATGTATTAAAAAGGTGTTTTTAGAAATATGAACTGTTTAAAAGAAAGTTAGAAGGATTTGTAATTCATTCTTGAAATTTTAAATGTATATCTTAAAATACAAAACACAAGTTTTATGATGAATTAACAGCTCACACTGACCCATCATATTTTTTCATTACTGTCCTGAACAGGAAACAGTTGGAAGGAATTATAGTTCCATGTGCCATCACTCTCTGTGTTTGCTTTCTGAAATAAAGCCATTCTCTGTGGTACTTCCCTGTGGTGTATTCCTACCAAATATGTAATGCTAATGTCAAACACTATTTTGTGATCTAATCGATTATCCTGGAACAGTTCTTCATCAGTCACATCAGTCAACCTTTACCCTTCCACCACTGCAATCACTGTACTCCAGGATCATCCTGTGTCATCTGTCCCATGCAATGTTATCCTGTCTTCCCCTAACATCACCTCCTCGAGTTCTATTAGGACCACTTTCCCCTCAGGCTCATCTAATGGAACATCTGGTCAGAATATATAACCAATGGGTAATTGCCATAGCTTTCCCTGGATCCCGGGAAGTCATGCTATCAATGCCTCCACCCTCTATTGAAACAGTTCACTATCTACTGGCACCTCCACTCTGCCTGGATAATCTCCCTTACATTCATTTAATGAATTCCTGGTGTTGAACACACTTTCCCAAGGTCTGTAAAGGAGATGGTCATGTTCAGCTTACTCATTATGTCTCTTACCATTATGTTTACTGGTGCCTGTCTGGAATACAATAGTGGCAAAGCTAAGTTATACTCACCTTCAGAAAGTGAGAGTTTGTCTGTAAAAGGAACCAAATCTGTCACCCCAGAGAACCCCAGCACATTCATGCCATTGGCTGACATTAGGTATCTCCCTTCCCTGATGCAGGATCAAGTCGCCACTGTGTCAACAAGAATGGAAGAAGTCTTGTCACCTATCGCCACCCCTATACGTGGTTCATCTGCTGGGTTGGGTGCAACCGAAAGGATTGAACACATTAGGTCCATCTGTGGGCTGTCCTATTGTGGGTATAATGACATCCCTGTCCCCGTGAATGAGTTGCCCCCCCACAAAACTTGCCTCTCCCAACTTCTGAATGGGAGTCTATCCCATGGAGTCAGAGAGTGTTGGTGTCCCAGCATCCTGCTGTGCTGCTTTTAGTGGCTGCATGTGTCTCTGCATCTGTGTTGCAGGTGGTGCATATGGGTAGGGTTGTATGGGTCCATGTCTTTGTGTTCCCTGTGTCATAGGCCAATATGCTTGCATGTATGCCTCTTGGGTCTGTGCCTGTCGCTGTGTTGGTCCTCGACACAACAGTCAGCCTGTCCTGCTTGGTATGTGGGTTGGTGCAGCATTCCCCCATTCTGTAGCACCCCCTGCTTCTGCACACTCACGAGATGTGCCCTATCTGCCTAGACATCCAGCATTGTGGTGGCCCCCCCAATTGGTCTCGGATAGACCCCTAAAGCCCCTCTGGTCCTTGCTGCATTTGATATCCATACCCCAATCTGGGGGTATGGATATTCATAACAGCACTTCCACTACTAATAATATCATAAATGCTTATCTTATGCAAAGCATTTAAAAAAAAAATGGAAAAAAGTGTACTAATATTATGCACATTTTCTTACTAATATATGCAGGTGCACTTTTTGATTTGTGTGTAGCTGTTATTATCTTTGTTACTAATTTTATAAATATTTACAGTTCTGTTGGTGGTGTTTGTATATGTGCTCCCCCTTCTTTTATATGAGCTCCCCATATAAACGAAGCTCCCCAATAAATTCATAGTGTGAACATCAAAAAGGCAAACAGTGCCGCACTAAAATGCAATCCACATGTGTATTAGTAGGAACATCTTGGGACAGTCTGATAGCTAACATTTGTTCTAATGTATATAGAAGTATCCGACGATGCTGGTTCCATTGTCTTCTTTCTGAAACGAAAAAATGTATGCACACAATAATGTGGAAAAGGAGAAAAGCAAGGAGCAAGTGGAGGGGGTAAGTCACAGTGAGAGAGATACTAGAAGAAGTAGTGGGAGAGGAAGAGAAGGAGAGAAAAGAGGCAGAGAGATCATTTAATCAACCTTGTATTTAACAATGGCTTGTGCTGTTCTAATTTTTTAATACACTTGAAAATGTTTTCTAGTTGTTTGCTTTACTTTTGGAGCTGGCTGAACTGATCATTGGAACTGGGGTAGGAGAGCGTGGACCTGGGGATTTAGGGCAGTTGTGTGAAAGATGGATCCAATAGCGGACTACCTTTACTTTAACAGCAAGAGGGGTTGAGAATATGACTTCGAATGGGACATGAAATCTGGTGTTGTTCCACTTTCGGACAAAACTATGCTAGTAGATTATTTCTCCAGGCAGGAATGGTTTGGTAGGCTGGGAGCTTGCAACTGCTCTGTGTATGGTACCTGTTGTGTCCTCTGTCCGGGGGTGGGGTGGTGCATTTTGTCAGGAGATGCACTTAATAGTACGTGTTAGGGTTGTCAAATACTCTTTAAATTCCTCAACTTATTGGCATCTGATGCTCTCCTGACAGGGGATATGGGTGTGTTTATGTGCCAACCTGTTACCACCCCATGTGGTGGCAGATGGTGGTCCTTGCTAGGTTGTGTGCGTAAACTGAAGAGAGCCAAGGCCATACAGTGCACCCAGTTCTTTTTCAATGTGGTGCAGAGCTTAGATAGTATGTTCTTGAGCAGACTGTTGATCCTTTCCACAACGCCGTTGGCCTGGGGTGATAAATTGGACACATCCAGTGCTCAATGCCAAGTAGCGCAGTGATTTCCTTAAAGAGTTAATTGAAAAAATGTGTGCCGTTATCGGACCTTCACACATCACACACACCCCATGGGGGGAACCTTACGGGCAAGAAATTTAGCAGCACATTTGGCATCCGTGTGTTCACAAGGACCTGCCTCGACCCACTGTGAAAAGGGTCAGTCCACACTGATCAAGCACCGCTACCCATTGCATCTTTCTCCCATGTCGGCATAATCTATGTGTATCTCGCAGAACGGTGCAATAGGGCGGGCAAGGTTCCTCGTAAAGTCCAGAGCATCATGCCTGTGCTAAAACATTGCCATGTGGTACGATGTATGATCAGATTTGTGAGGTGTTCCTGAAGATTGGGGATACACCAATCCTCCTGTATGTCTGCTGAAATGTGTTGCTTCGAGCTTTAGGCAGGGTGGTGGAGTTGGTCAAAAGCTATTGGCAACAGTTATATGGCATTACTGCTTTGCCAGAGCATTCTTGTCATCATAACAAATCTGTCAGGGACTGTTTGCACCCTCTTTTGGGCCACATTTACTTTTCTTCATTTGGCGCTTTGTTTTGTAGCTTGATAAGCTGTGCAACAGGCAATGCTGTATACGGTGTGTCTTGATAGCTGTTTGTTGGTTTCATCAGCACATACCCAGAAATTATTGGGACAGGAAGATAGGCCGCCATTTTGGCCACAGCATCCGTGGCAGCGTTTCCCAGTGCAATCTTGTCTGTGTTATTGGTGTGGGCAGTTCATTTGATGACCACCACTACATAGGGTTGTGACAACGCTGAAATCAATGTGTCTAGCAGTGCATCATGTTGTACTGGGGAACTGTCTGCTCTCCAGAAACCCCTACTCTTCCATTGTGAAAACCTGGAATGCACTGTTGTAGTGACGTATGCCAAGTCCGAATAGATGGTCATGCGGCAACCTGTGATGCATGTACCTCTCCAATGAGCGCTGTAAGTTCTGCTGCTTGGCCCAAATAATGCATGACGATTGTCGCTGACCCATCAACAAAGAGCACCTCTCTCTCCTTCAATGTACTATCCTTTGATTTGGGAATGTCACCCTCCTCCCCATACAATATGGCACAGTCATGTACTTGCAAATCTTTGTCTGTACATATTTCTGTCAGAAACGTGGCGGGGTTCACTGTTTTGCGTCACACAACATGAATGTTTGGGCTGGAGAGGATAAACTCATATGCCGATGCTCTCGGTGTGGTTAGGGTAGATTTCAATCTCTCTAAAATGGCAAATACAGAATGCTCCACGTACGAGGTGACTGAGCATCCCATCACGATTGTGGAACCATTTTCAATCACGAAGGCAGCTGCAGCAAATGCATGTTCGCATGTGAACTGCCCTTGCATAACTGAGTCAAATGTACCACTGTAATAGACCAATGGCTTGTGGCTCATTGTACATTTCTGGGTCAGTACAGCAGTCATAAATGTGCCGTTGGAGTGCCAAGAACTGGGGCTGTGGATACTTGAACTTTTGTACCATGTCTGCTGTCCTTCAGGTTTGTGGTTGCCTTTCTGTGCTTCTTCGAGGCCCTGAAGGAGCGGCCTAGTCTATGCTGCATAGTCTAGAATCCATGCTCTGCAATAGTTACATAATCCTAAGAATTTGTGCATGTCGTTCACTGTTTTGTGTCTGGACATGATACGCACAGATGCCTCTCTGTCTGGTATTATTCTCTTGCCATTTGCAGATATTAATTGAGCCAAGTACAGCACTTCCTGCTGGCTATACTGGAGTTTGGCTCTGTTAACCTTGTACCCCTGGCAGGCCAGGAATTGTAGGAGCGTGATAGAGTCTCTCCGGCAGTTCTGCTCACTGTCGCTACACACAAGCAAGTCATCCAAGTACTGGATGACCGTGCTCGGTACTTGTATGTTTCCTAGGTCAGCATGTAATATTCTGTTGAAGATGCTTCGGCTTTTGCAGTACCCTTGGGGCAAAATGTGTGTTCGTAGCACTTTCCACCATGGGTAAAGGCAGTGAGGTACTGTGAGTCGGGGTGCAAGTGTATAGAAAGGAAGGCATTTTTCATGTCCACTACTGTAAAGTGGGTTGCTTCTCTGGGGATACTGCACAAAATGGTGGCCGGGTTCGGAAACCACTGGAACTCTTTCTGTACCACATCATTTAGGGGGCATATATCCTGGATCATTCTCCAATTGCCACCATTGCCTTTTTCACAGGGTTGATTGCTGTGTTGCACAGTGAGGTGTGCTGCACTATTATCTCTTGATTGAGCAGGGCCTGTATTATGTCTATTATTCTCTCCTCTGCCTCTCTTGATAGTGGGTACTGTTTTACCTGGGGTAATGCTGCTCCAGACGTTAGTGTAATTTGTACTGGGGTCACTTCTTTTAAAAGCCCAACGTCATGTGTATTGGTAGTCCACACCTTTTCTGGTGCATACTCCAAGTTTGCCTTAATGAAGTGTGTGATGCCACAACACCCTTCTGTACTGCACCACGATTCCAAAAGGGATACAAATCTCTAAGATTATCTCTATCACTGTCATTTTTTTCAAAAACCTCTGAATCTGTTACCTCCTTGAGAGGTATGGTGGGATCGATGCAAAGCACTGTATGCCACTCACACCCTTGCCTTTCTGTTCATAGTACAACCACTCTTCTTGCCGATGCCACCTCCCTTGTAGGTGCAGGGAAAGGATTGTACCCGCCACCAATTCTGGCGACACGACAGGGCGAAACATTAAATCCGTTGGCACTCTTCAACATCCTTTGGCAATTTGTGGCACTTCCTCCACAAGTAATCTTATGCCGTAGATAAATATGTCTGGGTCTTTGGACCACCAGCTCAAACCCCATTGCGTGTATTATCACCATCAATCTCATTACGCACATCCCTGGTGTGCCGTGATCAGTGAATGATATTCTCATGTTCAATTTACTGAGCAGATCCCTGCTGTGCAAGTGGACAGATGTCTCGGAGTACAATAGGGGAGCACGCACAACCCTTTCCCCTACTTTTACATCAAAATCTTTAGTGTATGGAACCGTAGAAATAGATCCAGAGAAGCCCTGCATTTAGAGAGCTTTGCCCGATAATGGTGTAGAGGAGGTCCTAGACATGGCCTGCACCCCAGCCCCCCATTTTGAGGTACCAGGGACTTACCCGCCGAGATATGGAACGCATGAGGACCAAATGAACCAACAGAGAGCAATTCTAGGCCTCTGCCCAGTGCCCATCAGAAATGCAAGACCTGTCGAAGTGCCTATAACCGGACAGCCATGGGCAGCTCGGTACCCACTGAGACAACCGTACCAGCAGCTGACACGAAATGAAGACTACTTACAGGCCATCCCCGAAAAGACCCAAAGAGCCTTTATGGAGGGTAAATGCTGATGACATAAGAGCCTGAAACGTCGTACAGATGCACATAAACAACAAACAAAAAGGATAATATGAACATAAACGATGAACGAAAGTTGACACACAAGGGCGAAATGCTAGGAATAATGTTATAATAGACGTGTAAGACGTAACCATGAAGTGACATGAACACACGTAACTGACTGAAATGCCTGGAAATAGGCTTGGAACGCAAGAAGCTAAGAGAACGGTACTGCTTGCAATGCTTAGTAGAAGAATAGAGCGGCAAGCGCCAACTATATATCTACCTCAACGAAGCACATTATACAAGTGTGACTCCATTTTGTAAAGCAGAATTAAGCCCAGGCCGTAAGGAGTAAAGCAGGCCAAGATTCATATTCCAGCCAAAGCCAGAAGGGAATTGCAGAATCGAAACTCAGTAAGAAGTAGCTCATGCCTGGGAATTCGAGGTCAACTGCAGGAAGGGAGGAGAGAGGCAACTCCGAAGAATTGAAACTTCAGAGCATGACTGCCAGCCAGTGAAGGTCAGATAAGGAGGCCCCAGGCAGGTGGCGAGGCTGAACAAAGAATCAAATGCACGAAACGAAGGATAATGAAGCAGATTCACGGTGAACAGGCACGTGACCAGCCATGCGCTAAGAGGCCCAACGTCTGATGTCACCCAGAACCCGAGGATGCCATAACTTTTCCTGATAAGAAGCTACAGTGTCGAGGCCATCCTCGGCCAACTAATTGACACATAGCCCTAAGGTACGGATTGATGGAAGGGAGGCAGGGTGAATCTTGGGGCACAAGGCACCTGGGTGTCTATTCTGCATGCTGCTAATTAAAGTGAAGATTTATGCCTAGGGGTGTAACCCACCCAATCACAATGGACTACATAATCTAGGGTGCTATAGCTGTAGAACCAATCAGACGTTGTAGTTGTAGTCACGTCTATTACGAGTGATGTAGAGGGTTGGGCGTAGACGCCCACCCGATAAAAGTTATCCAATCCTCACATTCTATTACCATATACAGATATAGAACCTACACTTAAGTTACCTTTTCCAACCAATAGAACTGCATGTCAAACGTATGAGTGTTACACATAAATGATGATGAGAAGTCACTATAAAAGTTACAGTTTGCATGAAGAATTTGGGAGTTGAAGCGAGACAGGCGATCGCATCACTGTTGGTTACCATTTGTTTCCCCGTTTTTTGTACTTGTCATTAAATGGACTTCCCTTTGCCAAACCGTTGACTTGTCCTTATTGATTGGTGTTGGAGTAAATTAATCCCACACCCCATCCTCCTCAAGGTGCGGCTATCTTGTTTTAAGGTGCCGGATGGCAAGCTCTGAATCTCAATGGGCCCGTTCAGAGGTCGCTCCGCCCTCCAGTACAATGGGAAGTAACCTTCACTGATGCATGATTTCTCAGCACCTGATTCCAACCATAAAAATGAATTGCTTGTTTCCTATCTCTACCCCCACCGAGGGTTCCTCTTCAGGGTTAAGGGTCATTGACAGGCCCGGACACGCAAGAGTTCTCTGTGGGCTGTCCTAATTAGAGTATGTATTTGTCCCAAGAAATGAGAAGGGCATTTCCTCCCACCACGGCTGCGTCTTGTAACAGGGTAACCGTAGTATTCGGCATTGCATCAAATGGGTTTGTGCTACCTGCCTGTTGGAAAGTGTTCTGGGGTACATATTGTTGCATCACCTGCTGTTGCTGCTGCTTCAATAGTGGGCCTGGGATCTGCAGGGGCAACTTCGTGTAAGCCTGTTGTATTTCGTGGGGTATGGAGGTCATTCTGGATGGCGGCCCTCAGGGGGGCCCCTGTGTGGTGGACCATAATTCTGTTGATTGTAACTGTACCCCAGCCCCGTTTACTCCTACATTCCCTTGAAAAATTCATTTATTTCCTATAGTTCCAACATTGTGAAGGCCCCATTGCTCCCCCTTTGGGTCACATCTCTCTAAATCCCCCTCCCTCTCGATCCTCGGAATCCACCTCTTCCTCACTGGAAGTCCGGGGTACTGTGTAGTCCTGCCCTACTGTCCTTGTCCTCCTTCTGAAAAGGGGGAGTAACGTAGTAAAATGTAAAGGGGCACTCCAATTGCTCTGTTAGCCAAATTGTATATTGAATATCAAATATTACTCATGTAGGTGTACAGAACACATTTCTATCATTTCAGGTGCAATGGGGTATTTTCTCCTGATCCGTGGAGAACAAACTAAAACTGCAAATACAAATAACCCATTGTTGCCAACAAGCAACCCATATGCACTCTTGTGGGGTTGTAATAACCTCCAATAATTTTATATTTTTACATACCACAATGTAAATTGTTCAACTTTATAACCTCCTTCTGACCACACCACAGCTATTCTAGCATTTGCAAAATTTGGGGTGCATTCTGCCACTTCTGTCTGTGCTTGCGTTAATACTGATGTCTCCACAGTAACCTTAGTAAATTTGTTTTGTACTTGTTTCTCTTCCACTGCCTGCTGCCTCAGAGCTGTTTCCTTTTCATGCTCCTTTATTCTTCTGCAATGCTGTACTATTAAGCTCTGTATTTCAGGCCACCCCTTTGATTCAATACCCACAGTTTTGTCTAATGCCTTTTACACCTCATTGGGTAGTCCCTTTTTAGAAATGAAGTAGAAAAAGGGTATTGATTGATCCCGCCTGTCTCTACTCTCCATATCTCTTGAACCTTAAGAATGATTTGGGCGTGGCCTTCATCATTGCCCATAGCACATTGCTTGATAGACTAAGTCGGGTGTGTCAGGGAATGCCTGCCATAGCGCGTCCCATACCTTTGCTCAAATCTTGTTAAACAATGCTCCATCATTTGCATCGTTCCCCAGAGTCACTCCCGGGTACCCTGCTTTCACTCACACCTCCCAACCTGGTCTCCAATCATTGCCACCAATAAGCTCTTTATGTCACCGACTCACAGGGTTACCCTAGTGGTCTGTTTTTTAAATGCGGAAATCCACTTGCCGACACCCACCATACTTTTAAGCTGTCCTAAAGTTTTTGGAAGATCCTCCGGACTCCCACGAAGCAGGACTGACCAAGCCTGAGCCCCCTCAGCAGAGTGCAGGACCCCAGAAGCAAGGAAAGCCCACCTTGACAGCCAGGAACCATGCTTATTGCTATTTGCTGTAACGCAAGGAGCTGAAACGTGAAGCAGCCACTGAAAGTGAAGTTTGCCAGTTGCCAGTTTTGACAGTACCAGTGCAGTGCAGGAGTCCCCCGACGTCCTCCCTCTTGTCCCCATGACTGAGGCCCAGGAACAGTGAGATCTGCAGAGCTGCACAGGAACAGAAGTCATCAGCTGCATCTTGTCTTCTTTACCAAGGTACTGTAAAACAAGTCTGAGAGAACTTACCTCTTACTGTAGAATTCCTTGTAACTTCCACAACTCACAAGTCTAATCAGCTTGTGACCCTACATTTGATTCTTCTTTTCATCAAAGACTCCTAAGAACTCGCGCAAAGATTTTTCCATTGATTTACCAGAAGTGCTTTATCCTATCCAAGACCTTTGCCCATTGACTTTGGCTTAGTCTATTGAATTAAACAACTCTTCTAGTGAACTCTAAAAGTACTTACCTGCTTGGGAATATTTGTGGTCTCTTGTGTTCTAATAACCTTTGCTTTTAACCAACTTTTTAAGAGTGTTCTGAATGCCAACAGTAAGATATTAATGTCCCCAGCACCCTTGTTACTGAAGTCACCTGTGGGTGTAGGGTGTGTCTGTGGGCCATCCCAAAAGGGTCTTGTCTGATTAAGAAACTCAAAGTTTACAGTATTGAAGTATATTTGTGTGTTACTATTCCATTGCTCCCTTCTGAAGAAGGCTTTATAATTGACTGATAAATAAATTAATAATTGTTTATGCAAGAAACCTTGAGTGTAAGAGTTTATTTGAATACCTGTAACTGTGAATCTTTGTATAACTCCACTACAGCTCACATTTCCCCTCTTGAGATAAGCCTGGCTGCTCAACATGCTACCACAACTGTGTAGTACAAGCTTATACCAAAGGTTGGGTTGCATATACCTTTAGTCATAGTTGTTGGTAGTGTTCCCAGAGGGTACTGCATTCAAACTTTGCCTAACACACCTGTCCCCTACTTGTTATCACTTGCAAGGCTATACTCACGTGGGCATGTTCACCCGAACTCCTCTGTCAGATGGTCCCCAAAAACACCTGCCCACACTCTCTTCAGAGCTGCGTCCCACTCCAAAGAGCAGACAGGAATTCTGCAAAGATGGCTCCTGTGAGGCCACTCAGGAATACGTGTTTATTTCGGGACTGGTCACTGAAGGTGGGCACGGCCCCTACAGAGAAGCAGCCTGGACACCACTGCAGGTACAAGGGGCGCTGGGATCACATGGGGGTCACCAATTGAAGGCACGCACCTAAACGCTCACACCAGGAATAATATGACCTTTTTTCCCTAGAAGGTTGTGAGATTCTTTCAAGGAAAACAAGTTGTAATTATACAAACAATAGGTGTGCTAGTGAAGACCTCTGTGCCCAGGAACATTCTGGGCAAAAAGGGAGCAAGCAATAGCTTAAAAGGGGTCACATTGACATTCATACACCGTAAAAACCTGCACGGCTGGTTGGTGCAACCCTATGCATGGTCGGCCTACTCCGTGCCTAGAAACACTTGTGTAGACGCAGGTTATAAATGGATTATCATATCATATGATATCATCGGGGATGCCAGGCCATTGGCTCCAGCCACATCCGTCTGTCTTCCATCATGTGGGGTCAGCTGGGCTCAGCGTCTCCAGGGAACCAAGGTCGGAAAGACAATTAGTTATATTATTCTAACAGTGCTACTCTATTACTGGACAGTGCACCTGGCATGATCATGGACTGGTACGGTGGGTGGCTGGAGGTCACTGCGACCTGCACACATTTCAGTCATCCCAGTTGCGTCGCACAGCTTCCACCCTAATTTTTTAACCAAAATTTATCACTCCCTGCACGTCGCATTCCAAATCATGTCATTGTAAAGCACAGAAAGGGTGACCATTCTCTTAGATCTTTTATGGTTGGCTGGTTTATGGTCAGTGGCCTGGGGTCGGCTGGTTTCTTGGAATTCAGGGGTCTTGGGACTTGGACAGTTGTAGGGGCTATGACTTGTAGTTGGCTGGGTAGGGCTCAGAGGCTTGCTCTGGCCTATGTGAGAAACCTGAAGGTGTCTCTCCCGCTAGTCCATGGAGATCTGCCGTCCAGGTGGCCAGGACACGGCCAACGCTATTTGATCCAGCTCTTGGGGTGGACCAGTGGGGGGGGGGTTCACTGGGAGACAGGTCATCGGGGAGTGGAAGTGGGACACAGAAGGTTGAGACGCGGTTTCCCCTTCCATGTAACACCTTTTCCCCATCCTACCCTGTAGGATATTTAGAAGCTCCCCCCCTTTTTCCACACAAACACTTTCTTACACGGTAGCAGACAACGGACTAACATCAGAGCCATTTACCTGACATGCCCCAACACACGGGTCAGGCAGAGTCAGGCAATTAACAATAACCACGCACACCTGATGGCCTTTTACCTTCCCCATAGGGATAAAAGGCAGAGCATGAAAGCACACTTTGGGTAAGGCCAAATGCACAAGGAGACAGCTATACCAAACTTGCAGTTCAAACAGTGGAGAAAGGAAGCGAGATCTGGAAGGACAACGAAGGGTAAATTACCCTTGCCATTTGCAACTCAAAGCCGCGAAGTCTCCGAAAGGGAAATCTAAGACTGGGAGTTACTGCTGGCATGCGGAGCAAAAGTTGTCAACAGTACACGGGGGCCTCTGGCATTGATAACGCAGGCGGAGAGGAAAGCTGGCTACCGTGGCACTATCATTGACTCCAGAGATCAGAGAAGCCAACGGGTTCAGCACAGCCGGTGAGTCAGAGGAAACTGATAGCAAGCCTAACTGTGTTGAGCCCAAGGTTGCAAGTAGCAACATTTTGAACACAAGGCATTTGAAATAGAAGGAACTTGTGTGTGTTTTTGAACTTAAAAGAAAGCCCAGTTGAGTTCCAGGTGCAGAGTGATCCAGCGCCACGTGGGCACTTATTCAAAAGACTCTGACCGGGACTGGTTTTGAAACTACAAGAAACAGATGGCCCTAGGAGGGGTAGAGAGAGGTGTCAGAGTGGTCCTACAAGAATCTCGTCAAATCCCTTGTACAATCAAAAGTCTCTGACCCGTTGCCAGAGGAAAGCTAAGGGAAGGGAAACCTGCCTTCCAATAAGATTGTGAACTGTGGAATAAGGCAAGTGTGAACCCGACGGAGGGATGCTGAGAGAAATCTAGCAGAAGGAAAACCCTGCTTATTGATGAGAATGAGCAACACATGAACTGTGATAGAAATACTTGAACTGTGTTATGAAAGGCCGTAATGAACCCGATGGAGGGAGGCCCGAGCTGTAAGGAGGAGCCGAGTCTGGCAGAGGGAGATCCTGGGGGCAAAGAAGAAATGTCCAAGGTGCAAAATCACAGAGAACTTGTGTTTGTTTGTTGTGGTGAATCAGCAAAAGTTTTAAAGGCAAAAGACTTTTGTATGAAAGAGACTTACACTTTGAAGGTCTTTGAAATCGTTGAACGTGAACTGTGAACCTCGTGCTGACGAGGCATGGGAGTTTGCTGTGCTCAAAAGCGCCGCCTTTTTCTGTGCTTCAAACATGGGGAAGGGACACCCAGCCATACCATCCTGACTTTTCATTTTGTGAACAATTCTTTCTTTTCTGGTGCACATTACCCCACACTCTTTTTGTATTTATTAGTAAGGATTGGCAATAGGTTTTTTTTCAGTATAGGCCCTTTTTATTTGACAAGAGCCCACTAGGACTGCCTTATTATTATTTGGTGGTCGTAGCTTGCTCCCATCTTCGATTTAGGTTTAGATTAGGCATTTATCTCACCCATTATAAAGTTCAATAAACACCCTTGAACTGTGATCACTTGTGTCTGTCTTTACTTGTGTCTAAGGAATTCTTTTCTAAGGACCCCTTGGAAAAGCCTATTGTAGGTTCAGAGGTTGTCACAACTTCTGAGAGACTGTTGGATCAGATTCCCTATACCTTAAATAAGAGAGATGTACCAAACAAGGTTTGTAGGTCATATAGCTTACAAAGGAAAACAACTGATAAAAAGTGCAAGCGTTACAAAGCGGTGCTGGTATACTCAGCAGGCCATTTAACCGACTTGCAACAGGAGTTCCATCCTGGTGGGGATTAGATCCTCCTGTCTCTTAGTCTGGGGGGGGGGCGAGTGTTAGGGAGAATTCTCAAAAATGTGCCAATTCCTCCCACCTTAGAGACCATCAGCTATTCTGCTACACTTTGGGACTTCGAACTTTTCAATTCAATGTGTTTTCTGTGTTTGTTTCTTTTAGTTATGCAGTCTAACAAACTCCATAGGCATCATCTTTTACAATGGTGTCCCAAAGCATCCTTAGTGCAGTGACACAGGGAATTCTTCCAGATTTCCCAAGGTTTAAATACCTTCTCTGGGATAAACTGCTGTTTCTCAGAACAGTAAAGTGACATTGGCCCTCATTACGACCCTTGCGGAATTCGGAAAACGATGGCGGAAATGCAATACCGCCATCGAATAGCGCTCGGTGCGACTATGACCCGTCACCGCAAAGTACGAAGCCATTAGCGACACCGTAGTGAACGCCAACGCTAACTGCACCAAGCACGCGCGCGCGCGCCATGCGAAACCGCAAACACCACCATGGCGCAAGGGTACGCCAATTCCGACCCTAGCGGACATGTACCTAACGCCATCAAGCATGGCGGAATGTACCATTCCGCCATGGTGAGAAGTACGGCATCGCGAATCAACCGTAAACGGCCCCACTGAGTGCCTGTACACCGCTCCCTGCCCACAAAGTACAACTCCCCGTAGGTGCAATGAAGTCACAATGCAACCATTGAAATGTACAAGTCACCCATGCATGGCAACGAACAAAAGAAACACAAGAGGGGCCAATGGGAGCTGCAGGGCACAGATGGCACGAATACAGAAGCCATCCCAATGGACATGACCACAGTCCCCCACCAAGAAACGCACGCAAACACAGGCACCTGTGACCAGCAATATTCCGAGAATCACATCATTCCACCAGTCCACCTGGCTGACCGGCATCTGTTACACAAAACCCAATCCCCCGCCCCTGAGCATGACAACATTCAAACTGTCATATTGGCAGCCCCCATCCCTGACCTCACGGGCTTCGTAGGCAAACGCGCCCAGTACAGTACCACGCAACTAAACTCCGAAGCTGGAACCCAATGCAGATCTCCTCACAATACATCGCCCCCCAAATAGGCATATGCCACATCACTTGCAAAGAAAAACGCTACACGGGCCAAATCAGAATAGAAATTTAATGCACATCAAAATCACCAAGCCCATACAGCCATCAGGCCATGAACTCCAAAACACTTATCACCATTGTGGGCTGCATCCGCAAGAAATGACCAGCCACTACTTGTGTGTCGCCCTGTTCCCTCATGGTACACAGAGCCACATTCACGTACGAAAAGGCAACATGGAAGCGCACAGAACCGCAGGGCCGTCCCAATGGGGAGGCACTAGTCCAGCTGAAAGGCCGAAATGTTGCTCCGAGCCACCAGTACTGCGTAAGGGCATGTGGGCCATTGGCGATCGTCCCATAAGATCGTAATGCTGCTCCACTGATTAACACGAAGCAGCAGGTGTCGGGAGTAAAACCCATCTGCAGGAGTGGCATACAGATGGCAGTGGCAAAAGGGGAGGAGATACCTGTCAACCAAAAGAAAAGAAAAAGAACAGAATGGCCATCAGAACTACATTCGAACAACTCACTTCAATGATCACACTAAATCCACAGCCATATGCATGCTAGCCCACTCCAAAGGATCATCACCACCCCAAAACCACTTGCGACTCATAACCATCTATATCGAGGTGCAAACACCATCACAAACGAGTGTACCTGTGCATGCGTCTGTCAAAACAGAATCCATCAGATGGGAATGTTAACGTGCATGGACACAAGTGTCTGAGGGCGCGTCGAGACAGGGAGGGCTCAACAAGGCCAGATAGACGATGGTCCCACTATGGCAGCCCTGCATCACATAGCGTAGGGGAGGCGGATAGATCCCAAGAAGCCCTGTACATGGCAAACTCTGTATCAAATCACCTGGCCATGCATCCATTCATCATTCCCTCATCCCGGGATTAAAACGCCTGAATATTTACTCACATAACATTAGAAATATCCATTGAGTCTGTGCGTTATGCAGCCTGCAAAATCCACAGTGCCCCAGGCCGTAATTCCAGTGCAGTGAAGTAACATGTATTTGGGAACGTCCGGCCTCTTCGCCCACGTCGCTATTGCGCATCCCAAACTATTCATATCAATCATTGCTTCCTCGCCATGGCCCCTGTCTCAAGGACATTGAACAATAGTACGTTATATTTGCAGTCAGACCTGTGGGCATTTCCTCGCCGCTAGCTGAAAACCGAAAGCGCCGCCCTCCGAATTCCTCATTTGCAACATCACGTCGAAGAGGCATCTGTGGCCGTTTGAAATCACTAATTATTCCATCGAGTGCGGCAGTGTGTGAAAATGGCAACTGCCTTCACCCACAAATGGGACGCCCCGCCCGTCGTTGCAACTCGGTACAGTGATGCATGAGGGCCCACCGTTACTCGAGTACTACGTTCCACTGACCCTTCACAAGTCTGTTCGCGACTGCACAGATAGTATGTGAAACAATGGGACCACAGCAGAATGAACATATCAACCAATCTTACACGGCCATCGGGTACAAATACATGATTGCAATAGCAAGATGCCATTCCCCGAATTGCAGCGTTGTGCGCGGGACGTGCTCGGCCAAAGGGGAGAGCAGTTTGCACAGGTGGAATTAATCACCACAGGTGGAGGCCATACAGCCTGAAAACACATAAATTGCACAGCCAGTCTCCTCCCACAACCACACCGAAATGCTACCGGCAGGACTCGCGATGTTGGCCCTGGGGGACCTGATAGCACTGCAAGTACTCCAACTCCAAGAAGAAGACGAACACCAACTGCAACCGGCCGCACGAAGGAGACGCAGGAGGAGGAGGAGGCCAAGGCAGGGCCAGCAAGGGCCGCCAGCACAGCCACTACCACCACGCAGGCAGCCCGCAATCCCACGCCTCCGAGCACATCCGTTCAACCTCACTGATGAGCAGATCCACACCCTCTACCGTCTGGACCGGGACACCATAGCCGCCATTGTGGACATGACACAGGCTGACCTTGTCAGCATGATAGATAGCCCAACCGCCATCCCACCCCTACTGAAGGTGGTGTCTGTACTCCACTTCCTGGCCACAGGCACCTACCAGCACACAGTCGGACAGTTGCATGGCATTTCTCAGCCACTGTTCTCACGGACACTATTTCAAGTGCTCGATGCCCTCCTGCAGCACGCAGACGACTACATCTCTCTACCACGCTCGGAGCAGGAAATTACCAACACAAAAGTGGGATTCCATGCACTTGCCGGCATACCGGGTTGCATTGGTGCCATCGACTGCACCCATGTGGAATTGGTCGTCCCACATGCCATGGAGGCCCAGTACCGCAACCGAAAACAATTTCATTCCCTGAATGTACAAATGGTGTGTGACTCCAACAGGATCATTACACATTGTTGTGCCCGATTCCCTGGATCAACCCATGATTCTATGGTCTTGAGGAACTCTACAATACCACGCTACATGGAGCGACACGCAGGGAACAGATCCTGGCTACTCGGTGAGTCTCATTACATGCATGATTATGTGGGGTATGTGATTTGGCAATGACCTGGCAGGAAGGGGGGGGGTGTGCGTACGTAGCAATGGCATTCCACATCATACGTTTCTCGTCCACATACAGGTGATGCTGGATATCCACTGAAGAGATGGCTCCTCACACCAGTCCGGAACCCACGGGACCAGCATGAGGAGGACTACAACCATGCCCACTCACGTACCCGTGTAGTCATTGAACAGGCATTCGGCCTACTGAAGACTCGTTTCCGCTGCCTCAGCAGGTCTGGCGGGGCACTCCTGTACCGCCATATGAAGGTTGCAAAGATGGTCATGGCATGTGTCATGCTCCACAACATGTGCGTACGTAGAAATGTGCCCATGCCCCCTGACGCAGAACTGCAAGCACCTGATGATGGTCATGATGAGGGTGGGGATGTGGCAGCACCTCATGGAGTCTGCGAGGCACCGGAGGCCCGTGACATTCGTCAGCATCTCATTGATGCATGCTTCTAGCACTCACGCCTGGTGGCTGATACATGGACACGGGACTCGTGGCACTGCGTGTGTCTGGGACATGCACAATATGGACTGTACGCCTATGATGGCCTAGTACACAAAGAACAATGTCCACACATCTCATTGGTTGATCGTGCACTTTTTATGGCATATGTGATGTCATGTTGAACACCCTATCGACCCGCCACCCAAGTGAGCCCAACACACCCCCTCCACCCTCCTACCTCCCCCCTGAACACCAGTGTCCAAAGATGCTCATTGTCAGTGGGCTGTCGCTATTGCAAGCCCCCTCTGCGGGTATCAGGGGCACCCCTGCCTGTGGAGCGCAGGTTCCTCCCAGATCTACGTTGGGGGCTGCCCTGGACGGAACTTGCAACGGATGATGTGTCTGCCTGCTCACGTCCATGCATGTCCCTAAGGGTTTGCGAGAGCTCAGTGAGCACACGGCGCACAGCGGCAAGTTCAGCACATACGTCTTTGGACGTCGCATGCAGTTCCCCCCTCAGGCTCTCGGTGCTTCTCTCCATTTGGACTCTCAGGCTCTCGGTGCTACTCTCCATTTGTGCCCTTAGCGTCTCTGTACCTCTCTCCATTTCTGCCCTAAGTGTCTCAGTTGATGTTTCTATGTCTGCGTTAGTGCCCCCACATTCATCGGCATGGTCCTTGAGGAGTGTGGCCAGTTGCTGCTGTTGTACGATTAACTGGTCGAGGGACTGTTGCCTCTGCTGGGCCATGGCCATTTGCGGGGGTGTCACAGAGGGGCTGTTGTCCTCATGTTGCCTTGCCACAGGGCTTGTGGGGGATGGCCAGTCGTCGTCTTGTGGGTGCCCCTGCGTGGTATCCTCATGTTGTACGGGATGGGACAGACAGGGGGATTGGGACAGGTCATGGATGGATCTGACTTCGACATCCCCGTTTTCTGTGTCCGAGCATGCTGCCATCAATGGGGTGTCACCTATGGTGCTGCTGCCACCAGAGGCAGTGCCTTCTGTGGCATCCATTGGGGGGACCTGTGGTGGTGGTGTTGTGGGCATGCTGGCTGCTGGGGTGCCTGTTGATGTTCCCTCCTCTGTGCTGCCACCTGATTTGTGCTGCTGCCGTGTCTTGATGCGTGTAGCTGAGGTGGAGGGTCTCTGGCCGTTGGTCTTGGCCCTCTTTGCAGGTGTGCTGGTAGGGGTGTCCTGAAGCTCGTCGTTTGGATCGGACCCTGTGGTGGAGTAAAGGAGGGCGAGGGTTATTGATGGGTCTGTGGGAATTGGAATGGCATTGTATCACATGCTTTGGGGTGGTACCTGAGGGTGATTTGGGTCGGGGCCTTGGAGGTGCTTTTATTTGTGTGTGGAGTGAGGGTGCAGTTGTTTGGCAGCCTGCAGTTAGGGTGTGCCTGCTGCACGTGTAGTGCGTGTATTAGGGGTTTTTAATTATTTATGTATTTATTGTGTGTTTTAACGTGCGCTATCAGGCCGATGTGTGTGGACGTTCTCCTGGACATGTGTTTCTGTTGCACTATGTGGACGCATGGTACTTCACATGGATGGACTGTGTGGATTTGGCATTGTTTTATCTGGCCCACCTACCTGAATCTTCGGATGACTGCACTCCTTTCTCCATCCCTCCGACTCCCTCTATGCTCTCCATTCCGATGGTGGAGGCATAGATTTCTTCCCAGGGGGTCAACTTGATGGGTGATTCAGGACCTCCCCCGGTGGCTGTGGCAATGTTGCGGTTGGCAGAGAGTATGCTGCGGACGCGTATCCGCAGGTCGTCCCATCGCTTGCGGCATTGCTGTGGGGTGCGGGGTGCGGTCCCCACCGCACTTACCCGCTGTGCCACCAGAGCCCATATGGCCTTCTTGTTTGCAAGTGCCGTTCTGGTCATTTGCGTGGAGAAGACGACGGCAGCATTCTCCTGGAGGGTCTCTGTTAGCACGGTGAGTTCCTCACGGGAGAAGTGGACCTGCCGCTTGCGGTCGCACGCTTTCTTCGCTACTTTTCCCATTTGTCTTGGTTTCGCTAGGGTGGGTGACGGGTTGGGGTGTGTTTCAGGGTAGTGATTTTAGTGGTTGTGTGGTTTTAGTGGTTTTATAGGTGTACGACGGGATGTTTCCCGTTCCGGGCCCATGTTTTTACTTCCGTTTCCGTATATTTCCGGTCAACGTACTTTCCGGTAGGCGCACACTGCGGTGACCGCTAAGAGGGGTGGCGGTATTGCACCTAGGGCGCCGTACGGCGGCGGTGTGGACCGTTTTGGGGTCATTTCCGCCATCGCGGACTTTGCACTTCCGCCATGGCGTGGTGCTCGTGCCCGATGGGTCGGAATGGGCCGCACTTTGCTCCTTCGTGCAATGGCGGAAACGCTATTTACGCTGTGGCGGTCCGGTCAGTCACTTTCCGCCAGGGTCGTAATGAGGGCCATTGACTTTACTTAGCAGTGTACTTGCTAGACCCAGCACAACCTATATTACAATAGAGTGCCAGAGGGGTTACTTAGTCTCTCCTGTGTCTAACTGCTCATGTAACATTTTTAGTGTTACCCTTTCCTCACAGAATGGCTGGTGGCAGTGGTTTTGTTCCGAACTACCATAGTTAGCATTTACTGCGGCTGTTCGCAGCTCCGGTAACGCTAACCGGGGGAGCCATCTTTTTCAAAATGGCGCAGAGCCATCTTTGACAAAATGGTCCCCAGTCTTTGTTTTTCGCTATGTCTTTGTGGAAAGGTCCTTCTAGAGAGTTTCTCTGCGCGCCAAACCTGGCAGTGTCTCTTTGATCATTTCGCCTTTGGCGGGCTTCAGGATTGAAACCCGCCTTTGGCTCCAGAGTGTCTGGAGTAGGCAGGAAGTGAGGGAGGTGCCCGAAACCCCCTGTGCTTAGTCTCCTAGGAGACCCAAATGCACTCTGTGGTGATTGGCTGGCTGACTGTCTGGCAAGGGCATCCACCCTGCTGGGTGAGTGACATTAATGGGAGAGAACTGAATAAAAGGCGATTCTTTTGGCTTGGAAGGCAGAGTCGACCACTGGACGCCTGCTACAACTCCTCAAGCCCTGCTGCAGTGCCAACTTGCCAAGTTTGCATCGACAGAGAAGCCCCTGCAAGGACGACTTCTCCCTTTGAGTTGGTGGGACCAATCAACTCCAAAGTAAGCCACCTGGACAGCCATATCGGAGCTGGTTGAATTTCCTCAGAGTTGTTGCAGGAAACCGTATAGCCATGGAGAGGAACACCAGATTGTGTGCATTACTTTTAAGCTAGCCTAAAGCTTTTGTAAGATAGATCCGCTGGACTCCCACAAAGCAGGTCTGGCCAAGCCTGAGCCCCCTCAGCAGAGTGCGGGACCCCAGAAGCAAGGAAAGTCCACCTTGACAGCCAGGAACCGCGCTTATTGCTATTTGCTGTACCGCAAGGAGCTGAAATGCGAAACAGCAACTGAAAGTGAAGTTTGACAGTTGACAGTTTTGACAGTCCCAGTGCAGTGCAGGAGTGCCCCGACGTCCTTTCTCTTGTCCCCACGACTGAGGCCCAGGAACAGTGAGATCTGCAGAGCTGATCAGGAACATGGCGCATTTCCAAATAGCCACCATATGAACTCACGCGCTTATAATTGCCACCTCTTCACTCAGGATTTCCAATAGTTCTGCAGTGCAGCCGCACCCACTGTTAGAAATTATGCACAGCACTTTGGTAAAGGGTCTGTGTATTTCGATAGTGGTCTAGATGCACATTTTTCAGTACATTCTTTCCATTGTGAAACGGATTATAATAGGATTATTCCTGCCTTCCCTCCCTTTTTTTCTTTTTTTCTTTGTTGGCAGGTATTCATTACCGCATTATCTACTGGATACCTCTGTTAACAACTAGGGGCATCCACTTTCCCTCTTGAAGACGGTTCATGATTAATGGCCTTGATTAATTCAAGATTTTTTTCCTGCATCTGGAGATGAGCACACCATATTCTCTTGACTCAGGTATTTTTTCCTTTTCTCTCTCCATCATGCTACTATCATGTCTTATAGATCTTGCAAATTTCAGATTTACTAATGTATACATTTTTATACTTCTTTTTACTTCAGTGATTTTCTCCAGTTACTATTGCTTATGCTTTGTACCGAGGTCTAATTGACGTCCTGACCCCCTGCCTTTGAAGAATTCCCCCTCATTTATTTTGGGTAAGGTTCCCCTTCCAGGCAGCTCTAATCAGTAGTCTTTACCAAATTAAATGCTTTGCCTTAAATAATTATGGCTATGAATACTTGGCAGCCCAGGATTTACATTCGAGAAGTATGCAGCAAGTCACAGTGTGTGTTTGTTTAATTTAATTAAAATAAAATATATATTTTTTTGTACATATTACATATTTCATAATGTGATGGATTGTTTTGTCTGCTTCCCCGCAGGGAATTTCACTACTCTGCCCTGAGGAAGGCGGTTCTTTAACATCAGTGGCCTTACAGGTGGCCTGCCGAAACATAAAAGTGGTCTCCTTGTTTGCTGGAACTCATTTTTGTTTCCAATTACTCACAGATTTTTTCTCTTTGAGACCCTCCCTTTTCAAAAACCGAATAATGTGAAAAGTTTACGTTGGCAGACTTGTATAAATGTATTTACATCTTGCCTAATCAACTGGCAGACCTGTATAAATGTATTTACATCTTGCCTAATCAACTGGCAGACCTTTAAATGTATTCACATTTTGTTTAATCAACTGAACTGAATGGTTCTTTTCATTTTTTTCCTTTTTTGTTCTTGGTTTTCATTCGAACAGTGAACCAGCAGATGTATCAAATGAAATAGTTTTTTGTTTTATTTGTCACTTTTATGTCTTTGTTAAAAGCAATACATTTTATGCACTTGATAAATATACTCACCTTTGTGAAATAAATGAGCAAAACTCATGAGAAAAAAAGAAAAAAATATGTTTTCAGTGTGACATTATATTGCTCTATGCTTCTCATGGCTACCTTGGGTTGTTTTAAGTAAGAATAATCAGGATATCCCGTATCGGATACCATGTGAATAGTTATAACTTTCTAAATTTAGTTTTTACGGCTTTTGAAACTTTGTTGTGTGAATACAGGAACAGAAGTCATCAGCTGCATCTTTTCTTCTTTACCAAGGTACTGTAAAACAAGTCTAAGAGAACTTACCTCTTACTGTAGAAGTGCGTGTAACTTCCACAACTCACAAGTCTAATAAGCTTGCGGCCCTAAATTTGATTCTTCTTTTCATCAAAGACTCCTAAGAACTTGTGCAAAGACTTTTCCATTGACTAACCAGAAGTGCTCTATCCTGTCCAAGACTTTTGCCCATTGACTTTGGCTTAGCCTATTGAATTGTATAACTCTTCTAATGAACTCTAAAAGTACTTACCTGCTTAGGAATATTTGTGGTCTCTAGTGTTCCAATAACCTTTGCCTTTTACCAACTTTTTAAGAGTGTTCTGAATGCCAACAGTAAGATATTAATGTCCCCAGCACCCTTGTTACTGAAGTCACCTGTGGGTGTAGGGTGTGTCTGTGGGCCATCCCAAAAGGGTCTTGTCTGGTTCAGAAACACAAAGTGTATAGTATTGAAGGCTTTATAACTGACTGATAAATAAACTCTGTGATCCGCTGATGTCGTTGGGACACTGACTCCCCCCCAAACTGCCTCTTTGCCTTTCCGGTCTGTTGGGTTCCCCATGGAAAGCGGGCAGGAATGTCTCCAAGGTGGTTTCTGAGGAACTCTTCAGGATCTTCAACATCTGTGTGGCTCTCGACTTGCGTGGGCCTCCTTAGAGCCCTCAGGCGCATGGCTGGATGAGATGGACTTGCCGATCAAATGCAGCGACGGTCCTCTGCTACCAGCTGTTGTGTACCAGAGGAATTGGGGATTCGCAATAACAATGTCCCACATTAGCGGAGAATCTTGGGCCCATCAAAGACCCCTAATCAGCCCAAGTATAGTGTCTTTTATTATCCAATACAGACAGGGGCCATACAGGAAAATATATATCTAGCAATCTCTGCCCCTGTGTCACAAGCTTTTACGCACAAATGATGTCACAAAATCCAGGTCCACCCCAAAAACCTACCGGGGTGCTCATTGGTCAGCTTAGGCTAACTACATATAGGAATTATATAGATTAGTGATTATACTGGCTTCTGATATAAGATGGCTCCACCTGAGACTTCCCCTATCTAACCAAGTAACTATACTGTTGCAGGGTCGCAGGAAGACCACCGGATCATGCAGCATTTTACACCACCTCACAAATTGAGCTCCTGGATTGGTAAGGGCGAGTCCTCCCAGGTCTGGGACCCTTTCTGGTCACAGAGCTCGGTGTACCTTTTCAATGTGATGGCAAGGGAAATGGGGGACTGTGTGTTCCCTATTGTTGCTACTGGTCTGATTTCCTAGCCTGGGAGAGTGCTTGCAGGTTGTGTTTTGGTGGGCAACAACTGTATCATTCCACTCTGTCTTGCTGTCAAGGATGGCACTCTATCAAGAGTGGCACAGGGACCCCAGGTAGGGTTTGGGTGGCTGTGTTGATGTAAGGTGACAGATAAGTACACACACAGCAGGAAACTCATCAAGAAAGAAAAGTAGGCAACTGTAGTTGTGAACAGAAAGGGGCAGGAAATACAAAGATACAAACAAACTGGTTTCACTCTTGGGGTGTATGCAGATATGGAAAAAGAGTGTTTCAACGGACCTTTGGAAACTCCAGCCTTCTGCACGGATTACTATTACAGAGGCCCACTCTGTCTGCTCATGGCTGGGAACAACAGCTGTGGGTGTCTGTTAAACAGAAAACGCGACAAGGGAAGGGGCAGAGGTTGCCTGCCGGAAACCAACAGTCAAGCTCTGTACAAAGGATCAACATAAGACACAAGAGAGACAAGAACAGAAATAACCAGGGACAAGGAAGTCTAAGAGAAATCTAGCAGAAGGGAATGAAGGAAGAAACAGTACAATAGAAATGGGTAAACTAAAGGGGAGGACAGAGGAGTCAAGGAATAGAAGGACAGGGATCAAGAACAAGGGGTTGCAACAAGGAAGAGAGCAAGGGAGCAGCAGCCAGGAAAGAGGGGGGCTGCAAACAAGGAAGCAGGGCTGCAGTACCAAATGGTACAAAGTACAGAAAAACTGTAGTGGATTGTAGAGGACTGTAGTGGGCTGCTAGGCACAGAGTCCAGAGGAGCAGGACTGAGAGCTGTAGTAGGCGGCAGACAGAGAGCCCAGAGGAGTAGGGCAGCAAGGAGCGAACCCAAAGGAACAGGGCGTAGAGGCAGAGAGACCCGAGGGTCAGGGCTGAAAGCAGAAGAGAGTAGCAGGCAGCAAGGCAGGGAGCCCAGCGGAGCAGAGCAGCAAGGAGCGAGCTCAGAGGAGCAGAGCAGCGAGGCAGGGAGCCCGGAAGGCTATGGCTGTAGGCAGCAGGGTGTAGCAGGCTGCAAAGCAGGAAGCCCAGAGGAGCAGGGCTGTGAGGCAGGGAGCCCAAAAGGCTAGGGCTGTAGGCAGCAGGGTGTAGCAGGCTGCAAGGCAGGAAGCCCGGAAAGAGCACTGGAACAAAAGCAGGAAAATGCAGCAGCAGGAACAGCATACGAATTCGAGACAAAAGGCAAAAAGGGGCTGGGAGGACTCTTGATGCAAGAGACTGAGCTCCTGCAGGCAGCTGCTTAAATACCGCCCTGCCCTGTACTGAGGCAGGTTAATTGGCAGCACCTGGATCAGCACACCTGAAAACAATCTGCCTCCTCCCTCTCTGGTCCTGAGATGGTGGAACCAGCACTGATCCCTAGGGCTTCTGGGGATTGTGGTTCCAATGCTGACGAATGGGAATGGCCAGGAATTGATAGCTGTAGCAAGGCCCATTATGGAACATGTAGTTAGTTGAGTTATATAAGAAGACACCAAAGTCACGCAAATGGGAATTAAGTACCAAAGTGTGAATAGGGGTTGTTCCAAGAGTATTGTGAAGATAAATGAATTACAAATAGTCCATGATGGTTGCCAATGTGTGTGCCTATGGCGCAGGCATGACAGTATGCCCCTCTCCAGGCTCCCTGAAGAATGACCAACAGGAAAAGCAAGACCAAGTCCTGCCACACCGTGAAAAAGTCTTATACCAAAAAGGCACATCATGAAGCTCCAAAAACTGTTTAAAGCTGCAAGGTGAGAGTCTTGAAGGGAGGAGACAATACCAATGTTCCAAACCTTTGAGGTAGACGTCAGAAAGGACAAAGTCTTAAGGGCCCAAAACCCAACAGTGTGTTCATGAAGTGAGAGACTGTGAAGATCTGCTGCAGGCCCCATGGCATATATTTCGTTGAAAGTAGTGGTTTTCCTTAGGGCTGGCAACGGTACAGTGCTGAAAGGTGGAACCAGAGATACAGCTGAATAGGTTGCTCTAGGAGGGTCTGCCAAATATTCAGAAGCAGCAATAACAACATTAAGATTTGCAGCAGGGACTTCAGGAGTCACAAATGTTGCAGGGACTTCAGAAGCCACAGCAGCTGGGAGATCATGAATGGCAGTCGGAAGTTCAGGTGCTGTAGCAGCTGGGAGTTTAGGTGCCACAGGAGTACCAGCGGGCAGGGACGCAACTGAGACTGAAGGAGTACAGTCTGGTAGTTTAGGTGCTGCAGAGGCACCAGCAGGAACAACCGGAGCTGTAGCCTTAATAGGAGAGCTGTTAACTGGCGTTGAAACAGGTATTGTTCTTGCAGGCAGAGAGGAAGGGGGTGCTTCAACTGCAGTAAGAGTGATTTGAGATGCTGCTTCAGTAGCAGATTTAGGAGTACTAGCAGGAGGAGCAGCAGAGATTGGGCTTGCAGATTCTGTAACAGGTAGCATGGCTGACGGAGGATCAGGGAAGGGTAGGCTTTCTGATGGCTGGCCTTCAAAGTCTTGTGTGCTCCAGTGGATAGATGAGTCTGGGATATTGACTGTTGGCAAAGCTGGATTCCAGACAGGTACTGGGTATAGTTCAGGATCTGACACATGGTCTGGTGCACAAAAGTCCATAGAAGCAGAGTACCTCTTTGACTTGGTCACCTCTTTAGAGGCTGTAAGTGTGAGTAAAGGACCGCCATCAAGGTTAAGAACGGGACAATCCTTTGACTCAGCAGGATCTCCAGCCAGATGATTACACTTGATTTGTGGTGTAAAGGCAGTGTGAGTGATTTGGCCCACCGAAGGAGTTAATTCTTCACTATCTGAGCAACAGCCTGAGTTACTGTGGCTAGTAAGTGAATGAGCTAAGTCAAACTTTAGAAGGTATGCATATGCCAAGTTCAGGTCTTCCATCTGCTCTGTATAAGTCTGTATCCTTTTCTGTAATACCCTTCCAGGCCTTATCATGCCAATCTCTAAAGACAGAATGTCGGGTGTTGGGCATAGTGCCAGATGGTCTGGTAAATTGTGTCCCTTTGCTAGATTCTTACTATGCAAATAGACAAATTCATCATAGAGGTCTTCGGTTTGTCTTTTAAGGCGTAAGAGTTGTTCTTGTAACAGGTATGTTCCATTAGCCTGTTCTACAGCTTCAGAATCTGGTGTAGCAGAAAATTCGGGTGTTGCAATAGGAAGACTGACCTTGGAGTTATCATGGTTGGTAGTTACTGGGGAAGCATTAAGACAACCAATGGTCAGTATTGGTCTTTTGTACCCAGGACCAGCTGCACTAACCTCACGATACTGAATGCCTTGTCCTGTTAAATGAGTATTTCCAGCAGTCTGGGGAGGTTGTGAGCAAATCACTTTGGCAACAGCGTACTCTGGTTGAGAGTCTGCCACAATGAGTGCAATATCCTTGGCTGTAGCAGTGTTACGACACTGGTCCTGAGACAGGGTACCCTGGTATAAAGGAATACAAGGTTTGTGTACCGGCTGAATGTCGAATGCAGTGTCAGAAGAAATGTCAGAAAACGCATGAGTGTTTTTCACTGGTTGGGCTAACAAAATCTGCAGGAATTCATTTTCTTGCTGTAGTTCTTCTACAGATAGAGACTGCGGATCATAGTTGCAAATGTCATAGTAGTTACACATAGAAGGGTCAGCGAGCAGTGAGTGTAGTACTGTGCTTGTAAACCTTTGTTTACTAGGGCGAGTCTGTCTTTTAAACTAGGGTTTTTGTTTGCAGTCCTTAAGAAAGCTTTAGATTTTTGCAGAGGTTTCTTGAATCGAAAGGAAAGCATCCTTGGTCTGTGTGTGCCTTTCCTGCCTATGGAACAAGAATTCTTTTGCTCTTGCATTCTGTCAAGGATGGCACTCTGTCAAGAGTGGCACAGGGCCCCCAGGTAGGGTTTGGGTGGCTGTGTTGATGTAAGGTGACAGATAAGTACACACAGCGGGAATCTCATCAAGAAAGAAAAGTAGGCAACTGTAGTTGTGAACAGAAAGGGGCAGGAAATACAAAGATACAAACAAACTGGATTTCCTCTTGGGGTGTATGCAGATATGGAAAAAGCGTTCCACAGACCTTTGGAAACTCCCGCCTTCTGCACGGATTACTATTACAGAGGCCCACTCTGTCTGCTCATGGCTGGGAACAACAGCTGTGGGTGTCGGTTAAACAGAAAACGCGACAAGGGAAGGGGCAGAGGTTGCCTGCTGGAAACCAACAGTCAAGCTCTGTACAAAGGATCAACATAAGACACAAGAGAGACAAGAACAGAAATAATCAGGGACAAGGAAGTCTAAGAGAAATCTAGCAGAAGGGAATGAAGGAAGAAACAGTACAATAGAAATGGGTAAACTAAAGGGGAGGACCGAGGAGTCAAGGAATAGAAGGACAGGGATCAAGAACAAGGGGTTGCAACAAGGAAGAGAGCAAGGGAGCAGCAGCCAGGAAAGAGGGGGGCTGCAAACAAGGAAGCAGGGCTGCAGTACCAAATGGTACAAAGTACAGAAAAACTGTAGTGGATTGTAGAGGACTGTAGTGGGCTGCTAGGCACAGAGTCCAGAGGAGCAGGACTGAGAGCTGTAGTAGGCGGCAGACAGAGAGCCCAGAGGAGTAGGGCAGCAAGGAGCGAACCCAAAGGAACAGGGCGTAGAGGCAGAGAGACCCGAGGGTCAGGGCTGAAAGCAGAAGAGAGTAGCAGGCAGCAAGGCAGGGAGCCCAGCGGAGCAGAGCAGCAAGGAGCGAGCTCAGAGGAGCAGAGCAGCGAGGCAGGGAGCCCGGAAGGCTATGGCTGTAGGCAGCGGAGTGTAACAGGCTGCAAGGCAGGAAGCCCAGAGGATCAGGGCTATGAGGCAGGGAGCCCAAAAGGCTAGGGCTGTAGGCAGCAGGGTGTAGCAGGCTGCAAAGCAGGAAGCCCAGAGGAGCAGGGCTGTGAGGCAGGGAGCCCAAAAGGCTAGGGCTGTAGGCAGCAGGGTGTAGCAGGCTGCAAGGCAGGAAGCCCAGAAAGAGCACTGGAACAAAAGCAGGAAAATGCAGCAGCAGGAACAGCATACAAATTCGAGACAAAAGGCAAAAAGGGGCTGGGAGGACTCTTGATGCAAGAGACTGAGCTCCTGCAGGCAGCTGCTTAAATACCGCCCTGCCCTGTACTGAGGCAGGTTAATTGGTAGCACCTGGATCAGCACACCTGAAAACAATCTGCCTCCTCCCTCTCTGGTCCTGAGATGGTGGAAGCAGCACTGATCCCTAGGGCTTCTGGGGATTGTGGTTCCAATGCTGACGATTGGGAATGGCCAGGAATTGATAGCTGTAGCAATGCCCATTGTGGAACATGCAGTTAGTTGAGTTATATAAGGAGACACCAAAGTCACGCAAATGGGAATTAAGTACCAAAGTGTGAATAGGGGTTGTTCCAAGAGTATTGTGAAGATAAATTAATTACAAATAGTCCATGATGGTTGCCAATGTGTGTGCCTATGGCGCAGGCATGACAGTATGCCCCTCTCCAGGCTCCCTGAAGAATGACCAACAGGAAAAGCAAGACCAAGTCCTGCCACACCGTGAAAAAGTCTTATACCAAAAAGGCACATCATGAAGCTCCAAAAACTGTTTAAAGCTGCAAGGTGAGAGTCTTGAAGGGAGGAGACAATACCAATGTTCCAAACCTTTGAGGTAGACGTCAGAAAGGACAAAGTCTTAAGGGCCCAAAACCCAACAGTGTGTTCATGAAGTGAGAGACTGTGAAGATCTGCTGCAGGCCCCATGGCATATATTTCGTTGAAAGTAGTGGTTTTCCTTAGGGCTGGCAACGGTACAGTGCTGAAAGGTGGAACCAGAGATACAGCTGAATAGGTTGCTCTAGGAGGGTCTGCCAAATATTCAGAAGCAGCAATAACAACATTAAGATTTGCAGCAGGGACTTCAGGAGTCACAAATGTTGCAGGGACTTCAGAAGCCACAGCAGCTGGGAGATCATGAATGGCAGTCGGAAGTTCAGGTGCTGTAGCAGCTGGGAGTATAGGTGCCACAGGAGTACCAGCGGGCAGGGACGCAACTGAGACTGAAGGAGTACAGTCTGGTAGTTTAGGTGCTGCAGAGGCACCAGCAGGAACAACCGGAGCTGTAGCCTTAATAGGAGAGCTGTTAACTGGCGTTGAAACAGGTATTGTTCTTGCAGGCAGAGAGGAAGGGGGTGCTTCAACTGCAGTAAGAGTGATTTGAGATGCTGCTTCAGTAGCAGATTTAGGAGTACTAGCAGGAGGAGCAGCAGAGATTGGGCTTGCAGATTCTGTAACAGGTAGCATGGCTGACGGAGGATCAGGGAAGGGTAGGCTTTCTGATGGCTGGCCTTCAAAGTCTTGTGTGCTCCAGTGGATAGATGAGTCTGGGATATTGACTGTTGGCAAAGCTGGATTCCAGACAGGTACTGGGTATAGTTCAGGATCTGACACATGGTCTGGTGCACAAAAGTCCATAGAAGCAGAGTACCTCTCTGACTTGGTCACCTCTTTAGAGGCTGTAAGTGTGAGTAAAGGACCGCCATCAAGGTTAAGAACGGGACAATCCTTTGACTCAGCAGGATCTCCAGCCAGATGATTACACTTGATTTGTGGTGTAAAGGCAGTGTGAGTGATTTGGCCCACCGAAGGAGTTAATTCTTCACTATCTGAGCAACAGCCTGAGTTACTGTGGCTAGTAAGTGAATGAGCTAAGTCAAACTTTAGAAGGTATGCATATGCCAAGTTCAGGTCTTCCATCTGCTCTGTATAAGTCTGTATCCTTTTCTGTAATACCCTTCCAGGCCTTATCATGCCAATCTCTAAAGACAGAATGTCGGGTGTTGGGCATAGTGCCAGATGGTCTGGTAAATTGTGTCCCTTTGCTAGATTCTTACTATGCAAATAGACAAATTCATCATAGAGGTCTTCGGTTTGTCTTTTAAGGCGTAAGAGTTGTTCTTGTAACAGGTATGTTCCATTAGCCTGTTCTACAGCTTCAGAATCTGGTGTAGCAGAAAATTCGGGTGTTGCAATAGGAAGACTGACCTTAGAGTTATCATGGTTGGTAGTTACTGGGGAAGCATTAAGACAACCAATGGTCAGTATTGGTCTTTTGTACCCAGGACCAGCTGCACTAACCTCACGATACTGAATGCCTTGTCCTGTTAAATGAGTATTTCCAGCAGTCTGGGGAGGTTGTGAGCAAATCACTTTGGCAACAGCGTACTCTGGTTGAGAGTCTGCCACAATGAGTGCAATATCCTTGGCTGTAGCAGTGTTACAACACTGGTCCTGAGACAGGGTACCCTGGTATAAAGGAATACAAGGTTTGTGTACCGGCTGAATGTCGAATGCAGTGTCAGAAGAAATGTCAGAAAACGCATGAGTGTTTTCCACTGGTTGGGCTAACAAAATCTGCAGGAATTCATTTTCTTGCTGTAGTTCTTCTACAGATAGAGACTGCGGATCATAGTTGCAAATGTCATAGTAGTTACACATAGAAGGGTCAACGAGCCAGTGAGTGTAGTACTGTGCTTGTAAACCTTTGTTTACTAGGGCGAGTCTGTCTTTTAAACTAGGGTTTTTGTTTGCAGTCCTTAAGAAAGCTTTAGATTTTTGCAGAGGTTTCTTGAATCGAAAGGAAAGCATCCTTGGTCTGTGTGTGCCTTTCCTGCCTATGGAACAAGAATTCTTTTGCTCTTGCATTCTGTCAAGGATGGCACTCTGTCAAGAGTGGCACAGGGCCCCCAGGTAGGGTTTGGGTGGCTGTGTTGATGTAAGGTGACAGATAAGTACACACAGCGGGAATCTCATCAAGAAAGAAAAGTAGGCAACTGTAGTTGTGAACAGAAAGGGGCAGGAAATACAAAGATACAAACAAACTGGATTTCCTCTTGGGGTGTATGCAGATATGGAAAAAGTGTTCCACAGACCTTTGGAAACTCCAGCCTTCTGCACGGATTACTATTACAGAGGCCCACTCTGTCTGCTCATGGCTGGGAACAACAGGGTGTCGGTTAAACAGAAAACGCGACAAGGGAAGGGGCAGAGGTTGCCTGCTGGAAACCAACAGTCAAGCTCTGTACAAAGGATCAACATAAGACACAAGAGAGACAAGAACAGAAATAAACAGGGACAAGGAAGTCTAAGAGAAATCTAGCAGAAGGGAATGAAGGAAGAAACAGTACAATAGAAATGGGTAAACTAAAGGGGAGGACAGAGGAGTCAAGGAAGAGAAGGACAGGGATCAAGAACAAGGGGTTGCAACAAGGGAGCAGCAGCCAGGAAAGAGGGGGGCTGCAAACAAGGAAGCAGGGCTGCAGTACCAAATGGTACAAGGTACAGAAAAACTGTAGTGGATTGCAGAGGACTGTAGTAGGCTGCTAGGCAGAGAGCCCAAAGGAGCAGGACTGAGAGCTGTAGTAGGCGGCAGACAGAGAGCACAGAGGAGTAGGGCAGCAAGGAGCGAACCCAAAGGAACAGGGCATAGAGGCAGAGAGACCCGAGGGTCAGGGCTGAAAGCAGAAGAGTGTAGCAGGCAGCAAGGCAGGGAGCCCAGCGGAGCAGAGCAGCAAGGAGCAAGCTCAGAGGAGCAGAGGAGCAGAGCAGCGAGGCAGGGAGCCCGGAAGGCTATGGCTGTAGGCAGCAGAGTGTAACAGGCTGAAAGGCAGGAAGCCCAGAGGAGCAGGGCTATGAGGCAGGGAGCCCAAAAGGCTAGGGCTATAGGCAGCAGGGTGTAGCAGGCTGCAAGGCAGGAAGCCGAGAGGAGCAGGGCTGTGAGGCAGGGAGCCCAAAAGGCTAGGGCTGTAGGCAACAGGGTGTAGCAGGCTGCAAGGCAGGAATCCCAGAAAGAGCACTGGAACAAAAGCAGGAAAATGCAGCAGCAGGAACAGTATACAAATTCGAGGCAAAAAGGGGCTGGGAGGACTCTTGATGCAAGAGACTGAGCTCCAGCAGGCAGCTGCTTAAATACCTCCCTGCCCTGTACTGAGGCAGGCTAATTGGCAGCACCTGGAGCAGCACACCTGAAAACAATCTGCCTCCTCCCTCTCTGGTCCTGAGATGGTGGAAGCAGCACTGATCCCTCGGGCTTCTGGGGATTGTGGTTCCAATGCTGACGAATGGGAACGGCCAGGAGTTGATAGCTGTAGCAAGGTGCATTGTGGTACATGTAGTTAGTTGAGTTATATAAGAAGGCACCAAAGTCACGCAAATGGGAATTAAGTACCAAAGTGTGAATAGGGGTTGTTCCAAGAGTATTCTGAAGATAAATGAATTACAAATAGTCCATGATGGTTGCCAATGTGTGCGCCCATGGCACAGGCATGACACTTGCTGGGAACAGCTTCTTTTCCCACCATGAGGAAATGGGCATTGAGTGGACCATAAAACTAACCCCTTCTGTCTGCAATTATGCAGATTGTATTCTGAATTCTTGCAGGTGGATTGCTGCTTCTGAACCCAGGAATTTTCCACCCACCCTTGTTCTTGGCTGTCATCACCAGCTCTATGTCTTGTGCTGCAGGGTTCATCTCCCCCCTTCCATTTATTTGAGGCCTGGCTTTTCCTACCTGATTCACTTTATTCACTCTGCAGGTTCCCTAGTGTTTTCATGGCTTCTTGCAGTTAGTTGTAATGAGGCACATGCAAGCTTGGTCCATGTATATTCTGTAACTTGCGTATTCACTTTGACGAAAGAAAGAAAGACAAGATTCTTAGCATTATGTAAATATATCTTTCCTCTACCTACAGGAGTTATAAGCACGTTTTCCATGTCTACGAATAATAAATCTAGTGCATGTTGTGCGGCTTCATGCATGGATGCATATTTGCTTCATGGCTAACGTGGCTATGTCGTGATGTCACTAACGTCATCATCAATGCCAGGCTTTATTGTCAGTCGATCTGATCCATTGATGAGAGCTCTGTCTCCTCGAAACCATCAACTGGATACGGTTTGAAAGGCTGTCTCAGAGAATATCTCTTGTCATATCTTTGATACATTGGTGCAGTCGGTTGTAGAGGAGGTCCCAGACATGGCCTGCACCCCTGCCGCTCATTTCGAGGTGCCAGTAAAGTACTCGCCAAGGTATGCGACGTACGAGGAACAGCTGAACAAACAAAGAGCTGCAATGGGCCTCTGCCCTGTGTACATTAGAAGATCAGTACCGGTTGAAATGCCCATAACCAGGCAGCTCTGGGCAGCATGGTACACAATCAGACAACCATACCAGCCGCTGATACGGAACAATGAGTATTTACAGACTGTCCATGAGGAGACACAAAGAGCCCTGATGGAAGGCAAACGGTGATGAGAGAGGTCTGGACAGACTAATGAATGCATGAGAGAAGACAACACGTGACCGTGTGTATCCACGGAAACAGGTGAAAGAGACACAAAAAGACAACGCAATGCTGAAACGTAAGAAACGACAATGCTGTGAACCATTATGAAAGAATTGAACCAGCTAATGTGTGTAAATAAGCTTGAAATGCAAGATGCTAAGAAATCGATTCTGCTTGCAATGCTTAGTAGAAGCTAAAGCGGAAAACGTCAACTATATACGTCTACCTCAATACAGCAGAACGTACACATGCGGCTCCATTTTGTAAAAGCAGAAGTACGCCCAGGCGGTCAAGCCCTGACTGGCCAAGTTTCATATCCAGGCCCAAGCTGAGGAAAGGAGCGGAATTGAAACCTAACAAAGAATGGCACAAGCCTGGGGAATCAAGGTCAACTCAAGAGGGGGAGGCAAGCCCAGCTACAGAGAACCGAAACTTCAGAGTATACCAGCCTGCCCTGTGAAGGTCAAGATAAGAGAGGCACATGCAGGTGGCCGAGCGAACACAGAATCAAATGCACAAAAAGGCTGGAAGCTGAAGCAGATTCACAGTGAGCCAACATGTGACCAACCAGGTGCGAAGATGTACCACTGTCTGATGTCACCCAGATCCAAGGGTGCCATAACTTTTCCTGATAAGAGACTACAGTTTCGAGGCCTTCCTTAGCTAACTAATTGACACATCGCCCTAAACCCACTGATTGATGGAAAGGAGGCAGGGTGAATCTTGGGACACTAGGCACCTGGGTGTCTATTCTGCATGCTGCTAATTAAAGTGGAGATTTATGTTCAGGGGTGTAACTTGCCTAATCACAATGGACCATGTAATCTAGGGTCCTATAGAAACTGTAACCAATAGGACGTCATACTTGTAATGACGTCAATCACGTGTTTTGTAGAGGGAAGGGCATAGATGCCCACCCGATAAGAGTTGTCCAATCCACTTGCTTTATTTCCATATACAGATATAACACCTATACTTAAGTTACCTTTCCCAACCAATTATATTGCGTGATGATTTTTGTAGAATTGGACGTCAATGATGACGAGTTTAGCCTATAAAAATGGCTGTTCGACTGAAGTTCGAGGAAGTCGGGGTGAGGCAGGTGATTGCGATGCTGCTGATTTCCATTTGCTGATGTATGTATCATTAAACAGACTTCCCTTTGCCAATTGATTGTGTCCTGGTTTTTGAATCTTGCCGGAGTATGCGAATCCTGCACTGTGTCCTCATCATGGTTTAGCTATCTTGTATAATTGGTTGTCAAGGGTGAGTACTGACCAATGGGCCCGTCAGTAATTTCCTCTCGTCGTCAACACTTGGTAGCGTGAGGATGGTTTCGGCCATCGATCATAGATTATCGATTGATATAGTATAAGACACCCTTAGACCGACGGCACAAAGTAACTCTGGGCCTTCGTTTACATCACGAGTCCTTTCACCATTCCGGCTGAGTAGCCTGAGAAGCTCCCCGTGTAAAATGATAGTGTAAAGCTTCCATAAATCTGCAGTGGGTCTGAAGGAACCCGCCTTTCCAAGCATAACCCTTCTCATTCCCACAGGAAGCGGATCGGACGAAAACCTTAAAAGCAGGAAGAGGAAAGGGCGGTGATCCTGAAGTTCCAGAGAGGAAAAGAGGCGATCAGTGAGTGAAACAACGAAACTCGTTATCCTGGCAAAGGTCTTATAGGCCTTAGAGTAAGAAGGGGAAAGGTAGCGGTGGGTGGCAGAGAAAAAATAATACAGCTAGAAGTAGAAAAGACTGTATATATATATAGGGGGTAAAGACACGGGTACCTGAACTAATTGGGTAAAACATCAGGGGGGCAACTGAAATTAAAAACTGTAAGGAATACCGGGGGGGTGGGCACCCGAGAGAAATCTGTAAGGAATACTGGGGGGGGGCACCCGAGAGAAAACTGTAAGGTATACCGGGGGGGTACCCGAGAGAAAACTAAAATTCGCCTTGTTCCTGCGCTTTTAAAGAGTGGCCAGAAGGAACGTGAACCCAGGGCCCACAGAGGTGGGACATTAGGCTACGACGGCGTTTAAAGACGCCGTAATGGGGTTCGTTCAAATCCCATGACGGGGTAGTGATTAGAAGGCAGGTATACATATGTCCAGCTGGTGTCCGTCTAGTCTGTCAAGCGTCTGTCTTATATGTCCTATGTATGCTGAATGTGGAATTGTTGTATTATCGATTGATGGCAATGCATTTTGCTTTACGCGATTCTGTAAATGAGAGGGAATCGCCACTGAATTGATGAGTTTTGAAGTAAACTGATAGCATAAAATTTTGCGGAAAAGTTGGATCGGAGCTTGCGTATGTGGTGCTCGCTCATAATTGCAAAAAGTTGAGAACTGTGTGTGAATATTTTTGGTGACAAAATTAAGAATGGAGGAAGTTACCCCACTTCCACATTTGTGCAAACAATTGCCAAAGCATGCAACAAAACCGAAGAAATATAGCCAGGAGTGGGTTAAGGGCACCGCAAATAAAATGTTTATGCCGTGGCCCCAGAATGGGTCATTGTCCAAGGCTGTTTTACAGCACATGACCACCTTCTTACATGCCACATATAGTGGGACGAAGCTCGAGAAATGCCTTGCTGTTCTCGAGCTTTGGAAAATGTTTGAACAAGTAAAGGAAGAAGAACCCCCCGCAGACTGGATATTAAATATATGTACGGAGGGGGATGAGACGCCTACCGTGCCAACTGCCCCGCCGGAACCAGTTGTTGAGGGAAGTAAGTCAGAGGGTCTTTACCCACTAAGAGAACTTAAGGCAGCCACAGGCCATAGCAACCCTGCATATGAGTCACCTGCATGTAGCAGTGATGAGACGAAAAAGGAAGAACAGGAAATTGACTCGGCCTCTACAATCCTGTGGGACAAAGAGAGGCGAGGTGAAGAAAGAAAGGGCCAGGCGCAAACGAGTGCACCTCTCGATAGAGAGAGAGAGAGGGAAAGAAGCGGAAAGGAATCAATGAGTTAACATTTGCAAAAGACGAATGGATGGGAGGACAGATACTATTGAAATTAGATGGAAAAGGAAGTGATGGTGCAAGGCCGAGTGAACGGTCTGACGAGGCGCACAGAAAGGAAAGGGAGAAAGAAGTGGACATAAGAAATGAGAGGGCAAAAAAGAATGATAGGTTGAGGCGAGAACAACTATATCGCGAAGAGCAAGGGATACCGCTCAGTCGCACGCGATATGCAGCCCATGAAAAGTACAGGCAGAACATGCTAAAGTTGGAGGAAGAAAGGAGAGTGCACGAAAGGAAAGCGAAGAAGAAAGAAGAGGAGGAAAGTAGAAGGGCAAATGAACATAGAAATGAACAGATGAGGGAAGTAGATAAGGCTAGAGAGGAAGCGAAGAAGCAAAGAGAAATGGATGAGGAAGCAGAGCGTAAACGCAGGCAAAGGGCGCGAGATTTGGAATATTTGCAACGGGAAGTTAAAAAACCCAATCCCGTTGTAGACTGGGAAGACATAGAAGAGTTCTTTCCTGCAAACAATGCGGTACCAGGTACAAGCGGGACAATTATTCATGATGACTTCGACACCAGAATCAACGGGGAAGCGATTGATAAAACATATGATGAGATGGTACTGGAACGAATCTCCCAAGAGGGAAGGGAAGATGAGCGCTTAGAGAGCACTCAACTATATGACACTGAGGATGTCACCCGAAGTAGTGGGAGTAGGGGACGTTCCCTAGATAGACTAGAAGTTGGGCAGAACGAAGATGATGCAAGAAGTTGTGCAAACTGGGAGTATTTAGAGTCTGACTCCGATGGGGAAGCGGAGGAAGTGATGCATGACGAAGGGAGACGGTGCAAAAAGCGACTCCTAGGGAACTGAGAGGTACAATGGTCAGAGGCTGGCGGGTCCATAAATAGGACACCAAAGTCTGCTGAACAGTCCAGCCGACATGAATAAACACTTCACAGTCAGAGGGGGGCGTCAGTACCTGCCTATACAGATAGGTTAAGGGCACTCCCAGGTAGACCGAGAGAATCTCAAAAATAAGCTTCCAATGCTGATATCATCGGGAGCCGGGAAGTGGATACATGAGCTAGAAAAAATGACGGGGGGCGTCACCCTAGCCATAGGGGACATCAAGGGACTCCTAATTGCTATACTCGGAAAAAGAGCAGATGATGTATGGAAAAGGGCAGGCCACCCTAGGGTAACCATAACTAACACCTCTCATGACGGAGCACCATTTAATAACTGTAGAGCAGCAGTATGGAAAGCACTGCATACGCTATATCCAGACACGTCTGATATGAGAGCTATAATGACTCGGAAAATGAAAGAGTCAGAGGATCCGTTGCTTTATATCCAGAATTTTCAAGACATGTGTGTGCTCGAAACGCATGAGTCTTGGACGAAATCGATCCCTGTATTATATCATATATTGTGCCAAGGGTTACCAGAACCGGTGCAAAAACAGCTAAAAAAATTGGTAGGGATAGAAGTTAAACCGTGGCCCGAAATCCAGTTGACAATTGCACATTACTTTAGACTGTTGCAAGAAAAGAATCGAAAGAAAGAGGCAACACGTAAGGGAGAAGAGGCGAAGCTCGTGCCAAAGAAGCTCTCAAAGTATGCTCTCGAGGGAGCCATGCTAACGAGCCCAGCCGAATTGAATGCACAGAGTGCAACTAACCCACCACAGAGTAATCAGGGTAACGTGAGATGGTACCCGAGAGGAAGAGGATTTGGAGGAAGAGGATGGCGGAGTAATCAGGGAGGGTTTAGAGGTAACCAAGGAGGTTTACAGAATGTTCAAAATGGTATCCAGAATGCACCGATGGGCAGTCCGACTATGCCAGATGGACAAATGGCCCGACCACCGCCAGTGTGTTGGCTGTGTGGAGTAACAGGACATGTTACGCGCATGTGCAGAAGCCAAAGCATGTGGCAGAACAACCAAGGGATGGGGGCGGGCATGGTGAATCAACCTGCTACCACACAACAGGGCAGTGCACAAACCTATACCGTGCAGCAGCAGGCAGTTGGCTTGCAGCAAGGTGCACAGCAAGTGGTCCAGCCACAAAACATGGGGAATGTACCACAGGGACAACCCCAGCAGACACTGCAGCAAGTGGCTGGGGGCACTAATTCTGGTGGGGGAAACCCACAGGCATACAGTGGCATACAGTGGACCGAACCTATATATGAAATAGGACGGCTCACAGGGAATTCCGATGTGCTCTATCCTATCAGTGACACCAGACCATAAAAGGGAACCTAGGGTAAATGTCACCATAGGGGGGAAAGAATATTCCTTCTTAGTTGACACGGGTGCAACGCGCTCGCGCATACGAGAAGGCAGGTTCTCCTTGTCCGGCGAGGCCATAGATATCCAGAGTTTCACTGGAGCTCATAGCAGAGTTCCCTTTACTGATGCACTCCCAGTCTCAGTGGCAGAGTGCGACATGAATGTATCTTTAGTGTACTCCCGTCAGTCCTCGGTGAAAATCATGGGTCGGGACTTGATGACAACGTTGAATATGACCATCTCATTCATTGAGGATGGCATAGTGTGCTCCACCCCAGGAATGCATTATGCAAACGTGTGAGAAATGATCGGAGCGTACTCTGGACGTGCGGCTATAAGGGCTGTACCACTGAAGCCAGAAGTCTTTGCATATGGTGTACGAGTGCTTATGGCAGGATTGCCAGGCCTCGCAGACAAACCTATGAGAATCCCTGATGAGTTTCTGTTCAGGCCAAGAATACCCATGCACGAAGAGGAGGGTCAAGTATTTCCCCTAATGATACAATCTGCCGCGGTGCGAGGCAAAGTGGTATTAGTTGAAGGATATGATGACGAAGGCAGACCATGGTGCACGATTATCGCCATTGAAGAAGGGTATCGAGTGACTGACGTCACCGATGATGATCTGTTCGAAGAACACCCTGACCTAGAAGAGACACGGGTGGAAGTGAATCTCATATTTTGGGTCAAAATGATCAAGCGAGAGGTGCCGCAGAGGATGATGTTAGCGCTGGTATGCCCAGAATATTTCAATGACGACATGGCCCTAGTGCCAGCCAAAGTATGGACTACAGGGCCTTATGATGTAGGCCTATTGAAGGGGGCCGGTGAAGTAAAAATTAAATTGAAGCCAGGAGCAATTCTGCCGTGAGCACGACAGTATCCCATGTCCAGAGAAGCAGACGAAGGGATCGCAAAGACAATCTCTGCCATGATGGAGCACGGCATCCTAGTGACGTCAGAATCACAGTGCAACACAGTGATTTATCCTGTCAAGAAATCAAATGGAGGGTCCTGGCGTTTAATCCTGGATTTACGAGCATTGAACGACATAGTCGAAGCCGCGTTCCCTCTAGTCCCTAATCCATCCGCAATTTTGTGCAACATACCCACTGTGGCAAAATACTTCACGGTGATCGATTTGAAAAATGCATTTTTCTCGATTCCATTGCACCATGACTCACAAGACCTGACGTCTTTTACTTTCAGACAAATGTGCCTGAAAAGTACGAGGTTGCCTCAGGGGTATTGTGAATCTCCGTCCATTTTCAACCGAGTTCTGCAAATGGACCTAAGCAATATTGCGGTGGACAGTGTTGTTCTGCAGTATGTGGATGACATTCTAATCTGCAGCATCACTGAAGAGCAATGCCGACATGACTCTGTCCAGCTATTGAGTATATTAGCTGAGAAGGGATACAAAGTGGACAAGGACAAGTTGCAGTACTTCCAACAGGAGGTGTTGTACATAGGGCAACTGATCTCACATGAGGGGAAAAAGGTTACCCCAGAAAGGGCTGAGGCCATCATGAACACGGCCAAGCCGCGCACAATAAAACAAATGCAAAGTTTCCTAGGCCTGTGCAACTATGTCAGAGCATGGGTCTTTGATTACATCTCATATACCAACCCTTGTTGCAGGCCCTTAAAAAGGCCCAGGTGACGAGAGAAGAAATTGAGTGGAATGAAGAAATGGAGAAAAGGTTTACAGAATTGAAGGGGGCAATTTGTAAGGCCCCAGTACTAGGGATTCCTAATTACGCTGAGGAATTCTATCTGTTTTCTCATACTGATGGCAATTTTATGATGGCAGTGCTTGCGCAGCGAACCTCGCTGGGGTATCAACCCCTAGCATATTACAGCGGGACATTGGACCCGGTCATGAAGTGCCACTTCCCATGCGATCAAAATCTAGACGCCGCCGCGTTTGCCATTGAGAAGGCATCATCCATTGTGATGGGGTGCTCCATGACACTATATGTTGAACACTCACTATTCGCCATACTAGAGAAGCCGAAGGGCACGCTGACTTCGCAGAGAGCATCAGCCTACGAAGTGATTATCTCTAATCCATCAATCAAAGTAGTGCGATGCAAAACCGTGAACCCTGCTACGTTCATAGCTGAGCCAGTCATAGAGGGAGAACCTATACACGACAGTGTGAACTATGAGGAATTCTATGATGAGATGCCCAGGGTAACGGAAAATGCCCTGGCGAGTGGGGAGATCGTCTTCATTGAGGGGTCTTCGAGAATTGACCAAGAAGACGGATAAAGGTATACAGGCGTGGCCGTGATCAAACACATGGCGAATGGAGAGTTCCAATTGCTTGTCAGTGCACGAATACCATCTCATTATTCGGCACAGGCTGCAGAACTGGTGGCACTGATACTCGCCATTGAGCATCACGCAGACCAGGAAGTAACAGTGTACAGTGACTCTGTGTATGTGATGTCCACAGTGTATGCAAGACTGGCGCGCTGGAAAAGAAGGGGCTAACTCCGAGCAGATGGCACGCCAGTACAGCACGTAGCCCTGTTGGACAGGCTGATAAAAGCACTACAGCTCCCAGTGGGCATAGCGGTCGTAAAATGCGTTGCTCATACCGAGGGGACAGATTTCGTGTCACGTGGAAACCATGAAGTGGACACGGAAGCCAAACGTGTGGCCTCCAGAGCTGAAACAATCATGGATGTGGATGTGGCACGTACCCATGAGAGAATGATGGTAGCCCGAGCCACACCAGAAGCCTATAGTAATATGGGGCAGTCTCAGTTAATGGAGCTCCAGGGAGAGGCACCTCAGGAGGAGAAAAATCTGTGGAAGCGTCGAGGGAGTTCCTTAAACCCATCAGACGGATTGTGGAGGCAAGACAGCACTGGTAACCCAGTAATGCCTTTCGCCCTTCTAAAAGTAGCACTAGAACAGCTTCACTACCCCATTCACATGACAAGAGAAAATTTTGCCGCAATGCTCGCTGAAGACTGGTTTATACCAAATTTAGCAGAGCATGTTGCATTCTTTATGGTAAACTGCATTGTCTGCCAACAATTCACCTCTGGGCACACATTAAAAATAGTAAGAGGAGTCATCCCCAGACCAAATGGACCTTTCCAGCACCTTCATGTTGATTATGTCGATATGATACAGGTGTGTAATGGGTACAGGCATTTATTTGTGGTGGTGTGTCCCTTTTCCAGATGGGTAGAAGCAGGTCCATGTACACTCCCTAATGCTGCCTGTGCTGCTAGGTTCCTGGTGAGGGAGGTCTTCCCTAGATGGGGGGTGTGCGAGGTTATGAGATCTGATAATGGGGCTCATTTCATGAACGCAGTGTTCGAACAGATTAGGTTGTTGCTTGGTATAAAGCACAAGTTCTCATTGGCGTATCATCCAGAGGGAAATGGGATATGTGAACGAATCAACGGCTTGCTCAAGGAAAGGATAGCCAAGTTGAAGCTCACATTAGGAAAGCGATGGATGCACTGCCTACCACTGGCATTGTATGCACTACGGAACCAACCAGGCTCCGGCCATCATTTCACGCCGCATGAAATAGTCACTGGAAGAAGGATGAGGACTCCCCTTACCCCCGAGACAGAGCTAGCTACAATGCCCAGTCAACTAGGGAAGTTTTAGGAGAAGAAATCAAAGCTTATCTGGACTTTCTCCCATCCAGTGCCACTGTCATTACAGGCCAGTTGCAGCGACGGCGGAAAGGGAACAGGACAGCACAAACCACAACAGACAGTGCTGATGCAGGCGCACCTCACAGCCCTTGCGCGCCTCTTGTCTTCCCTGGTGACCGAGTCCTCGTGAGGAACTTCACAAGGAAAATATGGGACGAACCGAGGTTTAATGGCCCTTTCATCGTAGAGGACTGCATCCCGTCTGCTGTCAAGCCAAGCTCAAAGGCAGAAGAGCCTGGATCTTCCAGAATGATATAAAGCCCTTTCTAGGAGAAAGCACTCCTACTGCATCGACTGCCAAGGAATCCACAGACGACGAGGAAGGACCACAGCACGTGCAGACAAGGTCTATGACGAGGAAGAAGGATGCATGAGCAGAAAGGAGAAAGCGAAAGAACTTATCGTGGAAAACCGTGGCTATACACTGAACCTTTTCACTAAGCACTAAACCAGATACAAGAATTACTAATGAACTCACTGTACCGCTGAACTCGCAGGGAAAAGGAAAAAATCGCCCACTCTAAACCTGCCCTGACACTAGCAACTTGAAAACGTTGAGCCACAGAGCATCAAGCAAAACCTAAGACTCTGATATGCAGTAGACAAAGACATTTCTGAAAACCAAAAAATCATTCAGTATCAAGACTTTGATCACGGACATATGGTTCATCCCAGCAGAAGTCTTAAGTGGGATGTACTCACCTACTTTCAGTTAGTAATACTGACCTATCCATCACTCATAGGGAGAGAAACGAGTGTCACAGAATACATCCAGGACCCAGAAAATAAGAAGGTAACCATGCAACTACTGACTGTCATCGCAGAGGTCCTCGCCGAGTTGCCCAAGCACAGTGAACAAAAGACTAATGCTCCCACCTCAAGCAGTCATTGATGAACCTACCTACACGTTACTTTTTCGAATCATAGAGGAGTGCCCAGGACTTGTCAGGAGAACCACAGATACACTGACTTTTATCAGAGATCCCCGAAATAATGAGTTCTTGAATCGAATATGGTTTAAGTTAAATCAAGTAATAGCGATCCACGCAGCAGGAAAGTGCAAGAACTGCTCGCGGCAACAAAAAGACGTGTGATCGGGACCCAGCAAAACAAAGCAATGTCCCTGTCCCCGGTAGACACACAGCTATTCCACAACGTCCTGATTAGACTAGTTACAGACTATCCAAAAATGGTGGGAAGGACTGCTGATGTTGACGTTGTCACTTTTCTCCGAGCTCCAGTCAATTTCCTACACATGAAGACCCTTCTCCATGGCACCATGCTCCAAGTGGAGCTATCCAACTTCCTAAGGAGATTCCTGTGAGACTATTCGCCGAGGGACAGATCGAGGGAAGTACAAAACTGGTCACGCCACAAGACAGGCCTGTGAGCCAGGGACTAGAAAATAGGAGCGAATGTTATTGTCATCAGAAGACAGCAGATACGCATTCCAAGTCTTCTTCCACCTCGATGAGAACTTTCCAGAACTAGTGGGTAGACCTGTCACTGTCGATGTGTCCACGTTTCTCAGAAACCCAGCAAAGAATGCACAACTCAATAGACTCCTGAGATCTACTGTCTCACAGCTGAGAAGCAATTGTAGGCATCCATTGCTGAGGAGAGCCTTAGAAGGAGGAGATCCACGATAAAACTGTCCATCACCCATCTCCGGGGGCAGAGCAAGGAACCAAAGACACAGTTCTTCATGCATTTAACGAAGGACAGATCGAGAAGAGCAGAAACGAGGTTAACAACATCTTGATCTTATTTTATTTTTATTTTTTCTTCTATTTTTCATCATCGTTCCGCAGTCGAATAAATGGGGGAGAGAGACACTGTTCGTCAACTTGTCGTCGAAACACCAATTGAAAGGAACAGAAACACGAACTTCACCGCCGTGTTTACCTTTTTCAACCTCTTCCTTATATTTTCCCACCTTCTCATATGTTCACTTTTATTTTTATTTTTTCAATATTTTAGTTTTGCGTGATTTGTAACAAATCCATCCTTTCATGGTGTCACTGTGAAAATTGTCCTGCATATCCTCGGGGCCAAGGTGAGTTGGAAGAGTGCCCTGGCAATGCGGTACCCACAACTATACAGAATAAATATGATGTTCTAAAACGATAGTCTAACCTTTTTCCATAGTCTAGCAAAGGAACTGTACCCCATAGTCAGAGACTATCATCATCACTCGTAAGAGGGGGGACATTGAACAGCACGTGTCACTTTAGTGTTTACTAAACTTTTGGGCAACGAGATTAGAATAAGAAGAAATATAAACTATTGACTATGGACTTGTTTGAAATGGGGGCCCAAAACAGTAACTTAGTTGTGCCACCAGGGAAGTGCGCCCACGGTTTCCTGGAAGGAGATGCTGTAAGCTGTCTTACAAAGCCATTATATGTATACGCATAGTGATTATTGTAGTATTTTTGGCTCTAAGTATCAGAGCTGCATTTTTTATTGGTGCATGAAGCGTCCCAATGTCTGTGCATCCACCAGGTAATGAACGTCTGGGCCCCACAAAAGCACCCAGACCTTATATTGTCATCCCTGTCCCAAGAAAAACTGATGATAAAGCAAACGATTTACAGTTGAATGTAATTAGCAGTAATACGTATACACTTGAAGTAATGAATGGTGAGAAAAGCTGGAGACAGAGTCAGCACGGAATGAATGATAATGCAGCACTGTCCACGGCACGCACCCACACACTGAGTGCACATGAACAAGGGCAAGTGTCCATGGCTACGGGACCTCAGACCAAAACAACAGTAAAAGAAAGACTGTCTAAAGCACGAACGGCTCCAGAAAATAGTGGAAGTAAACAAGAGGAGCCAGGTGAGAACCCAAGCAGAGGTGGCATAGAAAAATCCCTCAATAGAACGGAAGAAGCCACAAAAGAACTTACTGAGAAAACACATGCGTTGGTTGAGTATGTGTTCCCGCTCAAACCTAGAGCAAAGAAGCTACATGAGGAGCTAAGCAAGAAAACCACAGAAACTGTAATAACGAGCATGCCTGCTCCAACGCCAGAAATAAGCATCAGGCCTACAATGCCACCCCGCGTTGGGAAGATAACGAGCAGATGGTGGTGGGAGGAGTTCTATAAAAGAATGCATGGGGGAAAGAAAAGAAACGCAAGACCTCCCCCTATTACTGCAGGGCAGGAAATAGAATCTGCCCCACCAAGGATAGTACCTGAGAGATTACCTGAACGAAAGAGCAGTACAGACGCATTCAGAGACATAGTGATAGCCAATTACAGAAAAACGTTGAGAATCAAGAGAAGCCCATATGAAACGGACAGCGAGCTTAACGATTACTTGGACAGCACAACCCATCTTGGAAACAATATGTGGTACCAACACATGAAGGAAGTTGGATGAAGTCAATCAGAAGGAGAATGTTTCGTCTGTGCACTCCTGCCATACAGCATGGGCAAGTCCAAAATCTTTGTGGCTGTAGAAATCAATGTCCCCACAGCACACTGTATGTCACATGTGGCGATGTGCAACACCAGAGGACAATTCATCGGAAGAGATGCCTCGTTGATATGGGCCAACGAGAAGGACTACCCTGACGAAGACGGGTGTGTCCAGGACATCAAAACAAGAAACAGGGCGCACACCAAGAATCATGTGATTAGATATGAAAACCCTGATGTCAAAGGATCAGGAATAAGGTGGGAAGTAAACTCAAGACTGAACGTCCAAGGGAAAATGGCAGAAGAAGCTGAAATCTGGAATAACCAAGGCCAAATGCAGATCTGGGGATCAGTAGTCTGCCCAGACGGTTGGGAAGAAGGAGTCATGATCTGCCAAGCGTGGATGGTCCTTGGAGCTTGCCAAGAAGCAATAGAAAATTCACAAATACTCTGTAAACTACTGTGGCCAAAGTTGGTAAAGCTGTTAACGTGGGTCGAAGACAGATTAGACCCCTGCAAATAGTACCGCTGGAAAACCCGAAACTGTGCTTTAGAAGTAATGGCACAAGGAAAATGGGGAGAATCAAAACTGCGGACAAATACATGAAGCCCCAGGGATGTTGCAAGGCACCGCAGTCCTGATGGACCATTACTGGGCATGTGGATCCAAGGCCTACATAAGACTACCGAGGAATTGGCGAGGCATATGTACACTGGTGAACGTCCATGTTCCTGCACTAGTGATTCCAAAAAATGAACTGAATTTGGACAGTTTCCCGAAAGCAAATGCTCACCTGAGGATAAGGAGGTCTGTGGAACTAATGTCAAGGATGAAAAGAGAGAATTACTTATCCGCCAAATCAGAGGACGCATTTTATGCCATTCCCTATGAACATAGGCTGTTTAGTCTAACTTCATCCGTATTTACAACAATACTCTTGCCACATATCCAGGTTGGTGCAAACACCAAGTGGTTGCAGATAACGAGATGGGAATTACTACAGACCATCAATACCACCATAAAAGGATTCAACGCGATCAAAGAAGAACTAAGAGCAGTCCGGCTTATGACTCTCCAGAACAGATATGTGCTTGACATGATCACAGCAATGGATGGAGGTGTTTGTGCAAAAATCGGAGAATCGTGTTGCACATTTATACCATCACACGACGAAGAAAATTGAACCCTCACAGAGGCCATAGGCATGTTGACAACCCTAAAGACCCAGATGACCGATGAAACAGATGAAGTGGGCGACGACAGCTGGTTTGGAAACTTATTCTCATGGGTCCCACAATGGATGGCTGATATATTCAAGTTTCTGGGAGCCTTGTTAGCAATGGTGCTTCTGGGATTCTGTGTCATCAAGATAATCATCACACAGTACCAGAAAACTGCAAAGAAAGCCATTGGGATGAAAATTATGGTTGATGACCTGACAGATGAGGAGATAAAGGACTTTGTGAAGGCCAGTGAATTTGCACCAGAAGGAACAAAATTCACTTATCCCAAGAAACGAAGAAGGTATGAAGGCAAATGGATTTACTGCAGTCCAAATGGACAATGCCAATTGATGACCTGGAACAAAGATGAGCATGTGAAAACAGCAGGGAGCTTGAAAGGAGTGATACAAATATGGACACCAAACATTCACGCCATCTTGTGTAAACCCAGAAGACTATGAACAAGACACGGAAGAATCAAAGAAAATAAATATAAAAGTGGAAGCAGAAGTGGTCGATGAACCGACCAGACGGGGGAGTATAGAGGAGGTCCCAGACATGGCCTGCACCCCTGCCCCTCATTTCGAGGTGCCAGTAAAGTACTCGCCAAGATATGTGACGTACGAGGAACAGCTGAACCAACAAAGAGCTGCAATGGGCCTCTACCCTGTGTACATAAGAAGATCAGTATCGGTTGAAATGCCCATAACCAGGCAGTCCTGGGCAGCACGGTACCCAATCAGACAACCATACCAGCTGCTGATACGGAACGATGAGTATTTACAGACTGTCCATGAGGAGACACAAAGAGCCCTGATGGAAGGCAAACAGTGATGAGAGAGGTCTGGACAGACTAATGCATGAGAGAAGACAACACGTGACCGTGTGTATCCACGGAAACAGGTGAAAGAGACACAAAAAGACAACGCAATGCTGAAACGTAAGAAACGACATAGCTGTGAACCATGATGAAAGAATCGAACCAGCTAATGTGTGTAAATAAGCTTGAAACGCAACATGCTAAGAAATCGATTCTGCTTGCAATGCTTAGTAGAAGTTAGAGCGGCAAACGCCAACTATATACGTCTACCCCAATACAGCACAATGTACACATGAGGATGTCGTACTTATAGTGACGTCAATCACGTGTGTTGTAGAGGGAAGGGCATAGACGCCCACCCGATAAGAGTTGTCCAATCCACTTGCTTTATTTCCATATACAGATATAACACCTATACTTAAGTTACCTTTCCCAACCAATTATATTGCATGATGATTTTTTTAGAATTGGACGTCAATAATGACGAGTTTAGCCTATAAAAATGGCTGTTCGACTGAAGTTCGAGGAAGTCGGGGTGAGGCAGGTGATCGCGATGCTGCTGATTTCCATTTGCTGATGTATGTATCATTAAACGGACTTCCCTTTGCCAATTTATTGAGTCCTGGTTTTTTAATCTTGCCGGAGTATGTGAATCCTGCACTGTGTCCTCACATGGAGCAGCTATCTTGTATAATTGGTTTTCGAGGGTTAGTAGTGACCAATGGGCCCGTCAGTAATTTCCTCTCCTCGTCAACACAGTGACTGGCCAGACAGCGAGTTACACCTTTCATTCTTCATCCTGCAAGTCAACAGTCGCATAGAGGTCTTAAGGGCAATTCCAGGGATCCTCTCTTCAAATCAATATGCACATAAAAAGCGAGATAACAATTTTAGGGATAGTCTGGGGTTAGAAGGGCCCAGATAACCCAATGTAATATTCAATGCTGTATAGGCAGCATTATAACAAGTACCCATGCCCCAGCTACCAACAAAAACAAGCATTGGCAAAGCAAACAGTTTGGCTTTTGTGTTGGCATGGATAAGGCATTTGCTAGGCATTTCCATAGTGGCATTAACTGGCCATCGATAGTAACAGCTGTAAAATGGTTTGCGTACCTGACATTTAATATCAGTGCCTGACACAAGCCAAAACGGTTGTTTTTTTTAACAGGACTTCAGTGAAGGACATAAATAGTGCCTATAAATGCAGTGGCGGAGGGCAGGCCTGGTTAAAAGATTTTTATTATTACACCAGTATCACATTTACTGCTCCAATTAAGTCATTAATTCTCAGAAGGCTGCTTTGCAAAAATACAGGAAGGTTCTTCAGCACCCGGTTTAATGGTATGGCTTGATGAAAGAGAGCACAACGAGTTCCTGTGAGGAGGTGTTTTTGACAGGGAAGGGCTCGAAGATGGTGGGAATGGCCATAGGGATTAGCATGGCTACGGGCCGTCAATGTGTTGGTAAATACCCAAACAACACCTACAAGCTTTGTGCCCCTCCTCATATGCCATTTCTCCCTAGCTGTACTCTAATGCAAAAGTTTTGATCATAGGTGGTGCTTTAGCTCCACTGAATAGCTAAAACTAAAAATGAGGTTTAGTTGCAGCACATGCAACATGAGTGCATGAGCAGTAGTAGAAAACAGTTCCCTCAGACAAAATAGGTACAGATTTTTAAAACTATACCTAAGCCTACACATTCCCCATTCTCACCCCCTCTCTCCTGTTACTCCCGCTGATCTCCCTCACTTCACCCACTTCTATTGCAATTTCAGTATTTGGCAACATTTTTATTTCCATGCAGCCACCACACCTAAAACCAACACTTAGCCTCCTAAATGTTCATGCTGTAATGATGCTGGAGTAATTCTTTCCTCTGCAGTGAATTCAGAGGCAGTTTGCAGTTTCCAAAAGTATTAGAGGTCCTGAGCCCAGTAGTCCCTATGAGTTAGCGAAGCCCAAAGTTTGAAACATGCTGCTTTACTCAGGAGACAGAATAGGATTTGCAGTGCAGGAGTTGTGTGTGCACATATTTTCAAGCCAAGGATTTATAGCTGCCTTATTTCAGACTAATTAAGCATTCATCTCTGACATCTAAGTGCAACCTAAAGATACACATTTGAACTCTGGCAGGGTGACCTTGGCCCTTCATCCTGCAGAAGTTGATCAATAGAGTACCTTGAAGATCCTCCTTCAAATTCCTATTAACCAAACTATGGAACTCAATTCCCAGGTGACTCCACACAAAGGACAATTGGCTAGTCTTCATAAACCTATTAAAAACCTGGCTGTTCACAAGACTGCACAATTCAAACAAACCCGGGAGCACTTCCAACCACTAACTACCCCTGGCTGGGACTCGTAAGGCCCACCAGAATCACTCTAATGAACCAGCAGGGTCCTGCAACTCCCAAGGGTTGAGCCACTTACAGTTACACAACATAATAGAAATAGAAAATCTGGACACAAAGACTAATCAGAGCACCATGGAATTGTTTAAAGCAGGGCTGTCCATTTGCGGCGACCTGATTTAACCAGTATACATCCAACTTTGAAGAACACATGCATTCTTCCCATACAAATCTACCCAAAATCAATTCAGTTCCACTCCCTGTTATGATGTAGGCGGATGATATTTTTTTGTTGGACAAAACGGCAAGTGGACTACAAGAAAACCTGAAGATGATTGAGGTATACATGAGTAAGAATGAATTAAAAAATAAAACGAAAAGAAAAACGATGCTCCTAACAAAATTGCCAACTAAGAAATCAAGATTGCCAACCTTGTCCCTAGAAGGGAAAGCACTACTACTAGTGTCAAACATTTAATACCTAGGTGTATAGATTAACCACTCAAGAGTTGAAAAGGAGTGGGCAGACTGTTTTGAAGAAAAGGCGCAGTCGTTAGCCCGGCAAGGAAGATTCCTTCACTGTAAATTTAGAAAGTACTCATTCAAACCAATCATCTCTTTTTATAGACAAAAAGGTGGCCCAATCCTGATGTATGGTAGTGAAATCTTGATCAATTTTCCCCAAACCATGTGGCAAAAATTTGAAGCAATATTCTGGAGGAAAATATTGGTGTTACCACCAGCATATCCAATGCCAAGAATTAGGTTTGAAATAGCAACCCAGTCTCTCACTTCAATGGTCCTATGGAAACAACTAGATCTTTATTGAAAAATTATTAATAATGACCAGATTCCAGCAATCGAGATATTACAGAACAAGGCCACTGCAATGAATAATAAAGTCTTGAATAAACTGGAAAGTGATTTGGAAGCTGGTGATTGAAGAAATATCGTTAGAAAAGCTAATATACCGCCCGCAGAATGCAAAAAGAAAGATCCAATGCAGTGATTGGATTAAGACGATCCAAGAAAAAAACAGCGTACCACTCAATGAGCTTCCAAGTTACCTCACAATTTTTCCAGATCGAGCGATTCGGCAAACATACCTAAAACTATGCCTAAATTTGCTTCTGACGAGATGTAGGCTAGCAAAAATGAAAATAGTCCCAACAATGCAGCAACACTGCCGGTTTTGTCACAATAATGAAATCGGAAAAACAATTTACCACTTACTAATAGAATGTCCTGCATTGATGGAAAAGGGAAGCCTTTTCAGAGACTATTTTAAAATATCTACAAAACAGATGGACCCAAGGACCAGATGGTGCAGATTCTACTGGGAAAGGATAAAAAAACGGATTTTTACAATCATCCAGTTCTGGAACATCATGGAATCGTCCCCTGCTAAATCTGCGTCGTAAAGAATGAAAGTGGGGAGGGGGCGTGGCTTGGCGCCGATGAAGACGGACGCGTAGCCGGGCAGCTCCGTCCCACAGAACACAAAAAAATATGGCATATTATATCTAAACAAATATTTTACCTACCTTTCCCTGTCTGCGCAGCGTTCTGGACCCCGACCTGGAACGCCTCAACGAAACTCATCGCAGTTCCTCACAATTCCTCCAACGTCGCGGGTTCCGGAAGCTTGATCCTGACGACCGCGGCTGCCGCCCTCCACAGTCCACAGCACATGAAGTAAGTGCCGGCGTCACGCCCACTGCGACGCGCCGGCTGCGGCCTGGTCGGCCCTCCCCCATTCGCATTGCCGCCTCTGGCGAAGGCGCGCAACTGCCCTGAATGCCAAAACCTCCTTTAACAAAGGAGAGGGAGGTAAAAATAAATAAAAAAGAGGGGAAAGGAGGGAAGGGAAGTGGAGGAGGAAGAAAAAAGAAATAGAAAGGAAAACAGAACTTTTTTTTTTTTTTTTTCTCTCAGCTTTCTTAAAAAGATTAAGAAAAACGGAAGCAACACTGAGGTACTGACTGCAATAATATCATTCCCATTATATACCTCTTCTCAACAGTAATTCTGAAGAACTTTCTCCCGTTACCCTAAGCTTTTTGTGGCAAGTAAAACTTGGAAAAGCACATTGTATTATTCCAGCAGACAGTATGCATTTCGAGTTATAACAGCGGCGCATCCTTTGCTGTTCTTCTATTTTATGGACGGTATATATCTGACCTACTTATATCCTCACTTTCTACGAACTCTAAATGCAACATATTGCAATATATCAAAAACCAGGCACTTCCATAATTCTAAAAGGCACCTACTTTTTACTGGTTATCCGTATAATTGGAAGCATACTATTGATGCAAGGCTGGTAGTACTACTAATATGTACCTGAGTTTACGCCTTATTATCTAAGAGTGCTCCTATTAACCTCCTATAACAGGAGGAGTACTACATTTATAATATGGATGTAATAATTGTAAACTCACGGTTATAGAGTCTCACATATCAGGAGTCAAGAGTCTCTATACTTCCGAATACCACAAGCCGTTTGCTTAACTGATCTTTTTGGAAATGATACTTACAATTGCTTTTTCTTAACAATTACCAGCGACTCTTAACAGCTTAACATCAATGTTTATAACCATACGCTCTACTACTGTTCTCTTATACACTTATCACAACTAATAACATGGCGGCTAATAAAAAAAACAATTCCTCCACTACCAAAGAACCTATTATGCCTGCTTCCAACCTCAAAAGACCCAAAAGCGATTCTCCTCCACCGTTGAGCATCTCAGACCCTGCCATAGAAGCAATTCTATCTGAAATTAGATCTCTCAAACCCTTTATAGAGACCACAAATCTAAAACTACAACAGCTGGATGATAGATGGAAAGGATTTGAGAACAGAATGGATGAGGTTGAGAAAAGAGTAGGTCTAGTAGAAGAAACTACTCCTAAAGTAGCGCTTCTGGAAAAGTCAATTAAGGATCTTCAAAAACACAATGAAGATTTGGAAAATCGTAGTATGAGAAACAACCTCCGTATTTCAGGTCTACCAGAGGGCACAGAAGGATCTGACGCCATTATCTTTTTGCAAAAATTTCTAATAACTCTGCTTCACCTACCCCCTGATTTAAAGCTCAATATTCAACGCGCTCACAGAGTTGGCCAAGCAACCTCCTCAACCTCTCATCGACCACCAACCAGAACACTGATTATCTATCTACTAGAATACTCCCAACTTCAGCTCATCATAGCTGCTGCTAAAGAACGCAAATCTCTCATATGGAATGGCAATAAGATCTATATATCACAGGATGTAGCTAAAAGCACAGCTCAGCGAAGAAAAGTATTCTTATCCTTCCGTCCAGCCTTGAAACAGTTCAATATACGTTATGGTTTATACCACCCCTGCTCCTTTAAAATAACGTATGAAGGCCGCACTATAATGTTTGATGAACCCGCAAAACTAAGAACATTTATACAATCCATCAAATCTGAGAATATGGACACATCCTCTATTGCAAGTACCTCTTCTTCTTTTGCTCTTTGAACGTTTTTACTACCTTCATTTACTGTATAATCTTTAATATAATGCCAGATTTATCACATATATATCAAATGTGGGACGGATGGCCTTGTGATGTTCGTCTTCCATCCTGAGTCGCTCTTTTTCCTTTTTGACGACTCAGGGGGTGTCACACTCTCCTACAATTTTATTCTCCCCTAGCCTCTCTTATCCTGTCTGATCTGTGTTCTATTCCATATTTTTAAGTTTTCAAGAAGTTGGTTATGATCAGACTCCCCATCCCTCATCCCTCTACCTTTCGTGTCCTCCTTATGTGTCTTACCATTGGCATATGTTACTCAAAATATTGTTCTTTTGCACCTATTATCTGTTATTATATGGTCTCAGGTTACGGCTTTATTATCATATGCTTTGAAATGTTACAATGATTCTCAAATGCGTCACATGGAACATAAAAGGATGTAATAACCCTATTAAGAGATGTAAGGTAATTTCTCATCTTAACAAATTCCACCCCTCAATAGCATGTATACAAGAAACACATCTCTCTAACAAAGAAGCACTAAAACTGAAATCTCGATGGGTTAAAGAAATCATCTCCAGCCCTGCTGTTGCTAAGAAAAATGGTGTAGCAATTCTAATTAATAAAAACCTACCCTGCAAAGTTCTTGAACAGGGTGCTGATACAGAAGGAAGGTGGGTTTGGGCTAAACTAAAAATAGAATCTACATGTATCACTATTCTGAATATTTATGGACCCACTAATCCTGACCCCAAATTTTGGATAGCCATAAAAAAATTGATACTTCAAAATGACTTTGCAAATCTCATTATGTGTGGAGATATGAATCAAATCCTTGACCCTTTTCTGGATAGGAAATCGAAATGCGTGTTCAAAAGCGACAAATCTCACAAGTCTTATTTGGGATGTCTAGCTGAAACGAGCCTTATTGATACTTGGAGGATTTCTCATCCTACCCAACTAGATTACACCTTCCACTCTTCTGCACATAATACTCTCTCCCGCCTAGATTATATTTTCACTACTAAAAACCTGACAGGCACCATCATCGACTCTAAAATAGACAGCATCATCATTTCAGATCATGCCCCTGTGTGTGCCTCGTTTAGTCTTTCTGACGTGCATAAACCATCATCCCGCTGGAAACTTAATAATTTTCTTTTACAAGATCCTAAATTTATTATATCTGTTGAGGCGTTTGTTCATCAATACTATGCTGATAATCAAGACTGCGATACATCGGTAGTAAATAACTGGGATGCTTTTAAAGCCGCTTTAAGAGGTCACATAATGTCCTACTCTGGAAAAATGAAAGCTCTACGCAAAAAACATCTAGACGACCTTTACTCTCAGCTTACTACCGCCGAACAAAATTATTACAAAGACTCCAACCCAAACAACCTCCGACTAGTACTGTCAATTCGCTTCCACATAAATAAGGAGATTACAAACCTAGCAGCCGGAACTATTCTCAAATATAAAACGAAAATTTACCAAACATCCAATAAAGCCGGAAAAGCATTAGCGTCTTACTTGAAAACGAAAAAAGAGAAATTTCTTATCTCCCATATTAAAGACTCATCTGGTACCATTATGCACCAGCCTAAGGATATTCTAAATTGTTTTAAAGATTTCTATACTAACCTATACACTCCTGAAAATTCCATTCCCCATAATACCATCTCATCCTTTTTTGATAACATAGACAGATCCTCATACCCTCAATTAGACATATCCCATCTTGATAACAAAATTACTATGTTAGAGATTTCCAGAGCAATAAAAGGCCTAGGTCAAGGTAAGGCCCCCGGCCCTGATGGCCTCTCTGCAGAATTCTTCAATAGTCTATCACAAGTTCTAACTCCTAAGCTCCTGAAACTATTCTCTTACTTCTATGTCCAGAAAACCTCCTCAGGTTCCTTCTCAGAAGCCTTACTCGTACTATTCCCCAAGCCCGATAAAGATCCCTCCTTACCCGGAAATTATCGCCCTATCTCACTTATCAATGTAGAAAGCAAAATCTTTGCGAAAATATTAGCCAATAGGATCGAATCTTCTCTTCCTTCACTTGTAAAACCGGATCAGGTTGGTTATGTTAAAGGTCGTAACATTTCTTCCAACGCTAGACTACTTTTAAATGCTATCCATATATCAAACAAAAACCGAAAAGATAAACAAGGCTCAGCCGTTATAGCACTTGACGCAGAAAAGGCCTTTGACCGGGTCAGCTGGGACTTTATGTTTCAAGCCCTACACTGGCATGGTTGTGGCAACGAGTTCATTTCTCTAGTTAAATTACTGTACTCCTCCCCGAAATCCTCAATAAGTATTAACGGCTTATCATCCCCATTTTTTTCCCTTAAAAGAGGCACCAGACAGGGCTGCCCCTTCTCACCCATATTATATATACTCTCCTTAGAACCATTATTAGAACTAATCAGATCTAACAAAAATATCCCTGGAATACCAAGTGGTTCATCTTCCATTAAAATAGCCGCTTACGCGGATGACATCCTCATCCTCATTAAGAACCCTAAAACATACCTCCCATACTTACTTCAAGTACTTTCTCAATTCAGTTCAGTATCAGGTTATAAACTTAATAAAGACAAATCTGAAATTATGCCACTCAATCCCTACTGCCTTAAACATGACATTGACACCTTTGGTTTCAAATGGAGCAGTTCTTCCATTAAATATCTAGGTTTAAGATTTGCTCCTACTATCCAAGAAACTATAAAACTCAACACACAATCTTTATTAAATAGATTAAAGGAACTAACATCCAGATGGTCTCCCTTATATCTATCTTGGTGGGGACGACTCGATACCATCAAGATGATGTTGTCCCCAATAATCCTATACTACCTACAACTCCTGTGTGTGCCAATCTCTCCCTCCTTTTATAAATCTATTTATTCCATTTTACTTAATTTCCTTTGGGGCGAGGGCAAAAGTAAGAGAATTGCCTTGATTAAACTGAAGGCTCCTTAGGATAAAGGAGGAGTTAGGTTTCCAGATTTTAAAGCATACCACACTGCCTTTCTCTTAAAACAAGCTAGAAGTTGGTTCGCCTGTCCAATATTATCAGATATCCCCACATGGTGTACCACAGAAAAGCACTTAGTGTGCCCATTTGACATAACAGACCTTATTTATACATTTAATCATTCCTCAATGATCATTTCAGATCCTATTAGAGCCACAATATCTGCACTTCAATTATTTTTATTCCCACATGTAAACTCTCCAAAAAAATGCCTATCCCCTTTTCTATGGCATAATAGTAAGATTCTGATTAATAACAGAACCCTATACAGAAAAACATGGGTGAAAAAGGGCATTAGATTCATACAACAAATCACTAACAGGTCAACCATACTTTCTTTTCAACTGCTTAAAACTCAGTTCTCCATTCCCAATACAGAATACAATTTTTATAACAAATTAGTTAACTCTTGCTTAGATGCACTTCATACCTCCTCCAATGATATTTTAACACCGAATGCCTTTAGACTGCTTCAATTTACAATGCCCACTGACACTAAAGCGTCAAAATTCTACAACATTCTCAGCACTTCACTAGAGTTATGTACAATTCGTCACAAATGGGAAGAAGACTTTGGCCACACCTTAGATGATAACACATGGTCTATGATTTTTTCTAGAATTAAACATATCTCCACCTCGGCGAATATATCTCAGCATTTCTTCTTCTTTATACACAGAGCATTCATTACACCTACTAAACTATGTTTATCCAAGATTAAGAACAATGACAACTGCTGGTCATGTGGAGATCCCTCTGCATCATTTATGCATTTGTTCTTTTGCTGTCCCTATACTTTTAAGTTTTGGCAACAAGTGTGGAAGTATCTAAGAGCTATTTTTTTCACAGACATTCCACTTTCTTTCATGAATATTGTTTTAGGAAACCTCGCTATTAACACCGACTTACCAACAGGTGCTGCTAAGCTATATGATCTCTTTATTTCTCTTGCTCTGAAAAGTATAACTGCTAATTGGAAAAACTCACGTTCATTGTGCATCAAAAGCTGGTGGAATAACATTTGTCTCACACAACGGATGGAATTGTGCATGGCTAACAATCTCAATGCTATACCTAAATACAATGCTAAATGGTCATTTTTCATTTGTTATCTTGATCACTTCAATGCAACCACACATGGAAGGTGATTTTGCCTAATGTATAACACCCCTTGTATGCTCCAAAGATCTGTTAACATATGAATATTACACCTGATACGTTATTGAATATTTATATTAATCGCAAAAGTGCCTCTCGTCCTTATTCAGCCCCCTTTCCCCAATCTCTCCCCTCTTCTCGTGTTTGTCATGTGTTTGTCATGCGTTTGTCCTCCCCCATTTCTACATATAAGGATGCAGAATTGTTTCCACACTAAGTTGCACATAACATATGGCTATACTTCATTGTGGTTTAAGTGAGCCTTATTACAATCTTTCTATTGCTAGTCAGTACTCTAGCCGAATACTCTTAACCTTTATATATAGCAACATTTGTTTAACTGTTGATCATTAAGTGGTTTTGTAGTCAATGGATTACTGCATTTTGCTGTAGATATAATGAATTTATATCTGTACATGATATACTTCAATAAAAACTATAAAACAAAAAAAAAAGAATGAAAGTGGACTAATCATTGAGTCCTGTTCTCTCAGGTAGTTACAATCCACATGAAATAAGATAAAGTGCATAATGTAATATGTAAACTACATCATTTAAAATTAAAATAAAATCAAACAAGTAGTACATTTCCTTGTAGCTTGTCAGTTTTCGTGCTTCTTTAGTACATCCACACTCATTCTTGACTTATTCATTAAACCGCACATATAAAATGAACGTTTAGTAATTCCAATTGCCATTTTGCTCATTTTTCAAGGGAGCACAATCCGATTTTTTCCTTACGTTCAGGGGTGGTAGGTCGGATTTTCAATTCGATTTTTGCATGGTATCCTTGCTACTCCTCTCCACCCACACAACATTTGGTTAGCGGGGGCTGGAGGGGGTGTTGTAGGGGGAATGCTTGACTGTGGTGCCATTTAAAAGCACTACCCCGAAAGTAATTTTGCTTTCTTTCAATTGTGCATTGTGTCTCCTGTGCTAGTAGGTTAAACTAAGTGTATTCTATCATTTTCTGGTGTAATTATTTTGATTTTTATTCAAAATTAAGATAAATAAATATTTCCTTATTACACACCAAGCTGGTTCATGGTCCATTGCTACACAGGGTGTACGTTAAGGGGGGGGTGTGAGACGGGTTGGCTGCCTTCTCAAAGCTGAATCCAAATTCATAAATTTAAAAGCATTTTGAGTGTGCGCTGCATCCCTGCCCAGTGTAAAGAGTCCTGGTCTGGAGTGTGATGCCCCTTTAAAATCCTTAACACAGTGCTGTCATCTACCAGATCATCCGTTTTTCCTTCTCTTGTAGACGGAATGCATACTCAAGGGTCAATGCCACATCATAGAACCATACCAGCACTGAACAACCTGATAGTACTGGCTTCACATATCAACACCATATGTTTAGTACCTGCCTCTCCATCATAACCACCCACTTTTTTGTTTTAGCAAAACCATGTGCCATAATGCCACCACACATTTCAGAGATGCACTACATAAGACCAGTTTATATGATCTATTTTTGCTATTAATTTGGATAATTATAACACTTATTACTGCACTTAGATGAGAGGGGTATCGACCATGAAGTGCTAAATAAATATGAGCTTATTATTTTTAAACTTGAAATCATGGAGAACGGTTGGATTGAACATTGTTATGGTTTATCTGTTTAAAGCGCTGAGTTTACGGAAGACCATTGAACTGTAATTTTGCTGCTGTAATATGAAAGGTTGACTCGGTGCCATTCAGGGTTGTGTGGGCTGGACCTTGAAGGTACTTGATGGAAGGGAAGAGTGTGGGTCGGGCAGCGATTCCAGAGTGTTCATTTGTTTTATTATGTACATTATCATTCATTTATTTTAAAGTAAGAGCTAAAAATGATGATCAAATGTTTTTCAATTAAAAACACAAAGTAATACACTTGTAGACTAAATGCTTTTGCAACTGTTGAAAATGAGTTCACTTTTTATGATGTATATTTTATCTTGATTGACCTTTGCAGGTGTGGATGGTGAAGGGTCTGTCTCACGCGGCGGGCCAATGTGTAGATAGTTTTTGTGTGGCAGGGCTGCAAGCTGCTCCACTTTGGAGCATGGCAGCTGTCTATTTTGTAGCAGGACCGGGAGTCCGTGAGGGATTTTTCCCTCTTTATCGGGTGTCAGAATCTTTCAGGTAATGCGTGTGTGTAAGGGACAGGGGTAGGGTTCTCTGTGGTGCCTCACACCCCCTTTTTGTTTCATCTGCAGATGGGCAGCCCGGCAGTGGTGGTGGTCACACGTAGGCCCCGAAGCTCATTTCTACATTCCTACAGCTTCACAGCCAGGGACGGAGCAGCAGTGCAGATACGTTGCGGCGTTTCGAATGCAGTACCGATATACAACGTTGCCTTATCTGTTTTGCGGTGGCCTCCTCTCTCCGCCGCAGTAGTTTCATTCCTCCCTGGGCCCCATGGGTGCTCCAGCACAGTGTGGGGCACGATACCATTTTCTTTCCAGCAGGTGGCAATGCAAAGACTCCCCTCCTCCCACAGACATTCCCGTGGGGAGGAGGAACTAGTGGAACAGGTGGCAGGTTTTTACCCGCAGTCATCTTACAAAAAGTGCATATTAAGTTCAATATATAGATATGTATTACATGGCCCACGGTAGTGGCCGTGTAGTTATGGTTAAGTTGCTAATCCCATAGGAAGAGCACTTTTTGGGTGGCTTATAACTTCGCTCTCCCTGGATGAATTCTCACCAAACTTTGCAAAAAAAGTATATGGCCCACTCTAATTTGTTTTGTTTTGCAAAGTTTAGTGAGGTTTGGTGCGGGGGGGGCAAAATTTATTTTTTTCCCATAGAGTGAATGGGGAAAAAGCTTTGCTCACATCTACAGCTCAAACCGCTGGACGGACATGCACCAATTTGCGGCAGGAGCAGCAGCTTGGTCCCGAAAGCGTGCTTTTGTAAATTTGGTGGAAATCCGTCCAGTAGTTTTTTAAAAAAAAAACAAAAAGTAGGACTAAAAAAATTAGTGATATCTATGTCCGCTCCGCTGACACATTTCCCTGTTCGCTCCGTGGACAGGACACTGATTGGCTAATCGGCTTTTGTCATGTCGGCGGACATGCAATGTGTTTGCTGATTGGCTGGGGTGAAGCGTGAGGTGCGTCACATTGTTTTGATGCGCCCGCCATCTTGGATCCGCCAATATCCGCGGACAGTGCGGCGTCGAACGGGGGAAAATACAATTTTGGGGAGTGTTTGGGGAATGCTGTACTTGTTTAGGTGACAGATGCCCCTGATGTGTTCGTCATGTCCACGGTCTTCACGGCTGTCCGCGGACATAAAAAATGCACTACTGGCTATTTTACTTTAGTATGATATTGGTTTTGGGTTGTTAGTAGAGCATTGATTGTAATTGATATCCTGTATAAGTAGCCCATTTACAATAGTTAAAATGTTTGATTCTATGGGTGTGTTGTTCTGCAGTGGTTGTGGCCAGGGCCTAGAGTCTTGGGTGCATGGCCAAGACTCTAGGCCCTGGCCACAACCACAACCACCGCAGCATAACACACCCATAGAATCAAACATCCATCAAATATCCACAAATCAAAAGTTTGTGTGCTGTTTGATTTGTAGAGTTTGTATATGAAGTTTTGGCCAAGTCATCCAATTAAGATTGTAGAGTTTTGTAACAAGCACTGCAGTATAACATATCCATGGAAGCAAACATTTTGGATGGTGGAATATGGTTAGATGTTTGCTTGGATGGTTGTGTTATGCAGCAGTATTTGTGAGTTGAATTATTATATACTTACTGTTTGACTTCTTGTGATTGGATATATTTTTTTCATGACGTGGGTAACTAGAGCAGATATTCTTTTTCAATTTCTGTGATATAAATAAAAGATCATATGTTAGTGTAGGTAGTTCATAATGTGTTATTGCATTGCATAATAGACATTTCTGCATTATTTTGACCCTCATATTTAGTACTTTAGAAGTACTATATTTCAGACCAGTGTACTGTGAAATTTGGTCAGTTTCTGTGTTTGTTTATTAAATCATTGGGTCTGTGGGAAAAAAAAACTTTTTTGGTTATGGTACAATATATTTCTTTCTTTGTTTTCAGTGCTTATTTATTGTTTCTGGCTAATCTTCTATCTGTTGGCTTGTTGCAGATTTTTTGGGCCAGTTAGATACCTGTTGGCGTATTCTAACTAGTTATAGTTTTTTATTTATACTTATTCTGGCTAATCTTCTATCTGTTGGGTTGTTGCAGATTTTTGGGGCAGTTAGATACTTGTTGGCGTATTCTAACTGTTTATAGTTTTCTAATTGAAGTTTTGTTAATGTTTAGCACTTATTAGTTATTAAATTTTGGTTTTAAGAATATTAAATAAGCGTTTATAAGATTTGCTGGTAATCCCTGCTTTAGAGTAATGGTACTATCACTACATTCGAACCATTCACAATTCTTTTTTATATATGCAGTGTAGTGACCTGCATTGGTTGTGGCTCCTGCATGGTAGATTATACCTGTTGTTGTAAAGGTTTCCTTATCAAGTGATACTTGACCATGTGTGAATCCAGTCAGCTTCCAGTTGTTTTTGGTACCATCTGCATCGTAATGTAAAAGCATTACTATTACGTATGTACTATGTGTCTATATTTGTAAGGTGGAGCTATTATCTGAATTGCAGGTAGTACATAATCTGCCATGGTTTACTTTTTATACAAGTTGCTGAAATGGAATGAATTCACAGTTAGGTAGGGATACATACACAAAGCTTTCATTAGGGATTTGTTCCTGTGCCTCATGGTTGCAGAGAGGGCATGTATGTTTCCACATGTATGAAATCGGAAAGATTTCATTTATAAGTATGTTTTTGTTTTCCAGTTCTTGTAGTAAGTACATTAGAAATTCTTGTGGATCTTCTTGTGAGTTTACAGTGAATTTGACCATTCCAGCACAGTAGTGCAATTCTTGTCTTATTCCGTGAACACTGTAGGTGTTGTCAGGATTGTTGGTTGCATTTCTATGAAAGACTAACATGTGCAAACACAATTGGTCTGTATTGTGTAAGTAAATGTTGTCAATAATTGGTGGCAATTGGAATAGAATATTTATTGCTACATTTGCATAGCAATTTACACCAGTTATATTTGAAAATTTGAATGGACCTGATAGTTCTGTGGCCAAGTTATTTATTCTGAGTGTGTGTTGCTTCTTTGAAGAAGTACTTGAGTTACTTTGAGCTGCATATTCTTCTTTGGTTGTAGTAATTGATGAAGTATTAGCTTCTTTTACTTTCTTTGGAGGAATTGCAGTGATATCCTGTATCGTTTCTGTTTGAAGTAGTTGTCTTTTACAACGTTTTGCTTTTTGTGGAACAAGATAGGTCTTTAGATAGGGGGTGTACAGTGAACGTAGTCTATTGTTTTCTAGAATGCAAGGAATATCAGCGTTTACTGTACTTGAATCAAAGTTGATTAGAAATAGTCTGTCAAGTGTATGTAAGTGTGATAGTGCTAAATAACTCATGCCTTCTTTAAAGACTGTGCTCCCAATATCTATCAATGCTTTATCTAGGGTAAGACCTTGTGATTTATGAATGGTGACTGCGTATGCTAGAGTTAGAGAAAATTGTTCTCTGCGTACATACATCTCTTTGAAAAGAAGGAATCGGGCTGTTGAGCATCCTATCCTTTTAACTTCTGATAGTTTGTCAAAGAGAATATTGACAAACTGAATGTTGTTGTCAGTGGGTATGTTTGAAAGCCAACAACTGTACCAAGTGCTCCATTAACTAGTCCTTGCTCAACGCCAAGGTTACGTTTAAGCATTACTCTATAGTTTAAAGATAATTTTAATATTTTCTCCAAACCAGCTGTGTTGGAGATAGAGTTTTCTAAGGTATTTAGTCTTGTTGTGGCTTGTTGACACATGGGTAGTGTCATACCATGTATGTCCAGTTTGTCTGTGGAGCAAATTTCAATTATTGATTGCATTTCTTTTTTCAACATTGTTTCATTGAATTTTGAACAGCTTGCAAGAATTGGCATCAAGGACATACAATTGACATTTGTGTGTGCTAATTTTTCCATGACATCAGTAGCAATGGGTTATGGCCATAGAGTGCATGGATGTGCCGGGTTTTTAATATTGATTGTGCTTCTTGAGATAGTACACCAACTCAAATACTTTTTAAAATGTTGGCGCATGTGACGTCTGCAGACTGGTGCATGTTTTCTGTTAATTCTCTGTATTGGAAATGTTGCCAAAGGTTGACATTTCCTATGCTGCCAACAGTTTTACGGAAACAATAATGTGATTTCCTCCAAAGAACTCTTCATAGTCTGTTTTGAGTACCTCTTATAATCCGAGGTGAATCAAAGCCAATATTAGGTTGGAGACCATGCTTACTTCATCTATTAGTAGCATTTTCATTTGTTTTAAAACTCTGCGTAGTTGCATTGCAGCTTCTGTAGAAAGTTTGTAATAATCTAATTTCTTTTGGTGTTCAACTGGAAGGAGTAGTAATCTGTGTAATGTGACACCGCCTATGTTGTAGGCAGCTAAACCTTTGGGGGCAGTTACAACAGCTTACAGTTTGTTGTTTGTTAATTGTTGAAGGAACTTGCTGATGATTTTGATGAAGAATGTTTTTCCTGAACCAGCTTGACCACTGACGTATAGCAGTATAGGTTTGTAGTTTTGGCAGGTACAGTTTTTATTTTCATGTTGTACACCATGTTCAATTTGTTTGGTTACTTCTTGGAAAATGCTACGCTGCTCATTGTTCAGTTTTGATTTCAGTACAGTGAAGTCTTCTGTATCTTGTTCATAGTGACACATGGTGTTTTCTACTTCTGTCATAGCAAATCCTGCCTCATTTGCTATTAGTGGCTGTCCCAGTGGTTCTTGGCTTCGTGTTGTAGAAGGTTGACTACTGTTGGGAGTTTCCTCGTCTAGTTGGGCCTGGAGTTCTTCTTCGTGTTGATGTTCATTGTGCAACATTGTTTTGTACTGTGTAAAGTTTACATCTGTTATAGTGCTTTCATTTGCTTTGAAAGCGTCTTCATAGGAGTCATAGATATCTAGTAACTCTTCTTCTTTTCTCCATGGTTTAAAAAGTTGTAGCAGGGACATGTAATATAGTGCTTTATGTTGAGGAGTTTTTAATGACAATTTGATATGATTAATTAAGCTTCGTTTGGTAGGTTTCACTAAGCTGCCTTCACAATTTGTCACTCTGTATCTACCTTTGTTTTCATCTGTTTTATATTATTTTTGAATGTGAGGTTTTGGGCTATATGGTATAGACACATGGTTTCCAAAGTGGTACTCCTGTTTGGGTAGTATGTGACTAGTGAATTGTTTTTCAAAATGTCTTGGCTGTTGGGATCATTCTTGGCTATTGTTTCTATGTCCTCATATGATTTGAGAACTCTTTTGCTAGATTTAGCAGGACCAAGACTTACCCATACTATATTTTCAGATTTTCCATACAAAGCAGTACTGGATAAATGGTCTGCAGCTTCATAGCAGCCACATTCTCTATGAGAGAGCATTTTTATGCCTAAGCTGTACACTTTCCGTGACAGTGTTTTGTCAGATGATAGGTCATCCCAGAGGTCTTGAAGCTCTGTTTCTTTCTGCTTTGGTTAAGTAGGCTGTGAAATATCATGCAACTGCAGTGGAATTGTTTGCAATGTACTGCACATCTACATTTGCATTGCATAAGAGGGCAATGATTGCATTTTAATCATTGATATATTTTGCTTCTTCTGTTCTTTTTATGTAATATGTGTTCTTAGGTGATTTACCTTTGACACTATGTCTAACTGAAGACATGAAGTTGTTTACTTGCCTGTTGTTGTAACTGGTCTAGGGAAACCAAAGCGGCATTTGGTGTAGTATTTCCCTTTGTTTTTATATTTGCGACAACAATATTTCCCAAATTTGTGTCTTTGAAATTGTAAAATTTGTGCATGAAGGTCACTATTTGTTGTTTGTTATGGAATTTCACAAGTTACATATTTTTTGATAAACTGTAAAACAGTGACATTACTGTCTTGACCAAATTTAGGAGCATCTTTAATCCATAAAAGCATGTGGATATGTGGTGCTCCTCTGGCTTGGTATTCTTTTCTCCAAAAGAAGTGTTGCACTTCTCCAAGGGGAGGAACAGTTTTAATACAAATAAAGTATAGCATAGCAATGAAGCGATGATGGAAATATCATGAAACATTAACAGGATCTAGAGAGCAGAGTTCTCCAGGTGTTAGTATATCTATGTTTCTTTTGTTTTTGTTTGCTACGCGTAGGAAATCATGTAAATCTTCTCATGCATATTCTGCACAACTTAATGTAACAAACCAAGTGGGTGGGCCAAGGTTTCTTATCATACAAGGTACATCTCCGTGATGTCGGAACGAGTATTCTTTTGTACCACACATGTTTGCTAACAGATTTGTAATGCTTGATTGTAGAACCTCATGTTTTTCTTGCACTTTTTGTAGTAATTGCGTAGCTGACATATTTTGGAAATGGGTATCTGATTTCAATGTGTGTGCAACTCCGGAGCATAGAGTTGCTAGTTCACTTTCAAAGAGTAGGTGGAATATGTATTCCACATTTTGTCTAAATCTGGGATCTTCAGAAATCATTCGTAAAGAGCAGTATTCTCATGCTGTTATCTGAGTGGGTCTATCATCGTACGTTCCTCCTTTCCCAGTAGGAAAGAGTAGAGGAAAGGCACATGCTTCTATACTTTCTTCCCATATGCTGATTGATGATCCTTTGGTTGGTGTTACGCTCACCTGGTATCCACAGGGAAGCCACCCAGCCGGGTTACTCGCTGGTATGCTTCTCAGCTTTGCCCTGATGTGGTCTGCGGGGAAGGTTCTGCCTGAAAATACAGCAGGACTGTGTTCAAGACTGACCGACTGGGGTAAGTATCCGCCCTCCACCCCCATATTATTTCAGTCCCTCTGGTGCCCTCTCCTCACTTTGTGGTAGAATTAGGCGTGCTCTCCGCCCTGCCTTCTTTTCAGGGGCGCGTTGTCTTTCATGGGTGAGCGCGGTCCAGTTACTTCACTCACGCCGGCCCGTTTGATATTGTTCAGGTAGGTCTTATTGCTGTTCTTTAGTTTTGTTGCTATCCTGCATGCCTTTCTTTGTTTAAAAAATCTCTTTTTTTCTCCCTTAGGTATGCAGAGCTTCAGCGCGGCAAACTGTCTTGGTTGAGCCCCGCTGGTAAATGATGGTGCATTAAGAGTGCTATGATGCGGTAAGTAAGTGCTATGCGCAGCGCTGCGAAATCTTGCCTTTGCTAACCTGTGTTTTCCTTCCTTGTAGGTCGCAGTGTTCATCAGCGCGAGTGGAATGTCCGGAGTGGTGCCAGCTGAGAGGCGACCAGCCAGGTAAGCCTTTTGAGCATTTCGTAATTTGTAAATGTCTCTACTGCTTTCTTTAATGTTGCCTCTATCTTCCTCTTTCAGGTCGTTCTGTCCGGAAGGCGGCAGATTCGAGGAAGCTGTTCTCAGTAGCTGCGAGTGTTTAAAGATGAAGACTGCAGGTAAGATGCTGCTGCTAATGATGTTCTTTTTGTCTCCTTGCAGGTTCTGCTTCACCGAGGTGCGAGGGAATAGCTGTACACGGTGAGCGACACGTTGCAAGCTGCAATGTAACGCAAAACGTGTTGTCTTGCTCGGGTGTGGTTTAAATAGCCTGAACAAAATAGTCCAGGTAAAGTAGTCCCTAGGCTACCACACCCAAAACACTAGACTGCATAGCTTGGTTCTTAGGAACCAAGCTATGTGGATGCCTCCATGTTGGCTGACAATACAATTAAGTAGTTCCCACATTGTTTTTCATGGTGTATGAGCCTGGCGCCATAGGCGCCAGGACTGGCCCCATGAGGGCTTTTGAAGAGGATGCCAGGCTCTAGAGGCCCGAGTCCTGACTCCACCTGGCCAAAAGGGTTTGCCAGAGGGGGTTTTGGGTGAGGGTCGTGACAGCACTCCCCCCTAAGGCCCCTCCCATGGTGTTCCTTCTGTCTGGCCCAGGTTTGGTTGGGAAGTTCCAATGGAATTTCCTGATTAGACGTGGTGCGTGGATATTCTCACTGGGCTCCCAGATCTATCTTGTGGTCCAAATCCTTTCCAATCGAAGAGATAATATTGCTTGGTCGTAGAGTATTTAGAGTCTTCAAGATATCTTTGACTTCGAATTCTGGTTCTCCGTCAACAAGTGTGGGCTTAGGTGGTATTCCAATCCGTGTGCCGGGTTGCATTGGTTTCAGGAGGGACACATGGAATACCGGGTAGATGTGTAGATTAGGTGGTAAATCCAGTTTCACGGCTGCTGGGTTGATAATTGCATTAATGGTACAGGGTCCTAGGAATCTGGGATGAAAGGTCCGGGTTCCCTTGATGGGTACGAATTTAGCGGCTAACCAAACTTTGTCTCCTACTTGATAATCAGGGGCCTTTTTCCGGTGTTGGCCGGCGAATCTCTTTTGTTTTTCTTTGGCATGAATAAGGTGTTCCTTTGCCCTTTTTAAAGCCTGAGTAATGGTTGTGTGTAGAGTCTTTACCGCTGGCATTTCCAAGCTGACTGGAAGGTCTAGTTCAGAGGTACGTGGATGTCTTCAATAAAGGGCATAGAAGGGCGTTTGTCGCATGCTTGAATGCAAAGAATTGTTATATGCATATTCGGCTATCCATAGGAGGTCTTTCCAATTCCTTTGTTCGTGGTGCAGCATGTACCGTAAATATTGCTCGAGTGTCTGACTGGTTCTCTCGGTTTGGCTGTCCGTTTGGGGATGGTGACTGGTAGATAGCCGAATGTCGATCTGCGCCATTGCACAACAATTTTTCCAGAAGTTTGAAACTAACTGGCTGCCTCGATCAGAGCCAGAACCGAAGGGAAGCCATGTAGCTTAACCATGCCCTCCAGGAACACTTTTGCTAAAGTGGCAGCGTCTGGGAGGCCTTTGAGAGGAATAAAATGGGCCATCTTCGAGAATAAGTCCACAACTACAAGGATGGTGTTGAACCCTTGGCTTGGAGGTAGATCAGTGATGAAGTCAAGGGAAAGAATGTGCCATGGAACTGAAGGAATGTCCAATGGTTGTAGGAGACCAGATGGTTTTTGTTTCTGTGATTTATTTTGTGCACAGACACCGCAGGACTGAATATACTGAATGATGTCCTTACGCCAGGTAGGCCACCAAAAGTTCTCTTTCACCTTAGCTAGGGTTTTGGCGATCCCAGGATGCCCTTCGATCAGTGAATCGTGATAGTTTGAAATAATATGCTGTTGTAATTCCTTCTTGGGTACATATAGGCGATCCCTAAAAAAGGGTAGATGGTCCTTGATGGTATATTTTTCTCCTAGAGTTTGCCATGCGAGGTAGGCATCAGGATTCATTGTCCGTTGGATTTCTTTTCTTAGTTCTGCTTGTGTTAAGGCTGTCCTGATACCCAAAAGTTTGTCTTCAGGTATAACAGGTATTGGTTATGTAGTTGTATATACTATTTCATCTATGCCCATGTGAGATAAGGCATCCGCCTTTCCGTTTCTGACTCCTGGTCGAAATGTGATTACATAATCATATTCGTTGAAGAAAAGGGCCCACCGTAATTGGCGCGAGGACTGGGCCTTGGCTGTTTTGAGATATTGCAGGTTTCGGTGGTCTGTGATGACTGTAATGGTATGTCTGGCCCACAGAAGGTAGTGCCTCCAGGCTTTAAAGGCGGATTTGATAGCCAGGACTTCCTTGTCCGTGATGGCAAAATTAATCTCTGGAGGCGAGAACTTTTTCGACCAGAAGGCCACAGGATGTAGCTGGCCGGTTTCCGGGTCTCTCTGTGAAAGGAAAGCCCCCATTGTGAGAATGGACGCATCAGTTTCAACAACATAAGGGAGGTCTGGACGAGGATGTCGCAGAATTGGAGCGGAAGTAAACCTTTATTTAAGTTCCTGAAAGGCTTCTCCTGCTTCTTCGGTCCAAGCAAACTTTTTATTGTTTTTCGTAATAGTACTGTGATTGGGTGCACAACCTGACAGAAGTCTGTGATGAACCGGCGGTAGAAGTTCGCAAAGCCCAGCACGCTTTGTACCCCTTTCAGAGACGTCGGTGAAGGCCTTTTCAGAATGGCATCTACCTTGTGCACGTCCATTCTGATGCCTCCTGGAGTAAGGATAAAACCAAGAAATTCTACTTCAGTGACGTGAAAAAAGCATTTTTCAAGCTTTGCAAACAAGCGATGTTGACGGAGCTTGGTGAGGACTGAACGAACGTGCCTGACATGATCTTGTTCTGAGGCTGAGTATACTAAAATGTCATCTATGTACACTGAGGTGCACACATCAATTAACTCCCTTAAGACGTCATTCATGAAATATTGGAATGCCGCAGGAGCGTTGCATAACCAAAAGGGCATGACTTGATATTCAAACAAGCCGTACTTAGTACGGAAGACGGTTTTCCATTCATCTCCTTTTCTGACTCGGACCAGGTGGAATACCCCTTGAAGGTCCAATTTGGTATAAATCTGGGCATCTTTAACTTGGTCTAGCATCTCAGGAATAAGTGGCAAGGGGTAGCGGTTCTTCACGGTGATCTGGTTCAATGTGCGGTAGTCAATACAGGTTCTCAAGTCTCCTTCCTTTTTCGATACGAAGAACAAAGGACTGGCTGCGGGGGACTTCGAAAGACGGATAAATCCGTTTGCAAGGTACTGGTCTAAATAGGATTTCAAATGAAGGTTTTCTGGTTCTGTGAGAGCGTAGATCCTGCCGCAAGGGATTTGTGCACCAGGAACAAGGTCGATCTGACAGTCATAGGGCCTGTGCGGCAGCAATGTATTGGCTTGGTCCTTTCAGAAAACATCCTGGAAATCATGGTATTCACTTGGAAAGGTATTAGTTGCTCCCAGGGTTGATACTGTCGCTCCGGGAGTCATGGGGATACAGACATCGGGTTTCTCCTTTTGGTAATAGCAGGCAGGGGAGCGGGGAAGGTTAATTTTCGTGCCCGCCAGTCTATCAAAGGGTTGAGAGCAACCAACCATGGCATCCCTAGTATTAGCCTGAACTGAGGTGCCTTGATGAGATCGAATGAAATAGACTCCCGTTGGTCGTCCTGGCACAGCAAGGTTACCCTGGCCGTGCACTGGGTTACTGGTCGGGAAACAATTTCTGTCCCATCCACGTGGTTACCTTGTCCATAATTGGCTTAGAACACAAAGGAAGCCCCATCTCTGCTGCCAGTTCTTGATCAATATAATTTCCAACTGCTCCGCTATCGATGTATGCTTCAACGGCATGCATTCTTGACGACTGTTGGTGGTTAATTAAGATCACTGGCATTGCAAAGTGCGAGGTCAGCAACTCTTTCTTCTCACTCGACAAACTGACCTCTAAGTTTGTCGAGTTTGATAGTTTTCCGATTCCTTAGCTTCATCCTTCTCTGTGGCCCAACTGTTCTTCTTGGGGGTTTTACTGGACAGTCCTTCAGGAAATGTCCTGGTTTCCCACAATACAGACAAAGCTGTTGTTGTCTTCTTTTGTCCCGCTCTTGTTTTGTTAATGGAGGCCGTATCCCTCCAATCTGCATGAGTTCTACACCATGTTCAGGTACACAGGGTGTGTTTTCCCTTGGTCGAACATACACGGTCCGAGGGTCCGTCTTAGACCGGTCTGCCTTTCGTTCCTGCAACCGGTGGTCTAGCTGCACGACCAGATTTATGAATTCTGCAGTCTCTGGGTGGATCAACCACCTCAGCTAAGACGTCCTTTAATTCGCCTCGTAAGCCTCGATGGAATAACGTGGTTCTTTTGTTTTCTGGCCACCTCGCTTCGGCAACCAGTTTGTTGAAGTTAGCAATGTACGTTAACAAGTCCTGATTCCCCTGTTGGAGGGACAAGAGTTCATTGTCTACTGCTTGTTCCTGGGTATGGCGAGCAAAATGTTTTTCCATTTCTCTCTGGAACCCCCCAAAGTCATGTAATAGAGGATCGTCATGGGTTACCAACGGCACAGACCAATCTGCTGCACTACCACTCAGGTATGATAAGACAAAAGCTACCCGAGCTTGGTCGTTTGGAAATGCTCCAGGCCTACAAAGAAAATGAAGGCGGCACTGATTGATGAATGCTGCATACTTCTGTGGATCGCCTGAGAGCCTTTCTGTTGGAGCCAGGGGCACTGTTCCAGGTAACGTGATCTGTACCGGAGTGGGTGGTATGGCGGGGTTTTGCATCGTTGGATTGCTTCCAGGTAGAGGCGTCTGTCCTGCCTGTGATTGCAAGTATTGCCTGCTTATCTCTTCAGTGCGTTCTTTGGTCACTATTAGGTCTCTCTGGAGGGCATTAGTCTCTTGTCGGGCAGAATGAACCTCAGCACGAAGCTCTCCTAGTAATTGGGCCAATTGGTCCATTTCTGATGTCTCCATGGCGCCCAGGTGGATTGTTATGGTAGGCTTCGCGTTCTGTTAAGTTCACCTGGTATCCACAGAGACACCACCCAGCCGGGTTACTTGCTGGTATGCTTCTCAGCTTTGCCCTGATGTGGTCTGTGGGGAAGGCTTTGCCTGAAAATACAGGACTGTGTTCAAGACTGACCGACTGGGGTAAGTATCCTCCCTCCTCCCCCGTATGATTTCAGTCCCTCTGGCGCCCTCTCCTCACCTTGTGGTTGCATTAGGCGTGCGCTCCGTCCTGCCTTCTTTGCAGGGGCGCATTGTCTTTCATGGGCGAGTGCGGTCCAGTTACTTCACTGACGTCGGCCCGTTTGATATTGTTCAGGTAGGTCTTATTGCTGTTCTTTAGTTTTGTTGCCATCCCGCATGCCTTTCTTTGTTTAAAATGTCTCTTTTTTCTCTCTTAGGTATGCGGAGCTCCGTGCGGCGAACTGGCTTGGTTGAGCCCCGCTGGTAAATGATGGCGCATTAAGAGCGCTATGATGCGGTAAGTAAGTGCTATGCCCACCTGTGTTTTCCTTCCTTGTAGGTTGCAGTGTTCTTCAGCACGAGTGGAATGTCCGGAGTGGTGCCAGCCGAGAGGCATCCAGCCAGGTAAGCCTTTTGAGCAGTTCGTAATTTGTAAATGTCTCTACTGCTTTCTTTAATGTTGCCTCTATCTTCCTCTTTCAGGTCGTTCTGTCCGGGAGGCGTGCAGATTCGAGGAAGCTGTTCTCAGTAGCTGCAAGTGTTTAAAGATGAAGACTGCAGGTAAGATGCTGCTGCTAATGATGTTCCTTTTGTCTCCTCGCAGGTTCTGCTTCTCCGAGGTTCAAGGGAATAGCTGGACACGGTGAGCGTCACGTTGCAAGCTGCAAAGTAACGTAAAGCGTGTTGTCTTGCTCGGTGTGGTTTAAATAGCCCCAACAAAACAGGCCAGGTAAAGTAGTCCCTAGGCTACCACACCCAAAACACTAGACTCATAGCTTGGTTCTTAGGAACCAAGCTATGTGGATGCCTCCATGTTGGCTGACAATACAATAAAGTAGTTCCCAAGCACATTGTTTTTCATGGTGTATGAGCCTGGCACCATAGGCGCCAGGACTGGCCCCATGAGGGCTTTTGAAGAGGATGCCAGGCTCTAGAGGTCTGAGTCCTGACTCCACCTGGCCAATGGGTTTGCCAGAGGGGGTTTTGGGCGAGGGTCATGACAGTTGGTCGCATTTGGTACGTTTCCAGTGCATCATCTATGGTGTCTTTAGAGTGTAATGGATGAATTGTACAATGGTCTAAAATATTGGATACTGTAGCAGGATCTAGAAGTTGAAATATCTGGTGACTCTTGAATTATTTCAGTGGTTTTCCTCAGGTTTTCTTCAATATTAATTTCTTTGTAGTATTTATTATTGTCTTTTAGATATTGCAAGGCTTGTCTAACTTTATGTAAATCCACAAGTTGTTGCCAAATTGTTTTGTCTTTTGTAGGTACACCATTTACTAAGACAATTAAAGATTGATTTATTGGACGTTGCACTCCCAGAGTGTGTACATATTCTTTCAGATCTAATGGTAAATAAACTACTTTGCCACAAATGCCTTTCACTAATTCAGAGGGAGATCATTTTGCTGTTTTTGGTTGAAGGCGTATTATTGCTTGAAATGGGTGCACTGTTTGAATTATGTTGCTCTCACATAAATTGAGTTGGTGCAGGGGTTTTGGTAGTGGGAATAATTCCAAGTTATTTGTGATAGCACGTGAAGGCGTTTGGTTGTTGTCAAGTTTTGCAGTGCAGTAACTGCAATGTATTAAGGGGTCAGTTATTTCGTATTTGTTTTCTGCTATAAGCTAATTCAAACCATTTGGAATCTTCATTGTCTTCTATTTTGTATGTTATGTCTATAGTTTTTGTGCTACTTTTATAAAAAGTTCTGCGGCAACACACACACATGTTTTGGTACTTCAGCGGATGCACTTCTTCATTTTAGTATTTCTTTTTTGTATGTGTTTAGTAGAAGGTTGCTATCTGTACAATTGTTGCTAGTCTGTTGTAAAGCTATTGCATATTGTAAGTGGCTTTCACTTCCAAATTATTTCCGCGGATATGCTCTATTTCTTCGAGTAGTTCTTTGGCTGTACCATGTAGAAGATTGTTATTTAACTTGGCTAGTGCTAAAGCAGGACTTTTAGCATAGTATAGTTTATGGACCAGATTTCTTATAGTTGAATGATGTGTTCATATAATTTTGATATGATGGAAGGTGCTTTTGAAAATAGGTCCTCAAATGCAGGCTAATGAATGTCCTTGTAATCCTGTGTATTTGCACACTGGACAGGTATCCCTATTTTGTAGTAGTTTCATTTTGAATTTGTCTTTGCCTTTCACATACTGATTGAAGAACTGGCGTAAAGATTTGAAAGATTTTTTGGCAATTTGGACGTGCACATCCATTTGTACACTGGACGTTTTGGTTCAGTCTAATGGAGAGGTGATTCTGAGTTTTCTGGGGATATTTTTGTAAGCAGCATTTCTTGTTCCATTATGGTATAATTACGTTTTTCATACCCTCGTCCACTGCTATGCATGGCAATTGTGTTTGTTTGCTTTTGTTTGTATGCTTCTTCATTAATATATGGTTTTGTGCTCGTGGTGTGACTCCATTCACCTCCACAGATATTTAAGAAGTTATTTTTGTTGACATTCCGTTTATTGAGAAGTCTTTTTTGTAGTTTAGTAGTTAGTTTTGTTAGTGGTTTCATTCTGTTTAAAACTAATATAAATAACTTCCTTTGAGATGGATTGCACTGTCTATGAGAGCTTCTACGATTAATTTTCTACAGTAGGTTTTAAGGGTTGTGCATGATTTCTCTCCTGTTTGTATAAGATTCTGAAGGACTTTGTGGCGGAACATTTTTTGTAAAATACTTTCTTTGGTGTGGTTACTTGCCACTACTTCAAGATTTATAGGAGCAGTGTTAGCAGTAGTGGTAGCTGAATTTTTGTTAATCACTTTGTTTAGTTTTACATTTTGTAAGAGGAGGCAAAGTTTCTGTACTGGAAGCTTGTTTTGTTTCGCTTAATGACTGCATTAGCTGTTTTGTTTGAACTTTTTGTACAAATTCTGCTAGAGATGCATGCTTATTTTGGACACTTTTATTTTGATTTGCACCACTTCTGCGTTGCTTTCTATGGAGTTTCTTTTTGGTAGGCATTCTTTGGGGTCTGTTGGAAAAAAAAGCAAGTATGGGTTGGGCTGTTGTGCAATGTATGTGTGTTGTGTGCATGAGTGTCTGAGTATGATGGTAAGGATGTATGTGGAGGTGTGTGATTGTGCAATGGCCAGCTAAAACAAGTTGGCAAGGCTATTCTTGTATTTGTGTGTTACCAAACTGGGATTCAGATGACAATACAAAGTAAGCTAGTGGTGAGGGGAAGCACTAATACTAAATCTAAGGGTATAGCATTAAAACAGTTCCTTGTTCTGAAATAGTAACATTGTAGGGGCTGATTCATGGAATTTGGGCACCGAAAAACAGGGATTTGTGCCCCATTCTGACGGCAAATCCCTGTTTAACAAATGGGGATTTGTGGGCAGAATGGTACACAAATTCCTGTTTTTCGGCGCACAAATTCCATGAATCAGCCCCACAGTGTGTTTGAGTAACAGTTAGAACATTATGGTAGTATTGTTCTTACTTTCTTTATATGGAAAGAGTAGGTTTCTTCTGAGTTGTTGTTTGTACTTCAGATGCTGCTGCTTTTCAGGAGAGTGGTCTTCACTGCAATTGTAAAAGAAAGAAGTTAGTAATTTTGTGTGTTTATAGCACTGTTGTTAATTTAGATGTTGATTTTTATGTTTTTGTAGTAGTAGTGTTTTTTGATAACTAAACGTAGTGTGTACACGCAGTTTCCTTTGCCTATGTGCAGCCTGTCTATTTTACTTAGAATATGTTAGTTGAACATGCTTTGCAAATGAGTATAATACTAAGCGTATGAAACTCACTTGGTTTCTTAAGGCTGTGTTATTGGATGTTAGGAGATAGTAGAAATAATCATATACTTATTTTGCTATTTTTATAGGGTAAATGTCAGAAACTGTATAGAAAATCATGGAATGTATGCATTTGTGAAGGTGTGGGTAATAAAGCAGAAGGATGTGATGTAGAGGCAGTGGTGTTGTTTATGCTGGGAGCTTTTCTAATGATAGTGCCTATCTGTGTGAGTGTATAAAGATGCATGAACTTATCCTGGCTGTGTGTAATTTTAAAATACACTTGAACGTGTTTTTCTACAATTATACTGTTATTTCTCCCATCTTTTAATAAGAAATTACACTTTTTTAGATAGCTGTTTGTGTAAAATAAAATGTGGAGAGTAGACAGGTTTGCAAGTGACAGTTGACTATAGCAGATGGGAAAAATGACAGTAAGTTTATTTTGTAGGTTATACAGTTAAGTGGCAGTTACCCTGTTTATATGCATTTATACAAGAGCTGTACATGTACTGTGCAGAAAATATGCATACCTGTAGTTTGTATTCATGCATGTGGATATGCATGAAGCTGCAAATAGAAATCTTGGAGACTTGTACAGTAGTTTTTGTAGTAGGTGCTTTCCAATGACATGAGACTTGTACTCAGAGTGATCAACAGTACTTCGGAAGTGCTGAACTATGATGATGGAGTTAGATGTAGAGTTTCTGGATGTGATTGGTGGATGGTTGTGTGACTGCTTATCTGTATCCAATGAGGGAATGGTACAGAGAGTGAAGTGGAAAGGGTAGAAGGGCTGCCTAAGAGTTACGCACTCCGCGGACACCGCGCCTGTCCACGGACAGGGTGTGCCACATCTGGGGGTTTTCAGCAAATCCAGCATGGAAAGGGGACTGTAGGGATTAGCCAATCAGGTGTTGAGGTTGTGGATTTGTGTTGAAAGAGGCTGTGTGTATTTGTTTGTTTGTTTTGTTTGTTTATTTGTTTATTTAGTAGTGAAGATGGCAGAGGTGGAGAAAGTTAGGGTGTTGGTGGTTGGAGATATGTTTGTGCATGGTTTGGAGCAGTATGCTAAATGCAGGAATGTGGTAAACAATTTTGATGTTAAAGGAGTTGAGGTGGGGTGGAGCACTGTGCCTGATTTCAATGTGCAGGGAATTGTACAAGTTTGTGAAGATATGGGCAGGATGAACAGTCCCCTTGTGGTAGTTTTGGACTGTGATGCTTTGCATTTGGGCTATGTCAGTGCCCCTACTTTATTGGCAGATTTGGAACACTTGATTCAAGCAGTAATGAAACTCCTTCCAAATGCCAAATTTATTTTTTCTGGTTTAGTAGCTAGGGCAATATGGGACAAAAGTTCTGTTTTTTGTCCTCAGCAAAACATTGCTAGGTGTGCAATCAACCGAGGCATGTTTGCTTCCATGCTTAGAGCTGGTATGTTCTTTTGTATTGATGAGAACATTGATTCTGGTAATGCTAATTATTTTAAAGAAGATATCATTTCTTTATCTTTTATGGAAAATGCCATGCTGTTTTGGAACATAAGGGTTGCTTTGGAGAAGCTTACGTGAAGACCTTAGGAGTAAAATAAGAAATAAAAACACAAAATAAAAGGTGTCTCTCAAGCATCTGCAAAAAACCCAAAAAATGCTCTTTTCAGAGCCTACCTCAAAGGGGAAATGGGGCGTACTATTTAAATTTACATTCATCACGCTCAGATTTTTTGATTTGTCCGCGGACACCGCGGTTGTCCGCAGAGACAACACGTATTACATACAGGGATTTTGGGGTTGAGAGGCATGCAAAAGAGAATGAGCAGAGCAGAGCAAGGGATTGGTCAATAAGGTTTACTGGGTGTGTTGTGTAAGGAGAAAGTTTGTCAGAAAGTATTTTTCCTGAGAGAAGAACAGATAGCTGTGGCTGTGTGTTTCAGAAAACAGATTATCTAGATTTTGGGAGACTCATGGATAAATTGGGTGGAGGTGGATGCAGAACGCTGTGGAGTGGCTGCACATCTTGGATTCCCTCATGTGGAATTGCACTGCCATGGAGTGTGTGGATTGAAGTGGCTGGATTTTGGTACCTCTATGTGCTACTTTGGTGACACAGCGTCATCCAGACATAATTATTATTCATTGTGGAGGGAACAGTTTAGGACATGTGTCTGGAATTTTTTTGCAATTTGCAATGAAAGAAGGACTTGGGAAGGTCATGGACATGTTTCCAAATTCCCAAGTAATTTTTTCTCGTATGGCATAGAGACAAATATGGCTGCGTTCTTCTTCATTTGTTCCACAAATGGAGAAATCGAGGCACAATGTCAATAAGGCTGTTTGTGCCTTTTTAAGAGATGTTGGCATGTCCTCTTTTCACAATGAAAATATTATGTTTCGTAGAACATACATTTTTCGCAGGGATGGAGTACATCTTACTTATGCTGGCAACCAGATTTTTCTGAGAAATATACAAAATGCATTGCAACCTTTTTTGTAATTACGGCGGAGTGAGCAGAGTGTGTTTGTTGCTCTGAATCTTTGTTTCCCTGTGGAATTGCTGCCGTGCCGTGAAGTCACAGACCGGAGTCTGTCTTCACTTTCATTGAACCCATCAGGCGGAGCTATAAACACCCACCCCTCGGCGGAGTGAGCAGAGTGTGTTTGCTGCTCTGAATCTTTGTTTCCCTGTGGAATTGCTGCCGTGCCGTGAAGTCCCAGACCGGAGCCTGTCTTCACTTTCATTGAACCCGTCAGGCGGAGCTATAAACACCCACCCCTCGGCGGAGCCGAGGCAGAGTGAGCAGAGTGTGTTTGCTGTGTTCGCTGGGGAAGCACAAAGCAGTACTCTCCCGATATGTGGCTGACTTACTCCTCCACCAACGTGCGCGCCATCTCTGTGCAGCGCTCTAAATCTGAGTCGGCTTCATCACGATCTCAGGTCCATGAGACCTTCTGCCCGCCACACGTAAGTGAATCTGGGGGTGTGGGATTGCCTACGTTAACCAAATGTAAACGATGTCATTTCATTTCTGGGAAAGATTTAAACTCAGTTGGTCAAGTTATGCTGGCAGGGCAAAGTAATAAGGGAAGTAATGCAACCGAAACCGAAATTCCTTTGACTCTAGCCCCTATTTCTAAATCAGCATATGTTGACTTATGTTTCTGTGCATGTGAGCCTGGAGGTTCGGCTAACAATCTAAGTGGCAAAATCAACATGGACTCCAAACAAATCTGTGTTAATAGTCCCAATGATAAAATAAGCTCACTGTACAATCTAGCGCAAAAAGCACTTTTGATCAAAGCAAAAAATAAAACAGCGAACCTAGGACTCAATGTTGATCTTAAAGCAAACTATCACAATCCTAGTGATCTTGTAACATTGAAAAAAACAAGCGATCCCTTGCCAGAGGTGGCGCTGACTTTAGCTCACGAGGAAGTCTTTGAGGATCAATTACAAATACAACAACGTTCTGAAGGAGCTATGTTGCCAGCGAAGTACTCGATCACCAGCCCACATCCGCATGATGCACAAACTGAGAATCCTGACGACTCTACAAAAAATCGTCGCGATTCTCTGAGTGTTGCTGACAAACTGATTGAAGACTTAAGAGTAATGAATCAGTCAATGGCGGCTGCACAAACCAGACAAAAACAAAACATATCATCAATGCTGGAAAACTTAGATTCGTAGTCACCTGTGACCTCTCCTGAAAACCTACTGGCTGCTCAACCTGTTATATTGAGTCTTGGTCAGAGGTCCACGATAAACTTGTTTCAGCAACCGAAACGTAGAAGGATGGATCATAGCTTCCACGGATCAATTCCGTTATCCCAGAAATGGTTATGTACAGACTTGGAACAGGTAACAGGAAACTTACTACCAATAATTACAAACAGAGGCCCCAGAATAAGTCCTTCATCTAGTTCTGATACAAGTTCGTCTGATTCTGAATCGCAAAACTACACGAACCAAAAAACAAATGGACGGTTGATTCAACCAGATACTGTCAGACAAAGTAACCAAGGTAAGGTCGACAAAAATGGGCAACAATGTTTTAATCTGATCGAACAAGTAATTAATGAACTTCGACCTAACTTAACATCAGCCCTGACAATCACAGTAGCACCTTTAATCAAACTTTATGAACAGCTGAACGAATCATGCCGAGATCAAAACGCGCTGTTGGCTTTATTAAATGCGAAGATGATAAGTTGTGAAGATGAAATCAAAGGACTAAAAAGCAATTTGAAAAATGACACAAAGGCATGCGGCTCATTTATGGAGATAATTAGAGAGCAGTTAAAAACAAATGCAGATGACAAACGTCTCTTTGCGGAGGTAGCCAAAGAAACTGTATCAATGATGAAAAACTACCAAACAACAAATTTCCTTTCTTCTCAAAAGAGTGATGATCGAATGCAAAAAGTTGTCTCACAAGTACGCTTTGATCCTAAATCTGTTAAAAACCAAACACAAGAGGCAACAGGTGATGCAGTACTCTGCAACACTGTTGATGATGTGGATACTCCGCAGAGAAACCACAAAGTTATCACCTGAGAAGCTCAAATGATGATGCCAGTACCAATCGTGGATAAGTCTTCAAATAACACAAACGTACCAAACAACACTCTCCTGTTAAACCCACAACTGGATTCTGGAGAGCTGACAGCTTCTTTTTGTGAATCTTTGCCCTCCACCTCCGCTCAACCACTCATGTCTTTTCAGAAGTCAATTGCGATTGAGATCCAAGCGGAACCCTGCCTTGATAATGCAATGGAGAAAAGCCAACCTACATTTCCAATTTTCCAAAAATCTTCCCAAGGTGTAAACGACGTGAATGAGTCAGGAAACTCCAAAAACATAATAAAACGAAAAAATCTCCAAGCCCGAGGCTCATGTAAATTCTTAAGGAACGTGAAGACCTTAAATGCCTATTTACAGACGAGACTAGATTTGGAAGCTGCAAATCCCACTAAACCTAATGTTTGTTTAGAAGCCGCTGACCAACCGGGTACGTCTGGAGAAGATGCCGCTCACGTCGCCGATCCAATAGCGATCTTAGAAGATGATCTAACAGAAGTTGACGATATCGCTATATTAATAAACCTTTCCACATACGAAGACGATCAAGGTGAACTTAGTGAAAAACAGCCAGCCTCCAATGAGCATGAATCTTCTAGCGACAAGCTGCCCAAACCAGCGGCGGAACCAGCGGAAAGTGCCCAACCTATTGGAAGAGATTGTGGGAGAATAGGAAGAAGGTGCGAAATCATTAAGCATCTCCCAGAATCCATCACTCCAATACCGAACAATAGTAACGAACTCCCAACGGAGCCTATCTATTTGACCCTAAGTGAGCGTCTAAATATAATAGAAGCAAAAAAAACAGACAGCTCTACAATTGGCAAATACCAATGATTTGTGTCGTGTAAATGAAGATCGGCAAACAAATGGTATTATCTTGAACAAAACTGGACATGAAGCAGGTGAAAGATTTCACTCAAAGCAAAGTTGGATCTCAAAAACTCAAAAATCAAAACAACCATGAACAAAAATAATAAAGACAGCAAACTACTGTCTGATTCTAGAGCAGATTCTAAAAGGAAAGGATGAGCTAATTTTAAACCGTAGAACTGTCTTTCAACTGTTTAATCATATACCACAATTGAGATCAATTGCTTCCGAAGACATTAGGACAGTGGAATTTGTTAATGAAAATCTAATGGATGTTGTAAAACTCCATATACATTCAAGAATTGTGAGAGACCTGCTGCTGTCGAATAGCTCTGATTTGAATTGCCTAGGCTTCGATCTGTCCGAATTCCAAGAGGCAGAATTAGAGCATTATATAGTCCTAGTGTGATTTCCAGAAATAACTGGCCAAACAAAATCTAATGAACAAGCTCAGACTTCACGGCAACCCGATAACCATTACCAACAGGAGAAATCGGAGACCTTTGATCGCGTAATCGCTCTGAATGAAAGCCAAACACGTCAGGAAAAAAGCCAGAGATCAGAGGATCGTGATGTAATTAAAATCACGTTCGCAGCTGAAACGACCACCGATATAGAAACCGCGGATGCAAAGAAAGTAGGTGTCCCAATGGAGAAAGACTCCTGGTCTTGGTTAGCGAGTGCGCTAAACACCAACCTAGACAAATAATGCCGGAAGCAGCAGCAGGACCAGTCCCTAAGGATCGGGTCATGGAACACCCGAGATTTTGCTTATCTTTTTAACACATTCCCAAACGAACTTACACAGCTGGACGTAATTTGTCTCCAGGAAACATGGGTGTTAGAATGCCCGGTTGTTACAAATTACGAAATCGCCTTTAACCCGGCAGTGAAACTAATGAAAGGACGACCGAAAGCAGGTTTGATTACATTAACCAAGAGTGGAACATTTCTAACCATGAGATCCTCAAAAAATATTTCGCCATATGTACAAGTGACTTGGATTGAGGTTGGTTCTTCCAAAAATGGCAAAAAAGAACAATTCGCCATTATCAATCTTTATTGGCAACACAATGTCTCAGACGAATCAGACTTTCTCGATCAAATATGCGATCTGATTGATTTGTTGCAAAGTGACGAAGCAAAACCTCACATAATATTATGTGGCGATTTGAACATGCCCTCTCTTCATCTTGTGGATTCTAATCAAACTGCCACTAATTCAGCTGTGACCAAAGACGCCTTCAAGATAAAAATGGCATGGGTTGAAGAAATGGACCTAAGGAGAATGGCCCTCTTGAACGGAAACACAAATGGGGATATACCTCCGCAATTTACATGGAGTAACGGAAAGCACCACTCAATCTTGGACTACTTCTATGTGTCAGACTCAATCCTTGAACAAGTGTCTAGTCTAAACATTGCAGAAATGATACAAAGCGACCATAATCTGGTGATAGCCACTATAAATGGACTCGATAGAAAAAAGAGGGATCTCTGGCAAACCCCGATCACGGTCGAACCAGGTCGAAACCGGATTCGATGGAACGAAAGAAAAATCAACAAAATGTCAATTATCCTGGAAAATACATATAAAGAAGATATGGACATAAACGAAGAATATCCGACAATGTTTGACCAATACTCAGAGATTGTGCGTGGCCCGCTAAAGAACAAGCTGAGTCATAAGCATAAGTATGATCCAAAGATAGTGGTAAAGAAGCGAGAGTTGAGAAAAATACGACAACTGAATAAAAAAGGAAACCAAGAATGGTGGCTGGAATTTGACAAAATCAAAAAAAACCTACAAATCATGGCTAAAATTACACAAACAGAACATGCTATAAGAAGATGCTGAAGCAATGTTAAAGCTCATGACCAAGTACTTCAAGAGCCCCACGGCCCGATGGGCTTACAAATTACCTCTTAAAAGAACATCTGAGGCTTGGTCAAAGTTTTGCTTTAACTTGTTTCGAAAACCTGCAAAAGAAGCAAAGAGTTCCAATGTCATGGAAGACGGGCATCATAGTGCCAATATTTAAAAAAGGGGATAGAAGCGAGCCAGGGAATTTGAGACCAATCGCTCTCCTGGATGTACTTGGAAAAATCTTTGCAACTCAGATATTAAATCATTTGACCGCATGGATACACGACTCCAACAACTTCGACATCCGGCAAACGGGGTTTGTGAAAGGAGTCGGTTGCGCCCTGAACCTGTTGATGCTTAACATTCTGAAAATGGAGGCGATTAAGAACAACAAGAAGGTTTATGTGGCATTCGTTGATTTGGCCTGTGCTTTTGACAGTGTAGATCGACAAATCCTATGGAGAAAACTTGAGCATCATGGCTGCCCAGGAAATCTGCTAACACCAATTCACGATCTACATTCAGAAACATCAATTCGCATAAGGTTAAACCAGGCGGGTTTGCTCTCCTCCCCAATTCTAACATCACGAGGAGTTAAGCAGGGCTGCCCACTGGGGGCAACTCTGTTCAATTTCTTAATCTCAGACATAGATGAAGCTCTGTCAGAAGTCCGCTCCTTCTCGCCGAAGATAAACGAGAAAGCGCTGCATCATATGGCCTATGCAGACGATATGGTCATTCTAGATCAGACCCCAATTGGACTGCAGCGAAAGCTGATAGCTCTAGAAATGTATATGGAAAAAAACGGGCTAACAATTAATCCATCCAAAACCGAGATCCTAACTTTTCAAAATCTAAGGACAAAGACAAGGAACAAAGATCCCAAATGGTACATTGGAAACAAGTTAATAGCCCAAGCAACCCAAGTGCAGTACTTGGAAGTAACAATCAGCTTAAACATAAACGATGACCCAATGACGCAAAGGATCAGACGAAAATGTAGAATGCTAACAGCTCAAGGAGCAGTGATTAACAACAAATATGGGAAGTTCAGTCTGAAGCCTGTCATGGACTTTTATCGAGTTAAAGTTATACCATCGTTAATATTTGGAGCGGAAACTATGCTTGGATGCTCACATACCATCTGGCCTTGGTGTGAAAACACTTTTTGGTCCAAGATTTTGCGACTGCCGAAAGGAGCTCCCATTGCGTGCCTTTGGTATGAACTTGGGTTGGTCTCGATAAATGCCCAAATACAATGGAGCACTTTAACCTTATATCGGAAAATCATGGGAGCTGACAGCTATCCGCAGTTCCAAATTCTAAATTCCGGTGGGGTGGAGCGAACAATGTCTATACTGGCGATGTGGAAAGAATCATGTGCAAAACTTTTAAGCGATCTGGCATTGGATCTATATACATTGATTCACAACCCAAATAACATTAAAAAAAAACTATGGGCCCAAGATTGGTCTGAAACTTCGGAACAGCGACGAGTGCATCGTTGCATGAAGAATGCTACTATAGAAGCACGACAATGCTTGAAACTTCCTAAATATTTGGAAATCTTCCCCTCCAACCACAAAAGAAGAGCTTTTATGATGTTCCGACTAAATCTGTATCGAACTTAAAAAATAAACATCTGGAACAAATCCGTAATAACTGACGAGGAATACCGTTTCTGCAAAAAAGACAAAGAAACATTAAAACATCTCGTCCTGATATGTCCAAAGTTTAACGGAATAAGACAAGCCATCCTTAAAAAAGTAAACGTCTTAGCAATATGTCAAAGCTCAGAAATAGTGTGGAGTTTACTCCACGAAGGAGACATCAAACAAGTAACCTTTGCTCTAACATTCTTTTTGGAAAACTTGGAAAAGTGTTTAAATAACGATGGGAAATAATGTGTGAAGCCAGCTGAAGAGCTCCCATCTCATCTGACAAATATACGCTGTCCTGCCCATTTACCTTTCTTGTTTATGCTAGCATTAACTTTTTGGACCATTTGAAATAGCATGATTTTTGACAAATCGGGATGATCGCTCTTATTCATCTTTTTTTCTTTTTTCTCTTTTTCTTTGTCTTTGTCTTTTATTGTAGAAAAGCTGTATTTTAAAAGTTTGTAATGAACTAATAAAATAAAAAAAATTAAATTAAATTTTAAAAAGTAATTACATTAATACATTTTGCAGTAGGTATTAATCAGTTTTTTTTAACACAAAATAACACCACAAAAAGGCTCTTTTCAGAGCCAACACTTCTTCCCAAAGAAAAGTGCAATGGTTCTGATACGGCAGCACCCCCAAAAAATAAATGTCCGTGGACTTCTAAAAAATCCATAGGGCCCTGCACTATTTATTTGGCACTACTATTTTTAAACTGTGAAAGGCGGCTCTGAAAAACATGACACACAAGGAAAATGAGGGGAAAGGAGGGTAAGGAAGGGACTCCAACCACGGGTATAAGAAAGGGCAGGTGGAGAGAGGAAGATGTAGGGTGGGCCTTATTTAGGTAGGTAGCAGACCTTCTCATGCTCCTTGACCGCAGTCTCCAAAGCACTCCGAAGGTTCTCCCCCTGCAGAGTACTGCGTCGCAGTACATACACAATATTGTGACCCTCGAAAGGTAAGGGTCAACAGCATCATGAATGGCCTGTGAGGCAGCTGGAGGGATGCGCTGTAACACAGGAGTGTCTCTTGTGGTGACAGGAGAGTAAACGGAAGATGCTGTAGAGGAACTCAACCTACTACGTTTATCGCAAGGTACAACCTTGCGAATAGCCCCACCGTGGAACGACCTTAGGTGTCGCTTCATTGATGTCGTACCAAAGCTACATGAACCAGGCTTTCCATGACTCAGCACCATGTGGCACTGATTGCAGATGACCTTATTCGCACAAGCTTTTGACACTCCATCAAGAGTGGTAAATAACTGCCACACCCAAGACCCAAGACTCACGGTGAGTGCTGGTATTAGGGACTTCCACTACCTAATCCTCTTCATCCTCTTCATCCATCTCCTCTGCATCCTCACACCTGTTCCCCTCTGAAGGCCCTTGGGGAGGTGGAGGTGGTGGTGGTGGTGGAGGGGTGGGGGTGGTGATGAAGCTGACACAGCCATGATCGCCATCTGGAGGACAGCAGGCAAAAGTCAGCAGCAATGCAGTGAATGCAAGTCAGAAGCAATGCTCTGTCAGGTAGCCAGAAGCACAATGTGGAGCAATTCTAGGGTGTGCCTTTTATAGGGGTGCTGGTGCGCACTTCGCGGACAGCCACGCTGTCAGCAGACAGATCAAACACCAAAAAAAGGCTCAAAAAAGTTCCAAAAAGTATGTAGATCGCCAGGGACATTGTCTGGGACATGTGCAATGGTGAACTTTTACTGTAAAATACCTTGCATTGTCCAAAAAAAGTACTTTTAAAATGTTCGGGGACCCGGCCGGACAGTGTCCGCAAATAAGGACACATGCTCAGCGTGGGTGCGGTCACATGATGACGTCGCTGACACGTTCGCAAATGGGAAGGCTGTCCATAGGACCCCAAATGTGCATGTTCATTTGTGCGCATTCGTGCGGGTGTTCTACGGACAGTGTTTTAGTCCCTGAACTAATTTAAAGTGTGACACATGTGCGACAGACAGTTACGGACAGGAGCGATGTTCGTAGGACCTATGGGTGTGGTGCGCATGTGCATAGATGTTCTACGAACAGTGTAGACACTCCCATTTTAATTACGAACAGTACGAACAGGTATTGTGTCCTTAGGATACCTCCATTTTGGTCAATTACGTACAACCCAGACACCGGGTGTGTTCTAAGAACAGTTCCATCTTGATTGCGAACAGTACGGACAGGTATAGTGTTCTTAGAACACCTCCATTTTGGTTAAGTGCGGACATCCCGGACATCGAGTGTGTTCTAAGAACAGTTCCATTTTAATTGCGGACAGTACGGACATCGAGTGTGTTCTAAGAACAGTTTCATCTTGATTGCAGACAGTACAGACAGGTATAGTGTTCTTAGGACACCTCTATTTTGGTAAAGTGCAGACATCTAGTGTGTTCTAAGAACAGTTCCATTTTGATTGCGGACACTATGGCCAGGTATAGTGTTCTTAGGGCACCTCCATTTTGGTTAATTTCGGACATCCCGGACATCGAGTGTGTTCTAAGAACAGTTCTATTTTGATTGCAGACAGTACGGACAGGTATAGTGTTCTTAGGACTCCTCCATTTTGGTCGATTACGGACATTCCGGATACCCGCGCTGTCTGCGGACACCTTAACTGCCTTTTAAAAAAAAATAAGACACAGAGGAATAAAATAACAACACACATAATATTTTTATTATTATATACAAATATAAAAATTATGAAGGAGAGGGGGAAGCAGAAACTGGCACAAATACAGTGGAATTAGGGGTTTGGAGATGATGGATGTGAGGGGATGAAAGAATGGAAGTCTCATCATAACATTTTTCTTGGTGGTGAGAGTTTGGGGATAGTTGACTGGGACACGGAGAGGGGGAACAGGTACATGTGGGACAATGATATTTAATGTTTTCTTTTATGTGGTCATCCACAAAATGTTTTAAAAGATTGACATTTTGCATTAGCATATCCATTTTTTGTTCCATTCGCTGCAGAGCATTTTCTAATGTCGCCTTTGGTATATTATTTTCACTGTTTGTATGGTCTGTTAAAAAATGTGTTAAGTACACATAAAGTAATGGTTATTAATTGGCTTATATAGAGAAGTGTCTACCATTAGTATCACTGTCTTCACTCATTTCATCACGTGGGAAATTTTCTTCAAGCCATTCCAAAGTACTGGACATTTCTGTGTAAAAAAAAATATATTACTTTTAGTGTACCTAATACAGAAAGTTTAGAAATATATAAGAAAAATTAAGTTTACTTACTAGTTTCTGGTAAGTTTTATTTGTTACTGTTGTGTAGGTCTGATGTTGGTTTTTGCTGTGCAGTTTCTGTGAGGTAATTATGTTGGAGGCATATATTTTTTGTTTTGGTATATTCCATTCTAGTACATATGCTATTTAAATGGACAGTTGATGTCTTGCATATATAGGTTCCACTTCTTATTTATTATTAAATATAATGTAAGCTTCACTGCTTATTACCCTGTACCGTGCCTTGTAACCTTGTACTAAGCGCCCCTATACTCCTGGGTCCGGAGCGCTATAGAAATAAATAAACAAACAAACAATGTGTTCATGTGCTGCTTTTTGAACTTGTTCAGTGTTTATATTGTAAGATACCCCCTGAGTTTTTGGGTAGTGTTGATGTTGACCGCGTCCGTCCGCGGACATGCGCACAGTCCGTGGACATCAATATCACTAGCTGGGGGTTCAGTATGTTCTATGTTACATGTATATAAAGTAAGGGAATCCTACCAAAAACCTATGAAATTCAGTGACAGACGTTATGGTTCCAAGTAAAACCGAAAAACCCCTGAAATTCGTCAGTTATGGTCAGCTAAGCTACCATAACTCGCGGCTCCACCGTGCACTGCTAAGACTAACACCTAGGACATCAAAGATGACATCACACATGTCATTGATGACATCACTGATGACATCACATGTGCATTTACATTTCATGACAAGTGTGTACTAGGGGTTCTCATTGTAATGTTGATAAAGTGTCAAAGGTCATTGGAATACATATCATGAGGTACGTACTGCATTAAGCAATGCAGTGATACAAATAGCATTCTATAAGTTATTTAGTATATTAAGATACTCATGTAGAAACATAGGAATTGTGTGGATCATACATGATGGAGGTGCAATATTAATAATCTTGCCATGTTGAATAGTGAAACGATAAATGCTTTCTTATTAGAGTTTTGTGTTCTCTGAAAAATGTAATTAGCTAATAAAACCCAGTTTCTATATAATTGCATTATTGCAAAGAAAACAGAAACAGACAACAACACATTGAAATATGATCATATACAAGGAAAATTAAGTTAAAAAAAGAGCAGTATTACCAGACAATCTTCATAACCTAACTGATTATCTTCATGCACAGAAATGATTGCTCTGCTTCAAAGCTACTACTTCCCTATGTACAAGTATCACATAATGTGACTGGACCCTAAGGAAAGTAGTGTGAATACAACGTATACAAATATGAGCATATACAGGGAAAGTCCAGTAATAAAAAACCAGAAGAACTATAAAAATGTGTTGATAACCTTACTGATCATCTTCATACATACAAAGCATTGCTGTTTTCCAAGTCTGTGTTTTCTCCTATGCATATGTTTCATATGCTGTGAGTGAACCCCAAGTGAATTACTGTAAGAACATATTTGAAGTATAAGTCTACAAATAAAGTACTTTTAGAATTTTTAGTTCCTGACTATCACAGGCCTAGATATGTCAGTAAATGAAAAAAGAGGGACCCAGATATGTGTTGTCATCAGTGATGTCATCAATGACATTTGTGATGTCATCTTTGATGTTCTGGGTGTTAGTGCACGGTGGTGGCGCGAGTTATGGCAGCTAAGCTTACCATAACTGGCAAATTTCAGAGGGTTTTCGGTTTTACTTGGAACCATAACGTCCCTGTAACATAGTTTTTTTCACTGAATTTCATAGGTTTTTAGTAGCGCAACTTAACCATAACATCCCTTTAACAAAGTTGTTTTACTGAATTCATATATAACTATACCTAAAGCAGTATGGCAGAAAATGTTATCTTTAAGTCAAGCTCAGGTATTCCTCATTGTTTTGGCTTCCTCCCTGTGTCTCGGGTGTGTGCCACTTCCTTATTTAGGTTGTTCCCCCCTAGTGGGAACAGGGATCTATTGGGATGGCTTTGTAGCAGAGGCGTTGCTAGGGGGTGGCGGGCTAAGGAGGGGTATAGACCCGGGTCGTTTGGTTGTAGCCCCGGATAGAAGCTGAGGTGCTAAAACCAAAAGCTAGCTAGCCCCGAGTCCCGCCAGTCCCGACATTAGCTTAAACCCTGATCTTTTCCAGACCTAGCAATACCCCTGCTTTGTAGGACTTGGGTGGTATAGTTGGTCTGGCAGGTAGCAGTTCCAGGGTTTCTTGTTTTTCTTTATTGGGTCCTGCTCCGGGGGTGGGGGGGATTAATCTGCTCCCCAGTTTCTGGTCGGTACAGGTTCATAAGAGGAAGGGGGGGGGCTGGTGTTTTGGTCTAAGAAGCTTTCAACAGGCTAGAAGTGGTGCAGGAGTAAGGGGATACAGGTGATTGTTCAGGAGTTGGGGTTGTTTGGGTAGGCTGCCATCCCCCACAATGAGCTGCAGCACTGGAGTGGCCGTGATGGCTCCCCCACACCCAACAACAAGCCACAGCATGGGGGGCAGGAAGGCACCCCCAAGGGTGGCAGCAGCGCAACAGTGATGGAACAGTGGAACCCTGTGGACATCTACAATGGTGAGGGGAGATGGTGGGACACCATCACCTACACAGAGTAGAGGGAAGGAAGCCTGGGTGGCCTCCCTTATCCCCAAACAAGAATCGAGAGCAGTAGGGTGGACACCCGACGCTGAGATGAGATGGAGCAAACAAGCACATGTTTTTCATTCTACAGCAGGAATGCATTGGTAGTTGGAGAGAAGAGAGAAAATGGTGTGACCATGATGTAACAGGCAGAGAAGGGTGATCAGTTGACAAAGAGGTGAGCAGTAGAGACAATGGGCGAGGTACTGATAGGGAATAGGGATAACGCTCAGATATGGTGCATAAATGGAAGATGCTGGCGAGGGAGTACTTGTTGTGAATGCCGCTGCAGCTAATTAAGGGTCAACAGTAAAGAAAGAGGAAGAAGAACAAGCATACCGATATAACAAATTCAGTAGCATTTGAGCCCGAAGGTTGATGAAGAAAGTTGGAAAGGTGAGTTGTGGATCTCTTGGAGTTACTCCACAAGGAGGGGAGGGCATAACAAGGGGCCAAAAAAGGGGGGGAGCGGGAGGTGAGAGCCGGGAGCCGGTGATCAAAATTGCATCTCAGCTGTGATTGAGAAGGATGGGGCACTTCTTAAGGACATGCAGGAAGGCATTTGTGCACGCCAAGGACTTGCGGGGGTGAGGTACAATGAAGATGTTAGAGTAAGGTTAGGAGAGAAAGAGTATGATAAAGGGAATAGGCTGATATAAGGGATTACGTGGTGGGAACATAAGCACTTGACCCCTGCCTTCCATATAGCAAGCAGTTTACCTGGAAAGGGGGGGGCAGATAATAGGGGTAAGCAGTTATACAGCAGATGGAAGTATAATAAAGGAGTTGCTTCCAGAGCAATAGCGAAGTTCCAAAGCATATGCAGTAGGTGCGCAGAACAGCAACTTGCATGCATTGTGTGTGGCTGGTGATTAGAAGGGGGAGAAAGGGAGGGGGTGATGGGCCAGCGAGGGTTCTATGTGATATTACCACATTTTAAAAATCAATCACAAAAAAGACAGATCTTTTTCACCCGTTTTTGTGTCGGCATGAAAATGCAGAAATATCACTTTCTGCGCCTCCTGCCTCTCGCAAGGTGAACCCCACCACCCACCCTCTCCTGCAGGTCGTATTCTTAATTTGGGGGGTTAAAACCCACAAACTCCACTTTTCCCCACTCACCACCCCTTCCCAGCACAACACTCACTCACTACACTCACACACCCAGACACACACACACAGACCGTCATACACTTACCGTACCCTCCCGTGATTACTCTTTCGGGTCTCGCTGTGCCCATCAGCCCCTACGCCTACTCGTGTGCATCGCAGGGGATGGCAGTTCCAATTAGAAAGACTGCTCTGCGTAAACTCCACTTTTCCCCATTCACCACCCCTTCCCAGCACAACACTCACTCAATACACACACACGCACACTCGCACACAAAAACACACCCACACAGACCGTCATACACTTACCGTACACTCCCGTGATTACTCTTCCAGGTCTCGCTGTGCCTGTCACCCCCTACGCCCACTCGTGTGCATCACAGGGGATGACAGTTCGATTTCGAAAGACCGCTCTTTGTGGTGACAGAGCGGTCTTTCTAAATCGATCTTTTTTTTTCTTGGGTTTAAAAAATAAAAAGGTCTTTTGACCTAATACCGCAGGGAGAGTGAGCAAAAAACAGGGGCCCATACGCCAGTCAAAGGGAGGGCCCAGGCGTGTAAATGGTTAAAGGCTTTCTCAAATAGGTACAGTATAAGGTATTGGGGGGACCTTAGGTGTGGGTTTCGAGTTGGAATAATGTCTCAATTAGGGATGGGATATAATGTCTCGATTAGGGAGGGGATAATATTATGAAGTTATCGCAGTGCAGCATTAAAATAGTAGCAGAAGTATTACAGGGTTGGCTCGGATAGATGTGTCCGGTCCTGATGATCTTGTCGGCATGAGCTGCCGAACCCTACTGCCCCTCCAAAGTGTTTGGTCAACTGCTGGTCCTTACTACAGCAGAAATCCCAACACCCCCAAGGGAAAAGGGAATTGGAGAAAATAAAAAACAACAGACTTCAGTCTTCAACTTAGTTGACAATCTGCAGATGGCGAGAATACAAATAAACAAGGTTAATTCCACTCTCTCAAACTGACCCTCTATCCTTCCCCTACTTAACAACCAGTACCTTTTCTACCTCCCCGAAGAGCTGGAAGGAGATACATTTTGACCCAGGAAGTAGTGAAGGGTCTTATGCTTCAAATGAAACTCTATATGGAGAAAAGCTTGCTTGTTTTGATACTCTTGCATTTTCTGAAGGCTTTTGTTTCTCTTTGAAAATATCAGTTTAGTTTCTCCGATGAGTTTTATAAATGCTAAAGATGCTAGGGCATGGTCCGCATTGCTCGTGGTGCAGTTGGTGTTGCAGGAAAACCAATTTCCATTGGGCACTTCCCCCATGCGTTCATCTCAGTGAAAATGCCCTGCTTTGAAAAGTGAATTAGTGCAAAAGAAGGGATTGGTTTTGCCTCAGTTTTGCCCACGTATGTGGGCATGTCAGGCAGTAATATATTCCTAGTCTCACAGGGGGGTGCTTTTGTTAGGAGTGCAGCACTCCGCGTGCTTCAAGACCTGTAGAGCTCTCCTGTTTTATCATCCAGCTGTCATGTTAGCATTTCCTTAGGTTTGCAGCCATAGAATATGTAGTTGCACCTCAGAGAACAACCTAGACCTTAGGAAGTCATCCAAATCAAGGGAAAAGTAGTTCCTCATTGAGTCCTGTGAGGTGTGCACCCAATTCATGGATCAGCCATGACTCTTCATACAGGAGTGCCATTGCACGGTTTGATGATTTATTACAGTGTCTATGATGCACCACACATATTGTCAGGTGTTTACTGGGAAGCTATATAGTGTGCCACCAATAGAGCAGTCTGTGTCCTGCATCTTATGCGGGAGCGGTGTTCCCCTATTCTTTTGTGTATCGGTATGGTCATTTGACCAATATATTTCATGCTGCATGGGAACTGAATGCAGTATACTACATTTGGAGTTTTGCAGTTGGTGAACTGTTTTAAAGTCCACAGTCTGCCTTCTACTGTGAAAGTGTTGATTTTGTGTGTGAATCTGCACACTGCACAGGTTCCACAGGTATGATGTCCCATGATCTGTCTTGAATCCCTAATATGGTTTTGTGGGTGGTTTCTGAAATTGGGCATGCATTAGATGTTCGTTGAGGTTTTTTGACCTTTTTAGAGTGCTTCATCTGGGAGAGCTAGTTTGATAAAAGGGCAACATTTCTTGATGTTTGATCTTATCTGCGCAGTGTTTTGACAGTAGGTGTTAACACATGTCATTTTTTGTTGTTGGCCTTGTGGAACTGGTTTTTTCTTTTGTGTTAAGAGTATTTCCCGAGGTGTAAATCTTGCTTGTTTTCTTGATTGGCTTAGTAACTTTTTGGGGTACCCTCTTGACCTCAATCGTTCAGATATATTTTTTACATGTTGTTGGTAATGGTTGAGGGATATACAGTTACGACATACCCTCAGAAATTGTCCATAGGGCAGATTTGATCTGTGGGTAAGTGGATGATAGCTATTATATTTCAACAGTGTGTTCCTGTCCGTAGGTTATTTGAACAGTGTGCATTTCAGCTTTCCGTTGTCATTCCCAATGTTAAGGTCCAAAAATGGATCTCCTTTTCACTCATGTTCATCGTGAATTTTATATGAGTGTCCCGATTATCGAGCCAGTCAGAGAATTGTTCCAGGCTAACCCTCTCCATATAAAGATGATATCATCAAAGAAATGTTTACATTTGTGGATGTTATGCATGTAGGGATTGGTAGCAGAAAAAATGTATCTCTCCTCAAAACAGTCCATACAAATTATGGCCAGGCTGGGGGAAAATGTGGCCCCATTACTGTAACAAACAACTAAGAGAGGCTGAAGGAAAAAATACCAACAAGCAGACCCTTCAACAAGGTAATGAACCTTAGCTTTGCAGACATAAAATGCTTGTGGTATAAACAATTTTGTCGCATCGGGGGAAAGATACACCTCAAACGACTATACCTTCATGTTACAAATACCAGTACAGATGATGATTTAAAAAAATACATATTTTAATAATTAATATACATATTAAAAATCCAAGAACAAGGCATTTGTCTTACAACCCATTCATACTACTGCACCTATGCTAAGATACATCCTCAGCTTCATAAAACACATATTCATTGAATACATACTCGTGTTCATACGGCCCAACAAGTTTCTTTCCCTTGTGTAAAATATAGGAAATTCATCAGGGGCGTGTGTTGATATGTAAAATTGCACTCTTCATCAAAAAAACAGAACAATAGTCAAACGAACAAAACAGAACTGTTAGTGTTGAGTTCCGCTTCATCTCGCCAGTCTTAAATCCCGGGGCAAAAGTGTTTCCATCAACTCTGGGTATCTTCCCCAGTTTGTGGCTCCAGCGAAATGTAAACTCTCGTGCTGGACTTGTATGAGTCAATTTATGCGACACCCAGATCACTCCTTCGGTTTCAAAAGTAAACCAATCTGGCTCTGATTATGCTGGCGCATACGAAACCCTCAGGTTTCCATATGGGTTTCCTGCTCTTGATTGGAGGCTTCCGGGCTGGTAGACAATATGGCAGGTACACTCTGCTAATGAACGCTGTCGTAGCTACAGCTGTCTGCAGTCGTCTGGATGACTGGCTGTAATCTCAAAGCTCACGCAAGTCTGGGAAACAGAACTTGCCAGATGCCATCCCGGCGTTACAGGGTGCTTGGTTGTGGGTCGGCACGGTAAGATGTAAGTTCTCCATGGGTAATCTATTCTCCAAGTCGGAGGCGAGACCTTCCGTGCGCGTTGCCTATGTTTGCATGTCTCCGAGTTTCATGCTGGTCTGGCTTTGCTGTCGCTCTGCGCTGACATCCCCATTGCTGTGCCATTTATTTGCCGATAGAGCTGGTCAAATTTGAAAAAGTTCCTGGTGAGTGCAGTGTGCAGCAAATCTTCTATAAATTCAGAAGGTACCCTTTTCTGTAAATCATGAAAGTTCCGCTGGCTACAGACCCACCGTTGGTCTGTTACAATCCACAGCAGCCTGTCACAATGCCTAATTTTAATGGTCCATATCTTATTAGAGTTTGTCCTCTGTTTGATTCTGTATGAATGCTTCCCCTATGTCCAGGTGAATTTCTTGATCTCCAGTGTGTTTATACAAAAAGAGTTTAATAGCACTCTGGATAGCATCCATGGATGTTACTTATACAGTTACAAATACATTGGTTATAGAAATGGCTGTTGGACTGTTTATGGTATTTCCTTTTGGACACAGTCGAAAAACGCACATAGCAATATGTTATATTCAGATATTAATTTTTAGAAAACTACAAACTAAGGGGGTCATTCAGAGTTGGCCAGATTTGTTCATACTGTTGAAGAATGTCACCAACTCTGCCAGTGTTATTTCTGAAAATCCACCCTACTCAAAGTTTATCACCATCAGAGTGTTATTTTATAAATACCAACGCCGATGGTGGTAATGTAAAAAGGTTTTTTTAACATTTTTTCTGCCATTTTCAGCATCAATGTGAAGGGAGAAATGGATTATGTACAGTAGTGGCTCATATCACTACTGTTGATTTTAAGGTGGAGATACAAATAGGTTGATGTTCTGCAAAGGTCCACTTGTGGAATACCACCTATGATGTTTGATCAAACCCTGATTTGGGTGGATGGTAAAATCAATGGTATTTGCCAAATACTGACCATTTTACTGTTAGCACCCAACTGTGAATGATCCCTAAGTCTGTGATAGTTTCCCGTTGTCTTGTACAGAACACTCTTCTCTTATGTGACCAACAAAGACACACATGCAAATCGACAACCTTTCCAGATATATAGGGACAACATCACATGAACAAAGACACATCTTTCCACCTATACTTTACACAGTCACAAATACTCTCAGACACAAACACGCTCAACCTTATTTGAAAACACACAATATAAAAGGCTGCTCTTGCTCCCTCTCCAGCACCAGGTCCAGCGTTTTCCCCTTCCAGTTCTCTCTGCAACCGTGAGTTGAAATATGCAAGCAACTTTCCGAAAAAGTGCCACTTGGCAGCACAAGAAAAGACACATCCGTTGCCGTCTTCCGCTCTGCATTGTCCAAGTTCAGACCCCATAGACACAATTATCAGCAAGACCCAGACCATGACGTCTTGTAGTGCCAGACAGAGGCCGACTGGCAAATCCAGGTGGTCTACTGTCTAACTGTAAACCAAGGCAACAGAAGGTGGTGAGGGGCAAGGAGTGGACTTGGCATGATGGGCAATTAAAGGCCATGGGGTCCAAGGAATTGTTGACTGAGCAATGTGGGCAAGGGAATGAGGTGCATGCAAGGTAAGCTAAAGGTATTGAGTTAATAGTTAAAGGATGGAGCAAAAGGGGAACAGGGATCTGAAAGTAAATTGCAAGAAACAGGGGGGTATTGGCAATGCAAAGGAAGGACACCAGAGGATGATGGGTAAGAAAAATAAGGCAAATGAGACAGAGGTACACAACTTGAATGGTAGGTCAGCAGGTTGACTGATGCTGATTTCTGGTCTGACCTGTATGCCCCTGTACTCGATTGTGGGACTGACTTGAACCCCTTTCCTTTTTCTGACTAAGTGATGCATACTTGCTTTATGAAAATATGTTTCAATTACTACTTATTTCATATCTTTTCTGGTTGCTTTATCATGTGACTTGGCGCTTTGAAAGTACACACAATTACACAGACTAAGATTATAATTATAGTACATTTTCTTTGTAATTATAATCTTAGTCTGTTTCCCAGATGTATTTGCCTAAAGATACAGATGATTTATAGCCGTCCCCCTGGTAGATATATTGGTGCTTTTAAAAACAGATTTATTTAACAGTATACTAGTGTATCCCTTGAATAACAACTTTGAAGAAACCATTTTATGTTTCTAATATTGAAGATGGAATAGGAGAGGATGAAGTCTCCCTGCTTTCTGAATTGGAAATTGTTGAACCAAGAACACAGGGCTCAAATCCCCACCTTCCACACTTCATACATGATGTGATCCTGAGCAAATCACTTTTCATCACTGTGCCTTATTTTCCCTAATTATCCCTAGGTAAAGCCTTACTCATATGGGTTTGTACTCTATAGTGTTACTCTATAAACAATTATAATTTTAACAATGCGTACTGGTGAGGCAGAAGAATGATAAGTGAGGGTCTTATGTTGTGGGCGGTGAGCACACAGGGTGCAGGTATGGGTTTTGTGGTGTGGGCTCGGGTGGCAGGAAGCCGGGCATGGGTTATTCCATGTCAGCTCACGTTTGGCTCTGACAGAAAACCTAGAACCCATGGTTCAGCAATGGCTCTGTTCTACCAATTAATTCTCTAGCTTCACCACCTTTTCACATTGTTCTAAAACTAAAAATGGGTTGGGATGGGAGGAGAGGTGGCTTGCTATCAAATTACAAACTGGGAAACAATGAAAACATTGCTCAAATCCCAGATTTCCCATTTCACCAATTATATTATCCTGGTCAAATAATGTTACTGATTGGTAAGTGGGAGAATTTCCAAAGGTCTGGGTCTCTAAGAAACCGCAAACATAACTGAAACATATGTTGCATAAGAGGAAAGTCATGCCAATAATGTCTATTACATATACCTGAGAATGTGTGGAAGGGGAAGAGGTTGGAGTGAACTTGGAAGTTGCGACCACTTCACTGTGGGCTTGGGTCATTGCACTATGGGCCATAAAAGTAAACTTGCCCCCCACTACTCCCATCCATCGTATTATGCAACATTGTCATGGACTACATCAACTCCAAAATACACAATATCAGAGAAGCTCTGCCTCTGCAGCCCCTTCCAATACCCAATCCTAAACCCTCTGACACATGCGATACATTCCACGAGATCCTCATCACCCTCACAGCGAAAAAAAACCCAGCACACTTCCTGTATGACGCATACCCAAACTGTATCAGCACTTAGGCTGCACACTTGCTCATCAACCTCATCAACTTAGCCACCGTCCCCATGCACACAAAACAGGACAAACCTCCCCCTCCTTGAAAAATACATCTTTCCTACCCATGCTCCTCAACAACTATAACTCAGTATTCATTTATTCGGTTCACTTCAACATTCTAGTAAAGCATAAGGGTGTGTTATGTTAAATACCTTGTCTTATCATTTACTGTAGACGGCCCGTAAAGATTATGTACAAGTATTCCATGCAGTCAATGGGTCCGGCATATCCAACATGCAGAACGTGACCTTGTAGCACATCATTGTTGTCTTCTGTGCTGTAAGGCTGTATGTTCTCTTTTGCTGGCACTGCAACAGGACACCTACCCGTATGTTGTGCTCAATGCAGTTGCTTGCGGTATCTTTCAGCCCTTCTAAGGAGAGAACAGGTGCACTCGCTACTAGGTGAGGGCTCATGGACATTACCTTCCAGAGGTCATGCCCCTCTGAATGGGTGCACGCATCCTTACATGGGCCTTGTTATGTGGATGTACCTGGTGCCTCAGGGAGGCCTGGGTGGTGGTGATTGGGCATGGCAACAAAGGATATTCTGAGTCATTTGCAAGGGGAATGGGAGATAGCTGTTCAGCTGCTGTACACACGTGCCACTGTACTTGTCTTCATGTAATACTGCACTTGAGGTGTGATCTTTATTGCCCTATGCCATTAGTTTACACTTCTGCTATGGTAAACACCAGTGGAAGGAAAGAGGTGTTGGTTGTTGTACGCACATGGCTCCATGTCACACAAATCCAGTCATGGTCGTAGGCAACTTTTCTTTAAATCCATTTTATTCCTTTGAAAAGTTACAACACTAAAACTCTCAATAGGCTATTAAGGGATTAGTGTAAGATCAGTTATGTGATAGTCAGTCCCCTGTAACATGGTCACCACAGTAGTGTCACCTTGGGAGGGGGGGTCTTCAGGTGCGAGGGGGACTGGGTGGAGGTGGAGTTTTTGAGTTGTCCCCTGGTGACAGGTGTTCAAGGATGAAATGAAAAGGATGCAGTGAAGACCAACTTGCGTAGCAGCTATGTCCTTCTGAAGATGTCGGACTACGTGATCCTCCAAAAGTTGTAGTTGTGCTGAATGGGCCCCTGAGGGACCCTCGCATGTGGAAACAAGGCACAATCACCACACACGAACTGATACGCCTGACACAAGGTTGTAATCTCAAAATCTAGGGTTTATTGCAAAGCAAATAGTCTCCGTTGGCCAACTTGGTCCCACGCCCCGGGACGTGTGTTTTACCAGACCTCAGGGGACGCAAGAGAGAGAAGAACATACATCAGTTACATATATACAAAATAAGCATCTTGCAATCAGTAGTGTCACATCAAATACTGCCCCTTGTATATTTCCTTTGAATTGGGCACGATGACGACAATGGTGACGAGTGTGACACCTTCAACATTTATTTTAGCAACAGTTTGCAATTTTATGAGTCTGCAGACATAAGTCTTTGTTGAAGAGAACATAATGCTTCTGTTCTCGCTAGCAAGTTGCGTGCGGGGGAAGAGACACATTCCAGGCCTTTCTATCTCCTAGTTTCTATTTGGGTCCTTGGGGTCAACTCGCCCTCCAGGACTCTACAGTGCTTGGGAAAGGGGGGTTGCAAAGAAGAGCACAATTCAAGTCATTTAATGTTCGCTTCTAGCATTACTACTGTGTTTTTCGAGACTCGCTGGCACCTGTGAGCTGATTAGGATGCCTCGCTCCTCTCTTTCAAGGATAGCGCGCGGGAGGAGACCGGGCATTTCTATCTGGTTGCTAGTTCTGTTTCAACATGTCTCCCTTGGCCTTGCATTGTGCACTAGCAAAGCAGAATATTATTTCAGCGATTTAACAGAAAGCAAAAAGCAAACGTTAGAGAAAACAAAATTGCGATTTCAGTCACCTTAAAATGGCCGCCCTTTAGTCAAGCTTATGGTTATATCTCTAGTACTGAATGCATGAGACGGTTGGTCTTCGGCCAACATGATACATTACATTGTGATCGATGGGTGCCTACTTTTCTAGATCGACAGTGCAGGAAAATGGCTAGGTAATGGAACACATTGCCTGTATACTTCAATGAGTCTGTGATGCTGCCCCAGTCATGGCAATACATGTGATCAGAGGCTGATCCATGAGTGTCCAGGTTGTGAGTGTTGATCAGGGGCAGGAGATCCCACGTGTGTTGATTCAGCACCCTGAAATCCAGCATGTTGGCCTGTGGGGTGCTTCCATACCTGCAAGGTTTTATTGTCTTGTGCAGGGAATGACCAGCTCCTGTGGCTGTCTAGTGTGTATGCTGCTCAGGTGTCGTTCATGCTGCTCCTGCTAGCCTGATCCAGCAAGAAACGCAAGGGATTGAAACTTGCCATTGACTTTGATGCCTTGTGCAAGCATCAAGTTTTGTATGGAGTATGATACTTGGTGATTGCCCCTCCAAATACTGTGTGGTTGTATGTTTTATTTCATGTGTGGTACTACATGTTTTGGGTGGCTCTGTGGGGAAGTTGCAGTCAGTGCTGTGCTTTGGTTGTTTGCAGTCTGCAATTACCAACTCCTCTTGAATGCTAATATTTTCCATGGACGACCTTTCACTGGATCCTTGACAGATATTTAACTTCTAATATGGAGTTATTACAGGGTTACATATTGTATGGTGGTATTTTCCAAATGCCACCTGTGGAGTGTCCTGTATTCTCCAGCAGGTGGATGTCTTGAGGGGGTAGACAATTTGTAATTTGATGGGCAGCAATAACAGATAGTATGGCTGCAAAACACTGGAATGGACATCACTGTCCTTTTTGACAGAAGTCCCATGTTTTAGTTTACTGCATGAAACTAGGGAAACATTGGTGTCTAGGGATCGCACCCACTAACTGAAGTAGGCCCGGGAGAGGGCAAAAAGTGCCCAGGTCCATCCCTAACCATTGGTGCATAAATATTTCTGCTGCTACAAAGAAACCCCCTCATAAAACAGAGGGTAGTCCCCAGAAGTTGGATAGCGATGATATTCCTAATATGCCCAACTATGAGTTAGTTTCATACCTGTAACTGCTGTACTTGCCGTCACTGTAGACTGCACACATGAGCACACATAAGGAACGCTGTTGTGAGAATGGCCTTCAGGGGAGCCACTTTTGGAGAATCAAATGTGGGTTCCCGTGGACACTCAAACAGCAATATTCTAAGCTAGTGTGCTAAACCGAGATGTCAAGCTGGTGCCATGAACGGCTGCGTCCGTGAGCCAGAAGACTCAATGCACATGGATGGGTCCGGAGCAGTGGGACTAAGCGTCAACAGCAGAAGTGAAGAGCAAAATTCCAGCATGGAGGGCCCAGGGGGTGATCAAATGATGACTCAGAGAGGAAAGTAGCAGAGGGAAGGCAGGGGTGGCTGAGCAGAACGATAAGGCGGTTGAGGAGCATGAGAAGAGAAATAGAGTGGAGGAGGATGGAAATGATCAGGAGAGGGTGGAGCAGAATAAGGAGAGGGAGGCGGCACACGAGGAGAGGGAGGTGGGCAAGAGAAGACAAACAGAGCAGGGAAGGATAGAAAATACCATGAGATGGTTGA